>NC_059113.1:58629102-59879102 GCF_020740685.1 Jaculus jaculus | reverse complement strand
GTTAACTGGCTACCCAACACATCTAGATTGATGTTCCATGTTTTCTTTTTTGATTTCATTTTATTTATTGAGAGAGAGAAAGGAAAAGAAAGAGACAAAGAGAATGGTTGCCTCAGGGCCTCTAGCCACTGCAAACGAACTCCAGATGCATGCACCATATGCATCTGTCCTACGTGGGTCCTGGGAAATTGAACCAGGACCTCAGGCTTTCCCAGCAAGATCCTTAATGGCTAAGCCATCTCTCCAGCACCCTCTTTTTAGTTTTTTAATTTAATTTAATTTATTTATTTGACAGAGCAAGTGTGAAAGAGAGAGAATGGGTGAACCAGGGCCTCCAGCCACTGCAAATGAAATCCAGATGCATGCGCCATCTTGTGTATCTAGCTAACATGGGTCCTGGGGAATGGAGCCGAGGTCCTTTGGCTTTGCAGGCAAATGCCTTAACTGCTAAGCCATCTCTGTAGCCCTGGTTTTTTTGAGGTAGGGTCTCACTCTAGCCCTAGCTGACCTAGAACTCACTATGTAATCTCAGGGTGGCCTCAAACTCACAGTGATCCTTCTATTTCTGCTTCCTGAGTGCTGGGTTTAAAGGCAGACACCACCATACCATTTCTCTTTAATTCTTTTTTGTTTGTTTGTTTTTGTTTTTCAAGGTAGGGTCTCACTATAGCTCAGGCTGACCTGGAATTCACTATGGAGTCTCAGGGTGGCCTCAAACTCATGGCGATCCTCCTACCTCTGCCTCCCGAGTGCTGGGATTAAAGGCATGTGCCACCATGCCCACAATTTTTCTTTTTATTTGAGAGAGTGAGAGAGAAAGAGGCAGAGAGAGAGAGAGGAAAAGAGAAAGAGAATGGGCGCGCCAGGGCCTCCAGCCCCTGCAAACGAACTCGACACACGCACTACCTTCTGGCTCTGACTTACATGGGTCCTGGGGAATCAAGCTGAGGTCATTTGGCTTTGCAGGCAAATGCCTTAATCACTAAGCCATCTCTCCAGCCCCCATTTTTTTCTTTCTTTTTCTTTTTTTCTGTTTTTTTCTCAATTTTTATTAACATTTTCCATGATTATAAAACATATCCCATGGTAATATCCTCCCTCCCCCCCCCTTTCCCCTTTGAAATTCCATTTCCATCATATCCCCTCCCCATCTCAATCAGTCTCTCTTTTATTTTGATGTCATGATCTTTTCCTCCTCTTATGATGGTCTTGTGTAAGTACGATCCTCTTGCCGGGCATGGTGGCACATGCCTTTAATTCCAGCACTCAGTAGTCATAGATAGTAGGATTGCCATGAGTTCGAGGCCACCCTGAGACTATAGAGTGATTTATTTCCAGGTCAGCCTGAGCTAGAGTGAGACCATATCTCAAAAAAACAAAAAAAAAAAATAACCTCTTAAGTCCCCCCCCTCCCTTCCTTTCTATTCACTTTATATCTCCTTTTGAGCTTACTGGCCTCTTCTTTCTACTCACACAGAAGTCCAATCATCTGTAGCTATGAAACACAAATGAGAACATGAAATGTTTGGCTTTCTGGGCCTGGGTTACCTCACTTAGTATAATCCTTTCCAAATCCATCCATTTTCCTGCAAGTTTCATAACTTCATTTTTCTTTACCACTGAGTAGAACTCCATTGTACAAATGTGACATATCTTCATTATCCACTCATCAGTTGAGGGACATCTAGGTTGGGTCCATTTCCCTGCTACTGTGAATTAAGCAGCAATAAACATGGATGAGCAAGTATCTCTAAAGTAATGAGATGAGTCCTTAGGATATATGCCTAGGAGTGCTATAGCTGGGTCATATGGTAGATCTGTTTTTAGCTATCTCAGGAACCTCCACACTGATTTCCACAATGGCTGCACCAGATTGCATTCCCACCAACAGTGTTCCTCTTTTTCCACATCCTCACCAGCATTTATGTTCATTTGTTTTCATGATGGTACAAATCAGACAGGAATGAGATGGAATTTCAATGTAGTTTCAATCTTCATTTCCCTGATGGCTAGGGATATAGAACATTTTTTAGATGTTTATATGCTATCCGTATTTCTTCTTTTGAGATTTAGTTCCACAGCCCATTTTTTTTAAAATTTTTGTGTTCATTTTTATTTATTTACTTGAGAGTGACAGAGAGAGAAAGAGGCAGATAGAGAGAGAGAGAATGGGCGCGCCAGGGCTTCCAGCCACTGCAAACGAACTCCAGACACGTGCGCCCCCTTGTGCATCTGGCTAACGTGGGTCCTGGGGAATCGAGCCTCGAACGGGGGTCCTTAGGCTTCACAGGCAAGCGCTTAACCGCTAAGCCATCTCTCCAGCCCCACAGCCCATTTTTTAATTTAATTTATTTTTTTATCCAGTTGATTTTTTTTATTAACTTCCATGATTATAAAAAATATACCATGGTAATACCTTCCTTCCCCCCACTTTCCCTTTTGAAACTCCATTCTCCATCATATACCCTCCCCATCTCAATCAGTCTGTTTTATTTTGATATCATCATCTTTTCCTCCTATTATGATGGTCTTGTGTATGTAGTGTCAGGCACTGTGAGGTCATGTATATCCAGGCCATTTTGTGTCTGGAGGATCATATTGTAAGGAGTCCTATCCTTCCTTTGGCTCTTACATTCTTTCCACTACCTCTTCCACAATAGAACCTGAACCTTGGAAGACGTGATAGAGATATTGCAGTGCTGAGCACTCCTGTTACTTCTTTCCAGCACCATGATGCCTTCTGAATCATTCCGAGGTCACTACCATCTGAAAAGAGAAGATTCTCTACCAAAAATGAGAGTAGCATTAATAAAAGGGTATGAACATTGAGAGAAGTGCTTACTGGGCAGTTTGATAAGCATAGTATATACATTTAGCCAGACAGCAGCAGATGTTACACCCCTAGGGCTCATGACTACCCCTGTTTTAAGTTTTCAGTATCAGGGATGTATTCCCCCCACATGAAGCAGGCCTCCAGTCCAATTAGAGAGCAGGTGGTTTCCACCATGATAGATGTGCCACTATTGCACTTGTTGGCTCATTTGGCCTGGCTGGCCATATATAAGGCTTGCAGTGTCTACTGTTGAGTATCTTCAGTGGTGATTTCTCTCTCTCCCATTGAACTGCATGCAGAATGGCTTCTTCCAGCTTTCTGTCAGCTAGTCTACATGGAGGAGGTGATCAGCTCAATTCCAGCAGGATTTCTCAGTGGCCTTGCAGCCCAAGTATGTGGAGTCTTCAGCAATAGGGTCCTGCCATCTATTCTGGGAAACCAAAGGCCTCAGCAATGGCTTATAATGTTTTGGGGTCATCAGGGACCTCCTTGGCCAACAACTCACTGGAAGGTATCCTATCCCTGGTACTGAAAATTTTCTAGCAACAGTCTACAGCTCCTGAGTGTTCCATTGTCAAAAAAAAAGTAGGTTTCCGTATGATTTATACCCTCTTAGATTTTGATTAGCCCTCCCTCCACCTTTCATTTACTCAATCTCTTCCCCTGACCTCACTTGGGCCTTTCACCGCCATTAATATATTCTTATATATATACAATATTATCCTATTAAGTACACCCCTGACTTACTCTCTTCCCTTTATATCTCTTTTCTAGTTTACTGGCTTTGCTACTGAGTTTTCTTCCTGCTCACACAGAAGTCCAATCATCTGTAGCTAGGAACCACAGATGAGAGAGAGAGAGAGAGAGAGAGAGAGAGGGAGGGAGAGAGAGAGAGAGGGGACATGCAACGCTTGGCTTTCTGGGCCTGGGTTACCTCACTTAATATAATAATCCTGTCCAGATTCATCCATTTTCCTGCAAATTTCATAACTTCATTTTTCTTTAAAAAAAATTTTTTTTTGTTCATTTTTATTTGTTTGAGTGTGACAGAGAGACAAAGAGACAGAGAGAGAATGGGCACGCCAGGGCCTCCAGCCACTGCTAACAAACTCCAGACGCGTGCGCCCCCTTGTGCATCTGGTTAACGTGGGTCCTGGGGAATCAAGCCTCGAACCAGGGTCCTTAGGCTTCACAGGCAAGCGCTTAACTGCTTAGCCATCTCTCCAGCTCAACTTCATTTTTCTTTACCACTGAGTAGAACTCCATTGTATAAATGTGCCATATCTTCATTATCCACTCATCAGCTGAGAGACATCTAGGCTGGTTCCATTTCCCAGCTATTGTGAATTGAGCAGCAATAAACATGGTTGAGCAAGTTTTTCTAATTTAGTGAGATGAGTCCTTAGGATATATGCCTAGGAGTGCTATAGCCATCCATATTTCTTCTTTTGAGAACTATTTAATTCCATAGCCCATTTTAATTGGGTTGTTTGATTTGTTGCTATTTAATTTTTTGAGTTCTTTGTATATCCTAGATATTAATCCTCTATCAGATGTATACCTGGCAAAGATTTTTTTCCCATTCTGTAGGTTGCCTCTTTGCTTTATTCATAGTGTCCTTTGCCATACAAAATCTTTGTAATTTCATGAGGTCACAGCAGTTAATCTGTGGTTTTATTGCCTAAGCAATTTTGGGGTTATATTCAGAAAGTCTTTTCCAAGACTAATATGTTGAAGGGTTTCCCCTACTTTTTCCTCTAGCGGTTTCAGAGTTTCAGTTCTGATGTTAAGGTCTTTAATCCATTTGGACTTAATTCTTGTGCATGGAGAGAGAGGAGTCTATTTTCATCCTTCTACAGATACACATCTAGTTTTCCCAACACCATTTTCTGAAGAGGCTGTCTTTTCTCCAACAAGTATTTTTGTCAAAGATCAGGTGGCTATAGCTACCCGGACTTATATCTGGGTCCTCTATCCTGTTCCACTAATCTACATGTCGGCTTTTGTGCCAATACCATGCTGTTTTTGTTACTATGGCTCTGTAGTATAGGTTAAAATCAGGTTTGTGATACCACCAATCTTATTTTTATTGCTCAGTATTATTTTAGATACTTGAGATTTTTTGTGATTCCATATGAATTTTTTGATTTTTTTTCTATGTCCATGAACAATGCCATTGGAATTTTGATGGGGATTCCATTAAATGTGTAGATTGCTTTTGGTAAGATTGCCATTTTCACAATATTGATTCTTCTGATCCAAGAACAAGGGATGTCTTTCCATTTCCTAGTGTCTTCTGCAATTTCTCGCTTGAGTGTTTTGAAGTTTTCATTGTAGTGATCCTTCACTTCCTTGGTTAGGTTTAATCTAAGGTACTTTATTTTTTTTAATGCAATTGTGAATGGGAGTGATTCTCTGATTTCATCCTCTGTGTGTTTGTTGTTAACATATAGGAAGGCTACTGATTTCTGTGTGTTGATTTTGTATCCAGCTTCATGGCTATAGGTGTTTATCAGCTCTAACAGTTTGCTGATAGAGTCTTTAGGGTCCTTTTTTTTTTTGTTTTGTTTTTTGAGGTAGGGTCTCACTCTAGCCCAGGTTGATCTGGGATTCACTATGTCATCTCAGGGTGGCCTCAAACTCATGGCAATGCTCCTACCTCTGCCTCCTGAGTGCTAGGATTAAAGGTGAGCACCACTATGCCTGGCTAATTTATTTCATTTTATTTATTTATTTTGGTTTTCCAAGGTAGGGTCTCACTCTAGCTCCAGCAGAATTTTTTTTTTTTCCATGTAAACAGGGCCTCACTATGTAGCTCTGGTATACCTTGAACTTCTGACCCTTCTGACTCTACCTCCTCAGGGCTGGGATTACAATCATGCCTCATTATACCCAGCTAAAATTTATTTATAAATATTTTACTATTTTTTTTCTTTTTTCACTTTTTTTGAATTTGGGTTTCACTGTAGCTCAGGTTGCCCTGGAATTCACTCTGTAGTCTCTGCCTCCTGAGTGTTGGGATTAAAGATGTGCATCACCATGCCTGGCTTCAGCCCTTATTTTTATTTATTTATTTGAGAGGGAGAGAATAGGTGCAACAGGGCCTCAAGCCACTGCAAACAAACTCTAGACACATATGCCACCTTGTGCATTGGGTTTACATGGATACTGGGGAATCCAACCTGGGTCCTTAGGCTTCACAGGCAATGTAATGGTCTTAGCTGCTAAGCCATCTCTCCAGCCCCTGTATTTTATTTTTAAAATTTATTTATTTTTGTTTTTTCAAGGTAGGGTCTCACTCTAGCTCAGGTTGACCTGGAATTCATTATGTAGTCTCAGGGTGGCCTCGAACTCATGGCAATCCTCCTACCTCTACCTCCCAAGTACTGAGATTATAGATGTGCACCACCATGCCCAGCATTTTTAAATTTTTTTTTGTTTTTTTAAATTTAGTTATTTGAAAGTGACAGAGAAAGAGGCAGTTAGAGAGAGAGAGAGTGAGAGCGAGGGCAAAAGAGAGAGAGAATGGGCGCTCCAGGGCCTCCAGCCAGTGGAAACGAACTCCAGACATGTGCGCCCCCTTGTGCATCTGGCTAACGTGGGTCCTGGGGAATGCAGCCTTGAACCGGGGTCCTTAGGCCTCACAGGCAAGCCATCTCTCCAGCCCATATTTTGTTTTGTTAACATTTTATTTTTTCGTTTTTATTTATTTATTTATTGAGATGGAATCTCACTCTAGCCCAGGCTGACCTGGAATTCACTCTGTAGTCTTTGCTTCCTGAGTGTTGGGATTAAAGATGTGCACCACCACGCCTGGCTTCAGCCCTTATTTTTATTTATTTGAGGGGGGGGGAGGGAGAGAATGGGTACACCAGTGTCTCTAGCTGCTGCAAACAAACTCTAGACACATACGCCACCTTGTGCATTGGGCTTACATGGACACTGAGGTACTTAGGCTTCACAGGCAAGTGCTGAACCGCTAAGCCACCTCTCCAGCCTTTTCTTTTTTAAATTTTTTGTTTATTTTATTTATTTGAGAGAAACAGATGGGGCGTGGGGGTGGGGCGAGGGAAGAGAGAGAATGGGCATGCCAGGGCCTCCAGCCACTGGAAACGAACTCCGGACGCATGCGTCACCTTGTGCATCTGGCTAAGTGGATAACTGGGAAACTGAACCTGAGTCCTTTGGCTTTTCAGTCAAGCACCTTAACCACTAAGCCATCACCCAGCCTAAAGATTGTAGTCTTGGGCTGGAGAGATGGTTTAGCAGTTAAGCACTTGTCTGTGAAGCCTAAGGACCCCGGTTCGAGGCTCGATTCCCCAGGTCCCACGTTAGCCAGATGCACAAGGGGGCGCACACGTCTGGAGTTCATTTGCAGTGGCTGGAAGCCCTGGCGCGCCCATTCTCTCCCTCTCCCTCTATCTGTCTTTCTCTCTGTGTCTGTCGCTCTCAAATAAATAAATAAAAAATATTAAAAAAAAAAGAAAGTCCTTACCTCTTCCAATATGTTAAAGGGTTTCCCCTCCTTTAAAAAAAAAAAAAAGAAAGAAAAGAAAAAAATATTGTAGTCTTTTGTTTTTCTTTTGTAGGGTAGGGTCTCTCTCTAGTCCCGGCTGACCTACATATGTAGTCTCAGGGTGGCCTTGAACTCATGGCAATTCTCCTACCTCTGCCTCCCGAGTGCTGGGATTAAAGGCATGCGCCACCATGCTTGGCTCCATCTCTTAGATTTTTTTAAAAAGTATTTTTGTTGGCTGAAGAGATGGCTTAGCAGTTAAGGCACTTGCCTGCAAAGCCAAAGGACCCAGATTCAATTCCCCAGTACCCACGTAAGGAACTCCATGCAAGTGGAGTTCCTTTGCAGTGGCTAGAGGCCCTGGTGCACCCATTCTCTCTCTCTCAAAGCAATAAAACTTTTATTTATTTGAGAGGGAAAGGTAGATACATATATATTTAAATGTTTTATTTGTGTGAGAGAATGGGCATGCCAGGGCTTCTGCTCATGCAAAACTCCAGATACGTGCACCATTTTGTGCTTCTCGGTTATGCAGATACTGGGGTATTGAACCTGAGTCCTTAGGCCTCCCATATGTGTGTGTGTGTGTGTGTGTACGTATAATTTTTATTTATTTTCTCTGTGTGTGTGTATGTGTAAGAGAGAGGGAGGGAGGGAGAGAGACTGGGTGCACCAGGGCGTCTTACCACAGCAATTTAACTCCAGATGCATGCACCACTTAGTGCACCTGGCTTTACATGTGTGCTGAGGAATTAACTCTGTGTTGTCATGCTTTTTAAGGAAGCATCTTTAACCACTGTGCCATCTCTTTGGCCCCTTAACATTTTTTAAAAAATTAATTTAGGGCTGGTGGGATGGCTTAGCAGTTAAAGTATTTGCCCACAAAGCCTAAGGAACCTGGTTCAACTCCACCGTACCCATGTGAGCCAGATGCACAAGGGGGCGCATGCATCTGGAGTTCGTTTTCAGTGGCCAGATGCCCTGGCATACCCATTCTCTCTGTCTGCCTCTCTCTCTCAAAATGGACTAAAAATAATATTATCAAGGAAAGAGATAGAGGGAGAGAATGGACGTGCCAGGACCTCTTGCCATTGCAAAGGAACTGCAGATGTATAATACATTTTGTGTACCTGGCTGTAAGTAGGTACTGTGGGACTGAACGCAGACCTTGCTTGCATGCAGATCGGCTGAGCCATCTCTCCAGGCCCTAGATTTCTGTTGTTTTTTTTTTTTTAATTTTAATTTGTTTATTGGAGAGTGACAGAGAGTGAAAGAAGAAGGGGGGGGGGAGAAGGGGAGAGAATGGGCGCGCCAGGGCCTCCAGCCACTGCAAACGAACTCCAGACGCGTGCGCCCCTTGTGCATCTGGCTAACGTGGGTCCGGGGAATCGAGCCTCGAACCGAGGTGCTTAGGCTTCACAGGCAAGCGCTTAACCGCTAAGCCATCTCTCCAGGCCTAGATTTCTGTTTTGATAGTGTCTTGCTATGTAGCCTATGCTGGACTTGAACTTCAGGCTGGATTTTGATGTAGACTTGAGGAAGTACAGCCTTCTTATAGAATTTGGGAGGCAGGGCTAGGAGAATCACTGTGAGTTCGAGGCCAGCCTGGGACTACAGGGTGAGTCCTAGGTGAGTCTAGACTAGAGTGAGAACCCTATCTGGGGGACAGGGAGAAGCCCTGAGGGCTCATTTGGACATAAAGAAAGAACTCAAGTTTAAAGATAAATGGAAATTAATTTAGGATCATATTTATCTTAAACTGCAGGTTGGCCTTGTATTCACACCACCTTCTTCAGATGAGCATCACTCTCAACTATGCATACCAATCTGTTTTAAAAAACATTATTTGAGAGTGTGTTTGGGTGTGCTGGGGCCTCATGCCCACCGCAAACAAACTCCAGACACTTTGTGCATCTTTATATGGGTACTGGAGAATCAATCCCAAACCATTAGGCTTTGCAAGCAAGCACCTTTAACCACTGAACCATCTCTCCAGTTCCTTACCAATCTTTTAAGGCAAGGAAGAGGAGGAAAAGCAGTACATTAAGAAAACTGCCAGAGCCGGGCGTGGTGGCGCACGCCTTTAATCCCAGCACTTGGGAGGCAGAGGTAGGATGATCGCCATGAGTTCAAGGCTACCCTGAGACTACAGAGTTAATTCCAGGTCAGCCTGGACCAGAGTGAGACCCTACCTCGAAAAACCAAAAAAAAAAAAAAAAAAAAAAACTGCCGGGCTGGCGAGATGGCTTAGCTGTCAAGGCACTTGCCTGAAAAGCCAAAGGACCCAGGTTTGATTCCCCAGGACCCACGTAAGCCAGATACACAAGATGGCACATGCATCTGGAGCTGAGGACATTTTGCTCTCTCTCCCTCCCTGTTTCTTTCTAATAAATAAGTAAAAATAAAAAAAGAAATCTACCAACTGCCTACATGTAAGGCGGCTAATCTATCCAGTCCTTTGGATTTTTTTGGCACTCGAGACTCCGCCCACAGGGCCCCAGGTGGCGGAGGAACCTCACGCCACGCAGAACGTCTCACGCCGCGGCGGAGAGATTCTGACGTTACGCCGGCGGCGTGGGCGGAGCGGCCGGCTCTTCCTCTCCCCGGCTTTGGCTCCTCCCCCAGCGCTTCACACGCTCATTGTGAGGCGACCGGCTGCCGGTCTCTAAGGCGGCTTGGGACCCCGAGGCCCTAAATCGTAGGCGGTCACTGGCGTGCGCGCAGCTCCTCCGCCACCTCAGGGGCTAAGGGCCGCGAGGTTCAGCGATTTTCTCCTTCTCGGCTCTCCCGCCCGGAACTAACCGCCCGGCGCGCGCGGTCACCTGGCAGCGCGCTCCCTCCTCCGCCCCTCCCCCGGCCGAGCGCCGGCCGGCCCGCGCGCTCCTCCCTCTCTCCTCCCCCGGCCACGCGCACGCGCGCCGGGGCGGCTCGCGCCCTCTCGCTTTCCTCCGGCCCGCGAGACCCCCCCTTCCTCCTCGCGGCGCTTCTTCGCGCCGCCGTCTTCTCTCTCCACCCCTGACAACGCGGGGCTCCCCCCCTCCGCCAACGGCGGGTCCCCAGCGTCGCGATCCCTCTCACTTCCCGCTCTCCAGCGGGAGCCTAGCCCCGGCCCCTCTTTCCCTTTAATTCCCCTTCCGGACGCTGCCATCATGTTGAAGCCTCAGCCGCCACAACAGACCTCCCAGCCCCAGCAGCCGCCCCCCACGCAACAGGCCGTGGCCCGCCGGCCTACCGGTGGGAGCAGTCCTCCCAACGGCGGCCTCCCGGGGCCGCTGGCCACCAACGCGGCCACCCCGGGGCCTCCTGCGTCCGCCTCCCCGTGTCTGGGGCCTGCGTCCGCCTCCGGGAGCGGACTCCGCCGGGCAGCCGAAGGCATCTTGACGCCGCCGCCGCAGCACCAGGAGAGGCCCGGGGCGGCCGCGGTCGGCAGCACCAGGTGAGGAGGGGTGGGCTTCCGGGCGCGGGGAGACCGGCTGCAGCTCCGTGCGTGTCGGCGGGGCGCGCCTCCAGCCCCGCACCTTCGAGCGACACCTGAGGCTAGCCACCCCGGGAAGCTGGGGGTGGGCCTCTTTGGTCCCAACAGGTCGGAGAGAAAAGGCTCCCGGGCGGCCACGGAGCACGCAGGGGCGGTGCTCGGCTCTCGGCCTAGACAGAGCTTGGGGGTCCGGGCAGGGAGGGGAGGCGGGGCGCGTCCCGCCAGCGCCGCCGGGAAGGGGTGTTGGGGGGGTGAGGAGGTGATGGGGTCCCCAGCTCCATTACCACGAAGGGTCTCGCGGTCCCCAGCTTCAGCCAATGGGGAGTCAGCTCCGGGAAGGGGTCCCCGGCCTTAGCCAATGGAGGGGGGGCGCGCGGCCCACAGTTTGACCAATGGGGAGGGAGGGACTTGGGAGCGGATTGCTCCTTCGCTCTTCCCAGTCTAGCCAGTAGGAGGGGAGCCGGGTGGGCGGGGGCACGGAAGGAGCGACAACTGGGAGGACTGCGGGCCGGGAACCTCCGGCGGGCGCGCGCCCTCCCGTACGTGCGCGCGTTGCTCCGTCTTATGACCCGGGCATTCGCTTGACCCGGTAACGCGCAGGGCAGAGGCAGGGATTGTGCGTTCCGGATTCGCTAGGTGTTGGTGGATGAGAACACTTTCTCTTTTCTGTGTCAATGCGATTGCGAGTGGCAGTACGCGCAGGCGCAGTGGCTTCTCACCGCGGGAGGGGGGTTTTGAAGAGGCCCCCGTGGCTTTAGTGCGCAAGCGCAGACCGGGCGAGGCCTCCCGGTGGATGGCTTTTGCGGCTGCGCGGTCCCCCTGCCCCGCCAACGGCCCCCTCCTCGCCCTTCTCAACCGCGGGTTACATCAGCCGCCGAGCAGCAGTGTTACCTGGCGATTGGTGATCCCTTCAGAGTGGGTAATAGGCTGAATAAAATAATGAGGGTGAAGTAGTTTGGTGTGTAGGGAACAGCCCCCGCTCCAGGGATTTGGGACGTAGAGCTGCTGAAAATGGCTTTTTCCTTTTGGGAGGTTATGTACCTGAGCTAAGTAATGTTGCATCTGTGATCCTGTGCTTCCACCATCACCACTGTGGTGGGTGTTGCACTGTTAGCCTGCTGCAAGTCTGACGCTCCGGCCCCTTCGAGAAAGTGAGAAGGTTGCATTCGCTTGCAGAGCCATTGACAGCCATTGTTGATTGGGGCCTTTTTTTTTTTTTTTTAACTGGCATTTGGAGAAAATATATTTATTGGCACTTAATGTCCTCTACTAGTAATATATCAGTTCAAAAGGCTTGCTGAGAATTGGTTTGTAGCTTAAATCAGCAACTTCACATGGTATGTGGTTATAGGATTTACTGTTAATAACTAGTTTCTTGTTTCCTTATAGGGGCCAGAGCACAGGAAAAGGACCCCCTCAGTCACCTGTGAGTGCCTTTTTCTCTCTAAAATAAAAATACAAAAGACAAATGTATGGATTATAGAGCAGCGTAGGACAAAAGGTAATGTTCACCTGCTGCTCCCTTATTTCGCCCTATGTTATTGACAGGTGTTTGAAGGTGTGTATAACAACTCCAGAATGCTCCATTTCCTGACAGCTGTGGTGGTAAGTGAGAGCCTTATTTCCTAGGGTGTTTGAGAAATATGATGCATTGGACTTGTTTATGTTTTGTTTTGTTTTTTTGAGTCGCGCTCACTCTTCCTACCCTACTCTAGGGTTCGACTTGTGATGTAAAGGTGAAAAATGGAACCACCTATGAAGGCATTTTCAAGACTCTCAGCTCAAAGGTCAGTGTACTAGATTGAGATCGTTTTTGAGGCTTCATAGGAGGAGGAAGAGAAGAATGAAATTAAGGGTGTATATTGAGTATCAGACTGGTGTTAAATCATTTCTTTAGTTTAAAGTTAAACTTAAGGGCTGGAGAGATGGATTAGCAGTTGCACTTGCCTGCAAAGCCTAAGGACCCAAGTTGGATTCCCCAATACCCACATAAACCATATATACAAGGGCTGGAGGGATGGCTTAGCAGTTAGGCGTTATTTGTCTGCAAAGCCAAAGAACCCGGGTTTGATTTCCCAGGACCCACGTTAGCCAGTTGCACAAGGGGTTGCATGTGTCTGGAATTCGTTTGCAGCGGCTGGAGGCCCTGGCACATCCATTCTCTCACTCCCCCTCCTTCTCTGTTGAATAAATAAATAAAAATAAAATATTTTTTAAAAACAAGATACACAAGGTGGTGCATGTATCTAGAGTTGAGTTTAGTTTGTAGGGGCTAGAGGCCCTAGCGGGCCCATTTTTCTATGTTTGCCTCCTCTCTATTTCTCTCTCAAATATGTAAGTAAAATTTTTTTTTTACAAATTAGGCCTGGGCTGGAAAGATGGCTTAGTGGTTAAGGCATATGCCTGTGAATTCTAAGGAACCCCGGTTTGATTCTCCAGGTTCCACATAGGCCAGATGCACATGGTGGTGCATGCGTCTGGAGTTCATTTGCAGTGGCTAGAGGCCCTAGCACACTCATATTTTCTCCCTGTCTCTAATGAATTCATAATTAAAATCATTTTTAAAAAATTGGTCCTGATATGGTATGGTTAATCCAAAGCACCATGAGGATCACCATGAGTTCAAGGCCACCCTGGCATTACATAATGAAGTCTAGTGTCAGCCTGGGCTAGAGAAGACCTTACCTCCAAAAACCAAAAGGGGGAAGGTCCTGGAGAGATAGTTTAGCAGTTAAGGCACATGCCTGAAAAGCTTAGTGAAAACAAAAAAACAAAGCCAGGTGTGGTGACGCACACCTTTAACCCCAGCACTGGGGAGACAAGAGGTAGAAGGATTGCCATGAGTTCGACACCCTGAAACTACTACGTGAATTCCAGGTCAGCCTGAGCTAGAGTGAGACCCTACCTTGAAAAACCAAAAAAAAAAAAAAACCTTTAATGATCCAGGTTTGATTCCCCAGTACCCATGTAAAGCCAGATGAACAAAGTGATACACAAACTTGGAGATTATTTGCAGCAGCAGTTCATAGCATGCTCTTTCTCTCCCTTTCTCGTTTGTTCTTTCTGTAAATAAATAGTAAAAACTATTTTTAAGGGACTGGAGAGAGGGCTTAGTAGTTAATGTGCTTGCCTGCAAAGCCAAAGGACCCAGGTTCAATTACCCAGGACCCACATAAGGCAGATGTACAAGGTGGCAATGTATCTGGAGTTCATTTGCAGTGGCTGGAGGCCCTGGCACACCCATTCTTTCCTTCTCTATTTGCTTCTATCTCTATCAAATAAATAACAACTAAAAAAAAAAAAAAAAACCTTTAGGGGATGGAGAGATGGCTCAACACCTAATAACACAGATTTGATTCACCTGGAGCTCATATCTCTGCCTGCAAATAGATAAATTATTTTACTTTTGGTTTCATTCTAGCCCAGGCTAACCTGGAACTCACCGTGGCCTCAAACTCTTGGCAATCCTCCTCTCTCTGCCTCCCAAGTGCTAGGATTAAAGGTGTGGTCCAACATGTCCTAGCCTTTTTGGTTTTTGGAGGTAGGACTTCACTTTATTTCAGGCTGACCTGTAATTCACTATATAGTCTCAGGCTGGCCTCAAACTCATGGTGATTTTCCTACTTCTGCCTCCTGAGTGCTGGGATTAAAGTTGTGCCCCATCACACCAGACAAAAATATTTTTTAAAATATTAAAAATACTACTCAGGGTGCCAGTGGAGGAAAAATAATAAGGTTTTTAAGTCTTGTGGCTGATGTTGAGAAGCAAGACAGGGCAACATGAAAATATGCAGTTGAGAAAGATCTAGACAGGGTAAGGGGGAAATTGTTTTTGTTTTTACCTTTCTTGATGTTGACTCTGGGCTGTTGCGAATATGACTTTTGTAGTTTGAACTGGCAGTAGACGCTGTACACCGGAAAGCATCAGAGCCAGCAGGTGGCCCTCGTCGGGAAGATATTGTGGACACTATGGTGTTTAAACCAAGTGATGTTATGCTTGTCCACTTCCGAAATGTTGACTTCAATTATGCTACTAAAGGTATCGTGTCAGGTTCACTTTGTGAGTAGTGGAACGTCTGTCTTCAGGCAGAATATACTGGATTTTACTTTACTACCAACTTTTTTTATTCTCTTGAGGGAAATGGGTAAATTTTTCTTCTTGAAAATACTTTTTTCTTTTCCTCCTCTAGCCCCTCGAGGTAAGGTCTCACTCTAGCCCAGGCTGACCTGGAATTCACCATGTAATCTCAGGGTGGCCTTAAACTCCTACCTCTGCCTCCCGAGTGCTGGGATGAAAGGCGTGCACCACCACGCCTACTTGAAAATATTTCTTGATGTTTAACATAGTGGGATGGATTCTGGTGGACTGGTACTTCTGTATTCCTTGGTTAGTTTGGAACTATTTAGATGGGTCTTTTAACACTTCCCTTCCCACCTGCTGCCTGATTACGTACTTACTCGTAAGTCTGGGTTTTTAAAATTTCTCTTTGTTGCTTATTGGGGTGGGAATGAGGGTGAGAGAATAAAAGCTGACAAATGTCACCTGATTCCTGATTTTCACCTCCTCCTCCCAGACAAGTTCACAGATTCAGCCATTGCCATGAACTCGAAGGTGAATGGAGAGCACAAAGAAAAGGTGCTTCAGCGCTGGGAGGGCGGTGACAGCAACAGTGATGACTACGATCTTGAGTCTGACATGGTATTTATATTCTCTTTTCCTGAGAACAGGGCAGTATGAATGTGGGTTGTGTTGAAGCCCATTTTTGGGAGTAAGTATTGTTTCTTGGAAAGGAATGGGGAAAAATCCTGGCTTGGCACAAATTAAAAAAAAAAAAAAGCTGGGAGAAGGCTCAGTGGCTAGGTGCTAAGTAGAAAATTACAAAATTGCTATTTCTCCCATCCTGTTATTTCTTTTTAACTAATTTTTATTATTTTATTTTTTTGGTTTTTCAAGATAGGGCCTGGAACTCTTCTACCTCTGTCCCCCCTAGTGCTGGGATTGAAGGCGGGCACTACCACGCCTGGCTCCATCCTCTTATTAACAACTTATGTACTCTTAGGCTGGCAGTCCTAATTCTGCCTCCTGAGTGTGGGGATTAAAGGTGTGTATCACCACGCCCAGCTAAAAGCAGCTTTTTTAATGCATGTGTATGCCACCTGGAGATAGAGGACAACCTTGAATGTCATCCCCAGGAATATGGTCCCCCTGCATTTTTTAAAATTTTTATTCATTTATTTGAGAGAGAATTGGCCTACCAGGACCTCCTGCTGCAAATGAACTCCAGACACATGTTCCTCCTTGTGCATCTGGCTTATATGGGTCCTGGGGAATCGAACCTGGGTCTTTTGGCTTTGCAGATAGGTAACTACTGAGCCATTCCTCCAGCCTGTCCCTCTGCTTTTTTTTTTTTTTTAAGGTAGGGTTTCACTCTGGCCCAGGCTGACCTGGAATTAACTATGTAGTCTCGGGTTGGCTTTGAACTCATGGCGATCCTCCTACCTCTGCCTCTCGAGTGTTGGGATTAAAGGTGTGTGCTACCACGCCCGGCCTCCTCTGCATTTTTTGAACCACTTAGTTTTCTCAAGTTAGCCAAGTAGGCTAGACTGACTGGCCAAAGAGCCCAGGTAGCCTCTTTTCTCTTGTTTCCTCAGTGCTTGGATTATATATGCACGCCTCTGTATTGGGGATTCAACTCAGATCCTCATGCTTCCAAGGCAAACACTTGACTGAGCTAACTCCCCAACCATAAAGCAACTACTTTCATTGTGTGTGTGTGTGTGTGTGTAAAATGTATATAAAATAAAGTATGGATTTTTTTATTTTATTTTATTTGCTTTTTAAGGTAGATTCTTGCTCTAGCCCAGGTTGAACTGGAATTCACTATGTAGACTTGGGGTGGCCTCGAACTCATGATGATCCTGATATCTCTGCTGGGATTAATGATGGGCACCACTGCTCCTGGCTACTTACATATTTTAAATCATATGAATGGAGCCTGAAATGGGGGCTCCTGTAATCTCAGCATTTGAGAGGTAGAGACAAGGAGGATCAAAAATTCAAGGCAAGGACTGGGTATGGTGGTGCACATCTTTAATCCCAGTGCTAGGGAGGCAGAGGTAGGAGGATCACCATGAATTTGAGGCCACTCTGTGACTACATAGTTAATTCATGTTCAACCTGTGCCAGAGTGTGACCCTACCTCAAAAAATAAACAATAAAACGAATTTAAGGCAAGCTGGCCATGGTGGTGCATGCCTTTGATCCCAGCGCTTGAGAGGCAAGGGTAGGAGGATCTGAGCTTTTGCCAGACTGAGACTGTAGTGGATTCCAGGTCAGTGTGAGCTAGACCCAACCTCAAACAAAAAAATTTAAGGCAGTTCTCAGCTACATAGCAAGTTCAAGACTACTCCTGGCTACAAGAGACCCTGATGTAAATGAAACAAGCTCACACTTTTTTTTTCCCCAAGGTAGGGTCTCACTCTGCCCCATGGTGGCCTTGAACTCATGGTGATCCTCCTACCTCTACCTCCCGAGTGCTGGGATTAAAGGTGTGCACCACCATGCCAGGGTAGCAAGCTCACACCTTTAATTTTTTTTAATTTAAGTTTTATTAACATTTTCCATGATTATAAAAAAAAATCCCATGGTAATACCCTCCCTCCCCCCCACACTTTCTCCCTTGACATTCCATTCTCCATCATATTACCTCCCCATCTCAATCATTGTGCTTACATATATACAATACCAACCTATTAAATACCCTCCTCCCTTCCTTTCTCTTCCCTTTATATCTCCTTTTTAATTTACTGGCCTCTGCTACTAAGTATTTTCCTTGTCACACAGAAGCCCAATCATCTGTAGCTAGGATCCACATATGACACCTTTACTTTAGCACTTGGGAAGCTAAAGTAGGAAGATTTCTGGGAGTTCAAGGCCAGTCTGGGCTAGAGTGAGACTGTGCCTCACTCACCTCTTCTCCCCCCCCCCCCCAAAAAAAAGCATAATAGTTGTGTGAATTAATGCATTTTTTGTTTTGGTATGTTCCATTTACAGAATAATTTGCTTTTTTCTATTTAACCTTTTCATACTGATGAGTATGTCTAGTTTATATAAGTATATATACATACCAAATTATATTTGGCCTTTGCCTTTCTAGAAAGTCTGTTTGTGTTGTATGTCCATATCTTTACTAACCCCCAGGACATGGTACTGAGGACTGCACCTAATACCTAAGCACTCCACTGAGCTAAATCCCCAACCCCTTGTTGGTTGTTGGTTATTTGTTTTTGGGGGGGGGGAGGTTCTTGGTAGGGTTTCACTCTAGCTCAGGCTGACCTGGAATTCACTCTAGTCTCAGGATGTCAGGATGGCCTCGAACTCACAGCAGTTCTCCTACCTCTCTCTGTCTCCTGAGTGTTGGGATTAAGGGCATGTGACATACCCGGCTTCTTTTTTTTTTTTTTTTTTTTTTTTTGAGGCAGGGTTTCACTATAGGCTGACCTTGAACTATGTCTAGCCCCAGTTGATTTTGAACTTACAGCAGTCTTCCTATTACCTCCCAAGAATTGAGTTTAAAGGAGTGAGTCACCATTCACACTAGACACAAGAGCTATGTTTCTTAGTTGTTGGGCTTTTTTTCCCCCCCATTATTTTGCTATCAAATACAGTGCTTTCACATGTGCTGGAATTTCTGTAGGATATAAACCTAGAAATGGGTGAGATCTTGGGACTTTTAAAATTTTAAATGTTTTGTTTTCATTTATTTATTTACAAGCAGACAAAAAGGTAGACAGAATGGGTGCAACAGGGTCTACAGCCACTGCAAATGAACTTCAGACACATGTGCCACCTTGTGCATCTGGCTTTATGTGAGTACTTGGGAATCGAACCTGGATCCTTTGGCTTTGCAAGCAAGTGCCTTAAATGCTAAGCCATCTGTCCAGCCATTTAATGTACAAGGTGGCACATGCGTCTGGAGTTGTTTGCAGCAGCTGGATGTCCTGGTCTTTTTCTTCTTGGTTTTGTGTGTGTGTGTGTGTGTATGTGTGTGTGTGTTAGTGTTAGGGTCTTGCTGTAGACTAGGCTGACCTGGAATTCACTCTGTATTCTCAGAATGGCTTTGAACTCACGGCAATCCTCCTACCTCTGCCTCCCCCATGTGCCACCACCTGGCTGGATGTCCTGTTTTGCACGTGTGCATGCGTGCTCCCTCAAATAAATAAATCATTTTTAAAAAAAGAATGGGTTTAGCCGTGAGTTCAAGGCCACCCTGAGACTATGTAGTGAATTCCAGGTCAGCCTGAGGTAGAGTGAAACCCTACCTCGAAAACCACAAAAAAATGCATCACTTTAAAAATGTTTTTTGAATTGAAGGGAAATGACATGCCACTTCCTTGTTGAGTTTTAAGCATTATCCCTTCTTCCTCAATAGTCCAATGGATGGGACCCCAATGAAATGTTCAAGTTCAATGAAGAGAACTATGGTGTGAAGACCACCTATGATAGCAGTCTGTCGTCTTATACGTAAGTGTTTTGGAATGTTTCACGGGGTTTGTTTGGGTGTGTGGACTCAGAGACAGAAGGTAGATCTCTCGATAAAATGGGTTTTATGCACACTTTTCTCAGTGTAGCTCCCCTCCTTTCCTTGCTCTTGGTTTGTTGGTTTAACTGATCCCTCAAAATTTTTCTGACTCTGCACCGCCCTGTGAATAGAATTAACTGCTTTTTTTTTTTTTTTTTTTTTTTTTTTTTTTTTGAGGTAGGGTCTCATTCTAGCTCAGGCTGACCTGGAATTCACTCTGTAGTACCAGGGTGGCCTTGAACTCATGGCGGTCCTCCTACCTCTACCTCCCAAGTGCTGGAATTAAAGGTGTGCACCACCACGCCCAGCTTAAATTAACTGTTTTCTTGACCATTTTCCTTACCATTTTTTTAGAACTTAGAGCATATGAACATGAGGTTGAGGATGTACTGTGATACTCTACTGATGGTCTGGGCATGTGTTCCCAGGGTTCCCTTAGAGAAGGACAACTCAGAAGAGTTCCGGCAGCGGGAGTTGCGTGCTGCTCAGTTGGCTCGAGAGATTGAGTCGAGCCCCCAGTATCGCCTACGGATTGCCATGGAGAACGATGACGGGCGCACTGAGGAGGAGAAGCACAGTGCAGTTCAGCGGCAGGGGTCAGGGCGGGAAAGCCCCAGCTTAACATCCAGGTAACCATCTTGGGCAGCCAGGATAGTTTGTGACTCACAGTAGGGTGCAGGACAAGACCTAGGCCAAAAGCTTTATATTTTCTTACACTTTGTTAAATGTATATTAATGCCTCGTTCCCAGTTTTTAGGTTTAGAAAACTGAAACTTAGAAAGAGTAAACAATTTGCAGCAACAATCAGGCTTATGGATTTAGAAAGAAAAGTAATGGTATAGTTTTCGTGTGTTACTATTTCTTGATTTTACAAAAATGAAATCAAACTATATGATCCTCATCTTGTAAATGCTTCACCTGGAGCCATGCAGGTCTAGGTCTATATAATGCAGGTAATACGACTGGACCCACTCTGGGGCTGATCTTCAAGTGAGATTGTGAAATAAGCTGCGACCAGAATGTGTGGGTTTTGTGGTCTCCTGCCTTCACTTGAATCTTTCCTCAGGGAGGGGAAATATATCCCTTTGCCTCAACGAGTTCGGGAAGGTCCTCGGGGAGGAGTTCGGTGCAGCAGTTCTCGGGGTGGCCGGCCTGGTCTTAGCTCTTTGCCGCCTCGTGGCCCTCACCATCTGGACAACAGTAGCCCTGGCCCAGGGTCTGAAGCTCGTGGTATCAATGGAGGTAAGTTACAAAGTACACTTTGGTCAGAGAAGGGAATTGGTGAATGCTGGAAGGGTAATTTGAAAGGGTTGTTAGATGGGTCAGAAGGACGATGAATTGGTGTTGATACAATAATAGGTTCTCTGTCTCCTTTTTCTTCTTATTAAAACCAACAAGGTCCTTCCCGCATGTCCCCCAAGGCACAACGGCCCCTGAGAGGTGCCAAGACTTTGTCTTCACCCAACAGTAGGCCTTCTGGAGAAGCATCTGTTCCACCTTCTGCAGGTAGAGCTTCAGTTGTGTTGGCTGAGGAAATGATTAGAAATTTGTACAGGGAAGTAAATAAGTCAAGTTGTTGGAGTGTTGGTACAGGAGACAGGTTAAAGGTAGATGCTGTTTGGTGTGGGGCAGGGGAGGATAGAGGAGAGAGAATCTTTGAGTTTGGGCTTTTTTTGTTTTGTTTTGTTTTGTTTTTTTGAGACAAACCCAACAGACTGGCCTTTTTTTCTTTTCTTTTTAATACTTTGTTTTTATTTATATGAGGGAGTGAGAAATAGAAAGGGAGAGAGAATAAGTGTGCCAGGGCCTTCAGCCGCTACATACAAACTCCAGATGCTTGCGCCCCCTTGTGCATCTGGCTTATATGGGTCCTGGGGAATCAAACCTGGGTTCTTTGGCTGTGTAGGCAAGTGCCTTCACTACCAAGCCATCTCGCCCACCCCTTCCTCCCTCCCTTCCTTCCTTTTTTGTTTTTTTTTTGAGGTAGGGTCTCACCCTGGCCCAAGCTGATCTGGTAACTATGTATTCTCATGGTTGCCTTGAACTCACAGCAATCCTCCTGCATCTGCCTTCTGAGTGCTGGAGTTAAAGGTTTTGTGGTTGTTGTTTTTAATGGAGAGAGAGAATTGGATTGGCACACCAAAGCCTCTAGCCACTAACTGAACTCCAGCCCCATGTGCCAACCTTGTGCACATTATGTGAAACCTTGCACATGTGTCACTTGTGCTTCTGGCTTATGTGGGACCTGGAAGTTGAACATGGGACCTTAAGCTTTGCAGGCAAGTGCTTTAATCACTATGCCATCTCTCCAGGCCCCGGAAAGTTTTGTTTTGTTTTGTTTTGTTTTTCCTAGTATAGAAATCCTAACTTGGCAGAATGGCCAATGTCTTGTTTAGACTTCATTGTATTACCAGCACTTTAAAAGAATAGAAGTTGGGAATTTTCCAATTTCTTTGGAATATACTGAGCCTGCCATATTGCATGCATGGCTTTTGTTAACTAGCACACAGTCATAATTGCCCTTTGGAGCATTTTAGTTTCTTGTGGTTCTAATGAAGCCAATAACATAAATACCTGATTGACCTAGTAGACATTCAAATTGTGACCCTGTGTGTAACAAACATATGAGTTTCCTTTGAGTTTTAATAAATCCCCTGTATTTACTGCCTACTGGCCAGCAGTAACAGTTGTACAGCTCTTCCTTTCCTTCCAGTGGGCCGGATGTACCCTCCACGTTCTCCCAAGTCTGCGGCCCCTGCCCCAGTCTCAGCTTCCTGTCCTGAGCCTCCAATCGGCTCTGCAGTGGCATCCTCTGCATCCTCCATCCCTGTGACATCATCAGTCATGGATCCTGGAGCAGGCTCTATTTCCCCAGCTTCTCCAAAGATCTCCCTGGCCCCCACAGATGGTAAGAGCCAAATAGATGGTTCAGAGCTATGAAGTGTGGGTCTGGATAGCAGGACCTTCAGGCACCTCTCCTTTCCTCAGTAAAAGAACTTACAACCAAGGAGCCTGGTAGGACACTGGAGCCCCAGGAACTGGCCCGGATAGCTGGAAAAGGTGAGAATGATTTTACTCTGGTGGGGTCTTGATGCCTTTTTGCTTGGGTGGGGGACGCATTATAGTTTGCCATGTTTGTTGGGATTTAGTAGTAGTTCCTATCAGCCCTTTGATTTTGATTTCTGTTTCAGAGTTTCTTTTGTTATTTGGATGGTGTGTGTGTGCACACACGTACGTGTCTACACGCACATGCGTGCGCATGCCCATAGGGCCTCTTGCCACTGCAAATGAAGGCCCATCCACCTTTATATTGGTGACTGAGAATTAAACCCAGACGTGAAGGCTTTGCAAGCAAGCACCTGGAACGTCTAAGCCATCTCCCCCAACCTCTTAGGATTCTTAATGTAGTCCCAGGGTGGCCTCAAACTCACAGCAATCTTTCTTCTGCCTCTCAAAGTGCTGGGAGCAAAAGCATGTGCCACCATGCCTGTCTTTTTTTTTAATTGACAACCTCTATAAACATATACAATACGTAAACCATGATCATAATCGTTTTCTACTACCCTTTGTTTCCCCTACCCTATCTCCCTCTACAACTGAATCTCTCTTTTTTTGGAGATAGGGTCTCTAGCCCAGGCTGACCTGGAATTCACTGTGTAGTCTCAGGGTGGCCTCCCTTAAAGTGATCCTCCTGCCTCAGCCTCCCAAGTGCTGGGATTAAAGGTATATGCCACCATTCCTGTCTTGCATCTCCTCTTTCCTACTACTCCCTGGTCTGTTTTGATGCCCTCATTTTTCCCCCTTGTGTAGTTTCAGCCACTGTAAGGTCATGAATGCCAAGGCCTCTTTGTCTGGAAGACAGTATTACAAAGCAGTCTTCCCCTTCCTTTGGCTCTTGCATTCTTTATTTTTTCCTCCGAGGTAGTAGGGTCTTGGTCTAGCCCGGGCTGACCCGGAATCACCATGTAGTCTCAGGCTGTCCTTGAACTCAGCAGTCCTCCTACCTTGGCCTTTCAAGTGATACCATTAAAGGCATGTGTGTCTGGCTTTAACATGGGTACTGGGGAATCTTACCCAGGCCCACAGGTTTTGCTATTAAGTGTCCTTTAACTGCTGAACCATCTCTCCAGCCCCTGATTATGTTTTTAGCACCAGGCATGAATTCTATCCCATGAGGTGGGCTTAGGATTCTTAAAAGTGTCTGTTTTCTTTAGTTTTTAGTACTCTGGACTAATAGTCCTATGAGGCAACTTTTGATAAATTTACTGTATTCACTTTTTTCTCATAGTCCCTGGCCTTCAGAATGAACAGAAACGATTTCAGCTTGAAGAACTGAGGAAGTTTGGGGCCCAGTTTAAGGTTAGTGAAGTGTGGAAAGGAGCTAAGATGTCTGCAGGATATGGGCGTGTGCATAGGATTTTGAAGGGAGGCAAAGGGGCCAAGTGGGTGGGAGAGAAGAATTTAAGCAAGGATGATGGGAGGAAGTAGGGTCTGGAGTCTGCAACAGGCGGACAGTATGATATGTATGTCTCTCTCAGCTTCAGCCTAGTAGCTCCTCTGAGACCAGCCTGGATCCCTTTCCTCCTCGAATCTTAAAGGAGGAGGCCAAAGGAAAGGAGAAAGAGGTGGATGGTATATTGACTTCAGAGTCCATGGGGTCCCCAGTCTCCTCCAAGACAGAATCAGTATCGGATAAGGAAGACAAACCATCCTTGACAGCAATAGGAGGCACTGAGGGGCCAGAGCAGCCCCCACCACCTTGCCCTAGCCAAACTGGCAGCCCCCCAGTGGGCCTTATCAAGGGAGATGACAAAGATGAGAGCCCTGTTGCTGAGTAAGTGGTGGGTGTGGTAAAGTGTGGGTGGCTATTGGCTAGTGAAGGATGAACCCCAAGAGCTGACTTCATTTCCTCTTACAGACAAGTAAAGAAGTCAACGTTGAACCCCAATGCCAAGGAATTCAATCCCACAAAGCCTCTGCTGTCTGTGGTGAGATGGGATGGTGGAATGGTCGAGTGTTGAGGGTGCATGCAGTAAGGCAGGGCATCATCTCATTGCCAGCACAGTGGACTGTCCTGCAGTGAGATGAGAGGAGTGTGGCAGTCTAGGGATGGCAGCAGGTGATTGGTTTTGGGAAAAAGGGACATGACCAAGAAAAAAATGCAGAGTGCTATCTGATAATTAAAGAGGGTGAGGGTAGGCATAGAAATAAATTATTTTCCTCTTTTGTCTCTTACAGAACAAATCCACTAGTACTCCAACTTCACCAGGGCCTCGTACTCATTCAACTCCTTCCATCCCGGTGCTGACAGCAGGCCAGAGTGGGCTTTATAGCCCCCAATACATCTCCTATATACCTCAGATCCACATGGGACCAGCTGTGCAGGTGGGAGAGAGACTGAATGGGCCCAGCTTTGGCCTGTCCTAGATGGTGAGCAAGCTATTGAAGCCTCATCTGTTGTCTCTATCTAGGCACCTCAGATGTATCCATATCCTGTATCCAATTCAGTGCCTGGGCAGCAGGGCAAGTACCGAGGTGCAAAAGGTGAGCATGGCTGGGATGGGCAGTTAGTTGGTGGGTTGCCTGTTTTCTCCAAGTAGGTGGAATTTGAACTCTGTACTGTTTAACCTTTACTTGCAGGCTCCCTCCCCCCGCAGCGCTCTGACCAGCACCAACCAGCCTCGGCCCCTCCGATGATGCAGGCTGCAGCTGCTGCAGCCGCAGCTGCTGCTGCTGGTCCTCCCCTGGTTGCTGCTACACCATATTCTTCCTATATCCCCTACAACCCGCAGCAGTTCCCAGGGCAGCCTGCCATGATGCAGCCTATGGCCCACTACCCTTCACAGGTGATGGGGCACAGGAGGGAAGGGGATATAGGGAGCTCATCTTCATGTCTTACATTCAACCTGAGGGAGGCAGGCATTGGTGCTCTGGGTGGGATTGGTATCAGATTTGGCTATGGTAGGAATTACTGCTGTTTGTTGAACACCTTGCATCTCAGTTTTTCCCTCTGTAATGTCAGAACTTTAGGTAATTGCTGAGGTTCAAGCAGTGTTGTACCTGTTAGCTGGTAGTACACACTTCCAGGCTGCTCTACTGACTGCTTCATTCTTTGTGCCAACAGCCGGTGTTTGCCCCTATGCTTCAGAGTAACCCCCGTATGCTGACCTCTGGTAGCCACCCACAGGCCATTGTGTCCTCCTCTACTCCTCAGTACCCTTCTGCAGAGCAGCCCACCCCTCAAGCCCTCTATGGTGAGTCACAGGGCCCTCTTTCCTGCCATGGACTGTATGATTTCACCCATTTGTGCTTAGCACGGGACCTCCTCTTTTTCCTCTTGGCAGCCACTGTTCACCAGTCCTATCCACACCATGCCACACAGCTCCATGGCCACCAGCCACAGCCGGCCACAACGCCTACTGGGAGCCAGCCGCAGTCCCAACATGCGGCCCCCAGTCCCGTCCAGGTGCTTGTCGTGGGGTGGGGGGTTGTTGAGTGGGTGGGGCAGAAATGGTTGAATGAGCTGGGTGTAGCTGTGCACGCCTTTAACCCAGCACTCCAGAAGTAGGAGGATTGCTATAAGTTCCAGGCCATCCTGAGACTCCATAGTGAGTTCCAGGTCAGCCTGGGCTAGAGTGAAACCCTACCTTGAAAAAAAACAAAAATAAAAAAAAATAAAATAAAACGAGTGAATGGCTAGCCTGAGTAGCCCTATGAGTGGGTTACACTCACTCATGCTTCCTCCTCTACTCCCTGACAGCACCAGGCGGGACAGGCTCCACACCTGGGTAGTGGTCAGCCACAGCAGAACCTGTACCATCCAGGGGCCCTGACAGGCACACCGCCCTCTCTACCACCGGGACCTTCTGCCCAGTCCCCTCAAAGCAGCTTTCCCCAACCAGCTGCTGTGTATGCCATTCATCCCCACCAGCAGCTGCCCCACGGCTTCACAAACATGGCCCATGTTACCCAGGTAGGAGCCCTAAAGAGGACCTGACCTGGGGCAGTCCCACTTGGGAGTCCCTGTACTCTTGCAGGGCTGCCCTGATAGGATTCTCAGAGCCCTTCATAAATTTGGTACTTTCTGTTCTATAGGCCCATGTCCAAACTGGAGTCACAGCAGCCCCGCCCCCACACCCTGGGGCTCCCCACCCGCCCCAGGTGATGCTGCTGCACCCCCCCCAGGGCCATGGGGGCCCCCCCCAAGGCGCGGTGCCCCCGAGTGGGGTACCTGCACTCTCAGCTTCCACACCCTCACCCTACCCCTACATCGGACACCCCCAAGGTGAGCAGCCTGGACAGGCGCCTGGATTTCCAGGAGGAGCCGATGACAGGATTCGTGAGTTCTCGTTAGCTGGGGGAATTTGGCATGGAAGAGCTGAGGGGCTGCAGGTGGGGCAGGATGCACGGGTTCTGGGTGGGGATTGAGGGGTCTTGGAGGCAGGGCTGTCCCAGAGGGCGCCTGCCGACCTACGCCTGTCTGTGAAGTATGTAGGGTGGGCAGAAGCCACAGTCGCCGCCGCCAGGGGCTTGCTCCTGGCTCTGTCCTTTGCTTCCCTCCGTCCTCGCTCAGTTGTGATCCAGCAGCCCCCCTCCCCACTGCCTCCCCAGCTCTCAGTGACCCCGACTGTCTCCTGACTTAGCCGAGGTAAGGTCAGCGCAGCAGACAGGTCCAGACTGGGGCATGGGGGGCTGAGCTGGGCACCTGAGTAAGGGCTCTGGCCTACTGGGAAACAGCGATTGACCTGTGCTTCTGACAGCCCCCTGAGACACCTGGAGGAGACCGCTCCTCCCCACACCCCTCCGCCCCCTGGACGCATTGACAGAGGGACAGCTGCTCGGGTTCTAATGCTCCTGCTCTCTTCTCTCTCCCCTCCAACCAGTTCAATCTCATCCCTCCCAGCAGCTCCCCTTCCACCCCCCGGGGAACTGAAGATTGTCCTGGCCGCGACCTGAGACTTCCATGAGTGGCGGGAAGAGGGATCTATGTCTCTTCCCCCAGCAGCTCGGACCAGTCCCAGCCCCCCACCCCAACCCCCTTTCCCTGGGGGAGCTGGGGAATTCCTGCCAAGCACCTTGATTGGGTGGGGTCTAGAACTGGGCAGGGCCAGGGTCCAGCGGGGGTGGGGGTGGGGTTCCTGCTCTGCCCCTGCGGGGTCCCACCCAATCTTGCCCTCCCATCCTCATCTATTCCCCCGCTGGAGATGGAAGATCTTTTATTTTCTATTATTTATAACCTCAGACTTGGGCCCCCTGTTCTTTCTTCCCCATTAACTTGAGTGTCCTGCGTGAGAGACAGACAGATGATGCCTCAAGGACTTTTACTTTTTATTACATAAAAATATGAAAAATAAATAAAAAAAATAAAATTTTAAACTAACTTAAACTTAATGTAGTTTGTTTCTTACTTCAGTTAGTTCATTGGAAGGTGGAATCTGGAAGTTATGTGTGGCAAGCAACTCAGGTTGCGGGTAATTGGGCAACTTGTTAAGTGTATGTATCTTTGGAATTCTGTCAACCTCTTAGTTGAATGTTTTTTAGAATTTGTGGCCATTGGAAGTTAGTATCACTAGGGTATGAATGACCTGTGTATGAAGTCACTAGTGAGAAAAGACTGGGTTAGGAAACCAGATTTAGGTCAACAAGAATGGGAGCTAAATAAGGGACAAGATAAGAGTGTAGAAATAGGGCTGGAGAGATGGCTTAGTGGTTAAGCACTTGCCTGTGAAGCCTAAGGACCCTGGTTTGAGGCTCAGTTCCCCAGGTCCCACTTTAGCCAGATGCACAAGGGGGCGCACGTGTCTGGAGTTCGTTTGCAGAGGCTGGAAGCCCTGGCGCGCCCATTCTCTCTCCCCCCCTCTATCTGTCTTTCTCTCTGTGTCTGTCGCTCTCAAATAAATAAAAAATTTTAAAAAAAAAGTGTAGAAATAATGTGTTTTTTTTGTTGTTGCTTTGTTTTTGGTTTTGTGAAGTACGGTCTGTAGCTCAGCCTGACCTGGAATTCTGTATGTAGTCTCAGGGCAGTGATTTATTTGAGAGAGAATGGGAACATCTGGGCCTACAGACACATGTGCCATCATGTGCATCTGGCTTACATGGGTCCTGAGGAATCGAACCTGGGTCTTTTGGCTTTGCAGGCAAACCTTAACCTCTAAGCTATCCCTCCAGTTCCCCCCCCCCTTTTTTTTTGTTTGAGGTAGATTCTCACTCCACCCCAGGCTGACCTGGAATTTAGTCTCCCAACTCAAGACAACCCTATCTCTGCTTCCCAAGTGCTAGGATTAAAGGCATGCACCACCACACCCAGCTGGCTTTTATTTATTTATTTGAGAGTGACAGAGACATACAGAATGGACGTGCCAGGGCTTTCAGCCACTGCAAACGAACTCCAGATGTGTTCGCCCCCTTGTGCATTTGGCTAACGTGGGTCCTATGGAATTGAGCCTTGAACCAGGGTCCTTAGGCTTCACAGGCAAGTGCGTAACTGCTAAGCCATCTCTCCAGCCCTGACCGTTTTTTACATTTTCCATGATCAAAAAATATCCCATGGTAATACCCTCCTCCCCCAACTTTGAAATCCCCTTTGAAATTCTACTCTCCATCATATCCCCTCCCCATCTCAGTCTTTTTTATTTTGATGTCATGATCTTTTCCTCTTATGATGGTCTTGTGTAGGTAGTGTCAGGCACAGTGAGGTCATGAATATCCAGACCATTTTGTGTCTGGAGGAGCATGTTGTAAGGAGTCCTACCCTTCCTTTGGCTCTTACATTCTTTCCGCCACCTCTTCCGCATTAGACCCTGAGCCTTGGAAGGTGGGATCGAGATGTTACTCAGTACTCCAGTCACTTCTTTCCAGCACTGTGGTACCTTCTGAGTCATGCCAAGGTTACTGCCATCTGAAAAGATTCTCTACCCAAAGTGAGAGTAGTGTTAATATAAGGGTATAAATATTAAGAGAAGTGCTTACTAGGCAGTTTGATAAGCATAGTATATACACTTATCAAGACATCAGCAGATGTTAACACCCCTAGGGCTCATGACTACCCCCGTTTTAAGTTTTCAGTATCAGGGATGTATCCCCCCCCCCCCCATGGAGTGGGCCTCCAATTGGAGGGCAGTTGGTTTCCACCATGACAGATGTACCACTATTGCACCTGTTGACTCATTTGGGCTGGCTGGCCAATTAAAAGGCTTGCAGTGTCCACTGTTGAGTATTTTCACTGGTGACAGCTCATTTTTTTAAATCTTTTAATATGTTGAGAAAAAGAGGCAGAAAGAATGGGTGTGCCAGGGCCTCCAGCCACTGTAAATGATCTCCAGATGCATGTGATTATCTTGTGCATCTAGCTTACATGGGTTCTGGGGAGTCAAATCGTGGTCCTTTGGCTTTGCAAGCAAACACCTTAACCGTTAAGACCTCTACAGCCCTAAATTTACTTTTTGGTTTTTCAAAGTAGACTCTAGCCCAGGCTGACCTAGAGTTCACTATATAGTCTCAGGCTTGCTTCCAACTTTCAGTGATCCTACCTGTGCCTCC
This sequence comes from Jaculus jaculus, assembly GCF_020740685.1. Classification (NCBI taxonomy): domain Eukaryota; kingdom Metazoa; phylum Chordata; class Mammalia; order Rodentia; family Dipodidae; genus Jaculus; species Jaculus jaculus. Next base: position 59,849,157 of record NC_059113.1, on the reverse strand, counting down.
CAAGTGCTGGGATTAAAGGCATGTGGCACCACTACAAACTCCATCAAATCCCTCCCCCAGGTAGGGTCTTGCTCTAGCAGACCTAGAGTTCACTAGTCTCAGGGTGGTCTCAAACACATGGCAATCCTGAGTGCTAGAACTAAAGGCATGCGCCACCATGGCCAGCTCCAGACTTTTATAAGCAAGCACCCTAACTGCTAAGCCATCTCTCCAGCCCCAGTTGTTTTTACAAATTTTCTATATCTACCTTAGATTTGTTTGCTTTGAATCATAGATTTCGGTTCTGCAATAAAGCTTGGGTTGGGCCCAAGAGTATTACCTACTAGGTGCCCAAGTAGATCATCTGGTATATTCATTCTGTAGGATCTAAGCCTAACGGAAACCTAGAGCATACAAATCCTTGGTGAGTGGTACAACTGTTTATGAGGGAAAACAGGGCCTCTAGCTATTGCAAATGAACTCTAGACAACATTTGCCACCATATGCAACTAGCTTATGTGGGTTCTGTTGCTTTATTTATTTATTTATTTATTTATTTATTTATTTAGAGACAGTTTTTGCTTTAGTTTTTCAAAGTAGGGTCTACTCTAGCTCAGACTGACCTGGAATTCACTATGTAGTCTCAGGGTGACCTCGAACTCACAGCAATCTTCCTCTGCCTCCGTAGTGCTGGGACTAAGGATGTGCACCATCTGGCAAGAAATAGCTTTTGTTTTGTTTTTTTTTTCTCTTAATTTAATCTCAAATGCTGAAAATCAAGTTTTTTGTGCATGATGGAACTGGGGACTGAAGCTGTCATGCAAGCTAGATGAATGCACCATACGACCACCAAGCTGCACTCGAACCTGAGTACTCGGAAGCAGCAGTGAGAGCACACCAGGAATGACAGCTTGCTGAGAACATGCACACACAACCTAGCAGACAGTAAAGGAAGACACCTGAGCTCCTTGGTGATGACCAATTTGTCCCAATCCGAGAAAATATTCAATATGCTACTGAAATATTTTGCTAGGCAGTTAACACAAAGCTCACTGGACTAGATTCCTTTTCTCAGGCTCTCACAGCAGTGAGGATGGCTTTGAGCAGTGAGGATGGCTTTGAAGAGAGTTGAGTTCATTCCCCACCTCTCCAAATTACACAAAGGACATGAGACACCCGCCATCTTAGTATTCACAGAAATTTATTGGCCTGTCTCACCTGACAGGTCACCCCTTGTGTGGGGGAATGTCCATCTAATTACACTCAGCTTAGTCGTAGCTTGTGTCCACAGGGGGCATCTGAAACAGGAAGAACACTGACCACGACAGAGCAGTTCAACTTAAACAAAAGTCCAGGCTCAACTCCACTTGAGGTTCTTGTCCTCTTCGGTCATGGCTGGTGTGTCAGTGACAAGGCCAGTGCCAATGGTCTTGTTGCCATCACGCAGGGTGAAACGCTGGCCTTTTTCTAAGATCATGGGCTGCCGCAAGATGAGGCTGAGCTTCAGGTCCTCCCCAGGCATGGCAAGTTCCTGTAGGGGAAGAGAACGACAGGGCACAGCCATCATCAGGGCACCTGCGTTCTTTAACTTCTGACTGCCATGTCTAGCAGGAAGAGGGTTCTGCCTGGGAACAGCTTCATCCTTCCCAGTGACCTCGTATATGTCAAGAGTTTCCCTGGACAAAGGCTACTATGACTCCAATCTAGGGACCCACCCCTCCAATGCCACAGCCTTCCTTCTGGAGTGCTTATTTTCGGAGGCAGAAGTCTCTATTCACTGAAGGAAAAGGCTATCCAGAGTGTCATGCTACAATCTTCAGACAGAGCTAGAAAGAATACCTTATCATTTCTTCCCATTTCCAACCCGTACCTTCCCTGGAGGCAAGATGACACGACAGGCCATGTCCCAAGTCAAGGAGAACATGACAGGCATGAAATGGGATACAAAGGGTTTGTGGCGACCGCCCTCTTCCTTGCTGAGGATGTAAACCTGGAAAACAGTGAAGGAAGAGAACAAGGCTTAGCTGGAAGCTCCATGCAGGGGATAACTTGGCTCAACCCTGCCCACAATCACCTGGAGCCCTCACCTGTGCATCCACTTTCTGGTGGGGCTGGATAGAGCCTGGCTTGACCATCACAAGACCACGCCTCAAGTCCTCCCGCTTCAAGCCTCGGACCAGAGCCCCCAGGTTATCTCCTGCCTCTGCCCTCTCTAGGCTCTTGTGGAACATCTCAATGCCTAGGAGGAAGAAGACAGAAGAGAAGGGGTCCAAGGCACAGGTCCACAAGGGGAAAGGCCACGCTGGAGCCAGACCCTGCGATTACAAGGCTTCCTTCCCGTACCTGTCACCACAGTGCGAATGTTCTTGCTATGCCCCAGGAACTCACACTCGTCTCCCTTCTTCAAAATGCCACGCTCTAGTGTACCTGTCACCACTGTGCCCCGGCCTGGGAGAAAGCAGACAGGATGATCAGGGACACCAGGTTAGACAGCCACTCTGCAGATGGGGTAAGTGAGCAGTCCTCACCAGGGATAGAGTAAACTGATTCTACAGGCAGCAGGAAGGGTTTCTCCAAGTCCCGGGTGGGCACTGGGATGTAAGTGTCCACAGCATCCAGCAGCTTCTGCACTGACTTCACGCCCAGCTCTGGGTCACGTTGCTGTTGAGGGGAGGTGACAGGACTCTGAAATGTTTGCTTCTCTCATCAAAACTTAAGCACAGAACAAAGTTCTAAGTGGCAAGAGGCCCTGGTATGCCCATTCTCATTCTCTCTCCCCTCGCAAATATAAAGCTTGTCGTGGTGGCCACACCTTTAATTCTAGCAATTGGGAGGTAAAAGTAGAAGAATCATTGTGAGTTGGAGGCCAGCCTGGAGCTACACAGTGAATTCCAGGTGAGCCTAAGCTAGAATGAGATGCTATACCTAAAAAATGAAAAAAGAAAAAAAAAAAAAAAAAAAAAAAAACAACAAGGATTGCAGAGATGGCTCAGGTCCACAATGGTTAAGATGCTTGCCTGGGGGCTGGAGAGATGGCTTAGAGGTTAAGGCAATTTCCTGCAAAGCCAAAGGTCCCAGGTTCAATTCCCCAGTATCCACATGGAGCCAAATGCACAATGTGGCACATGCATCTGGAGTTCCTTTGCAGTGGCTAGAGGCCATGTTGAGCCCATTCTGGCTAGCTCTCTCTGCTTGCAAAGAAATGAAAAAATAAATCCTTGCCTGTAAGCCTAATGACCCGAGTTCCCCAGGACCCATAAGCTAGATGTTAATCATGGAAAATGCTAATAAAAATTAAAAAAAAATTTTTTAAAGTTCTAAAAAAAAAAAAAAAAAAAAACAGGCGTGGTGATGCATGCCCTTAATCCCAGCACTCCAAAGGATCACAGTGAGTTCAACGCCACTCTGAGGCTATGTAGTGAACTCCAGGTCAGCCTGGAGTGAGACCTTACCAGGAAGAAAAAATAAACAAAGCTCTATCCCATCCCTACCAAACCACAGCCTGACCCTGCCTTTACCTCAAGGGCACAGAGAGCAGAGCCTACAATGACAGGAGCCTCCTCCCCTTTATAGCCAAACTCAGTGAGCAGTTCTCGGATCTCCAGCTCCACTAGCTCCACCATCTCAGAGTCCTGGACAGCATCTGCCTTGTTCACATACACCACCACGTGCTCTACCCCAATCTGCAGATGGGAAAGGGGCAGAGATGATATACCAAGTTGCTGAGTCTCCACTTTCTCCTTTCATCCCCACCTAGACACAAGTACCTGTTTAGCCAGTAATAAGTGCTCTCGGGTCTGGGGCATAGGACCATCATTAGCTGCCACCACCAGGATACAGCCATCTAGGGGAGCAGTGCCTGTGATCATATTCTGGGTTAGGGAGAGGAAGATAGACAGCCTTGAGGACCTTTTCAGATCCATATTGATTTACCTATGAATAACTGTTAAGATAGTGAGCCTCCCCACTTCCTCTGTCATCTCACCTCCTATTATCATGGCTACAAATCACTGACCTCATATCCAAACAGTTCCACAATTTTTTTCAGGTATATGGGTGGTGTGTGTGTGCGTGTGTGTGTGTATATGCATGCTGCACGTGTGTGAAAACCTAAAAAAGACATCTGGTGTCCTCTTTTATTATTACTCTTCAGACCTTATTTCTGCGAGACAATCTCTCACTGAACTCAGAGTTCCGTTTTACAGTTAGACTGGCTGGGCAAGGAGCCCCAAAATCCTCTCATCCCCCTCTGAGCTGGGGTTACAGGGATGGGCAGCAAGCACTCTTACATACCGAGTCTTCTCTCCAGCCCCCATTCCTACAACCTTAACCTCCTCCCTTCAAGCTTCCTATTCATCTTGGCCAGAAGCAAGTTCCATCTGTCCTCAAGAACCCTCACCTTAACATAATCTGCGTGACCCGGGCAGTCTGTATGGGCATAGTGACGGGCAGCAGTGCTATACTCCACATGGGCTGCGTTGATGGTGATACCTCGAGCTCGCTCCTCCGGTGCATTGTCTATCTCCTCGTACTTCTTGAACTTAGCCCCACCTCCCTCAGCTAGAACTAATGGAAGGAAAAGAACACACAACTTCTCAAGAGACCAGTAGGGCTCAGGCCACACCCAGGGGCCCCTCCCACCTAAAGGACAATCCGGAAAGATAGTTTCCATGGCACCCCCTCCCTAAAATCACTAATTCTTCAGCTTTGGGGAGACAGAAAGAATTGATAATAGTGTTGCAAGAGTCTGCCCTGCGACTTCTCCAGGACAGCCTCTCCTTGAAGATCATTTCACGCGGCTCAAGTCCATTCAAGATCTTCCAATGTGCGCATCAAAAAGCTCTACAAGTTCAAGATAATGAACGTCTCCGGCACCTTCCAAACCGTATCTCGCCTGAGTTCCATTCCCTGGCTCCAGGTTCCTGCAGCCGGACGCACCCCGCTCCCCCCCACCCACTCACTTTTCGTGATGGCCGCAGTCAGTGTGGTCTTGCCGTGGTCCACATGGCCGATGGTTCCTATATTCACGTGGGGTTTGTCGCGCACGTAGGCCTTCTTGACTTCCACAGCCAGACCGCGGCACGAGCGTGGCAATACCCGGGCCTTCAGCGGCCGCAGCCGACCTTGCAATAATGGGGTCGGGCTGGCGCAAAGACCTAACAGGAAAGGGGCTGAGAGTCAGGAGGCGGGTCCAAAGCCAGGTACCCGTGAAGCGGCTCAGGCCTCCAGGCCGTCATCGCCCTCCCCAGGGCCCTCACCACTTAAGCGGGGCGTCACTCGCAGGAGGGCGGCGACTGCCATGGTGGCAGTACTCGGCCACGGGAACCGAATACTAGGTACCGGGAGACCGCGCGTGCAACTGAGGAAGGGCACTTGCTACCGCAGAGCACTTCCGGCGGAAATGAGGGCGGGAGAGCAGGTCGGGACGACTCTAGCCGCCAGTTTTTAATTGCTATAGCTGTGGACTTCCGGGAGTGTGGCGGAAGAGGAGGGCGCTGATGTTCCCCACGGCGGAGGACGAAGAATTTCCTCGCAGGGGAACGTACATCCGATGGCACGCCGAGGAAAACCGGGGAGCCTCCCATAATGCACCAGCGTCCCGGGGCCTCATGGGCGTTGTAGTTCTAGGACTGTGGGCTGACAGATCCAGGGGACTGGGATCCGAGGGCTGGGCTCCCGGTGCCTGGGAGTCAGACTGCTCAGGGCCGGACGGAGTGAGAATTCCAGCGGTCTCGAGAGATGTAGTTGCCTCTGGACGGCAGCTTAGAGGTACCACACCCTGGACATCCTTCTGGGTGGCTCTTAGGTTTGACTCATCCCTCCACTAAGACTTCACTGTAAAATGGGAATAGTAATACCCACTTCTGGAAAATGGAATGTGAAAGGAAGGCGATGATCCCTCTGCAATGCAGATTATTACTGTTGCCTAAGGAATGGGATGATCCCTCTATGCGATGTACCATGACCTGCCGGTACCTCAGTTTCTAAATCTTTGTGATTACATAGCATAGAATGTTTCTTGCCTCAGTTCTGCCTATGTAACCTTGTGACTGCTTGGAATAAAGCCCTCCCCCCCCCCGCCTTGTTTAACACTATGTAATTTTACGGTTAATTCTCAATCCTGTTTCCACTATTAACATCATGTGGTTATTTCCAATAAAAGCTAACACTCCAAACAGATCAGGGCTGCATCTTAAGATCACGAACTCTGGGATGCATACCTGGTGCAGAAGCTTTCCTCTTTCCTTTCTACCCAATAAAACTTTGCCTCACGTTCTGTGAGTCCATGGTCTTACTTGTGTGACACTGGACCCTATGACACTTCAAAAGGAGATACTGGGCTAGGCTGGGGACATGAGTGGCTATAAGCCCTTGCCTCACAAGAGTGTGTTCCAGAGTTTGAGTCCCCAGAACCCATACAGTAATCTCAGCAATCCTAATTCAGAGATGAGAAGGCCTAACGGAAAATCCCTAGAATCTCGCAGACCTTGAGCTTAGGCTAGTGATTTTTGTTTAGTTGGTTGTTTTCTTTCTCCTTCTATCTCCCTTCCTTCCTTTCTTCCTCTCCCCCTTTCTTTCTTTTTTTTCTCTCTATTTTTTAAATTATTTATTTATTTATTTATTTGAGAGCGACAGACAGAGAGAGAGAAAGACAGATAGAGGGAGAGAGAGAGAGAATGGGCGTGCCAGGGCTTCTAGCCTCTGCAAATGAACTCCAGACGCGTGCGCCCCCTTGTGCATCTGGCTAACGTGGGACCTGGGGAACTGAGCCTCGAACCAGGGTCCTTAGGCTTCACAGGCAAGCGCTTAACCGCTAAGCCATCTCTCCAGCCCTTTTTTTTTTTTTTTTTTTTTTGAGGTAGGGTCTCGCTGTAGCCTAGACTGACCTGGAATTCACTATGTAGTCTCAGGGTGCCTTCCAATTCATAGCGATCCTCCTACCTGTACCTCCCGAGTGCTGGAATGGGTTGTATGGTTGTGTTTTTAGCAGCTAACAACATACATAACCTGCCTTAAACAAGGTAGAAGGCTGGGGAGAAAGCACTTGCCTCACAAACTGAGAACCTGAGTTCAATTCCCAGTATCCATATAAGAAAATGCAAGCCTGGCGTGGTGGTACACGCCTTTAATCCCAGCATTTGGCAGCAGAGGTAGGAGGATCACCATGAGTTCGGAGCCACCCTGAGACTACATAATGAATTCCAGATTAGACTGGGTTACAGTGAAACCCTACTTTGAAAAACCAAAAAAAAGAAAAGAAAATGCAGAACATGGCAGCCAAGAATGGCTCCCTGAATATATAGCACGTGAGTGCTCATGTCCACACATGTGCAAAAACTAAATAAATATTTATTTCTCCAACTAGTACATGTAAGAAAGAATGGTCCATTTCAACACTTGATCTTAGCCAAAAAGTGGAGAAGCGATAGAATGGTCCATTCCAATCAAGCAAGAAAAGATCATTAGATACAAAGCAAATTGGGGCTGGGGAGATGGCTCAGTGGGTAAGAACATGTGCAGGACAAGCACAAGGACCTCAGTTCAATCCCCAGTACCTACATAAAAAGCCAGGTGCAGGGCTGGGGAGATGGTTCAGCAGTTAAAGATGCTTGCTTGCAAAGCCTGAAATCCCAGGTTTGATTTCCCAGTACCCATGTAAAGCCAAATGCAGAATGTGGGACATATGTCTAGGGTTTGTTTGCAGTGGGAAGAGGCCCTAGTGGGCCCATTCTCTCTCTCATTTGTGGAAAATGGAATATAAAGGGGCACAATAGACTGGTTAAACATCCTTCTGCAGCCCTTGCCTTTAGGCACACATAATGGATGTGACCATTCAAGTTGATCTTCCTGACAGATAAAGAAAATGTTGCCGGAATCCTTACCACAGGCCTTATAACAAAATACAGTTGTTTTGTGTTATGTAAGGAATGGGATGACCTTTTGTGCAATGTACCATGACCTTCCTGTACCTCTCTGTGTCTTTGTGTTTACACAGCATAGAATGTTTCTTGCTTCAGTTTTGTCTACTTGACCTACTGAATACCTTGTGACTTTTTTGTAATGACCCCCTTGTTTAACACTAATTTAATGTAACTGTGGTTTAACTTCCATCCTGTTTTTTTTTTTTTTTTTTTTTTTTTTTTTGGTTTTTCGAGGTAGGGTCTCACTCTGTCACTCTGGTCCAGGCTGACCTGGAATTAACTCTGCCATCTCAGGGTGGCCTTGAACTCATGGCAATCCTACCTCTGCCTCCTGAGTGCTGGGATTAAAGGCGTGCGCCACCATGCCTGGCTCCATCCTGTTTTTTGCAATGAATTCCTGTGGTTTTCTCCAATAAAAGCTGACAGCAGGAGCAGTTCAAGGCTTCGTCCTGAGATCCCACCTCTGGAGTGCAGCCCTGGTGCATCTGTCTCTCTCGTTTTTTTTCTTCTTCTTCTTCTTTTTTTTTTTTTTTTTTTGGTTTGGTTCTTGTTTTTCAAGGTAGGGCACCTCACTCTAGCCCAGGCTGACCTGGAATTCACTCTGTATTCTCAGGGTAGCCTCAAATTCATGGCAATCCTCCTACTTCTGCCTCCCAAGTGCTGGGATTAAAGGTGTGCACCACCATGCCCAGCTTCATTTTTTTTCTTTCTCTTTTCTTACCCAATAAAACTGTGCCTTACATTCTGTGAGTCAATGGTCTTACTTATGCAACACAGAACCCTATAACATCTGGAGTTCTTTTGCAGTGGCCAGAGGCCCTCCATGCCAATTAACTCTCACTCACTGCCTCTTTCTCCTTTTCTCAAATAAGTAAAATAAACAAATAAAAAATAAATTGTATCTAGGCATGGTGGCTCATGTCTTTAATACCAGCACTTGAGAGGCAGAGGTAGGAGGATTGTAGTGAGTTGGAGGCAAGAAATGAACATAAACCCACCCGAATAAAAATTAAAAAGGAGAGGGCTGGAGAGATGGTTTAGCAGTTAAGGTGCTTGTCTGCAAAGCCAAAGGACCCTGGTTCAATTCCCAAGGACCCACGTAAGCCAGATGCACAAGGTGGTGCATGCATCTGGAATTTGTTTGCAGTGGCTGGAGGTCCTGGCACACCCATTCTCTCTCTCCCTGCCTGTTTCTGCATCTCTCTCTCAAATAAATAAATAAAAATATTTTTTTAAAAATTAAAAAGGAGAGTCTTTATTAAACTGGTTGGTGTCTGGTGTTTGTCCCCTCACAGCAAGGAGGAGAGAAGCCCCATCCTACTTTTACAGTAAGTTGTTTTTTCCTTTTTTTTTATTTTTGAGGTAGAGTCTCACTCTAGCCCAGGCTGACCTGAACTTCACTATACAGTCTCAGGGTGGCCTCAAACTCATGGTGATCCTCCTACCTGTGCCTCCCAAGTGCTGGGATTAAAGACATGCACCACCACACCTGGCTATAGTAAGTTTTTAAAGGCACAAACCACATGCCTTTACAATGTCCTGCCCCTTACTCTTAAGGTATCTCCCCACCCCAATTATCTTTTGCAAGAGTAAGCAAGCATGATTTACAAAACCAGAACTTGGGGCTGGAGAGATGGCTTAGCAGTTAAGGCACTTGCCAAAGGACCTCGGTTCAATTCCCCGGACCCATGTAAGCCAGATGCACAAAGTAGCACATGCATCTAGAGTTTGGTTGCAGTGGCTGAAGGCCCAGGAATTTCCATTCTCTCTCTCTCTCTCTCTCTCCCTCCCTCCCTCCCTCTTTTTCTCAAATAAATAAATAAAACTATTCAAAAAACAAAACCAGAATTTGGGTAGAGATAAGGGCAAGACAAAACATCAGATGAAGCTTATATGAAGTATTAAACCACCTTGACCTCAGGGCAAGACTAATATTAGATATCTTTACTAGAATCTTGGCCCCAAGCTAGAAGTTACTACTTTGTGTTTATCTTTACTCTCTTATGGCTCCTTGAGAATGTCAAGATGGCTAAGAGGCTTAAGATGGCTTCCCTTAAGTCTGTTCACCACTGGTTTTAGTAACTGGTTTGAGGCTCGATTCCCCAGGATCCACGTTAGCCAGATGCACAAGAGGGCGCACGTGTCTGGAGTTCATTTGCAGTGGCTGAAAACCCTGGTGTGCCCATTCTCTCTCTCTCTCTCTCTCTCTCTCTCTCTCTCTCTCTCTCTCTCTCTCCCTCCCTCCCTCCCTCTTTCTGTCTGTTGCTCTCAAATAAACAAATACAAATAAACAAAAAAAAAATTTAAAGGACTAAACAAACACTAAGCAGAAAGACAAGGACATGGGGGCACACAGACCTGAAACAGACAGACAGAGGGGTTAACGCAACATCTTGCCACAACCCAGGATTCAGGAAGTAGTGCTGCATCCTTCCACTGGACCCCCTTACCTCCAGAGGTTTTCAGACCAGATGACTCTCTTCTCACAGTGGTGTTGATGTCCTCTGACTGCAACTCCTTGCTTCCAGGGTCTGGAGAATGTCCCTAGGGTGAAGGAATGGCCACCACTTAACTTAGGGTCTCCAACCTGCAGTTGGAGTACAGTCTCAAGAGATCAAGACTCTGTGAGACATTGGGAGTCAGTTTAGAGAGAAAAATATATCTCACTGGGGCCTCCAAACGTAGCAAATTCCAGACCAGAAATCAACAGAAGAGCACCCAATTAAAAATTTAGAAGGAGATACTGAAAGGCCCAAGAATTCAGAAGCCCAGAAATACTATCACGCTCCAAAGGGAGCTTAAGCGGGCCCCTGCATACCTCAAACTCCAGGCTTTACTCTCTGTTGGAAGCAAGTAAAGAATCCCTCTTCTCATTATATCAGAGCCCACTCCTAATATAAAACTAGGTAAAAAGGGCATGAGATAGCCCTCAAGGATGGGAAATGAGTAATGAAGTGAACCACTTATTTGGTTTCTGTAAATAGCCTGTACCATAAGGCTTAATAGCCCACACTGTAAGCCTTAGTAGCCTGCACCATAAGCTGTAGCAGCCTGCCTCAGACCACCAAGGTCATAAGAGACTGATACCACACTCTGCTACCTCCACCCAAGGACCTGTGCAAATGCTGACCTCCAAGGTCATAGGAGACTGATTGGTCCACGAGGGGCTTGAACAAATTAAACTAATTGGCTTAGAAACTATGGAGTGGCACAAACTGACTGGCTCGCACCCCGCGGGCTCCTGATGTTAAAAAAAATGATTGGTCTAATGCACAGGCTTTGTTAAAAACCCTATAAAAACTGTCCCATTCCTGCATTCGGGGCTCTGCAGTCCTCTACCCCTGTGCGGTGTACGACTGTGGGCCCAGCGCGCTTGGAATAAAATCCTCTTGCAGTTTGCATCAAGACCGCTTCTCGTGAGTGATTTGGGGTGTCGCCATATCCGGGCAGAGTGTGGGGTCCTCATTTTGGGGGTCTTATAATACTTAACTGGCAGGGGAGATACCATGATCACGAAGGTGGTTTTCCCAGGGCGAGGCTTATCCATTGCACTCCGATGTGCTGACCCCTGCGATTTCCCCAAATGCGGGAAACTCGACTGCATAATTCGTGGTAGTGGGGGACTGAACTTCTCCCACCCCGCATGTCGCGTGCTTAGCCTGAGTGTGCGTTCACTGAGTTCTTTCCCGGCCGCTCTACGCTGGCAGGGTCTTTAAGCAGGCCAGCCGAGTTTTAAACCCCCACCTCTGTGCCCAATCCCACTGTGGTCCTCCTTCCTACGAGCTCAAGAACCACTTCACTGCAGCACTGGGGAAGCAGAGGCAGGAGGATCGTGTTTAGTGAGTTTCAGCCGACCCTGAGACTACATAATGAATTTCCGCCCAGGCTGGGATAGAACAAAACCCCTACCTGGGGGTGGGGGTGCGGGGAGAAAACAACAACAACAAAATTTTAAAGGAGAGTCTTTATTAAGCCGATGTGTCTGTACCCTCATAGCAAGAAGAGCAACCCCGTCTTACTTTTACAGTGAGTTTTTTTTTAATGTATTTTATTTATTTATTTGTGAGAGAAAGAGGGGAAGAGAGAGAGAATGGACACACGAGAGCATCCAGCCACTGCAAACAAACTCCAAATGTGTGGGTCCTGGAGAATTGAACAGGGATCTTTGGCTTTGCAGGCAAACACCTTAACCACTAAGCCATCTCTCCAGCCCCTACAGTGAGTTTTTAAAGGTGAAACCACATTGATTTACAATGACCTACCCTTTACTCTTCAGTCATCCCCCCATCCCAATTATCTTTTGCAAGAGTAAACAAGCAGGATTTACAAAAGCAGAACTTGGTAGAGTGAGCTCCAGATAAGGACAAGATCAAAAACCAGATGAAGCCTGTATGGAGTGCCAGGTCACCTTGACCTCAGGGCAAGACAAGCATCAGATATCTTTACTGGAATCATGCCCCCAGGCAGGTAAATACTGCTCGGTGTTCATTTTTTTTTTTAATGTTTTAATTGTTTTTTTGAGGTAGGGTCTCACACTAAGTCCAGGCTGACCTGGACTTCACTATGTAGTCTCAGGGCGGCCTTGAACTCATGACGATCCTCCTACCTCTGCCTCCTGAGTGCTGGGATTAAAGGCGTGTGCCACCACACCCGGCTTTCTTTTTTTTTTAATGTTTTGAAAAATTATTTTATTTTATTTTTTTTATTTATTTTATTTTTTCTGGCTCAAATTTAAAAAAATGTTTTCTGCTTATTTTTATTTATTTCAGAGAGACAAACAGACAGAGAAAGAGAGAACGGGTGTGCCAGGGCCTCCAGCCACTGCAAACGAACTCCAGATGCTTATGCCCCCTTGTGCATCTGGTTTACGTGGGTCCTGGGGAAATAAGCCTTGAGCTGGGGTCCTTAGGTTTCACAGGCAAGCACTTAACTGCCAAGCCATCTCTCCAGCCCTCATTTTTTTTTTTAATTTTTTTTTTGGTTTATTTTTATTTATTTATTTGAGAGAGACAGAGAAAGAGGCAGAGAGAGAGAGAGAGAGAATGGGCGCGCCAGGGCTTCCAGCCGCTGCAGACGAATTCCAGATGCATGCGCCCCCCCCCCCCCGTGTGCATCTGGCTAACGTGGGTCCTGGGGAATCGAGCCTTGAACCGGGGTCCTTAGGCTTCACAGCAAGCGCTTAACCGCTAAGCCATCTCTCCAGCCCATCATTTTTTTTTTATTAACAACTTCCATGATTATAAAAAAATATCCCATGGTAATGCCCTCCCTCCCCCCACTTTCCCCTTTGAAACTCCATTCTCCATCATATCCCCTCCCCATCTCAAGCAGTCTCTCTTTTATTTTGATGTCATGATCTTTTCCTCTTACTATGATGGTCATGTGTAGGTAGTGCCAGGCACTGTGAAGCCATGGATATCCAGGCCATTTTGTGTCTGGGGGGAGCACATTGTAAGGAATTGTACCCTTCCTTTGGCTCTTACATTCTTTCCACCACCTCTTCTGCAATAGATGCTATGCCTTGGAAGGTGTGATAGAGATATTGTAGTACTGAACACTCTGGTCACTTCTTTCCAGCACTATGAGGGCTTCTGAGTCATTCCAAGGTCACTGCCATCTGAAAAGAGAAGATTCTCTACCAAAAATGAAAGTAGGGGGAGGGTCAATCAAAATTCAAGATATTCTGAATAATACATATGAAAATCTACTTTCCTAATAATGGCACATCCAGAAGTCATAGATTGTTACTAGAAAATTTTCAGGACCTGGGATGGGATACCTCCCAGTGAGTCATAGACCAGGGAGGTCTATGTTGCCTCCAAAATATTACAGGCTATTGCTAAGGCCCTTGGTTCCCTGTAAGAAAGGGACAGTAAGACCCTATTGCTGAAGATGTCACATGCCTGAGAGGCAAAGTCACTGAGAATCAAGTTGGTGCTGAGCAGAAAATCTTCTAATTGTAGCCCAGCAAAGCTGGAAAAAGCTGCACTGTATGCAGTCTTATGGGAGACAGATGTCATCAGCGGTGAAAACAATGGGCACTGGAAACCTCAAATTTGGCCAGAAAAGCCAAATGTCTGAAGAGTGCAATAGTGGCATGTCTGCTGTCTGGTCTGGGGAAAACCAACTGCTCTCTAATTGGACTGAAGGCCCATTCTCTGGAAGGGAATATGTGCCTGGTACTGAAAACTGTTAGGAGCCGTGCAGACGCCATTACAAGATGGCGCCGGTTTCCGGCCTCTTCTTGGTCACAGCTGGAGTAAACAAGCACAGTGCGCATGTTCCAACCCCGCGCATGTTCCAACCCCCGTGGGTACATGCTAATGAGGCATCCAGAAAGTAACCAATCACTGATGGTTACATATCCACTGTTAGCCAATCATTAGTAAGTAAGCAGTCTTGAACCCTATATAAACAGTTGCCTTTCCTGGTTCAAGGTCTTGGCATCTAGCAGCTTGGCAGTCCCCAATAAAGTGTGTTCAGAAGAATCCTGATTGTGGCGTCCTCCTTGCTGGCGAGGCGGGCGTGACAGAAAACCTATGAAAAAAAAGACTATGGCAGGAGAGGTCATGAGCCTTAGGGTTATAAAGCCTGCTTTTATCTGGATAAATGTATATATTACTCTCACCAAATTGGCCTAAAAGCACTACATGTAATGTTCATACTCATATATTAATGCTGGTTAGAGAAGCTTCTCTTTTCAGATGGCAATGACCTCTGGCATGACCCAAAAGGCAACATAGTGCTGAGAGGAAGGGGCAGAAGAGTGATCAGCACTGAAACATCTCACACCCTCCAAGGCTCAGGGTCCATTGCGGAAGAGGTGGCGGAAAGAATGTAAGAGCCAAAGGAAGGGTACCAGTCCTTACATACAACTATTCAGACAGAATTTTGCCTCGATATCTAAGACCTTGCAGTGCCTAGCAATACCCACACAAGACCCTCATAATAAGGGGAAAAAATGATGACATCAAATTAAAAGAAAGGCTAATAGAGAGAGGGAGGGGATAAGACAGAAAGCAGAGTTATTAAGGAAAAAGTTGAGGAGAGGAGGGGAAGGGAGGGAAATACTATGGTTTGTTGTCTATAAGTATAGAAGTTGCCAATTTTTTGGGGTGTGTGTTTATATACATATATATGTATATATTATATATTTTATATATATATATATATACACATACATACATATACATATATGTATTTATAAACACACACAAGTATCAATGGATAAAATAAAAATGTACACTAGGATGCAGAGAAAAAAGCAATTTCTAAGTGGCATTACAAAAGAATATTGTAAAATATTAAAAATTAATTAGATCTGGGTGTGGTGGTGAATGCCTTTAATCTCAGCACTAGGGAGGCAGAGGTAGTAGAATCACATGAGTTTGAGGCCATTCTGAGAATACACAGTCAATTCCAGGTCAATCTGAGCTAGAGTGAGACCCTATCTCAAAAAAACAAAAAATTAATTAATTAATTAATTAACTGCTTATATTTTCAGAGTGATATTAAAAATTTACCCACGTATTTGTTCACATGTGGGGGGGGGCACCTTCTATTGATGTGAGTATATGCTGGACATATGCAACTCTTTTTTTTCCTTAAGCAGCATTTAATAGAATCTGGTGAGATTAATGGGGATAAAAACAATGGTTAGAAACAACTACCCAGGGACTGTTAATGTGGCTCAGTGGTAGAGCACCTGTCTAGTATGTACAAGGCCCTGGGTTCTATCCACGGTACCACAAAACATTTTCCTCTCCAACAAAAATCCTCTTGAAAGAAATAATTATCCATAGATCGAAAGTCAGTAAGTCTCATATAATTTTAAAGAAGTGGAACAATTTGAATGAATTAGAAAGCATCTTCAGGTTAATCTTTCTTTTCATATACTTCAAATTTGTATTTAATGCCTTCTTCCTCCTGGACCTCAGAAAGAACACCTGAGTATTCTGGGAGAAGTTTGTATTTCTCCATATCAATATCTGGAAAAAATGTGTCACTTTCAAATTCTTGCATGATCCTTGTCACCAACAGTTTCAGATGTCCTGGTTGGTCCATGGCTTCCTTATAAACTGAACTGCCTCCGACGATCCACACCATGTCTACTTTCGGGTTGTTCAATGAGCTGTAAGGCGTCACCCAGACTTCTGGCAAGAAAGTGAGCTCCTTGTGGTGGGTCCTTGAGTTCTCTACTGAGAACTACATTAATTCTGTCCTTTAAGGGTCAATTCTTCTCAGGAATGGAGAACCAGGTTTTCCTACCCATGATTACCAGATTCTGTTTACCTTCCACTGAAGAGGTTGTGGTCATTCTCTGGAAATACTTGAACTCGTTCCTGAGCGGGGGGCCAGGGCAGTTCCACGTTTTTGCCAATGCCCATGTTCTGGGACATGGCGACGATGCAATTCAGCGGACGCACCAGGCCAGCGGCAGCGGTCACTTCGCAGCAAGCTCAGGGCGCCGCATATGCAACTTTTTTTTTTTTAATTTTTGTTCATTTTTGTATTGATTTATTTGAGAGTGACAGAGACAGAGAAAGAGACAGAGAGAGAGAGAGATTGAGAACGGGAGCGCCAGAGCTTCCAGCCACTGCAAATGAACTCCAGACGTGTGTGCCCCCTTGTGCATCTGGCTAACGTGGGTCCTGGGGAACCGAGCCTTGAACTGGGGTCCTTAGGCTTCACAGGCAAGCGCTTAACCGCTAAGCCATCTCTCCAGCCCATATGCAACTTTTTTATCCATCTGAAATGCATGGCTTGAAAATTTGAGTTTGGTCCAGCAGCTTTGAAAACCTTTAATTTTTGAGCCATATCCCCTTCCAATTAAGAAAATTTGTATGTTATTAAAGAAGAAAGCTACTGATCCTATAGATATACAATGATTTTTATAGAAAAGCAAGATGGCTTTTGTGAGCTAGCAATACTCTTTGGATCCATAGTTCCTTGTAATTTATAGTAGATATGCCTTATCTCATTTTTAGGATAAAACTACTTATATAAATTCCTCTGTGTAACAGAATCACATAAACAAAGGATTAAAAACCATCTTGAAGCTAAAGGTAATCCGCATTTTAAAGATATGACTCTTCAAAGTATATATATTAACAGTACAAACTTTTTAATGAAAACTGAATTAAGATACTAATTTGTTCTTATGATAAGAGCCTAATAAGCTGTGTAGACATTAAAAAAAAAAACAAAAACATGAGAGTAGCATTAATATAAGGGTATGTACATTAAGAGAAGTGCTTACTGGGCTTTTTTTTTTTTTTTTTTTTTTTAGCTGTCAACAGAACTTTATTCATCAGGAAATAGACAGGCAGACCTCAGGTTGCTGCATGCCCTTCTGTTTGGACCCTAGTGAAATGTGCACTCTGCCCTCCCCAGTGCCAGGGAGAGACAGGGAGGAATGCCATGTTGTGTGTGAGGAGGAACAAGTAAAAACCTGGGTGAACCCTCTGAAGCCGGCTCCAGTACAGCTGGGCACCTGAGGGTGTATGGTCCCATAGCCAGGTGTCGATACACTTCCCCTATTCAGGAGTAAACTCCTGATTCCACGTTTTGAATCAGGTTGGGAGTCTAAAAAGATCATTACAGGCAGAAGTGGCTCTCAGAGCATCTGAGGGATTCAACTCCCAAACCTACCAGTTCACAGAGGTTCTAGCCAAACATAAATATTCAAGGTCACTGCAAAACAAGAAAACCAAAGAATATTAAAAAACAGGATCACGCCAAGATCTTTGAGTTACAAAAATACTCAAATGACACTGGTGTGTTGTGGATACAGAAGCTGGGAGAAGAGGGGAGACCAAAAAATTCCCCAGAGAAAAAAGCAGAAGCAGAGAAGGGTAGGCCCAGAAGCTGGTATCTAGGTGGGCCCTGGGCAGGCTGGAGGACAGCCCACTGCATCCAGTCTCAAGGCCCTTGCATAGTGACATAACTCACCATCCTCAGCATCACAGGGACCCACGGAATTCACAGTAACCATCATCCTGCCCCACCAGATCGAGTCTTCCAGAATATCCCATCTTCATGTCCTGAATGTATGGCTTGGGGCTTGGTTTGGCAGGGCAGCCATTGGGCCTAGAGAACTCGGGCCAGAACCCTGAGTGGTGTCGAGTCTGTCCCAGAGCAGGGGCCTGCGAGGAGCGAGGAGGGAGGCCAGGCAGGCGGGCAGTCTTCAGAGGCAGACGTTGAGGGTCTGCAGGATGCCAGGCGGCAGAGCGGGCAGTTGCGGTGGTAGACAGGGTGGCGCGTAAGGATCTCAGCACAGGCCTGGCACAGGCACAGGTGCCCGCAGGGCAGAAGCAGCACAGTCTTGCTCCGGTCCTGGCAGATCACGCACTTCTTCCCTCCAGCTGTGGGCTCCTCCTCCTTGAGTTGCTCTCGGCCACACAGGTGTAGCTCTGAGGGTCCTGGCCGACTCTGCTTCTGTTCCAGCGTCCTCTCCCTGGGTCCTGGCTGAAAACACCCTGCGAGAGCCACCCTGCGGGGCCCCAGGTGCCCCTCCCCGGTTCGGCAAGCTGGCCACCTGTAGGCTGCGGCTCCAGGTTCGCCGCCAGGCCTCCAAACCCAGTGCTAGAGGAGACAGCCGCACAACATCCTCTCGGAGCCTGTGGTAGGATGGCCGGGCATGAAGCTGACTAAGCGCTCGGGTGGCCAGTCTCAAGGTAAGGTCCGGGTACAACAGACACGGTCACTGCCAACACACAAGCCAGCAACATCAACCCAGTGAGATTGAAAAGCACGAAGCTGGCCAGGAAACGGACAGCCGAGGCCAGCAGCTCCAGCGCTAGCTGACAAGGGGTCCAAAGGAGGATGGGCACGGCCACAGCACTGCTGGAAATGTGGGCAAGGAAGGCGGCCAGTACAACTGTCATCCTCCGCAGAGGCCCCGTCACTGCATCCCACAGGGCCAGCACCACGAAGAGGTTCTGAGTGCCACTGAGGCAGATGTTGACCAAGCTGTTAATCACATAGGCCACCAGGCTCGTGGCACTGGCACAGATGTCGCAGGCCTGGCGCAGCAAAGCATGGCCATTGGAGGGCACACCGACGATGCCTCGATTCAGTATCTCCCGGCTCCGCAGCGCCCCATGAGAGGCCAGGTGCCCCAGGAGCTTTAGGCTCTCCAGGCTAGAGAAACAGCTATACAGCAGAGTGCGCAAAGCCTGTAATTCCCCAAAGGTGAACCGGACCAACGCTTCCATCAAGGCCAGCAACGAAAGCAGGACACCTCGGCCCAAGTGCATTAGACTAGCAAGTACCGTGTGCGGCAGGTCGTAGATGAAGGCCAGGAGCCAGGCCATGGAGGCCAGGAGGGAGGACACCAGCAGGAAGTTGAGATCCAACACCAAGGTCAGCAGGTCCAGCACCAGGCCCACCCCGTTCAGTACCAGGTACAGAGCCTCCATGGTAGGACTAGAGCTGCGAGCTGTTGATAGTGATCTTAGGGGGTCGGAGAGTCATTTGGAAGGGAACTGGGTCTCTAACCAAGGGAGAGCCAAGATGTCAGGAAGTAGGTTAGGGGGAGCCGGGGTGTGGAAGGAGGGCTGGCTGGGACAGAAGCAGCCAAACACCTCTAAAGTGACGGCGAGTAGAGACCGGAGGAGAGACCTCAGCTTTAGAAGCCTCGCGCTCACCGGGAGGAAACCGGAGCGGATAGGATATAGGATCTGGCAGGGCCGGGGCGGGGCCGGTGGGGGCGGCGCAGGCTGGGCATGGGCTCGCGATCCAGCTGCGCAGGTGCCCCTGTCCCCGCCCGGCCTGTCGTCCCGCTCCCGGCGCTCGGCGCCCAAACGGGGCTAAGCGGGGGAGCCAGCCTCGGCGAACCCAGAACGCGGCCAGGGCTCCGCTGGGCGCCACCATTTCGGGCCCTTACTGGGCATTTTGATAAGCATAGTATATACATTTGCCAGACAGCAGCAGACGTTACACCCCTAGGGCTCATGACTACCCCTATTTTAAGTTTTCAGTATCAGGGATGTATTCCCTCCCATGGAGCAGGCCTCCAGTCCAATTAGAGGGCAGTTGGTTTTCACCATGACAGATGTGCCACTATTGCACCCATTGGCTCATTTGGCCAGGCTGGCCAAACATAAGGCTCGCAGTGTCCTCTGTTGAGTATCTTCACTGGTGATTTCTCTTTCTCCCACTGAACTGCATGCAGAATAGCTTCCAGCTTTCTGTCACCTGTGGAGAAATTTTTAAACAGCTTTCTCCAAACAAAAACAATGTCAAATGACACAACCAACTGGCTGCATGTATTATTCTAGAGTCATGAACAATTTTTTGGGGAGAAACTTCACATAAAGAGCCTCTGACCAGCTAGGCATGGTGGCGCAGAGATAGTGAATTTGAGCCCACCCTGAGACTCCATAGTGAATTCCAGATCAGCCTGGACTAGTGAGACCCTAGCTGGAAAAACAAAAACAAAAAATAAAAAAGAACCTCTGACCATTCATAATATTGCAACAATTAGGGGAAAGTGAGTGAGTACACAACATTATTATTATTATTATTATTTTTTGTTTTTTCAAGGTGGGGTCTCACTCTAGCCCAGGATGACCTGGAATTCACTATGGAGTCTCAGGGTGGCCTCGAGCTCAAGGTGATCCTCCTACTTCTGCCTCCGAGTGCTGGGATTAAAGGTGTGCGCCACCATGCCCAGCTCACACCATTATTTTGTTGTATATCTTTATAACAATTTGAGTCTCATTTTATTACTAGTCTTTTTTTTGCATTAAAAAAATAAATTCCACCTCAGCCAGGAGTGGTGGCACACACCTTTAATCCCAGCACTCGGGAGGCAGAGGTAGGAGGATCACTGTGAGTTGTTTTTTTTTTTTTTTTTAGTTTTTCGAGGCAGGGTCTCACTCTGGTCCAGGCTGACCTGGAATTAACTCTGTAGTCTCAGGGTGGCCTTGAACTCATGGCGATCCTCCTACCTCTGCCTCCCGAGTGCTGGGATTAAAGGCGTGTGCCACCACGTCCGGCTTCACCCTGAGTTTTAAACCAGCCTGATACAACATAGTGAATTCCAGGTATAGAGAAAAACCCTAACTCAAAAAACTAAAAACAAACAAACAAAAATTCCACCTCATCTTGAATCAAGCATTTTCTTTTGCTCAACTTCTGTTCAAATGAAAATACCATGAGCTGGGTGTGGTGGTGCATGCCTTTAATCCCAGCACTAGGGAGGCAGAGGTAAGGGGATCACTGTGAGTTCAAGGCCAGCCTAAGAATACAGAGTGAATTCCAGATCAGCCTGGGCTAGAGTGATACCCTACCTACCCTACCTCAAAAAAAAAAAAAACCACATAAAATAAAATGAAAATACCAAACACATACCTGCTCCCTCACCACTGTCTTCTTTTTTTTTTTTTTAAACATTTTATTTATTTGCAAAAAGATAGCGAGAAAGAGAGAAGAAAGACAGACAAAGAGAATGGGCACACTAGGGCCTGCAGCCACTGCAAATGAACTCCAGATGCATATGCCCCTTGTGCATGTGGCTTACATGGGTCCTGGGGAATCGAACCTGTGTCCTTTGGCTTTGCATGCAAACACCTTAACTGTTAAGCTTTATCTCCAGTGTAGTCATCTTCTTCCTTTTTTTTTTTTTTGGTTTTTCGAGGTAGGGACTTGCTCTGGCTTAGGCTAACCTGGGATTCACTTTGTAGTCTCAGGGTGGCCTCGAACTCATGTCAATCCTCCTACCTCTGCCTCCCAAGTGCTAGAATTAAAGGCATGTGGCACCACACCTGGCAATCCAGTGTCTTCTTAATTTGTTCCTTTCAGTGGTCATTTCCTAGACACTTAGGAGACATGATGGCAGGTTTTTGAGGTAGGGTGTCACTGAAATTTAGTATGTAGTCTCAGGGTGGCCTCAAACTCACAGTGATCTTCCTACCTCTGGCTCGTGAGAGCTAGGATTAAAGGAGTGTGCCAGCACACCTGGCTATGCCTTTTTTGTTTAATGCCACAGAGAGAGAGAGAGAGAGAGAGAATTGGTGTGCTAGGGCCTCCAGCCACTGCAATCATATTCCAGATGCATGCACCCTTGTGTCACTATACATCTGGCTTATGTGGGACCTAGAGAGTCAAACATAAGTCCTTAGGCTTCACAGGCAAGCTCCTTAATTGCTAGGCCATCTCTCTCCAGCCACTTATGTGGACTTTCATTAGTGGATGAGGACACAGTATCACCAACTTTCTGCTCAAATATACATGTGGTAGGGTCTCACTGTAGCCCAGGCTGACCTGGACTTATTCTAGCCCCAGGATGACTTTAAGCACACAGTGATTCTTCTTCAGCCAACCAAGTGCTGAGGTTAAAAGCTTGCACCATCACACCTGGTAAGATGAACTTTCTCTGTTTTTCTTTCATATTTTTCTTCTTTCCTTCCTTTCTTGGTTTTTTCTTTTTTCTTTTCTTTTCTTTTCTTTTTCTTTCTTGGTTTTTTCGAGGTAGTGTATCACTCTAGCCCAGCCTGACCTGAAACTCACTCTGTAGTTCCAGGCTAAACTCAAACTCACAGTGATCCTCCTACCTCTGCCTCCCAGGTTGCTGGGATTAAAGGTGACCACCACCACACTGGGATTTTTCTCTTTTTCTTTTTCTCATTGCTGTATTTATTGTACATGGTGCAGGATTACATAAGGACATTTTCATACAAGTATATAATGCACTTCTAACTTATTCTCCCTTACTCCCTTTACTTCCTCTCTTTCACCCTTCCCCAATCCATTATTTCCCTTTGTTCCACTAGCCAATTTTACTTCTTCTTTTTTTCTTTTCTTTTCTTTTTTTTTGAGGTAGGGACTCACTCTAGCCCAGGCTGACCTGGAATTCACTATGTATGCTCAGAGTGGCAACCATGCCTGGCTGTACAATCTTACTTCTTTAATGTATTTATTAAATTTTTATTTATTTATTTATTTGTTTTGGTTTTTTGAGGTAGGGTCTCACTCTAGCCCAGGATGACCTGGAATTCACTATGGAGTCTCAGGGTGGCCTCGAACTCATGGCAATCCTCCTACCTCTGCCTCCCAAGTGCAAGTGCTGGGATTAAAGGTGTGCACCATCACGCCTGGCAAATGTGATTTTTTTTTTCTTTTGAGGTAGGGTCTCACTCTAGCCCAAGCTGATCTGGAACTGTGTAATGTGGTAGTTTGAATAGATGGCCTCCAATATATTCAGTGTTTTATTAGTTTGTAGTTTGCATCTGCAGCCACTTGGCTGGAGGCAGTGTCACTGGGTGGATCTTAAGGTGTGGTGGTGGGTTTCAGATTTCAATCTAAAGATATGTAAAGTGTGCCTGCCTGGAGTTCCTGAAGTGTGCTGTGTGGCTTTTGGCTTGAGGCTTCTCTCTCTCTCTGCCTGGTCCTGTAAGAGCTGGTCAGCTGCTTCTGCCATCATGGAACTTCCCCTAGGTCTGTCAGCTTCAATAAATATCCCTTCCTCCATAATTGTGCCTGATTTAGAAGTTCATCTCAGCCAAACTGAAGCTGTCTGCTACAAGTATCAGGGTGGTCTTGATTTCACAGTGACCCTCCTACCTCTGCCTCCAAGTGCTGGGATTAAAGGCGTGTACCACCATACCTGGCTCTTGTTATTTTTGTATTTATATGAAATCTATCAATCATGAGAAAAAAAACACAATATTTGTGTGAGACTGAGTTAGTCTGCTTAATATTGTTATTTCTAGTTGCAACCTAGAGTTTTACTTCTATTTTTTTTTAATTTTTTGGTTCATTTTTTATTTATTTATTTGAGAGCGACAGACATAGAGAGAAAGACACATAGAGAGAAAGAGAGAGAATGGGCGCACCAGGGCTTCCAGCCACTGCAAACGAACTCCAGACGCGTGCGCCCCCTTGTGCATCTGGCTAACGTGGGACCTGGGGAACCGAGCCTCGAACCGGGGTCCTTAGGCTTCACAGGCAAGCGCTTAACCGCTAAGCCATCTCTCCAGCCCTACTTCTATTTCTATCTATCAGTTACAGTAAAGTGACATACACACACATTCATGAGCCAGCTCCCCAGTCAAACTTCATTCCATTTTGTTTTCTTGAGGTAGGGTCTCACTCTAGCCCGGGTTGACCTGGAATTCACTAGGTAATCTCAGGGTGGCCGTGAACTCATGCTGATCCTCCTACTTCTGCCTCCCGAGTGCTGGGATTAAAGGCATGCACCACCATGCCCAGAAGTTTTTTATTTATTTATTTGAGAAACAGAGAGGTAGGTAGAGAGAATGGGCATGCCAGGGCCTCTAGCCACTGTAAATGAACTACAGATGCATGTGCCACCTTATGCATCTAGCTTTAATTGGGTACTGAGGAATTGAATCTAGGTCCTTTGGCTTTGTGGTTAAGTGCCTTAACTGCTAAACTATCTCTACAGCCTAGTTTTTTGTTTTCTTTTTGTTTTTCGAAGTATAGTCTCACTCTGGCCCAGGCTGACCTGAAACTAACTATGTAGTCTCAGGGTGGCCTTGATTTCATGGTAACCCTCCTACCTCTGCCTCCCAAGTGCTGGGATTAAAGGCGTGTGCTAACACGCCTGGCTAAAATGTTTTTAAATATTTGAGAGAGAAAAAAAGAGGCAGAAAGAATGGGTATACCAGGGCCTCTAAGCCACTGCCAATGAACCCTAGACACATGTGCATCTGGATTACATGGTTACTGGGGAATCAAACCTGGGTCCTTAGCCTTTGCAGACAAGTGCCTAACCCACTAAATCATCTCTCCAGCCCCCAACTTCATTGCTTGTTTGTTTTGTTTTTAAAATATTTTATTTATTTACTTGACATGGGGGGGAGACAGATAGAGAGAGTAGGCATGCCAGGGCCTCTAGCCACAGCAAATGAACTCCAGATGCATATCCCAACCTCATGCATCTGGCTTACATGGGTACTAGGAAATCAAACCTGGGTCCTTAGGCTTTGCAGGCAAGCGCCTTAACGGCTGAACCATCCCTTCAGCCCTTGAGACAGGTTTTCACATTATGTAGAATAGGATACGTGGCCTTAAACTTTCAATCCCCATCTCACCCTTCCAAGAGCTGGTATTATAGCAGACATGTGCCACTACAACCAGCTAAGAGGGCAAGGTCTTTCTTTTAAATATATTTATCTTTTGGTTTCTTGAGGTAGGGTTTCATTGTAGCCCAAGCTGACTTGGAATTCACTATGTAGTCTCAGCGTCTCAGAGACTACAAACTCATAGTGATTCTATCTCAATGTCCTAAGTGTTGAGATTAAAGGTGTGTACCACCACACCCAGCTTTATTTATTTACTTATTTATTTATTTTTAATTTTTTTTTTTTTTGGAGGGGTTTGAAGTAGGGTCTCACTCTGGCCCAGGTTGACCTGGAATTCTAGTCTCAGGGTGGCCTTGAACTCATGGTGCGCCACCACGTCCAGCTTTTTAAAAAAAAATTTATTAACATTTTCCATGATTATAAAAAAATTTCCCATGGTAATTCCCTCCCTCCCCCCCCGACACTTTCCCCTTTGAGATTCCATTCTCCATCATATTACCTCCCCTTATTTATTTTTTAATAGGACATAACTAACAATGGCAGAAGAAATGACATTAAAAAAAATCACCTATGTCACTCCTAATGAGTTAAAAGCTGGATTACAATATAAATGAAAGGCTGTTGGAAACTTGAAAATAAATCAGGTCACTTCCTGATGTGATCCAAATGGAGACATTTGTCGCCTTCTTGCCTAAGGTACCAGAACCCGAGTTTGAATGCATTTCTGCATCTACCAGTTTACAGGAAAGTGGATGGCAGT
Organism: Jaculus jaculus; assembly: GCF_020740685.1. NCBI lineage: Eukaryota > Metazoa > Chordata > Mammalia > Rodentia > Dipodidae > Jaculus > Jaculus jaculus. Next base: position 59,823,445 of record NC_059113.1, on the reverse strand, counting down.
GGGACATATTTAACAACACTACAAGGATCTAATTGAATGAATCTAGGACATGAGAAATTCTAGGACAAATGATATTTGTCTTTTCCAACAAGTGGCCAAATAATAATAATGGTGAACTATTAAGTATTGCTAATGTGACATGAACAATATATATTGTAGTAACATTGTTTTGATCCCAACTCAGATTAATCAACAGATTTTGTGGTATTGAAGAAATCTGTGCATCACTTATTATCACATGATATTTGATAATAACTAGAATTACTGTTAATTGTTGACTGATAATGGTACTGGTGCCACATACCTAAAATTCTTACAGTCTTCTTGAGGGATTTGCTCAATTCCTTAATATATACATTGAGAAGACACTGAGCTCATAGTTTTTTTTCACACTTCCACACAATTTTCACTCATACTTCAAAGAGCTGAGCTGGTAACAATTCTGCCTCACAGGAGATGGATCCACATTCAGTCATTCCTCATGTTGGCCACCTGGAAGATTATTCTGGTGGTTTTGAAGAAATGGCTGTGTTACTATCTGTGATGGTTGCTAAATAAATGAGATTTCTATGTAGCACGTGCTGATACTGCATGTACTCATTTGCTGAGCCCTTGTTCTGATACTCCACAGCGGATTAGCTGGTCATTCTCCCCCAGGAGCCGCTGGACAATGTCCTGATTGATCTTCACTGTGCCTAGCAGCCAGAAGGGTGTGAAGATGACTGACATGGTGAGGATCCAGGCTGCAACCCACCCTAGGAGCCTCTGACCCCCAAGCATCGCTAATCCCCAACTTCATTCTTTTTTTTTTTTTCATTTATTGTTGTTTGTTTATTTGAGAGCGACAGAGAGAGAGTGAATGAGCACATCAGGGCCTCCTGCTACTGTAAATGAACTTGAAATGGGTGCGCCCCCTTGTACATCTGGCCAATGTGGGTCCTGGAGAATTGAGCCTCGAACCAGGGTTCTCAGGCTTCACATGCAAACACTTAACCGCTAAGCCATCTTTCCAGTCCCCCCAACTTCATTCTTTATGGCTGAAAAATTTCTATTATGTATATGCTACTTTCCTTCTCCATTCATCCCTCTGCTGGTCACCTGGCCTGGTTCCATAACTTAGCTAATGTGAATCAACATTTATGTGCAACCATAACTGATACGATTGCAAGTCCTTTGGGTAAATACGTAGAAGTGGTATAACCAGATCACACAGTAGATCTATTTTTAGGGTTTAATTTTTTTTTCTCTCTAGTCCTAAATATTCTCTTTTTGTTTTGTTTTGTATTTTTAATTACTTTGGAGGCAGAGGTTAGGAGGATCGCTGAGTTCAAGGCCACCCTGAGACTACATACTTAATTCCAGGTCAGCCTGGACCAGAGTGAGACCCTACCTCAAACATATATATAAATAAATATATATATATATATATATATATATATATATATATATATATATATATATATATATATACACACACACACATATATATGTATGTATGTATATGCGGGCTGGAAAAATGGCTTCATGGTTAAGGCACCTGCCTGCAAATATAAGAACCCAAGTTCCATTCCCCAGTACTCAAATAAGCCAGATGCACAAGATGGCACATGCATCTGGAGTTTGTTTGTAGTGGCTAGCAGCTCTGGTATGTCATATTCTCTACTTGCCTCTCTCTCAAGTAAATAAATAGGGCTGGAGAGATGGCTTAGTGGTTAAGTGCTTGCCTGTGAAGCCTAAGGACTCAGGTTCAAGGCTCAATTCCCTAGGACTCATGTTAGCCAGATGCACAAGGGGCACATGTGTCTGGAGTTCGTTTGCAGTGGCTGGAGGTCCTGGCATGGCCATTCTCTCTCTATATATGCCTCTTTCTCTCTCTGTCTGTTGCTCTCAAATAAATAAATAAAAATGAACAAAAAATTAAAAAAAAATAATATGCTACTTAAAGTTCTCTGGGGCTGGAAAGATGGCTTAGCAGTTAAGCGCTTGCCTGTGAAACCTAAGGGCCCTGGCTTGAGGCTTGATTCCCTAGGACCCACGTAAGTCAGATGCACAAGGGGGCACATGCATCTGGAGTTCATTTGCAGTGGCTGGAAGACCTGGCACGCCCATTTTCTCTCTCTCTGCCTCCTCCTCTCTGTCTGTCACTCTCAATTAAAAAAAAAAAAAAAGTTCTCTGGGGCTGGAGAAATGGTTTAGCAGTTAAGGCATTTGCCTGCAAAGACAAAGGATCCCCGTTAGTCTCCAGGACCTACATTAGCTAGAAGCACAAGGGGGCGCATGTATGTGGAGTTTCTTTGCAGTGGCTGGAGGCCCTGGTGCACTCATTCTCTCTCTCCCTCTTTCTTTCTCTCAAATAAACAAGTAAATAAAATATTTTTTTAAAGTGTTTTGATCTGGGCGTGGTGACATATGTTTTTAATCCCAGCACTCGGGAGGTAGAGGTAGGATCACTGTGAGTTCAAGGCCACCCTGAGACTACACAGTGAATTACAGGTCAGCCTGGATTAGAATGAAACTACCTCGAAAAAGAAACAAACAAACAAACAAACAAAGTTCTTTGAGCCAGGCATGGGCATGGTGGTGGCGCATGCCTTTAATCCCAGCATTTGGGAGACAGAGGTAGGACTGCCATGAGTTTGAGTCCACCCTGAGATTACATAGTGAATTCCAGGTCAGTCTGAGCTAGAGCAAGACCCTACCTTGAAAAAAGTGAAAGTTCTTTGTGTGGGGCCAGAGAGATGGCTCAGCAGTTAAGGCACTTATCTGTAAAGCCTAACAACCCGGTTCAATTCCCAAGTACCCACCTAAAGCCAGATGCACATGACGGCACATGTGTCTGGAGTCCGTTTTCCATGGTTGGAGGCCCTGGTGCACCCATTCACTTTATCTCTCTGATTGCAAATAAATGAAAATAAATTTAAACTTAAAAAAATGTTTATGTGTGTGAGTGCAGGCACACGTGGGTCATGACCCTCATGTGGAGTTCAAAGGACAGCGTTCCTGTTGGTTCCTGTTCACCTCATTTGAGGCAGGGTTCTGTCTTTCACTGTTGCCAGACAGGAGCTTCCGGTAATTTCTCTCCTGCTTCCATATCTCATCTTGTGAGCTGGGATTAAAGGCACCCACCAGCTTTGGGCTTTTCACTGGGGTCTTGGGGATGGAAGTCACATTCTCCAGCTTGAGCTGCAAGTACTTTATCCACTGAGCCATCTTCCCAGTCCCCAAAACGTTCTTATGTGAATTAGGGCATTTAGGCCTCTCCATCTCTTGGATCACTTGTCTCTGTACTCTAGGATGGGCGCGTGGGTTCATTCAGATAGCTGGTTCTGGAAATTTTATTAGAAAGCCAAGAGCAGACGGATGGTCTTTAAATTGGTTGGTAAGGGTTTAGGTTTGAGGCTACTGAAAGCCACCTTGCCACAAAGAGAGAACCTCTTTGAGTGAAGCAGAACCAGAAATGGTGAACCACCTGGGAGTGGTGGCACACACCTTTAATCCCAGCAGTCGGGAGGCAGAGGTAGGAGGCTTGCTGTGAGTTCGAGGACAGCCTGAGACTCCATAGTGAAGTCCAGGTCAGGCTCAGTTAGAGAGACCCTACACTGAAAAACAAAAACTAGCCGGGCGTACACCTTTAATCCCAGCACTCAGGACTCGGGAGGCAGGGGTAGGAGGATCACCGTGAGTTTGAGGCCACCCTGAGACTCCATAGTGAATTCCAGGTCAGCCTGGGCTAGAATCAGACCCTACCTCGAAAAACCAGAAAATGGAAATGGTGAACTAGATTTTCGGAATCCTTTTAATTAACTATATTTTTGTTTATTATTTATTTGAGAGCGACGGGGGGGGGGCAGGCAGATAGAGAGAATGAGCACGACAGGACCTCCAGTCACTGCAAACGAACTCCAGATGCGTGCGCCCCCTTGTGCATCTGGCTAACGTAGGTCCTGGGGAATCGAGCCTCGAACCAGGATCCTTAGGCCTCACAGTCAAGCGCTTAGCCGCTAAGCCATCTCTCCAGCCCTCTCGAAATCTTTTGGCCCCTGTAATTCATCGGGTTTTAGCAGAGTTGGGTCAATGTGAGACAGATTGCTAGAGGATCTTTGTGTGCATGGTTTTAGCTACCATCTATATGTTAACGGTTCTCCATTCCTATAACTGGCCTTGATGCCTTGAGCTCCAAGCTGCATGTCCACATACCTCCTGATGTCCCTCAAGCACGTCCAAAACTGACCTATTTCTGCCCCCATCATTATTTCCAGTGTGAGGTGGTCCTGGACCACTATGACCTTTCCTTCGGTAAAGCCATGGTACTGCGTTCAGGCTCAGCCAGCTGGCAGGGCCTGGCAAGGTCACGGCGGCTTCCCTCGCCGGGCTCCCCGAGGGCAGTGTCTGCATCCCCTGAGCTGCAGGCCCGGGCGCTCTAGGATGCAGTCGGCCCTTGGAAAAGCCTGAGCATCTCGCTGATATCCGGTATTCGCTGGCTACTCTAGCCTTCCGCAGGGACTCGCGACTCTATCTCCTCGGCTGGCTTCTCTATGGTCGACTTCTCGCCTTTGTCGAGTTTCCTCGGGGGGACGCTCTGGCGGGTTGCCTCCACAGTCCCTGCTGGGCGCCGCCGAAGAAGTCTCCGAAGCGCTACCAGAGCCACGTCCGCTCGGCCCCTGGAAGCTCTGCGCCGAGAACCAGGACGTCGGCCGTGAGGACGGAGGGGCCCGCCTCTCTCGCCGCTCTTCTCTATGGTCGCTTCCTTCGGCGAAGGGAAAAACCTGCCCCGGCGCCTGCGCAGAAGTGGGCTGGGCGCTCGTCGCGGAGGCGGGGGGCGCTGGGAGCGGGAGCCGCCGCCGCCTCCGCCGGAGCTTAACCGCGGGGACCGAGATGCAGGTGGGACCGGAACCGGAATACCCCTCTTCGAGTGCCTCTTCCCCCCTCCGCGCCCCGACCCCGGCGCCAGAGGAGCCCTGGGTGGGGTGGGCGTGGGGCCTCTGTGGCCCGAGGGGTACTTGGCTTCGGAGTGTGAAGCCGAGAGAGGGCTGGTCCCCGGGAGGCCCCGGCCCGGGGGATGGGGCATGTGGAGGGTGTCGCGCAAATGAGGTCGGGGCCGAGTGGATTAACCACGGGACCCCGCGGGTCCGAACCGGGAGCGCAGCCTGCACTCTCCACCACCCGCCCTTCGGGAATGTCAGTACTAAGCCAAGAGGCTGCTGCACTAGAAAATTGTGTCTTGAGTTCTTGGCAGAAGAGAAACTGAGTCACCAGCTCAGGAACCGCAGGGTCAGCGGGCCTGAAGGGGGCTGGGTCGGCCGGTGGTGCAGAGGGCTGGGTGGGCCTCTGTGAGCCGAGGTGCCTTCTAGCTGGAGACAGTCTCTGCTGTGTCTGCACCTCTTGGCTGGATTCCTCCTCCCCCCTCCCCCGGCGCTCCACGACTCCCTCTTTGCTTTCGGTGGTTGGGGCCATCACAGTGTGTAGGGGTCTAGGCCAAGGAACAAGGGGAGGCGTCTCTGCCCGTCACCCCTGCTGATGAGGAGGCTGGCATTGCTTATGGTTTGGAGTTTCCTGAGCTGTCTTGGGGCTGTCACCTTCCAGTGTAGCATGGGGGAGGAAGGCTCACCAGGGAGTCAGCGGTTGTAAATTCCATCTCAGCTCTCTGCTACTTTCTAGTTGTGACACCTTCGAAAACATTCTTTTCTTGTTTCTCTTATAGCAAATTGGAACCCTAATATATAAACATAGTATTAATGGCAGTCAATTCTTGTGTGCTTACTTTGTTAAGTACTGATATGTTCCATTCCATTTCGCTCTCCTGATGACTGTAGGGAATACAAATTATTAACTATGTTTCACTGATATAAAAACTGGGCCTCAGATTATTTGTAATTTTTTCATGCTCACACAGCTAACAGGTGTCTGAGCTAGAGTTTCAGTCCAAGTCTGATTTTGGAATCCACAGCCTTAACCATTAAGCTAACCAGCCTTTAGGCCATACTTGTCAAGGAATGAGAAAATTTGAACCTTAGCTCCCTGTGATGTCATATGACTGTGCAACTAGCAAACACCACTCTGGTGCTCAGACTGAAGGGGCATCCAAAGATTGAACAGTGGCCATTAAAGTAGTCCTTAGAGGCTGGCTTGTAAGGCCAGCTTCTAAGACCTTGAAGGGTGGAACTACTTGAAATCATCTTTCATTCATCAAATTCCCTCAGAGCTAAACCTATGGTGTATGAAGCAGGATCCCCTGAGAGCAAGGTAGTAAGGAGCTGTGCTTCAGGCTGGTCCAGCCAGGTCCTAGGGACTAGAACTATGCATTGGGAAACAGTAGACTCGGAGTTCTGAAACTTGCCTGAGCTTTGGTTTCCTCATCTATAAGGTTATTAAGTCTCACAGGGAAAGGTAAGATGACCTCATGGAAGCCTCTGGAATGGCATATGGGAGGTATGTGATAGATAGTGGATGATCTGTCTTAGAGAAAGGACAGTGATCTGGAAGAGTGGCATGTGGAAGAGAGGCAGGTGCTCAGGCCCTCTCATTTCTGAATCTCAAAAGGGAAAGTGATAGTGCAGGCAGCTGGATAGATGCATGTGTGCTAGACACTGCTTGCTGGCTGCTGCCTTCATCCCTGAAGTGCATGTAGAGAATGGATCTGGGAGAGGGCACAGCAGTTTGGTTTTCTCCCTCATGGCCCTCTGAGGAGTCTGAACCAGAGTAGGGGGTCCCTGGCTTGGGGTGGGACATACTCCAATCCCACCTCTGTGGTGACACCATGTGTATGTGCCTTTCTTTTCCTCCTGCAGCTGCTGCCGCTCACCCCGTGTCTTCTGGCCGTTTCCCTCTTTGCTGCCCCTCCCCACAGGCTCCCCCTGTCCTCTTCCTGGGGCCCATCATGAATGGTGCCCCTTCCCCAGAGGATGGGGCCTTCCCTTCTCCACCTGTGCTGCCACCACCCCCTCCCCCCAGTTGGCGGGAGTTCTGTGAGTCCCATGCAAGGGCTGCTGCCCTGGATTTTGCCCGCCGATTCCGCCTCTACCTGGCCTCTCACCCACAATATGCTGGGCCTGGGGCAGAGGCTGCCTTCTCCCGCCGTTTTGCTGAGCTCTTCCTGCAGCACTTTGAAGCTGAGGTGGCCCGGGCCTCTGGCTCCCTCTCCCCACCTGTCTTGGCCCCTCTGAGCCCCGGTGTGGAGATCCCACCACCACATGACCTGTCCCTTGAAAGCTGCCGGGTGGGCGGTCCCCTGGCTGTGTTGGGCCCTTCTCGATCATCTGAGGACCTGGCTGGCCCCCTCCCTTCTTCAGTTTCTTCCTCTTCTACAACGACCTCAAAGCCGAAGCTCAAGAAGCGCTTCTCCCTTCGCTCAGTGGGTCGATCCGTCCGAGGTTCTGTCAGAGGCATCCTGCAGTGGCGGGGCACTGTTGACCCCCCTTCTCCAGCTGGGCCCCTGGAGAACTCATCAAGCCCTCCAGTCCTAGGTGGAAACAGCAACTCCAACTCCTCTGGTGGGGCTGGGACCATTGGTAGGGGACTAGCCAGTGATGGCACATCCCCTGGGGAGAGATGGACTCACCGCTTTGAAAGGCTGAGACTGAGTCGGGGAGGGGGGACCTTGAAGGATGGAGCAGGAATGGTACAGAGGGAAGAGCTGCTAAGTTTTATGGGGGCTGAAGAGGCTGCCCCTGACCCAGCTGGAGTGGGACGGGGAGGAGGGGCAGCTGGGCTGACCTCAGGGGGAGGAGGGCAGCCTCAGTGGCAGAAGTGTCGCTTACTGCTTCGGAGTGAAGGAGAAGCAGGAGGAGGAAGTCGCTTGGAGTTCTTTGTACCACCAAAGGTGAGTCCAGAGGAGGGTGGGTGCTGGGGAGTGAGTGATGGGCTGACTGGAGTGGTAGCTCAGCCCTGAAGGTAGTTGTGAGGTTTGCTAGCCTATGTGCCCAGCTTTGCTTGCCTGACTAGAGCTAGCTATGGGCTTTGAATCCGTTGCTATGAGCCGGTCTGAGACAACAGGGATATTGCCCATTTACCTCATCTAGGATGTAGAAGGAAAGATGAATACTTGGAGGGAAGGGATGGATGGTTTGGCACATCAAAAGAATGGCTCATATTCTGTCTTTCCCACCTAGGCATCACGGCCCCGACTTAGCATTCCCTGCTCTACAATCACTGATGTCCGGACAACCACAGCCCTGGAAATGCCTGACCGGGAAAACACATTTGTGGTTAAGGTAGGAGCACTGCCCTGACCCCAGACAGTACTTGTGCTGAGGAGAGACCTCTTGATTCGTTTAGGCAGGTGTCACTGTAGTGTAGGATGTTTGTATTTGTCAAGAGCTTTAAAGTCTGTCCCTGGGGCTGGGACTTTTCTGGGAAGGGAATAGAAAGGGAGATGTTCTTGTTTACTTTAAGAGTGTATGTAGCTTGGGTTGGGGATATGGTTTAGTGGTTAAGGTGCTTGCCTGCAAAGCCAAAGGACCCAGGTTTGATTCCCCAGTACCCATATAAAGCCAGATGAACAAGGTGGTGCATGTGTCTGGAGTTCGTTTGCATTGGTTAGAGGCCCTGGTATGCCCATTCCCTACTCCCTTTCTTCCTCTACCTCCCTCCCCCCTGTATATATCTGCCTCTTCTTCTCTCTCAAATAAATAAAATTAAGTTAAAATTTAAAAAAAAAAAAAGAGTTATGTAGTTTGTGTGCCTCCCCACTTCCTGGCTGAGTCCCTCTTGGTCCCATAGGTGGAGGGCCCTTTGGAGTATATCCTGGAGACAACTGATGCACTTCATGTGAAGGCCTGGGTGTCTGATATCCAGGAATGCCTGAGTCCAGGGTAAGTAGCTTGTCTTCTGTCACTGAGGGTGTCTGGGGTAAGGGTGGGGGCAGCCTTATGCCTCTCTTCTAGTGACCTCCTCAGCAGCGTTTTCCTTGTCTCTATAGACCCTGCCCTGCTACCAGTCCCCGCCCTATGACCCTTCCCCTGGCCCCTGGCCCCTCCTTCCCCACAAAGGAGAACACAGACAGCCTGGAATTACCCTGCCTGAATCATTCAGAGAGTCTGCCCAGCCAGGATCTTCTGCTGGGACCCAGCGAGAGCAGTGACCGCCTGTCACAGGGTAAGGCAGTCTTGGAGAGCTGCTGGGCTAGACACCTGCTATCAGGCCACACGCCCTTTATGCAAACTCTGCTGAGCACCCAATCCTATTTGCCAGCTGCCCGGCCAATTCCTTATATTTTGCCACTGAACATACCAAGCTCTCTTGGGCCACAGTGTACCATGTTAGAATCATTATCATCACTACCCCACACAGGTCCTGCCCACCTCCTGCTTGCCCCCCCCCCCAACAAATTCCAATCTACCTTCTATGCTCAGTATTTTTGTTGTTGTTGTTGTTGTTGTTGTTTGTTTTTGTTGTTTGGTTTTTTGAGGTAGGGTCTCACTCTGGTCCATGCTGACCTGGAATTAACTATGTAGTCTCAGGGTGTCCTCGAACTCACAACGATCCTCCTACCTCTGCCTCCCGAGTGATATGCCACCATGCTTGGCTCTGTTTTTTTCCTGTAAATTTCTTGCAGGCCCCCACTCTGGCTAGAGGTAATAGTGCTCTTCTCCAAGCTTCTAGAATACTTTGTAGATATCTTTCTTTTGCTTTTATTCTCTATCTCTGTGCATATGTCAATGGTCTCTGTACTTTTTTTCTTTTGTTTTCTTGAGGTAAAGTATCAGTATAGCCTAGGCTGACCTGGAATTTACTGTGTAGTCTCAGGGTGGCCTCAAACACATGGCAGTCCTCCTACCTCTGCCTCCCAAGTGCTAGGATTAAAGGCGTTTGCCGCCATGCCCAGCTTTCTTTTGTACTTTTGGCCTTACCAAACTATAAATGCAGGAAGGCATGTCTCTTTGGCCTGGTTAACCTTCTAGACTGGGCTTTCATTTTACCCTCTTCTCCTCACCCTCTGTTTTAAGTGTCAGTGTTGAGGTGCCTAGCCCATAGGTTATACTCAAGCAATGTTTGGTTATCATAGACTACAATCACTAGTGCCAGAGAAGACCTTACAGGTCATCAGATCACAGGCAGCCAGCCATGACCAGGGAGAGGAAATAGATTTTCCAGGGTCACTTGAGAGTCACTGTCAAAGATGGGCTATACCAACCTGGTTCCTGAGTCCCTGTTACCAGCCTTACACGCACACCTGTCTTCTAAAGTGTTATGTCTGGCATCTGTGCCAACTCAGGCCTTTGTCTTAGCACACATTCAGAAAGGCTCTAGTACATCCCTGGCTTCATTGCTAGGTTTTAAAATGGATGAGGGAACTCACAGGTCTCAAATGAGCTCCTTGCCCTTCACAAGCTTAGTCTAGCTGAATTAATAAGAAATTGTTTCCAATAAAAAGATCTCAGCCGGGCATGGTGGCACACACCTTTAATCCCAGTACTCAGGAGGTAGAAGTTGGGGATTGCTGTGAGTTGGAGGCCAGACTTGGACTACAGAGTGAGTTCAGGTCAGCCTGAGCTAGAGTGAGACCCTACCTTGAAACAAAACAAAACAAAACAAACAAACAAACAAAAAAACAGAAAGAAGATCCCTACTGGGCATGGTGGCAAACATCTTTAGTCCTAGTACTTGGGAGGCAGAGGTAGTATTGTGAATTTGAGGCCAGCCTGGGTTAGAGTTAAGACCCTACCTAGAGAAAAAAAAAGGATGCTTTTAGCATCCTCTGAGTAGAGCAAGCAGGAAACACTTTGGAAGCTCAGCAGGAAGAGACTAGGGGAGGTGGAAGAGACAGGATTCTGTCCAGAGGAGGTGAGAAAAGAGTGGCTTCAAGGAGGCCAGAGCTCTCAGCCTCCTGATAGGGGGAGAGTCAGAATACTGGAAAGTGTGAATTAGCTAAATGCTTTACAGGGAAGCATCCATTGGCACAGTGAAGGTGAATGAAGGAGGTTTAGCTTGGGGGATTTATACTTTGGTTTTTCGAGGTAGGGTCTTGCTGTATCCCAGGCTGACCTGGAATTCACTATGTAGTCTCAGGCTGGCCTCAGATTCATGGCAATCCTCCTACCTCCATGCCACCACTCCCAGCTTTTCTTTTCTTTTTTTTTTTGTTTTTTCTTTTTTTGGTTTTTTGAAGTAGGGTTGAGGGATAATTTAAAGAAAATTATTTTCGCCATGTGTGGTGGCACACACCTTTAATCCCAGCCCTTGGGAGGCTGAGGTAGGAGGGTTGCCATGAGTCTGAGGCCAGCCTGAGACTACATAGTGAATTCCAGGTCAGCCTGGGCTAGAGCAAGACTCTACCTCCAAAAACAAAAACAAAATATAGATAGATAGATAGAGAGATAGATAGATAGATATCTTTTTTTCATTTTATTTATTAGAGAGAGAGAGAAGAAAGAGTGGGTGTGCCAGGGCCTCTAGCCACTATAAACACTCCAGGTACATACGCCATCTTGTGTATCTGGGTAATCAAACCTGGGTCCTTTAGCTTTTCAGGAAAGTGCCTTAATCACTAAGCCATCTCTCCAGCTGTAATTTTTTCTCTCATTGCACTGGGGATTGAACCCATAACCTTGAACTCTGTTACTTCTACCACTGAGTTATGAGGCACTTTTCAGCTTTTCGTTTTGAGTCAGGGTCTCACTGTAGCCCAGGCTGGCCTTGAATTTTTCATTCCTTGCTTCAGTTTTCTGAGTGCTGGGATTACAGGAATGACCCCATCTAACAGAATTTTTTTTTTTTTTTTTGAGGTAGGGTCTGGCTCTAACCCAGGCTGACCTGAGATTCACTGTGTAGTCTCAGGGTGGCCTACCACTTGAGGCGATCCTCCTTCCTCTTCCTCCCAAGTACTGGGATTAAAGAAATATGCTACTATGCCTGGCTCATTTTTTTTTTTTTTTTTAAGCAGACATAGAAGAGAGAGAGCAAATGAGCATGCCAGAGCTTCTAGCCATTGCAAATGGACTCCAGATGCATGCACCACTTTGTACATCTGGTTTTACATGAGCACTGGGGAATCAAACTTGGGTCATTAGGCCCTGCAGTCAAGTGTCTTAACAACTGAGCCATCTCTCTAGTCCCCCCCCCCCTTTTTTTTGGGTATTTTTGAGGTAGGGTTTCACTCTAGCCCAGGCTGACCTAGAACTCACACTGTAGTTCCAGGCTGGCCTTGAACTAACAGCAGTCCTACTTCTGCCTCCAGAGTGCTGGGATTAAAGGTGAATGCCACCACGCCCAGCCTGACAGAGATTTTTCATGCCTGAGTTAGTTTTGCCTATAGCCTAAAGAAAGAATTCCTTTTTGTGCTGGAAAGATAGCTTAGTGGTTAAGGCATTTGCCTGTAAAGCCTAAGGACCCAGGTTTGGTTCCCCAGAATCCATGTAAGCCAGATGCACAAGGTGGCACATGCATCTGGAGTTCATTTGCAATGGTTAGAGGCCCTGGCATGTCCATTCTCTATCTTCCTTTCTTTCTCAAACAAAACATTAAAAATTTTTTTTTTTTTTTTTACAAATTTTTTATTAGAAAGAGGAAGAGTGAGAGTGAAAGAGAGAGAGAGAATATGAGTGTGCCAGGGCCTCCAGCCACTGCAAATGAACTCTAGATGCTTGCACCACCTTGTGCATCTGGCCATTGTGGGTCCTGCGGAATCGAACCTGGGTCCTTTGGCTTTACATGCAAACACCTTAACTGCTAAGCCATCCCTCCAGCCCAAAACTTTTTTTTTTGAGGTAGGACCTCACTCTAGTTCAGGCTGACCTGGAATTCACTCTGTAGTCTCAGGGTGGCCTTGAACTCGCGGTGATCTTCCTACTTCTGTCTCCCAAGTGTTGGGATTAAAGGTGTGTGCCACCATGCCCGGCTCCAAAACATTTTTTTAATGAAAGAGTGCAAGTGAGAGTGAGAATGGGCATGTCAGGGCCTCCTGCCATCGTAATTGGACTCCAGAGGTGTGCATCATCTTGTGTGCATGTGTGTGCAACGTTGCACACTTGTGTCACCTTGTGCACCTGGCTTATATGGGATCTGGAGAGTCAAATATAAGTCCTTCTGCTTTGCAGGCAAGTGCCTTAACTGGTAAGCTATCTCTCCAGTCCAGTAAACAATTTTTTTTTTTAAAGGAAGATCTTTTTTTTTGGTCTCTCTTTGCTTATTTGAGATAGTGTCTCACTCTAGCCCAGGCTGACCTGGAATTCACTATGTAGTCTCAGGGTGGCCTAAAACTCAAAGCAATCCTCCTACCTCTGCCTCCCGAGTGTTGGGATTAAAGGCATACGCCACCATGCCCAGCCAGACTCCTTTCTAATGTGAGCATATTTGAGAGATTGTACCTCCCACACCAACCTTTGCCATAATTTTTCAGCTGGTGATTCAGAAAGGACATAGGCACCTCCTTGCAATAACCATGGTCCCTCAGTAGTGCCAGAAGTGTAAGTGCAGAGCCATTGGTAAAATCCATCAGGGTCACTGCCTCCAGAGGTGTGGGGGAGCTGGGCACATAAGTGGACAGCCAGAGGGGAAACAGGCAAGAGACTGAGCCTGCAGGGAGGAACTTGTAACATTCTCAGCTATGTCCTCCCTCTTTTTCCAGGGGCCTATGGGGGCCTCTCGGATCGGCCCTCAGCATCCTTCTCCCCAAGTTCTGCCTCCATTGCTGCCTCCCATTTTGACTCAATGGAACTGCTTCCTCCAGAGTTGCCCCCTCGCATCCCTATTGAAGAGGGACCCCTGGCAGGGACAGTTCATTCCCTCTCAACCCCCTACCCTCCCTTGGATACGCCGGAAACAGCCACAGGTATAAGAGTGCATATGTGTCTGTCTCCAGGCTGGTGCTCCTGTTTTGGGAGCCTGAGGGATCAGACCTGGAAAGGGGAGGAGGTGGGGAAAAAGCAAAGCTTTGTTTTCCTAGGATGGGGGAAGCCTCCTTGACACCCCGGTTTCCCTCCCTCTCTCCTTCTGAAGGGTCATTCCTGTTCCAGGGGGAGTCAGAGGGAGGTGAGGGGGATCAGCCCCTCTCGGGATACCCTTGGTTCCACGGGATGCTTTCTCGACTCAAGGCTGCCCAGTTAGTGCTAGAAGGAGGCACTGGCTCCCATGGTGTCTTCCTGGTACGTCAGAGTGAGACAAGGCGTGGAGAATATGTCCTCACTTTCAACTTCCAGGGCAAAGCCAAGGTGAGTGCCCCTGAAGAACTCTTTTAGGGACAGCGTTGAGGGTATAGCTGGGAATACCATTGTCCAAGGGAGGAGGGTTTTTATTGCTTACTTCACTTGCTTGTCCTACCCTCAGCACCTGCGTTTGTCACTGAATGAGGAGGGTCAGTGCCGAGTCCAGCATCTGTGGTTCCAGTCCATTTTCGATATGCTCGAGCACTTCCGGGTGCACCCCATCCCGCTGGAGTCTGGAGGCTCCAGTGATGTTGTCCTTGTCAGCTATGTTCCCTCCCAGCGGCAGCAGGGTGAGCAGAGCAGGTCTGCAGGGGAGGAGGTGCCCGTGCACCCAAGAAGTGAGGTGTGTGTGCCAGGAAGATGGGGTGGGGGGCTGGAAGAGAGGATCTGTTAGTGGGGAACAGGGCAGCCAAGGCATGTGGGCAGGCCTGGAAAGCCTACAGAAGGTTGACAAGATGTAGGCAGGCAGAGGCTCCTCATGGGGTCAGGGGCAGTGGAGACTTGGCTGGTGCATTCCCATTCCATCGGATCCTCCATCATTGTCTGTCTTCTGGACCCTTCCTCCCTGGCCTTGTCTTTGCTCTTTGTCACTGTGACCTTCCTTGGGCCTGCCCTGTTGGGAATTTTTGGTCCAGTCCTACTCCCTCCTCCCCTGATGTCTGATGTCCCTGTCTGATCTCTCCCTTTCCCCCACCCCACTGTCCCATCTGTCCCCACATTACCCCTCCCCCCCCAGGCCGGGAGCAGGCTGGGAGCCATGCAGGGGTGTGCGAGGGAGACCGATGCTACCCCGATGCCTCCTCTACCCTCCTGCCCTTCGGAGCGAGTGACTGTGTGTAAGTGTGGTCCTCCTCTCACCACCTCCCATGATCCATCTTCCATGGAGGGGGGTTGCTCAGAAGTTGGGGTGTGGGGGAGATAGCACATGGCTCCTGGGGGACAAGTGAAGGGGAGGCCACTGCAAGAACTTACGTCCTTCCACAATCACTGTATCTTCTTACCATTCCTATCCAGAACCGAACACCTTCCATGACCCAACCCAGCCCCCTGAACCCCCTCCATGGACAGATCCCCAACGTCCTGGGGCAGAAGAGGCGTCGTGGACGCCAGAAGTGGCGGCACCAGCCGCCGCAACAGCCAAAGAGAGGCAAGAGAAAGAGAAAGTGGGCAGTGGAGGGGACCAGGAAGAACTGGTCGCCGTGGCTGAGCTGGTCCCCGTGGTTGAATTGGAAGAGGCCATAGCACCTGGCACTGAGATGCAGGGTGGTGCTGGCTCTGATGGGGACTTGGGAGTGACCCCAATGGTGCAGCTTCAGCAGCTTCCACTAGGGGGCAGTGGAGAAGAAGGGGGCCACCCCCGGGCCATTAATAACCAGTACTCTTTTGTGTGAGTGTGAGACACCCACCTCCACTCTCCTCTTCCCAGCTTGAGGTCATGAGACTAGGCTGGGTAGGAACACAGACAGAGAGGAGAGTGGAATTCCCCTCCCCACATGCTTCCTGACCCTTAACAGCCAAGGGCATGTATGTTGGTACAATCAGAGGTTCAAGAGCCCTGTTAGGTCCCTAGTTCCTACACTACAGGTGCCCCTGCCCCAAGCCAGGACTTGGGATCCATTACCTCCCTGAGGGGCTCTTATGGTCAGCTCCACTTCTGAGGGCCATTTCCCCACTAACCACCCCCCCAACCCAAGCAAGGGTGAGGGGGAAGGGCTGTCAGTTATACTAAGGTGGTTGTTGTTGTTGTTTTAAACAAAATGGAGAAGCATAAATAAAGGGTTTATCTCAGTACCATCACAATGGCTATGGCTACTATTCGCAGTGGGGCTTGGGACAGGCCTGGGTCCAATTCCTTTTATGCTGTGGGGGGATGGGGCCTTTAGAGCCACCTCTTTGTAGATCATCTCCTTTGCTGAGTGGTGAGTGCAGAGCTAAAGAGTGCTTCTTGGTGATTTCTAGCATGCTTCTTTGGGGGCAGGGATTTTGTGAAATGGGTTATTACTGTCTAGCCCAAGCTTGTGATCCTCCTGCCTTGGCCTTCTACATGCTGGGATTGCACTGCCACACCCCAGGGGCATGTGTTTTCAATGGGACAGGATATTGGATGACAGTATTTATGATTGCCAAAGGTATTTCTTTCACTGATTTTTTTGTTGTTTTTGTTTTGTTTTGTTTTGTTTTGTTTTTCCAGGTAGGGTCTTGGTCTAGCCCAGGCTGACCTGGAATTCACTATGTAGTCTCAGGCTGGCCTGGAACTCACAGCCATCCACCTACCTCTGCCTCCCAAGTGCTGGGATTAAAGGCATGTGCCACCATGCCCAGCTTCAATTTTTTTTTTTAATATTTTTATTTTTAACAGAGAAGTGGGGGGAGATAATAGGTGCACCAGGGCCTTCAGCCACTGCAAATGAACTCCAGACGCGTGCGCCCCCTTGTGCAACTGGCTAACGTGGGTCCTTTGGCTCTGCAAGCAAACGCCTTAACTGCTGAGCCATCCCTCCAGCCCCCCAGCTTCAATTCTTGATTTAAGTTTCTTACCCTGGGGAGACAGCAGAGGGAGGTGGTAGGGGTAAAAATGTCTGTGTTGTAGGAGATTTAATGTGGCAATCAGTTTCCTGCAGAGATGCCCAAGGCTGCTTATTGCCTTTATCAGAGCCAGACTGGAGACTAGATGACAGAACTCTGGCTTCTAGTCCTAAATTTGACTCTTACTTGCTGTGTGACCTAGGGACAAGGCATAGCCACTTTGAGCCTTGGTGTCCTTTATAAGATGTGAAGTTTCATCTTAGTGTTGCTGACATGGTTTGTTTGGACTGGGTGTTTTCCATTTGAGTTTCATATAAATGTCTCAAGGCTTCCCTTGAAAGTCAGAAGATCCAGCACCCTGGTCCAGCTTCTACATCTTGCCCATCTCACCTGAGATGGACTATGGATATGGAGTCTGCAACCATCACCACCACCAAGCGTGCACTCTCTCTGTTTTTCCCCTGAGGTAGGGTCTCACCTGGGCTAGAGCCCAGGCTTACCTGGGATTCACTATGGAGTTTCACAGCGCTCCTCTTCTGCCTCCCTAGTTCTGAGATTAAAGGCGTGCACCACCACATCCGGCAAAGCTCCCATTTTTAAACCTATACTTTGTGTTCTGAATTCATTTTCCTGCTCTGCAGCCTCCTAGCAAGAGCAGCCAGCTTGGGTAGAGGGCATGTCAGCAAGAGGGCAAGATCTGAAGACTCCCATTCCCTACCTCTTCTATTTACTGTGTTGGGTCCCCTCCCCTCCTCATCCTCTGCCTCTTCCACTTACTGTGTTGGGCCCTCTCCATCCCCTGTTCCTGACATTTACTGTGTTGGGTCCACTCCCCTCCCCATCCCGTGCCTCTTACAACTCTGCCTCATTCCCTCCCCAAAAGTGGAGCAGCCACTCCATGCCCCTCAGCCTCTGCCCCACCTCCAGGAGGCCCTATCCATGCTCATGACCTTGCTATTCTGGGCCTTGTGTCCTGTGGGGAGATGGACAGGAGACAGCTGGGCACACAGGCCACCCAGGATGGGGGCTGGTGGGAAAGCCTGCTGGCTTTTCTGGCTTTGTCTCTTCCCTGGGGCTCCCCAAACCTTGGCCTTAGAAGACTAGGGATTGAATTTGCTGGGAGGGGGAGATTAGAGACCTGGGGGTGATAGGGTGCAATGTTCTCTAAGTGAGATGGCCAGTAAGGGCTGTGGCGCCCCAAGTTGGGAAGGGTCTGATCCTTTCCTAATCTAGTAGCAACTGGTGCCCAGAAGTTCCCATCCCCCGTGTCCTACCAGCCTTCAGGGACTTGCTATGGACACAAAGATGAAGCCCCTCCCCAGACTGCCTTGTCCTGGCTGGAGGGGCTTAGCAGATAGATTCGTTCCAACTCTTTTTTGTGCAGAACTGGTCAGGGATGGGCCAGGCTCGGTCTACATGCCCTTCACAGCCAGGCTTTTCCACTCCCTGAGCTCTGCACCTCAGGCAGGAGGAATAATGCCTTCAAACCTGGGTGTTGGGACTCCCAGTGGCAAGTGGTTCATTAGACTGCCCTCTTCCATCCCAGGTCACAGTTCAGTGAGGCTTCCTCTCCAGCTCTGGGCTAGTGGCTTTCCTCACTGGCCTCCTGTCTCTGGGAAGCTGGAGGAGGTAGAAATGAATAACCTCAAAGGCCCTGTTGGCAGGAGTGTCCTGTAAAGCCTACCTCCTTCCCTCACTCTCCTGATGACTCCCTTGGAGCTCCCATGTCCCCACTCCCCCTCGCCATGTTTGGGCATTCCTGTCGCTGTAAGGCTGCTGCCTTGTCACTCCTCCAGGTGCTGCTGGGGAGAAGCCAGCCTGGGCCCAAAGGCACCATGGGTGCTGAGCCTGCCTCTGGCCTGAAATGGCGGGTGCTGGGCCAGGTGGAGGTGTCTGTTGATGTGACCCAGAGCATTCACACACCATTGTTTGAACCTCCCTATTCCCAGGTCACAGCAGGACTCTGCTTCAGGGGAGGGGTTTGTCAGAAGTGTGAAAAGAAGGCGGGAAGTAACACCTTGTCCTCACTTCACCCAGGCTGGCCCTGCCCCCCAGTCTAGGTATCCAAGTCCTTCAGTTTGGTCCATCCCTGCTGGTCACCCCTCACCCAAAACAAGTGGGGCTTCCCTTTGGTCTGCCCTGTTGCTTCTAGTACCATCATGTGCTGGAGCCCCAGAGTGCTTCTTGGGTATTGTGGGAAACAGGAGTGTCTTTGGTTCCAGGTTATAAAACTGCTTAAGTTACTAGGCTGCTCCCCTTCACTGATCTTTTCACCTCTCCTCCCAGAGTCTCCTCCTCTGCCTTGACTTCCTCCATACTCACATCCAGTCCCTCCGCACCCTCTCTGCTCCAGCAGCTGCCCTGATGGTAACCAAAAGACGCCCCCATTCTGGAGTAGGGTGGGGAAGAGCAGCTCAGCAGCTGCTTCTAGAAGGAAGCTGACACCCAGGCTCAGCAACAATTTAAAGCTTTGCATCCAGGCCTGTTCCTGGGGTCCCCACCCACCTGGCTGCCACCAGACAGCACCCTATGGTTTCTTTTCTTTTTTCTCAAGGCAGGGTCTGACTCTAGCTCAGGCTGACCTGGAATTCACTATGTAGTCTCAGGCTGGCTTGAACTCATGGCGATCCTCCTACCTCTGCCTTCCAAGTGCTGGGATTAAAGGCATGCACCACCATGCCCAGTTTGCCCTGCAGTTTCTTTTCCCTCTGCTCCTCTGCCCCTAGTTGTGTCCTTATTTCTTTTCTTTTTCTTTTTTTTTTTTCTTTTTCTTTTTCTTTTCTTTTGAGGTAAGGTCTCACTGTAGCCCAAGCTGACATGGAATTCACTATGTAGTCTTAGGGTAGCCTCGAATTTATGGCAATCCTCTTACCTCTGCCTCCCAAGTGCTGGGATTAAAGGCATGTACCACCACGCCTGGCATGTCCTTATTTCTTGATCCACCCACCCTGGGGACTGGATCCTCTGCCTTATCTAGCTTCAGAGGTCCTGTGTTTGGGCACCCTGGCACAGAACAGGCCCAGGTCCACAACACACCTCCCAGGCCTGATCTTCCCTATTCCTGAAGCTAGCTACATCAGGGCCAGAGCAGAGTGAGGACCACACACTTCTGGGGTTGGCCATGAAACTCCTGGGTTATAGCAAGAGTGGTGTGGAATGAGGTGATCCTCATTCCATGACTTGGGGTGGCCCTGCCCTCTTCTGAAACACTCATCCTTCCCCTCTGCCATCAGCACATTCTGTAGCCTCTTGAGTTACCTGGCTGCCAGGGTGTCCCATTTTTTTGGGGGGGGGGGCCCTGAATGCTGTGTCCCAGAGGCTGAGCTAAAGAGGGGTGTGTGGGTGGGTGGGGGGAGTTTAGGGAGAGACAGTCAGTCCTGGCTTTGCTCACTAGGGCCTGGACACTAAATCCCTTGTTGATGGCTGTAGCAACCCTCCCTAGGGTAGAGTTACCATCTTCTGCCTTGTCCCCTTGACCCTTTCCCCTCCCTACTTCCCCTAGTCCCTGAATCTGGAGCTACTTCCTCTGGCCCCCTAAAGATGCTCTCTCCTACCTTCTTGTTACCCTGAAAGGAATACCTTCTGCTCTCTGACCATACTAGCCTGGGGGAGGGGCCTGTGACAGTGGAAAAGGGTTCAGGACACACGCGACAGGGAAGGGTGAGGAAAGAGTGGAAGAGGGCTTAAGAAAAGACCAAGGTGCGGAGTGAGTTGTAGTGGGAAATTCACTGTAACGGGGAAGTCAAGGCAAGGGGGCAACTGCAAGAGGTGGGGTGGGGGAATGCTTAGTAACCCCTCACAGAAAGTGTAAGTCTCTTCCATACACCCTTCCCTGGCGTCGGGGCCACCGTTGCTTCCCTCCTGAGTGACACCTCAGGCTGCAGTCCCACTGTTCCTCTCTGTCAGCAGAAATCTCTCTCTCTCTTCTGACCCCTCCTGCTGGGGTCTCAGCCAGCCAATCCCTGATCTGGGAGAGGGGGGAGCTTGGCCCCCCCACTCCCTCATAAGGACCAGCTGGGGGCTGAGGGGTGGCCGGCTGCTACAAGTGGGACTGGGGTCACAGCTTTGTGGAGGGAAGAAAAACCCTGGGGGGGCAGGCAAGAAAAAGGAAGAAGCCCAGACCAACAGGCAGGTGGACACACAGGAAGGCCCCCCACAAGTGAGAGACCCCCAAGAAAGAACACATCGCCCCCTGCCCCCCAAGAAGGGAGCACAATGGAGGCTGCACACGCCAAGACCACAGAGGAATGTTTGGCTTATTTTGGGGTGAGCGAGACTACAGGCCTCACCCTAGACCAAGTTAAGAGACATCTGGAAAAATACGGCCCTAATGGTAAGTGTCTCTCAGAAGAAAGGTTGGTGTGCCCCCTCCCACCATGGGAGCTGCTCCTTCAGGGGACCTTAGAGGAGGGCTGGGCAATAGCTGACTGTTGCAGGGGGAGGAGACAGAAACAGGGTTCTGAGATCAGAAGTGTGGGGAGGAGGTTTTATGGAATGACCTTGAACCTCAGATGCCCTTTTGATAGCCTGATTCTCTTACCTCCCAAAGTCCTGGGTGTGGGGATCATGAGACTGAACCTGCAATGAATATGTCTTTTTCTTCTTTTTTTCTCTTGGGTAGAGCTCCCTGCTGAGGAAGGTAAGTTACTGGAAGCCGGAGCCCTCAAAAATAACCCTTCCTCCTATTGTCCCACCCCCTTCCCTATGCCTTCTCCTTACATGCCCCTTCCCAAAAGACAACCCTTCCCCAGACTTAGAGGACCTGGGCAGAAACCCGGAGGCATGTTCTCCTTTAGACCTCACACCTTGAGCAAGAACAAGAACAATATTTGAAGAGCCTGGTTTTGGACACTTCTTTTTGGCTGTTTCTTCTGCCTTCTCTCATGCTAAACTGGCTGTCCATCACCCTAGGATTGAGGGCACTCCAGTCCCTGAACCCCAGCTTGTCCTAGACCTTCCTCTCTTGGACCTTAACCTGAGAAACCCCTCCCCTTGCCTCTCCTCCAGGCAAGTCCCTCTGGGAGTTGGTGGTCGAGCAGTTTGAAGACCTCTTGGTGCGGATCCTTCTCCTTGCTGCCTGCATTTCCTTTGTAAGTGATGGAGGGCAGCTGGAGGCTGACTGAGGTGTTCTGGGGAATCAGGCTCTATTTGCACGGGTCACCATTCTGGATCCCATAGGCCAAGCTCTGAGCATCCTATTTTCCATACTGGAGTGGGGGTGGAGCGCATCCTCCCCTGTTCTCCCCCTCAACCCGCAGGCAGGTTTTATTTTAAGCTTTAACAGTATTCTCAGCCAAAACACTGAGGCTAAGCCACCCTCACAGCTTCAAGGACTTGAAAGGCTCAGGTTACCCCCAAGTACAGGGCTCCCGCCTATGATGCAGGCTACCGTGCCCCCTTACCTACCACTCCTGGCATGGCCAGTCCCTGATAGCCACTCTGCTTCACCAGTCCCCAGGTCCTAGCAGTCCTGCCCCACCTTCCTCGGACTCTGATGCTGATTGGTCCAGAGAAAGACATGCTTACAGAGTGGGGCTCTTTTGCTGGTACTGCAAATGTGCCTCCCAGTCCCAATTCTCATCTTTCTCCAAGCCTCACTTCTTTCCCACTGGGCTTAGCAACTCCCTTGGTTGGAGCTTAGGATCTTACTTCTCCTCACCTGGCCTGATTCACTCCTTCCCACTCTCAGCTTCCCAAGACCCCTCAGAGCTCAGGAATATCCCATCCCTTGCTCCATGTCCAGTGTCCACAGATCCTGCTGGTGGGCTCATCAGTACCCACGGTTCTAACAGTCCATCTTGCATTTCATAATTTCTTTAACATCTCAGTCCTGCTGGAAGACAAGACCCTGGAAAAGAACCCACCCTGGCCCTTGGTCTCTTCCACACAGACCATGTGCCCCTGCCTATGAGCTGGCAGGGCCTCCCTTCTCTCTTCTCAGATTTGCTCCTTGACATTTGCCTGTGGCTGCTGCCTGGCAATGGCAACAGCTGGAGCAGGGTGTGTACAGAAGGACCTGTAACCCTATCCACCCCCTCCTGCTCCCTGGTGAAATTGGAGCTTCCTTGCCTTGGCCCTGGGGGAGGGCTATGGGTGGGCCAGGCCCTTCTAAGACCACAGGGTTTTTCCTATTGGGCTTGGCTCCCATGGGTTGGATGTGGCCGTGGGGTAGTTGACCCTGGGTGTTCCCTGAGGTTTGCTTACACTCAGTTACAGTTTGGTCAGGGAAACCTGAAAGCAACCCCAGTAAATCCCCAAGTTGTGTGTGTCTGTGTCTATCTCTTTGTGCTGGACCATGGTAGTAGCCCGGTATGGCGCTCTGAGCCTTGCTGAGTGAGGAATCTCACAAAGGTGTGGGCTGTTGTCCTCCACGAGCCCCGTTAGCTCCTGCACATAGGCTGACTTCTGTGGTGGCCTTTGGAACTCTCCCACATCCTTTCTTTCTCTTTTTGTTGCCCGTTACTCTCCTCTCCTCTCTGCTTAGGTGCTGGCCTGGTTTGAGGAAGGCGAAGAGACCATCACTGCCTTTGTGGAACCTTTTGTCATTCTCTTGATCCTCATTGCCAATGCCATTGTGGGGGTTTGGCAGGTTAGCTCTGATCCCTCTTCTACCCTCCATGTCTCAGCATTGAACATGAAGCCAGCCCATTCCACCCTACTCCTCTATCACCCCTGCTCTTGCCCAGTCCTCTAGTTCTCTATCCAGCCTGGAAGTGGCATAGTCTTAGAAAGAGCTGAGAGACTGGGTATGGTGGCATATACCTGTAATCTCAGTACCCTGGACGTAGAGAGAGACAGGAGTATCTCAAGTTTCAGGCCATCCTGGACTACAGTGAGAGACTCTCTCAGAAAAAAAAAAGTGGGCATGATGGTACATACCTGTAATCCTAGCATTTGGGAGGTAGAATCAGGACTTCAAAGCTAGCTTTGACTATATAGTAAGTTTGAAACTATCCTGGTACATGAGAACCTATCTCATTTCTTTTTGGTTGTTTTTTGTTTTTTTTCTAGGTAAAGTCTCAATGTAGCCTAGGCTGACCTGGAATTCATATGTAGTCTCAGGGTGGCCTTGAACTCAGAGCGATCCATCTACCTCTGCCTCCCAAGTGCTGGGATTAAAGGCATGTGCCACCACGCCCAACATGAGAACCTATCTCAAAAAAAAAAAAAAAAAAGGGCTGGAGAGATGGCTTAGTGGTTAAGCGCTTGCCTATGAAGCCTAAGGACCCCGGTTCGAGGCTCAATTCCCCAGAACCCATGTTAGCCAGATGCACAAGGGGGTGCATGCATTTGGAGTTCATTTGCAGTGGCTGGTGACCCTGGTGTGCCCATTCTCTCTCTCTGCCTCTTTCTCTCCGTCTGTCACTCTCAAATAAATAAATAAAAATAAACAAAGATAAAAAAAGAAAGGCCAGGCATGGTGGTATGCAACTTTTATTACAATACTCTGGAGGCTGAGGCAGGAGGATTGCTGTGAGTTTAAGGCCAGCCTGGACTACAGAATGAGTGTTAGGTCAGCCTGGGCTAGAATGAGACCCTGTCTCCCCTACCCCCGCCAAAAAAAAAAAAAGGAAAAAGAAAAAAATTAGAAAAATTAGAAAAAAAAATTAGCCTCTTGTGGAGCTGAATAAGATGAACCCAGACATGCCTGGCACATAGTAGAATCTCAGTAAATACAAATTTGATTTCCTTCTTCCTCTGACCTTTCCTGTCTACCTTCCTCTTGTTTCCTGATTTTTTTTTTTTTTTGGTCTTTATTTTTGGTTTTTCAAGGTAGGGTCTCACCCTAGACCACTATGTAGTCTCAGGCTGTCCTCGAACTCAATAGCAATTCTTGTACCTGTGTCTCCTAAGTGCTGGGATTAAAGGTGTGCACCACCATGCCTGGTTTAGGTCCTGATTTTTTTAACTCCCTTTTTCTCTGCTCAAACCCCTTTACCTATTCTTGTTTGATTGTTTTTCAAGATAGAGTCTTGCTCTAGCCCAGTCTAACCTAGAATTAGTCTCAGGATGGCCTTGAACTCACAGTGATTCTTCTATGTCAACCTCCCAAGTGCTGAGATTAAAGGCCTGCATCACCACCCTAGCCTTACCTGCTCTTTTTTTTTTTTTTTTAAGTAACATTTTCTATAACAAACATACCTGCAATCATGATGGGGTGTTGTGCACTCTCCTGTGGTAGCTGGACCTGTATAAGCCTACTCTGCAGTGGCCCTGTTTTTAGGATACTGGTCCCTTCCCTGCCCTCCATATCTATATCCCTCACTCTTGCCTGCATGCATTGAGACCAGTCCTCTACCATTCCATGACTTTTGTCCCTCTCTGACCATGTTCTCCTTCACTCCCACCCTTCAGGAGCGGAATGCAGAGAATGCCATTGAGGCGCTGAAAGAGTATGAGCCTGAGATGGGAAAAGTCTACCGTGCTGACCGCAAAACAGTGCAAAGGATCAAGGCTCGGGACATTGTCCCTGGGGACATTGTGGAGGTGGCTGGTAAGTGATGGGAATGAGTGGTCCAGGAGGGGAGGCCTTGGGTCTAAGGCCAAGAAGAAGGTAGGGCTGGTGTCCAGGAAGATGGACAAGTCTATGCTTCTCCTTCCCAGACTCCTTAGGGGTCACTCCAGGACATTCAGGCCACAATGCCCCTTCGCTGTCAGAGTCCCAGCAGGAACAGTCAGTCCTGTCCCTGAGGCGGCAGACAGACCCCTGCTCCCCCTCTTCTCACCCAGCACTTGCAAGCAACAGGTGGAACCCAGTCCCTGCCAATGGCCTCCACCCCCTCCAGGGCCTGGCTCCCCTCTCCTTCCACCCACCCCCAAGCTTGGTCAGCTTTCAGTCTTGACCTCTCTGTACCCTTGAGGACTCTCAAAGGGGAAGGAGTAAGGTAGAAGGGAGGAGAGGGGCCAAAGCTCAAGCCCCCGACCATGTAAGGAAACTCCCAGTCTGTCCCAGCTCAGAGCACGGGACCTCAGAGGAGGGAGCTCAAGGAGGGCCCTCCCCTGGTGAGGGACACTTAATGCCAGTCCAGGGAGGGGCAGGAGCTGGGTGGCTAAGATTACTGGTATTCTGCCCTCTTCAGCGCTTTTTATATTTGCCCTGCACAGGCTTTGCCACCTCTCCAGGCCCCTAGCCTGACAGATGTATCTTTCTAGGCCTCCCTCCTTCAACACCATGTCACCCATATCACCATCTACACCATGTCATCACTAGAAGAATGGGGAGGGGAGCTAGTGGGCTGAAGACCCTGTAGCCCCATTGCCAGGCAGACCTGTACAGCTACAGATTGGAGTCAGCGCCACAAATGTCTATAAATATCACTTGGTCTTGGGTGTCAGGGTGTCTGCCTGATTCCATTGCTGCCCTCCTCCTTCTTCCTGCTTTCCTCTGGCACTGGAGAAGGGACCTTAGAAACCAGGAGAAAGGAAAACAAGTGAACCTTGCCCCCATACCACCCATGGGATCAAGACGTCATTAGGCAAGGACTCAGAGGTTGTGTGGGGTACACCCAAAGGTCTGGCAGGGCATCTACCTCCTTGGCCCTCCCAAGGTGCTTTCACAGGCTCACTTCCTACCTCCCCCTGAGCACCTGAACCCTGTCCCTCCAGAGTGCTCCATTTTCACACTCACTTCTGCTCGCTCCACTCGGGCTTCACACTCCACCTTTGCTGTGTGGTTGGCCTGGATTTCTCAACTCTTGTTCTCTCTCCTGATGGTTCCTGCCTTCTCCACTGTCAGCTGCTTTCTTATCCTGCCGCCATTTTTCTGCAGCTCATTCTGTTTTCCCTGAATTATTTTCTTGCCTTTCTCATCATTCTTGCTCTTGTCTCTGTGTTACTGTTTCCCATTCTCAGTTTTAACTGGATCGTTCCTAATGTGCCATTCAGAATAACCTAATGAACACATACTTTGTGCACAGAACTTTGTGAGCTTCCTTTCACAGGCTCACAGCCAGTGGAAAGAGAAACATTCAACAAGGGGTACCGTAGGAATAGTGTCATGTGGTAGGGGGATCATGGGCCTTTAAAGGCCTGACAGAGCCAGAGTTAGATGCTTCAGGACTTGAAGGATGGGTGAGGTGATTAAGGCAGACATAAATTGGGAAGAAAGAAATCTCCATTCCCAAGTGACCTCACTCTTGTCTCCTTCCTCAACAGTGGGGGACAAAGTCCCAGCAGACATCCGCATCCTATCCATCAAATCGACCACACTCCGGGTCGACCAGTCCATCCTGACAGGTATGCTGATATGGGTGGCAGGAGGGAGGTGGACAGACAGGAGTGAGGTCAGAGGGGATAAAAGAATGTCCTGCAGCAGGCTCTCCTTCTGGCTCAGCCTTCACTCTGTCACAAGGGGCCCTGGGAGACATCTGTGCCACTCTCCATCTTGTCATTGGCTCATCCCTTTCGAGCAAGTGTCTTCAACTGCTGAGCCCTCTTTCCTTATATATAGACATAGGAAACCCTCACAATGAAGAACTGTCCTATCTCCTTAAGTGAGGAGCCAGAAGATTCTGGGACAAAGTGAAGGGGTTGGACACGCTTAAGCTATGGCAGGTTTTCTTTCTCTCTTGGGAGAAGATGGTGCAGAGCAAGGCTAGGCCTGCGAGGCAGGGTGGGATGGGGCGACCTGACCCTCTGCCCTTAGTGAGGGAGGCCACATCCCCATAGTGGTATCCTCTGCTTCTCAGGAACGTGCTCTGCAATTGTCAGTGCAGCCTCATAGCCATCAGTGTATTTGATAGTCACAGGACATTGTTCTGAAGTATACACAGCATTACCCACATGTTGAGGAGCAGGTGGAAGCCTCGCAAGCAAAGCCATGCCACTGGGCCTCAGTCCAAGGTCTTTTGTTTACTTTTGGTTTTTGTTTTTTCAAAGTAGGGTCTCACTTCTAGCCCAGGCTGACCTGGAATTCACTATGTAGTCTCAGGGTGGCCTGTAACTCACAGGGATCCTCCTTCGTCAGCCTCTCAAGTGCTGGGATTAAAGGCATGCACAACCATGCCTGGTGAAGTCTTTTGACTCTTTAAAAAAATTATTTATTTATTTATTTATTTATTTATTTATTTATTTATTTTGGAGAGAGAGAGAGAGATTGTGGGCATGATGCCAGGGCTTCCAGCCACTGAAAACAAACTCCAGATGTATATGCCACCTTGTGCATCTGGCTTGCCTGGGTCCTAGAGAATCGAACCGAGGTCTTTTGGTTTTGCAGGCAAGCGCCTTAACTGCTAAGCCATTCCTGTAGTACAAGTATTCTGAATCTTAAGTACAGTGGGATTACCACTTGCCTCAAGACTTCTGCCAGGGGCTGGTGAGATGGCTCACTGGTTAAAGGCCCTTGCTTGAAAAGTCTGCTGGCCCAGGTTCAATTCTCCAATACCCACATAAAGCCAGATTCAAAGTGGTGCATGCATCTATGATCCCTCTGCACCTACACCAATGGGAGGGGAGCCAGGGGAATCCAAAGCTCACAGGCCAGGTTGTCTGACAGTTTGCAGTCTGACAATTCATTTGTGGCATCAAGAGACCCTGTCTCAAAGAAGGTGGAGTACAGATACCTCAAGGTTGTCCTCTGACCTCCACATGCATGCCATGGTATGTGCACGCACACATACACATACAATTAATTTTTTTTAAGAAAAGGCTTCTGCCAGGATGGTTGCTTGTCCTTATTAGGCTCTGACCTGCTGACCAAGGAGAGAGATAGGGTCAGGAAGTCAGGGAGAAGTGCATGACGCCATCTGAAAGCCCCTTTGACATCTTCTCCACAGGTGAGTCTGTATCTGTCATCAAGCACACAGACCCTGTGCCTGACCCCAGAGCTGTCAACCAGGACAAGAAGAACATGCTTTTCTCGGTGAGCAGACTAGGGCCAGCTATGTACACAGCCAGAGGATCTGTCTGGTTTGGGAGAAAAACATGGTGGAGGAAAAAAGAGATGAGGCTCTCATCTTGAGAGGGATACAGTATGGGGACCACCTCTTCCCTGATTCCTGCCTCTTCTTCACCTTCCCAGGGTACCAACATTGCAGCTGGTAAGGCCTTGGGCATTGTGGCTACCACTGGTGTGAGCACTGAGATTGGCAAGATCCGTGACCAAATGGCTGCCACTGAGCAGGACAAGACCCCACTGCAGCAGAAGCTTGATGAATTTGGGGAGCAGCTGTCCAAGGTCATCTCTCTCATCTGTGTGGCTGTCTGGCTTATCAACATTGGCCACTTCAATGATCCCGTCCATGGGGGTTCTTGGTTCCGTGGGGCCATCTACTACTTCAAGATTGCAGTAGCCTTGGCAGTGGCAGCCATCCCGGAAGGTAGGAAGCCTTTCCATGTCCCATCATGTGATAGTTTCATCTGTAAAAACCTTTTCTAAATTGCTGGGTCCCAGGGAGAAGAACTTGATATTTGGGGGCCATTATGCAGCTGACCACACTAGGTCATTCTCCTCCTGGATTATTCACTCACCCCATCTCCTCCATCCTCATAGGGCTTCCTGCTGTTATCACTACCTGCCTGGCCCTGGGCACTCGCCGGATGGCAAAGAAGAACGCCATTGTGAGGAGCTTACCCTCCGTGGAGACCCTTGGCTGCACCTCTGTCATCTGTTCTGACAAGACAGGCACTCTCACCACTAACCAGATGTCAGTCTGCAAGGTCAGGAACAGCCCGGGCAGCATACCCAATCAGAGCCTGCCTTAAGTTTGACATGATAGGCCTCCACACTAGTGTCTTCTCAGCCTGGCACAGACAGAGTGCTATCCTGCCAGCAAGGAAGGGATCAGCCAGACAGCTTGCTATGGCCTCGGTTCCTATGCCAGACACTGCCATGAGTTGTCTCTGATCCTCTGACAGCCCATTCAGGAGAAGGGCTATTTTACATATTATACTCTTCAGAGGAGTACACTGAGGCTCTGGGAGCTTTAGTGGCTTGCCAAGAAAATGTCATTAACAAGCAGCAGAACCAGGAGTGGTGGTCCTGCATGGGAGCACTAAGGAAGTAAAGGTAGAGAATCATGAGTTCAAAGCCAGCCAGCAAGGCTGAGACCTTGTCTTAAAAAAATAGGCAGCAGGGCTGGAGAGATGGCTTAGCGGTTAAACGCTTGCCTGTGAAGCCTAAGGACCCTGGTTCGAGGCTCGATTCCCCAGGACCCATGTTAGCCAGATGTACAAGGGAGTACACGCATCTGGAGTTCGTTTGCAGTGGCTGGAGGCCCTGGCGTGCCCATTCTCTCTCTATATCTGCCCCTTTCTCTCTCTGTCTGTTGTTCTCAAATTAATAAATAAAACAAACAAAATTTTTTTAAAAAAATAGGCAGCAAAGACAGGCATGGTGGTGCATGCCTTTAATCCCAGCACTTGGGAGGCAGAGGTAGGAGGATCACCGTGAGTTCAAGGCCACCCTGAGACTACATAGTCAACTCCACATCAGCCTGAGCTACAGTGAGACCCTACCTCAAAAAACTAAAAAAATAAATAAATAAAATTTTAAAAAAATGCAGCAAGCTGGGCATAGTGGTACATGCCTTTAATCCCAGCATTTAGATGGCTGAAGTAGGAGGATGGCTGTGAGTTTGAGGCCAGTTTGTGAATACATAGTGAATTCAGGGTTAGCTTGGGCTAGAGTGAAATGCTACCTTGAAAAATAAAGGAAACCAAAAATAGGAAGCAGAAATGAGTTCTGAACTCAAATCTGTGTGGCCCAGAGCTCTTGCTTATGCATACACTACCTCCAGAATGGCCATCTCATGACTGGGTACAGCAAGCTTGATCATACAGGTTTATCCCAGGCTGACCTGGAACTCATGGTGACCCTCTACCTGAGCCTCCTGAGTGCTAGGATGAAAGGTGTGTGCCACCACGCCTGCTTCTGAACATCATTTATTAAACCAGTGCTTTTAATATTTTATGTGCCTGGAATCATTGGCATTTGGACTTCTCAGATATATATATCTTCTATAATCTGTTGTTTTTATTTTTTATTTTTTTATAATCTGTTGTTTTTAAATATTTTTATTTATTTATTTGAGAGAAAGCAGCAGATATAGAGAGAATGTGCCAGGGCCTTCAGCCACTGCAAACGAACTCCAGATGCATACACTACCTTGTGCATCTGGCTTACAAGGGTGCTGAAGGATTGAACCTGGGTCCTTAGGCTTTGCATTAACTACCAAGCCATCTCCCCAACCCTCCATTTTTATTTTTTAAATATTTTTTATTTTTATTTACATTTATTTGAGAAAGAGGCAGATATATAAACACACACACACACACACACATGTATTAGAGAAGGGGGTTAGGAATAACAAATATGTATGCATGCCAGGTCCCCTAGCCACTGCAAACAAACTCCAGATGCATGTGCCACCTTGTGCATCTGGCTTACCTGGGTACTAGAGAATCGAACCTAGGTCCTTAGGCTTTGCAAGCAAGCACCTTAACTGCTACACCATCTCTCCAGGCCCATAAATACTTTTTTTTTTTTGGCTTTTCGAGGTAGGGTTTCACTCTAGCCCAGGCTGACCTAGAATTCACTCGGTAGTTTCAGGGTGGCCTTGAACTCATAGCAATCCTTCCATGTGCTGTGATTAAAGGTGTGTGCCACCACTCTCAGTTCATAAATATTTTTTATTATTTGTTTATATATTTATTTATATATTAGAGAGAGAATAAAAGAAGCAGATAGAGATATTGGGCACACCAGGGCCTCTAGTCACTGCAAACAAATTCCAGATGAATGTACCACCTTGTGCATCCGGCTTTATGTGGGTACCTGTGTCGTTTGGTTTTGTTGGCAAACTCCTTAACTGCTAAGCCATCTCTCCAGCCCCAATTAAAGAAGTTCTTAAACAAGGCATGGTGGCACATGCCTTTAATCCCAGCATTTGGGAGGCAGAGGTAGGAGGATTGCTGTGAGTTTGAGGCCACCCTGAGACTACATAGTGAATCCTAGGCCAGAGCAAGACCCTACCTTGCAAAATAAAAATTTTTTAAAAAGTTTTTAAAATGTTACTGTGAGCCAGGCATGGTGGCACACGCCTTTAATCCCAGCACTCAAGAGGCAGAGGTAGGAGGATCACTGGGAGTTTTGAGGCCACCCTGAGACTACATAGTGAATTCCAGGTCAGCCTGAGCTAGAGTGAGACCCTACCTTGAAAAACTAAAACTAAAAATAATAATAAATAAATAAATTTTAAAAAAGGCTATACTTTTACTAGTGAGGGCTTTGTAGTCAGATAGATCAAGGGTAAGATTGGCTGTGATATGGACAGAGTAGTGGCTCACTGCTCTGGGTGTCACATCCTCTGCCTCCTAACTCACAGGCTTCACAACCAGATCGCAGGCTTGTGTAATGTGACTTCTGTCTTCATAAAAATTTATTAATTTCCAGCTGGGCATGGTGGCGCACACCTTTAATTTCAGCACTTGGAAGGCAGAGTTAGGTGGATCACCATGAGTTTGAGGCCTCCCTGAGACTACATAATGAATTCCAGGTCAGCCTGAGCTGAGAGTGAGACCCTACCTCAAAATAACAAAACAAACAAACAAAAAATATATATGTATGTAAATTTCCTACATGTGGGGAATAATTTTATAAGGAAAAAAGCCATAAGTTTGTTCTCTTCCTTCGAAACCATAAGCTCTGTTCACAGGTGGCCTGCATTCAGTGATGGGGAGAGGTGGACATGTGCGTGGGTCTTTCTTCCTGCAGATGTTCATCATTGACAGGGTGGATGGGGACGTCTGCTCACTGAACGAGTTCTCCATCACTGGCTCCACTTATGCTCCTGAGGGAGAGGTGTAAGTCTTCCAGGAATCTCCTTGGTACCTTATATAACCCTTACTTCTTTCCCTGAGGTCCTCCTAGTTTTCCCTTCCTTTTTCTCAACCCTTCCTTTCCCAACGTTATTCACCCTCCCACATGAGCTTCCATCTCCAAATTTATTGTCATCGTCCTGTCTGCTTCCTGATTCCTGCACTCTGCTTCCTGTGCTCTGTGCACCTCATGCTGCTCTTCTCCACTGTTTCTCTCCTGCCTTCCTCCTCGCCCTGCTGCCAGATTGAAGAACGATAAGCCAATCCGGTCAGGGCAGTATGATGGGCTGGTGGAGCTGGCCACCATCTGTGCCCTCTGCAATGACTCCTCCTTGGACTTCAATGAGGTAACTTCCCACCTCCAATCCACCCTCTTCCCTTCCAGCTGGCTTAGAGTTTATGCTTCCTGGATGGGACAGGAGGAAGGGGTTTTAGGACGTAGGCAGGAGTGCAAGGGAAGGAAGTGGTTGGCTTCCTTCTTGTCCCATCAGATGAAGGTGGGTCTATTGAGTGGAGAATCCAGGCATATATTTCCTCTTCTTCCTCTGCCCATCACAGTCCAAAGGTGTCTATGAAAAGGTGGGAGAGGCCACTGAGACCGCACTCACCACTCTGGTGGAGAAGATGAACGTGTTCAACACTGAAGTGAGAAGCCTCTCAAAGGTGGAGAGGGCCAATGCCTGCAACTCGGTGAGTTGGGATGCCTTCTGCAGCCTTCCCTTTACCTCATATAGCCAGGATCCACACAGACCCAAGCAGACAAAGCCTTGTGCCCAGGCTGAGACCAAAACCAGGGCATGCAGGGGCCTCATCCACAGCTTTCCTAGGTAAGCTGGTCTCTGGTAGGACCCACTGTCCCTGCAGCTACATGGCTTCTGCTGTGTGGCCACATTGCTCTGGGAGTTACTTCCCCTTGTTTCCCAAGATAGAGCAAAGCTGACAGAAGCTGCAGTGCTACCGCTGGGCTGACCCCGAGTTCAGACATGGCCCCTTGGTTTCTGGTGTTAAGTTAGGATTCAGGCTGGACAGCTACTGCTTCCACATGGTGAAGCTTTCTTTATCCTGTTTTGTTCTATTCACTGGGTTTTTGCTGTAATGACTTGTTGATTTCTATCTTGGGTTTCTGGATGTTATGATCCCTGTAATTTATTTTTCTCATCATCCTCCTGCCTCAGCCTACTGAATACTGGAATAAAGGCATGTGTCACCATGCCTAGCTCTCTATATCTGTTCTTATTCTACATGTGGTGCTGGGAAATTGAACCCAGGATCTTCAGCATGTTAGGCAAACTTTATTTGTTTGTATGTTTACGATGGTCATTGCTATTTTATTTAATCTAGCAAGAAAAGTGAAGGAATGCTTTTAATTTGCTGTGTTTATTTATTTGGACGTGTGGGCATGTGCATATAGGCATGCCAAGGTCTCAAACACCTATCCTGCTTTACATGGGTGGCTGGGGAATTGAGCCTGAGCAAAAGGTTTTGTAAGTGCCTTTAACCACTGAGCCATTTCCCAGCCCCCTCTTTTTTGTTGTTTTTCGAGGTATGGTATTGCTCTAGCCCAGGCTGACCCACAATTCACTGTGTACCCTCTAACTCACAGCAACCCTCCTACCTCAGCCTCCTGAGCACTGAGATTAAAGAAATGTGCCATCATGATCAGCTTTTTTTTCCAAAGTAGAGTCCCACTCTATCTAGCCCAGGCCAACCTGGAATTCACTATGTAGCTCAAGTTGGCCTCAAACGCACGAAGATCCTCCTACCTCTGCCTCCCGAGTGCTGGGATTAAAGATGTGCACCACCATACCCAGCTTCTTCTTCTTTTTTTTGGTTATGATCAGCTTTTATTTATTTATTTTTTTACTGTTGTTTTTCCAGGTAGGGTCTTAATTTAGCTCATGCTGACCTAGAATTCACTATATAGTTTTAAGCTGGTCTCAAACTCACAGCAATCCCCCTACCTCAGCCTCCCAAGTGCTAGAATTAAAGTCATGTGCCTTGGTAACTTGTAAAAAATTTTTATTTAAACCAGTCATGGTGGTGTACACCTTTAATCCCAGCACTTGGGAGGCAGAGGTAGGAGGATCACTGTGAGATTGAGGCCACCCTGAGATTACATAGTGAATTCCAGGTCAGCCTGGGCCAGAGTGAGACCCTACCTTGAAAAACCAAAAAACAAAAAAATTCTTTGAGAGAGAGAGAGAGAATAGGTATGCCAACGCCTCTAACCTTTGTAAACAAACTCTACATGCATGTGCCACCTTCTGGCTTATGTGGGTATTGGGGAATTGAACCTGGGTCCTTAGGCTTGGCGGGCCTAACTGCTAAGCAATCTCTGCAGCCCTGAGATAAATTTTTGCTATGCAGCCTAGATTGATCTTTAATTCATGGCAAGCCTCCTGCCTTGGTAGAATTATATACATTAGCCACCATGACTGGTTAAAGACTTTCTTTTTTTCTGAGATAGCACCTCACTTTAGCCCAGGCTGACCTGGAATTCACTCAGTATTTTCAGGGTGGCCTCAAACTCATGGCAGTCCTCCTACCTCTGCCTCCCAAATGCTGGGGTTAAAGGTATGCACCACCATGCCCGGCTCTTCATCTTTATTTATTTAGTTTTTTTTTTTTTTTGTTTTTTCGAGGTAGGGTCTCACTTTGATCCAGGCTGACCTGGAATTAACTCTGTAGTCTCAGGGTGGCCTCAAACTCACAGCGATCCTCCTACCTCTGCCTCCCGAGTGCTGGGATTAAAGGCGTGCGCCACCACACCCAGTTTATTTAGTTTTTAAATATTTTATTTTTATTTTTTTATTTACTTGACAGAGAAAGAGGGAGAGAAAGAGAGAAAATGGGTGTGCCAGGGCCTCCAGCCACTGCAAATGAACTCCAGACGCTTGTGCCCCCTTGTGCATCTGGCTAACATGGGTCCTGGGGAATCAAACCTGGGTCCTTTGGCTTTACAGGCAAACGCCTTAACCACTAAGCCATCCCTCCAGCCCTTGTCATCTTTTTGTGTTTTGGCATTTATTTATTTGGATGTATTTGGTGTGCATGCCTGCATGTGTGCAGGCATATGTGATATGCATGCCTGGGTCTTCTCCACTGCAAATGAGTACCTATTCAGCTTTATGTGGATTAAAGGGAACTGAGCCCGGGCTGACAGGCTTTGTAAGCTAGTGCCTTGAACTACTGAGTCCTCTCCAGCCCAATTCATCTTTTACTGTATGTCAGGCACTAGGCCTGCATTGTCTAATAATACTTGTTTTTATTTACATTTAAATTAATTGAATTAAATAGAGGTTCTTGGGAGGTAAAGACAGGAGGATTGCCACCAGTTCTAGGCAGCCTTGGGGCTACAGTATGAGATCCAGTCTCAAAAAGAAAATACAAAGCGAGCTGGAGAGATGGCTTAGGGGTTAAGGTGCTTGCCTGCAAAGTCAAAGAACCTCAGTTCCATTCCCCAGGATCCATGTTAGCCATATGCACAAGGTGGCACATGCATCTGGAGTTCATTTGCAGTGGCTGGAAGCCCAGGTGCACCCATTCTCTCTCTCCCTCTCTCTCTCTCTCTCTGCCTCTTGCCCTCTCTCAAATAAATAAGTAGATAAATAAATAAATAAATAAAAATAAAAAAAGAAAAGGCAACACAAAGCCAGGCATACACGTGCTCGGGAGGCAGAGGTAGGAGGATCACCCAGTTCAAGGCCACCCTGAGAATAGAGTGAAATCCAGGTCAGCCTGGGCTAGAGTGAGACTCTACCTCGAACAAACAAAACAAAACAAAGAAAAGAAAGAAAAAAGCCAGGCACAAGGTGGTAGCACATGCCTTTAATCCCAGCACTTACGAGGTAGAGGTAGGAGGATCTCTGCAGGTTTAAGGCTAGCCTGGAACTACAGAGAAGGTTCTAGGACAGAGTGAGATGAGACCCTACCTTGAAATTAAAAAAAAAAAAAAAAAAGCCCACACAAACCCCCAGGGTGGAGAGGGTTGGAGTTCTTTGGTTACACTGGCTACATTCCAGTGTGCAGGAGCCACTGCTCACTAGCACCACATTGGACAGTACAGATCACACTTTTCTTCTTTCTTTCTTTTTTGTTTTTTGAGCCAGAGTCTCATTCTGGCCCAGGCTGACCTGGAATTCACTCTATTCTCAGGGTGGCCTTGAACTGGGTGATCCTCCTACCTCTGCCTCCCGAGCACCTGTGCCTGGCTTTGTGTTGCCTTTTCTTTTTTTATTTTTATTTATTTATCTACTTATTTATTTATTTATGTAGTCTCAGGATGGCCTTCAACTTATGGTGATCCTCTTACCTCTGCCTCCCTAGTGCTGGGATTAAAGGTGTGTGCCACCATGCCCGGCTTCTTTTCTTCTTCTTTTTATTTATTTATTTGAGTCAGAGAGAGAGAATGGGCGCGCCAGGGTGTCCAGGGCATGCCAGGGTGTCCAGCCACTGCAAACGAACATCAGATGCGCACCCCCTTGTGCATCTTGCTAACGTGGGTCCTGGAGAATTGAACCTGGGTCCTTTGGCATTGCAGGCAAGCACCTTAACTGCTAAGCCATCCCTCCAGCCCTATTCTTCTTTCTTAATTTCTTTGTTTTATGTTTTTTTTGAGGTAGGGTTTGCTGTAGCACAGGCTGACCTGGAATTCACTAGGTAGTCTCAGGGTGGCCTTGAACTCACAGAAATCCTCCTACCACTGCCTCCCAAGTGCTGGGATTAAAGGCGTGCACCACCGTGCCTGGCAAGATCACACATTTCTGTTATCATTGGATGTTCTGTTAGAGCTACACAAAGCCAGTATGCTTTATACAGTTGTAACACTTGAGCTGGGGGTGTGACTTAGTGGTAGCAGGGTTACCTAACGTTCATGAGGCTGTGGGTTCCATCCCCAGTACTACAGAAACACACCTCAAGGCCCTCAGTGTGGGGCCTGGTAAGGAAGCACTGTGACAGGCCTTGTCTTGGAGGTCTCTCCATTTCCCCTGTGGTATTAGGCTTGGCTTTAGTCTTAGCCTCAGCAGGGGTCTGCTGTGATCTCCAGATCTTCTTGAACTGTCTCAAGGGATCTGATCTTTTCTTTGCAGGTTATCCGCCAACTAATGAAGAAGGAATTCACCCTGGAATTCTCCCGAGACAGGAAGTCCATGTCTGTCTACTGCTCTCCAGCCAAATCTTCCCGGGCTGCTGTGGGCAACAAGATGTTTGTGAAGGTCAGAAACTGGACCAAAACCCACCCCTCTTCTTCCTAATCTTGCACCTCTCCTATGCTCACTCTCCCATTGCACCCTGGAAGGCAGGTGGGGGTCTCTGAATGCTGTTCTGGTCTCCTAGGGTGCTCCTGAGGGGGTCATCGACCGCTGTAATTATGTGCGGGTTGGCACCACCCGTGTGCCATTGACAGGCCCTGTGAAGGAGAAGATCATGTCAGTGATCAAGGAGTGGGGCACTGGCCGTGACACCCTGCGCTGCCTGGCTCTCGCCACCCGGGACACCCCCCCCAAGCGGGAGGACATGGTCCTAGATGACTCAGGAAAGTTCATGGAGTATGAGGTGAGCCAGTGGGACTTCCTACTGTCTTAGAATGTGTGATGAGGCAGCTCCCCGGATGCCTGCTTCCTAGCTGCCCCATGTTTGGTATGTCCTACTGTGTTAGATCCATGGCCATTTAGTGTGGAGACCAAATCACAGGACTTTAGAGAGTCTTAAGAATCATCTAGTCCAGCTAGATCAGGAGATGGAGATAGGAGGAGGATCGCTGGTTCCATACCAGCCTGGGTCACATAGCAAGACACTGGGCTGGAGAGATGGCTTAGTGGTTAAGGCATTTGCCTGCAAAGTCAAAGGATCCTGGTTCAATTCTCCAGGACCCACATAAGCCAGATACACAAGGGAACGTATGCATATGGAGTTTGTTTGCAGTGGCTGGATGCCCTGGCATGACCATTCTCTCCCTCTCTCTCTCTGCCTCTTTTCTCTCAAATAAACAAAATATATTTAAAGGCAGTCTCCATTGTTTGCCAGGTGTGGTGGCACATGCCTTTAATCCCAGCACTTGGAAGGCAGTGGTAGGTGGATTACTGTGAGTTCAAGGCCACCCTGAGACTACAGTGAATTCCAGGTCAGCCTGGGCTAAAGAGCAAGACCCTACCTAAAAAACAAAACCAAAACCAAAAAAAAAAAAAAAACCCAACAAACAACAACAACTACTACTAAGGCTGGAGAGATGGCTCAGAGGTTAAGGTACTCCCCTGCAAAGCCTAAGGACCCAGGTTTGATTCCCCAGGACCCATGTGAGCCAGATGCCCAAGATGGTCTGGAGTTTGTTTGCAGTGGTTAAGAGGTCCTGGCATGCCCATTCTATCTATTTGCCTCTTTATCTTTTTTTTTCAAATAAACAAACAGCCAAAACAAGAAAACAAAGGAGAAGGAAAAGGATCATTTATTTCATTGCTACTTTTATTTACTTGTGCTGCTAGAGATGAAAGCCAGGTCCTCAGGCAAACTGCAGTATGCTCTGCTTGAGCTCCACCTGCACTCACAGGGCTGTGGGAGGAAGTGTGAGCTATAGACTGGCGATGCAGTGTGCCACAAGGAAGAATGTCACTGGTTTTCAGTGGCCAGTTGATGTACATTCTGGTATAGGCTTCCAACTTGCTGTGGATGCTTAATACCACTGCAAGCCCACTGCCTTCATTTATGGAATAGAAACTATGGCCCAGTGGGTACCTGGGATATGCTCAAAGTGAGGGGCCAGGGATGTTTCTCCTGAAAGCAGACACCACCATGTTAATATCTAGCTCATATTGAGACAAGGACTTTTATGTAGCACAGGCTAGCCTTGAACTTATGTTCCTTGTCCTCAGCCTCCTGAGTGCTAGGATTACAGGCATGCCCACTACATGCAACCTCAGCTCTCCTTCCTTCCTTTTGGCCCCTCAAAGCTGGGTCTCACTCTAGCACAGCTGATCCAGGACTCACACAGTTTTGAGTCAAGTTCCAGCCTGGTCTCAAACTCACAGTGATCCTCCTGGGACTAAAGGTGTGTGCCACATCTGGCTCCAGCTCTTTATATGAAAGGAACAATCAGGGTCTGCAGGCTTATTAGCAATGTGTTTTCTGGCCCTGTGCTTCTTGTCTAACACCAGGCCTTGAGGCAGCAAGCCCATTGACCTTACTGTCCATCTTCCCTGAACTTCCTCCTTGGCTCACATCCCTCCCTCATCTTCAACTGTTGGCTAACTTTTCAGATGGACCTGACATTCGTTGGTGTTGTGGGCATGTTGGATCCACCCCGCAAGGAGGTCACAGGCTCTATCCAGCTGTGCCGTGATGCTGGAATCCGAGTGATCATGATCACTGGGGATAATAAGGGTACAGCCATTGCCATCTGTCGACGAATTGGCATCTTTTCGGAGAATGAGGAGGTGACAGACCGTGCCTACACTGGCCGTGAGTTTGATGACCTGCCCCTGGCTGAGCAGCGGGAAGCCTGTAGACGTGCCTGCTGCTTTGCCCGTGTGGAGCCTTCACATAAGTCCAAGATTGTGGAGTATCTGCAGTCCTATGACGAGATCACAGCCATGGTAAGAGGTCGCAGTGGACTGCCTGAGCCTGGGGCAGGGCTACGAGTGTTCCCATTCAAGCCCCTGGTAACATGCAGAGAGGTGGGATTCATCTCCATGGAGATCCTGGGGCGGGACTATGGAAGAATCCTTGAGTTCCCACACCCTTCTTTTGTCCCCAGACAGGGGATGGTGTCAATGATGCCCCTGCCCTGAAGAAGGCTGAAATTGGCATTGCCATGGGATCTGGTACTGCTGTGGCTAAGACAGCCTCTGAGATGGTGCTGGCTGACGACAACTTCTCCACTATTGTGGCTGCTGTGGAGGAAGGTCGTGCCATTTACAACAACATGAAGCAGTTCATCCGCTACCTCATTTCCTCCAATGTGGGCGAGGTGGTCTGGTGAGCAGCCAGGGTGGGCATCCAGAACAAGCTAGGGCTGGGTGGGGGTGACTGTGGAACTGTGGAGCAGTACCAACATGTGACTGCCTTCTCTGGCAGTATCTTCCTGACAGCTGCCTTGGGGCTGCCTGAGGCCCTGATCCCTGTACAGCTGCTGTGGGTGAACTTGGTTACTGATGGGCTCCCAGCCACTGCCTTGGGCTTCAACCCACCTGACCTGGACATCATGGACCGGCCCCCCAGGAGTCCGAAGGAACCCCTCATCAGTGGCTGGCTCTTCTTCCGCTACATGGCAATTGGGGGTGAGCAAGGAGGGGCCCGGCCACCCTTCCCTGTCCTTGGGACTAACCACCACTCTGGGACACCCAGTGCAAGCTGACCGGTCTTCCTCAACCAGCTGTCCCCAGCTGTGTAAGACCCTCTTGCCTCCTACCTCCCCAGCCCTGACTCCACCTTCCTTTGCTCCACCATAGGCTACGTGGGTGCGGCCACTGTGGGAGCAGCTGCCTGGTGGTTCTTGTATGCAGATGATGGTCCTCATGTCACCTACAGCCAGCTGGTAGGAGGATGAAGTGGGCACGAGGAGGGCAGCACAAGGGTTCTATAAGATCCTAGGCTCTCGTCTCTTTTCTGTAGACTCACTTCATGCAGTGCACAGAGGACAACCCTGACTTTGAGGGTTTGGACTGTGAGGTGTTTGAGGCTCCTGAGCCCATGACCATGGCCTTGTCTGTATTGGTGACCATCGAGATGTGCAATGCTCTCAACAGGTAGGGTCTAGTTGCCGGTTCTTGAGGACATTTCCTTGTCCTTTAACTGTCTTCCTTCTCTCCTCTTACCACATCTATCTTCTTGTGTTCCTCTTCCCTTGGTTCTGCCCGGCCTATCCACAGCTTGTCTGAGAACCAGTCCCTACTGCGGATGCCACCCTGGGTGAACATCTGGCTGCTAGGCTCCATCTGCCTGTCCATGTCCCTCCATTTCCTCATCCTCTACGTGGACCCCCTCCCGGTGAGCTTTCTGATGTCACCTGTTCCCCACCCCAGGGAGCCCACCTAGGACCTGTGGCCATTCACACTATAGGTGCTGATAGGGAAAGACAGTGGAACTGACTGTGGTATGTTGGGTGCCCTGGCTCCTGAGAGAACAGTTGTCATTCCTAATGGCTACTTGTCCGCACCCCCAGATGATCTTCAAGCTCCGTGCCCTGGACTTCACCCAATGGCTCATGGTTCTCAAGATCTCACTTCCGGTCATTGGGCTGGATGAAATCCTCAAGTTTATTGCTCGGAACTACCTGGAGGGTAAGAACTTCTCTACTAATGCTAACCTTGCACCCCTGGCCTGCGCCGCGAACATGTCCCCCCCCCCAACCTGCTTCCTTTGCAGGTGGGTAAGTTATTGGCCCTGGAAGGACCAGTGTCCTAGGGAGGGGCAGTTCAGGCCCTCCCCTCTCCAGCTGTGCCTGGTGGGGTCATTGCCTGCTCTTCTCAACTATGGCCCTGCAGGCCACCTCTCTCTCCACTTGATAACGGCCTCTCTCTGTCCTCTCTGGCCATAGGATAACCGTCCCCCTCTTCCATGTCTTTGAGCCGTGTCACAGGTATTTCCCTTGCCACCCTGCCCAGCTGCTGTGCCCTGCTGCTCGCCCCAGAGCCAGCTCACATCCCTCCCTGCAGTCACTCGCACTTGCAGCTCTTCACTGGAGCCACTGCCGCTGCTGCCACTGCCCGCTTCCACGTGGGGGCTGTGCCCTTACTGTGGGTGCTGGCCATTGCCAGGCCATGTCCTCCCGCCCTGGGCACCTGGGCCTCCCAGTCTGCTGGGCTGCGCTGCGTTGCGCTGGCTGTCTCTGCTGCTAAGGCTGCAGTGGTTGGGGTGGGCTGGGGTCTGGCACACAGATGAATAGGGAAGTGGGGGCCAGTGACCCTTCAGGTGAGTGGGCTAGAGAT
The DNA here is from genome assembly GCF_020740685.1 of Jaculus jaculus. Classification (NCBI taxonomy): domain Eukaryota; kingdom Metazoa; phylum Chordata; class Mammalia; order Rodentia; family Dipodidae; genus Jaculus; species Jaculus jaculus. Next base: position 59,781,039 of record NC_059113.1, on the reverse strand, counting down.
GCACAAGGAGACATGCCTTTCCCTCCTGCCTCTCCCAGTTCCATCCTTTTCTTCTTCTTCCAGATCCAGAAGATGAGAGAAGGAAGTAACCAGCCTTTCCGCCCCTTCTTCCCCATCCTGACAATGACTGCATCTTCAGCCAGGGCTGTGGCACAGACCCCCTTCCCAGTTCTGTTTATAAACACAAGCCCCCTGCCCCTCTCCACTCCCCTTCAGCAACCTACCTTTTAACCTTCCCACACACACCTCATGGGGCTTACAGGGACAAGGCGACCGACTGAGCTGAGCTGCTTATTTATTGAAAATAAATGACAGAAAAGTCTTGCCTTGCTTTCATGTGTGTGTGGGAGCCTACATTAGGCCTGTGGATAAATATCTTAGTGTCATATGGTCCAGAAAGCAGCTTCCTGACCCAGGACCCTTGTGTGAGAGACCCACTTACACTGACAGAGGTTTCTGGCCACCATACATAAGCTAGGCTGTGCCTTAGGACTGGGTGGCTGGTTGGGGCAGAGCAGGGCAGGTCCGTGTGGCAGCATGGCACTCAGCCACAGGGCATCAGCCTGCACCTTTGGTTCTGGAGGCAGGGGGGATTATGACCCTCACCCAGGTGTCATCCCTGAGAGCAGAAGGTCTAGTCCCCCTGGGAGGAGGTGCTGGGCAGTGGTGGCCCCAGCACTCCCACCCCAGGGTTAGAGTGGGTGAGGTTCTATCCTGAGACCCTATAATCTACGCCTCACAGTTTTGGTGGAGAAGGGCCAGCTTCCCCACAGGAGAGAGAGTGGGGCGTTGGTGCCTTCTCGCTCTGCCCCTCAAGAGTCCTTGATATCCCTAATGTCCTTCAGGGGTGCTTCATCCAAGATGCTGTGCACTTGTTCCAGAGTTTCTGCCTGACGGATCCACTCCAGGCGCACCTGTGGGATTGGGTGGGAAAGGCAGAGGACCCTGGTGGGTAAATAATCCTGATCCGCCAACCAGGCCCTCAAGGCCAGGGCCAATGGGCCACATCTGCAGAGGCAGTCCGTGGTGAGACCAGATCAAGGAAGGAGTGGCTCCTAGGAGCAGACCTGAGGAAGTCTGGGTGCAGCTGGCCAGTGGTGAAGTTGATGGCATGAAGCTGCCATATGACTGGCGGAGATGCACATAGCAGCTTCCTTTTTTTTTTTTTAACAGTAGCACAAGAAGGACCATGCAGGTCCAGGATGAGGAAAAGGACTCCTTTAATTGGGGATTGTCCTTGCAAGACCCACAAGTCATCCAGAGCTATACCAGCCGGTTGGGAGGGTACAGACCATACCTGCAGAGCTTGGGATAGCCGCACAAAGTCCCTCTGCACCTGTTCGCTGGTCTCCAGCTCAGCCTGCAGCCTCAGTGCCTTGGCCCTCTGTTCAGAGAGGAGGTCTGTGAGCTGGGCCTGCAGGGACAGGATGTAACACTGGCACCTGGCTCATCTTGGGCCAGGTAGGAGGGCACATGGTCACAGCCATAGGGTGATCAAACCAGTGCCCCTGTATACCACTCGACTCTGACCTCTTCTGTCCTGCTGGAGCCAGGTGGTTGCTGCAGGACTTCCTGCTGTCTGGCCTGAGGGAGACAGGAAGAGTGTGTGTTGGGGAGTGGGCATTAGGGTGTCACCACACAGCTATATCACCCTAGCCTTGGCACTTGACACCATTCACCTTGCTCTGCTCCTGCTGGACCCGCTCCATCTCTATCCTCAGGCTACACAGGGAAGCTGAGAAGTCAAGGCAGAGGGAGGCGAGAAGTCAGGCCCATATGGTTTTGGTCCCCGTCCCCACTGCAGCTCAGCCCTCTGCAGGGTGTTGGCCCCTACTCACCCTCCAGCACTTCTGTAAGAATTAGGGTGGGGGGAAGAGAGAGAGAGAGAGAGAGAGAGAGAAAGGTCAAGGCCAGTTCTCTACTGCCTCCCCTCCTGCTACCCACACCCAACCCAGGGGACCATGTGGGGAGTGGCAGAGGGTGTGTCTTGCCCCTATTCCCTCACCTGTCTCCTCCCGCTGCACCCTTAGCTGCCCTTCCAGGCTGGCCCTGGCCGCCTTTTCCTCCTCTAGCGCCTCACGCAGCGTCACGATCTCAATGCGCAGGCGCTCGGCCTCATGCTCCTGTGCCTGCTGCCTGGCCCGCGCCTGCTGCCGTGTGTGCTGCACTAGCTGATGCAGCTCCTGAAAGGGACACAAGTGTCCTGCTGGGCCCGGGGCAGGAAAGCAGAACAGGGACAAGAGGGCCACTGGTGAGAGGAGGGAGGCAAGAAGGGAAGGAACAAAGAAGGGGAAGGGAGGAGGAAGGAAAGAAGAGCTAAAACGGCAAAGAATTCATTCAAATGCCATGGTGACTAGAAGAAACACACTGGTGCTGCTGTGTGAATGAAGCCCAAGACCATGCGTGTCACATGGTGTGGAGCACTCTCAAGAATGGGGCAGAGGGCTGGAGAGATGGCTTAGTGGTTAAGGCGCTTGCCTGTGAACCCTGAGAACCCAGGTACAATTCCCCAGTACCCATGTAAGCCAGATGCACAAGGTGGTGCATGTGTGTGCAAATTGCAGTGATTAGGGGCTCTGATGTGCCCATTCTATCTGCCCCCTCTCTCAAATAAAATAAAAATATTTTAAAAAAAGGAATGGGGCAGAATCAGGAGAGTATGTGTAAAAATTCACTTGTTCCAAAACAAATTGTATGTTGCTGGGCATGGCCTTTAGTCCCAGCATTCAGGAGGCAGAGGTAGGAGGATCACTGTGAGTGCGAGGCCATTCTGAGAATACACAGTGAATTCCAGGTCAGCCTGGGCTTCAGTGAGACCCTACCTCAAAAACAAACCAAACCAAATGTATATCATGAAAATGACATTTTAAAAAAAGGGCTGGATGGGCTGGAGAAATAGCTTAGCGGTTAAGCGCTTGCCTGTGAAACCTAAGGACCCCGGTTCGAGGCTCGGTTCCCCAGGTCCCACGTTAGCCAGATGCACAAGGGGACGCACGCGTCTGGAGTTCGTTTGCAGAGGCTGGAAGCCCTGGCGCGCCCATTCTCTCTCTCCCTCTATCTGTCTTTCTCTCTGTGTCTGTCACTCTCAAATAAATAAATAAATAAATAAATAAATAAATAAGTAATTTTTTAAAAAAAGGGCTGGAGAGATTACTCAGTGGTTAAGGTACTTGCCTGCAAAGCCTAATAATGACCTGGGTTCAATTTCCCAGTACCCACGTAAAGCCAGATGCACAAAGTGGTACATGTGTCTGGAGCAGCTGGAGGCCCTGGCACTCCCATTCTATTTGCCTTTCTTTCTCTCCTTGAAAATAAATGAATAATTTTAAAACAGAGCAGGAAAGTAATACAGAACAAGGAATGCAGGGCTGCACTAAAGAGGATGCAACTTGCAATCAATCTCAGGGTAGAGAGGTCCCAGATTATCTTTATAGGTTTGTGTGTGTGTGTGTATTATTTGAAAATAAAAAATATATCTACACACACATACAAAATATGTAGGTCTTGCTATAGCCCAGGCTGACCTGGAATTAATTCACTATGTAGTCTCAGGGTGGCCTTCAAACTTTTTTTTTTCGAGGTAGGGTTTCACTCTAGCTCAGGCTTACATGGAATTTACTATGTAGTCTCAGGGTGGCCTCAAACTCACAGCAGTCCTCCTACCTCTGCCTGCCAAGTGCTGGGATTAAAGACCACCATGCCCGGCATTTTTTTTTCTTTCTTTTTTGGTTTTATTATTTATTTATTTTGGTTTTCCAAGGTAGGGTCTCACTTTAGCTCAGGCTGATCTGGAATTCACTATGTAGTCTCAGGGTGGCCTCGAACTCATTGTGATCCTCCTACCTCTGCCTCCTGAGTGCTGGGATTAAAGGCGTGTGCCACCACACCTGGCTTTTTTTTTTTTAAATTTTTATTAACATTTTCCGTGATTATAAAATATATCCCATGGTAATTCCCTCCCTCCCCACCCCCACACTTTCCCATCATTTTTTTTTTAAGATTTTACTTTTATTTATTTATTACAGTCAGAGAGAGGAGAGAGAGTGAGAATGGGTGCACCAGGGCTTCTAGCCACTGCAAACGAACTCCAGACACATGCACCAGCATGTGCATCTGGCTTACATGGGACCTGGAGAATTGAACCTGGGTCCTTAGCATTTAAGGCACATGCCTACAAAGCCTAAGCCACCTCACCAGCCCGAGGCCTCAAAGTCTTGGTGATCCTCCTACCTCTGCCTGAATGCTGAGATGAAAAGCATGCGCCACCACTGCCTGGTATTTTTAAAAATATTTTACTGGGGCTGGAGAGATGGCTCAGCAGGTTAAGGCACTTGTCTGCAAAGCCTAACAACCCGGGTTCCATTCTCCAGTAACCACGTAAAGCCAGGCACACAATGTGGTGCATCCACCTGCAGTTAGTTTGCAATGGCTAGAGACTATGGCACGCTCATTCTCTTTCCCTCTGTCTCTCTTCTCTCTCTCTCTACTTACAAATAGATAAAAAATATTTTTACTTATTTCCAAGGAGAGATAGGATGAGAATGAACATGCCAGGACCTAGTGATACTGCAAATGAACTCCAGACATATGTACCACTTTATGCATCTGGCTTTATGTGGATATTAGGGAACTGAATCCAGACCATCAGGGTTTGCAAGCAAGTGCCATTAACTGCTGATCAATCTCCCAGCCCATCTTTTTTTTTTTTTTTTTTTTTTTTTTTTGAGGTAGGGTTTCATTCTACCCCAGGCTGACCTGGAATTCACTATGTAGTCTCAGGCTGGCCTCAAACTCATGGCAATTCTCCTACCTCTGCCCCCTGAGTGCTGGGATTAAAGGCGTGCTCCACCATGCCTGGCTCAGCCCATCTTTTCGTATGTATGTATGTATGTATGTATGTATGTATGTATGTATATGGTTTGAGGTAAGGACTCCCTCTAGCCCAGGTTGACCTAGAATTTACTATGTATCTCAGGGTGGTCTTGAACTCTCAGCAATACTCCTACCTTTCTGCTTCTTGAATGCTGGGATTAAAGGTGTGCACCACCATGCCTGGCACATCTTTCTATTTCTACAGGGTGTGGTGGTGTTCACCTACAATTTCAGCACTTGGGAGCCAAAAGCAGGAGGATCTGAGTTCAAGGCCAGCCTAGGCTATATAGTGAGACCTTGTCTCAAAAAAAAAAAAAAAAAAAAAAAAAAAAAAAAATCAAGGGTAGAGTGCTTGTCCAGCATACACAAAGCCCTGGGCTTCACCCCCTGCACTGTGGTATGAGGGGCAGGTGGGTGCAGAGGGAAAGTGGTGGTAGTACAGACAACGATTCAAATCACTGTTTCCTTCCCTTATGTCCCATAATCTTTCTTCTCCATTTCAACCCTGGGAACATGGTCTAGTCTCATTTCTCAGATGAGAAAATTGAGTCTAAGAGAAGTCAGACAAAGTAAAACAGTGGACACATGAAAGCCATTCTGTGCCCCAGGCACATGGTAGTTATTCTGCTCTGCTTGGAGGAGGAGGGGTTGATGGGCACCCCAGGCTATTGATGTCAACTACCTTCACTGAGCTGGGCAATGCCTTCTCCTGGCCTTCATGCTGCTCTGGGCCCTGGGGGGATGATGATGGCAGCTGCTCAGCTCGGAGCCCTTGATTTTCTTCATTTAGCCGCTTAACCTCATGGTGCAGGCATTTGTGAGAAGTGGCTAGTTCTGCCTGGGGACAGACCAAAGTAGAAAGCAATGAGAGAAACATGGTGTTATCACCAGTTCCAAGGACAAATCTTATGACCCCCACCATGGGACTGACAGCCCCCATAGACAATCTCAGCCCCCAGTACACTAAGAAAGAAAGAATTACTTTTAAAAAATCACTTATGGGCTGGAGAAATGACTTAGTGGTTTTAAGGCACTTGCCTACAAAGCCGAAGACCTCAAGTTCAATTCCTCAGGACCCACGTAAGCCACATGCATAAAGTGGTGCATGTGTCTGGAGTTCAACTGCAGTGGCTGAAGGCCCTGGTGTTCCTATTCCCTCTCGCTATCTGCCTCTTTCTTGCTCTCTCTCAAATAAGTAAGTAAATAAACAAGTTTTTAAATCATTTATTTGACAGACAGAGGGAGTGTGTGTACATGTATGTCAGGACCTCCTGCTGCTGAAAATAAACTCCAGACACATACACCATTTTGTGCATCTGGCTTTACTTGAGTACTGGGAAATCAAACCGGGGCCATTAAGCACTTTTAATTGCTGAGCCATCTCTCCAGCCCAGGAAGAACTTCTATTTTTTTTTTCCCCAAGGTAGGGTCTCACTCTAACCCAGGCTGATCTGGAATTCACTCCGTATTTTCAGGTGGCCTTGAACTCATGGTGGTCCTCCTACCTATGTCTCCCATGCCTCCTGAACCTCCCGAGTGCTGGGATTAAAGGTGTGCGCCACCACACCCGGCTTCCAGGAAAAACTTCTTTATCCCCATCTTTGGTTCAAGTTCACTGGACACCATTCCTTCAGACACTGGCAGCCACAGCCTAAACCAGGTGTTTCCTCTGGTCCACACACTTGTTCCTTTTTGCAGCAGGCTCTGACCAAGTAGTTCAGATTGGCCTAACCTGGTGATCTTCCTGTCTCAGCTTCCTGAGTACTAGGCTTACTGCTGTGTCACCACACCCACATGCGATGTGCTTTGTTGTTGCTATTCAAGGTAGGGTCTCACTCTAGCCCAGGCTGACCTGGAATTCATTATAGAGCCTTGGGCTGGCCCTGAACTCACAGCAATCTTCCTACTTCTGCCTCCCAACTGCTGGGACTAAAGGCACATGCCACCATGGCCAGCTAATTTTTGCTTTTTTTTTTGGAGGTAGTGTCTCACTGTAGCCCAGGCTGACCTGGAATTCACTAAATTAAGAAAATAAATATATATTTGCAATCAGAGATAGAAGGGAGACAGATAGAATGGGCACACTAGAACCTCCAGAAAATGCAAACAGACTCCAGATGCATGTGCCACTTTGTGCATCTGGCTTTACATGGGTACTGGGGAATGGAACCGGGGTGGTTAGGCTCTGGAGGTGAGCGCATTAACTGCTGAGCCATCCCTTTAGCCTCCGACTACATTTTTCTTTTGGTGTTAAATACATTTATTGTAAACTTTATACACAAAAATAGGTTCTCAAGGCCATTCACATCTGACTACATTTTTTTCAAGGTAGGGTTTCATCTAGCCCAGACTGACCTGGAATTCACTATGGAGTCTCAGGGTGGCCTCAAACTCACCGCAATCCTCCTCCTTCTACCTCCCGAGTGCTGGGATTAAAGGCGTGTGCCACCAAGCCCGGCTTTCCCACTCTTTCTAATTTGTTAACTGCTATAGATTTTTTTTTTGTAATTTTTTAAAAAATGTAGTCAGTAAGCTGGTAGTGGTGGCACACGCCTTTAATCCCTGCACTCGGGAGGCAGAAGGAGGAGGAATGCGGTGAGTTCGAGGCCACCCTGAGACTCCATAATGAATTCCAGGTCCGCCTGGGCTAGAGTGAGACCCTACCTCGAAAAACCAAAAAAACAAAAAGACTGGGAGACAATACACATGTATCCAGATTTCTGGCTTTTCTTGAAAAATCCTAACAGCTGTCCACCCCGAGCACATGCTTCCAGGCAGAAATGGCCTATGTTACTAAGGAACAGCAGCTTTTGGTCTGCCAGGCTGCTCATTGCTTATTCTTGGTCTAGGGAAGCATCTGCCTTAATTTATTCGTCATGATTGTACAAACTAGATCCCATTGGCTCAGTTTCACAAATGATGAGGTGGACAATCCAAGACTATGAGGTTACTTCAAGATTACACAACTTGGGTTGCAGAGATGGCTTAGCAATTAAGGCACTTGCTTGCAAAGCCTACGGACCCAGGTTTGATTCTCCAGGTCCCACGTAAGCCAGATGTACATGGTGGCGCATGCATCTGGAGCTTGCAGTGGCTAGAGGCCCTGGTGCTCCCATTGTCTCTCTCTCTCTCTGTCCTTCTCATAAATAAATAAAATAAAATAAAATAAAGATTACATGCCAGGCGTGGTGGCACACACCTTTCTTTAATCCCAGCACTCAGGAGGCAGAGGTAGGAGGACTACCATGAGTTCAAGGCCACCCTGAGACTCCATAGTGAATTCCAGGTCAGCCTGGGCTAAAGTGAGACCCTACCTTGAAAAACCAAAACAACAACAACAAAAAAGATTACATAACTCACTGGGCATGGTTGTGCACACCTTTAATTCCATCACTCGGGAGGCAGAAGTAGGAGGATCACTGTGAGTTCAAGGCCACCCAGACTACATAGTGAATTCCAGGTCAGCCTGGGCTAAAGTGAGACCCTACCCTGAAAAAAAAATAAATAAAAAGATTACACAGCTCTTGCTATAGCTAGGCTACCCCAAATACATTAGATACTAGTGACAATGCCCAAGGGAGGCCAGAACAGCTGGGGGGAAGGACAGTGCTATCCACACTCTCCATTGCCTCCAGGTGCCAAGCAGTCTTGCCTCTCCCTTCTGCCCTGTTCCCAGCTCACCATCTGCAGCTGTACACGCTCCTGGGCCTGGCTCACAGTTCCCTGCAGGGTTCGAAGTAGCTTCTCTGAGTTCTGGACCTGGGCCAGGAGCACCTGCATCTGAGGTGAAAGGAGGGTGATGTCTGGAGGATTCTGAGGGGATGGTTGGCAGCCCAAGGTCCCATGGGGACACGAACCTACCTGCTTGGCACAGTCCTCGTTGCTCCGTCTAAGGCCTTCTTGCAGTTCATCCCGCTCCCGGCTGATGCCTTCTAGCTCCTTCTGCAGCTGCCGCCCCTGCCAGACCCAGACCTCAGACTTGATCTCCCTCCACTGCAGGCATGGATGGTGCAATTGTGCACACCACACCTGCTCTTCCCTCTTTCCTTCACTGTCCCCACCCATGAGCCAGCAGGATCTGCCGGGTCTCTCTAAAGTGGATTCCAGATCCACTTTCTTCTTGTTACCTCTGCTGCCATCTCCTGGCCTAGTCACCATCCCCTTCTTTTCTCCACCTGGTTTGGCCTTCAGGTTCAATTATGCCTCACTCACCTTTCTTTTACTCCACTTAGGCCTAGCCATGCCCTTTCCCCTTTTCTTTCATTCTCGCCCTCTCTCCCTTCTTTTCTTTGTGCAGCACTGGAATTGACCCTAGGGCCATGTACATGTTGGGCAAGCACTCTACTGCCGAACCACACCCCAGTCTCTTTTCAGTTTCGTACTGTATCTTTTCCCATGATATCATCTCCATGCACACTAAACCCTTTGCTGGGAGGGGACTTCTTTTCTTCCCAAGTAGCATAGGGCCTGGACATACCCAGGAAGGCAGCGATGTCCACAGGCCCTAGCCCAGACCACACACCTCCACTTGCAGCTGCTCCCACTGGGTGTCCGAGACAAGCTGATACCCAGGAGGGGGCAGGTAGATGCCCTCAGGGACCAGGGTGCCGGTGGACACAAGAGAGGCAGTCTCTTCTTGCTCAGGGCTCAGGCCCTGGCGGCCACGGGGCAGAGAGGCACTGCTCCCAGCCCCACTGCCCAGGGAGAAGGAGGAGATGGAAGCGCTGTCATCACAGTTGCGGGCGAAGGCTTCAGCTGCTGGGCCCCCATCTCCACTTGGCTCATCCAGGGGCTCGAGTGGGGGTGATGGATTCCTTGATAGTGACAGCAACTCCACAGAGCCATGTAGAGAAGTGGGCTGTTGGGGACGTCTCTAGGGAAAGGCACAGGGAACAGGCTGGGCACTGGCATCCTGGCAACTCCTTCCCTTGGTGCCTGGGCTGTCCCTCACCTGGATCTCCTGGATCAGTTCCTCGGCCCTCAGCAGCTTGGCCTTCAGCTCCGCTATCTCCCGCTCCATGGGCAGCACAATTTCCCGAAGCTTCTCGGAGTCCTCATGTGCCTGGAGGGATGGGGTAGTGGGCAGTCAGTCCCTTCCTTTCTGACCTCTGCTCCTTAAAGGTATATCCAGGGCCTTCCAAAGCCTACCAGCTCTTCCAATCCACCTTGAAGGCACTATCCACCCCATTTCAGACATCAGAATAGAGGCTCCGAAAGCTTCTATGACTTGCCCCAGGGCAGAAGTAGGGAAAGGGGCCAAGGTCATGACTATCTTCCTGTACTCCATTTACTCACCATAGATAGCTAACCCCCCCACCATCCTTTAAAAAAAATAGGGCTGGAGGGATGGCTTAAGAGTTAAGACGCTTGCCTGCAAAGCCAAACGATGCATGTTCTATTCCCCAGGACCCACACAAGCCACATACACAAGGTGGTGTAAGCATCTGGAGTTCGTTTGCAGTGGCTGGAGGCCCTAGTGTTCCCATTCTCTCCCTCTCTCTCTTCACCTTCCTCTCTGTCAAATAAATAAATAAATAAAACAGAGCCAGGCATAGTGGCACATGCCTTTAATCCCAGAACTTTGGGAGGCAGAGGTAGGAGGATTGCAGAGAGTTCAAGGCCACCCTGAGACAACATAGTGAATTTCAGGTCAGCCAGAACTACAGAGACACTACCTTGAAAAAACAAAAAAGATTCTCACAATCTTAGTTAGATGTACATAGGCTCAATTCTCCTATACCATCTACATCTCCCAGCTTCTCTGCAACTAAAGATGCTCATACAAGGCCCAGTGTGGTGGTGCACACCTGTAATCCCAGCGCTCAGGAGGCAGAGGTAGGAGAAGCGCTGTGAGTCTGAGGCCAGCCTGGAACTACAAAGTGAGTGCCAGACAGCTTGGGCTAGAGCAAGATCCTACCTCGATAAACAAACAACAACAACTAACAACTCAGGTCCAATTAGTGAGACGTCAGCATATGCACTGTGAATTTCCAGAAATTATCTTTGGTTCTGTTTGTTTTGTGAGGTAGGGTCACACTCTAGCCCAGGCTGACCTTCTTTACTGTCTCCTCTTAAGCCTGATACCCCATAGAACTTCCAGAACCATATCTCCATTTGGATCCTCTAACCAATATAGCCAAACCTCACTAACTTCCCAAGCTGGTCCTCCTGCCACAGCACTGGGTAAGCCAGAACAGCCCTGCTGCATGCCCAGGTGCTCAAGGCAGAAACTTGCCAGTCATCCTTCATCTGTTACCTCTTTGAACTCTCACCATTTCAACCTCTAACTTAATACTAACTTAACCCTCCAAATCTTTTGCAGGGAACAGCTGTCACAGGCAGCTGAGTGACAAGCTATCCATGCCAGCCTGTGCAAGGGCTCCCAGAGTAGCCCTGGAGGCAAACAGCCACCTCTGCATAAAAGCTTCAGGTTGGAGTTTTCCTTTCCTGGGATCCTACGTTGGTCTGATTGTTTGAGTTTGTTTTTTGAGACAGGATCTCATGTATCCCAGAATGGCCTTTTAACTTACAATCCTCCTGCCTCCAACTCCTGAGTACTGGGATTATAGCAGAGTGCTGGGATAAATGCCATATACCACCACGCCCAGTTTATGTGGTGCTGGGGATCAAATCTAGGCCCTCACACATGCGAAGTAAGCAATCTACCAACTGATCTATATTCCTAGCCCTGGGATCCCATTTTTGTTTTGCTTTCTAAATTTTGTCTTGTATTTTGAGGCAGGGTCTGTAGCCCAGGCTGACCTGGAATTCATTATGTAGTCAAGTCAATCCTCCTATCTGTGTCTTACAAGTGCTGGGATGAAAGGCATGCACCACCATGCCCAGCTTACTTTCCAAGTTTTTATTTATTGATTTGCGTGTGTGCATGTATATCAGGGTCTCTTGTTGCTGCAATTAACACCCATCTGGCTTTATTTATTTATTTATTTTACAGAGAAAGAAAGAAAGTGAGAGAGAGAATGGGCATGTGGGCATGCCAGGGCCTCTAGCCACTGCAAACAAACTCCAGGCGCATGTAACCTCTTGTGCATCTGGCTAACATAGGTCCTGGGGAATTGAACCTGACTCCTTCGGCTTTGCAGGCAAACACCTTAACTGCTAAGCCATGCCTCCAGCCCACCTACCTGGCTTTATATAGGTGGCTGGGAAATTAAATCCAGGCCAACAGGCTTTGCAAACAAGTACCTTTAACTGCTGAACCGTCTCTCCAGCCTCTGAGGTCCTGTTTTGATCTGTCTTCATAACAAGGTGTGGTGGTTTGATTTAGGTGTCCCCCATAAACTTAAGTGTTCTGAATGCTAGGTTCCCAGCTAATGGAGATTTGGGAATTAACATCTGGAGGCAGTGTATTGTTGGAGGCGGGCTTATGGGTGTTATAGACAGTTTCCCCATGCCAATGTTTGACACACTCTCCTGTTACTATTGTCCACCTTATGTTGGCCAGGGGGTAATGTCCACCCTCTGCTCATGCCATCATCTTCCCTGCCATCATAGAGTGTCCTCTCGAGCCTATAAGCCAAAATAAACACTTTCCCCCCTCCAAAAGCTGCTCTTGGTTGGGTGATTTCTGCCAGCAATGCAAACCTGACTGCAATACCAGGCAACTAATTCCATCTCCTGAGCCTAGGTTCTTTGGGTTCTCATTAAGTACTGAGCTACTATGGGGATCGAATAAGGCAATAATGCCCACTGACTAAAAGACGAAGCATTTGGAAACACACTTCCTACTAGTCATTTATTTTGGTTGTTTCACAACATACCTGAGACCGGGCATAAACCCATGACTGCTGCTTCGGCTGCCTTCCAGGACTTTCAGGTGTGCGCCATCACATGTGGCTTTTTAAAATATATACTTTGTTGGGCGTGGTGGCACATAGCTTTAATTCCAGCCCTTAGGAGGCAGAGGTATGAAGATTGCTGTGAGTTTGAGGCCACCCTGAGACTACAGAGAAAATTCTAAGTCAGCCTGGGCTAGAGTGAGACTACCTCCTAAAAACGACAACAACAAAGAAATCATAGCCAGGCACGTGGGTGCCACCTTTAATGTGAGCACTCAGGAGGCAGAGGTAGGACGATCACTGTGAATTTGAGGCCACCCTGAGACTACATAGTGAGTTCCAGGTCAGCCTGGACTAGAGTGAGACCCTACCTTGAAAAACCTAAAAAAAAGAGAGATAGAGAGAGAGACTGGGTCTCTAGTTGGAACTGGTGGTATATACCTATAATCCCAGCACTCAGGAGACTTGAGGAGAGGACTGCTGTTTGAGGCTAGCCTGGACCAGAGTGAGTTCCAAGCCAGCATGGACCCTGTCTCAGCAAGGGGAAGGGGGTGAAGATAGACACAGACATAAGGTCTCACTATGTGTCCAGGCTGTCTTGAACCTTTGGGCTCAGGCAATCCTCTTGCCTCAGCTTCTCAAGCAGCAGGGACTATAGTCCTGGGCCTAGCTCCCTATTACTGTTAATGATAATAATGGAAGCAATACACTGTCAAGAGAAAGAAAACATTAAAGCCACTGCCAAGATGTTTAATTTCTATTATACTCCCCTTTATTTGCAGAAGCTGTGAGAATCAGAAGCTTGTCTGAACCTCACCTTACCTATCTGTCTAATGGACCTGACAATACTCTCATAGGGCCAAGGCCAGCAGGACTGGGGCTGTTGAACATTCAGCACAGGAGGTCCTCTTAAGGGCTTCTAGAAGTAAATGAACTTGTTCACCCCTAGCAAGGAACAAGCAAGGGCCCCGCTAAGCACTTAACAATGGGAAGCTCTGTCCTGTATCTAATGACAGGCAACAATCAACACCTTTCCAAATCTCAGTGGATGGGAAGGCCATCTGACCCCAACCTTTTCCATCTGCTTCTCCAAGGAGTCCAAGGGGTTGGCCCTGGACAGCAGCTGCTTGAGGTGGCCCAGCTCTCGTTCTTTCTCCTCACGGTCTTGCTGCTGCTGCTGCCGCTCCTGCTTCAAGAGCGTGATCTGGGCCTCGTAGCTGTTGATAGAGTCTGTGGACAGGAATGGTGGGTACTTAGTACTTGCCTTCCCTCTGAAGCAAATGACTGCAGCAGTCACCACAGCAGCCTGGCATTAATGTTCTTAATGGCAAAAGGGGGGGTTATGACTGACATTCAAATGTCACAGAATGAGGTCAAATGGTATACACAAGGTGCTGAAGTGTTTCTCAGGTGTATTCCAACTCAAGAATTGGTCCCTGGATATTTGTACTAAAACCAGAGCTGGGAGTAGAGCTCAGGGTAGAGTGCTTGCTAGTATGAGGCCCTGGGTTCCAGTCCCAGCACAACAAAACAAGCAAAAACCTTAAAACCCAAAGTCAAAATCCAGGTCAGCCTGAGCTAGAGTGAGACCTTACCTCAAAAAACCAAAAGTAAATAAATAAAACAAAATAAAATATTTAGGGCTAGAGAGATGGCTTAGTGGTTAAGGCGCTTGCCTGAGAAGCCCACGGACCCATGTTCAACTCTCCAGGTCCCTCATAAGCCAAAGGCACAAAGTGACGCCAGTGCACAAGGTCACACATGTGCACAAGGTGGCACACATGCCTAGAGCCCGACTGCAGTAGCTGGAGGCCTTGGCACACCTATTCTTTTTCTCTCTCATACACACACACACACACACACACACACACCATGCTATCTTTAAAAAAACTATTTTATTTATTTGGTGTGTGCATTCATGCAGGTAAGTGCAGGCGCATGTATGCGATAGAATGTGTGGAGACTGAAGGACAATTCTTGGGTGAGTCCTCCCTTTCTACCTCATTTGAGGCAGAGTCTCATTGTTCACCACTCCATTTATGAGCATGTAGAATATTCTTCCATCTCTGCCTTCCTTATCATCATAGGTTCATGGGGCTTACAGAAGCATGCCACAACTTCTGGCTCTTTATTTTTTTTTAATTTTTATTTTTATTGTTTTTTTGAGGTAGGATCTCACTCTAAGCCTGGAATTCACAATGTAGTCTCAGGGTAGCCTCCGACTCATGGCAATCCTCCTGCCTCTGCCTCCCAAGTACTGGGATTAAAGGCGTGCACCACTACATCCAGCCAGATTCTGGCTTTTTTTTTTTTTTTTGTGGGCATAATATACCCATTTAATTATACAACACTAGTAGTTTTTCCCCTAGGGCTTATAACCTCCCTACTGGCTTTTTTTTTTTTTTTAAGTATCTTTTTTTTTTTCTTTTTTAAAATGTTTGAGAGAGAGAGAGAGAGAGAGCAAGAGAGAGAGAGAGAGAGAGGTGCAGGCAGATAGAGAATGGGCACACCAGGGCCTTTTGCCACTGCAAATGAACTCCAGGCGCATGTACCACTTTGTGTATCTGGCTTATGTGGGTATTGGGGAATTGAATCTGGGTCCTTGGGCTCTGCAGGCTAGTGCCTAAACCACTAAGCCATCTGTCCAGCCAAGCTTCTGGCTTTTTAATGTGGGTCTGGTATATAAACTCAGGTACTTAGGGTTGTGCAGCAAGTACTCTATCCACTGAGCCATCTCCACAGCTGAGAAAATTGTTCCGACAAATGCAGTAAAAGAAAACTGAAAGCATTATTTCCTAACCATTAATGCCACATAAGTTCCATCATATATGATATATGAGTTCAACATAACACCAGGAGGTGACCCCACACATAGGATCATGATGGAAAATGGAGCATGATGGAAGCCCAGGATAGGCAAACTATTACAAAGTAGTGAGAAAGCTGAAGTGAATACCTAAACAGTGCATTGTAAGAAGATAGTCAAGGGCTAGGGCTAGCAGCCCTGGTGCTCCCATTCATTCTCTATCTTTGCTTGCCAACAAATTAAAAAACAAACAGAGCTGGAGATATGGCTTAGCAGTTGTGACATCTGCCTGCAAAACCAAAGGAACTTGGTTCAATTCTCCATGAACGACATTAGCCAGATGCACAAGGTGGCACACACACCTGGAGCTTGATTACAGTGGCTAGAGGCCCCGGTATGCCAATGTTCTCTCTCACTTGCTCGCTCTCATTAAAAATAAATAAATAAAAGCCAAGTATGGTGGTGCATGCATTTAATACCAGCACTTGGGAGGCAGAGGTAGGAGGATCATTGTGAGTTTGAGGCCACCCTGACACTACATAGTAAATTCCAGGTCAGCCTCAGCTAGAATGAGACCCTACCTCGAAAAAACAAAATAAAAAAAAAAAAAAAAAAAAAAAAAAAAAAGGAGCCAGGCGTAGTGGCACATGCCTTTAATCCTAGCACTCAGGAGGCACAGGTAGGAGGATTGCCATGAGTTCAAGTCCAGAAGTCCAGACTGAGACTACACAGTGAATTCCAGGTCTGCCTGGACTATAGCAAGACCCTACCTTGAAACAAACAAACAAACAAACAAAAGGGCTGGAGAAATGACTTAGCAGTTAAAGAACTTGCCTGCAAAGTCAAAGGACCAAGGTTCGATTCCCTAGGACCCATGTTAGCCAGATACACAAAGTGGTGCATGCATCTGGAGTTCATTTGCAGCAGCGAGAGGCCCTGGCACACCTATTCCCTCACTCTCCCCCTGCTCAAATAAATAAATAGAATTTTAAAAAAGAGAATCAAGCTGGGCGTGGTGGCGCACGCCTTTAATTCCAGCACTCAGGAGGCAGAGGTAGGAAGATCTCCATGAGTCTGAGGACACCCTAAGACTACAAAGTGATTTCCAGGTTATCTTGAGCTAGGGTGAGACCCTACCTCAAAAAAGCAAAAAAAAAAAAAAAAAAAAAAGAGAGAGAGAGAATCAATGATGGTGGCACAGACCTATATCCCAGCACCTGGGAGGATGAGGCAAGACGATTGCAAGTTGAAGGCCAGACTGAGGTACATAATTTTAAAAAATAGTAATTGAGGGCTGGAGAGATGGTTTAGCGGTTCAGCACTTGCCTGTGAAGCCTAAAGACCCCACCCAGTTCGAGGCTCGATTCACCTAAGCCAGATGCACAAGATGGTGCATGCATCTGGAGTTCATTTACAGTGGCTGAAGAGCATGGTACGCCTATTCCTTTATCTGCCTCTTTCTAGCTCTCAAATAAATAAAATAAAGTTAAAAGCTTTATACTCTTTCTTTTTCATTAGAGAACTTTCTCTTTTCAGATGCCAGTGACCTTGGGATGAGTCAGAAGGCATCAAGGTGCTGAGAAGAAGTGACAGAGGAGTGCTCAGCACTGCAGTATCTCCATCACACCTTCCAAGGCTCAGGGTCCATTGTGGAAGAGGTGGCAGAAAGAATGTAAGAGCCAAAGGAAGGGTAGGACTCCTTACAACGTGCTCCCCACAAACACAAAATGACCTGGATATCCATGATCTCACAGTGTCAGATACTACCTACACCAGACCATCATAATAGGAGGAAAAGATCATGACATCAAAATAAAAGAGACTGTTTGAGAGCAGGAGGGGATATGAAGGAGTGGAGTTCCAAAGGGAATAGTGGAGGGAGGGAGGGAATTACCATGGGATATTGTTTACAATCATGGAAGTTGTTAATTATAAAAAATTAAAAATTAAAAAAGTTAAAAGCTTTAGAAAAAATCCAGTAACAAAAGGAAAACCTGAAAGAATGTTACCTACGGAAACAAATTATCCAGGTGTTCAGAGTGTTCAAGACCTGCTACCTACCTATACATCTTTTTTTTTTTTTTTGGTTTTTCGAGGTAGAGTCTCACTTTAGCCCAGGCTGACCTGGAATTCACTATGTAGTCTCAGGGTAGCCTCAAATTCAAGGTGATCCTCCTACCTCTGCCTCCCAAAGGCATGAGCCACCACACCCGACCCTATTCATATTTTAAAATATTTTTTGTCAGAGCCATTTTGGCTGGACTTGTATCCATAACTCTGGGCTTCTGGCAAGACATTAGCAAAACTATAGCAGCCTACGTGTAAGCAAGATTATGTAAATTCAGTGTGGGGAAGCCCTTTGGCAGCAAGACCTCAGCACCTACTAGTAAGCAAGATTTTGTATATTAAGCCATTTGGCTGGTCTTTTGTACTGAGAAGTGATTGAAGTGCAAAAACTCTGTAACAGGAAGGGTTTTTGATAGAAACTTGTGAAGCTCATAAAATCTTTGTCCATGGAAAAACTGTAAAAAGATATAAAAAGGAATGCTGGAAATAAACCATGTCTTCAGTCCTTGCTTCAGCCCTGGACTCAGGTCCATGCTTTCAGTCTTCTGTCTTTCCTTAATCCTCACTCCCCATCAGGCTCGAACCCTTTCAGCCAGCAGGCTCCGGCAATTTTTATTCAGGTTATAGAGATAGTTTAGTGGGTAAGATGCTCGCCTGCCTAAGGACCCAGGTTCAATTCCCCAGTACCCACATAAGTCAGATGCATGAGGTAGCACATGTGTCTGTAGTTCGTCTGCAGTAGCTGGAGGTCCTGGCATGCCCATTCTCTTTTTCTGCCTCTTTCTCTCACTCAAATAAATAATTTTTTTGTTGGGGGGGGGGGTTCTGAGGTAAGGTCTCACTCTAGCCCAGGCTGACCTGAAATTCATTACGTAGTCTCAGGGTGGCCTTGAACTCAGAGCAATCCTCCTACCTCTACCTTCCGAGTACTGGAATTAAAGGTGTGTGCCACCATGCCCTGCTAAATATTTTTAATACATTTTTATTCATTTATTAAAGCAAGCCAGGCATAGTGATACATGCCTTTAATCTCAGCACACCAGAGACAGAGGCAGGAGAATCACTGTGAGTTCAAGGCTAGCTTGGGACTTAAGAGTGAGTTCCAGGTCAGCCAGGGCTACAGTAAGACCCTACCTTGAAAAAAAACAAAATAAATAAATACAGCCAGGTGTGGTGGTACATACCTTTAATCCTAACTAAGAAGGCAGAGGTTGGAGGATCATGGGGAGGCCACCCTGAGACTACATAGTGAATTCCAGATCAGCTTGGGCTAGAGCGAGACCCTACCTCAAAACAAACAAACAAAAAAAAAAAGCAAAGAAGTTTAAATATTCAGAATTTTTACTGTGTACCTGGCATACAGTAAGTGCTCAATAAAAACTAGCTGACTATTGTTATTACTTAGGGCACACCCTGTTTTTCCTTAAATGGGTAAGTTTCCTTTAAAGTGGGTAGCTGGATAGCCTAGGATGATTTCAAACCAGAGATCCTTCTGCTTCTGTAGTGCTAGGATTTCAGGCACAAGCAACCATGCCCACCTCATGCGCAAGCTGTTAGAAAGTGGGTCTACTTAAAGAAGAAACTTAAGTAAGTTGTAGGAAAACATGACTATATTGCATGGAAATGTGGGGTAACTGCCCTAGAGAAGTGTGAGCCAAGCGTCATTGTTAGAAAGGAAAAGGTATGGTGAGACGGAAAGCTAGGCAGTTTACTCTGGAAGCCGAACCACAGAGGGATCTGTGAGAAGGCTGGAGGGTACAAGAGAGTGACCAAAGCCCCAGTGCAACAGGGGCACAGGCAAGGGGCAAGTCTGCCATCCTTTCAGAGACTCTGGCCTCTGCCCAGGAGAGGGGCAGTAAATAGGAAAATAAGTTGGGGTACCTGGGCTAGGGCAGCTGTTTTTCATGTACAGAGGTAACAAGGTAGCGGAAGGAGAGTAGGGAGATGCAAGCACGTGTGCGTAGGGCACGGCTGAGATGTCTAGGCAGGAAAGACAGTATTAGGCTCACAGAGCCTGGGCTGAGTTTATAACCCAGAGGTTCAGACTAAAATAAAGCTGGTTCAAGATATGACAGTGTGAGGGAATAGGTCGAGGATGAGAGCTATATTTATCTGTGATTGACAGAGCTATTGACATCACTTGTGGTCTCTGTATGCAAAGCTGAAAGATGCACCCCAAACTTTGGGCAACAGGCAACCCTGCTAACCTATCCGCAGCTGCTTCGACATCTTTCTTGTCCGGCACTCACCACCCATCCCTCAAGGGCTGATGCGGATCCTCACCTTTCAGGATAGCCTGCAGTGAAGCCACCTCCTCCTGGCACTGCCGCTGCACAGCTGCAACGGCTTCGGCCTTCGTGCTCTCGCTCACCTCGGCCACAGCCTTCATGGTTTCCATTTCTGCCAGTGCACCGGCCAGTTCAGCTCGAAGCCGGCCAAGCTCATCGGCCTCGGTTTCAATCTTTGCGTCTCGCTGGGGCTGTGCGTCCAGCGCTGCGAAGAACAGGGATCAACTTTTCTTGTCATCCTTCGAGGGCGACCGAGCAAGTCCTGCAGCCTTAGCCGGCAGCCCCACGCGCACCTGGCTCCTTCCCTCCTCCAGGAGCTTGCGGCCCCGCCTCCCTGGGCTAGCTCCCTCCGACTCAGCCCCTGCCCACTCTCGCGACCCCGCCCTTCCAAAGGCCCCGCCCCCTCTCCCTCCACCGAACCCCACCTCTCACCTGCCATCCTGCAAGCCACGCCCCCTTCATCGGTAACCCCTGGCCCCGCCTCCCCCTTCCCGGCGGCGTGCCCCGCCCCTTTCCCAAGTCTCCCCTGCCGCCCCCCACCCGCCGAACTTGGCTCCGCCTCCGGCTTCACCGCTTCCCGCGAGCACTGCGACGCCCTTACGTACCGACCCTAGGTCGCCGCAGCCGTCCATCGTCGCCCGGGGCGGCCGGGGCGGCTGCTGCCATGGCCTAGGCGCAAACTGCGGATTCCCGCACTCCCAGGTGACCGCGCTCCTAGCTTCCGGGTCCGCTCGGCTGTTTCCGGATCCGCTCGGCTGTTTCCGGCTCGGCGCGGTGCCGGAGGCCCGCCGCGGGAGGTGGGGGGCGCTGGCCGAGCGAGCTTCGCGGAAGGCAGGCTCTGAAGCGGCGCCTGTCCCGGAGCTCGCTCCTGTCCGGGGCAGCGCGCCTTAGCCTTCGAGCAGCACCAGCGAGGCGTCGTCCCGGCGTGTCCCCGGAGGCTCTACTCCAGCCACACCTCCCTGGGGACGCGGGCCGCCGGGGCCTGGGGGACGGGTGGCGCCCGCTCTCCCGCTTCTCCCCGGGCCGCCCTTCCGCCGCAGCCCGGCTCGCGCTCCAGCGAATGGAGGCCGGGCCCGCCCCGCACCTCCGCCCTCGCCGGGCGCCCCTCGGGCCCGAGCTGGGTCCGCTTCACTTTTGTGGTTGGACCTCTGCGTAGTCGGTCGTTCAAGTGCGAAGTCTCCACGTCCCTCTCCCCATCTTGATGTCGCTTCCTGCTAATCCCTGTCCCCTACCAGAGCGACAAATCCTCCCTTCTCAGCCTGGGTCTGGGTCAATCTCTAATTACGCATGACCTCTCCCTTTAATCGGTGACAGACAATTCAAATTCACACTCAGAGCCTAGACACCCCTTCCCCCAAACCGACTTCTGGTAGGACGGTTCTGGAACCTAGAAACCCTTATTCTTCGTGACCTCCTTGGTAGTGTTGGAAACGCTACCACTAAAAATGTACCGACGACCCGGCAGAGGTAGGAGGATCGTTGTGAGTTCGAGACCACCCTAAGTCTGCATAGTGAACTCCAGGTCAGCCTGGGTTAGACCGAGACCCTACTCGAAAAACCCTCCCCCCCAAAAAAAAATTGCCAGAAACACAGAAGAGGAAGGAGAGTGAAAAAGGCAGAGTCCATGTGTAACAGGATGTGTGGGGTCCAGGAAAGTCCTTGAACCCCAAACTCTAGGTTCATTTCTAATGTCTTTTTTTTTTTTTTTTTAAGGTATGATCTCACTCTAGCTCAGGCTGACCTGAAATTCACTATGTAATCTCAGGGTGGCCTCAAACTCATGGTGATCCTCCTACCCCTGCCTCCCGAGGGCTGGAATTAAAGGTGTGCGCCACCACGCCCAGCTCTTGTTTCTAATTTTAATCGAAGAATTGAATAAAAAAGAAGGGCTAGCTGGATAGGTGGCGCACGCCTTTAATCTCGGCACTAGGGAGGCAGAGGTAGGAGGATCACTGTGAGTTCGAGGCCACCCTGAGAGTTCATAGTAAATTCCAGGTAAGCCTGGGCTAGAGTGAGACCCTACCTTGAAAAACCAAAAAAAAAAAAAGAAGAAGAAGGGCTGGAGGGATGCTTAGCTTTTAAAGCATTTGCCTGCAAAGCCAAAGGACCCAGGTTCGATTCCCCAGGACCCACATTAGCCAGATGCACAATTGGGGGGGAGCATGCATCTGGATTTTGTCTGCAATGGCTGGAGGTCCTGGGCGCCCATTCTCTCTCTCTCTCTCTCTCTCTCAAATAAATAAATAAATATAAAATATTTTTTAAAAAAGAAAAAAAAATTGCCAGAAAGCCTAACTTTTCCTCCAGTACTAACATCCGGTCCTGGTCCCAGTCACTTCCCAAACTGCCAAGACACCCTCTTCCTGTGATGTCCGGGTGGACTGCTAGGCCCTTTGGTTAATTCTCAAAGAGGCTGAAGTGCCCCTGGTAAAATATCCCTGCTTAAAGCCTAATGTTTAACTCTCGGTCGGCTCCTGAAAGCCGAGGTTCTGCAAGTGAGCTCCAGCCTTCACGCTGCTCTTCAGAAAGGTCAGGCCGCTGACCCCTGCTCCAGTCACTGCCACCTTCTTTCCCAGTGTCTCTCGTCAAGAGTCCACCAGTCAGTACTGCTCAACTCGGACAAAAGAAAGGATCCGTGTTGGGTGTGGTGGCGCACGCCTTTAATCCCAGCACTTGGGAGGCGGAGGCAGAAGGATTGCCTTGAGTTTGAGGCCACCCTGAGAATACATACATATTCCAGTCAGCCTTGGCTAGAAAGACACCCTACCTCGAAAAACAAAACATAACAAAAAAGGATCTTATGGAATGGTCAGGATGTACTATTGATGACAATTTGAGTTCTCATGAAGCCTGTCTTTACATTATCCAGTTGTTAGGTTTTATTGGTGATGCTGTTGCCACACCTAATTTCACTGGAAGAAGACTGACTCCCTCTAATGAGGGTTTGTGCACCTGTCACCTCATCTCCACCCATTGGCTATTTGGGGAAGTCATGGGAGACTGTACTTCTGCCTGTGATTTTACCTTAACCTGGTTCTGACACATAATAGTGCCTGATATTTGTTAAATACATGAATGAAAAAAAAAATAGACAAGGACAGGGACAGTTCACTGATGTCACAGGTGGTCCATAGGCTCATGAAAAATCACTCAGCAATTAAAGACACAGGGGCTATCACTACACACCACTCAGAATGAATAAGCAATAATACTTTAAAAGCTGGGGATGAGGGCCTGGAGAGGTGGTTTAGCAGTTAAAAGCACTTGCCTGCAAAGCCTAAGGACCCTGGTTCAATTTTCCGGTACCCAGATGTAAGCCAGATGCACAGGTGTTGCATGTTTCTGCGGTTGGTTTGCGGTGGCTAGAGGCCCTAGTGCACTCATTCTCATTCTTTCTCTCTCTCTCTCTCATCTATCTAAACTGCCTCTTTTTAAAAATTTTTTGTTTATTTTTATTTATTTTTATTTTGAGAGCAACCAACAGAGAGAGAAAGGGAGGAGAGAATGGGCGTGCCAGGGCCTCTAGCCACTGCAAATGAACTTCAGAGGCATGCACCTCCTTGTGCATCTGGCTAACGTGGGTCCTGGGGAATTGAGCCTCAGACCGGGGTCCTTAGGCTTCACAGACAAGTGCGCAAGTGCTCAACTGCTAAGCCATCTCTCCAGCCCTAAAATGCCTCTTTCTCAAATAAATAAGCATGGTGGCCCATGCCTTTAATCCCAGCACTCAGGAGGCAGAGGTAGGAGGATCACCTTTAGTTGGAGGTCTCCCTGAGACTACATAGTGAATTCCAGGTCAGCCCGGGCTAGAGTGAGACCGTACCTAGGAAAAAAAAAACAAAAACACTAAATAAACAATTAAAAAATTGTTTTTAAGATGGGGGGGAAACTGGGCATGGTGGCTCAAGCCTTTAATCCCAGCACTTGGGAGGCAGAGGCAGGAGGATCGCCATGAGTTCAAGGCCATCCTGAGACTACATAGTGAGTTGCAGGTCAGCCTGGGCTAGAGTGAAACCCTACCTCGAAAAGCAAACAAAAAGCTGGGGAGGATATGACCAGTTTCTCTTGTACTGCTGATGAGAATGTGAAATGCAGTCACTCTAGGGGAAAAGGACAAGACAGTTTCCAGGTACAGGTCTTGAAGATTCTCCACTTGGGAAGCTGAGGCAGGAGGAACTAGAGTTCCAAGCCAGTTTGGACTACAGATAGCACAGAAGCCTGACTAAAATAAATAAATAAATAAAAGCCTGCCAGTAGCTCACACCTGAAGCCTTAGGCACTTGGGATACTGAGACGAGGACTGCTATGAGTTTGAGCTGAGTGAGACTTTTTTTTTTTTTTGGTTTTTCGAGGTAGGGCTTTACTCTAACCCAGGCTGACCTGGAATTAACTCTGTCATCTCAGGGTGGTCTTGAACTCACAGAAATCCTCCTACCTCTGCCTCCCGAGTGCTCGGATTAAAGGCATGTGCCACCACACCCGGCATGAGACTCTTATCTAAAAACTAACAAGATGAAGTCAGCCATGGTGGCTGGCGCATGCCTTTAATTCCAATATTCAGAGGTAGGAGGATCACTGTGAGTTCGAGGCCACCCTGAGACTACATAGTGAATTGCAGGTCAGCCTGGACTAGAGTGAGACCCAACCTCAAAAAGACAAAAAATAAAAAAATAGCAGACTGACTAATCGGAATGTAGTGGCACACACCTTTAATCCCAGCACTTGGGAGACAGAGGTAGGATGATCACTGTGAGTTCAGGGCCACCCTGAAACTATATAGTAAATTCCAGCTCAGCCTGGGCTAGAAAGAGACCCTACTTCCAAAAACAAAAAAGATTGGGGTAGAGAGATGGCTCAGTGGTTAAGGCAATAGCTTACAAAGCCAGAGTACCCTGGATTAGATTCCCCAGTACCCATGGAAAGCACAAAGTGATGCATGTGTCTAGAGTCAGCAAGGAGCAAGAGGCCCTGGTGTGCCTGTACACTCACTCTCTCCCCTCCATCTCTCCCTCTTCTTACAAAAAAAAAAAAAAGGTTAGCCAGGCGTGGTGGCGCATGCCTTAAATCCCAGTATACTGGCCGTGAGTTTGAGGCCGCCCTGCCTGAAACCTTGACAAAAACAAAAAGCAGGGTTGGAAAGATGGCTAAGCAGTTAAGGCGCTTGCTTGTAAACCCTAATGACTTGGGTTTGATTCCTCAGTATCCACTTAGCACAAGATGCCACATGCATCTGGAGTTTGCATTGGCTGGAGGCCCTGGCACACCCATTCTGTCTGTCTGTCTCTTTTGTTTGTTTGTTTCCTTTTTAACCTTTTTTTTTTTTTTTTTGCTCTAGTTTTCTTGTTTTTGTTTTTTTGAGGTAGGTTCTCACTCTAGCCCAGGCTGCCCTGAAATTCTGTATGTAATCCCAGGGTGGCCTTGAGCTCATGGCAATCCTTCTGCCTCTGTCTTCAAAGTGCTGGGATTGGGATTAAAGTCATGTGCCACTATACCCATCTTATATTTCTCCTATTTCTCTCTGCCTGCAAGTAAATAAAATATTTAAATTGTTTTTTATTTACTTGAGAAAGAGGAAGAGAGAGAGAGAATGAGCACACCAGGGCCTTAAACCACTATACATGAAATCCAGACATATGTGCCACCTTTTGCACCTGGCTTACGTGGGTCTTGGGGAATTTAACCTGGGTCCTTTGGCTTTGCAGACAAATACCTTAACCGCTAAGCCATCTCCCCATGCTGACCTAGAATTCACTATGTAGTCACAGGGTGGCCTCAAACTCAAAGCAATCCTCCTACCCCTGCCTCCTTAGTGCTGGGATTAAAGGCAAGTGCTACCATGTGCAGCCATTAAACCTTTTAAATAAATATTGTAATAAACATTTAAAAGAGAAAAAGATGCAAATTCATATGTGTGTGTGTAAGGTAGGAGGATCGCTGTGAGTTCGAGACCACCCTGAGACTACACAGTGAATTCCAGGTCAGCCTGAGCTAGAGTGAGACCCTACCTCAGAAATCCAAAAAAAAAAAAAAGAGCATATTTATTTTTGTTTATTTATTCGAGAGAGAGGCAGAGATAGAGAGTGCATGGGCGTCCTACCGCCTGTAGCCACTACAAACTCCATATGCATGCACCACCTTGTGCATCTGGCTTTACGTGGGTACTGGGGAATCAGACCTGGGTTTGCAGGCAAGTGCCTTAACCACTGAACAACCTCTTTAGCCCTAAGGAAACTTTTTGGTAGGTGGAGTACATATGGGAAGCAAAACACTTATGAGACAGGAACCCCATGACAGACACTGGTGAATGAGTTCTGAATATGAAGTAAAGATACAAGAAAAAAATTGACTTGGAATATTTAGTATTCATAGACTAACCTGCATGACTGAGAGCCTGGCAAGCAAAGATCTGTCTTTCCCTGTCTTTGCTTTCTTTATTTTTCTTTCTCTCTCTCCACTCTCTCCCTTCTTTTTTTCTGGGCAGGGGGGTGGTTGAGGTCTTGATATAGCCAGGATGACCTGTCACTCACTTTGTAGTTCCAGACTGGCCTTGAACTCACAGTGATCCTACTTCTACCTCTGATTAAAGTGTGTGCTTTTTTTTTGAGATAGGGTCTCCTGTATCCCAGGCTAACATCAAAATGGATGCCTAGACAAGGAGGATGACCTTGAACTTCTGATTTTCCTGCCTCCACCTCCCCAATTCTGAGATTACGAGCATGTGCTGTCATGCTGCCCAGTTTATGTGATACCAAAAGCAGGCTTTGTGTATGCTAGACAAGCACTCTACCAACTTAGCTACATCCCAGGCCATGTCTTTACTCATCCTAATTTACATTCTTCCTTTAGTCAACAAATACTTATTGAGCACCCACCAGACCAGTCTGCATCTAAAGACAGTGAGGAGCTCTTTTGTCAGAGGGAACACTAAAGGGCTGAGATGTCACTCAGAGGTAGCATCTTGTGCAGCATGCTTAAGGCTCTGGGTTTAGTCCTTGAGTCCATAAGAAAACAAAGAGTGAGGACTGGAGGGATGGCTTCGTGGTTAAGATGCTTGCCAGCAATGCCAAAGGACCCAGATCTGAATCCCTTGTACCCATGTAAAGCCAGATGCACAAGGTAGTGCATGCATATGGAGTTTGTAGTGGCTAGAGGCAGTGGGGTGACCATTCTCTCTCTCTCTCTCTCAAATAAATAAAAATAAAAATACTTAATTTTTTTAAAATTTTATTTCTGAGGTAGTGTCTCACTCTAGCCCAGGCTGACCTGGAACTCACTATGTAGTCTCAGAGTAGCCTTGTACTCACAGTAATCCTCCTACCTCTGCCTCCCAAGTGCTGGGATTACAGGTGTGTGCCACCACACCCAGCTTTTGAAAAATACTTTAAAAAAATTTTATTTATTTACTTGAGAGAGAGAAATAGGAAGGTAAAGAGAGAGAGAGAGAGAATGGGCATTCCAGGGCCTTTGGCCACTGCAAACTAACTCCAGACACATGTACCCCCTTGTGCATATGGCTTACATGGGTTCTGGGATCAAACTCTGGGTCCTTTGGCTTTGCAGGTAAGCGCCTTAACCACTAAGCCATTTCTCCAGCCGGGAAAAATACTTAAAAAAAAAAAAAAGAGAGAAAAAAAACAAAGGCTGGAGAGATGACTTAACACTTAAGGCACTTGCCTGCAAGCCTAAGGACCCAGGTTTGATTCTCCAGGTCCCATATAAGCCAGATGCACACGGTGGCACATGCATCTGGAGTTCATTTGCAGTGGCTAGAAGCCCTGGCATTCCCATTCTCCTTCTCTCTCTTTCTCCTTCTCTCTGTCTCTAATAATAGTAAATAAATTAGAAAAAAATTAAATTAAAATTTTAGAAAAAGAAAACAAGGCTCAGCAGTTAAGGTTCTTGCCTGCAAAGCCTAAGGACCCCAGTTTGATTCCCCAGTACCAAGGTAAAGCCAAAAGAACAAAGTGGCACATGTATCTTGAGTTGCAGTGACTGGAGGCCCTGGTATACCCATTCTCTCTGTTTCTTTTCTATCTCTCTCTGCTTGCAAATAAATAAATAATAAATATTTAAGGGCTTCAGAGATGGCTTATCAGTTCAGGCACACTTGCTTGCCAAGCCTAAGGACCCATGTTCTACTCTCCAGATCCCATATTATCCAGACAGGCAAAGGTGAGGCAAGCGCAAGGTCACTCATACCCACTAGGTGGTGCAAATGTCTGGAATTCAACTGTATGGCTGAGGCCCTGGCATGCCAAATCTCTCTTTCTGTCTCTCTCATTCACTCTCACTAAAAAATAAAATTTTTTTTTTTTTTTTTTTGTTTTTCAAGGTAGGGTCTCACTCTGGTCCAGGCTGACCTGGAATTCACTCTGTAGTCTCAGGTGGCCTCGAACTCACGGCGATCCTCCTACCTCTGCCGCCCGAGTGCTGGGATTAAAGGCGTGCACCACCACGCCCGGCCTAAAAAATAAAAATTTTAAAAAGTGAAAGAGGGCTGGAGAGATGACTTAGCTGTTAAGGCACTTTCCTGCAAAGGACCCAGATTCAATTCCCCAGGACCCATGTAAACCAGATGCACAAGGGGGCACACACATCTGGAGTTCATTTGCAGTGGTTAGATTCCCTGGTGCACCCATTCTCTCTGTCTCTGTCTGCCTATTTCTCTCTCTCTCAAGTAAATAAATAAAAATAAGAATAAATGAAAGAGAAGCTGGGCCTGGTAGTGCCCACCTTTAATCCCAGAACTCGAGAGGCAGAGGTAGAAGGATCGCCACGAGTTTGAGGCCACCTTGAGACTACAGAGTGAATTCCAGGTCAGCCTTGGCTAGAATGAGACCCTATCTCAAAAAACCAAAAAACAGGGCTGGAGAGATGGCTTAGCGGTTAAGCGCTTGCCTGTGAAGCCTAAGGACCCTGGTTCGAGGCTTGGTTCCCCAGGTCCCACGTTAGCCAGATGCACAAGGGGGCGCACGCATCTGGAGTTTGTTTGCAGTGGCTGGAAGCCCTGGCATGCCCATTCTCTCTCTCTCCCTCCATCTGTCTTTCTCTCTATGTCTGTCGCTCTCAAATAAATAAATAAAAAATGAACAACAACAAAAAAATTAAAAAAAAAACAATAAATAAATGAATGAAAGAAAGAAACAAAACAGCTTGGCTTTGTGGCATGTGCCTTTAATCCCAGCACTTGGGAGGCAGAGGTAGAAAGATCACTGAGAATCCGAGGCTACCCTGAGACTACGTAGTGAATTACAGGTCAGCCTTGGCTAGAGTGAGAACCTACCTCAAAAAACCAAAAAGAAGAAAGAGAGAGAGGGGGAGAAAGGAAGGAAGGAAGGAAGGAAGGAAGGAAGGAAGGAAGGAAGGAAGGAAGGAAGGAAGGAGCGAGCGAGCCCCGGCCAGCAGGGAATCGAACAAGGAAGCGAGGTGAAAATTAACCTGAATGAAACAAGGCAGACACAAGAAGGAGACCATGCTAGATGTTTGTCACGGCCTCAAGAGTTCATTGTTACATGTAGGTTTATATAGGATTGTAGGGGGAAGGGGACATGGTCAGAGCAAGGAGTTGTAGGGGGAAGGGGACGTGGCCAGGGCAAGGAGTTGTCAGGAAACCTAGAGGGGATGTAATTAGGTGTTCATCTAATCTTGCCTCACTGGCTTAACATCCTGACTGCACCAGGCTTCACATCCTGACCATAAACTGGCCTTTTGCAAAAGATAAGATTCTGTAAGCAGTCTGCTGACCAGTTCCAGAAGTACCTAACAGAAAGCTGGATGGACCAGCTTTCTGAGTAATGAGTCAGTTTATGAGCAGGCCCAGGCAAAATGGAGAGGCTTTTGCTCTATGGCTCCCGACAAGAAAGAAAGAGAAAGAAACAAAGAGTGAATATTCTGGTGCAGGAGGCAAATGTGAAGACTACCAAACAAATACAATTTGAGACTGGGCAAGGTCTAGAAAGGAAATTTTTAAAGATGTGAGGTCAAAAAAAGTATCTGGTGAGCTAGGTGTGGTGGTGCACGCCTTTAATCCCAGCACTCAGAGCAGAGGTAGGAGGATCGCCATGAATTCGAGGCCACCCTGAAACTACATAGTGAATTCCAGGTCAGCCTGAGCTAGAGTGAGACCCTACCTCGAAAAACCATACACACACACACACACACAAACACACACACACAAAGTACCTTGGTATACAAGGATTCAAGGAAGGCCTCTCTGAGGAAGTAACATTTGAGCTGAGAGCTGAGTGACATAAGGAGCCAGTCAAACAGAAAAGCAGTATATGCTTAGTAAGGAATATAATGAGTGAAGAGGAGATGAGAGAAGAGGAGAGGGAGAGATGAATGGAAAATGCGGCATCACTTCCACCATGGTTTGGAATTTTGTTTTAGGTTATGTGAAAAGCCTCTGGGGTTTAGGAAGGTACTGTTATGTTCTGGCAAGAGCTAGCTGGTGAAGCAAATATGAAAAATTGGAGAGATGTTGCTGAGCAAAAGGCAAATGGGGATCTAGCTAGCTCAGTCTCCATTTCCCAAGCCCCACCCCATTCCCTCAACCCTATCAAAGGGAAGTGAGACCCTGATACTTGTACAGTCCCCTGGGGTTTGTCTTCGGCAAACAGGAAGTCACGGCCCAGTGAGAGAGGCCTGGGACTCAACTGAGAAAACAGGTCTCTTGGGTCTCTAAATCCTTTCCCTGAGTCAGTCAGCGGTGAAAGGCACAGATACATACAGACACACACAGACACAGACACACACACACACACTCTCTCTCTCTCTCTTTCTCATACTTTGTTTTCCTCTTGTGCTGGGAATGTGAACATGCTCTACCACTAGGCAACATCCCTAGCTCACGAACTTGTCACATGTCCAGGCTGGCTGGCCTCAAAACTCCATTATCTTCCTGATTCCAATATTCTTTTTTGTTTTCAAGATAGGGTCTCATTCTTGCCCAGGCTAACCTGGAACTCACTCTGTATTCCCAAGCTGGCCTTGAACTCACAGCAATCCTCCTACCTCTGTATCTCTAGTGCTGGGATTAAAGAAGTGCATTAGGGCTGGAGAGATGGATTAGTGGTTAAGGCTCTTGCCTGTGAGGCCTAAAGACCCATGTTCAAGTCTCCAGATCCCATGTAAGCCAGATGCACAAAGGTGAGGCACACACAAGGTCACACATGCCCACTAGGTGGCAAAAGCATCTAGAGTTCGATTGCAGTGGCTGAGGCCCTGTTGAGTCAATTCTCTCTCTCTCTCTCTCTCTCTCTCTCTCTCTCTCTCTCAAATTAAAAATAAAGAAAAGCATTACCATGCCCAGTTTTCAATATTCTTTATTTTTATTTTTATTTAACTTTATTCATTTGAGAAAGAGAGAGAATAGGAGCACAAAGTCTTTCAGCCACTGTAGATGAACTCCAAACACATGTGCCACCTTGTGCATCTGGTTTACATGAGTCCTGGGGATTTGAACCTGGATCCTTTGGCTTCGCAGGCAAATACCTTAACCACTAAGCAATCTCTCCAGCTACAATATTCTTCTTCTTTTTTTTTTCCTAGGTTGGGTCTCACTCTAGCCCACGCTGAACTGGAATTCACTATGTAGTCTCAGGGTGGCCTTGAACTCATGGGGATCCTCCTATCTCTGCCTCCCAAGTGCTGGAATTAAAGGCATGTGCCACCACACCTGGCCAATATTCTTTACACATACATATATACATTATACACACACACATACACACACACATTTTGTGTGTGATACTGGGGATTGAATCTAGGTCTATGCACATTATGAGAAAGTGCTTTACCATAGCCCTCTTTTATATTTACTTATTTTATTTATTTATTTTCAAGGTAGGATCTCACTCTAGCCCACGCTGACCTGGAATTCACTATGTAGTCTCAGAGTGGCCTCGAACTCATGGCAATCCACCTACCTCTGCCTACCAAGTGCTGGGACTAAAGGTGTGTGCCACCACACCTGGCTAGCCCCTCTCTTTTTACTATTCACTTTGAGACAGGTTCTCACAATTTCCCAAGCTAGACTTGTAGTCCAGGCTGACCTTGAACTTCCTACCTCAGCCTTCTGAGCAGCTGGGATTACAGGCCTGGACCACCAGGCCCAGTTTATAATACTAATGCTATCCCCAGATAATAGAGAGAGAAAAGAAGGCTTTGAATGAAGAAGGAATTTAGCAGGAGGGGAAGGAAAATTCAAAGTCAAATCTGCCAGTCCCCGAAGCATGCTGATGGAAGAAGTATGGAAGTGAACTATTTGTTGAACGAAGGAAAGGTGTATTTGTGAAGAAAAATGGAATCAGAGCCTGAAATTCAGTGAAAGGACAGGGGAGAAGGAAGGCCCCAATTCTGCATTCACCTATTTGACAAATATTTACCAAGTACCTACCTTGTGCCAACCACCATTTTAGGGCAATGTGCCCTAAATAATCTGCCCTGAATGGTTTCCATGCTAAAGGAGTTAATGGGAAAGAAACAGACCCATACGTTCACTTGGGTAAGTGCTAGGGTGAAAATAAAACTAGTGGGGAAGAAGCAAGTATTGTGGGTGCAGAGAGGGTGCCTGCAGAAGGGAGCCTGAGGGGACTGCCACCACCCCCACAGTCACCCATGGTTCATTGCCCAGCAGGCCCCAGCATCCTCTGCGCGGGCCGGCAGCTGAACTGGGTGTTCCAGGGAGCCTGGCCACCATGCCACCTCCTCTCTTCTTCCTCCTCCTCTTCCTTACCCTAATGGGAGTACGACCTCAGAAGCCACTAGTAGTGAAGGTGGAAGGTAAGTCTGAAGGGCAGAGGAAAGGAGCTGGGCTAGAAGCCTGGGTTTCTGGGCTGAGTAATGTGTCCTCTCTGACCCTCCATTTTCTTATCTGTAAACTTCTGGGAGGGGGTGGAAGGCTCTGCAGGCTCCCAGTACCCCAGCTCCCCTCTCTCTTTCCCCATAGAGGGAAGTGATGCTGTATTGTCGTGTCTCCAGAACTCTTCATTTGCCCCCTCTAAGAAGTTGGCCTGGTATCGCGGAAACCAGTCAGCACCCTTCTTGGAGTTGGGCATAGGGTCACCAGGCCTGGGCCTACAAGTGGGGCCCCTAGGCATCCTGCTACTCATCTTCAACGTCTCAGACCAGATGGGTGGCTTCTACTTGTGCCAGCAGAGGACTCCCTTCAGTACCTGGCAGTCTGGTTGGGCAGTGAATGTGGACAACAGTGGTGAGGGCCCAGCAGGGCTGGGGCAGAGGGCTGGGTGGGAAGAGGGAGGCCTCACGATGGACAGAGGAAGTCCTGTGGTCAAGATGGGCCTTAAGGGGGCTGAGGAATAAAAAATTAGTTCTAGGCAACTGGCTTCTGTGACTTGGTGACTGCTCTCAACTGCTCCACGACTCTGTCTCACTCTGTTGTCAGTTTTTCTTGTACTCTTTTATTCCCTCCCTACCCCCCCACTTTCCCTTTGAAATTCCATTCTCCATCATATTTGTACTTTTTTTAAATTTTATTTTATTTGTGTGCGTGTGTGTGTATGTGTGGTTTTCCAAAGTAAGGTCTTGCTCTCTCATACAGGCTGACCTGGAATTCACTATGTAGTCTCAGGGTGGCCTCAAACTCACAGCAATCCTCCTCCCAAGTGCTAGGATTAAAGGTGTGTGCCACCACACCTGGCTTTCTTATACTCTTTAAAAATATATATAAATATAAATATATATATATTTGAGTGAGAGAGAGAGGAATAGAATGGGCACACCAGGGCCTCCAGCCACTGCAAACAAACTCCAGATGTATGTGCCCCCTTGTGCATCTGGTTTATGTGGGTTCTGGAGAATTGAACTGGGATTCCTTGGCTTTGCAGGCAAATGCCTTAACCTCTAAGCCATCCCTCCAGCCCTTATTATACTTTTTTCCCCCTGCATCTTTGTGTCCACTTATCTCTGCTCTTCTGCGTCTAGCTCTTCCCATGTGATGCTGTGTCTGGTTTGGGGTCTCTTCACAGGGGAGCTGTTCCGTTGGAATGTTTCAGACTTAGAGGAGCTAGGCTGTGGTCCAGAGAACACGTCCTCAGAGGGCCATAGGCCCTCTTCTGGTCACCGCACCAGCTCCTGGCTATATGTGTGGGCCAAAGGCCATCCTAAGGTCTGGGGGACAGAGCCTGTCTGTCTCCCACCAAGATCCAGTCTGAACCAGAACTTCAGCCCAGGTAAGAGGATGACACTGGGAGATGCTGGGAAGGTAGGGGGCAAGGATAGAGCAAGGTGACTGGGAACAGGAGGCTCTGGGGGATGAGACCCTGTGGATTATACCTTCCTTAATTTGTCTCCCCTATCCCAGACCTCAATGTGGCTCCTGGCTCCACATTCTGGCTGTCCTGTGGGGCTCCTCCTGCCCCGATGGCAAGAGGCACCCTCTCCTGGACCTATGCGCACCCCAAGAAGACTAATATTTCATTGCTGAGCCTGAACCTTGGGGTAGAGCCCCCAGTCAGGGAGATGAGGGTCCAGGGGTCTCTTCTGCTGCTACCCCAGGCCACAGCTCAAGATGCTGGTACCTATTACTGTCTCCGTGGCAACCTGACCATTGAGGTGCATGTGAAGGTCATTGCACAGTCAGGTAGTTTCTTCCCATTGTGAGGTATCTGTGTGGGATGTGGTTAAGTGGTAGTGTGCTTAGCATGTGTGGTGTGGGTTCCATCCTCAGCACAGGAAGAGAGAAAAAGAGAGAGGAAGGAGGAGGGAGGGAGGGGAGGGGACAGGAGAGAAGAAAGGGGAAAGGGGGAAGGGGAGAGAGGAGAGAAAGGTTGATTCCTGTACTAGAGATGGTAGTACACATCTGTAACCATAGCACTTAGGAGGCTGAAGCAGGAGGAACATGAGTTCTAGGCCAGCTTGGCACTAGGACCAGCTTTGAACTCATCTGAACTAAATTCTGATTTCTATACTGAATGTTTGCTGTAGCTCTTTCCTCCTTGCTTCGAGGACCAGTTTTTTTTTCTGGGTCTGTTTCTGCTCTTTCCCATGAGCTGTGGCAGAGTCTCCCCTCTCCACTCCTCTCTGTTGGTGCCCTGGACCTTCCTTGCACCCCTATCTACACCCTCTTCTCATTTGGTATTCTTCATTCTCCTGGCTCCTGGGGTCACCATGCTTTGATAACTCTACTACAGGCTTCATGTTCTTCATACCCAGCCATCTCTTAGAATTGCCATTTGATGTCTCATGTTAACATCTCTCCCCAGTATAGGCTTCTGGGTGGCCCTACATAAGTTAAGCACCTAGAAGAGTGACCCACTTGCCCAAGTTAGAAACCTGGGCATACTTCCTTTTTCTCACAGCATCCATCAAATCAGTCACAGGGTCTTGCCCATGTTGTCTCCTTAATACAGTACTGCCACCATAACCTGACCATAACTCTCAAATTCAACATCAGCTCCAAACTTGAGCCCAGCATTTGTTGGATCTCAACTCTAACCTTCATCTGCCCTTCACTTTGACCATAATTGTCCTTTGCTGCTGCCTTAAATTCTCCTTAAAGTTATACACAATTTGCTCAATATATAGTGACCCAGGCTTTGTGACAGAGAGAAGGGGCCCCCTCATAGTTTGCTTTTTTTTTTTTTTTTTTTTTTTTGGTTTTTGAGGTAGGGGCTCGCTCTAGTCTAGGCTGACCTGGAATTCACTATGAAATCTCAGGGTGACCTTGAACTCACAGCGATCCTCTTACTGTGCCTCCCAGGTGCTGAGATTAAAGGCATAAGCCATCACATCCAGCCTGAATTCTTTTTTTTTTTTTTTTAATATCTTATTTACTCACTTATTTGAGAGAGAGCAAGCATGTCAGGGCCTCCAGCCACTGCAAACAAACTCAGATGCATGTAGCACCTTGTGCCACTGGCTTATGTGGGTACTGGGGAATCAAACCTGGGTCCTTAGGCCTCTGCAGGCAAGTGCCTTAACCTCTAAGCCATTCCTCCAGCCCTCTTTTTAAAAAAAAATTATTTATTTATTTATTGAGAGACAGAGCGAGGGAGGGAAAAGGAGGGTGGGGGAAGAGGCAGATAGAGAGAATGGGCATACCAGGAACTCTAGCCACTGTATATGAACTCCAGACACATGTGCCACCTTGTGCATCTGGCTTACGTGGGTCCTGGGAACCAAACCTGGGTCCTTAGGCTTCGCAGGCAAGTACCTTAACCACTAAGCCATTTCTCCAGCTCGAGTCCTTGAATTCTTGAGATTGGGGAGTGAGATGCAGGGGTTCCTTGTCTCATGGCACCTTCCCTCTGGCAGTATGGCACTGGCTGTTAAAGACCCGTGGATGGAAGGTCCCAGTTGTGACTATAGTTTATCTCATCTTCTGCGTGGGTTCTCTGGTGGTTTTTCTCCTTCTTCGAAGAGGTGAGTCTTCTAGTTTCTTTTTTTTTTTTTTAGGTAGGGACTCACTATAGCCCATATTGATTTGGAATTCATTATGTAGTCTCAGGCTGGCCTTGAACTTGCAATGATCCTCTTACCTCTGCCTCCTGAATGCACCACCATGCCGAGCATATCTTCTAGTTTGCCTGAACCCTGTCTTATCTTCTTCAGAATAAGCCCACACAAGCATGACAACCATTTTTCTCTCTTTCCATCCCTCCTCTACCTGTCCTCTTTTTAAATTTATTTATTTATTTATTTGAGAGTGACGGGGGGGGGGAGGAAGGGAGGAAGGGAGAGAGGGAATAAGAATGAGCACACCGGGCCTCCAGCCACTGCAAACGAACTCCAGATGCATGCACCACCTTGTGCATCT
This sequence comes from Jaculus jaculus, assembly GCF_020740685.1. Lineage (NCBI taxonomy): Eukaryota > Metazoa > Chordata > Mammalia > Rodentia > Dipodidae > Jaculus > Jaculus jaculus. The sequence continues at coordinate 59,744,430 of NC_059113.1, read as the reverse complement.
GGATTATGTGGGTACTGGGGAACTGAGCCTTGAACAGGGGTCCTTAGGTTTCACAGGCAAGCACTTAACAGCTAAGCCATCTCTCCAGCCCCCTCTACTCCTCTTTTAATGCTTCTTGAATGTCCTAGCACCATAGAATTTGAACAGCCTCTATTGACCCAAGTGACTTCCTCAGCACCACCTAAATCCTTACCTCACCTCTGATCATGACCCTTAAATCCCACCAGCCCTGATTCTGAGGAGGAACAGAAAGCGAATGACAGACCCGACTAGGAGGTAATGTAGTCAGGGCGCCCGGCCCAGCCCCTCTGCCACCTGCTTTCTGCTTTTCTCCACCCAGGGGCCTCTTTGTTCCATCTTTACTAGTTGAAATTCTTTTATTTATTTCATTTATTTATTTGAGAGAGAGAAAGAAGCAGATAGTGACAGAGAGAATGGGTGTGTCAGGGCTAAACTCCAGATGCATGTGCCACCTGTGTATCTGGCTTAAGTGGGTACTGGGAAATTGAACTTGGGTCCTCAGGCTTCACAAGCAAGCAATCTCTCCATCCCTCTACCAGTGGAAAGTCTGTTCAAGTCTGAAACACAGCTCCAAAACTGCCTTTTTTGGGAAGACTTCATTGGAGCAGTCCCAAATTCTTCTTTAGGCTGTCCCAGCACAGGGAAGCTAGTAGTATGCAATCATGTCTGACCTCCAGGGCCTAGATTGAATCTTCAGGGTTTCCCCAAATCCCTTCCATGTCTAATTTCACAGTGCACATCTCCTTCTTCTGCTAGATTCTTCAAAATGACACCTCCCCCAGGAAATGAAGCTCAGAACCAATACGGGAACATGCTGTCCCTTCCCACGTCCATACCCAGCACTGGTGAGGAGCCTGTGCCTCCACCTCAACCTTAGAGCTCAACCTGTTGCCCTCATTCCTCCATCCTCCTGAGCAGCATGCCTTCTGGAAGTTGGGGCTGAGGCACAGAGTCCCCACTCAGATCAAGTATCCAGCCTCCACTGCTTGGCCTCTAGGCCACAGAGCCTGATATATCACTTTAAAGCACATACTTGACCCAGAACTGAAGCCACAGCCCCAGGTTTGAATCTGGTCCTCATGATTCAAGGCCAGGTATCTAGGCACAGGGTCTTTCTGCAGCACATAAAGTATCCTCTCCTGTTTGCCCTCTCTCTGAGGAGCCTCTTAAATGCTGTTCTCACCAGGACGTGCTCAGCATTGGGCTGCAGGCCTAGGAAGTGCCACGAGGTCATACAGAAACCCGCACGTTGACGTCCAGGAGCCAGGAGGCACCGGGTCCCAGGGTCCCCCGGAACCAGGTTGAATCAAAGGGGCCATTCCTCATTTGTGGCAATAGTGAACTAGGGCTGGAGAAGAGGACCATGACTCAGCCACTCCCCCCACCCCAACCATGTTCCCAAACCCAGGGCTGGAAGAAGACGAGCAGGAAGCCTATGAGGAGCCGGATAGCGAGGAAGACTCTGAGTTCTATGAAAATGACTCCAACCCTGGGCAGGAGCAGCTCTCGCAGGGTAAGGCTCCTTTCCCTGTCCTCCCCTTCCCCAGAGCCGAGTACTGGAACCTCACCAGATGCCTCTTCTTTACTAGAGGGTAGCGGCTATGAGAACCCCCAGGATGCGCCTGCACATCCCAGGGAGGAGGACTCCTTTTCTAATGGTAACATGGGGTCCTCATAGTCCCAGGAGGGTGCCTCACACTGGGGAGCACTAGTGCACGGGAGCATCTCCAGAAGCTCTCTCTCCTCTATTGCAGCCGAATCTTATGAAAATGCTGATGAAGAGCTGGCCCAGCCAGTCACCAGGACGATGGGTGTGTATGAGCATGGCCACACTCCTAGGCAGGGAGGCTGGAGGCCAGGAGGGATAGTACTTACCTGCTTCCTTTTCCAGATCTCCTGAGCCCCTATGGGTCTGCCTGGGACCCCAGCCAGGAAGCAGCCTCTCTCGGTGAGAATGCTTAGGGTTAGTTTGAGCTGGCCATCCATGAGCTATGACACTAGGTCAACCTTGTCCCCAGCTGTCTGTATACTTTCCTCAGAACTCTGACTCCTCCTGACTCTGTTCTTAACCCTTCCTCTGACCATGGCCACAGTCTAACCTACCAAATTCGAATCCTACAGCTAGCTAATCAGGGCTCTGATGCTAAGCAAATCACTCCTAGTACAACACTTACCTTTCTGGTCTGACTCCCTCTTGTGTTAGGAGGCAGTTCCCTTCTCCAAGCCCCCAACAGGGTTCATAGGCATCCAACTCTTCGTCCCCTGTGTAAGCAGGGTCTCATTCCTATGAGGATATGAGAGGGATCTTGTACGCAGCCCCCCAGCTCCGCTCACTTCGTCCCGGTCCTGATCGTGAAGAAGGTGGGTGCTTCAGCCACAGTCCCTGGCTGTCAGGTCCTCTGGACTAACTTTCCCTCCCGCCTCCTTCCTCCCCTACTCATGTTACTCTTTCCTGATCCTATCCAGATGCAGGGTCTTATGAAAACATGGAGAAGTCTGACGAACTGGAACCAGCATGGGGAGGAGGGGGCTGCAGGGGGGCCTGGAGTACCAGGTGACTCCCAGGTGACCAGGTGAACTGGGAACTGCCTCCAGGAAAGGGAACAAGAGGGAGAAGCAAGGCTGGCAGTGGCGAACTGGCTTATGGGGGAAGGGGAGGGGAAGGAGTTCCCAGGACCTGGTGGGTGAGGCCACGGCTCCTCCCTCCCCACCCCATCTCGTCTACATAGCCCAGGCTTGGGCCCCAAGAACCACGTCTTACTCTGAAATCTGGAGAACCCAAGCAGAGGGTGTCAGTCACTGGAACAACACTGCTTAGGATGTGTGTGTTTGTGTGCGTGTGCGTGTGTGTGTGTGTGTGTGTGTGTACATGCACGCGCGTGCGCGATGCTTCCTTTTGCTTTTACCAAATAAACTAACCTACTACAGTCTTGTAAAGCATTGCCTTTGTGCGGCAGGGGAAGGAAAGGTCAGAAGAGGGTGGGTATGCTCCTGTCCCCTCCTGTACCACACAGAAAGGATGACTTCGTTCCACACTTACCATGGCCTTGTCCCCCCTGTGGCCTGGCCTTCACCCATTCCCCTTACTTGCCTTCCACCCACCTGATTCCTCACCATCAACCATCTTCCCAACATTCAGTGGTACCACCACACTCACCCAGCAATTGTAAGTTGCTCTATAGAGAAGGAATTGGCGATACAAGGCTGGAGTGATGGCTTAGATGTTAAGGTGCTTCCTGGCAAAGCCAAAGGACCCAGGTTCAATTCCCTGGTACCAATATAAAGCTGGATGCACAAGTTAGTGCATGAATCTGGAGTTTGCAGTGGCTAGAGGCCTTGGCATACCCATTCTCTCTCTCTCTGACTCTTTCTCTCTCAAATAAATAAGTAAAATATTAAAACAATATTTTTAAAAAAGAAAGCATCATGGAGCATCACTGTTTGATACTATATGTATATATTTATTGATACTATTTTTTTCTGAGGTAGGGTTTCACTCTAACTCAGGCTGACCTGGAATTCACTACGTATTCTCAGGCTGGCCTTGAACTCATGGCGATCTTCTTACCTCTGCCTCCCAAGTGCTGGGATTAAAGGCATGCGCCATCACGCCCTGCTTGATACTATATTTTAGGCACTAGCATCAGTTAACCATTTGTCCTTACAATAGTCTTTTTTGTTGTTTTGTTTTTTTGAGATAGGGTCTCATTCTAGCTCAGGCTGAATTCACTATGTAGTCTTAGGGTGGTCCCAAACTCATGGTGATCCTCCTACCTTGGCCTTCTGGCTCCCAAGTGCTGGGATTAAATGCGTGAGCCACCACACCTGACCATTACAGGCTTCTTAAGCACTTCACTAGGTGCCAATACGACATCAAAATGTTTTATGTATATTTACATATGATAGAATATATATCATGGATGGCTTAGTGGTTAAGGCGTTTGTTTGCCTGTGAAGCCAAAGGACCCAGGTTCAATTCCCCAGCACCCACGTAAGCCAGATGCACAAGGAGCACATGTATCTGGAATTTGTTTGCAGTGGCTAGAGGCCCTGGTGTGCCCATTCTCTCTCTATCTTCTCTTCTCTCTGTCCCTCTCTGTTTGTAAATTGAAAAAAAAAATTAAAAAAAAAGAGAATATATATCATGATGTATCCAGCCCAGTGGTCTTAAACATATGGGCTCAAATGATCCCCCTGCCTGTCTCATGAGCAGTTAGGATTACAGTTGAATTGGTCCTGTGGTTGTCCTGTTTTCTTGATACTGGGCACTCAGAATCTCACAAATGCTAAACACTTACTGTACCACCAAGCTACATTCCTAATCCTGTGATAGACAGAGATACACCAAGAGGAGAAAGAGAGAGAGAGACAGAATGGGCATGTCAGGGCCTCTCTAGCCACTGCAAACGAACTCCAGATGCATGTACCACCTTGTGCATCTGGCTTTCATGGGTCCTGGGGAATCAAACCTGGGACTTTTGGCTTTCCAGACAAGCACCTTAACCACTAAGTCTTCCCTCCAGCCTGTATTTTTTCTTCAATGTAGGGTCTTACTTTAGCCTAGGCTGTCCTGGAATTCACTTTGTAGTCTCAGGATGGCCTTGAGCTCACAGTTTTTCTCCTTCCTCTGCCTCCCAAGTGCTGGGATTAAAGGCATGCGCCATCACACCCAGCCCATGTTTCTAGTTTTGAGCAGGGCCTGGATCACTGTTAGCTCTTGAGTAGGCTAGGGAAAAATTTCAGGCCCTCAAGACCACCCTGTGCATTGATGCAATTGCCTAAGAGGTGTATACAAGTATGTGCAGATGCACATGCTCTGTGTGCTCGTGTGCAGAGGACAGAAGAGGATGTTGGTGTCATCGTTCTCCTCTATTACTCTTCCACTTTGTTCCTTGAGATGGAGTCTCTCATTAAAACTGGCTGACCTGGCAGTGCTCTGGATGGGGTCTAGGTAGAGGTCAAGATGCTTTTCTGAAATATGGGTGATAGCACATGCCAGTAATTCCACTACTTACTTAGGAGGTTGAAGCAGGAGGATTTGTACTTTCAGGCCATCCTGGGCTTACACAGACCCTGTCCCAAAGAGAGAAATAGAGTGAGGGAGAGAAAGAGAAAGCCAGCTGGGTGTGGTGGCACATGCCTTTAATCCCAGCACTCAGAAGGCAGAGGTAGGAGGATCACTGTGAGTTCGAGGCCACCCTGAGACTACAAAGTAAAGAGCAGGTCAACCTGAGCTAGAGTGAAACCTTACCTCAAAAAAAAAAAAAAAAGCCAGATGAAGTGCCAGAAGCCCACTATACCAGCACTGAGTAGCTGAATAGAAGAAGGCAGGCAAGAGGCAGGAGAATCAGGAGTTCAAGGCCAGCCTGGGCTACATTAAGACCTTATTTGTACAAAATAAACGAGGGAACCAGACATGATGGTGCACGCCTTTAATCCCAGCACTGGGAAGCAGAGGTAGGAGGATCCTCGTGAGTTTGAAGCCAGCCTAAGACTATGTCATGAATTCCAGGTCAGCCTAGGCTAGAGTGAAACCCTACTTCGAAAAAAAGAAAAGAATTAAAGGTGTTTCTGTGTTGTGCTGTACTGAGGCGTATATTATGTGGCTTTGTGTATATGTAAAGGATGGCTGAGGTGACATCTATGTGACCTATGTGACAGTGTGTGAAGTTTAACGGAATTCACCATCCCCACAGCAGTCAGCAGTTGAGCGGACAATAAGAAGGATATCCGCAAAATGTCATGTCTAATTCTCCCCCCCAGGTTTCAAGGGTCTCACTCTAGCCCGGGCTGACCTGGAATTCATTATGGAGTCTCAGGGTGGCCTCAAACTCTTGGTGATCCTCCTACCTCTGCATCCCGAGTGCTGGGATGAAGGAAGTGCGCCACCATACCCGGCTCATTTTCAATTAATGCCCAGGGAGCTTTTTTTCTTGTAGTCTCAGCGTTTGAGGACTACAATTCCCAGGATGCCTGCTTCTTCACCAACCAGGAAGCCGGGTCTCCCCAAACTCAGGTCAAGGAGAAGGCTGGTGAAGAGGGAAAAATTAGCCAATGGGTGAGTCGCACCAAGTCGAAACCTTCTCTGATTGCACCAAAGGGATTGGAATCTTTGGCGCCTTTGTTTCAGTGGAGGGTGCATGATGGACGGGTCTATTGGCCAATCAGGAGGCTGGGAGGCGGATCCAGAGTGGGTGGGCGGGAAGAGGCCGTGAGTGACAGAATGTTTGCCCAATGAAAAGCAGAGCGGGCGGAGTGGGGCTGGCGGCGGAGGCGGGGGCGAGGGGGTGGGAGCCGTGCGTGCCATGGCGGAAGCCGGGAGGGGAGCGGGCCCGAGGCCCCGAGGTGGCCGGCGTTCTCGCGCCCGGCAGGCTTCACCTCGGCGCGTTCGAGACACCGTGTTTGTGGACTTGGTTAGCGACAGCGACGAGGAGATCCTGGAGGTGGCTACGGCGCGGGTTGCGGCGGACCCATTAGAGATCCGGACCTCGGTTGAAGTCCTACCCCCGGCACCCACGGCGCCGGCCGCGCCCCCGCGGGACAGCGATAGTGACAGCGAAGGGTCAGAGGCTCCGCGAACCCTGGTCAGGCGGCGGCGGCGGCGGCTGCTGCTGGATCCCGGAGAGGCGCCGGTGGTTCCGGTGTACTCCGGGAAGGTGCGGCCAGATTCCTGGGCCGGCTGGAGGGGCCTGGGCATCCAGAGAGGGACCACGGCCTCGAGGGAGAGTTCTACTTAAACGGGTGTTGAGGTTGCTTGGGGTCCTAAATGGAAACGAAGGGCTACAGGAGAGACCTGGGCACCTGCAGGTTGGGGATGCGAAGGGGTTTGGGGTATGTTGGAAGTATGGGGTTCATCCCCCACCCCCGTCCCGGAGCTGTGGTTTTGGGTCTGAAGGGAGTTTGAACGAGGGTTCTCGAGGATTCTGTGAGGCTCTTGGGAGGACCCGGGACTGGCGTTTGGGATAGGCTGAGGTTGGAGCCTGTAGAAGCCGTGAAGCCGGCATATTTTTGGCAAAGCGGAGAGAAAGGGTCCAAAGGGATTCAGGAAGAATTGAGGTCCCCTGGTGATAGGGTCACATAGGTGACTGTGGTTTCCTAGGAGCCCAGGGTAGAGGGCAGACTGCCAATGTGGAGAACTAAGCCTGCATCCTTAGAGTTCCATACGGGAAGGGGATGGATGGGTGAAGGTACTACAGGTTTGGAATAGGGATGAAATGAACTCCCAAGAGGATGTGTGAGTCCTGGGTGTCAGGAAAGAACTAGTCCCTGCTTTCAGGCGTAAGGGTAGGGGGAGGACTTAAGACTGACCCTCATCCTTCTGTCATTGCAGGTTCAAAGCAGTCTCAATCTCATTCCAGATAATGCATCTCTCTTGAAGCTTTACTCTGAAGAGGCTGAAGATGGTAAGGGGGGATTTCGAGGGAGAGGTGCACACCACTAACTTCTCTGAAACTTTCTACAGTTTATAGTCCTGTAGCCACCACTCACTGTTCATGCGTAGTTGTCCTGGTGGCGTTGCCCCCCCTTCATTTGCATGGTTTAGAATAGCACCTGGAATGCAGAAGTGTACTATGTAAAAGTTACCTCTGTTCTGTACGCTCAAAATACGGGTCCAGCAGTGTTGGCAACTTTATTATTATTATTTTTTGTTTTTTTCAAGGTAGGGTCTCACTCTAGCTCAGGTTGACCTGGAATTCACTACGTACTCTTAGTGGCCTTGAACTCACATTGATCCTTCTAACTCTGCCTCCCAAGGGCTCTGATTAAAGGTGTGCACCCCCACGTCTTTCACTGTAGTCCAGGCTGATTTGGAATTCACCTTGTAGCCTCTGGGTGGCCTTGAACTCATGGCAACCCTCCTATGTTTGCCTTCTGTGTGCTGGGATTAAAGGTGTGCACCACAATGCCCTGTTTTTGTTTTTTTTTTTTTTAGTTTTTGTTTGTTCATTTATTATTTATTTGAGAACGACAGACAGAAAGGAGTGAGATGGAATCTCAATGTAGTTTTAATCTGTATTTCCCTGATAACTAGTGACGTAGAACATTTTTTTAGATGCTTATATGTCATTCGTATTTCTTCCTTTGAGAATGCTCTATTTAGCTCCATAGCCCATTTTTGATTGGCTTGTTTGATTCCTTATTAGTTAACTTTTTTTTTTTTTTTTTTTTGTAGGTTGCCTCTTTGCTTTTTTCACTGTGTCCTTTGAATGCAAAATCTTTGTAATTCATTAGGTCCCAGTGATTAATGTGTGGTTTTATTGCCTGAGCAATTGGGGTTGTATTCAGAAAGTCTTTGCCAAGACCAACATGCTGAAGGGTTTCCCCTACTTTTTTCTCTAGCAGTTTCAGAGTTTCAGGTCTGATGTTAAGGTCTTTAATCCATTTGGACTTAATTCTTGTGCATGGAGAGAGAGAAGAATCTATTTTCATCCTTCTACAGATATATATCCAGTTTTCCCAACACCATTTGCTGAAGAGACTGTCTTTTCTCCAATAAGTATTTTTGGCATTTTTATTGAATATCAGGTGGCTATAGCTACCTGGGCTTACATCTGGGCCCTCTATTCTGTTCCACTGACCTACATGTCTGTTTTTGTTACTATGGCTCTGTAGTATAGGTTAAATCAGGTATGGTGATACCACCAGCCTTATTTTTGTTGCTCAGTATTATTTTAGATATTCGAGGTTTTTTTGTGATTCCAAATGAATTTTTGGATTGTTTTTCTCTATTTCCATGAAGAATGCCTTTGGAATTTTGATAGGGATTTTAAAAAAATATTTTATATTTATTTACTTGAAAGAGAAAGAGTGAGAGAGAGAGAATGAGAGAACAGGCACACAAGGGCCTCCAGCCACTGCTTAAGGAACTCCAGACACATCTGGCTAATGTGGGTTCTGGGGAATGGAACCTTGGTCCTTTGGCTTTGCAGGAAAACACCTTAATCACTAAGCCATCCATCCAGCAACCCTCCCCCCTTTTAAATATTGTCACAAACAACTTATCCAAATCAACTTTCCTGCAGTTATGTCTAGCCTAGGCTGACCTGGAAAAGTCTCATGATGGCCTTGAACTCACGACAGCCCTCCTACCTCTGCCTTCCAAGTGCTGGGATTAAAGGCATGTGCCTCCATGCCCAACTATGTCTTATTTATTTATTTATTTTTTCTTTTTCTTTTTTCTTTTCAGGTAGTGTCTCACTCTAGCCCAGGCTGATCTAGAATTCACTCTGTATCCTCAGGGTGGCCTTGAACTCTCAGCAATCCTCCTACCTCTGCCTCCTGAATGCCGGGGTTAAGGATGTGTGCCACCATGCCCGGCTGTCTTGTTATTTTTTAAACTTAGAAAAAATTATTTGAGAGAGGGACAGAGACAATGGTTGCATCAGGGCCTTCAGCTACTGGGTACAACAAACTCCAGGCGCCTGTGTCCCCTGGTGTGCGTTGTGACATTGTGCACTTGCATCTCTGTGTGTCTGGCTTATGTGGGACCTGGAGATTCGAACAGGAGTTCTTAGGCTTTGCAGGCAAGCACCTTAACTGCTAAGCCATCTCTCTAGACTGTGCTAGCCCTGTTTTTTTTTTTTTTTTTTTTTTTAATTCTTCACAAGCAAGAGAAAGAGAGTGGTGTGCCTGGCTCCTCTTAACACTCTAAATAATCTCCAGGGGGCTGGAGGGATGGCTTAGCAGTTAAGGTGTTTGCCTGCAAAGCCAAAGGACCCAGGTTCGATTTCCCCAGGGCCCATGTTAGCCAGATGCACAAGGGGGTACATGTGTCTGCAGTTTGTTTGCAATGGCTGGAGGTCCTGGCACACTCATTTTTTTTTTCTCTCTTTCCCTCTTTGTCAACTAAATAAATAATAATAAAATATTTTAAAAAATGAACTCCAAATGTATGTGCATTATATGAGTACTGGGGAATTGAACTATTGGGCTTTGCAAGGAACTACCTTTAACTGCTGAGCCATCTCTACGTCCTTGGAGCTTTTTTTTTTTTTCTTCAAGGTAGGGTCTCACTCTAGTCCAGGCTGATGTGGAATTCACTATGTAGTCTCAGGGTGGTCTTGAACTTGAAGTGATTCTCTTACTTCTGCTTCCTGAGTGCTGGGATTAAAAGGCATTTGCTACCATGCTCAGCACTGAGAGCTTTTGTAAAGAAATACTTCTATTTATTTATTGAGAGAGCTGGGGAGAAAATGAAAATGTGCACACTAGGGCCTCTTGTCACTGCATAAGACATGCAGACACAGGTACTATTTGGTGTCTGGCTTTATGTAGGTACTGGGGAATTGCAAGGCAGTATATTTAATCTCTGAGCCATATCCCCAGCCTGGGAGCTTTTAAGAAGTATGGAATCCTAAGCCTCTGGCAGCTGCTATATTTAGCTAGAACAGGATATCTCAACCTCAGCGTTACTGTGAATTTGGACTAGAAAATTCTTTGTGGGGGGCTAACTGGACAATGTAGGAAGTTCAGCAGCATCCTGTCTTCTAAGCATTAGATGCCTTTGGTTTGTTTCTCCTTGGCTCCCCTCTGCCCTCTCTTAGCTCATCCTTCCCACTTTTTCCTCCTTTACCCCTAGAGGCAGATATGACAGATTCTAGCTGTCTGCCCCCTGAGGATTCCCCATTGCCAGACTCTCCCTGGAAGAAGAAGCTGAGGAATAATGAGAAAAAAGAGAAGAAAAAGGGGAAGTTTTCGTGAGTGAGGCTGGGACACTTGGGCTCTGGGAACAAGAAGGTAGCTAAAATAAGCTGAGGAAGGTAGGACTCGTGGGTGGCTCCTCAAAGGGTAAGAAAAAGATGGTAAGAGTCTTTGAGGCTCAAGTGGAACTAGAGATGGCTCACCCTGGAGGAACTTGGGAATGGAGGTCGGGAAATGGAGGGGTTATGACATGGTTCAGACTCCACCAGCTGTCTTCTCCCTGCCTTCTCTCCTCATCTGGAAAGTGGCTAATCATGGTACAGCGTCAGAGAACTGTTGAGTAGATGAAGAATAGTAAGTACTAGGTAGCTGTCCGGTATTTTTGGACATTTACCTGAAAAGTGACTTAATCTTAAATTGAGGCATTATCCTTGCTCATATTTAGCCATATTATGTGAAAACAATGTCCCTTACTTATGGCTTATATGGGTTCTTGGGAATCGAACCTGGGTCCTTAGGTTTTGCAGGCAAGCGTGTTAACTGCTAAGCCATCTTGCTGGCTCTGTTTTATTTGTTTATTTAAGAGAGAAAGAGGTGGGGGGAGAGAGAGTGAGAGAGAGAGAATGAATGAGAATTGGCACTCCAGGTCCTCCAGCCACTGCAAACAATCTCCAGATGCATGTGACCCCTTGTGCATCTGGCTTAACGTGGGTCCTGGAGAATCAAACTGGGGTTCTTAGGCTTCGCAGGCAAGCGCCTTTATCGCTAAGCCATCTCTCCAACCCCCTTTTGTTTATTTGTTTGTTTGTTTAAGGTAGGGTCTCACTCTGGTCCAGGCAGACCTGGAATTAACTATGTAGTCTCAGAGTGGCCTCGAACTCATGGCAATCCTCCTGCCTCTGCCTCCTTTTGCTGGGATGAAAGGCATGTGCCACCACACCCGGCTCTATTTTTGTTTTTTTAAGGTAGAGTCTCATTCTAGCCCAGGCTGACCTGGAATTCACTATGTGGTCTCAGGCTGGCCTTGAATTCACAGCAATTCTACCTCTGCCTTCTAACTGCTGGGATTAAAGCTGTGTGGCACCGTGCCCAGTCCCTCTCTTCTTTTTGCAGTGATCAGGATATCTCTCCTTTGCCCCAATCTTCATCAAGGAGCAAAAGCAGAAAGCATTCTGAGGCGCTCCAGAAGTTAAGGTGTGTGTTGGGGGGGGCTTTGGCTGAAGTGGGGGAGAGCAATTTGAGGGGGTGGCCAATCTCAGTGGATCTACTACTGTCCTGTCCGCACTACAGGGAGGTAAACAAACGCCTCCAGAATCTCCGATCCTGCCTGAGCCCCAAACAACAGTGCCAGGGACCAGCCCTGCAGAACGAAGATGATGAGGTAGTCCTGGTGGAAGGGCCCGTCCTGCAACATAGCCCTCGGCTCCTGCAGCTCAAGATCCGGTGCCGGGCTGACTTGATCAGATTGCCTGTCAGAATGGTGAGTGCTTGTACCAGTAGCTGCCCGTGGAGAGTTTGGTGCTGGAGGGATATACTGGCAGGAGGGACCCATCTTCCTTCCCTTCCTGCTCCTTGGATCTGCCTGCCACTTTTAATTTTTTTATTTGAATATCTTAATATTCAAATAAAAATTTTAATACATTTTTTTATTTGAGAGAGAAAGATGCAGATAGAGAGAACGTGTGCACCAGAGCCTCCAGCCTCTGCACATGACTTCCTGACGCATGCACCACCTAGTGCATCTGGCTTATGTCGGTACTAGGGAATTGAATCTAGGTCCTTAGGCTTTGCAGGCAAGCACCTTAACCGTTAAGCCATCCCTCCAGCCCTGCCTGCCACTCTTTCATTCTTCCATGTCTTGAGTGCTTGCTGTTGCATTTGTCTAGTTTTTTTTCCCCTTATTCTCTTGCCTCTTTGTGGTAAACTTTACCAATCCCCCTCCCCCCCCCCCAAGGTGGGGTCTCGCTGTAGCCCAGGCTGATCTAGAATTCATTGTGTAGTCTCAGGCTAGCCTTGACCTCAAAGTGATCCTTCTACCTTGGCCTCAGAAGTGCTGGCATTAAAGATGTGCACCACCATGCTTTTCCCTAATTTTTCCAGTATTTCAAGGCTACCCTAAGCATCTTCTTTACTTTGTTTTTTACTTTATTTTTAAAAATATTCTATTTTTATTTATTTGACAGAGGGAGAGAGAAAGAGAGAGAGAGAATGGGCATGCCAGGGCCTTTAGCCACTGCAAATGAACTCCAGACACATGCGCCCCCTTGTACATCTGGCTAAAGTGGTTCTTGGGGAATTGAACCTGGGTCCTTTGGTTTTGCAGGCCAATGCCTTAACTGCTAAGGCATCCCTCCAGCCCTTTTCTTTCCTTCTTTCTTTCTTTTTTTCTTTTTCTTTTTTCTTTTTTTTTTTTTTTTTTGAGGTAGTGTTTCACTCTAGCACAGGCTGACCTGGAGTTCACTATGTAGTCTCAGAATGGCCTTAAACTCAAGGTGATCTTCTTACCTCTCCCTCCTAAATGCTGGGATTAAAGGCATAAGCCACCATGCCTGGCCTTTAAAAAAAAATTTTTTTTTTTTTAATTTTTATTAACATTTTCCATGATTATAAAATATATCCCATGGTAATTCCCTCCCTCCCCACCCCCACACTTTCCCATTTGAAATTCCATTCTCCATCATATTACCTCCCCATTACAATCATTGTAATTACATATATACAATATCAACCTATTAAGTATCCTCCCCTCTTCCTTTCTCTACCCTTTATGTCTCCTTTTTAACTTACTGGCCTCTGCTACTAAGTATTTTCATTCTCACGTAGAAGCCCAGTCATCTGTAGCTAGGATCCACATATGAGAGAGAACATGCGGTGCTTGGCTTTCTGGGTCTGGGTTACCTCGCTTAGTATAATACTTTCCAGGTCCATCCATTTTTCTGCAAATTTCATAACTTCATTTTTCTTTACCGCTGAGTAGAACTCCATTGTATAAATGTGCCACATCTTCATTATCCACTCATCTGTTGATGGACATCTAGGCTGGTTCCATTTCCCAGCTATTATAAATTGAGCAGCAATAAACATGGTTGAGCATGTACTTCTAAGGAAATGTGATGAGTCTTTTGGATATATGCCTAGGAGTGCTATAGCTGGGTCATATGGTAGATCAATCTCTAGCTGTTTTAGGAACCTCCACACTGTTTTCCACAATGGCTGGACCAGATTGCATTCCCACCAGCAGTGCAGAAGGGTTCCTTTTTTTCCACATCCCCGCCAACATTTATGATCATTTGTTTTCATGATGGTGGCCAATCTGACAGGAGTGAGATGGAATCTCAATGTAGTTTTAATCTGCATTTCCCTGATGACTAGTGACGTAGAACATTTTTTTAGATGCTTATATGCCATTCGTATTTCTTCCTTTGAGAACTCTCTATTTAGCTCCATAGCCCATTTTTTGATTGGCTTGTTTGATTCCTTATTATTTAACTTTTTGAGTTCTTTGTATATCCTAGATATTAATCCTTTATCAGATATATAGCTGGCGAAGATTTTTTCCCATTCTGTAGGTTGCCTCTTTGCTTTTTTCACAGTGTCCTTTGCGGTGCAAAATCTTTGTAATTTCATGAGGTCCCAGTGGTTAATCTGTGGTTTTATTGAAATTTTTTTTTTTTTAATATTTGAGTTTTCTTATTTTAATTAATTTATTTATTTGAAAGAGACAGAGAAGGCCAGGACCTCTAGCCACTGCAAATGAAGTCCAGACACATGTGCCAATGTGCATCTGGCTTACATGTGTATGGGGTCCTTACAAGCCTCCTTAACTGCTGATCCATCTCTCCAGCCCTATGAAGCCTTTTTTCAAGTCCCTCTCCGGCTGAGTCTCCTCGCTCTTTCTTTTCAGTACTCCGTGCTTCCTTCTTGTGCTTACTCTCACTGCGGTGGACACAGTGCCATCTAATCATTGTCAGTTCCTCCAGTTTCCTGGCAAAGGCTGATATTTGTGTTGGGATGTTAGAATACCAAGAGTGACAACAGAAATGAGCCATGCTCGGTCAAGCAGCTAAGCCCAAGATTGTAAACTGGCAGTCTGGCCTTGTCAACTTTGCATTTGCTTTCCTGCTTGAGGGGCTTTTTTTTTTTTTTTTTTTTTTGTTTTTTTCAAGGTAGGTTCTCATTCTAGCTCAGGCTGACCTGGAATTCACTGTGTAGTCTCAGCATAGACTCGAACTCACGGCGACCCTCCTGCCTCTGCCTCCCAAGTGCTGGGATTAAAGTATGCACCACCACGCCCGACTTGATTTCTTTATTTGTGTGCTACTTGCCTAGACCCTGACTGAGAGCATTATTTTGTCCTTGCCAGGTCAATATGGTGAGACAGTTGAGTTCAGCAAGTGGCCTAGGCTAGAAACTTGAGTTTAGAATGGTGGGGTGGGGTAGGGTATAGAATTTTAAGGTTAGAATGCCTTCTTTGCTTCTTGTCCTCTTCCTAGTCGGATCCCCTTCAGAATGCGGTGGACCACATGGCTGTTCGTCTTGGGGTGTCACCAAGCAGGATTCTTTTGTTATTTGGAGAGACAGAACTGTCCCCTACTGCCACCCCCAGGACCCTAAAGCTTGGAGTAGCTGACATCATTGGTGAGTAGAAGAGACGCCTTGAAGCGGCTTTTGTCATGGAAGATGGGATATTGGGAAAGTTCCAGAGAGAGGCTTTCCTCCTAACCTCTCATTTTGGTGTTCCAATCCTGCCTGTACAGACTGTGTGGTGCTAGCAAGTTCTTCAGAGGCCACAGAGACATCCCAGCTGCTCCAGCTCCGGGTACAGGGCAAGGAGAAACACCAAATGTTGGAGATCACACTGTCTCCAGTAAGTAGGAAAGTGGCTGCTCACACCCCTCCCCCTGTCCCGCCAGTCTCCTGTCAGTTGATATGGATTTCTCCAAATCCTGACTTGCTAGGCATACTTCTCCTGTTCCTGGATGCCCACTCAGCCTAGATAGTAGAGACTTCCTTTCCCTTTGTTCTATAGTCTGCAGGTCCCCACCCATGTACAGACTCCTTCCTGTTACAACAGACAGGACCTTTATACAATAACCAGTGAAATCCAACAGAACAATAAAGGCACACTTCTTTGCATTTATTATTATTAACATTATTTTTGTTGTACCAGGGATTAAAGTTAGGCTTTGTGTATGCTGAGCTGGTGCTTTACCAGTAAACTATACCCACAACCCAAAGCCACACTTCTTTTTTTACTTTTGTTTAAAACATATATATAATTAATGTTTTATTTTTGTTTATTTAAAAGAGAGAGAGAGAAAGAGTGGGAGTGCCAGGGAATCTAGCTGCTGCAGAGGAATTCCAGATACATGTACCACCTTGTGCATTTGGCTTTATGTGGGTCCTGGGGACTTGAACCTGGGTCCTTTGGTTTTGTGGGCAAGCACCTTAATTGCTGAGCCATCTCTCCAGCCCTAATTTTTTTTTTAATTGTATTTATTTATTTATTTATTTGAGAGTGACAGACACAGAGAGAAAGACAGATAGAGGGAGAGAGAGAGAATGGGCGCGCCAGGGCTTCCAGCCTCTGCAAACGAACTCCAGATGCGTGCGCCCCCTTGTGCATCTGGCTAACGTGGGACCTGGGGAACCAAGCCTTGAACCGGGGTCCTTAGGCTTCACAGGCAAGCGCTTAACCACTACGCCCTCTCTCCAGCCCCTAATTTTTTTTTTAAATTTATTTACTTATTTGCAAGGAGAGAGAGAATGGGCATGTCAGGTCCTCTAGCCACTGCAAACAAACTCCAGACAAATGTGCCCCTGTGCATCTGGCTTTACGTGGGTCCTTGGGAATCAAATCTGGGTCATTAGGCTTTGCAAGCAAGCGTCTTAACTGCTGATTCAGCTCTCCAGTCTCCCCCCCCCCCCATTTTTTTTAGGGGAGGATTTGAGGTAGTTTCTTGCTCTAGCCCAAGTTGACCTGGAATTAATCTCAGGTTGGCCTCAAACTCACAGTGATCTTCCTACAGTGATCTTCCTACCTCAGCCTCCTGAGTGCTGGGATTAAAGGCATGAGCCACCATGCCTATCCCCCAGAATGATTTACTTATTTATTTATTTGCAAGTAAGGAGGGAGCGACAGAGAAAAGGGGGAGAGGGAAGGAATGGGCATGCCAGGGCCTCTTGCTGGCACCAGGTGCTTGTGCCTCTTTTGCGCCTAACTTACGTGGGTGGCTTGGGAATTGAACCCTGGGCTGGCAGTCTTTGTAAGCAAGTGCCTTTAACTACTGAGTCATCTTCCCAACCTCTTGTTTTTTTTCAATGTAGGGTCTCACTCTAGCTCAGGCTGACCTGGAATTCACAATATAGTCTCAGGGTGGCCTTGAACTCATGGTGTTCCTCCTACCTCTGCCTCCCCAGTGCTGGATGAAAGGCATGTGCCGCCACCACACCCAGCCCAACCTCTTTTTTTTTTTTTTTTTTTTTTTTAATGAGACAGGGTCTCTGTAGTCAAGGCTGGCTTGAAACTCACTAGGTAGCCAGGTTAATCTCAAACTTGGAGTGATCCTGTCCTGTCTTAGGCTTTCAAGTGGTTGGAATTTATACATACATACGTGTGTGTGTGAGACCCAGTGATTCCCCCCCCCCCCAAGTCCATCTTTGGGTTCCTGACATAAGGTTTGGGTGTAAGTAGAGAGCCAACAGTATGTATAGCTAAGCAGTCCACCTGTCACTGACTGGGTACCATTCTCTCCTGTTGGATGGTCTGCTAGATTGCCACCACTGCTGAAATCCCTCTATGGGGAGATTAGCTTCCCCTCTGACTGGCGCCAGGCTTTGCCCCCTCCTTTCCCTTTCTCCTCCCCTCCCTTCCCTTCCCTTCCCACCTTTCCTTTCCTTTCTTTCTCTCTCTTTTTTTGGCATTTTGAGGTAGTGTGTCTAGCCCAGACTGACCTGGAATTAATTCAGTATGTAGTCTTAGGGTGGTCTTTACCTCACGGTGATCCTTCTACCTCTGCCTCTCAAATGCTGGAATTAAAGATGTTCACTGTTGTGCCTGTCCTGGCCTTTTCTTTCTCACTTTGAGATTTTGGGGGAAATTCTTGGGGCTTATTATTTTAGTAGTCTGGTAGCTTAAGGAAATGACGAAAGTGTCTTCCTTTCTGCCATGCCAGTTCCAGCAAAAGGACCAGGAGCTCGGGGTCATTCTCAGCTACATAGCAAATTCATGGTTGGCCTGAGCTTTTGAGATGCTGTCTGAAAAATCCAAACCAAAACAAAACATTTCATAAGTTCTAAATGTGTACTATTCTGTGTCGTATGAAATCTTACACCGTTTGGTGGCATCCCACTCTGTCCCCTTTTGGATCTGAAACACCTTTTGTCCAGTATATCCACACAGTGACACAGTGCACATTATTCGCCTATCAGTCCTCAGTAGCTGTCAGTCTCATGATGTAGTGCTTATGTTCAAGGGAC
This sequence comes from Jaculus jaculus, assembly GCF_020740685.1. NCBI lineage: Eukaryota > Metazoa > Chordata > Mammalia > Rodentia > Dipodidae > Jaculus > Jaculus jaculus. The sequence continues at coordinate 59,726,289 of NC_059113.1, read as the reverse complement.
TCATTTTACTTAAAAATGGCCCCAAAAGCACAAGAGTAGTTAGGCTGTCAATTTGTATATGCCAAAGAAAAATCTGCACAGGGCATATGTGCGTGCGTGCAAGTGTGCTGGTACTGTGAATGGAACCCAAGTCCTTTTACAAACCTTTCACAGCTATACTCCCAGCCTTTCTGAGATTAGATCATGCTAAATTATATAGAGTGACCTAAAATCCTTCATTTAAGTGAAAGATGAAAATTCTAAGGAAAGGAAAGGAAAGGGAAAAGGGAAAAGGGAAGGAAAGGAAAGCATCCAGGCATGGTGGCCCACACCTTTAATCCCAGCATTTGGGAGGCAGAGGTAGGAAGATCACCATTTGAGGCCAGCCTGGGACTACAAAGTGAGTTTCTAGGATTAGAGAGAGAACCCTACCTTGGAAAAATAAAGAAAAATAAAATAAAATAAATTTTTTAAAAAAAGAAAGGAAAGGGAAAAATGTCAGTGCTGAGGTTGTTAAGATCTATATAAGATACTTAGTGTAAGAAAGACAGACACAGGCCACATTTACAAAACTTCTATAGTGTATTGTTAAAATTCTTCTAGTTTGGGGCTTGGGAGATGGCTCAGTGGATAAAGCCTTTGCCTCTCAAGCCTGAATGCTTGAGTCCAGTCCTCAGATTCCATGTGCAAAAGCTGGAAGCTACGGAGGGCTTCTGTAATCCCTGTACTCTGCTCCACCTCTGAGATGTGCGGTGGAGACATAATTTCTTGGCAGTTTGAAGCCAGTGCAGCAATGTACAGCAGCAGAGTGAAACTGAGATACACCGCTTCCAAGGAGCTGGGATGGCAAAGGCAAATCTCAAGTTGTGCTCTGTCTCGACATGCATGCAGTGACCCGTGTGCATGTTCCACACATGCAGGCCCACAGAAATACACATATACACATGCGTATACACACAATTCTTCATTTACTGTTGTCAGTTTCCTATTGCATCTAATTTTGTTGTTTTTGGAAACAGAATCTCATTCCAGACCAGGAACTCATGCTCTAGCCCCATGCTGGCCTTGAACTCACAGGGACCCTCCTACCTCAGCTTCCTGAGTGCGTGGAGTAAAGGCATGTGCCACCACACACGGCCTTATTGCACCTAATTGATAAACTTAGCTAATGTAAATATGTATGACATACACATAGGAAAAGTAGTATATTTGGGGTTTTGTACTATCCTTGGCTTGAGGTACCAAATGGAGTCTTGGAATGTGGCAATGAATAAGGAGACTACTGTATCACAACCTAGGTGGCTTAGAACAACAGAAATCAATTCTCTCATAGTTTTGTAGACTTGGAAGTGTGTAGGTAAGGTATTAGGACTGTATTCCCTCTGAGGCTACAGGTAGATTCTTCCATCCCCCTCTGGGGTGGTGACCATCGTTCCTTTGTACTGCTGTGTGTCTGTTTTCTATTGTGAGGTCCTAAGAACTACAGGATTAGCAGCCACCCTAATCAAATCTCACCTTATCTTAAGTTCATATTATTTGCAACGGCCCTAAGTCCAAATAATGTCTCATTCACATTTACCACAGGTTAGGACTGCAAGGTATCGGGGTGCACAGTATAACCCCTCACACTTGTCTAAGTTTACACGCATCACAAGTGGGAGAGCCCAGCTCTTAGTTTGGATCATTCTTACTCTATAGCCACTTGCCATCCTCTGCAGGGGGCTCTGGCTGGCTTCACTATTTGGCTCCTTGTCCCAAAATCTTTGTATTTATTTATTTTTAATTATTTATTTATTTATTTGAGAGACAGAGGCCCCCAGAGGTGAGGGGAGGGGAATGGGCATGCCAGGGCTTCCTGCTGGTGCAAACTAACTCTAAATGCATGCACAACTTTGTGCATCTGGCTTTACATGGATACTAGGGAATTGAACCTGGGCAGTCAGGCTTTGCAAGCAAGCACCATTAACTGCTGAGCTCTCTCTCCAGCCCTTTTTCATTATTTATTTATTTTTAAAGGTAGGATCTCACTTTATCCCAAGCTGACCTGGAATTCACCATGTAGTTCCAGGGTGGCCTTGAATTCATGGTGATCCTCCTACCTCTGCCTCTTGAGTGCTGGGATTAAAGGTGTACACCACCACACCCATCTCTTTATTTTTTAATAAACTTATTTATTTTGGGACAGAGTTTTATGATATATCCTAGGCTGCCTTTGGACTTATGATCTTCCTGCTTTTACCTCCTTCAAGTGCTGGTGATATGGGTTTGTGCTACACAACTGGTTAAGATTTATCTTTTATTTTTTCTTTTTTTGGTATGGTGGGGATTGAATTTAGCATGTCACATAAACTCTACCACTGCACTTACACCTCTAGCCCACTGTCCTGACTTGTCTGTTCATCTGTATGGAATCTCCCTACCCATTTCCTTTTACATTTTTCACACCTTTTCCCCCCTTTTCCTTCTAGGATTCTCCTCTTAAGATCCTCATGTCGCAGTATGAGGAGGCTATGGGACTCTCCGGACACAAGCTCTCCTTCTTTTTTGATGGGACAAAGCTTTCAGGCAAGGAGCTGCCAGTTGATCTGGGCATGGAATCTGGGGATCTCATTGAGGTCTGGGGCTGAAGCTGCTACTCCGTTTGGATACCCAACCAGGACTTGGAGAGATTTTTCCTGTTTATTTTTGCCCCATAAAGGGCTAGCTGAGTTAGAACTTGTTCGTTTGTTTTTTTCCCATCCTGAGAATTTAACCTTGCACATGCTAAGAACTTAAGTTGAGGCAAAACCAAGGACTGAACTTTGTCTCTGTCTCTGGTCCTGGCTTCAAGCTGTTAACTACTTGGCAGTTGTATGGTGGCTGCTGCTCATCTGCATAGCCTGTGGCTCCGAGCACATGTCATGCTGTGTGTTGTATCCTTTGGGACCCAGAGAAAGGATTCTCCCACCTTACCATTTGACCTTCACTATTGCCTTTTGTTTTATCAAAATGTCCTGTGAAATTCTGCTCCTATTTACGGGGTGAGTTGAAGTAATGCGGGTTGTGTGTCGGTGCCAAGCCTGGGATTTATTTCACATTGGGGAGCACAGTGGTTTTATTCTCTCTCAAGGCTGTGCATGCAGTTTGCTTGAGGTACTTGGTATGTAAGATAATGAGCAAGGACACATACCCTGAAGGTTTGAGCACAGGCAGATGAACACAGTGCTCTTGAAGGATAACAGTAAAGAATGGCATCTCAGCCCTGAGTGTTTCCTTCCAGAACTGCACATTGGAGCCATAAGTGAACACACGCAGTCATTTTGTTGGGAATCATAGTTGCACGGTCCCATGCAAAAGTACTCTGGTTTATGCCTTTTTCCCATTCATACCATCTTGTTAGTGCCCCATTTAATAGTTATTGTGCATCTTTGCATGTGAATAACCTCATAAGATACAGTGTTTTGGGGCTGGGGGATGTGGCACAGTGGGTAGGGTGCCTGCCTGCTGCCATGCAAAAAGCCTAGAGTTTCTCCCTCAGCCTTTCATAAAGCCAGACATGGTGGTGCATGCTTGTACTCCGAGCACTTGGGAGGTAGAGGCAGGCCAATCAGAATTCCAGGGTTATCTTTGGCTACATACTGAGTTTGAGGCCATCCTGGGCTACCCGAGACACTGTCATAACAACAAAAAACAAGCAGACAAAAAAAGCAATGTTTTATGAGTAAATATGCTTTTACTCTACTTACATGGTGCTGTGCAATTACCAAGGCCAGCTTGTGCTACCTGAGACCCTGTCTTTAAGAAATAGGTTATGTTTTATAAGTGAATATGATTTTACTGTATTTGTATGGTGCTGTGCAATAGACCTTATTGGTTTTACTCAGTATGAGTGAAGAGCTAACCCTGTTGACTCCTAGCTCTGTCATTACATTGATCTGTAGCTGGACTTCACAGTGGCATCAGATGAATTTTACTCACAACGCCTTAAATAGGGGACACCTGGGTGCCTCCAACTCCTTGGTACTCGAGGCCCAAGCTAACATACTTCTTCGTGTCCCCTTCTATGCCAGCGTGGACAGTTTGCTGGCATACATATCCAGGATGGGATTATGTGTTATACTGATTTTCTGGCTTTCCTGATTTTCTTTAGAATGGGGATTGTCAAAAAGCCAAACGTGGTGGCGCACGCCTTTAATCCCAGTACTTGGGAGGCAAGGTAGGAGGATCACTGTGAGTTCGAGGCCTGCCTGAAACTACAGAGTGAATTCCAGGTCAGCCTGAGCTAGAGTGAAACCCTACCTCGAAAAATTTAAAAAAAAAACAACAAAAACGTGGGGGGGGGGATTGTCCTTCTTGGGTATAAAGTACCACAGGATTTAGTGCACATTTATCTGGTCACCATTAGTGTTGGGAATTTTTCTCATATACCTGTCTACCTTTCTGGATTTTCTTTCTATGAACTGCTCATTTTTCATGAGGCTTCCTTTTTTTTTTTTTTTTTTAATTTATTTTTGAGTTGCTTGTACATTCCCGGGCAATTGCAAATAACCTTCAAAATAGCACTTTCATTTATCTAGGGAGATCTGTCACAAAATAAACATTCCTAATTTTAATTAACTTTAGTTATAAAGTTTGTTGCTTTTAGAATTCTTATTTAAAGCTACTTAAGATGATTTTACTTTGTTAGCATACTAGATTTTCCTTCCATTGCCTGGTATGGAGTATTGATTGTTCTGAGCTGTTGAACACTGGTTCTCATGGGTTGCTGGTAGGCTGTACTGATATTAAACATTACACATCCCTTACAAATGACCTGAAATATTCCTGTGTATGGGAGAACAAGTTTTATTATTTTTATCAGATAATTAGCCAGTTTTCTCAGCTTTGTCTACTAAGAAAAGTTATTTCTACTGATATTTAGTCTAATTTTCATGAAAGTATGTCAACTTATTAATTAAATTTTTTGTGTAAATGTATCAGTCTGTTGAATTTTGTAACACTTAAATCATCCATGGTGTGGTACAACCTTCCATTTTTTTTAAATGATCATTTATGTTTATGTCTATTAGGAAGTTTGAACATATGACTATTATGTATTCAATCTGAACTGAATAAAAGACAGCCATTCAATTTATGGATACTTGATTTGTCTTTGTGGTCCTCAAATGGTCCCCACCTACGTCCTTGTGATAGAGACCATTAGTTATTCCCTGACATCCTTTCTTCCTTGTTTCAGGTTAATAGGATCCCATACCTTGATGAAGTATAGAGACCCTCAGGATAGAGTAATGAAGCTCTCCCTGTAAATTAAACCCACTGTGGGGGGGTCGCTGGGGAGATGGCACAGAGGTTAAGATGCTTGCTTGAAAAACCTGATGACCCGGGTTTGGTTCCTCAGTACCCATGTAAAGCCAAGTGCACTAAATGACACCTGGATCTGGAATTTGTAATGGCCTGGCATGCCCATTTCCTCCTCCTCCTCTTTCTCTGCACTTGGAAATACATAAAGATACATTAAAAAAAAAATACTACTAGGCATAGCTAGAATTTGGGAGGCTGAGGCAGAAGGTTTGAGGCCAGTCTGGGCTACATATAAAGTCCCTGTCCTGTGTGTGTGTGTAAGTTGTACCACCAAACATAGACTTTTCTGTTTCACTATTCCCTGAAAAATATAGTATAACTATGTAGCATTCACATTGTCTGTGTGTGCGTGTCTCAGTGAGGATTGAACCCAGGACCTTGTTCATGCCATGGAAGTGCTCTGCTACTGAGCTTTGCCCTTAACCCTTCACGCGGTATTTGGTATTAGAAGTGATCTACGTACATGTGGCACAGTGCCAGCTTGGGCTCCTGGGGTGAAAGTGGAAAGGGGGTGCTACTCCTAGGAAGTGTCTAGAGAGGCATTGTGCCCTTTTCTTTGTTTGCTTCCTTCCTGCTGAGGGGAGGTGGAGCAATTCCACTGCCATGAGGAAACCTTGAGTTGGAGCTGTGTGGGAGGACAGTCACACAAGGAGCCCACATTTCCACCTCCATGCCATGTCATAGCCTCCATAGCATTGACCTTTGGTCTCTTACATGAACAGGAACTTTGTCTTATTAACTTACTGTTGTTTTAGTGTTCTCTCATTTGTAGCAAACCTACTTCTAAGCCTAAGGTGTAGCTATTGCAAACAATGTGTGTGTGTGTGTGTATGAACTATTTACTTGAGAGGAAGAGGGAGAAAGGGTGTGCTAGGATCTCCTGCTGCTGCAAATGTAAACTCCAGACGCATGTGTGGGTATTAGGAAATCAAACCAGGGCTGTCAGGCTTTGTGAGTGCCTTTATCCACCGAGCTGTCTCTCCAGACCTGCAGACAACATTGTAGTGATCTTGGGGTAATGTGTGAAATTTTTCTCCTATATTTATTTGCAAGAATGGAATCAGGGCTGGAGTAATGGCTTAATGGTTAAGGTGCTTGCCTGCAAAGCCAAAGGACCCAGGTTTGATTCCCAGGACCCATGTAAGCCAGATGCTCAAGGTGGCATATGTGTCTGGGGTTCGTTTGCAGAGGCTGAAGTCCCTGGTGTACCCATTCTCTCTCTCAAATAAATAAACAAAAATACACTAAAAAAAAAAAAAAAAGAATGGAATCACTTGTCAGTGGTCAAGTATGCACCTACCCAGCCAGGCCTGATGGCACCCACCTGTCATTCCAAGTTCAGGAGGCTAAGGCAAGATAATAGAAAGTTCAAGTCCTACCTGGGTCCAGAGTCAGTTTGAGGCCAGCTCTTAATGAGATCTCATTTCAAAATAAAAATTAAAAAAAAAATGGCTAGGAAAGCTCAATTGTAGAGCATTTGCCTGGCATGGATGAGGATCTAGGTTGGTTTTTTTTTTTTTTTCCTAATGATTTATTTATTTATTTGACAGAGAAAGAGGGAGGGAGAGAGAGAGAAAAAATGGGCACACCAGGGATCCAGCCACTGCAAACGAACCCAGACGTGTGCGCCCCCTTGTGTATCTGGCTAATGTGGGTCCTGGGGAATTGAACGTGGGTCCTTTGCTTTGCAGGCAAACTCCTTAACCGCTAAGCCATCCCTCAAGCCCAGGATCTAGGTTTTAACCCCCTCCCCACTTCTCTCAAATTTTGTAATGTGGATATTGAGCTCTTCTGCATCAGGGTTATCTTTGTACAGACTAGGTCTGGGGACATAGAAAGCCATGCACCTTGGGTGGAGTTCCTAGGACATGAAGAATTCAGCACCTTCTCCAAATATTGCTTCATATGAACTTGTAATGTCTTATGTCTAGACTCCCCATAGCTTTTAGCTCCTAAAACTCAATAAAAGCTACAAATAGGACTGGAGAGATGGCTCAGTGATTAAGACGCTTGCCTGCAAAGCCTAAGGATACCCGTTCGATTCCCCAGTACCCACGTAAAGCCAGATGCACAGGATGGCATGTGTGTCTAGAGTTCCTTCGCAGTGGCAAGAGGCCCTGGCCCACCCATTCTATTTGCTTCTCTGTTTCTATCTCTCATAATAAATAAATTATTATTATTGTTTTGGTTTTTTGAGGTAGGGTCTCACTCTAGCCCAGACTGACCTGGAATTCCCTATGTAGTCTCAGGGTGTCCTTGAACTCATAGTGATCCTCCTACCTCTGCCTCCCGAGTTGGGATTAAAGGCGTGTGCCACCATGCCCTGGCTATTAATCAAGTTTTAAAAATCTTCAACTAAAGTCAGGACAGGGCTTCCCTTCAGTCCCCTAGCCCTCCTTCAAATTATATCTTGTGTGTTGCATGATCATTTCCAGTCCTCCCAGGTACCAATGGATGGTACTAATGCTCTAAGACTTCACTCCCATGGTTGGACCTGTAAGACCCTTAGCAAATACTAGAAGGTTTCAACTTCCTTCTTCCCTCCCTCCCTCTCTCCCTCCTTCTTTCCCTCCCTTCCTTTCTTCCCCCTTTCTCTTTTTCTTTCTTTCTCTTTGTCTCTTTTTTTCTTCTCCCCTTCCCCCCTTTCACCTCTTTCCCACTTCCCCATTCCTTCCTTTTCCTCCCTCCTTTCCTCCCTCCCTCCTTTCCTTTCTTTCCTATAGGGTCTCACTGTAGCCCAGGCTGACCTGGAATTCACTGTGTAGTCTCAGGGTGGCTTTGAATTCAAAGCGATCCACCTACCTCTGCCTCCTGGCCTGGCTCTGCTCAATTTCTTCCAATTTTCCCTTGCAGTTATGAGTAGAGGATTTGGGAAAGATTTTTCCTTCAAAACTTATTAAATAAAGCAGGGTGTGGTGGCACATACCTTTAATCCCAGCATTCAGGGGGCTGAGGTAGGAGGATCACTGTGAGTTTGAACTCCAGATGCATGTGCCTCTTTGTGCTTCTCTCTTTACCTGGATACTAAGGAATTGAACCCAGGTCATTAGGCTTTGCAGGCAAACGCCTTAACTGCTGAACCATTTCTCCAGCCCCCCACCCCAATTTTTTTTTTTTTTCTAGGTAGAGTCTCACTCTGGTCCAGGCTGACCTGGAATTCACTATGTAGTCTCAGGGTGGCCTCGAACTCAGTGATTCTCCTATCTCTGTCTCCCAAGTGCTGGGATTAAAGGCATGTGCCACCACGCCCGGCCCAAAAAATATTTTTTTAAAAATATTTTTATTTATTTAGTTGAGAGAGAAAGAAGCAGATAGAGAATGGGGACTCAGGGCCTCCAGCCACTGCAAATGAACTCCAGATGAATGCGCCCTCTTGTGCATTTGGCTTACTTGGGTCCTGGGGAGTTGAACCTGGGTCTTTTGGCTTTGCAGGCAAATGCCTTGATGGCTAAACCATCTCTCCATCCCCAAACATTTAAAAAATCTCCCAGATTACCTAATAATCATTTCTAGGGGGAGTCAGGCCTATCAGTGATGCAGTCACTGGTAACTTATCAGTTCCACAGTTAATAACCTTCTACCCAGGCTCATGCAAATGATTCCAGTTTAACTCAATGGGTTAAGTAAAAAAGGTATGAGTGCTGGAGAGATGGCCTAATAGTTAATGCACTTGCTGTGAAGCCTAAGGACCCAGGTTCAATTCTCCACATAAGCCAGATGCACAAGGTGGCACATGCATCTGGAGTTTGTACTGGCTAGAGGCCTTGGTGCACCCATTGTCTCTCTCTCTCTCTCTGTCTTTCCCTTTGTCTCAAAAATAACTTTAAAAAGTATGAAAGATGGCCTTAATGGGGAAGAAGAGTGTTAATGGGAGGGGGAGGAAGATAAGAGAGGGTGTTTGGGGAGGAATGAAATCAAAATACTTTATATGTGTGAAAGTGTCAAAAATGGAAAATAAAAACTAAAATCTTCCTACCCCTGCCATCCTGTCCGACTCAGGTTTCTGCATAAAACACTTCGTGGGACTGGCCACATCTTTCATGTGTCCCACCTTGTCAGGAACAGCTTCTACCTCTGCCTGCCAGTGTCTTCCTCCCTTCCCAGTTCTCTGCACACGCTCGTTTTTCTTAGAAGTCTCTAGTTTAGTGCTATCCCTTGTTACATGTAGTTTCCTAGCAGAAGTTTATTGAGAGAAGTTGTTTCCTGCTTGAAAACTCCACTACCATCCATGTCACTGCATGGGTCACAGCCCCAAGCCCAGGACCTCACGCTCCTGGGTGTTCTTTACCTCAGCTGAACTATATTCCTAGACCTTCTCCTGAGGCTTTCATGATACCTTGATCTCCCTTGTCCACACCATGGTTGAATCAACTTAACTTTCTATCCTATGCTACCACTCCCTGCAGTCCAGTCTAACATCACCGGTCATTCATTCTGCTTCCCCTCCAGCCCCTTACCAGTCCTGGTCATACCCTGCAGCCAGTGATTTTCTCATGCAAATCTGACTTTAGTGATTTTTAAAATATATATATTTTTTTATTTATTTGAGAGAATGGGCACTCCAGGGCCTCCAGCCACTGCAAACAAACTCCAGACGCATGTGCCCCCTTGTGTATCTGGCTTATGTGGGTCCCGGAGAATCGAACTGAGATCCTTTGTCCTTCTGAGTGCTGGGATTACAGGCATGAGCCACTAAGAAGTTTATAGGCATATTCTGTTTTATGTAGTGCTGGGGGACAGACCTAAGACTTTGTGCATGGCAAGCAGTCTAACTGAGCTACACCCACAGTCCTGGAAGAGGGAACTTGAAACTGAATATTCATACAATTAATTTATGTTCAGAATGTATGCAGATTAGATGTATCTTGGAGATTATAGGAGTCTGATAAGTAGACTCTGCAAGAAGTCCTTGGATCTGCTGGCTCTGGTCTGATCGTTTAAAAAAATTTATAGCCGGGCGTGGTGGTGCACTGTTTCCCAACCAAACAGACGTAGGAGGATCACCGAGTTTGAGGTCAGCCTGGGACAACATTGTGAGTTCCAGGTCAGCCTGGACTAGAGTGAGACCTTAGGGTGGGGTGGGGGGAATCTAATGAATAAATTGTGAGTATGGGTATGCCAGGGCCTCTTGTCACTGCAAACAAACCCCGGATGCAATGTGCCAACCCGAAGACCTGGATCTACGTGGGTACTGGGGAATTGAACTTGGGTAGTGAGGCTTTGGAAGCAAAGCTCTTTCACAGCTGAGCCATGTCCCTTTTCTGGTGTGTCCTTGACGACTCTCTGGCTGTCCTACTATGATACCAGAGGGCGCCAGGGCTCCAGACTTCTCAGGTTTTTAGTGCCCACACTGAAAGCTCAAGGTTGGCCAACCCGGACAGAAAATGGGACTTCTGCTCCTCTTTATTCATTCAACAACTGCTGAACACGGCTGTGCCGCCAGGTCCTGGACGACTGCCGAAATCGGGAACGAGTCGCTACCATCTGCAGAGATACCTGCCATTCACAAAACCTTTGCGGGTCTGTTGCCTCGTGATCCCAGATGACGCCCCTGAGACCCACCGGCTTGCGGGGCCCAGCCTCCGCGACGCCACGTTAGTAACCCGGCCAGTCAAAGCTTAGCCCCTGGGGACCGCCGGCGACCGGCAATCACGTGTCCCGGGAGCCTGGGAGAGGCCCGCCGGGCTTCCGTAAGTCGGGTGGGCGGGTCACGCGGCGCCTAGTTCTTGTGTCACGTGACCTGCGCCGGCATCATGGCGGCCGCCGTGGTGCAACGCCGGGCTGAGTGACAGGGCGTTCGGTGCGCTCCGTTCCCGGGCCGGTGTGCGTCCGCGCGGACGGGCAGGTCCTCCCCGGCCCGCTTCTGTGTCCCACAAGTCCCTTCCGCGCGTTGTGTCCGCTGGGATTGGAGGGAATGACGGGGCACGGGGCCCTTCTCAGTTGTGTTCCGCGCTTCGGAGCGAGCTGCTAGCCCAGCCGGGCGCCCTCTCCGTGCCCGGGACCCTCCATCCTTTCTTTCTAGCCTCCTTGCTCGCAGGTGGGACCGGAACGCGGCCAGGCGAGGCCGCCTGGGACCATGGCAGGCTCCGACACGGCGCCGTTCCTCAGCCAGGCGGATGACCCTGATGACGAGCCAGTGCCCGGCCACCTGGGCATCCCAGGGTCTGTGGGCACTCCCAAGGCCGGGGAGCCCGAGGTCCCGGACCAGGAGGGGCTGCAGCGCATCACCGGCTTATCTCCGGCCCATTCGGCTCTCATAGTGGCGGTGCTGTGCTACATCAACCTCCTCAACTACATGGATCGCTTCACCGTGGCTGGTGGGCGCTGCCCCCTGGGGAGGAGGGAGGTCAGGGCAAGGCAGTTCGTGGGGTGGTAGCGCCTCGCCTAGCTCATCCCGCTTCTTCTTCCAGGCGTCCTTCCAGATATCGAGCAGTTCTTCAACATCGGGGATAGCAGCTCAGGCCTCATCCAGACTGGTGAGTGTAGCCTCCTCGAGCCACAGGAGCTTTTCTTCGTGTCCTACCTCAACTGCGGCTGCATGTAGGTCTGTCTAGGGCCTCATTAATGAGGGTTCAGTGGCCAGTGGGCTTGTCTTGGCCAGAGCTAGGGGAATTAATGGCCCTGACAGCTCTGACTCTGTCCAATTAGTCAGAGGGAGTCAGTTTGGATTAATGATAAAGGCAGACATGGGTTTCAGTCTCCACTCACCCACTTACTATTGCCTTAGAGAGGCAGACATCCTCTCTAAGCCTCACTTTCCCAGTCTGTAAGGTGGAGCTAGTAGTAACAGCATAATTTCTTTTTCTTTTCTTTTTTTTTGATCGGGTGGGGTGGCGCACGCCCTTAATCCCAGTACTCGGGAGGCAGAGGTAGGAGGATTGCCATGAGTTCGAGGCCACCCTGACACATTACATAGTGAATTACAGGTCAGAAAATACATATATATGTATTTGCAAGCAGAAAGAGAAAATATGAATGGGCATGTAAGGCACTGCAAATGAACTCCAGATGCATATGCTACTTTGTACACCTGGCTTTATGTGGGTACTGGGGGATCAAACCCAGGCCATCAGGTTTTGCAAACAAGCACCTTTAACTGCTGAGCCATCTTCCCAGCCCAACACAGACTATTTCTTAGGACTGATTTGAGGATTAAATGAAATGCCTCTGCCTAGTGCTGTTTGGCATGTGGTAAACAATAAATAATGGCAGGAGAACTGGTGTTCTGGGGGAGGAGAAGCCAGGATAAGTCTTCTTTTCCTTCTTTCCCTGCTTCATTTCTCAAACAATTCTGAGCACCTATGTGCCCGGCCCTGGAGGAAGTGCTGTTAACAGGACTTTGGAAGGATATGCTTGTTTTCTAATCCTTTTAATTCTTTCATCAGCTGAGGACTAGCTGCTGCTATTTCTATTTTATACAGGAAGCAGATAGAGCTACCTGTATTTTTATAAACAAACTGAGGCTTGGAGAAGACTTAAGACTTGCCACATAAGTAATTAGAAGCAGAACAGGAATTTGAAACAAAGTCATGCAGTGATCTTTTACCTACTCCAGGGCATGAGGAACTGGAGGTACTTTTAAGTCTGGAGAAATGAGAATGGGGTCATATGTCAAGGTGTTATGGAATTAGAGAAGTAATTGTTCTAGATGGCCCTGTTTATCCTAACCCTTTTTCATTCAATACGTGTCGCTGATTGAACATCTGTTTTTGTGTTAGGTTGTGGGTTCAGTGAATCATAGTCTTGGCCAGTACAGAGCAGACATTTTCCTGTTAGAAGGTGTTAATTAAAATGAGATAGTTTTCATATGGATAAGTGTTACATAAAAGAAAACATACAGTGCATGTGACTGACAGGGATGGGACTTGTGGTAGTCTGGGCAGGTATTTGAGCTGGAATCTGAAGTAGCTGAACTTTGTGAAGAGATGCACACATCCCAGACAGAGGGAATGTCAGTTGCTTGAACTTATCTAAGATGGTGTTGACCTTGGCAGTTGCCCATGGGGATACAGAGAGGAAGAGAAAAGAGGGGCTGGATCATATAGGGTACCATGGGCATGGTGTGGAGTGTGGATTTTGTTTTAGGTTGGGTGGGAGGGAGGGATGTGTGTGTATATACATATATATATGTATATTATCTGAAGTATCCATTCTACAAAGGAAGGTAGAAGGCTGTGAGGATATGACTGCATTACTCCCCTTGGTAGCAAGCTCTGATGGGCTGCAGGGTTGAGACCTGGATGGTGTGATGACAGTGAGGAGGAGGGTGGGAATCTGGTGCTTTAGACATTTCTGCCCTTCCTGTCCCTCCCCTCAGCTGGAGTAGGAGTAGGGGGCAGGGGACCGGGACTGGGCTGTGACTCTCTGCTTCCCCCCAGTGTTCATCTCCAGTTACATGGTGTTGGCACCTGTGTTTGGCTACCTGGGTGACAGGTACAATCGGAAGTATCTCATGTGCGGGGGCATTGCCTTCTGGTCCCTGGTGACACTGGGGTCATCCTTCATCCCCAGAGAGGTGAGGCCCTGAGCTGGCTTGGCCACTCCCTACTCCCCTGTCAATCTTTGCCGCTGCTCTCTGGAGTCATTTTGGACTGAGCCTGGGGAACTTCTAGTTTCCTTGGTCTGTTCAGTCTTACACCTTCTCCTTGCCTGAGTTAATATGCCCACCCCATCCGCTTCCTTTTTCTTCTAGAACTTTCTTTACTCATCATTCCCCACTTTCCTTGACTCCTCCACTTCATACCTAAGTACTCTTGTTTTTCTCCACCATTAAAACCCCTCTCCCCTTCCTGGTTGGACTTCCTGAAAGGCCTCTTAAAGCCCAGTGCAAGAGAAAGAGCAGCCAGAGGGCAGCTGTCATGAGGCCTGCACTTCTCTGTCACTTACTCTTAAGTGCTGCCCTGCCACTCCATTGGCTTGGCTCTGCTATTGCCAAAGTCAACAGAGTGCTCCTGGTGTTCAGTGCAGCTCCTTTGGCTAGTCCTGTGCTTGCCAGATCTCCCGAGAGCCTCAGGCATGTTGACCCACTTCTTCCCTAAAACTGCTACCTTGTGATGCCACACTGCTGGTTTCCGTCCTAGGCAGGTGCTTCTTTGTTCCCTTGAGTACTTCCCACCTCTGCTGTCACTCTGCCCTAGACTTTGTCCTCGGTCCCAGGTCCTGCGTATTGTCTTCAGGTGGTCATATACCCTGACCTTAGCTTCAGGTGTCTTTGGTAGGCAAATACCATACCACTACCACCACCTAAGATCATTGTTCACCACTGGGGTGTGTTGGTTGGAAGAGAAAAAGTACAGACCAAGATTTATTTTCCACCTCATTACAATGTAATGACCAGACCCTTTACTGTATAGTTGTCACAGTAGTTTTGTGAACAAGTTCTTGTTTTTCCCCTTTTTCAGATGAGGAAACTGAGGCTCAGAGAGGTTAAATAACTTTCTCAAAATCACAGCTAGTAAGTGAAACCAGGGTTACAGCCAGGTCTGTGTGTTTCAAACCCCAGGCCTCTCTCACTGCCCCTCCTGTCCTCAAGTGCTAGCTGGTGAGGTCATCTGGGAGGTTGGCTCCAGGGTGGGGTGCTACCTCCCCTCATGTCTCCTTCCCTAGCGTTTCTGGCTGCTCCTCCTGACCCGGGGCCTGGTAGGGGTTGGGGAGGCCAGTTACTCCACCATTGCGCCCACCCTGATCGCGGACCTCTTCGTGGCAGACCAACGGAGCCGGATGCTCAGTGTGTTCTACTTTGCCATTCCTGTGGGCAGGTGAGCAGACACTGGACTGGTGTGGGCACAGGGCCTAGGTGGGGTAGTTGACTGACCAAATGTCCCTTCTCTTCCTGTTGTCTTCCCCCAGTGGTCTAGGTTACATTGCAGGCTCCAAGGTGAAGGATGTGGCTGGGGACTGGCACTGGGCCTTGCGGGTGAGTCTGGTTATGTTCTGGGGGATGGTCAGTGGCATTCTCACTGCTCCTCCTTTTTGACACACATTGCAACCCCTTTGAGACTATGCTCACCATTCTGAGCCCACAGGGAACCTGACTGTCTCAGCAGGAAGCCATGTGCTAGACAGAAGTCCTGCTTGCAGAGGACAGGAATCCAGTTTACAGCTGGAAGCCCCAGAAAGTGATTGTGTTGTCCTTCCTCATGGAAAAGTCCATAGGTGAACTTCAAGTAAAGATGGACTCAGGGCTCCCAAGCCATCACTGGAATTGGATCATTCTCTCTTCAGCTTTCTTTTCCTCCTTGTTAGCTTTATTCTCAAGTGCTTGAGAGCCCTAAGCGATTGTCTTTTAGTTGAGCAATTTCAGAATAATTCAGGATACTTCACACCCTTGAGCAATAGTCATGGGATGATGGTGTCTTTTTAGATGAATGTGGGTTATATGCCTACTGTGACATCAGTCACTGTGGATGGGAGATAGACAGTCTTCTTGGCCAAGTGTTGGATCTTATTTGAATCATGTGGATTGACAGAAACTGTGTGTGTGTGGGGGGGGGAGCAGCATGCTTTTCTCAAAGAAAGTTAGGATGCTCTTATCAAAGAAGATGCAAAATTAGGCTTATAAAAATTAGGGTGTTGGTACTGGGCATGGTGGTGGCGCACACCTTTAGTATCAGCACTCGGGAGGCAGAGGTAGGAAGATCGTTGTGAGTTTGAGGTCAGCCTGAGACTACATAGTGAATTCCAGGTCAGCCAGGCAACAGTGAGACCCTACTTCAAAAAACGAACAAACAAACAATCCAAAAATATCAGGTGGCCTCTAGTGGGTATCCCCCCTTCTAAATTGTAAGCTTAGCTTCCTTGAGCCAATACTTGAGGGGTGTGTGAGATGTCCATGCCCCTTGTTCTCCTTAGCCTCAGCTCTTTGACCCCTGGCCTGTGTCCTGAAGCTTGCTCTTTCCCCAGGTGACACCAGGGCTGGGGGTAGTGGCTGTTCTGCTGCTGTTTCTTGTTGTACGAGAGCCCCCAAGAGGAGCTGTGGAGCGACACTCAGATTCGCCACCCCTCAGCCCCACCTCATGGTGGGCAGATCTGAGGGCACTGTCACGAAAGTGAGTTTAATCCCTTCTTGCTTCCACATCAGAGGCCTCCATATAGGACTGGACCCTTGAAAAGGGTGGGGGCCTAGTTTTTTGTTTTCGGAACCCAGCTGCTGCTGCCCCCTTGTGGCATGTGTGCCTGAATTACAGGCTCTGATCACACCCAGCTTCTGACTTAATAAGCCAGGAAGAAGAGAGGTCCATTCCTGTGGGGCATCTGTGTGGGGTCTGACTTTTTCCCAACGTCCATAGCCCTAGTTTCGTCCTGTCTTCCCTTGGCTTCACTGCTGTGGCCTTTGTCACCGGTTCCCTGGCTCTCTGGGCCCCAGCATTCCTGCTACGATCCCGTGTGGTTCTGGGGGAGACCCCACCCTGTCTTCCTGGAGACTCATGCTCTTCCTCTGACAGGTATGTAGGCTGGGTGGGGCTGGGTATTCTGCATGGGGAGATCCAGACTCAGGCAAGTAGATTTCGAATCCCGATTCCACCAGCTACTTCTGGTTTCGGTTTCAGGCACTATGATGGTACGTGTGGGCCCTGGGACACTGCTAGACAGATTCAGGTGTGAGGGTGGATGGGGTGGACAGTTCCTCTCCAGACGGAGGGCCTTGTTGAAGAGGGACGAGTTCCCATACTCCTACCTCATCCTTAGTCTCATCTTCGGGCTTATCACCTGCCTGACTGGGGTCCTGGGTGTGGGCCTGGGCGTGGAGATCAGCCGTCACCTTCGTCGCTTCAACCCCCGGGCTGACCCCCTGGTCTGTGCTGCTGGCCTCCTGGGCTCTGCGCCTTTCCTCTTCCTGTCCCTGGCCTGTGCCCGAGGTAGCATCGTGGCAACCTATGTGAGTAGCTAGAAGAGGGGAAGAGGGTGTGCTGGGTGTGTGTGGGGGGAGGTAACTATCAGGGCAGGACTGGGGTCAGCCAGTAGAGGCAGTGCCTCACTTGGAGTCTCAGCTGGGTGATGTTGTCAAAGCAGCTTAACCTTTCTATGCTCAGTTTTTTCATGTGTAAAATGGGACTGATTACAGTAGCATTGTCTCAGAGGTGTGTTGAGGAATGAATGGGTGAGACTGGTTCAAGTGTTTCCTCTTGAGAACACCCTCTCCCATTGCCACTCAGGTTTTCATCTTCATTGGAGAGACCCTGCTGTCTATGAACTGGGCCATCGTGGCTGACATTCTGCTGGTGAGTAGACAGGTTCAGATTAGCTCAGAGGCCGACGGGAGTAGGGATTTGCATCCAGGAGATGGCACTTGCTCAGGTAGCCCTCCTCTTCTACACAGTCCGACCCATGTGCATATCAGAGTCCAGCTGCAGAGGGGCCTGTAGTCCTGCCCAGTCACATGCCAGCCTTGGGCTTACACTGGGCTTTGACCCTGTCTCCCTAGAGCCCCCCCACCCCCCGCCACACACAATGAGCTCTACCCCCCTCTCTCTCCAGTATGTGGTGATCCCCACTCGACGTTCCACTGCTGAGGCCTTTCAGATCGTGCTGTCCCACTTGCTGGGTGATGCTGGGAGCCCCTACCTCATCGGCCTGGTAAGTACTGCCTTTGGCTGGGTTGGGGACCTGATAGACCCCACTGTGGTAGATTACTGGTGGCCTGATCCTGGGTGGATGGAACATTCTGGTCCAGTAAGTTGGTGCTGTCCTGTGTACCTAGCACCTTGCTTTAGGTCCTCTGCTGGATAGGAAGGATGTCTGGAAGTTAGTCTGTGAGGCCAAAGGCCTCATGCTGTGGCCAAACCTCTCCCTTTCCAGGCTCCATTTTACTCTTTTCTGGGGGCCGGGTTCTTCAAGGTAGAGTCTCACTATAGTCCATGCTACTATAGTCCACTTTGACCTGTAATTCAGTATGTAGTCTCAGGGTGACCTTGAACTCATGGTGATCCTCCTACCTGTGCCTCCCTAGTGCTGAGATTAAAGGCATGCGCCACCACACAAAGGTCCATTTTACTTTTTTTCCTGGTGCTCAGGAGCTCCTATTCCCTGGATCTCTGACTTTATCCTCCCCACAGATCTCTGACCGCCTTCGCAGGAGCTGGCCCCCTTCCTTCTTGTCTGAGTTCCGGGCCCTGCAGTTCTCACTGATGCTCTGCGCCTTTGTTGGCGCTCTCGGAGGTGCAGCCTTTCTGGGCACCGCCATGTTCATTGAGGGTGACCGCCGGCGGGCCCAGCTCCACATACAGGGTCAGTGAGGGTCACTGCCTACCATCACAGTACTGTCTGTCCATCTGTTGGCTGAGAGTGTGTACCCTGCATCTCAGTATACAGCCCTTTCCCCATTCAGCTTGGGGCTGTCCAACAAGTTGATCTGTCATTCTATCTGTATCCACAGCTCTGGTGGCTTTCACTGTTGCCGCACCCATGTCCCACTGCCTTGTTTGTCCCCCTTGGGCTCTTCAGTCTGTCCAGCCCTGACTGTGACCCACCCTACTGCAGGTCTGTTGCATGAGGCGGGACCCACGGATGACCGGATTGTGGTGCCCCAGCGAGGCCGCTCCACCCGAGTCCCTGTGTCTAGCGTTCTCATTTGAGGAGCTGTTGCTCACCTGTCTACACACGCGCCACTGCTGGCCCTGGGCCCATAGTGCCTGGGTTCATCCGACCCAGGTTACAGGCGGAGGCTCTGGGTCACATCCAGCTCCCAGACACTACAGGAGTAGCCTACGGAAGAGATGGGGATCTGGGCGGGGGTCCCTCACTGGGGCAGCCCACAGGTTTGGTGCTATTTGTAATGGAATAAAATTTGTAATTAGACCCAAAGTGATTGCTTATCTTTCTCTGGATACCAGTGGAGAGTGCCTCCAGCCTCAGGGCTCCCCAGGGACTATGGGTCACTCTTAGGGGCAAGTCCCTGTCTTCTGGGCTAAATGACCCAGAGGGAAGACTCTCCTCTGAGTAAGCTGGTTCTTTGTGAGGGTGACTCACTGTGCTCCCCTGGAAGCAGGCAGGTCTGGGAGGTGGCGGGAGAAGGGGTGCCCTGTGCACTGTGGGGTTTGGTCAGAACCTCCCTGTTGCTCTCCCAACCTGGGCCTGGGGAGGCTATAGCTTGTGTGGCTAGCATGCATCTTTCTGTTCCCAGTGGAGGGGTCGCTGAGCCCTGCAGTGACAGTCCCTTCCTGAGAACGCAGGCAGCCCCTCTGCCGCCTCCTCTTTCCCACAGCTGAGTGGGGGTGGGTGGGTAGGGGGCGGGTGCAGCAGGCTGAGGAGCCTGATGATTTCCTGCCCTCACCCAGCTCTCACCACAGCTTCCTGTCGCACGAGGGTGTCGAGGAGAGAAGGAGAGGCGGGTGGGAGCAAGTGTGGGGCAGGTGCCACTGGGCACTGGGATCGCGCCTAGGGTGTCTGGACCACGGGCTTTACAGGAGGTTGACGGATGGCCAGGGCCCAGCCCAGGCTCTGGGAGTAGCTTCTTCAGCCAGCACGGAGTCCAGCTCAGCCCGACAAGGGAGTGCGTCCTTGAGTTTTGGAGGAGAGCACAGCTGCCTCCTGCCAGGCTCCAGGCTGGGGCCCACTCGGCCCCACAGCTGGCTGCACCTCTACATATAGGGGCTGTGGTGCAGCCGGGCGGGGTACAGGCTCTGCAGATGGAGGCAGACACTCTGCCCCCTTTGGCGCTGGGTCTCCTGCTGTTGCCTTTGGCCACACTGCTGGTGGCACTGTGTGTGCGCTGCCGTGAGCTTCCAAGTAAGTAGGGAGCTGTGAGATGCCGCATACGGGGCGCCCCAGCAGGATCCTCACCCTTTCCACAATCCCTCGCTCCCTAAATGTCTACCTACCTCAGTCCTACCCCCAAGAGAGCCCTTGCCCCCCTGTACCCCAATCCTGTCTCACTGGCCCTCTCTCCCCCAGCCTCCTATGACAGTGCTTCTGCAGAGAGGTGAGTCTGCAATCCTCTTCCCCCGTGTGTTTTCCCTCTGTCCCCGTGGCTGGCCTGGGTCTGGGACCTCTTGGCCCTGCACCCAGACTGCCTTTCTCCTGCCAGTTCATATCCCAGGAGCATCCTCTTCAAGCCACCTCGTGAGTATACAGGCCTACCTGTTGTGCTGGGAAGAGTGTGCCCGAGCCTGTGTTCATTTCTCCATCCTGGGCTCTCCAGAGGGCTTTCCCCCACCCCACTGGGATAGGGGGAGGTGGAAGCCTCCAGGCCTGTCTGCCTTTCAAGACCTTGATGAGGGTGTGTGGGGTGGGGGTCATGTCAAGTCATTCCCTCGAGCTCGGTTCTCTGTCCTCAGAAATGCCGCCTGCTACCTCCTACTTGCCTGTTACCTCCTTCCTGCCTCTGAGCCAGCCAGACCTGCTCCCCATCCCGTGAGTACCTCTTAACTCTTCTCTTCTCTGGCCCACTGTGCTTCTCACATTTTTGGACTGGGGATCTCCTTCCTTGTAACCCTTCTTGCCCCTAGAACTCCACTATCATGATCTCTAACCTTTGACTCCCAGGAGATCTCCTCAGCCCCCCAGGGGTTCCCATCGTATGCCATCTTCCCGGCAGGATTCAGACAGTGGTAAGTTTACTGAGGGCTGGGTGGTTGGGGCGGGCCAGGACACAGGACCAGGCTGAACTGACCAGGTCTTCTGACTCTCTCTTTGAAGCAAACAGTGTGGCAAGCTACGAGAACCAAGGTGTGTCTGGGGTCTGGGCACTGAGCTGGCTGGGCAGGCTGGGGCGTTTCTCAGATCATGTTGACATGTTGACCCTTTGTCATTACTTCCAGAGCCGGCCTGTAAGAACATGGATGAGGAGGAAGATGAGGATGACTATTCCAATGAGGGCTACCTGTGAGTGGCTACATAGGTGGTGGAGGCAGTGGCTGGGTGTCCTTTGTTCACTCTCTTTGTTCCTTCTTTCCTTCCAGAGAGGTGCTTCCTGACAGCACCCCAGCCACCAGCCCTGCTGTCCCGTCTGGCCCTGTGTCCAGCAGCCCAGGCTTCCGAGGCAGCGCCTTCTCCAGTGAGTTGGGTTCTGTGTGCCCTGCTTCCTCCATGAGCCCTTGCTCTCTGCCCTCTCATTCCTTTCTTGATTGTTGTCCTTCTGTTTCTCCCCTTTTTTCAAATATTGATTTATCTGAGAGATGGGGGGAGGGAGAGAGGGAAGAGAGAATTGGTTCAACAGGACCTTCTGCCACTGCAAATGCCACTTTGCACATCTGGCTTTATGTGGGTACTGGGGAATCGAACCTGAGTCATCAGACTTAGCAAACAAGTGCCTTAATCATTGAGCCATCTCTACAGCTCTCTTTTTCCCTTTTCTTTCTTTTTTTTATTTTATTCTTTTGGTTTTTCAAGGTTCAATTCTCCAGTACCCATGTAAAGCCAGATACACACAGTGGTGCATGTATCTGGAGTTTGTTTGCAGTGGAAGGAAATGGCACACACATACTCTCTCCTTGCAAGTAAAGAAATAAAATTTAAAAATTACTTTATTTTTATTTATTTGAGGGAGAGAGAATGGGCATGCCAGGACCTTCAGCCACTGCAAACAAACTCCAGATGCACATGCCACCTTGTGCTTATGTGGGTCCTGGGGAATTGAATTGGAGTCTTTTGGCTTTGCAGGCAAACACTTTAAATGCTAAGCCATATCGCCAGCCCCGAGCTTAGTTTCTTTTTTCTTTTTGGTTTTTCAAGGTAGTGTCTCACTCTAGCCTAGGCTGACCTGGAATTCACTGTGTAGTCTCAGGGTGGCTTCGAACTCATGGTGATCCTCCTACCTTTGTCTCCTGAATGTTGGAATTAAAGGCGTGCACCACCACGCCCGGCCAATCTTAGTTTCTTTTTTTTTTTTTTCATTTCATTTTATTTTTTTTTTAATTTTTATTAACATTTTCCATGATTATAAAATATATCCCATGGTAATTCCCTCCCTCCCCACCCCCACACTTTCCCATTTGTCTTAGTTTCTTTAGAGCTGCTTTTGGTCTCATCCTCCCTGGCCTTATTCCTTGTGCTTTCCTTAGGATCTGGTGGTCTTTAGTTTTCTGTCTTCCTCCTCCCTCTGTCCTTCTTACCTGAAGCACAACCAGGAGTGTTTCAGATTTGAGAATATTTGTGTGTGCATAATTAATTATTTTGGAGATGGGACTCAAGGCTAAACACAACTCATTTGTGCCAGGTGTGCCTTTAATCCCAGCACTTAGGAGGCAGAGGTAGGAGGATCACCATGAGTTCGAGGCCACCCTGAGACTACATAGTGAATTCCAGGTCAGCCTGAGCTAGAGTGACACTGTACCTCACAAAAGCCAACCAACCAACCAACCAACCAACCAACCAAACAAACAAACAAAAAAACACTTGTGTTTCATATACAGAGTCTTGACACTAGCTTTAGGTAATAATTTAAATAATCTTTTGTTTGAAACTAAGTTCCATGGTCTAGAATTTTCTGCTTGTAGCAGCCTATCACCCCTCAAAAGGCTTTTGATTTTGGATTTTTAGTTTAGGGAAATTCAACCAGTCCATATTTACCATGAAATATTGCTTCCTCACCAGGGCTGTATTTCCCATCTAGATTTCTAATTTTCCATTTCTCTCCTAAGCTCTAGACCATTCGCTTTATCCATTCATTTTATTTACTATTTACTAGGTGTGTCTGGTGAGTTAGTGATAGGGGTTTAATGAGTCTTTGCATCATATTGCAGTGATAAAAGAACCATTGTTAACTGAGGACTGCTCATGCCCTAGTAAAACTGGATGGATATAACTCATAAAATCTCATAATTTTTTTCTTCTTTTTTTTTTCAGGGTAGTGTTTTGCTCTATCCCAGGTTAACCTGGAATTCACTATGTAGTCTCAGGGTGGCCCCCAACTCACAGTGTTCCTCCCACCTCTGGCTTCTGAGTGTTGGGATTAAAGATGTGTGTCACCACATCCGGCAAACCTCATCATTTCTAAGTGCTCTGGTGCTTATACATCTCCCTTCCTTCCTTCCTTCCTTTTTTCCTTCCTTCCTTCTTTCCTTCCTTTCCTTCCCCTCCCTCCCTCCCTTCCTTCCTCCCTTCTTCCTTCTCTCTCTCTGTCTTCTTTCTTTTTGAGATAGATCTCACTGTGGCCCAGGCTGACCAGGAACTCACTCTGTAGTCCCAGGCTGGCCCTGAACTCACAGCAATTCTTCTATCTTCTTTCTCCTGAGTGCTGGGATGAAAGGCATATCTCCACGCCTGGCACTTGCCTACTCCTTTCTTCTGCTCTTTACTTCTATCTCTGTGCTATGGCAGGATTTTTTTTTTTTAATCAAGTTATAGTGACTGATTGATTGATATACTCTTGCTTCTGTGATGCCTAAGATGGCCTTTATCCCTGGCCTGAAGCTGTGCTGTTCCAACCTCCTGTGTGGCTGTGACCTCAGGCACGTGCCATCATGCCTGGTTCAGGGTTTATTTGCTTTAATTCAGTCGCATTTAGTGGGTGACAGGCTGTATTTTTACTATTTACTGCTTTAATAACAGTCCTATAAGGTATGTCCTGTTATGAACTGTTTTACAGATGAGAACAGTAAGGGAAAGAGAGGTTAGGTAACTTGTCTGAGTTCACCCAGTTAGTGCTATAGCTGGGATTTGAACCCAAGAAGTCTGGCTCCAAAGCCCAGCCTGTCTGGGTTCTTATGCAGAATGTAGGTAACCCACAAGAATGAAGCAACACTGGAGGTGATGTGTGTAAGCCAGGGAAGGAGTGGCTCAGGCAACAGCTGTGGATATTGGGAAGCCCTACAGGTTTGAGGAAGGGGAAGCCAGCTGGACCAAGTGTGTCATTTCCCTTTCATACATGCCGTCAAGCTTTCCCCATCCTGCGCTGCACCTGATCTCTGCTCCTAGCCTGGGGACCAATCTGGGTCCTGCAGCATTACTGTTCCCTTTCCCCCGTGCCTCCAGTGCAGTGGATCTGCTCCATGGCTCTTACCTTTGTTCAGACCTTTGCTTTTCCATGATATTCTCTGTGCATCCCTATGTTGGAGGGTGGGTTATATTGGAGTCTCAAGGTGTTGGTCTTTGGGGACCTGGATGAGGGGCCTCTGGGGATCAGGAGCTATCTAAGTGGCAGCACTCCAATGGCTTTCCTACAGTGGAGTCAGGCGAAGATTACGTGAATGTCCCTGAGAGTGAGGAGAGCGCAGAGGCATCTTTGGGTAAGTGACTTTCGTGTTCCATCCCGTGGTCATTATACTGTGCACCCTCTATGTGGCCTGCCCCCACTGTTCGTATAGCTGTCCCTCCTTCTGACTTGTTCCCACAGACGGGAGTCGGGAGTATGTGAATGTGTCTCAGGAACTGCCAGCGCCTAGGGCTGAGCCAGGTGTGTCCTGGGCAGGGGAGGGAGCAGAAGCTGGGGAGCTGCCTTGTGAAGGTAGCCTTCAGGTTAGACACCAGTATCTGCTCGTCTTTCCAGCCCTCCTAGGCACCTTGAGCTCCCAGGAGGTAGAAGAGGAGGGAGAGGGAGCTCCTGATTATGAGAACCTGCAGGAGCTTAACTGAGAACCTGGTGAGTGACCTCTGTCTCCTGCCTTGGGCCTTCCCTTGAGGACCCTCTTCCTTACCACTCCCAACAACCCAGCCCATCCTCTGTAGCTCTGGACACCCTGCTATACTGTCCTGATCCGCACCCTTCCTGTCCCCCGCTCCTGTTGTGTTTCAGCTCCAGCCATCTACTCTGGACTGACTGTATTGGGAGGCTGAACTGGGCAGCTGAGAATGGCTCTAGGGAGCTCTCCTCTACTTTAGCCCTGCCTTGACAATAGCCTGAGAATCTCCCCTAACTTATTGTCACTTTGGGGTCCAGACCATCCCCTGGTATGCTGTACCTTTTGAAGCAGCCTGAGAATGAACCTTCCTCATTCCAGTCTACTATGTCATGGAATAAAGGCTACTGTGGTCTGCAGTTCTCTTTCTTCCTTTTCATGTATTTGAGACAGAGCCTCACTATGTAGCTTTGGCTGGCCTGGAACTCACTATGCAAACCAGGCTAGCCTCAAACTCACAGACAATTCTCCTGTCTCTGCCTTCTGAGTTCTGGGATTATAGGTGTATGCCACCATGCCTGGCTGGTCTACTCTCTTAGGAGTTCTGGGAGCTGAAGGCTGGGTGAGGGTGGCTCTGGGTTGAGTGGTTCTGCTTTCTGCATTGGCTTTGTGTATAAGTATAAACACATGCACGTGTATATGAGTCCATGGGCTGCATACTTACAAGTTCATACATGTGTCCACAAGTGTGAGTCTGGATACTCGTGTGTGTGCACAGTGTGTATGTGAGTCTGGATACCTCTGTATGTGTTCTGGCTCTCTGTGGGTCTTCATCCTCCTCAGGGGCTCTGCCATCCTCCCAGCAGTCCTGATCAAGTACCATGAGCAACAGCAGACAATGAGTGGGCTATAGCCATCTTCTCTGAGTGAGGCCAGGCCTCTGACCTAAGCTGGTCCTTACAGGGCTCAGGATGTGACTCCTCCTCACAGGGCAGTCCACAGGAGCGCAGAAGTGCAGCTGCTCACTGTGATGGTGACAGCAAGGCTCGCAACACTACTGGGTGGGGAGCGCACGTCAGGAATAAGGCCTTTCCTTAGTGGTCCTTGTTTTCTCTGTCCTTAGAATGGGGGGTTGACCCTGATCACCTCAGCAGGTTCTTTTCTCCAAGCCCACGCCAGATTTTATGGATCAAAACAACTGCACTACATCCCCAACCCCTTGTTCTGGACATGTTACAGAGTGCTGGCTGCTATAGACAGAAAAGCTCCCAAAACACCCAACTGGAGCAGATTAGGGAGGAAGGGGCTGGCAAGGGTGACATTTATAAACAGATGAATTTAAATCATTTTATTTGAGGGGAGTGGGTAAAAATAGGCAGAGGCACCTTTGTGCCTGGGCCAGGGAACAAAGAGCAAGTGACTAGTAAAGCAGAGTATGTTGGCACAACTGCCTTGCAGGACAGTCAGTAGCATGTGGTTAAAGCTGGAGCTGTGCAGGTCCATTGGCCTAGAGGATTCCTGAATAAAGCTTTGACGAGCTACCAGATACAAAGGTAAGGGCAGCACAGGGCAGCACTGCAGCAGCCTAAACGGGTATCACTGGAGAATGGCTGGGAAACAGTTGAGCAGTGGGAACCTGCAGCAGATAGAATGAGCCTGGCCCATTAGAACAAGCTGTGTGCAAACAGTCAAGATGTGAAAATGGTACAACTTGTAGATCCCTTCCTTATCTGAAATGCCTGGACCAGGCATTAAAGGTGACACACACCTTTAATCCCAGCACTGAGGAGGCAGAGAGGAGTATTGCTGTGAGTTCGAGACCAGCCTGGGACTACATAGTGAATTCCAGGGCAGCCTGGGCTAAAGCAAGACCTTACCTTGAAAAAGCAAAACAAATAAACAAGCAAAAGAGGACATAGCTGGGTCTGGTGATGCACACCTTTAGTCGTGACACTCAGAAGATAGAGGTAGGCACATTGTTGTGAGTTGGAGGCCAGCCTGAGAGTACAGAGTGAATTCCAGGTCAGGCTTAGAGTGAGACCCTACCTCGAAAGACCAAGAAGAAGAAGAAAAAAAAAAAAAAGAAAAAGAAAACAAAAAACAAATACAAACAAACAAAAAAAGAGGACATAGTGAAATGCCTGGGCCAGAAGTCCCAAGTGGATTTTGGAATATTTGCATATATGTGAAATATCTTGGAGATGGGATCCAAATGTAAACATTAAATTCATGTATACCTTCTATATATTCTCTGAAAACAACTTGTTTTTGTTTTCTCAAGGTAGGGTCTTGCTCTAGGCCAGGCTGATCTGGAATTCACTCTGTAGTCCTCCTACCTTGGCCTCTTGAGTGCTGGGATTAAAGACATATGCCATCACGTGCATCTGGTTTATGTGGGCGCTAGAAAGTTGAACCTGGGTCCTTAAGCTTCACAGGCAAGCACCTTAACCACTAAGCTATGTCTCCAGCCCTTGACTAAAGTTTTAAAATCTTGTGTGTTGCCCAGCCCCAAAGGTTGTTGTGGAGAAGACAGAATGGAATTCTTGTTGCTGAGAAGGCAGAGGCATTCAAGTGCGCGGAAGCCAGGGGCCACGTGCTGTCACTCATTCCCAATTAGTTTGCGATTCTTAGCCCGCCTTTTTCTTCGGATGGATCTTCACACATCCTGTCCCTGTGGTCATATGGTGGTTCTGGCAGCTCTAGTCCTATGGAAAATGTCCCCACATCCCCAGCAAAATCCCTAAAATTGCTCTGATTGGACCAGAGTCGGGCATATGACTCCCCTGAGCCAATCACTGACTAGAATACCATGTGTATATATAGATCTGTCCATATTACCTATTTCACTCTCAACTTGAAGGGACTGGAAATGAGAAGGTACCCTAAGAAAATCAGGCCAAGTGCTGGTAGAAGGGGAGTGGCTGCTGAGATGTATGTATGTATGCTCACCTACTGTGTGGCACACTCATACTCTCACACTTTTTTTTTTTTTTTTTTGGGTCTCATTTTAGCTCAGGGTGAGCTGGAACTCACTCTGTAGCCCCAGGCTGGCCTCAAACTCACAGTGATTCTGCTACTTCTGCCTCCCAAGTGTTGGGATTAAAGACATGGACCACCAGGCCAGAATTCTCACAACACTCTTGAGTATAAAGGATGAAAAGCCCCAGGCTATACAGACAAGGAAACAGGCCCAGAGAGAGTAAATGATTTACTTAAAAGTCACACAGTAAGTTCAAAAGTTATTTATAGGGCTGGAGGGATGGCTTAGTGGTTAAGGCGTTTGGCTGCAAAGCCAAAGGACCCAGGTTCAATTCCCCAGGACCCACGTTAACCAAATGCACAAGGGGCACAAGCGTTTGGAATTTGTTTGCAGTGGTCGGAAGCCCTGGCGTGTCCATTCTCTCTCTCTCTGTCCCTCTCTCCCTCTTTCTCTGTCAAATAAAAAAATTAAATTAAATTAAAATATACATATATTTTTAAAAAGTTATTTGTAGAAGTGCAGTTCACAATGGGCATGGTGACACACGCCTTTAATCTCAGCACTCAGGAGGCAAAGGTAAGAGGATCGTTCTGAGTTCAAGGCCAGCCTGAGACTACATAGTGAACTCTGGATCAGCCTGGGCGAGAGCGAATCCCTACCTAGAAAAAAGAAGAAGAAGGAAGAAAGAAGAAGAAGGAGGAGAACAAGGAGTAGACAAATTGAAGAGTAATCCACAGAAGTAAGATTTTGCTTGACACGCGAGCTTTTGCTTGATGTCTTGGCAAAGAGGCCCTTTGGGGGAGGGGCTCCACTCACAGGGACTCGGTAGCTTGGGGCTACCAGGGACCATCATGAGAGCAGTAGCCACCTGGAGAAGGCGGAAGGAGTGAGGGAGGCAGGTTCCTGGACCCACCTGCTCATGGTGTCAGCTCTGCCAGCAAAATAACTACTCAGTGACATGTGCACCTACCCTTCTTTGGTTTGGGCCTGCCTCAGCTGGCTTTCTGCTGTTTGCAAATGAAAGTCCTGACTCACAGACACAGGATGCTGTGGGAGCGCCAGCTTCATCTGCAAGAAGGGCCTATCTTCAGGTATCTGTCATGTGCAGGTGTGGTGTCCTGTACTTTACAAACGTCTGTCCACACTGAGACCTTTCTCCTGTTCTTACTCTACTGCCTGTAAATGAGGAAACTGGGGCACAAGGAGAACTGATGACCAAACTCAGCAACGCAGTGGCTCTTCCCCCAGGAGTGGTCCAGGGTCAGTCCTGCTTCTAATTAATTCTCCCTTTCTGGACCACCGGAGCCCTCCCTGGTCTGTCCCTGGGAGTGACTCCCTCTTCATCTGTGTCCCTGAGTGTGGTGGGTACACAGGACTTCTCACTGGAGCTACAGGCTCCTCAAGGACACAGCTATGCGAGCTCATGGGGTGGATGCAGAGAGCATCAGCACCCATGGGGCCGGGTAGGACCCTAGCAGGACAGGGTTCTCTGCTCTCTCTGCTCTCTTGCCCCTCTCCCTGCGACCTCACTGCACACCTCCTCCCCCGCTGAGCACTTCTCACCCTCTCCCACCCGCCTTGCAAACTTTGTTTCTGGGTGTTTTCCCTCAACACCCCACGCCCCAAACCCTTCTCTCCCCTTCTCCCACGGCTGCTTTCGGTTTGGTCTCATTCTCAGTGTCCCTGCCTTTGTCTTTCTTTGTGTCAGCATACAATGCATTTAGTCCTACTTTAAAAGTCCCCATGGTAAGCTGGGTGTGGTGGCGCACGCCTTTAATCCCAGCACTTGGGAGGCAGAGGCAGGAGGATCACTGAGAGTTCGAAGCCACTCTGAGAATACATAGTGAATTCCAGGTCAGCCTAGGCTAGAGAGAGACCCTACCTTAGAAAAAAAAAAAAAGTCCCCATGGTTTTTATCAATCTAAGTAATGTTCAAACATTCCCATAGTCCAAGATCTTTTAACTGAACTGTAATACCAAAACAAAACAAAACAAAAAAAAAAAACACCACAGTAAAACCCATAATGGAGTAGAACAAACTTTTGAAGATGGCACTGGGCATAGCAAAGAAATACTCAAGCAATACAAGATTTAAACAGTGTCCCTTTTCTGGTACTCTCTCCAGCTTTTGACTGTTTTTGTCTGTTTCGCCTCTTTTGTCCTTCTGCCTGCCTGCCTTTGAGTCTTGGAAGCACTGTCTCTCCGCACCTCTGACACGGCCATCCATCTGCTCTGGTCTCTCTGCGGTTGTCTCTCTCTGTGATCTTTCTTTTGCTCAGTCTCCTCCTCCTCCTCCTCCTCTCCCTGCCCCTCCTTCCCCACATCCTGAGTTGTCTTTGGGGAACCGGAAATCTGGGGGATCAAAGAGATACCCAGAGGTTCAGCTGTTGCACGCTGCCTGGAGATAATGCACTGGGGGTGCTGGGATGGGGAGGAGCAGGAACCCAGCACCCCCTATGCAAAGGCAGACCGAGGGGACCTGCCATCAGCCACCTCTCTGATCCTCTGTTCTGGCTGTGAATGGTACCCATGAATTCATTATCCAATACCAATTGGTGTGAGAGTCAAGGGGCTGGACCAGGATGGGTGAAGGCAGAAGAGGGGTACCCTATAGTGGGTGTTCAGAACTTGCTGGGTTTGGATAGCAGAGGCTGGCAAGGACCAAGAGACAACCATGTGGCCTGGAGCCCACCCCATCCTTACAGTGGTGAACTTATTTAGTGGCATTCTGTCTGTGACATGTCCCATTCTACTGTTCACTGCTTTTGCCTTACACAACCTCTATTTTACATGTAGGGAAACTAAGGTACAGAGAAGTTGACAACCTCCCCAAGGTCTCACAACCACATGGCCTTCTGTTACCTTTTTTTTTTCAAGGTAGGGTTTCATGCTAGCCCAGGCTGACCTGTTCACTATGGAGTCTCAGGATGACCTTGAACTCATGGTGATCCTCCTACCTCTGCCTCCAGAGTGCTGGGATTAAAAAGGTGTGTGTCACTATGCCCGGCCTTATACCATTTTTAATATGTTATTTATCTATCTGAGAGAGAGAGAGAGAGAGGGAGGGAGGGAGCTGGGTGTGGTGGTGCATGCCTTTAACCCCAGCACTTGGGAGGCAGAGGGAGGATTGCCATCAGTTTGAGGACAGTTTGAGACTACATAGTAAATTCTAGGCCAGCTTGGGCTAGAGGGAGACTACCTTGAAACAAACAAACAAATTAACAACAGAAAGAATGGGCATGCCAGGGCCTCTAGCCACTGCAAACCTATGGTGTTCCTCCTCCCTCTGCCTTCTGAGTGCTGGGATTAAAGGCATGTGCCACCCCCTCCCAAAGAGACTTTTTCTCAAATATTTTATTGTTTATGTTGTTTTTCAAGGTTATTTTGTTGTTGTTGCACACTTATGTTTGTATGGTATGTATCCATGTGCATGTGTATGTCCATGTGTGGAGGCCACAGGTCAATGCTAGGTGTCTTTCTCCACTACTCTCTGGAAAATGGAATGTGAAAGGAATGGGATGATCCCTCTGTACAATGCAGGTATTTACTGTTACCTAAGGAATAAGATGATCCCTCTGTGCAATGTTCCATGACCTCCCTGTATCTCTTTGTTTCTAAATATCTTTGTGATTACATAGCATAGAACGTTTCTTGCCTCAGTTCTGCCTATGTGACCTATGTAACCCTGTGGCTTCTTGTAATACCCCCCCCCCCTTTTAACAGTATGTAATTTTGTGGTTTAACTCCAGGTCCTATTTTTACTATAAACATCATGTGGTTATTTCCAATAAACGCTGACACTCTGAAGAGATCAGGGCTGCATCTTGAGATCCCGAACTCTGGGATGCAGACCTGGT
Organism: Jaculus jaculus; assembly: GCF_020740685.1. Lineage (NCBI taxonomy): Eukaryota > Metazoa > Chordata > Mammalia > Rodentia > Dipodidae > Jaculus > Jaculus jaculus. Next base: position 59,694,637 of record NC_059113.1, on the reverse strand, counting down.
GCACCAGTTTTCTTCTTTTTCTCTCTTTTTACCCAGTAAAACTTTGCCTCACATTTCATGAGTTGATGATCTTACCTGTGTGACACCGGACCCCATAACATCTTGGGGGCTCATCTGGGATCCACAATTCAAAAGCTCTCTCCCCTGCTCTGGGGCAACAGAACCGGGGAAGGACCCCTAATCTCAGTCTGAGAACCATATCTCCATCCGTCTGTGTGTGTCTGGTTTTAGAGTTAGTAGCAAGCCATTGATGGGGAACTTTTGCCCAGGACTGCCGGTCCCCTCCTTTATTGGGTAAGAAACCTCCGGAGGTGCTTTTGGTGCTCTTTTTGTTTCACTTGTTTTTTCTTCTGGTTTTCTGGTTTTGCACTTTTCTGGGTCGAGAGAAACTGGATGCAGCATTAATTCCCCTGGATGAGAGATTTGAGGGACCACTCTCTACCTTTCTGGCTCTGTTGGGAGATTTTGAATGGAGGTCTGAGTCTGGTTCAGTTTCAGTTTAACAGCGTGTCTGTTTCTGATTCATTTTTGGTTTGGCAGCTATGTGGCAGTGCCAGAAGAGCCTTTATTGTTAGCATGTTTGTATTTGGTGTTGTGTTCATTTGTCTTGTCCTTGTCTTTGAAGATATGGGTCAAAAATCATTCTGTTGAAAAAATTCCTTTAAAACTGGTTAAAAAGCACTTTGAAGATCTTCAGGAAAGAAAAAGATAAACATTAAAATGAGCTAGGCCTATTATCCTAGCTACTTGGGATGCTGAGACAGGAGGACCTCCAATTCAAGGTTCCAATATGATAGCCTGACTCCTCATTTTCGACCATGTGACTTTTAAATTGCTTGATAAAAATAAGGAAATAATTTAAATTTGAACTGTGCCTGATATTTCCTCTTTATTTGGGCTTTAAACAAATAAGACATTGTTTATTGTTTATTAATTCAAATAGTCCAACAGGTCTCTCCTAGTGCTTTTGTTGATATTTGATTTATTTCAAGTTTTTTGGGGGTTTCTCTTTAAAAATCAGATTTAACTAAAGCCTATGGTGAACTAAAATGTTATGTAAACAAAGCCATAATTTTTTACATGATCTCATAAATATAATTACTGAGTTTATGTTCTAGGCCAACTTCAGCTTATGTAGAGGATTATTAAAAAGATCAAATTTCTCTCTGAAGTGGAGACTCATAATTTGCCAGGTATTTTAAAAGATTGTAATGTCCTGTTACTTAAAAGGAAGAGGCAACTAGCCTGAGTTCTAGGCCAGCCTGCCTCAGGATAGAAACAGAATTTGTCCTAGTTATTTCTAATAAAAGCATTTCCAAATGTGTTAGAGGTATTGATAAAGATGATCCCCAAAATGATTGTCATGTTTTGCCTGTATTCATAGAAATTGTATTTCAAGGAGTTTATTAATAGTAGCTATCTCAAATCAATGGGGTATATAAAACTTGAACATATATAAACTGGTATTATAAAGCAAGTCTGATTGTCAGGTAGATATTTTTTTGGTGACCTAAATACTAAGGAAGGCTTTTTCTCTACAGATTTCCTTTTGCTCTTGCTTCCTGTTATATGCTATTGAAAGTCATGGAAAGCTGGACTCTGGAAAAAGGGATGCCACCCCTTTTTATCTGAGACCCCATGCAAGTTTAAGCCATGTGTCCCCCTGACCCTGTCCAAAGACGAAATGGCCGATTGTCTCTGACAAGGAAAAGGGAATGACAAACGGCATGTAACTGTGTTTCTCTTTGTAGTTCCTCTCTTTTGAACACCTAAAGTCACATCTGTTTGATGAAATTTTTCAGTAGACAAAAATTTAAATAGGTAAACTGAGTCAAGGTACTTGATCAAGTTACAAACTTCTTCCATAAGGCAAACATCAGACTTACCTAAAATGTATATCAGAATATAAACAGATAATAAAAAAGGGCATCAAGTAAATGATGGCTTAATGGTTAAGGTGCTTGCCTGGGAAGACTAAAGGCCTAGGTTTGATTCTCCAGCACCCCCTATTCTTTTTGTTCTTGTTTTTGTTTGTTTTTTGAGGTAGGGTTTCACTCTAGCCCAGGCTGACATGAAATTCACTATGTAGTCTCAGGGTGGCCTTGAACTCAGCTGTCCTCCTACTCTCTGCCTCCAGAGTGCTGGGGTTAAAGGCATGTGCCACCATGCCTGGTTCAACCGCCTATTCTTCTTTTTCCTTTCAATTTTTATTAAAATTTTCCATGATTATAAGAAATATCCCATGGTAATACCCTCCCTCCCCACTCCTTTCCCCTTTGAAATTCAATTCTCCATCATATCCCCTCCCCATCTCAATTGGTCTCTCTTTTATTTTGATGTCATGATCTTTTCCTCCTCTTATGATGGTCTTGTGTAGGTAGTGTCAGGCACTATGAGGTCATGGATATCCAGGCCATTTTGTGTCTGGAGGAAGCACATTGTAAGGAGTCCTACCCTTCCTTTGCCTCTTACATTCTTTCCGCCACCTCTTCTGCTTTAGACCCTGAGCCTTGGAAGGTGTGATTGAGATGTTACTCAGTACTCCAGTCACTTCTTTCCAGCACTATGATACCTTCTGAGTTGTCCCAAGGTTAATGCCATCTGAAAAGAGAAGATTCTCTACCCAAAGTGAGAGTAGTGTTAATATAAGGGTATAAATATTAAGAGAAGTGCTTACTGGGCAGTTTGATAAGCACAGTGTAGCAGACAGCTTCAGGTTCACTGAGATGAACTTCCAGACCAGGCCCAGTTATGGAGGAAGGGATATTCAGATCCAGGGGAAGTTCCATAAATGGCAGAAGAAGTTGGCCTGCCTTCATAGGACCAAGCAGAAAGAAGCACAAGCCAAAAGCCAAAAAGCCACGCAGCATAGCACACTGCAGGAACTCCTGATAGGCACACTTTGCATATCTTTAGATTGAAACCTGAAACCCACCACCACACCTTAGGATCTACCCAGTGACACTGCCTCCCACCAGGTGGCTAGGGATGCAAACTACAAACAAGTAAACAACTGAATATTTTGGGGGCTATCTATTCAAACCACCACACACAGTATATAATTTTTCCAGACACCAGCAGATGTTACACCCCTAGGGCTCATGACTACCCCTGTTTTAAGTTTTCAGTATTAGGGATGTATTCCCTCCCATGGGGTGGGCCTCCAGTCCAATTGGAGGGCAGTTGGTTTCCACCATGACAGATGTGCCACTATTGCACCCGTTGACTCATTTGGACTGGCTGGCCAATTATAAGGCTTGCAGTGTCCACTATTGAGTATCTTCACTGGTGGTATCTCTTTCTCCCATTGAACTACATGTAGAAAGGCTTCTTCCAGGGCTGGAGAGATGGCTTAGCGGTTAAGCGCTTGCCTGTGAAGCCTAAGGACCCCGGTTCGAGGCTCGGTTCCCCAGGTCCCACGTTAGCCAGATGCACAAGGGGGCGCACGCGTCTGGAGTTCGTTTGCAGAGGCTGGAAGCCTTGGCGCGCCCATTCTCTCTCCCTCTATCTGTCTTTCTCTTTGTGTCTGTCGTTCTCAAATAAATAAAAAAAATTTAAAAAAAAAAAAAGAAAGGCTTCTTCCAGTTTTCTGTCAGCTGTCAACCACCTATTCTTATAGCTAAACCTGAATTTGATTTAAAGCAGGTTCTCTGATATCCTTTCTCAAGACAGTCTTCTATACCCATCAGCCCACATGGGAGGACTGTCAGCAACTCTTGCAGACCCTCTTCACCACCACAGAGGAACATGAGAAAATCTGAACGGAAGCCAAGAAACTAGTGTTGGGAGCTGACGGCTGCCTCACAGAGAACTCTAATGTTATTGATGAGGTCTTCTTCCCTTCCATGCAACCAGTCCAGGATCCTAACACCACTGAAGGTCAGGCGTCCCTTAACCTCTTTTGCCTGACTCTGATGGGTAGTCTCCAGGAAGCTGCTCCCTTGGCACCCTACAAATTTGTCTAAGGTGAATGAAGTGACCCAAGGGCCCACAGAATTCCCCACCACTTTCCTAGAAAGGTTGCAAGGAAGCATATAGGACATAACCCCCCATAGATCATGAGGCCCCTGAGAATAGGCAAACTATTAACATTGTGTTTGTAACTCACTCCACACCAGATATTAGAAAGGAGATTCAGAGAACACAGGGCTTTGAGGGTAAACTTCTTTCAGAGTTGATAGAGATTGCGGCCAGGATATATAATAATAGAGACATTCCAGAAGATAGGCTAAGAAAATGGCTAAGGATATCATGGCTACCTTCCAGAAGGCACAAGGCTCTACAAGACAGATCTTATACTTTGCTCAGCATGATTCCACCTGAAAGGCAAATATATACTGCACTGGACCTAAAAGATGCTTTCCTTAGTATCCCATTGGCAAAGGGAAGTTAACCGATTTTTGCCTTTGAATGGACAGGCCCTGAACAAGGCAGTAGTGGGCAACTAACCTAGACCAGGCTTCCACAGGGATTTAAAAATCCCCCACCCTCTTTGAGGCTCTTCATAGAGACTTGCAGGCAAGGAAATGCCTGAGACAACTCTTCTATGATACCTGGACAACCTTCTCCTAGCAGCAGAAATGGAGGAGGAACGCCTCTCTGCCAGTCTTCTGGACAACTTAAAACATCTGGGCTGTCGTGTATCAGCCAGGAAGGTTCAACTGTGTGTGCATGAGGCAACCAACTTAGGTCACGAATTCCAAGGAGGTAAGAGTATGCTGTCGGCCTCTAGGATTCAGACCATCACTCATATCCCCACTAAGAGACAGATCCGAGAATTCCTCAGAGCTGTAGGGTGTTGCATAATTTGGATTTCAAGGTTTGCTAGATTAGCCAAGCCTCTATATGAGGCCATGAGAGGAAGATTTGAATTGGGCTGAAAATGAGAAACAAACATTCTAAGAACTAAAGTCAGCTCTGACATCAGCCCCTGCCCTGGCGCTTCCAGAAAAGAAGACAGCAGGCAAGGGCACCCTAACTCCAAGACCGAGGCCATGGCATTGCCCAGTGGCCTACTTGTCTAAGAAGCCAGACCCAGTAGCCACTGGTTGGCCCCCTTGTCTCCGGGCTATTGCAGCAGCTGCTGCTATTCTGACAGAGGCCGCTGACAAATTAACCTGGGACCAGACGTTATCAATTACAGCTCCACATAGGATAGAGACGCTTTTAAAGATTCCCCCAGACCAATGGCTCTCCAACTCTCACATAAACCACTATCAGGCCTTGCTCTTAGATCAACCAAGGATACAGTTTTGCCAAACCAAGGCTTTGAACGCAGCCTCCCTACTGCCAGAAACTGATGAGACATCAACCCCTCTGCGTGACTGCCTAGAGATCACTTCTGCCTTCCACGGACTCCGCCTAGACCTGACAGATGTGCCTTGGCCTGACCCTGATCTGGTGATGTATTCTAATGGCAGCAGCTTTGTCGTGGACAGAATCAGGTATGCAGGTGATGAATTTAGAAGAAACCCTTTGGGCTGAGACCCTGCCTCAGGTTACATCAGCTCAAAAAGCTGCACTAATAGCACTAATATTGGAAAAAGACAAGACAGTAAACATTTACCCAGACAGCCATTATGCCTTTGCCACAGCGCATGTTCATGGGGCTATCTACTTGGAGTGAGACTATTAACAGCAGAAGGTAAAGACACTAAAAATAAAAAATGAAATTTGGACTTATTGGCTGCCATTTGGGCCTCTGCTAAAGTAGCCATAATCCATTGTCTGGGTCATCAGAAAGGGGAGACCACAGAAGCAAGAGGGAGCAGACTGGAGCGCTGCCTCTCAACATCTTCAGATTGTCTGGTCCCCCTCCTGGCACCCACTCTTCCTGAGAGACCAACATACATGGAACAGGACCTACAGCTCACCTCTCACCCCTCATCTGATAAAGGAACAGACCCCACAAGGATGGTACCAACTGGAGAATGGGCAGCTGTTGCTGTCCCAAGCCCTAGGCTGGAGACTGGCTAAGCAACTACATGAAGGAACTCACTTAGGAAACAGCAAGCTAGCCAAGCTAATGAGGAAAGACTTTTTCTTCCCAGGTATGGACTCAGTCATCAAGGACATCACCACCTGCTGTCATGCCTGCCACAGACAAATGCCTCCACTGGTAAGGTGATACCAATAGGGACAAGAGAGAGTGGGGAACAGAGCCAGGTAGACATTGGGAAGTTGATTTCACAGAGGTAAAGCCATATAGGTATGGATATAAATGGTTACTTGTTTATGTTGATACCTTTTCAGGATGGGTGGAAGCTTTGCCATCTGAGACAGTCCAAATAGGAATAAGGAATTGTTAGAAGAGATAATTCCCTGCTATGGGTTGTGCCTCAGGATCAGATCAGATAATGGGCCTGCCTTTGTGTTAAATCACTAGGGTATTAACCTAGACATTGGGGATTGATTGGAAATTATATTGAGCCTAAGATCCCCAAAGTTCAGGACAGGTAGAAAGGATAAATTGGACCTTGAAAGAGCCTTTAACTAAATTAGCCCTAGAGACCAGTGAAGGATTAGTGGGACTCCTTCCCTTCTGCCCTGTTAAGGGCCAGGTGTACCCCTTATGTAAAAAGAATTACTCCATTTAAAATTATGGATGGAAACTTTACCCCCATCCTGCCCAGGATGGGTCTTGAACAGATAACTGACTTTACTAATGAAAGGTTTCTTTCTATCCAAGTCTTACAAAGAGTCCAGGAGTCCATTGTCCTAGCAATCAAGGCTGCTTTTCAGACACACCCTGTTTGCCCCCATCCCTTTCAGCTTGGCAACAGTTTGGATCAAGAGACTCGGTATTGGGAAGTTGGAAGGGCCCCCACCAGGTCATCCTAACCACTCCAACAGCCGTGAAAGTGGAAGGGACAAAATATAAAAGGCTTAGACTTACTTTTTATGAAACAAGGGGGCCTATGTATGGCTTTAGGTAAAACTTGTTACTTTTATGCCAATCAGTCAGGAATAATCTGAAATACACTGGCTTTAGTTAGAGAAAATCTCAAAGAAGGAGAACTTCAGAGACAGGCCACTAGTAATTGGTTTCAGTCTGTGTTTAGTTGGTCTCCATGGCTAACTTCCCTTGTCTCTTCTATTGCTGGCCCCTGATACTACCGCTCTTAGGCCTTACCATAGGACCCTGCATTATTAATGCTGTAAGTAGATATATAAAGAATAGAAGAAATTCTGTTAAGCTCATGGTATGGTGGACGCAATACACCCCCTTAGATGAAAACACCCTAGACACTGTTCTTCACGAGTCAAGGATCAGAGGGGGAAATAAATGGAATGTGAAAGGAATGGGATGATCCCTCTGTGCAATGTACCATGACCTCTCTGTATCTCTTTGTTACTAAATATCTTTGTGATTACATAGCATAGAATGTTTCTTTGTTTCTTGCCTCAGTTCTGCCTATGTGATCTATGTAACCTTGTGACTTCTTTTTTCTTTTTCTTTTTCTTTTTTTTTTTTGGTTTTTCGAGGTAGGGTCTCACTCTGGTCCAGGCTGACCTGGAATTAACTCTGTACTCTCAGGGTGGCCTTGAACTCATGGCGATCCTCCTACCTCTGCCTCCCGAGTGCTGGGATTAAAGGCGTGCGCCACCACGCCCGGCTACCTGTGACTTCTTGTAATAGCACCCCCCCTTGATTAACAGTGTGTAATTTTGTGGTTTAACTCCCAATCTACTATAGACATCATGTGGTTCTTTCCAATAAAAGCTGACACTCTGAAGAGATCAGGGCTGCATCTTGAGATGCCGAACTCTGGGATGCAGACCTGGGGCACCAGCTTTCTTCTTTTTCTTTCTTTTTACCCAATAAAACCTTGCCTCACATTCCACAGCCAATGGTATTACTTGTGGGACACCAGACCCTATAACACTCTACACCTTATCTACCGAGAGTGTCTCTCACTTGAACCCAGGGCTCACTGACCTGGCAAGTGTCGTCAGCTTGTTTTGAGTCTTCCCTGCCTCTACCTCCTGAGCTCTGGAATTAAAGAAAAGTTCCAAAGCCCACATAGAGTAGGTGCTGGGGAGCTGATCTGAACGTGGGGTCCTCACATTTGTTTCATCTACTGTGCCATCTCCCTAGCCCAAGCTTTTGTTTTTGTTTAGGACAAGCAATACTAGTTTTTCATTTAGGTATATGACATGTGGTTGTCTTTTAAGAGAATTTAAGTTAAAAAAGGAGGCCAGCACCATCATGAAAACAAATGATCATAAATGTTGGCGGGGATGTGGAAAAAAAGGAACCCTTCCACACTGCTGTGGGAATGCAATCTGGTCCAGCCATTGTGGAAAACAGTGTGGAGGTTCCTAAAACAGCTAGAGATTGATCTACCATATGACCCAGCTATAGCACTCCTAGGCATATATCCAAAGGACTCATCTCATTTCCTTAGAAGTACATGCTCAACCATGTTTATTGCTGCTCAATTTATGATAGCTGGGAAATGGAACCAGCCTAGATGTCCTTCAACAGATGAGTGGATAATGAAGATGTGGCACATTTATACAATGGAGTTCTACTCAGCAGTAAAGAAAAATGAAGTTATGAAATTTTCAGAAAAATGGATGGACCTGGAAAGTATTATACTAAGTGAGGTAACCCAGGCCCAGAAAGCCAAGCGCCACATGTTCTCCCTCATATGTGCATCCTAGCTACAGATGATTGGGCTTCTGCGTGAGAATGAAAATACTTAGTTGCAGAGGCCAGTAAGTTAAAAAGGAGACATAAAGGGAAGAGAAAGGAAGGGAGGAGGATACTTAATAGGTTGATATTGTATATATATAATTACAAAGATTGTAATGGGGAGGTAATATGATGGAGAATGGAATTTCAAATGGGAAAGTGTGGGGGTGGGGAGGGAGGGAATTACCATGGGATATATTTTATAATCATGGAAAATGTTAATAAAAATTAAAAAAAAAAAGGAGGCCAGGGCTGGAGAGATGTCTTAGTGGTTAAGGTGTTTGCCTGCAAAGCCAAAGGGCCTTGGTTTGATTCACTAGGGCCCACATAAGCCAGATGCACAGGGGCACATGTGTTTGGAGTTCGTTTGTAGTGGGTAGAGGCTCTGGTGTGTCCCTTCTTTCTCTGTCTTTTATCTCTCTCTTTCTGCTTGAAAATAAATAAAGACAAATTTAAAAGGAGGCCATTTTAAAGAAAGCTAATTCAGGCAGCTGTGTTAAGCTTTGACTGTAGTTGAAGGCCTGGATTTGATTGAATGATTGATTTAGTGCCAAAAGACTGGATTTCTAGGCAAGCCTAAGTCACTTGGGAACTGAGGGCCCTTGTCTGGCTGTGTATGTCTCAACCTCACCAGACAAAGCCCAAGATTGCCTACCCAGACCATATAGCCAGTCAGTGGCCTATCCTGGACTCCACCACTATGGCAAGGGATATACAGCAACTGTGGTGTGGCAGGAGCCACGGAGACTCTCTGGGTGCTTCCACATTTCTGGAAGAAGCCATAGAAGCTGGCTAGAGATGTCTAATACCAGAGACCCACTGGAAGAGTGGCTTGGGCATGGGGGTCATTGAGGAAGGTAAGCAGCTGGGGAGCCCCAGCCTCACACTGCTAGGGTTTCTACCACATCAGTGAGGACCACCGACTGTGGCAGCTGTGCCCCTCAGACCTCCCATCTCCTTCCTCCCTCCAGACTCTTGTTCCACTCCAGGCTGGCTTGTCTGTTTTGGGGTCTTTAAACATTTTGGTTTTGCAAACAAGCACCTTAACCCAGCACTCAGGAGGCAGAGGTAGGAGGATCACCGTGAGTTCAAGGCCACCCTGAGACTACATAGTGAATTCCAGGTCAGCCTGGACTAGAGTGAGACCCTACCTCGTAAAACCAAAAAGAAAAAAAAAATTAAAAGGTCTGGAGAGATTGCTTAGTGGTTAAGGTGCTTGTTTGCAAAACCAAAAGACCCAGGTCCAATTTCCCATAACCTACATAAACCAGATGCACAAGCATCTAGAGTTCGTTTGCAGGGGGTGGAGGCCCTGGCACTCCCATTTTTTTCTCTCAATAAATAAAAAAATAATTGGGATGGTTTTCAATGTAAGGTCTTACTCTAGCTTATGCTGACTTGGAACTCATGTAGTCATCCCAGGCTGGCCTCGAACTCACAGTGATCCTCCCACCTCTGCCTCCCAAGTGCTGGGATTAAAGGTGTGCACCTCCACTCCCAGTTCTTTAAAAAAAATTTTTTTTTTTTTTTTGAGGTAGGGTTTCACTCTAGCCCAGGCTGACCTGGAATTCACTATGTAGTCTCTAGCTGGCCTCAAACACAGCAATCCTCCTACCTTAACCTCCCGAGTGCTGGGATTAAAGGTATGCACCATCATGCCCGCCTTTTTAAAATTTTTTTGTTACTTTTTATTTATTTATTTGAGAATGTCAGAGAGAGAAAAGAGGCAGATAGAGAGAGAAAGAGAGGAGAAGGAGAGAATGGGCGTGCCAGGGCCTCCAGCCACTGCAAAGGAACTCCAGACACATGTGCCCCCTTGTGCATCTGGCTAATGTGGGTCCTGGAGAATCAAGCCTCGAACTGGGGTCCTTAGGCTTCACAGGCAAGTGCTTAACCGCTAAGCCATCTCTCCAGTCCCCTACCTTTTTTTTTTTAAATTTAATTTAAATTAAAAAAATTTTCTTTTTGGTTTTTCGAGGCAGGGTCCTGCTGTAGCCCAGATTGACCTGGAATTCACTATGTATTCTCAGGGTGGCCTCGAACTCATGGTGATCTTCCCACTTCTGCCTCCCAAGTGCTGGGATCAAAGGCATGCGCCACTACACCCAGCACTCTTTTTTAATTAAAAAATTATTTTAGGGCTGGAGAGATGGCTCAGTGGTTAAGATACTTGCCTGTAAAGCCTAATGACCTGGGTTCAATTCCCCAGTACCCACATAAAGTCAGATGCACGAAGTGGCCCAAGCATTTGCAGTGGCTAGAGCCTTGGCATGCCCATTATTTCTCATTTCTCTTCTGTCTGCTTATAAAGATTTTAAAAAACATTTTTATTTATTTACTTACTTGAGAGAGAGGTACAGAAATAGGCAGGGAGAGAGAGAGAGTGAGTGAGAGAGAGAGAGAGAGAGAGAATGAGCATGCCAGGGCCTCCAGCCATTGCAAACAAACTAGATGCATGCACCCTGTTATGCATCTGGCTTACATGGGTCCTGGGGAGTTGAACCTGGGTCCTTTGGCTTTGCAGGCAAGCACCTTAACCACTAAGCCATCTCTCCAGACCTTTTAATTTTTTTTTTCTTTTTGGTTTTACGAGGTAGGGTCTCACTCTAGTCCAGGCTGACCTGGAATTCACTATGTAGTCTCAGGGTGGCCTTGAACTCACGGTGATCCTCCTACCTCTGCCTCCTGAGTGCTGGGTTTAAAGGCATGCGCTACCATGCCTGGCTCTCCAGAGAGAATGTAAATATATATATGTATATATATATATATATATTTATTTATTTATTTGAGGAAGGGAGAGAGAGAGAGGGAGAATGGTGTGCCTGGACCTCCAGCCACTGCAAATAAATTTCAGATGCATGCGCCACCTTGTGTATCTGGCTTATGTGGGTCTTGGAGAGTCGAACTGGGATCTTTTGGCTTTGCAGGCAAATGCCTTAACCACTAAGCAATCTCTCCATGTGCATCTGGCTACGTGGGTGCTGGGGAATTGAACTTGGGTCCTTAGGCCCCTCAGGCAAGTGACTTGCCTGCTAAACCATCTTTCCAGCCCCCCTCCCTTAAAAATTTTTTTTTTGAGGTAGGGTTTTCCTCTAGCCCAGGCTGACCTTGAATTCACTATGTAGTCTTAAGATGTCCTTAAACTCATGGCTATCCTTCTGCCTCCCTAATGCTGGGATTAGAGGCGTGGACCACCACACCTGGCTTGATTTTTTATTTTATTTTAAATATTTTATTTATTTATTTGAGAGAGAGAGAAAATGGGTCTGCCAGAGCCTCCAGCCACATCAAACATACTCCAGACACATGTGCCATGTTGTGCATCTGGCTTACGTGGGTACTGAGGAAATGAACTTGGGCCCTGTTGCAGTCCGGTTCACATTGCTGGTAGAAATCCCCCAACTAAGAGCAGCTTCTGGGAAAAAGAGGTTTATTTTGGCTTATAAGCTCGAGGGGAAGCTCCAGGATGGCAGGGGAAAACGATGGCATGAGCAGAGGGTGGACATCACCCCCTGGCCAACATAAGATGGACCACAGCAACAGGAGGGTGTGCCAAACACTGGCAAGGGGAAACTGGCTATAATACCCATAAGCCTGTCCCCAACAATACACTCTCCAGGAGGCGTTAATTCCCAAATCTCCATCAGCTGGGAACCTAGCAGTCAGAACACCTAAGTTTATGGGGACACCTGACTCAAACCACCACAGGTCCTGAGGCTTCACAGGCAAGTGCCTTGACTGCTAAGCCATCTCTCCAGCCCCGTACCTCAGATTTTTTTTTTTTTTGAAGGTAAGTTCTCATTCTAGCCCAGGCTGACCTAGAATTCACTATATAGTCTCAGGGTGGCCTTAAACTCACGACAATCCTCCTACCCCTGCCTCCCAAGTGCCAGGATTAAAGGCGTGCGCCACCACGCCTTGATCCTGGATTAATTTTTTAAAAATTTTATTAACATTTTCCATGATTATAAAAAAAAATCCCATGGCAATTCCCTCCCTCCACCCTCAACACTTTCCCCTTTGAAATTCCATTCTCCATTATATTACCTCCTGATCTCAATCATTGTACTTACATATATACAATATCAACCTATTAAGTACCCTCCTCCCTTCCTTTCTCTTCCCTTTATGTCTCCTTTTTAACTTACTGGCCTCTGCTACTAAGTATTTTCCTTCTCATGCAGAAACCCAATCATCTGTAGCTAGTATCCACATATGAGGGAGAACATGTGGCGCTTGGCTTTCTGGGCCTGGGTTTGGATTAACTTTTTAAAAATATTTTGTGTATTTTTATTTATTTATTTGAGAGTGACAGAGAAAGAGGCAGTTAGAGAGACAGAATGGGCACGCCAGGGTCTCCAGCCACTGCAAACGAACTCCAGATGCGTGCACCCCCTTCTGCATCTGGCTAACGTGGGTCCTGGGGAACTGGGCCTCGAACCGGGGTCCTTAGGCTTCACAGGCCAGCGCTTAACCGCTAAGCCATCTCTCCAGCCCTAATTTTTTAAAAAATATTTTTACTTATTCATTTGTATGTATGTGTGTGTATGTGAATATATGGGGACATCAGAGCCTCTTGCTGCTACAAATGAACACCAGATGTATGCACCAATATTTGACTTTACCTAAGTGCTGGAGAACTGAACCCTGGGTCAGCAGGCATTGCAAGTAAGTGTCCTTAACCATTGGACCATCTCCCCAGCCTTGACCTAGCTTTTCTGTATGAAAAAACAGTTAGCTAATATGATTACTTTTGTTTTTTTTTCTGTATTTTCGAGGTAGGGTCTCACTGTAGCTCAGGCTGACCTGGAATTCACTATGAAGTCTCAGGGTGGCTTCGAACTCATGGTAATCCTCCTACCTCTGCTTCCCGAGTGCTGGAATTAAAGGCATATGCCCCCATGCCCAGCTTTTTTTTTTTTTTTTTTTTTTTTTTTGGTTTTAGAGGTAGGGCCTCGCTGTAGCCTAGCTGATCTAAAATTCACTATGTAATCTTAGGGTAGCCTTGAACTCATGGTCATTCTCCTACTTCTGCCTCCTGAGCGCTAGGATTAAAGGTGTGTACCACCACGCCTGAGTAAAATATTTTCTAATTATTTTTATTTTATTTTAGAGAGAAAGAGAGAATTGGTGTGCTAGGGTCCTTCAACCGCTGCAATCGAACTCCAGTACCACCTAGTGGGCATGTGAGAGCTTGCGCTTGCCTCACCTTTGTGTGTTTGACTTATGTGGGACCTGGAGAGTTGAACATGGGTCTTTAGGCTTCACAGGCAAGCTCCTTAACTGCTAAGCCATCTCTCAGCCCCCGACTAAAATATTTTCTATTCTCTTTTTTTCTCTTGTGGCTTATTTATTAATTTTAATTTTTTTTTTATTTGAGAGTGACAGACACAGAGAGAAAGACAGATAGAGGAAGAGAGAGAGAATGGGCGCGCCAGGGCTTCCAGCCTCTGTAAACGAACTCCAGACGCGTGCGCCCCCTTGTGCATCTGGCTAACGTGGGACCTGGGGAACTGAGCCTCGAACCGGGGTCCTTAGGCTTCACAGGCAAGCACTTAACCGCTAAGCCATCTCTCCAGCCCATTTTAATTTCTTTTTATGAACAACTTCCATGATTGTAAACAATATCCCATAGTAATGCCCTTCCTCCCCCCCCCACTTTCCCCTTTGAAACTCCATTCTCCATCATATCCCCTCCCCCTCCCAATCAGTCTCTTTTATTTTGATGCCATCATCTTTTCCTCCTCTTATGATGGTCTTGTGTAGGTAGTGTCAGACGCTGAGAGGTCATGGATATCTAGGCCATTTTGTGTCTGAAGGACATCTGGAGGTATCAGAGACCTCCCTGGCCAACAACTCACTGGAAGGTAATCCCATCCCTGGCACTGAAAATTTTCTAGCAACAATCTATGGCTCCTGAGTGTTCCATTGTCCAAACAAGTAGGTTTCCATATAATTTATTTATATAATCTTAGATTTTGATTAGCCCTCCCTCCACCTTTCCTTTACTCAATCTCTTCCCCCGACCTCACTTTGGGCCTTTTCATCCCCATTAATCTATTCTTCTACTTACATATATATACAATACCATCCTATTAAGTATGCCCCTCCCTTCCTTTCTCTTCCCTTTATATCTCTATTCTAGTTTACTGGCCTTTGCTACTGATAGCTCCTTAATTTTTTGTCTGCTTGCTTTTTGTGTGTGTGAGGCAAGGTTTCATTGGGTAAAAAGTAAAAAAAAGAAGAAAGCTGGTGCATCAGGTCTGCATCCCAGAGTTTGGCATCTCAAGATGCAGCCCTGATCTCTTCAGAGTGTCAGCTTTTATTGGAAAGAACCACATGATGTTTATAGTAAAAACAGGATTGGGAGTTAAACCACAAAATTACATACTGTTAAGCAAGGGGGGTACTATTATAAAAAGTCATAAGGTTACATAGGTCACATAGGCAGAACTGAGGCACGAAACATTCTATGGAATGTAGTCACAAAGATATTTAGAAACAAAGAGATACAGGGAGGGCATGGAACATTGCTCAGAGGGATCATCCTATTCCTTAGGTAACAGTAAACACTTGAATTGCACAGAGGAATCACCCCATTCCTTTCATATTCCATTTTCCATTTCTCCCTCTGATATGACACTAAGTCAAATCATGAAGAACAGTGTCTAGGGTGTTTGCATCTAAGGGGGTATATTGTGTATGCAATACCATGAGTTTAACAGAATTTATTCTATTCTGTTTATATCTTCTTAGAGCATTAATAATGCAAGGTCCTATCAGAGGGCCAGCAATAGAAACTTTGGAAATAGAAGACTTGGTAAAGCTTCCATCCATCCTGAAGAGGTCAACATAAACAAGTAAATATCTATATCCATACTGATCTGGCTTTCACTCTATGAAATCAGCTTCTTGTTATCTATCTGGCTCTGTCCCCTGCTCTCTTGCCTCCATTGGTATCACCTTACCAGTGGAGGCATTTGTCTGTGGCAGGCCTGACAGCAGGTGGTGATGTCCTTGATGACTGAGTCCATACCTGGGAAGAAAAACTCTTTTCCTTATTAGCTCAGCTAGCTTCTTTTTTAAGTGAGTTCCTTCATGAAGTTGCTTAGCCAGTCTCCACCCTAGGGTTTGGGGCAGCAACAGCTCCAGTTGGTACCATCCTTGTGGGGTCTGTTCCTTTATCAGATGAGGGGTGAGAGGGGAGCTGTAGGTCCTGTTCCATGTATGTTGGTCTCTCAGGAAGAGTGGGTGCCAGGAGCGGGACCAGACAATTTGAAGATGTTGAGAGGCAGCGCTCCAGTCTGCTCCCTCTTGCTTCTGTGGTCTCCCCTTTCTGATGACCCACACAATGGATTATGGCTACTTTAGCAGCGGCCCAAATGGCAGCCAATAAGTTCAAATTTCATTTATTTATTTATTCATTTATTTTTATTTTTTTGGTTTTTTGAGGTAGGGTCTCACTCTGGTCCAGGCTGGCCTGGAATTAACTATGTACTCTCTGGGTGGCCTTGAACTCATGACGATCCTCCTACCTCTGCCTCCCAAGTGCTGGGATTAAAGGCATGCACCACCATGCCCAGATTCATTTTTTTATTTTTAATGTCTTAACCTTCTGCTGTTAATAGTCTCACTCCAAGTAGATGGCCCCATGTACATATGCCATAGCAAAGGCATATGACTGTCTGAGCAGATATTTACTGTCTTGTCTTTTCCCAATATCAGAGCCCTGGTCAGTGTGATCAGTTCAGCTTTCTGAGCTGATTTAACCTGAGGTAGGGCCTCAGCCTACAGGGTTTCTTCCAAAGTCATCACAGCCTCCCCTGCATATCTGATTCCGTCCATGACAAAGCTGCTGCCATCAGATCAGAGTCAGGCCAAGGCACACCTCTCAGGTCCGGGCAGAGTCCATGGAAGGCGGAGGTGATCTCTAGGCAGTCATGCAGAGGGGTTGATATCTCATCCGTTTCTGGCAGCAGGGAGGCTGGGTTCAAAGGCTTGGTTTGGCAAAATTGTACCCTTGATTGATCTAAGAGCAAGGCCTGATAGTGAGTTATGTGAGAGTTGGAGAGCCATTGGTCTGGGAAGCTCTTTAAAAGCGTCTCTATCCTATGTGGAGCTGTAATTGATAACGTCTGGTCCCAGGTTAATTTGTCAGCAGCCTCTGTCAGAATAGCAGCAGCTGCTGCAATAGCCCGGAGACAAGGGGGCCAACCAGTGGCTACTGGGTCTGGCTTCTTAGACAGGTAGACCACTGGACAATGCCATGACCCCAGTCTTTGAGTTGGGATACCCTTGGCTGTCCCTTTCTTTTCATCCATGTACAAGTGGAAGGGTTTGGTTAAGTCTGGAAGCGCCAGGGCAGGGGCTGATGTCAGAGATGACTTTAGTTCTTAGAGTGCTTGTGTCTCATTTTCAGTCCAATTCAAATCTTCCTCTTGTGGCCTTGCTTGGCTAATTCAGCAAACTTGGGATCCAAATTATGCAACACCCTACAACTTTGAGGAGTTCTCAGATCTGTCTCTTAGTGGGGATTTGAGTGATAGCCTGAATCCTAGAGGCTGACAGCATACTCTTACCTTCTTGGAGTCATGTCCTAAGTAGGTTTCCTTGTGCACACACAGTTGAGCCTTCCTGGCTGATACACTATAGCCCAGATGTTATAAGTCGTCCAGGAGATGTTCTGTGGCAAAGAGGCAGTCCTCCTCCACTTCTGCTGCTAGGAGAAGGTCGTCCATGTATCATAGGAGAGTTGCCTCAGGCATTTCCTTGTGAAAGGGCTGCAAGTCTCTATAACAAGCCTCAAAGAGGGTGGGGTATTTTTTAAAATATTCTTTTTTTTTAAAATATTTTTTTGTTCATTTTTTATTTATTTATTTGAGAGCGACAGACACAGAGAGAAAGACAGATAGAGGGAGAGAGAGAGAATGGGTGCGCCAGGGCTTCCAGCCTCTGCAAACGAACTCCAGACGCGTGCGCCCCCTTGTGCATCTGGCTAACGTGGGACCTGGGGAACCGAGCCTCGAACCGGGGTCCTTAGGCTTCACAGGCAAGCGCTTAACCGCTAAGCCATCTCTCCAGCCCTAAAATATTCTTTTTATTAAAATTTGAGAGTGACAGAGAGAGAGAGAGAGAGAGAGAGAGAGAGAGAGAGAGAGAGAGGGCATGCCAGGGCCTCCCGCCACTGGAAACGAACTCCAGACGTGTGTGCCCCCTTGTGCATCTGGCTAACATGGGTCCTGGAGAATTGAGCCTCTAACGGGGGTCCTTAGGCTTCACAGGCAAGCGCTTAACCGCTAAGCCCTCTCTCCAGCCTGGGGAATTTTTAAATCCCTGTGGAAGCGTAGTCTAGGTTAGTTGCCCACTGAGGCCTTGTTTCAGGTCTGCCCATTCAAAGGCAAAAAGTGGGTTGACTTCCCTTTGCCAATGGAATACTAAAGGAAGCATCTTTTAGGTCCAGGACAGTATATATTTGCCTTTCAGGTGGAATTGTACTGAGCAAAGTATAATGGCTGTCTCATGGTGCCTTGTGACTTCTGGAAGGTAGCCACCATAACCTTAGCCATTTTCTTAACCTATCTTCTGTACTGTCTATATTATTATATACCCTGGCAGCAATCTCTATTAACTCTCTTTGAAAGAAGTTTACCCTCAATGCCTTGTGTTCTCTGAATCCCCTTTCTAATATCTGGCGAGGACTGAGTTACAAACACAATGTTAATAGTTCACCTATTCTCAGGGACCTCAGGATCTATGGGGAGTATGTTCTATATGCTTCCTTGCAGCTTTTCTAGGAAAGCAGAAGGGGATTCTGTGAGCCCTTGGGTCACTTCATTCACCTTAGACAAATTTGTAGGGTGCCAAGGGAGCGGCTGCCTGGAGACCACCCATCAGAGTCCGGTGAAAGAGGTTAAGGGACACCAGACCTTCAGTGGTGTTAGGATCCCGGACTGGTTGCATGGAAGGGAAGACCTCATCAATAACATTAGAGTTCTCTGTGAGGCGGCCGTTGGCTCCCAACACTAGTTTCTTGGCTTCCGTTCAGATTTTCTCATGTTCCTCTGTGGAGAAGAGGGTCTGCAAGAGTTGCTGACAGTCCTCCCATGTGGGCTGATGGGTATAGAAGACTGTCTTGAGAAGGGATATCAGAGAACCTGCTTTAAATCGAATTCAGGTTTAGGTATAAGAATAGGGGCCTGAGCCAGGCATGGTAGCACACGCCTTTAATCCCAGCACGTGGGAGGCAGAGGTAGGAGGATCGCTGTGAGTTTGAGGCCAGCCTGAGACTACATAGTGAATTCCAGGTCAGCCTGGGCTAGAATGAGACCCTACCTCAAAAAACAAATCAAAAAAAAAATAGGGGTGCTGGAGATCAAACCTAGGCCTTTAGTCTTCCCAGATAAGCAGCTTAACCATTAAGCCATCATTTACTTGATGCCCTTTTTTATCATCTGTTTATATCCTGATGTACACTTAAGTAAGTCTGATGTTTGCCTTATGGAAGGAGTTTGTAACTTGATCAAGTACCTTGACTCAGTTTACCCATTTAACTTTTTGTCTACTGAAAAATTTCTTTTATTTTTTTCTCAATTTTTATTAACATTTTCCATGGGTATAAAAAGTATCCCATGGTAATGCCCTCCCTCTCCCCCCTAGAGAAATTTCATCTAACAGATGTGACTTTAGGTGTTCAAAAGAGAGGAACTACAAAGAGAAACACAGTTACATGCCGTTTGTCATTCCCTTTTCCTTGTCAGAGACAATCGGCCATTTCATCTTTGGACAGGGTCAGGGGGACACATGGCTTAAACTTGCATGGGGTCTCAGATAAAGGGGTCATTATCCCTTTTTCTCAGAGTACAGCTTGACATGACTTTAAATAGTGCATAGCAGTAAGCAAGAGCAAATGGAAACAACAGAGCAGAGAGCTAAGCATCCTGACATTCCTTGTCTTACTCTGAAGTTGTTTGGTTTTACCTAGGAAATTTATTTTACCCATTTGTAATACAGGAGGTGGTAGGGTCTTGTCTATGTCTAACCTGGTTAGACTTCCAAAGAATATGAATTACATCTGTGCTTATGACTTTGTGACCCACCTAGCACAGGACATCCCCTGTGTCTAATGAAAGCTGAATTTACATTAAGTCTGTGTCCCTACATAAAACCTTTAGAGCATCCTTAAAAGTGTGTAGACAGCTGGGCGTGGTGGCACATGCCTTTAATCCCAGCACTTGGGAGGCAGAGGTAGGAGGATCGCCATGAGTTCAAGCCAGCCTGAGTCTACATAGTGAATTCCAGGTCAGCCTGGGCTAGAGTGAGACCCTACCTCGAAAAACAAAAAAAGAAAACAACAACAACAAAAAGTGTGTAAACAGTTGAAAAATCTTTAACTTTAGGCATGGTGTTTAGGTTTAGCTTTCTGTTCCTTGTAAAAGGAAATTAATTTTAGGCAAAATTTGGTCTTTTTAGATCTCTTAATACTTTCTACATATGCACATCTTCATCCATATACTTTAACATTCTGATCTGAGTTTCATTCCAAAAGCTTTTTAAAATTTTATTTCATTAACTAATTAATTTATTTGAAAGAGAGAATGGGTGTACCAGGGCTCCAGCCACTGCAAACGAACCCCAGATGTATGTGTCCCCTTGTGCATATGGCTTACGAGGGTCCTTTGGCTTTGCAGGCAAATGCCTTAACCACTAAGCCATCTCTCCAGCCCCCTCCAAAAGCATTTTTTAATTTTTTTAAATTTTTTAATTCTTTTTTTTTTTAATTTATTTATTTGAGAGCAACAGACACAGAGAGAAAGACAGATAGAGGGAGAGAGAGAGAATGGGCGCGCCAGGGCTTCCAGCCTCTGCAAACGAACTCCAGATGCGTGCGCCCCCTTGTGCATCTGGCTAATGTGGGACCTGGGGAACCAAGCCTTGAACCAGGGTCCTTAGGCTTCACAGGCAAGCGCTTAACCGCTAAGCCATCTCTCCAGCCCTCCAAAAGCATTTTTAACAAGCATTCTATGTCCAAAATTGAAAAATACCTTCTCAGTTCCTTCAAATGTCTCATCTCAACCCATAATTAACCATCTTTCTTATAAGACTATTAAGAAAAACTAGACCAAACTGATTAATCTTATTACCTACTGACAAAAAAGCAAGTGGTCTGGCTTCAATGATTTATCCATTTTATTATTGGACATTTGTAGAGAAAAAGCCTTCCTTAATATTTAGGTCACCAAAAAATCTCTACCTGACAACCAGACCTGCTTTATAATACCAGTATATATATATATCTTCATGCTTTATATAACCCATTGCTTTGAGATACCTCCTATTAATAAACTCCATGAAATACACTGTCTATGAATACAGGCAAAACATGACAACCATTTTGGGATAATCTTTATCAATATCTCTAACACATTTGGAAATGCTTTTATTAAGAATAACTAAGACATCAGTAGGTATCATGGTAATGGAAATAAATGACCGCAGTGCTCAGTACTGCAATATCTCCATCACACCTTCCAAGGCTCAGGGTCTAATGCAGAAGAGGTGGCAGAAAGAATGTAACAGCCAAAGGAAGGGCAGGATTCCATACAACATGCTCCCTCCAGACACAAAATGGCCTGGATATCCATGGCCTCACAGTGCCTGACACTACCTACACAAGACCATCATAAGAGGAGGAAAAGATCCTGACATAAAAAGTAAAAGAGAGGGCTGGAGAGATGGCTTAGCGGTTAAGCGCTTGCCTGTGAAGCCTAAGGACCCAGGTTCGAGGCTCGGTTCCCCAGGTCCCACGTTAGCCAGATGCACAAGGGGGCGCACGCGTCTGGAGTTCGTTTGCAGAGGCTGGAAGCCCTGGCGCGCCCATTCTCTCTCTCTCCCTCTCTCTGTCCTTCTCTCTGTGTCTGTCGCTCTCAAATAAATAAATAAAAATTTTTAAAAAAAAGTAAAAGAGAGACTGATTGAAATGGGGAGGGGGTATGATGGAGAGTGGAGTTTCAAAGGGGTAAGTGGGGGGAGGGAGGGTATTACCATGGGGTATTTTTTATAATCATGGAAGTTGTTAATAAAAAAAAATAAAATAAAAAAGAATTACTAAGACAAATTTTTGTTTCTATCTTGCAGGCTGGCCTAGAACTCAGGCCAGTTGCCTCCTCCTTTTAATTTAGAGGACATTCCAATCTTTTAAATACCTGGAAAATTATGAGTCACCATATCAGAGATAATTTTGATGTTTTTAATAATCCTTTATGCAAGTTGAACTAGAATATAAATTTAGTAATTGTATTTATGAGATCATGTAAAAAATATGGCTTTGTTTACATAAAATTTTAGCTTACCATAGGCTTTAGTCAAATCTGACTTTTAAAGACAAAGCCAAAACACCTTGAAATAAATCAAATGCCAACAAAAGTTTAAGGAGAGACCTGTTGGACTATTTGGAATAATAAGGAACCAAAAGGTGTCTATAAACAATGTCTTATGTGTTTAAAGCCCAAACAAAAGAGGAAATATCAGGCACAGTTCAAATTAAAATTATTTCCTTATTTTTATCAAGCAATTTAAAAGTCACATGGTTTAAAATGTGGAGTCAGGCCAGGCGTGGTGGCGCACGCCTTTAATCCCAGCACTCGGGAGGCAGAGGTAGGAGGATCGCTGTGAGTTCAAGGCCACCCTGAGACTACAGAGTTAATTCCAGGACAGCCTGGACCCTACCTCAAAAAACAAAACAAAACAAAACAAAACAAAATGTAGAGTCAGGATATCACATTGGAACCTTGAATTGGAGGCCCTCCTGTCTCAGCTTCCTAGGATAGCTAGGATAATAGGCCTAGCTTATTTATTTGTTTGTTTTTTCAAGGTAGGATCTCATTCTAGGCCAGGCTGACTTAGAATTCACTATGGAGTGTCAGGGTGGCCTCAAACTCATGGCGATCCTCCTATATCTGCCTCCTAAGTGCTGGGATTAAAGTGTGCACCACCATGCCTGGCTGGCCTAGCTCATTTTAATGTTTATCTTTTCTTCCCTGAAGATCTTCCAAGTGCTTTTTGACCAGTTTTAAAGGAGATTTTTCAACAGAAAGGTTTTGACCCATATCTTCAAAGATGAGGACGGGACACACGAACACAACATCAAACACAAATATGCTAGCAATAACGGCTCTCCTGACTGCCAAGTGGCTGCCAAACTGAAAATGAACCAGAAACAGATGCGCTGTCAAACCAAAACTGAACCAGAAACAGACATGCTGTAAAACTGAAACTGAACCAGAAACAGACCTCTGTTCAAAATCTCCGAACAGAGCCTGAGAAGGTCAAGGGCGGATGAATGCTGCATCCAGTTTCCCTCATGGACCCAGAAAAGTGTGCAAAACTAGAAAAACAAAAAGAGTGGAAAAAGCACCTCCGGAGGTTTCTTACCCAATAAAGGAGGGGACCGGCAGTCCTGGGCAAAAGTTCCCCATCAACGGCTTGCTACCGACCCCAAAACCAGGAACGTGCAGATGGATAGAGATATGGTTCTCGGGTGAAGATTATGGGTCCTTCCTTGGTTTGGTCACCCCAGAGTCAGGGAGGAAGCCTTGAAATGTGGATCCAGGGTGAGCCCCCAAGATGTTCTGGGGTCCAGTGTTACACAAGTAAGACCATTGACTCACAGAATGTGAGGCCAAGTTTTATTGGGTAAAAAGAAAGAAAAAGAGGAATGCTGGTGCATCAGGTCTTCATCCCAGAGTTTGGGATCTCAAGATGCTGTTGCTTTAAAAAAATTTTTTAAAACTTATTTATTTAATTTGAGAGAGAGAGAGAAAGAGAGAGAGGGAGGGAGAGGGGCAGATAGAGAATGGGCACTCCAGGGCCTCCAGCCACTGCAAATGAACTCCAGATGCATGCGCTACCATGTGCATCTGCTTACATAGCTCCTGGGAAATTGAACCTAGGTCCTTGGACTTTGCAGGCAAGTGCCGTAACTGCTCAGGCATTTCCTGAGCCCAGCTTGCTTTTTTTAATTTGTTGTTATTTATTTTGAGAGAGAGACAGAGAGAAAGAGAAAGAGGCAGAGGCAGAGAGGGAGAGAGAGAATGGGCACGCCAGGGTCTTCAGCCACTGTGAAGGAACTCTAGATGTGTGTGCCTCCTTGTGTGCCTGTGTGGCATTGCGTGCTTTGAGTAGCTGTGCATCCTGGAGATTCCCACATGAGTTCTTAAGCTTGGCAGGCAAGCACCTTAACTGCTAAGCCATCTCTCTAGCCCTCTGCTTGCTTTTTCGAGGTAAATTCTCACTGTAGTCCAGGCTGACCTGGAACTCACTTTGTAGTTCCATGCTGGCCTTGAACTCACAAGGATCCCCCTACCTCTGCCTTCTAAGTGCTGGAATTAAAGCTTTGTGTCACTATTCCTGCTTTATGCTCCCTTTTTTTGTTTTTGATGTAGGGTCCCGCTCTAGCCCAGGCTGACCTGGTATTCACTGTGTAGTCTCAAGGTGGCCTCAAACTCACTATGGTCCTCCTACCTCTGCCTCCCAGAGTGGGGGCTGAGATTAAAGGTGTACACCACCACACCTGGTTTCACTTTTTTTTTTTTGGGGGGGGGGTTACGAGGTAGATCTCAATTTAGTCCAGGCTGACCTGGAATTCACTATGTAGTGTCAGGGTGGCCTGGAACTCATGCCAATCCTCCTACCTCTACCTCCCGAGTGCTGGGATTAAAGGTATGCACCGCCATGCCCAGCTTTTACTTTTATGCTTAAAAAACTATTTTAGGGGAGCTGGAGAGATGGCTTAGTGGTTAACCGCTTGCCTGTGAAGCCTAAGGACCAGTGTTCAAAGCTTGATTCCCCAGGACCCACGTAAGCCAGATGCACAAGGGGGCGAATGCGTCTGGAGTTTGTTTGCAGTAGCTGAAGACCCTGGTGCACCCATTATCTCTCTCTCTCTCTTTCTCTCTCTGCCTCTTTCTCTGTCTGTCGCTTTCAAATAAAAACAAACAAACAAGTAAGTTAAAAAGGAGATATAAAGGGAAGAGAAAGGAAGGGAGGAGGGTACTTAATAGGTTGGTATTGTATGTATGTAAGTAGAATGATTGAGATGGGGAGGTAATATGATGGAGAATGGAATTTCAAAGGGGGAGGGAGGGTATTAACATGGGATATTTTTTATAGTCATGGAAAATGTAATAAAATTGTGAAAAGATAAAAAAATAAAAATTAGGGCTGGAGAGATGGCTTAGCGGTTAAGCACTTGCCTGTGAAGCCTAAGGACCCCGGTTCGAGGCTCGGTTCCCCAGGTCCCACGTTAGCCAGATGCACAAGGGGGCGCACGCATCTGGAGTTCGTTTGCAGAGGCTGGAAGCCCTGGCGCGCCCATTCTCTCTCTCTCCCTCTACCTGTCTTTCTCTCTGTGTCTGTCGCTCTCAAATAAATAAATAAAAAATTAAAAAAAAAATAAAAAAGAAATTAAAAATTAAAAAAAATTGGGAGCCACAGTGAGGCAAGCATGCAATGTCGCATACTTACCACAAGGGGGCGCACGAATCTGGAGTTGGTTCGCCACGTTGTGCCCATTTTCTCTGTCTCTCTCAAAATAAACAACTAAAAATATTTTATTTATTTATTTGAGAGAGGAGGTGTATATATATATATATATATAGATAGACAGAGAGAGAGAGAGAGAGAGAGAGAGAGAGAGAGAGAGAGAGAGAGAGAGAGAGAGAGAGAGAGAGAGAGAGAAAGCAAGCAAGCAGGCAAGCACCAGGGCCTCTAGCCAGTGCAAATGAACTCTAGACACGTGTGCCACCTTGTTCATCTGGCTTAAATGGTACTGGGGAATCAAAGTCCTGGTCAGTAAGCTTTGCAGGCAAGCACCTTAACCACTAAGCCATTTCTCAAGCCCAATAAAAAGTTTTTTAAAAAGGGCTGGAGAGATGGCTTAGCGGTTAAGGTGCTTGCCTGTGAAGCCTAAGGACCCAGGTTCTACTCTCCAGATCCCACTTAAGCCAGACACAGGTCATACTTTCCCACTAGGTGGTGCAAACATCTGGAGTTCTATTGCAGTGGACCAATTCTATCTCTTGCTCTCTCTCTCTTTCTCACTATCTTTTATTTTTAACTTTTTTATTGATAGCTTCCATAATTATAGACAATGAACCATGTTAATTCCTTCCTGACCCTCATTCTCCCCCACTAAAATCCACCCTCCATCAAATCCCCTTCATTTTTCAATTAGTTTCTCTTTGTTTTTGATGTCATTATCTTTTCCTCCTATTATGACAGTCTTGTGTGTAGTGACAGACATTGTGAGGTCATGAATATCAAGTCCATCTTGTGTCTAAAAGTTTGCATTGCAAGAGGTCCTACCCTTCTTTTGACTCTTACATTCTCTTCCACAAAGGACCCTATGTGCTCTCTTTTTATTTTTGATTTTATGAGGTAGGGTTTCACTCTAGCCCAGGTGAACCTGGAATTCACTATGGAGTCTCAGGGTGGCCTCGAACTCACTGTAATCCTCCTACCTCTGCCTCCCAAGTGCTGGGATTAAAGGCGTGCGCCACCACACCTGGCTTAATTTTTTTATTATTATTATTATTTATATGGTTTTTTTTTTGAGGTAGGGTCTCACTCTAGCCTAGGCTGACCTGGAATTCACTATGTAGTCTCAGGGTGGCCTTGAACTCACAGTGATTCTCCTACCTCTGCCTCCCAACTGCTGGGATTAAAGACATGCGCCACCACGCCTGCTTTAGTTTATTTTTAAAAATATTTTATTTATTTATTTAATTTGAGAGAGAGAAAGGAGAGAGAGAGAGGCGCAGATAGAGAATGGACATGCCAGGGCCTCCAGCCAATGCAAATGAACTCCAGATGCATGGATCACCATGTGCATCTGGCTTACATGGGTCCTGGGGAATTGAACCTAGGTCCTTTGGCTTTGCAGGCAAGCACCTTAATTGCTAAGCCATATCCTCAGTGCTTAGTTTATTTTTTTTTAAGACAGAAGTGTACAATGAGTAATTTCATTAGAAGTTATTTGACACTCGTGGGAGTAGTTCTGTGTGGTGAGTCTCAAGAAGTGGAGTCCTTTGTCATTGGTGTGTTTGTGTAATTTCGGTAGCTATTACAAATTCCCCTTTGAGGGAGGGGACCTGTTGACACGCCCACAAGTGATGGCCCCAGTGTCTGTTTCCCCACATCCTATGAATAATATAAACCAGTTCATGTTATCTAATTCTCTCATCTTTTTCCAAGTTATCAAATAAAAGCTGGAGACATACTGTATCTTTCTGTGTGGTGTGTGTATGCATGTTTGAATGTGCATGTGCACACATGTGCATGTGATTATGCATGCATGATTGTGTGCATGGGTGTAGAGGCCAGAGGGTCAATGATGATCATCTTTGTTCCTGCCCTCCTCTTCCTCCTCCTTTTTCTTCTTTTTCTTTTCAAGGAAGGGTCTCTCTCTATTCCAGGCTGACCTGGAACTCACTCTGTAGTTTAAACCCTGCCTCAAACTCACAGTGTTCCTCCTACCTCAGCCTTCCAAGTGCTAGGATTAAAGGTGTGTGTTACCATGCCTAGCACTTACTTATTATTATATTTTAGTTTTTGAGGTAGGGGGTCTCATTTTAACTCAAGATAACCTGGAATTCAATATGTAGTCTCAGGCTGGCCTCAAACTCACAGTGATCCTCCTACCTCTGCCTTGTCCGTGCTGAGATTAAAGGCGTGCACCACCATACCTGGTGACTTCTTTTTTTTAATCTTTTCACAATTTTTATTAACATTTTCCATGATTATAAAAAACATCCCATGGTAATAACCCCCCCCCCGCTGCACTTTCCCCTTTGAAATTCCATTCTCCATCATATCCCCTCCCCATCTCAATCATTCTACTTACATATATACAATACCAACCTATTAAGTACCTCCTCCCTTCCTTTCTCTTCCCTTTATATCTCGTTTTTAATTTACTGGCCTCTGCTACTAAGTATTTTCCTTCTCACGCAGAAGCCCAATCATCTGTAGCTAGGATCCATATATGAGAGATAACATGTGGCACTTGGCTTTCTGGGCCTGGGTTACCTCACTTAGTATAATCCTTTCCAGATCCATCCATTTTTCTGCAAATTTCATAACTTCATTTTTCTTTACTGCTGAGTAGAACTCCATCGTATAAATGTGCCACATCATTATCCACTCATCAGTTGAGGGACATCTAGGCTGGTTCCATTTTCCAGCTATTATAAATTGAGCAGCAATATACATGGTTGAGCATGCACTTCTAAGGAAATGAGATGAGCCCTTAGGATATATGCCTAGGAGTGGTATAGCTGGCTGGTGACTTTTTTTGTTTGTTTTGAGAGAGGGTCTCTCACTCTCACTGATCATAGAGCTCACTGACTCAGCTGCACACACTAGCCAGCAAGCCCGTCTCCCCCTACTCAACACTGGGGTTACAGGCATGTGCCACCACACCAGCATTTTATACGGGTGCTGGGGAGCTGAACTCCGTCCTTCATGCTTACACAGCAAGTGCTTACACACGGAGCCATCTCCTCAGACTCCATACCATAGTTTTCATTTGTATTTAGCTTGTGAAAATAAAGGAAAATCTTTTCATGTGCTTTAGTCCCTTGTATTTTATTTTCTGTGTTCACATTTAAAGCTATTTTTTCTAAATGACTCCTTGTTATTTATTTCATATGAAGAAAGTTAAAGGCAAGCCTGGACAACTTAGTAAGATCCTAACTCAAAAATGAGAAGGTATGTAGTTCAGCGGCAGAAAGCTTGCTTAGCATCTGCAAAAACCATGGGTCCATCCCTAGAACTGTTGAAAAACAAAACAATGGCTGAGCATGGTGGCACTCAGGAGGCAGAGGTAGAAGGATCACCATGAGTTTGAGGCCAATCTGAGACTACATAGTGAATCCCAGGTTAGCCTGGGCTAGAATGAGACCTTATCTTGAAAAAAAACAAAAACGAAAACAAAAAATACCTGAGAGGTGGCTCAGTGATTAAGGGGCTTGCCTGTAGAGTCTAATCACCCTAGTTTAATTCCCCAGTACCCACATAAAGCCAGGTGCACAGAGGGATGCATGTGCCTCGAGGCCCTGGCATGCCCATTCTCTCTCTGCCAGGCATAGTGGCGCATGCCTTTAATCTCAGTATTTGGGAGGATTGGTTGTTGTGAGTTTGAGGCCAGCCTGCAACTACATAGTGAATTGTAGGTCAGCATGTGCTAGAGTGAGATCCTACTTTGAAAAACTACAAACAGTTTCAGGTGGTACTTTGGGGCATTGACTGGTATATTTATGACTTCACAGTGGTTATTTTTACCCCCGTAATGAGAGGGGGGTAGAGTTAGGGTGACTGGACCCCTGAAGGTGAAAAGCACAGGCTGACTTCTTATCTTTTGCCTAGTTTTCCAGAGACCTGTTTTTCCACGAACAGTCAGGACCCATCCTCGGAGGGAGGTCTTTCATAGGAACTTTGGTGCTGAGAAGAAATGACAGAGGAGTGCTCATCACTGAAACATCTCTATCACAATGTCACCACCATCTGAAAAGAGAACCTTCTCTAGCCAAAAGTGAGAGTAGCATTAATATATGGGTATGAACATTAAGAGAAGTGCTTACTGGGCAGTTTGGTGAGCATAGTATATACATTTAGCCAGACAGCAGCAGATGTTACACCCCTAGGGCTCATGACTACCCCATTGTAGGTTTTCAGTATCAGACATATATTCCCTCCCATGGAGCAGACCTCTAGTCCAATTAGAGAGTGGTTGGTTTCCCCCAAACATATTTTTTGTTTATTTTTATTTATTTATTTATGAGAGAGAGAGAGAATGAGAATCCATGGCTTCCAGCCACTGCAAATGAACTCCAGACATGTGCATCCCCTTGTGCATCTGGTTAATGTGGGTCCTGGGGAATCGAGCATTGAACCAGTGTCCTTAGGCTTCACAGGCAAGGTTTTAACCGCTAAGCCATCTCTTCAGCCCAACCCCCTAACAGATTTGCCGCTATTGCACCATTGGCTCATTTGGCCTGGCTGGCCAAATTTAGGGCTTGCAGTGTCCACTGTTGAGTATCACCACTGGTAATTTTTCTCTCTCCTATTGAACTGCATGCAGTATGGCTTTTTCCAGCTTTCTGTCAGCTGGTCTACACAGAGGAGGTTTTCAGCTCAGTTCCAGCAGGATTTCTCAGTGGCCCTGCAGCCCAAGTTTGTGGAGTCTTCAGCAATAGGGTCTTACCATTGATTCCTGGTGGGAAACCAAGAGCCTCGGCAATGGCCTGCAATGTTTTGGGGGCATCAGGGACCTCCCTGGCCAACAACTCACTGGAAAGTATCCCATCCCTGGCACTGAAAAAATTTCTAGTAACAATATAGGGCTCCTGTGTGTTCCATTGTCCAAAAAAGTAGGTTTCCATATGACTTATTTATATACTCTTAGATTTTGCTTAGCCCTCCCTCCACCTTTCCTTTACTCAACCTCTTTCCCTGACCTCACTTAGGCCATTCCACCTCCACTTATCTGTTCTTCTACTTACATACATACAATATCATCTTTATTTATTTATTTATTTAAATTTTTATTAGCATTTTCCATGATTATAAAAAGAATCCATGTTAATTCCCTCCCTCCCCCCCCCCCACTTTCTCCTTTGAAATTCCATTCTCCATCATATTACCTCCCCATCACAATCATTGTACTTACATATATACAATATCAACCTATTAAGTACCCTCCTCTCTTCCTTTCTCTTCCCTTTATATCTCCTTTTAAACTTACTGGCCTCTGCTACTAAGTATTTTCATTCTCTCGCAGAAGCCCAGCCATCTGTAGCTAGGATCCACATATGAAAGAGAACATGTGGCACTTGGCTTTCTGGACCTGGGTTACCTCACTTAAAATCCTTTCCAGGTCCATCCATTTTTCTGCAAATTTCATAACTTCATTTTTCTTTACCGCTGAGTAGAACTCCATTGTATAAATGTGCCACATACAATATCATCTTAATAAGCCCCTCCTCCTTTTCTGTTCCCTTTATATCACCTTTCTAGCTTATTGGCCTCTGTTATTGAGTTTTATTCCAGTTCACATAGAAGTCCAATAATTTGTAGCTAGGAACCACATATGAGAGAGAACATGTGATGTGTGGCTTTCTGGGCCTGGGTTACTTCACTAAGTATTATCCAGAGCCATCCATTTTCCTTCAAATTTCATTTTTCTTTACTGCTGAGTAGAACTCCATTGTGTAAATGTGCTACATCTTCATTATCCACTCATCAGCTGAGAGACATTTAGGCTGGTACCATTTCCTAGCTATTGTGAATTGAGTGGCAATAAACATGGTTGAGCAAGTACCTCTAAGGTATTGAGATTAGTCCTTAGGATATATGCCTAGGAGTGCTATAACTGGGTCATATGGCAAATCTTTTAGCTGTCTCAGGAACCTCCACACTGATTTCTGTAATGGCTGGACCAGATTGCATTCCCACTAACAGTGTAGAAGGGTTCCTCTTTTTCCACATCCCTGCCAACATTTATGATCATTTGTTTTCATGATGGTGGCCAATCTGACAGGACTGAGATGGAATCTCAACGTAGTTTTAATCTGCATTTCCCTGATGACTAGGGATATAGAACATTTTTTTTAGGTGTTTACATGACATCTGTACTTATTCTTTTGAGAACTCTCTATTTAGTTCCATAGCCCATCTTTTAATTGGGTTATTTAATTTCTTATTATTTAATTTTTTTGAGTTCTGTGTATATCCTAGATATGAATTCTCTGTTAGATATATAATCAGATATATAGCTGGGAAAGATTTCTCTTCCATTCTGTAGGTGGCCTCTTTGCTCTATTTATAGTGTCCTTTGCTGTACAAAAGCTTTGTAATTTCATGAGGTCCCTGCAGTTAACTGTGGTTTTATTGCCTGAGCAGTTGGGATTATATTCAGAAAGCCTTTGCCAAGACCAATATGGCTATAGCTACCCAGACTTACATCTGGGTCCTCTATTCTGTTCCATTGATCAACATGTCTGTTTTTGTGCAAGTACCAGGCTGTTTTTGTTACTATGGCTCTGTAGTATAGGTTAAAACCAGGTATGGTGATACCACCAGACTTATTTATTTATTTTTGTTTTTTTTGAGGTAGGGTCTCACTCTAGCCCAGGCTGACCTGGAATTCACTCTGTAGTCTCAGGGTGGCCTTGAACTCTCAGCGATCCTCCTACCTCTGCCTCCCGAGTGCTGGGATTAAAGGCATGTGCCACCATGCCCAGCGTACCAGTCTTATTTTTGTTGGTCAAAATTGTTTTAGATATTCAAGGATTTTTGTGCTTCCAAATGATCCTAGATATTGGGTTTGCCTACTATGAGAGTATTCAAATAAACTGAGTGGTTCAAAATACAAGCAGATTCTAAAATTTAACTAAACAATGTAGACATTCAATGAAAATCAGCACAGAGTTTTTATGTAAGAGTAGGTATTATAACCAGATCCTCTAACAAAGTCACAGTCCCTTAGGATGTGTTGCCCCCACCCTTAATCCTGTCAACTAGGAGGCTAAGATTTCTGGTCCATTGAGGCTTCTAAGTCAGCTTGTGAACAAGTGAGACCCTTCCCTAATGGAGGACAGAACAGGAAACAAAGGCACTATAAATCAGGAAGCAACAAATGACAAGCCCAAAATATGGCTTATTTAAGAAT
This sequence comes from Jaculus jaculus, assembly GCF_020740685.1. Taxonomy (NCBI): domain Eukaryota; kingdom Metazoa; phylum Chordata; class Mammalia; order Rodentia; family Dipodidae; genus Jaculus; species Jaculus jaculus. Next base: position 59,662,214 of record NC_059113.1, on the reverse strand, counting down.
GGCAAATCCGGGCTGGAGAGATGGCTTAGTGGTGAAGCGCTTGCCTGTGAAGCCTAAGGACCCCGGTTCGAGGCTCGGTTCCCCATGTCCCACGTTAGCCAGATGCACAAGGGGGCACACATGTCTGGAGTTCGTTTGCAGAGGCTGGAAGCCCTGGCGCGCCCATTCTCTCTCTCTCCCTCTATCTGTCTTTCTCTCTGTGTCTGTTGCTCTCAAATAAATAAATAAATAAATAAATAAAGAAAGAAAGAAAGAAAGAAAGAAAGAAAGAAAGAAAGAAAGAAAGAAAGACAAATCCGACCATCCACCAGATTTAACATATATTTTATCCTGACATGGAAGGTGCAATTAGCACTTCCGATTCAAGCCTATATGCCAGGCTTATTTGGTGGGTACTGACCTGGTTTAATCCCAGTTACCTTTTGGAATGGTTTTGGTCTCAATTCTGTGCTCCTGCTTGGGGCCCTCTTTACTGTACTGTGGGCTCAGGTAGACTGGCTAGCTTGCTGCATCGCTGCTCTGATCACCTGTGCCGGGAGCTGGGTAGATGAACTCCCTTTCCCAGGTCTCTGGTGCTTGCCGGTGCTTGTGCTGGTGCTGGGGTAGGGGAGGCTGTGGATGGTGGCTGAAGTTCTCTTCCCCATCCTTGCAATCCTCTTCCTCATGAGCTGCTCTGTTGGTCCCTGCCATCCTCCCTTAATGTTTCTTGAGTTTGTGAGGAGCTCCAGTGTGAGTGGAAAATCTCCTCACCTGGCTTTTCTGTGGCTCAGGCCAAGCCTTATGGCTGTGACCATGCAGACCTGGTTCTGCCACTGCTGGAGCCACTTCTGCCTGCTTCTGTGGGCTCTGGGTGCTCCGAATCTCTCCTACTTGTCTGCTGCAGTTGGTAATTTCTTATACACATCACTTTTTGGTAGAAGAGTATATTTTTTAAATTTTTATTTATGAGAGAGAAAGAGACAGATAGAAAGAGAGAATGGGCATGCCAGGGCTTGTAGCCACTCCATACGAACTCCAGACACATGTGCCCTTTGTGCATATGGCTTACCTGGGTCCTGGGGAATCGAACCCAGGTCCTTAGGCTTTGCAGGCAATTGCTGTAACTGCTAAGCCATTTCCCCAGTCTCTAGAAGAGTGTATTTTGCTGGGGTTTTTTTTGGGGGGGGGTTCTCCTCTAGGCTGCTTTGGCATGGTTCCTACACCACCATCTTAACTGGAAGTCCCCTAAAAGTATTTTTTTTCAAAGTAGGGTCTCACTAACTCAGGTTTACCAGGAACTCAGTCTGATGTCCCAAACTGGTTTCCAACTCACAGCAATTCTCCTACCTCTGCCTCCCAAATGCCAGGATTAAAGGTATGTACCATTACACCTGGCCCTAGTATCATTTAAAAAAAAAACATTGTATTTATTAGAGAGAAAGAGAGAGAGTGAGAGAGAGAGAGAGAGAGAGAGAGGAGACAGTGGGTGTGCCAGGGCCTCCAGATATTGCAAACAAACTCCAGACACATGTATCACCTTGTGCACCTGGCATACATGGGTACTGGGGTATTGAACCTGGATCCTTAGCCTTAACCACTAAGCAATCTCTCCAGCCCCCTCAGCCCATATTTTTAATCCTTCTTTCAATTCTGTGTGATTATTGATCCCATTTGTTTTGAATGAGAAAATTGAGACTTTAAGCCTTGGCATGGTATACCTAGAAACTTGGTGAGCGGTGCCAGACACTCTCTAAGTTTATGTGCATGGGTCTGAGTTTTTATGGGTAGAACAAGGCCTTCTCTTCCTCCCTTTCTGTCACAAGAGGTCAGGTGAGCTTCAGGGGTTGGATGAGGCTTCTATACCAGGCTCAGCAGCTCTAGCTTTTTGTGGAAAGACCTCAGGGGTTCAGGGACCTAGAGTCTCCACAGTTTGGCTGAGTCACTGCAGGGTCCTCAAGTCTCCTTGCCCTGAAGGTCCTAGAAAGAAACCCTCATGAGATGTGTGACTGGAGGACAGACCTCCATCCTACACACCTTATTGTTCTTAGATATCTGTGAAGCGGTCTCCACGTGAGGCTGGGAAGCAGAGTGGACTTGTGATGGGCTAGGAAGCTGAGACATCAGACACTGCTCTTTTTGCTACCACCCCCTCCCAAAGCAGCTGGGAGTGAAGATGGAGACCTCCAACTGTCAGTTGCAAGGACTGTGCCAGGTGTGAGATAACAGAATCCAGAGCACAGGCCCAGAGAGCACTGCACTTCTGCCAAAGGAGATGGGAGCAAGATGGCAAGGAAATGAGGCATTTTGGGGTCATGAGAAGCAGGGACTTCCTCCTCCCTGCCCCTTCTTCATGGCAGTCTAGAGAGTCCTCCCCATGGCTTGGGGGCAGGTGAGAGGTTGGGGAACAAGCACTAGCTAGACTGTGCTTCATCCTCCCCTCCCTGTCAACCAACCACCACTGGGGTGTGGGTCTCAGGGCTGTCCCAGCTGCAAAATGTTAGGCAGAAAGAACCATGTGGTTCTTGCTAAGAAGACTTAGAATCTTCCATTGGCTGAAAACTCACCAGTTTGAACTCAGTTTATTTGAACAAGTCATTATTAGGTCATCAGAGGTCAGAAGCAGCATAGCAAGGGCGATATATTTTGTTAGAATATCAGGTTGCACTGTTCCAACCCACTCCTGAGGCCTTTGAACTGTACCACTAGCTTTGTGCCCAGCCCCAGATATGAACAAATACATCCAGGCCTGGAGTACGGGACAGGAAGCTCTGCCGGCAGCAGGGCGACATGAAGAGGGAGGCATGCGGAGAAGTGGTTCTTGTGACCCAGGCTCTGTGGGAGTTGTGGCCACTTGTTCTTGTTTAACCAATATTCACATAGTACCTACTCTGGGCAGCCTTGGTTAAGGGCTTCCTAAGCCTCAATCTTTCTAGCTATCAGAAGGGTCCTTGGATGTAAGTCTATTGTTTTCTTCATTGGCCAGTAAGAGCATTGCCTTGCAGGGCTTGCCCAAGGACACAGGTTCAGGAAAGTTGAGCCCAACTTGACCATTCAGCAAGGGGGAGGTTTTGCTGCCATGGCCAAGAATCCACATTCCTCAGTGAGCCCTGACATCTTTCCTGTGGGTCTCAACTCTTTCCCCAACCAGATGTCAACGACTAGAATCTGGTTCCACTTTCACTCAATAATACATGTGATGAGATGTCCTCTGGTGTAGATTCCTGGGTCCTTGGACCGGCCACAGTCCCCCAGGGAATCCCAGGCAACCATGGATGTGAGCACACAACAATAAAGACTTTCAGGAGATAGTTTTGGTGAACAGCTTTCTCGGTTTATTGTCAGAGAAGCACTTGAGGGTCCTAAGGGGCTTGGATATACAAGGTTCCTTGCTGATTCCTAACAAACAAATGGGGACATTCATTCCAGCACATAGGCAGTGGTGAAGAGGGTAAAGGTAATCTAGGGTCTCTGGGCTGTGTGAAGGTGCTGGCTGATAAGGAGTTTCCTAGGCAACTGGCCAAAGATCACAGGGCTATGGGCAAAGCCTAAGTTCAGGTGTGCCAGGCTTGGAGAGGGAGTGGCTGCCTATAACCTGGGGGTCCTTAGCTGTTCCTGGCAGCTCGGGCCCCTCTCCTGAAGGCTCCAGCCTGTGCCTGACAGTGTCCAGCAACTCCCCCTTTGTTTTTATAGCTGGGCAGTGTCATCCTGAATGAGTTCTTTATAATTTGCCATAGGTCAAGATAGAGCTAGGTGGTGTATGAGAACCTGATTAGTAGCAACCTTAGCAATGTTAGTTATTTGTTATCTGAGAAATTTGATAAGACAGGGGGCTACAAGCAATAGGGTTCCTATAGTAAGGAGGGGGCTAAGGAGAAGCCAAGTAACTAAAGGGTTAGAGAACCAGGTGGTGGGGTCCTTAGGCTTGTAGCAGTTTAACATTTTATTTGTTAACAAAAAATAAATTCTTTTTCCAAGACCATACATTTCCCCCCTCACATGTTCAGCAGTAATGAAGTCTAAGATTAGGTGGTTTTGAAATACCACACCCATGAGAAAGTTCAATTGTCTTTGGAGAGATTCAAGGATGTTGGTCACCGGAGGAACCTAGAGACAGTGTCACGCCAAGCCCACCAGCAGAGGGATGAAGATCTCTTTTGGTTGGCATTGGTGGTTGGTGCAGGTGGAGTTTGTAGGCCGACTTTTTCTTGTAGAGATACACCTGTGAAGCAATCACGACTGGGGAGCAGTAAGTGGGAGAGGAAATATTTATGCTTGGGGTGTTTACTCCTTTTGCACCAAAAGAGAGTTGGTGTCTTGACACAACTGGTTTTGATTATGGAAATATTGAGCAGGCACTCATCTCTGGTTGGCTTAGAGCTGGATAGGCAGAGAGATATGCATTGACTGGCATCAAAGAGGGGAAGGCCTGTCCTTTGCGGAACCAGGGATGCGGTGCACATATGGAAAAACAGTTCTTTGGAACTGGGCAAGAGATAAGAAAATTTTTCTTGACCTTTTTACTTTTAGGGGTATAGTCACCCTAATTCTATCCCCCTTCATTTCTCCCTCTCATGATAAGACACTCTAACTGCTGTTAGAGGACAAAGGATGAAGACATCGGATCACTTACTACTTCCTGCTGAATGGGACATGAAGTGGGGGCTTATTGCAGTTAGAGAGTCTCTCCCAGAGAGGGGAACTATTCTAATGGACCCCAGAATACAGGAAGATAGTCTTGAAGAGAACACTGGGGAAAAAGAATAAAAGTAAGGAGTTAATGAGAAGTGAGCACACAGCAAACTGGTTGTTTTTGTGGTTGAGGGAATCTAGGTAGACAGGCTTGGATTGTCTCAGGACCATCTGAGTATGAGCTGGCTGAGATTTTCTTCCAGAACTGTTTATCAAATGGCACAGTAGTATTTGACATGGCTTGTAAAGCAGATGAGATATTAGCAGAGTTATCAGAAACATACATAACATTTAACTTTGATAAGAGAGAGCCATTGGGTATCATTAAAGGTTGTGCAAATATATATTTTTGTCTCAGAACTTATTTATATATTTTAGATTTGAAAATAACCCTTTTGACATCTATAATTTTTTTTATTACAGAATTAGAACTATGGGGAAAAATGTCTTAAGGTCTTGTTTATTTCCCCTCTTGGAAAGCTCTTGTTGTATTACTTACTAGGCTATTTAAGGTATTTTTCATCTTTGGTTATACATTTCTCTCTGAGTGTTTAAGACCATGCAGATGGCCAAAATTTAATTATGGAATAATTTTGGAGATCACTAATGGCTCTCCAAAGAGAATTTAGGGACTCAGAAGTAGCCCTATAGCTTACTGTTTTCTGCTTACTGTGTTTTCTGTCTGTTAGGATGAGTCAGGACCATGCTGGCCAAGTAGTTTTCCCTTCTTTGGGAAGTCAGGAGGACTGATTGCTCCTCAATTGTGACTCTCCTGTTTCAGACTGTACACCAATTTTGTTTGGATCTCTGTATCTTCCCTGTTTATGAAGACAGGTGACTTACCAGGGGGCTGGTGTAGAAGTGTCCCATCATCTACAGTGGCCTCATGACCTGGGAGCATAGACCAAAATATTGACCCTTTTTGTTCTGATGATTCCAACTGGCTTTGGCTTCTACATAGGTAATTAACACACTTAGAATGGAAATCACAACAACCTGGATGTATGTACATATACAGCACATTTGATTACTGAAATAGATTTAGTTAAAGAATGGCACAAGCGCTTCTAAAATCATTTTGTCCAACCTTTTAAATTTTTGTTGTCCTGTGGCAGCATAAGCCATACATCTGAGGTATAGAAAGTAGACACATATTACACTTTAAATATCTAACAGTTATAAGTACAGGCAGACCCTGTTACCAATCTTATAAACAATGACAATTAATTTACAAACTAATTAATTTAGCCTAGAAATTGTCAGAAAAGAACAAGTAAGACAGTATAAAGTCTTAGCACCTGTATCTACCTGTGTGGGTACCAATTACCCAGAGAATATTGAAATCATTTTTCTCAGGTGAGGGCCATTGTTTGAGCATGAGGCTGTACCCTAAAGTAGGGAATATGTCTTAAGAATTAATTTTGTTATAAGCACTGGACTTAAAATGCCAGAAATGAAATAGTTATTTTACATACAATAGAGTAGAACCTGGTCTTTTTTGAGCCCAAAACAGCCATCTAAATTCTAATAACCCTTGACTTAAATTTGATAAGTTGTAGCAAGTTATCCCAACATATTTTAGATTGAAAATTAGTTTTTTATTCCTTAAGAATTTGTAAGCAGATGAAAAATATCTAACTTTAGGCATCATGTTTAGGTTTAGTCTGAAATTTTTTTCCTATACATGCACACCTTTATCCACATACTTTAACATTTTAATCTAAGTACTACTCAAAAAGCATTTTTTAAAAATGTTTTTTCTTTTTATTTATTTATTTGAGAGTGACAGACACACACACAGAGAGAGGCAGATAGAGAGAGAGAGAGAGAGAATGGGCATGACAGGGCCTCCAGCCACTGCAAACGAATTCCAGATGCTTGCGCCCCCTTGTGCATCTGGCTAACATGGGTCCTGGGGAATCGGTCCTTGAACCAGTGTCCTTAGGCTTCACAGGCAAGCACTTAACTGCTAAGCCATCTCTCCAGCCCTCAAAAAGCATTTTTAATGAGAATTCTAATGTCCAATATTGGAAAAGTTCTTTTTTTTTAATTTTTTTGTTCATTTTTTATTTATTTATTTGAGAGTGAGAGACACAGAGAGAAAGACAGATAGAGGGAGAGAGAGAGAATGGGCGTGCCAGGGCTTCCAGCCTCTGCAAACGAACTCCAGACGCGTGCGCCCCCTTGTGCATCTGGCTAATGTGGGACCTGGGGAACCGAGCCTCGAACCGGGGTCCTTAGGCTTCACAGGCAAGCGCTTAACTGCTAAGCTATCTCTCCAGCCAGGAAAAGTTCTTTTCCAGTTCCTTCAATCAACTAATCTCATCCCATAATTAACCATCTTTTTTATAAGACTATTAAGAGAAACTACACCAAATTCATTAATCCTAGTACTCACTGACAAGCAAGTAGTCTAGATTAAACACAATTTTATGTCATTAATACCAATAACACACTTGGAAATGATTTTATTAGGAGTAACTAAGGCAAATTTTGTTTCTATCTTGAGGCAGGCCAGTTGCCTTCTCCTTTGAAGTAACGGGACATTACAATCTTTTTTATTTTAAAATACCTGACAAATTATATAAGTCACCACCTCAGAGAGAATTCTATCTTTTGTTTTTCAATAATCCTCTATGTAAGTTGAAGTTGAACTAGAACATAAACTCAGTAATTATATTTATGATATCAAGTAACAAAGGATGGCATTGTTTACATAAAACTTCAGTTCACCATAGGCTTTAGTTGAACATAACCTTTTTCTTTTCTTGCGCTTCTTGGTGCCAAGTGCTGAGCCAGCTGGACGCGGCTCACGTACACCTTCAGATCAGCCGCACCCAGCTCCCAGGCACTCACCGGGGCCTGGTCAGGTGCTCATGGAGGCAATGGCTGAGACAACAGCTGGCCTGCGGGCCCAAGTCCTCTGGCTACCCAAAGGGGAAAGAAGGGAAGGGGCCCCTGGGGGCCGCTGGGGAAAGAGGGTGCCCCTGGGACCACTGAGAGGCCACTGGAAAAGGAGGCAGAGACATGGCACCTGCACAGGCTGAGGCGCCATTGTCTGGGCATGCGTGATCCCACCGCCTGACCCAAGCCACTTTGGAGCGCTTGTAAAGCCTGATTACAGTTTCACCGCTTCCCTAGCGGAGAAACTTGAAAGGAGATGTAAAGGGAGGGGAAATTTTTTTCCTGAACTTTTTGTTTCCTAACCAGATATGTGGCTCCACATGTCTGGGCCACATGGATGCCCAGAAATCATCTGGGGCATGACCTGGAGGACTTCCCAAAAAGAGCCGGCCTTGCTCTAGGAGAGCTTATTTCCCTTAACTTCCAGTTGAGCCCGTAGTGTACAAATCTGTGATTCCGTCTGATGGAGGAAAGAGAAATAGATGGTTTTTTCCAATGCCCAATGGGCTGTCACAGTTCAGGCAGAGGATGGCTGGCCTTTAGTCAACTGAAGAGTGGCCTCGGCCAAGAAACATCAGTTACCTGGTCCCACACAATGGTGTGAACCAAAAATATAGGAGGAAAAAGAGCCGGGCATGGTGGCACACGCCTTTAATCCCAGCACTTGGGAGGCAGAGGTAGGAGGATCGCCATGAGTTCGAGGCCACCCTGAGACTACAGAGTGAATTCCAGGTCAGCCTGGGCTAGAGTGAGACACTACCTCACAAAACAAAAAAAAAAAAGGAGGGAAAAGAGAAACCTGCCAACCCTCAAAAATGTGGAGGCAAGGCCACATGATGTCTCCCAGCCCCTCTGGGAGAGCACTCCTCTACCCTGTTTGTCTCATAGGGTCTCTGCTCAGGTGCCAGCTGTGGGTTCCTGGGTTCTTGCACCAGCTGCAGTCCCCAAGGTGTCCCAGGCAACTGCGGAGGTGAGCACACAAAAGTAAAGGCTTTTAGGAGATCAATTTGGTGAACAGCTCTCTCTGATTATTGCCAGGGAAATGGGTTTATAAGCAGTTGAGGGTCCTAAGGGGATTGGATGTACAAAGTTCCTTGCTGATGCATAATTAGCACATGAGAACAGTCATTCCAGCACATAGGCAATGGCGGGCACGGGGTGGGGCAGTTCAGATGATCTAGGGTCTCAGGGGGATGGGCTGTGTGAAGGCTGCTGGCTGATAAGGAGTTTCCTAGGCAACTGGCCAAAGATCACAGGGCTATGAGCAAAGCCTAAATTCAGGTGTGCTGGGCTTGGAGAGGGAGTGGCTGCCTGTAGCCTGGGGGTCCTTAGCTGTGCTTGGCAGCTCAGGCCCCTCTCCTGAAGGCTCCAACCTGTTCCTGGCAGTGCCCAACACTCTGGGGCAGATCTTATACTGGACTCATGGAGCAAGAAAGGGAATTGGGGTCTAGAGAGATGGCTCAGCAGTTAAGGCAATGCCTGCAAAGCCTAAAGACCTGGGTTCAATTCCCCATGTAAAGCTGGATGCACAAAGCAGCACATGCGTCTGGAATTTGTATGCAGTGGATATAGGCCTCCACATGCCCACAATCTCTCTTTCTTTCTCTCTCTCTCTTGCTCTATCTGTATCTGTCTCCTTGCAAATAAATAAATGAAAAAATTTCTTTTTAAATCAACTTGCCTAGACTAGAGTAAAACCCTATCTCAAAAAAATAAAATAAAATAAAACCTAACTAACTAAGTAACTAAATATACTTAGCCATGTGAGGTGGCACACATATTTAATCCCAGTACTCAGGAGGCCTTGAGGCCAGCCTGAGACTATGTAGTTAATTACCATTCAGCCTGGGCTACAATGACATCCTATCTCAAAAAACCCAAAAAATATTTACACAGATACACACACTCAGTTAAAAACAACAACAAAAAAGAGTGGAGGAGTTCCAGGAATGGTGGTTCATGCCCTTAATCCCAGCACTGAGGAAGCTGAGGTGGGAGGATCGCTGTGTGTTTCAGGCCAGCCGGAGACTACATAGTCAACTCCATGTCAGCCTGGGCTAGAGTGACACCCCACCTTGAAAATCCAAACAATAAAAATAAAATTAAAAGGTGGGGCCAGGCATGATGGCACATGCCTTTAATCCCAGCACTTAGGAGGTACAGGTAGGAGGATCACTGTGAGTTTGAGGCCACCCTGAGACTACATTGTGAATTCCTGGTCAGTCTGGGCTAGAGTGAGACCAAATAATAATAATAATAATAATAATAAATTAATTTTTTAAAAAAGCATGGAGGGCTGGAGAAATGGCTCAGCAGTTAAGGCACTTGCCTGCAAAGCCTGACCACCTGAGTTTGATTCCCCAGTACCCATGTAAAGCTGGATGCACAAAGTGACACACACACCTGGAGTTCATTTGCAGTGGTGGGAGGCCCTGGTGCACCCATTCTCTCTCTCTCTCTGTCTCTCTGCTTGCAAAAAAAAAAAAAAAAAAAAAGGAATGAAAATTGGGATATTGTTTCTTTTTCTTTTCTTTTTGTTTATTTTAATTAATATATATGTATGTCTTTTTAAAAATAATTTTTATTGACAACTTCCATAATTATAAACAATATCCCATGGTAATTCCCTCCCTCCCCCTTCCCACTTTCCCCTTTGAAACTCCACTCTCCATCATATCTCCTCCTGCTCTCAATCAGTCTCTCTTATTTTGATGTCATCATCTTTCCTTCCTATTATGATGGTCTTGTGTAGGTAGTGTCAGACACTGTGAGGTCATGGATATCCAGGGCATTTTGTGTCTGGAAGAGGATGTTATAAGGAGTCCTACTCTTCCTTTGGCTCTTACATTCTTTCCGCCACCTAATCTACAATGGATCCTGAGCTATGCAAGGTGTGATTGAAATATTTCTGTGCTGAGCACTCCTCTGTCACTTCTCAGCACCATGGTGCCTCCTGAGTCATCCCAAGGTCACTGCCATCTGAAAAGAGAAGGTTCTCTAGCCAAAAATGAGAGTAGCATTACTATATGGGTATGAATGTTAAGAGAAGTGTTTATTGGGCAGTTTGGTGAGCATAGTATATACTTTTAGCCAGACAGCAGCAGATGTTACACTCCTAGCACTCATGAATACTCTTGCTATAGGGGTTTTTAAAATAATAATAATTCAGCCTTGATTGCTTATTAGTTACATCATTCCATACAACTTTAATTAAACAGACTTTGAGAAAATATACTGGGAGTGTGCATCAGATGATGACAATACTGATGAAAGTGTTCAAGTGTTTTACATATGGTAACAAGAGGCACTACTGCCACCATCACCCCCAGAAATTTATACATTTCATATAAAAGAGTAAAAATAGTTCATTGGGGGCTGGAGATGGCTTAGTGGTTAAGCACTTGCCTGTGAAGCCTAAGGATCCCAGTTCGAGGCTCGGTTCCCCAGGACCCACGTTAGCCAGATGCACAAGGGGGCGCACACATCTGGAGTTTATTTGCAGTGGCTGGAGGCCCTGGCGCGCCCATTCTCTCTCTTTCTCTCTCTCCCCCTCCTCTCTCTGTCGCTTTCAAAGAAATAAATAAAAATAAACAAAAAAAAATTAAAAAAAAAGTTCATTGGTATTTAACCTGCATTTTTCTTTGTAATTGAAGAACCATAAACTTGACCAGTTTCATAATCTTCAGAGCAGAACAAACACATATTTTTCATTACAAGATGTTTCTAAAAAAAAAAAAACAAACATCAAGTCAATATGACAATAAAACTCCACATACATTGAAAATAAAAGATGTCATCATCTAATGCTCCTCTATTTTACTATTAACCCAAGAAGGAAAGTTTGGCTCTGCTTTTCACAAGGAGAGTAAACTCACTATTTCACTATTCTCACTTTACAGCTCACACAATTTAACTGAAGCCAAGACTAACTTTGTAAAAATCTATGGATATATCTCAAATTGCTCTTATTTTTTTGGCTTTTAATTATTTTTAAAAAATTTTATTAACATTTTCCGTGATTATAAAAAAAAATCCCATGGTAATACACTCCCCCCCACACACTTTCCCCTTTGACATTCCATTCTCCATCATATTACCTCCCCATCTTAATCATTGTACTTACACATATACAATAACAACCTATTAAGTACCCTCCTCCCTTCCTTTCTCTTCCCTTTATGTCTCCTTTTTAACTTACTGGCCTCTGCTACTAAGTATTTTCCTTCTCATGTAGAAACCTAATCATCTGTAGTTAGGATCCACATATGAGGGAGAACATGTGGCGCTTGGCTTTCTGGGCCTGGGTTACCTCACTTAGGATAATCCTTTCCAGATCCACCCACTTCTCAGCAAATTTCATAACTTCATTTTTCTTTACTGCTGAGTAGAACTCCATTGTATAAATGTGCCACATCTTCATTATCCACTCATCAGCTGAGGAACATCTAGGCTGGTCAAATTGCTCTTATGCTAAGATAAAGTCTTTAATAAAAGTTAATTATTCTTTAAAACCTCAGACATAAACTACTCAAGTATAATATGACACATTAACAATCCCCCCTTCTGGATATAATGGAGTTCTAAGTGTTCTTCAAGCTGGGGAACACACACACAGTCACTGTAAATCACACAAACATCAGCAACTTTCCTAGTAAACTGTAGCAATGGTTTCTCTACTAGTGATTTTGTTTTTTAACAAGCATGTGTAAGAGTTCAGCATTGGAAAGACTTCTATATCTATAGTATTGGAAAGACATACAGGGCAAAGAATACATTTGCATGCTTGAAGAGACACTACAAAAAACCCTCACAACTTGAAATGTGGTTTTGTCACGTGCCAACTTCAAGACCTCAGTCAGCCAATAAATAAAAACACCACAATAGCAGATGAATAGAAATTTATTAAAATCACTATCTCCAACAATACAAAATTAAACATTACGGCATCTTTTACTCCCATCCTGGTATATGCAGCAAAGAGAAGTGCTTTAAATAAGAGCTAGCACTTATTCAAATGTTTCCTAAAGTATTTGGCAAATTTGCTTTCAAGAAAAAAGTATAAATACATCAATTTGTTAAAGGGAAGCAGCTCACTGTTGAAAAATTAAGATTAATTACAAAGAGAATCATGTAAAGTTCAAATACCACTATTAACGTTTTTCCAAAGCAAGTTATGCAGAAAGTCGTTAAGCAGAAAAGAGATGGAGACTTTCAGATGAGAAGCCTGTGGATATAGGCTCCTGCCACGGAACAACTGTAGACTAAGCATTTGGCTCTACTGGGACGGCAGTGTGTAAAGGGCTTGTTCTCCTTGAGCATATACCACGTCCACTAGATAAGATCATATACATTAACACTGATTAATGTTCTACTCAGTCATCCACTTAACAAAGCTCAACAGGCTTTACAAAGTATTCTAAAGTTACACTTTCACCTTTTATTAAGGCAAGTTTGTGAAAAACAATTTTAATACAACCAGATCTCTTCATGATCGTTCCACTTACATTTTAAAGAAACATACAAAAGAACTGTATCTTATAAAAAGCCACTTTTATATTCCCCCAAATAATGAAGGATGTTGAACCCAATTTACTTTTTAAAGGGAGTTCTTGCTTTTTCTCAGTTTCTAAGTACTATTCATCTTCTTTAGAGCCAGTTTTGCTTAAATGCTTTATGACATCAACCCAGTTCCAGCCTCGAGGAAGTTCCCCTTTATGATCTGTTTTATCTGCCAGCTTACGTTTCTGTGCTTTAGAAAGCTGTTCTTTTGTGTCTTTTTTCTTACTTGACGGGGCTAGATTAGGAGTGTCACCTGAGATGATGTTGCCTATGGACGTTGTGGAGTTAATGGGCAGGGGATTCTCCATGCTCCTTATTGTCCTTGGCGTATTCAAACAATGCATAGGTCATAGCAGTTCCAAGATTAACTTCCACTGCTTCCTGTAACTTGGCTAATATGCTCTGCTTTATAGCTGAGGAACCTGTATTGAAATGAAACTGGACTTAATTCCCGGAAGCTTTCATCACCTTCATAAATAGAATGTAAAGCTTCTAGTTCCATCTCCTGGTCCTCGTTGGCCCCCATCGCGCCTGCGCCCTCCAGGCGGACGGCGTTGGCGACAAAGAAGAGCGAGAGGACAGTGGCCCAGACGCCTGGGCACCCCCTTCGGAGCCTCCGCCATGGGGTCCCCTCCTGGCCACCGCAGCTGCTAGTTCACACGCTTGTGCCCCCCCTTGCTATAGGTTTTCATGGAGCAGGCCTCCAGTCAAATTAGAGGGCTGTTGGTTTTCCCCACAACAGATGTGCCACTTTTGCACCCATTGGATCATTTGGCCTGGCTGGCCAAATATAAGGCTTGCAGTGTCCACTGTTAGGTATCTTCACTGGTGATTTCTCTCTCTCCCATTGAACTGCATGCAGCATGGCTTTTTCCAGCTTTCTGCCAGCTGGTTTACATGGAGGAGGTTTTCAGCTCAGCTCCAGCAGGGTTTCTCAGTGACCTTGCAGCCCAAATATGTAGTCTTCAGCAATAGGGTCTTACCATCTATTCCTGGTGGGAAACCAAGGGCCTCAGCCATGGCCTGTAATGTTTTAGGAGCATCAGGGACCTCCCTTGCCAACAACTCAATGGAAGTAACCTATCCCTGGTACTGAAAATCTTCTAGTAACAATCTATGGCTCTTATATGTTCCATTGTCTAAAAAAGTAGGTTTCCATATGACTTATTTATATTCTCTTAGATTTTGATTAGCCCTCCCTCCACCTTTCCTTACTCAATCTCTTCCCCTGACCTCACTTAGACATTTTTACCCCTATTAATGTGTTCTTCTACTTACATACATACAACATCATCCTATTAGGTCCTTTATATCACCTTTCTAGCTTACTGGCCTATGCTACTGAGTTTTCTTCCTACTTACACAGAAGTCCAGTTATTTGGAGCTAGGATCCACATATGAGAAAGAACATGTGAATGTTTGGTTTTCTGGGCCTGGGTTACCTCACTTAGTTTACTCCTTTCCAGATCTATCCATTTTCATGCAAATTTCATTTTTCTTTACTGCTGAGTAGAACTCATTGTATAAATGTACCATACCTTCATTATCCACTCATCAGTTGAGGAACATCTAGGCTGGTTCAATTCCTAGCTATTGTGAATACAGCAGCAATAAACATGGTTGAGCAAGTATCTCTAAGGTAATGAGATGAGTCCTTGGGATATATGCCTAGGAGTGCTATAGCTGGGTCATATGGCAGATCTATTTTTAGCTGTCTCAGGAACCTCCACAAAGATTTATATAATGACTGGACCAGATTGCATTCCCACCGACAGTGTAGAAGAGTTCTTTTTTTTCCGCATCTTCACCAGCATTTATGGTCATTTGTTTTCATGATGGTAGCCAATCTGACAGGAGTAAGACAGAATCTCAACATAGTTTTAATCTTCATTTCCCTGATCACTAGGGATGTTGAACATATTTTTTAAGATGTTTATATGCCATCTGTGTTTCTTCTTTTGAGAGCTCTCTATTTAGTTCCATAGCCCATTTTTTAATTGGGTTGTTTGATTTCTTATTATTTAATTTTTTGAGTGCTTTATATATCCTAAATATTAATCCTCTATCAGATGTATAGCTGGCAAAGATTTTCTCTCATTCTGTAGGTTGCCTCTTTGCTCTATTCAGTGTCTTTTGCTGTACAAAAGGCTTGTAATTTCATTATGTCCCAGTGATTAATCTGTGGTTTTATTGCCTGAGCAATTGGAGTTATATTCAGAAAATCCTTGCCAAGAACAATATGTTGAAGGGTTTCCCCTACTTTTTCCTCTAGAATTTTCAGAATTCAGATCAGATATTAAGGGCTTTGTTCCATTTGGACTTAATTCTTGTGTATGGAGAGAGCTAGGGATCAATTTTCATCCTTCTACAGATACATATCCAGTTTTTTCAGCACCATTTGCTGAAGAGGCTGTCTTTCCTCCAGTGAATATTTTTGGCATTTTTGTCAAAAATCAGGTGGCTATAGCTACCTGGATTTACATCTAGGTCCTGTATTCTATTCCATTGATCTACATATCTGCTTTTGTATTTTCATGAAGAATGCCATTGGAGTTTTGATGAGGATTACATTAAATGTATAGATTGCATTTGGTAAGATTACCATTTTCACAATATTGATTCTTCTGATTCAAGAACAAAGGATGTTTTTCCATTTCCTAGTGTTTTCTTCAATTTCTTGCTTGAGTATTTTAAAGTTTGCATTGCAGAGATCCTTCACTTCCTTGGTTAGGTATATTCCAAGGTACTTTTTTTCTGATGCAATTGTGATTGGGAGTGATTGATTTGCATATGTTGAATCATCCCTGCATCTTTAGGATAAAGCCTACTTGGTCAGGATGAATGATCTTTCTGATATAATCTTGTATTCTGTTTGCCAATATTATATTGAGAATTTTTGCATCTATGTTCATCTATGAGGGAGATTGGTTTGTAATTTTCTTTTTTTGTTCTATCTTTAACTGGTCTTGGTTTCAGAGTGATGCTGGCTTCATAGAAGGAGTTTGATAGGATTCCTTCTTTTTCTATTTTATGGAAAAGTTTAAGAAGCATTGGTGTTGATTCTTCCATGAAGGTCTGGTAAAATTCACCAGCAAATCCACCTGGGCCTGGACTTTTTTTAGTTAGCAGAATTTTTTTTTTTTGTTTTTGGTTTTGTTTTTCGAGGTAGGGTCTCACTCTGGTCCAGGCTGACCTGGAATTCACTATGTAGTCTCAGGGTGGCCTTGAACTCATGGAGATCCTCCTACCTCTGCCTCCCGAGTGCTGGGATTAAAGGTGTGCACCACCACGCCCGGCTTTAGTTAGGAGATTTTTGATAATTGCTTGGTTCTCCATCCTTGTTATAGGTCTATTTAATTGGTTAATCTCATCTTGATTTAATTTATGTAGGTCATATAAGTCAAGGAAATCATCCATTTCTCTCAGATTTTCAAACTTAGTGGAGTATATGTTCTTATGGTAAGTCCCTATGATTTATTTGAATTTCTCTGGTATCTGTTGTAATAGGGCCTTTTCCATTTCTAATTTTATTAATTTGTATCTTTTCTCTTTCTTCTGGTCAGATTTGCTCAGGGTTTATCTTGTTTATCCTTTGAGGTTTTTATTGTTTTGTTTTTTGAGGTAGGGTCTCACCCTAGCCCAGGCTGACCTGGAACCTACTATGGAGTCTCAGGGTGGCCTCAAACTCACAGCAATCCTTCTACCACTGCCTCCTGAGTGCTAGGATTAAAGGTGTGCACCACCAGGCCTGGCTTGTTTATCCTTTGAAAGAACCAACTCTTTGTTTCATTGATTCTTTGGATTTTTTTTGTTTGTATTTCATTAATTTCTGCCCTAATCTATCTTTCCTTCCTTCCTTCCTTCCTTCCTTCCTTCCTTCCTTCCTTCCTTCCTTCCTTCCTTCCTTCCTTCTTTCTTTCCTTTTTGAGGTAGGGTCTCACTCTGGCTCAGGCTGACCTGGAATTCACTACGTAAGTCACAGGATGGCCTTGAACTCTCAGTGATCCTCCTATCGCTGCCTCCCGAGTATTGGGATTAAAGGTGTGTGCCACCACACCAGCTTGCCCTAATCTTTATGATTTCTTCTCATCTACTGATTTTTGGTTTGCCTTGTTCTTCTTTTTCCAAGGCCTTAAGGTGAACTCTCTAATTTCCTAATATAGGCACTTAAAGCTATAAATTTCCCTCTTAGGATTGCCTTCATTGTGTCCCAAAGGTTTTGGCATGTTGTATTATCATCATCATTTGATTCTATGAATTTATTGATTTCCTTTTTGATTTCTTCAATGACCCATTGATCATTCAATAGTGTACTGCTTAGTATCCATAAATTTCTGTATGCTCTGTAGCTTTTCTTATTTCTGATTTGCAGTTAATCCCATTGTGGTCAGAAGGAGTACAAGGGATTGTTTCAATTTTCCTATATTTGTGGAGATTAGAGAATGTTCCATGGGCTGCTGAGAAAAATGTATATTCTGCAACATTTGGATGGAATGTTCTGTAGATATCTGTTAGGTCCATTTGTTTCATGACATCATTTAATTCATTTGTCTGTTTATTTTTTGCCAGGATGACCTGTCAATTGATGAGAGTGGGGTATTGAAGTCTCCCACTACAATTGTGTTTGATGTTATTTGTGTCCTTAAGTCTAATAGTGTTTGTTTGATGAAACTGGGAACCCCCATGTTAGGTGCATATATGTTTACTATTGTAATGTCCTCCTGCTGTAGTGTTCCTTTAATCAGCATAAAATGACCTTCTTTATCTTTCTCACTAATGTTGGTTTGAAGTCTATCCTATTAGATATAGGATAGGAACCTTTGCTTGTTTCCTAGGCCCATTTGCTTGGAATACCGCTTTCTATCCTTTCACCCTAAGATAGTCTCTATCTTTTATTGAAAGATGAGTTTCCTGGAGGCAACAAATGGCAGGATCCTGCTTTTTAATCCAGTCTGCAAGCCTGTGTCTTTTAGATGGTGCATTGAGGCCATTGATATTAAGAGTTAGTATGGAAAGGTACGCATTTAATTCTCACCATTCTTCTTATTTTGTAGTGTTTCTTGTTTTCCCTTTACTCGTTTGTTTTAACTTTTATTTGAGTGTGGTTTATTTTTTCCTATTTCCTCCCGTGTGTTTTGCTTTCTCTTCAGCATTAATAATTCCTTCAAGTATTTTCTGTAGAGCTGGTTTAGTTGTCATACATTCCTCTAGCCTGTTTTTGTTGTGGAATGTCCTTATTTCCATCAATCTTGGTTGACAGTTGTAATCTTTCAGAACTTGTAATACATCATTCCAAGCCCTTCTGGATTTTAAAGTTTGTGTTGAATAATCTGCAGTTATTCTGATGGGCTTGCTTTTTCTCTCTAGCTGCTTTCAATATATTTTCTTTGGTTTGTGTGTTTAGTAGTTCAATTATAATATGGCAAGGAGAGGTTCTTTCCAGGTTTTGTCTGTTTGGTGTTCTAAAAGTTTCTTGTATCTGCATTGGCATTTCTTTCTCAATTTGGGGAAAATTTTCTTCCATGATTTTGTTGAAAATTCCTACTAAAGTCTCTGGATTAAAATTCTTCTCCTTCTGTTATACCCTGAATTCTTATGTTTGATCTTTTCATAGTGTCCCAGATATCTTGAACTTTCCATTCATACCTTGCTACTAGCTTGTGTTTCTCTTTGTTGGACTGTATGACTGTATTAGATCTGCCACCTGGTCTTTTAGAATAGATATTCTGTTCTCTCCTTCATCCATTCTACTGGTGAGATTTTCCACAGAGATTTTTCTTTCTTCCTTTTTTTTTTTTTTTTTTTTTTTGGTTTTTCGAGGTAGGGTCTCACTCTGGTCCAGGCTGATCCGGAATTAACTCTGTCATCTCAGGGTGGCCTTGAACTCATGGCAATCCTCCTACCTCTGCCTTCCGAGTGCTGGGATTAAAGGCATGCACCACCACACCTGGCTGAGTTTTTTATTTCATTGACTGTATTCTTCAGAACCAGGATTTCAGCCTGTTTTTTCTTCAGTATTTTTATTTCCTTACTCATGTTTTCTAATGACCTCTTTATTTCATTAAGCTGGTTTCCTGTGTTCTCTTTTGGGAGTTTGTTTTCTTCTTTAGTTCCTTTGTTTTCTTCTTTGATTCCCTTCATTTCTTCTCTGATTTCTTTGAGCATAGATACCATCATTTCCTTGAAATCTTTGTCAGGCATTTCATCTAAAACAGTCTCATTGGTGATCATTTCTGATGGATTTATAGTTTTTGGTGGGACTGTATTGTCTTGATTCTTTGAGTTTCTTGTGTTATATTGTAGCGACTTTTGCATCCTGAATTGATTTGATGCTTGGGTTTTCTACTTATCTGCAGTGTTCCCAGACATGGCAACCCACCTCTGTATACCCTCAGAATATGAGTTCAAGGTGCCAGGTGTAGCTTCTTGTTCCCTAATCAAACCACAGAAGTAATCCTAGGTGTTGAGTTTGCTTGCTAAGTAAGTATTCTAGTGGACTGGGTGGAATAATTTACTGGCAAATTCTAAACTTTAACCGTGTAACATACACAATCAATAAAAAAACAGCACAAAGTATGCAATTGTGGGAATTAAAGCAAACAGATAGTCATATACAGCCAAAATCCCTAAGGGTGTGTGTTGTTCTACACCCTTAATCTTGTCAGGTAGGAGGTAGAGATTTCTGTTCTGAATTGGGTTCCAGGTCAACCTGGATCTGGATCAAACCGTACCCCCCAATAATGACAGAAGCATCCAAGGCTTTAAACCCCCAAATATTAAATATTAAACCCCCAAATACAGGTTATTTGAAAATGGTAAAACCAACCAAGAATATATACCCCATAACCTGCCCTGACAAGAAAAGAGAGATTGGCTCTTGCAGTGCAGGCCTGTGTACCTGTTCTTTTTTTTTTGGGGGGGGGGTCAGTCAGCCTCGTTACCTTTTGGGGTGGCTTCCAATCTCACCAATGCTGAGTGTCCGCCTCGATCCCTCTGTGTTGTGCTGTGCAGCTGAACCTCTGATCCGCTCTGCTGGCTGCGCTGCCACTGGTGCTGAACGCTGGAGGTTCATGGTTCTGATGGTGAGGATGGGAGAGTTCAGACTTCTGGAGTTGCTCACACTTTCAATAGCTCTTTAGTTGATCCCAGCTGTCTTTCCTTCAGATTTCTTAACTTTGCCAGAAGACTGATGAAGTTGAAAAATCTGTTGCTTGATCTCTGCTGCTGCTGCTGCCTGGCGCGCCTACTGGGGTGGCGCTGGGCAGGTGCAGAGCACAGATCGGGGATCATGGGCTGCGAGCGCCTCAGTGGGACTCTGGCCCTTTTCCTTCTTTCTGGTGGATCTTGGTCTCTCCGGCTTCTCCGCTGTGACTAAGAATAATCTATACTCCTTCACTTTTTAGAAGAAGAGTGTATTTTGCTGGGGTTTTGCTTAAATCCCTCCCTAGGCTGGTTTGGCGTGGCTCCTAGCTGCCATCTTACCCAGAAGTCCTTTGTTTTTATTTTTCGAGGTAGGGTCTCACTCTAGCCCAGGCTGGCCTGGAATTCACTATGTAGTTTCAGGGTGACCTCAGACTCACAGTGATCCTCCTACCTCTGCCTCCCAAGTGCTGGTTAGAGGCATGCGTCACATTGCCCAGCTTGTTTCTTCTTTTATGGAGCACTTGGTTCTGAGACAAGACAAATACAGACAATTACAACCCAGTCTGACAAGTGCTCCAAGGAGCTGAGTATACTGAGTTTCCACTGTGGGTTCTCCCTGGTAGATCAGTGTGATATAAGTTTATCTCATCTCAAGATGCCCCTTAAGAGCTCATTGACTCTTTGTCATCGATGAGTAAACTGAGGCTCAGACAGCTTCAGTAATTTGTGTAGGGTCTTAACAAGCAAGTGGTGAATTCCCAAAGAATATGACACCCACTGTGATGGTTTGAATGTAAAGTGCTGCCCCCATGCCACCATGTGTTTTGAATACTTGGTCCCTAGCTGGTGGCAACTTGGGAAAGTCGTGTGGCTTTTGGAAGGTGACGTCTTGCTGGAGGAGGAGGAGTGGGTGATAGAGCCCCATTCCACTCTTAGTACTTAAACTACTTCTTTTCTGCAGTGGTGGAGATGCCCAGCTAGCTGTCTGCTCATGCCATGTTTCCCTGCTATGATGAAACTCCCCCTTGAAACTATAAGCTGAAAAAAACTTTTCCTTCCATAAACAGCTTCTGGTCAGGTGTTTTGTCCCAGCAACAAGACAGTAACTGCTACATCCACCCTGAGATATAGAGTGGAGATGGAGAAAAGAATGAAAGTATTCCAAGCTATGGGGCTGCTGGAGAATGCTAGAAGGGGACCAAACTGGCACCTCAGAGACCTGTAGGCAGCTGTGGAATTAGAGTTGGTGCAGTGACTGCTGTGGAACAGCCAGTGGTTCTGATTATCATTCTCAGGGGTGCTGGGTTGGGCTCAAGGTGAAGGATAGGACCAGGGCAGGACCCAGCCTTTTCTGACTGTGTGGGAGTGCTGGGAAAAGAGCAGGATCCTGGGGATGGAGAATGGAAGGGGAAGGATCCTGTTACTCCTAGGATCTCTAGTCAACTCTGCATGGACTGCCTGAATCCTCTGCTCTCTCCTTTGCTGGTTCTGTGACCAGTGACTTACCCAGTTTGAAATATCCTTATATTCCTGTTAAAAGAGAGCTTTGTTTAGCCAAGCACATGCCTTTAGTCCCAGCAATTGGGAGGCAGAGGTAAGAGGATCATCATGAGTTTGAGGCCAGCCTGGGGCTACAGAGTGAGTTCCAGGTCAGCCTGGACTAGAATGAGACCCTACCTCAAAATAACAACAACAAAAAGCTATCTTTGGGCTGGAGAGATGGTTTAGCAGTTAAGGTGCTTGCCTGCAAATCCTAATGATCTGTATTCAATTCCACAGTATTCATGTAAAGTTGGATGCTCAAGGTGGAGCATGCAGGGTTCATTTGCAGTGGCTAGAGGCCTTGGCATGCCCACTCTCTCTCCTTCTATCTACTTGCAAATAAGTAGAAATATTTTTTAAAAAATAGCTTTAAAAATCATTAAAGGGCTGGAGAGATTCCTTAGCAGTTAAGGCACTACCTGCAAAACCTGAGGACCCATGTTTGACTCTCCAGATCCCACGTAATCCAGATGCACAAAGGTGAGGCAAGCACAAGGTCACAAATGCCCACTAGGTGGAACAAGTGTCTGGATCTTGACTAGTGGCTGAGGCCCTGGCATGCCAATTCTCTTTCTGTCTATCTGTCTGTCTCTCTCTCAAAATAAAAAATAAAAATAGCTTTAGTGGCTACAGCAATTTTTTTTTTTCATTTTCTGAGGCAGGATCTTGTTCTAGCCCAGGCTGACCTGTAATTCACTATGTAGACTCAGGCTAGCCTTGAACTCACAGTGATCCTCCTACCTCTGCCTCCCAAATGCTGAGATTAAAGCTATACATCACCATGCCCCACATTCTAAAAAATATTTATTGATAGCTTCCATAATACAGTAAATCATGCATGAGAGTTACATTCCACCCCCCCTTTACTCCTTACAATTCCACTCTCCAACGTACCCCCTCCCCCTCTCGATTAGTCTCTCTTTTATTTTGATGACATCATCTTTTCCTCTTATTTGGGGTGTCTTGTGTAGTTAGTGCCAGGCACTGTGAAGTCATGGATATCCAGGCCATTTTGTGTCTAAACATTACATTGTAAGGAATCTTACCCTTCCATTGGTTGTTATATTCATTCCACCACCTCTTTCACAATAGACCCTGAACTTGGAAGAGTGATAGAGATGTCTCAGTGCTGAACACTCCACTCACTTCTTCTCAGCACTATGGTGATTTTTGCGTCATCCCAGTGGTCACCACCATCTGAAAAGAGAAGCTTCTCTAACCAAAAGTGAGAGTAGCATATATATATGGATATAAACTTTAAGAAAAGTGTTTACAGGGCAGTTTTGTGAGTATAACATATGCATTTATCCAAATAAGAGCAGGTGTTACTCCTCTTGGCCTCATGACCTCTCCAGTCATAGGCTTTTTTTTTTTTCTTTTTATTTGAGAGTGACAGACACAGGGAGAAGGACAGATAGAGGAAGAGAGAGAGAATGGGCGCGCCAGGGCTTCCAGCCTCTGCAAACAAACTCCAGACACGTGCACCCCCTTGTGCATCTGGCTAACGTGGGACCTGGGGAACCGAGCCTCGAACTGGGGTCCTTAGGCTTCACAGGCAAGCATTTAACCGCTAAGCCATCTCTCCAGCCCCAGTCATAGGCTTTTGACTAGGTTTTCATTACCAGGCATGTATTCCCTCCCATGGAGCAGGCCTGCAGTCCAATATGAGAGTCATTGGTTCTTCCCATAATAGACATACCACTATTGCAGCTGTTGGCACATCTGGCCTTGGCTGGCCAATCTTAAGGCTTTTAAAGTTTGTCTTGAGTAATCTGCTATGATCCTGATGGGCTTGCCTTTGTATGTCACTTGATTTTTCTCTCTAACTGCTTTCAATATATGTATGTATGTATGTGTATATATATATATATATATATATATATATATATATATATATATATATATATATTTATTTATTTATTTATTTTTGGTTTGTGTGTTTTGTAGTTTAATTATAATACGATGGTAAAAGGTTCTTTCCTGATTTTGTTATCTTGGCTTTCCACAAGCTTCTTGTATCTGTATGATTTTGTTGAAAATTCCTGTTATGCCTTTGGAGTGAATTTCTTCTTCTTCTACTGTGCCCTGAATTCTTATGTTTGAGCTCTTCATAGTGTCCCAAATGTCTGGAAATTTCCATTCATGCAACTGGGGTTATATTCAGAAAGCCGTTGCCTAGGCAAATATGTTGAAATGTTTCCCCTACTTTTTCCTCTAGCAGTTTCAGAGTTGTAGGTCTGATATCAAGGTCTTTGATCTACTTGGACTTGATTCTGGAGCATGGAAAGAGATAAGGATATATTTTCATCTTTGTAAATATAGATAGCCAGTTTTTTTCAGCTGCATTTGTTAGAAAGGAGGTCTTTTCTCCAGTGAATAAATTATATATGTTTTTTGAGGTAGGGTTTTACTCTAGCTCAGGCTGACCTGGAATTCACTATGTAGTCTCAGGGTGGCCTTGAACTCATGGTGACCCTCCTACCTCTGCTTTCTAAGTGCTGGGATTAAAAGTGTGCTCCATCACACCTGGCTCCAGTGAAAATTTCTGTCAAAAATCAGAGTTCATTTGCACTGGCTGGAGGCACTGGCACAGCCATTCTCTCTTTCTCTCTGCCTCTTCCTCTGTCTCTCTCAAATAAATAAATAAAATATTTTAAAAATAAAAATAAATAAAAATAAATCAGGTGGCTGTAGCTATCTGGGTTTACATCTAGATCCTCATTCTGCTCTATTGGTCTACGTGGCTGTTCTTGTGCCAGTACCATGCTGTTTTTGTTACTATGGCTCTGTAATAGTTCTTGAAATCAGAATGGTGATATCACCACCCTTATTTTTGTTGCTCAGAATTGGTTTGGCTCTTTGAGGGGTTTTCTGCTTCCAAATGAATTTTAGGATTAATTTTCACACCCTTCATCCTGTTAACTGGCAAGCTGAGATTCCTGGTGTGTAATGGGTTCCAGGTCAGCTTGGGCATGAGTGAGACCCTGTCCCCAAGAAAGACAGAAGAAAGAGACAATAAAAGCATTATCAGGAAATATCAAAAGCAACAAAAGTTAACCCCAAAATACAGTTTATTTAAGAATGGTAAAGCTAGGGCCAGCCGTGGTGGTGCACACCTTTAATCCCAGCATTTGGGAGGCAGAGACAGAAGGATTGCCATAAGTTTGAGGCCACCCTGAGACTACATAGTCACTTCCAGGTCAGCCAGAGCTAGAGTGAGACCCTACCTTGGGAAAAAAAATAATGGTTAAGCTATCCAGGCATGGTGGCACATGCCTTTAATCCCAGCACTCAGGAGGCAGAGGTAGGAGGATTGCCATGAGTTCGAGGCCACCCTGAGACTACATAGTGAATTTCAGGTTAGCCTGGCCAAAAAAAAAAAAAAAGAATGGCAAAGCTGACCATTGACCAACAGTACATCAGTCAGGCTCAGCATGGTGGCATA
Organism: Jaculus jaculus; assembly: GCF_020740685.1. Lineage (NCBI taxonomy): Eukaryota > Metazoa > Chordata > Mammalia > Rodentia > Dipodidae > Jaculus > Jaculus jaculus. The sequence continues at coordinate 59,636,953 of NC_059113.1, read as the reverse complement.
TGCCTTTAATCCTAGCATTTGGGAAGCAGAGGCAGGAGGATCGCTGAGAGTTTAAGGCCACCCTGAGACTACATATTGAATTCCAGGTCAGCTTGGGCTAGAGTGAGATGCTATCTCAAAAAACCAAAATAAATAAATAATAACAACACATCAATTAGATCTAACATATAATCTTTCTTGATATGGAAGGTACAATTAGCACTTCCAGTGCAGGCCTATATACCTGGCTTTGGGGCAGGTATTGACACAGTGTAAGTAGGCCCTGTTATCTTTGGGATGGATTCTGGTCTCACCTATGCTGAGTGAGTGCCTGGTTCCTTCTTTGTTGCACTGTGGGCTCAGGTAGACTGGTTGGATTGGTAGATCTGCTGTTCAGATCTACTGTGTTGAATGTTGTGTGGCTGAGGGGTGGCTGAGATCCCTTGAAGTCTTGAGATCTCTAGCAGTTTCCATTGCTGGTAGTTGGGGGAGTGTAGACTGTGGAGAGTGGCTGAAGTTGTTTCAAAGCTACTCACTTGGTCCCTGCTATCTCTTTCAGGATCTCTTCAGCTGGTCCTATAGTGAGTTCCAGACCAGAAATGAACAGAAGACCACCTGAATAAAATTTAAAAAGGAAAGTATTTATTCATCTGGCTGGCATAAGTCTCTCCACAGCTGGATGCTGAGGAAGAGAACAACAACAGCCTATCTCTACAGTGAATTAAACTGAGCCAGGTGTTGTGGCACATGCCTTTAACCCCAGCACTTGGGAGGCAGAAGTAGGAGGATCACCATGAGTTCGAGGCCACCCTGAGGACTACAGAGTGAATTCCAGGTCAGCCTGGTCTAGAGTGAGACCCTATCTTGAAAAAAAAGCAAATAATAATAACAAGTTTTTAAGAATAGGATCATCTTGCATTTGTCCTTGCCTATGATCTTAGTTACTTTTAGTGTTCCCTCTGGGGGCCAGTCAACAGTAAAAGCTGGCCATACAGTCTAGGACAGTGGGCTTGGTGGATGACATCCCCCAGAATGAAATGGCATTGTTGAGAACAGAACTCACTCTCCAGTCTTAGGGCTGTGAGCCACATGTGCACTCACACACACATATTCATTTCAAGTGCACTTTTCATACAGACTCCAGCAACCATCTCCTTCTCACATATTTATTCATTTATTCAGAAGTTAAATTCCTGTTCTATTTACAACTCTGGAGACTAAAACCAAACCTCAAAATTACTTTGAATATATTTTCAGACCTCACAGTAAAGATTTTCCAATCCAAAACCTGACTAGTCTCATTTCCAATTTCCAATTTCCCTGGGGTGGTCAGGGTGTCCAGGTTGTCCAAGAATGGCCTGTTCAACCCGTTATGCAGTTGGGAGGTTGAAGGTTCCTTCTGGTGGCCACCCTACATCAAAGGATGGCCAGTATAATTCACAGAACTTCCTCAAAGAAAAGGCATCTCATGTGCTGGCACCTAAATCATATACTTGCTATTGACAAAGGAGAAATTAGTAAGAATATACTGTGGGCTGGAGGGATGGCTTACTGGTTAAGGCATTTGCCTGCAAAGTCAAAGGACCCAGGCTCAATTCTCAAGAACCCACATAAACCAGATGCACATGCATCTGGAATCCATTTGTAGTGGCTGAAGGCCCTGGCATGCCCATTCTCTCTATTTGCCTCTTTCTCTTCCACCCCAAAATAAATAAAATTAAATAAAGAATACAACTGGGTGTGGTGGCACACACCTTTAATCCCAGCACTTGGGAGGCAGAGGTAGGAGGATTGCCATGAGCCCGAGGCCACCCTGAGACCACATAGTGAATTCTAGGACAGCCTGGGCTAGAGAGACACACTGCCTTAAAAAATCAAATAATTAATAAATAAACAAATAAAAATGGACTAGATATGGAATTTGCCTCATGGTGGAGTTCTCAGGTTCTGTAACAGGCTTTCTAGGATGACCCAAAAGTGTTAGACACAAAGGGACAGAACAAACACTGAACAGAATGACAAAGACATGTGACCACACAGAACTGAACCAGAGAGACCAGTGGTCAGGGTGACGTCTTGCCACTGTCCAGGACTTGGGAAATAGTGCTGTGTCCAGCCTTCCATTGAATCCCCCCTTACCTCCAGAGGCTTTCCAGACCAGATGGCTCTCTCCTCACAGGGTTGATATCTCCTGATTACCACTCCTTCCTGCTGGAGCCTGGAGAAAGTCCCTGGGCCACCCCTTAGGGTCTCCACCCTGCAGTCAGAGTAGAGTCCCAAGAGATTCAGACTGTGAGGCCAGATTTGGGGGTCAGTTTAATGAGAAGATAAAGATCTCACTGGGGCCTCCAAATGTAGCCAGTTCCATAGCAGAAATGAACAGAAGACACTCAAATAAAGTTTTAAACGGAGAGTCTTTATTCAGGCCTGCCGGCATCTGTCTCTCCACAGCTGGATGATGGAGAAGAGAACAACAGCCTATCTCTACAGTGAGATTCTAAAGGCAAAAACCACATTCCTGACCTTCACACTTCAGTCATACTCTCTTTCCCCTAATTAACTTTGCAAGAGCAAGGAAGCATGGTTTACAAAAGCAGAAGTTGGCAGTCAGCACAGAGCAAGCACCAGATCAGGGAAAGACCAAACACCAGATGTTGGTATGCAGCATGTACCAGGGACCAGGTTATCTTGACTTTAGGGGAAACTTAACACCAGATATCTTAGCTACTGTTGTGTGTTAATCTTTAATCTCCTACAGCTCCTGGAAAATGTCGAGATGGCTCCCCTTTGGTCTGTTGAGGTTATTTCAGTTCCTGCTGTCTTCTCCTTTAGGATCTCTTCATCTGGTCCCTGTGGTCATCTCCTTCAGGATCTTTTCAGCTGGTCCCTGCTGTCTTCTCCTTCAGGTTTCTTGACTTTGTGAGGCTGGTATGTGAGTGGAGAATCCCTTCATTGTAGTTCTGCTCTTACTGGCTCAGGCAGGGCCTGGTGTGTAGCTGTTCCCTGTGGATCACCAGAGCAGTGGCTGGACCTGATTCTTGCTGGTTGTGTAGTTGCTAGAAGCTCTGGGTCTCTGGTGAGGTTAATAATTCCTATACACATTCACTTTTCAGTACAAGACTATATTGTACTGTTTTTCTGTCTCCCCCAAGGCTATTTTGACTTGGCTACTATGCTGCCACCTTAACCGGAAGTCTTGTTTGTGTGTTTTATCCCAGCAATGTGAAAATACAACACTTAGCTAGACTAGCTAGCCAGCAAACCCTTGGAATCCAGCTGTCTTCTCCACCTCCCTGGGCCTGGGATTATAGATGCTCACAGTCATGTCCAGCTTTTACATGGATGATCTTAACTCAGGACCTAATGCTTGTACAATAAGCATGTTATGGACTGAACCATGTCTCTAATCCCTGTTAAAGCTTTTTTAGTTAGTTTTTATTTACTTAAAAAAAAAGTATTTATTTGAGAAAACAAGACAGAGAAAGAGGCAGACAGAGAGAGGATGGGCGCACCAGAGCCTCCAGCCACTGCAAATGAACTCCAGATGCATGTGCCATCCTGTTCAGCTGACACTACATGGATATGGGTGAATCAAACCTGGGTCCTTTGGCTTTTCCAGCAAGTGCCCTAATTGCTAAACCATCTCTCCAGTCCCTCATTACAGCTTTCGTTGTTCCTTCTGAAGGTTTCTTTTTTTTTTTTTTTTCGAGGTAGGGTCTCACTCTAGCCCAGGCTGACCTGGAATTCACTATGGAGTCTCAGGGTGATCTAAAACTCCCAGCCATCCTCCTACCTTTGTCTCCTAAATGCTGAGATCAAATATGTGTACCACCACTGCCCTGCTTTTTTATTTTTTGGACAGGAAGTCATTATCCCCAGCTGGCTTTTAATTTGCTATATAGCTAAGGGTTACCTTATACCTCTGATCCTTCTACAGCTACCTCTCAAGTGATGGAATCACATGCATGTACTATCACACCTGGTCTATGTGGTGATGGGAATCAAACCCAGGGTATCATGCATACTAAACAAGCACTCTGCCAACTAAGCTACATCTCCAATTCAATATCTTCTCTTTGTTTTGTATTTGTTGTTATTTTTCAAGGTAGGGGATCTCACTCTATCCCAGGCTGACCTGGAATTCACTATGGAGTCTCAGGGTGGCCTCAAAAACATGACAATCTTCCTACCTCTGCCTCCAGAGTGCTGCGATTAAAGGCATGTGCCATCACACCTGGCTCATTAGAAAACTTTTGAAATCATTTGTATTTACCTACTTCACTATCTTTGAATCTAGTAGTTAAGACGTTGTGATCTCAGGGCTGGAGAGATGGTTTAGTGGTTAAGGTGCTTGCCTGTAAGGTCTTGTTTCTTTTGTTTCTGTATTGCTAGAGAGAGACCCTACCTTAAAAACAAAAACAAAAGCAGCTAGCCTTTTTCCTTGAGTTTCCTACAGAACCAGGAGGGCCAAGGTAGGGTCTTGCTCTAGCTCAAGCTGACCTGAAATTTGCACTATAGTAGTAGGTTAGCCTTGAACTCCTGACGATCCTCCTACCTCTGCCTCTCAAAGTGTGGTAGGTGAGCCTCCACACCAGACAGCATGTTTTTCAGAGGCTGGTTTTCTCTTCCATTCCTCTAGAGCTCCACCTTCAGGATTTCACTTTGCTCAGAAGAATCTGTCTCTACATACAAACCACAAAAGGGTGTCTTTCCTCTCGGGAATAGGCAGGGCATGGAGTAAACATGTACTTTTTTCTTGGTTGTTTTACTATGTGGGATATAAATAACACTAAGTAAGTGTCTCTTCTCCATCAGGGCAGAGACTGTGCCTTCCCTCAATACCAGCATTTCCTCAGAGTCAGAAAGACCTCAACAAAAAATTAGGTGATGTGAGGAGATCAAAATGGTCCAAGTCTGCTCCATGTGTAGAAGCCTCAATCAAAATAGCTCCTAGGGACTTCTGGTTAAGATGGCAGCATAGGACCATGCCCAAGCAGTCTAGGGGAGAAAAGCAAAAAAACAAAAACAAAAACAAAAACAAAAACAAAAACAAAAACAAAAAAAAAACAAACAAACCTAGCAAAGTATACTCTTCTATTAAAAAGTGAGGTGTATAAGAAATTATCAACTGTAGCAGAGAAGTAGGAAAGAGCCAGAGTGTCTAGAGCCCACAAAAGCAGGCAGAAGCAGCTGCAGCAGTGGTGGGGCCAGGTTCACATGGCCACAGCTGTAAGGTCAGCCTGAGCTGCATGAAACGCCAGGAGAGAGGATTCTCCACTCACACTGGGGCTCCTTGCAAACACCAGAAATGTGAAGGGAGGACAACGGGGACCAACAGAACAGCTGGTAAGGAAGAGGATCTCAAGGACCAGTGGGAGAACTTCAGCCACCATCCACATCCTCCCCTACCCCACCACTAGCATGAGTGCCAACAAGCACCAGAGACCTGGGGGAAAAAGTGTGAATGGGAATTTCAAGATATTTGAGACACTATGAAAAGATCAAACATAAGAATTCAGGGTATAGTAGGAGAAGAATTTCACTCCAAAGGCATAGTAGGCATTTTCAACAAAATCACAGAAGAAAACTTCCCCCAAGTTGGGAAAGAGATGCCAGTGCAGATACAGGAAGTCGTTAGGACACCAAACAGACAAAACCTGGAAATAACATCTCCTTGCCATATTATAATTAAAAGACCAAATATATAAACCAAAGAAAATATATTGAAAGCAGTTAGAGAAAAAAATCAAGTTACATACAAAGGCAAGCCCATCAGGATCACAGCAGATTACTCAACACAAACTTTAAATATTTTTATTTATTTATTTATTTGAGAGCGACTGATACAGAGAGAAAGACAGATAGAGGGAGAGAGAGAGAGAATGGGCACGCCAGGGCTTCCAGCCTCTGCAAACGAACTCCAGACGCGTGCGCCCCCTTGTGCATCTGGCTAACGTGGGACCTGGGGAACCAAGCCTCGAACCGGGGTCCTTAGGCTTCACAGGCAAGCGCTTAACCGCTAAGCCATCTCTCCAGCCCTCAACACAAACTTTAAAAGCCAGAAGAGCTTGGAATGATATATTCTAAGTCCTGAAAGATAACAACTGTGAACCAAAGTTACTTTATCTTGAAAAGCTATCCATTCAAATAGAGAGAGAAATAAGGACATTCCACAACAAAAGCAGGCTAAAGGAATATTTGAAGACAAAACGAGCTCTACAGAAAATACTTGAAAGGACCCTCCATGCTGAAGAGAAAGAAAAGCACACATATAAAGAACCTGGAAAAAGCAAACCATACTCAAATACTAGTAAATACAAGAGAGAAAAGGTAAAACTGGAAGAACTACAAAACCAAAAAAAAAATTGGCAAAAATAAATACACACCTTTCAATAATATCTCTTAATATCAATGGCTTCAGTGCTACAAACAAAAGACATAGGTTTGCAGAATGCATTTAAAAGCAGGATCTTTCAAATTTCTGTCTCCAGGAAGCTCACCTTTGTACAAAGAATGGATACTATCTTAGGGTGAAAAAAAACCAAAAGATTAAATTAAATTTAAAAATCCACACACCAGGCCTTAAATTTTTTATTGTATATAAGAAACACACCTAACTGGCAAAGATAAACATAGACTGAAAGTAAAGGATTGAAGTTAATGTATCAAGCAAGCAGGAGTAGCTATACACATATCTGATAAATTAAACTTCAGCCAAAATTAGTCAGCAAAGATAACAAAAATCCATATGCAATACTACAAGGAATAGTCTATTAAGAGAATGATGATTTTTCAATATATATGCATCAAATGCTTGTGCACCCATAAAATGAATACTAATAGACACAATGGGAGAGAGGTCCAGATGCAGGAATAGTGGATGACATCAAAATCCCATTCTCATCAATAGAGAGATCATCCACTGCCAGAGCCTGCCGGCTGAAAGGGTTTCAGCCTGATGGGGAGTGAGGATTAATGAAAGACAAGAAAGACTGGGCTGGAGAGATGGCTTAGCAGTTAAGCGCTCGCCTGTGAAGCCTAAGGACCCCGGTTCGAGGCTCGGTTCCCCAGGTCCCACGTTAGCCAGATGCACAAGGGGGCGCACGCGTCTGGAGCTCGTTTGCAGAGGCTGGAAGCCCTGGCGCGCCCATTCTCTCTCTCTCTCCCTCTATCTAGCTTTCTCTCTGTGTCTGTCACTCTCAAATAAATAAATAAAATATTTAAAAAAAAAAAAAGACTGAAAGCAAGGACTCCAGTCCAGGGCTAAAGCAAAGACTGAAGCCAGGACTGAATCAAGGTTTATTTCACAGCATTCCTTTTTATATCTTCTTACAAACAGTTTTTCCACGGACAAAAGTTCCATGAGTCTCATACAAGCTTCTATCAAAAAAACCTTCCTATTACAGAGTTTTTGCACTTCAATCACTTCTCATTACAAAAGACTATCAAGGCCAGCCAAATGGCTCCTGACACTGAATATGCATAATCTTGCTTACATGTAGGTGCTAATGTCTTGCTGCCAAATGGCTCCTGACAATCCACACAATAAAAGCCAGCAAAGAAACTTCAGCATTAAACTACACCACAGATCCAGTTGATTTAACAGACACTATGCAACAGCTGCAGGATTCACATTCTTCTCAGTAGCCCATAGAACCTTCCCTGAAAGAGATCATCTTTTAGACCATAAAGCAAGTCTTAACAAAAACAAAAAAAATTATTGTATTTTATCAGATCATAGTGGAATAAAACTAGAAATTAATAGCAAGAGAAATTATACAAATTATATAAACACCTGGAGGCTTGAACAATATACTTGTTTGTTTGGTTTTGTTTTTTGTAGGTAGGTGCTCACTCTAGCCCTGGCTGACCTGGCACTCATTCTGTAGTCCCAGGCTAGCCTTGAACTCACAGCAATCCTCCTACCTCGGCCGCCTGAGTACTGGGATTAAAGGTGGGCAACACCACACCCAGTTCATGTTGCTATGAAATTTAAAACCAAAAACAAAAACAAAAAACCTCAAACTAAAACATAAAGTCATTATTTCCAAAGGCATAGCATACAGATTCAGGTTAATGCTAATAGTGCACAGATGTATGCCTGTTCTCAACACAGTCCTTTTTACCCCCCCCCCAACCTCCACTCCTCTCTGCATTTTGGTTGTTATAACACTCACCAGAATGGACCAGTATGCTCTGCTACAGCATTGTAAGGCTTTTCTAGTCCAAAGTTTCAAATCTTTCTATATTACTCCTACAAGCCAGTTCCAAAAGACAGAAAAAAAAACTACAGGTCAGGTTTACGGTAGCAGAGCACCCATTTCTTGGTACCAGTTTTCTGTACAATGACCTTCTCATTGCTGGGACCTGAAACACCAAACCTGAAACAACTTATGGAAGAAAGGATTTATTTCTAGCTTACAGTTTTGAGGAAAGGTTCTATCATAGTGGAGGAACATAGCACCAGCAGGAAGCTAGCACACATTGTCACATATCAGTAGTGAGGAAGGAGAGAGTGAGCTCGTGAACACCCACTGAGCTTGGACTAGTAAACCTCAAGACCTGTTCCCACCGTTACATGCCCTCTAGCAAGGCTCTACCTTCCAAAGTTTCCACAAAATGGAGATCAAGTATGAAGCTTAATCACAAACACATGAAGTTAAGGGGGTCATTTTACATTCAAGCCACCACATACATCTCAGCTATTTGAGTAGGGTTGCAGTAAACATGGTATATAAGTATTTATAGCATGTGGACTTTTATTCCTTTGGGCACATTCCTGGGAATGGTATATCTATGCTATATGACAGTTTTATTTCTATTTTTAGATTTGTTTTATTTAATTAACTTATTTATTTGAGAGAGAGAGAGACAAAGACAGAGAGAGAGAGATGGGCGGGGAGGGGGGGGGAGAATGGGCATGCCAGGGCCTTCAGCCACTGCAAATGAACTCCAAGTGCATGTACCACTTTGTGTATCTGGCTTATGTGAGTCCTGAGGAATTGAATCTGGGGCCTTTGGCTTTGTAGGCAAGTGACTTAACCATTCAGTCATCTCTCCAGCCCTATTTTTATGTATCTGAATATATGGTCTATTTTAGAGAATGTTCCATGTACTGCTGAAAAGAATGTAAATTCTGCAGCATTTGGATGAAATGTCCTACATATATATCTGTTAGGTCCATTCCTTCTATGATCTCATTTAGTCCAGATACCTCTGTGTTTATTTTTTCCTGGGATGACCTGTCAATTGATGAGAGTGGGGTGTTGAAGTCCCCCACTACCACTGTGTTTGGTGTTATCTGTGACCTTACTTCTTAGTGTTTGTTTGATGAATTTGGGAGGCCCCATGTTAGGTGCATATAAGTTTAGAATTGTAATGTCCTCCTGTTGGAGTGTGCCCTTAATCAATATAAAGTGACCTTCCTTATCTTTCTTGACTAACGTTGGACTGAAGCCTACCTTGTCAGATATTAGGATAGCAACCCCTGCTTGTTTTCTAGGCCCATTTGCTTGAAACACAGTTTTCCAAACTTTCACCCTAAGATAATGTCCATCGTTTGTAGAAAGGTGAGTTTCTTGGAAACAACAAATTGTAGGATCCTACTTTTTGAACCAGTCTGCAAACCTATGTCTTTTGGTTGGGGCATTGAGGCCGTTGATATTAAGAGATATTATTGAAAGGTGTGTGTTTATGTTTGCCATTTTTTTTATAGTTTCAGTTCTACCTTTGCTCTCTTGTGTTAACTAGTATTTGAGTATTGTTTGTTTTTTCCAGGTTCCTTATGTGTGTGCTTTTCCTTCTCTTCAGCATGGAGGATTCTTTCAAGTATTTTCTATAGAACTAGTTTTGTCTTCAAATACTCCTTTAGCTTGCTTTTGTCATGGAATGTCCTTATTTCTCTGTCTATTTGAATGGATAGCTTTGCAGGATAAAGTAACCTTGGTTGTTATCTTTCAGAACTTGGAATATATTACTCCAAGCCCTTCTGGCTTTTAAAGTTTGTGTTGAGTAATCTGTTGTGATCCTGATGGGCTTGCCTTTGTAGGTAACTTGATTTTTCTCTGTAACTGCTTTCAATATTTTTTCTTTGGATTGTGTGTTTGGTAGTTTGATTATAATATGGTAAGGAGAGGTTCTTTCCAGGTTTTGTCTGGCTGGGGTTATAAAGGCTTCCTGTATCTGCATTGGCACCTCTTCCCCAATTTGGGGAAAGTTTTCTTCTATGATTTTGTTGAAGATGCCTACTATACCTTTGGAGTGAAATTCTTCTCCTTCTACTGTGCCCTGAATTCTTATGTTTGATCTTTTCATAGTGTTCTGAATATCCTGAAATTCCCATTCATACTTTTCTATTAGTTTGTCTTTCTCTTTGTTGGACTGTATTAGATCTGCCACCTGGTCTTCTATCTTAGATATTCTGACCTCTCCATCCATTTTACTGGTGATATTTTCTACGGAGTTTCTTATTTCATTAACTGTGTTCTTCATTGCTAGTAATTGTGACTGGTTTTTCTTTATTATTTCTATTTCCCTATTTATGTCTTATATTGACTTCTTTATTTCATTAAATTGGTGTCCTGTGTCTTCTTTGATTCCTTTGATCTCCTCTTTGATTCCTTTGATTTGTTCTTTGACTTCTTTGAACATATTTACAATCATTCTTTTGAAATCTTTCTCAGGCATTTCCTCTAACTCGTTCTCACTGGAAGTAATTTCTGATGCATTACTACTTTTTGGTGGATTTATATTGTCTTGATTTTTAGTGTTTCTTGTATTATGATGTATATATTTTTGCATCTTGGATTAAGTTAATGCTTGGATTTTCTAGCTAGCTGGGTATTCTTGGCTGTATCAATTGATCTGATGTTATATATCTTCAGGGTAGGAGGTTAAGGTGTTAGCTTAAGGTGTGGCTCTTAAGACTCTCAGAGTATCTACAAAGGTGTTCCTAGGGGTTGGGTTTGCCTGATATGGGAATATTCAAGTAGGCTGAGTGGAACAAAATACAGATAGATTCTAAAATATAACTAAACAATGTACACATTCAATGAAAAACAGCACTGAGTATTTATGCAACAAATGGATCCTCTATCAACAAAGAGGTTAAGATTTCTGATCTGCTGTGGGTTCCAAGTCAGCTTGTGACCAAGTAAGACCCTTCCCTGGTTCAATCCCAGTTACCTTTTAGGATGAATTTGGTCTCAGTTATGCATCCCTCTTTGGTGCCCTGTGGGTTCAAGTAGGCTGGCTGGATCGCTGGACCGCTGTTCTGTTTTCTGGAGCTGGGCACTGGCTTTTCCTGTGGGGCAAGCTGAGCCTGGCTGCTGTGGCCCCACAGACCTGGCTCCGCTGCTGCTGGAGCTGCCACTGCTGTAGCCACCACTGCTGCTGCTGCTGGATCCACCCCTGCCAAAGCCACTGCTGCTGCCAGAGCCGGCACTGCCAATGCCAGGGCTGGAGCTGGAGCCACTGCTGCCAGAGCCGCATAGGCCTGCCTGCGTGGGCTCTGGATGCCCTGGATCTGTCCTACTTCTCTGCTGCTGTTTTAATTTCTTTTTTTTTTAAATTTTCTAAAATTTATTTATTTATTTATTTGAGAACGACAGACACAGAGAGAAAGACAGATAAAGGGAGAGAAAGAGAGAATGGGCATGCCAGGGCTTCCAGCCTCTGCAAACGAACTCCAGACGCATGCACCCCCTTGTGCATCTGGCTAACGTGGGACCTGGGGAACCGAGCCTCCAACCGGAGTCCTTAGGCTTCACAGGCAAGCGCTTAACCGCTAAGCCATCTTTCCAGCCCCTGTTTTAATTTCTTATACACCTTACTTTTTAGTAAAGGTGTGTATTTTTCTGGGTATTCTTTGGCTTTTTCTCCCCTAGGCTGCTTTGGTGTGGTTCCTAAGCTGCCATCTTAACTAGAAGTCTCCAGCCTTATTTTTACATTATTATTTTTTTTTTAATTTAGCTCTGCCAGGGATGGTGTTTAGAGGCAGTTATAATACTTTAGCATTTGGCATTCTGTCATAGACTTCCCTACACTACAGCCTCTAACAAAACTAGGCTGTCCTGAACCCCCTGTAATAGAATTGCTTACCTGTATACCAAGAAAGTTAGGAAAACAATAGAGTCACATATGGTGTGTGCCCAGGCCAACTTCAAAGGGCTCATGCTGTGAGACCTAAAGCTATTATGAGACTGACCAAAACAAAACAAACAAACAAACAAAAAAACATGTCAGATGGATCTATGGTGGTTCTGTGTGGGCTAAATGTGTCTGTGACAGGAGCAAGCAAGCTTTTCTTATTGAGGAGCAGAAAACTGTTATGAAGGTGGTGAAGGCACAAACACAGAGTCAGAAAGCTAAATAAATATGAAGTTTTAAAAAAATAATAAAAGTATTTTGGGGCTGGAGAGATGTCTTAGCGGTTAAGTGCTTGCCTGTGAAGCCTAAGGACCCAGGTTTGAGGCTCGGTTCCCCAGGTCCCATGTTAGCCAGATGCACAAGGGGGCGCATGCATCTGGAGTTCGTTTGCAGAGGCTGGAAGCCCTGGCACGCCCATTCTCTCTCTCTCCCTCTATCTGTCTTTCTCTCTGTGTCTGTCGCTCTCAAATAAATAAATAAATAATTTAAAAAACAAATTAAAAAATAATAAAAGTATTTTATTTATTTATTTCTGAGTGAAAGAGAGAAAGAGGCAGATAGAGAGAGAATGTGTGCACCAGGGCCTCCAGCCACTGCAAATGAATTCCAGATGCATGTGCCACTTATGCATCTGGCTTTACATGGGTACTAGTGAATTGAACGTTGGTCTTTTGGCTTCACAGGCAAGCCCCTTAACCACTGAGCCAACTCTCTAGCCTCATTTTTAGATTTTTTTTGAGGCAAGCCCAACAGACTGGCCTTTCAAAAAGTTATTTATTTATCCATTTTAAGAGAGAGGGAGGGGGTCCTGGAGAGATGGCCTAGTGATTAAGGTACTTGCCTGCAAAGCCAAAGGATCTAGGTTCGACTCCCCATGGCCCATGTTAGCCAGATGCACAAGGGGGCACATACATCTGGAGTTCATTTGCAGTGGCTGGAGGCCCTGGTGTGCTCATTCTGTCTCTCTCTCTCTCAAATAAATAAATAATATAAAAGAGAGAGAGAGAGAGAATGGACATGTCAGGGCATACACCCACAGCAAATACCAGACACATATGTACCATTTGTGCATCTGGCTTACATGGGTATTGGAGAATTAAACCTGGGTCCTTAGGCTTTGCAGGCAAATGCCTTAATTGCTAATCCATCCCTCCAGCCCCTGGAATGGCCTTTTTTTTATGCAAGAGAAAGAGAGAGAGAGAGAGATTTGGTGTGCTGGGGCCTCCAGCCACTGTAATTGAACTACAGATGCGTGAGACCCTTGTGTGCACATGCAACCTTGCATGCTTGCATCACTTTGTGCATCTGGCTTACGTGGGACCTGGAGAGTCAAACATGAGTCCTTAGGCTTCACAGGCAAGTGACTTAAGTGCTAAACTATCTCTCCAGTTCTATTTTCAGATTTTTTTTTTAAAGTTATTTAAGCTGGGCATGGTGGCACACTCCTTTAATTCCAGCACTCAGGAGGCAGAGGTAGGAGGATTTCTGTGAGTTTGAAACCACCCTGAGACTACATAGTAAATTCCAGGTCAGCCTGAGCTAGAGTGAGATCCTACCTCAAAACACCCCCCCTCAAAACAAAGTTATTTATTTACAAGGAGAGAGAGAGAGAATATGAGAATGGACACACCAGGGCCTCCAGCCACTGCAAAAGAACTCCAGATACATGCACCACTTTGTGCACCTAGTGAATTCCAGGTCAGCCTGGGCTAGGGTAAGACCCTACCTTGAAAAATCAAAAAAAAAAAAAAAAATCTAAGAGGATATAAATAAATCATATGGAAACCTACTTTTTTGGACAATGGAACACTTAAGAGCCATAGATTGTTAATAGAAATTTTTCAGTGCCAGAGATGGGATACCTTCCAATGAGTTGTTGGCCAGGGAGGTCACTGATGCCCCCAAAACATTACAGGTCATTGCCAAGGCCCTTGGTTTCCCACCAGGAATAGATGGTAAGTCCCTATTGCTGAAGACTCCACATACTTGGGCTGCAAGGTCACTGAGAAATCCTGCTGGAACTGAGCTGAAAACCTCCTCCATGTAGACCAGCTAGAAAAAGCCATGCTGAAGTTCCATGGGAGAGACAGAAATCACCAATGAAGATACTCCACAAAGGACACTGCAAGACTTATATTTGGCCAACCAGTCCAAATGAGCCAAACGGGTACAATAGTGGCACATCTGTTATGGAGGAAACCAACTGCTCTCTGATTGGACTGGAGGCCTGCTGCATGGGAGGGAATACATCCCTGATATTGAAAACCTACAACATGGATAGTCATGAGCCCTAAGGTGTAATGTCTGCTGCTGTCTGGCTAAATGTATATACTATGCTCATCAAACTGCCCATTAAGCACTTCTCCTAATGTTCATACCCATATATTAATGCTACTCTCACTTTTTTTTGTTGTTGTTTATAATTTTAACATTTATTGCTTTTTATACTGATCATATATGTAAGTGCAAATAATGGCTTCTGGTAGTTCTAAAGTATTCCTGAATTACAGACCAGGGCTATACATTAACAAACCTGCTTTACATAATCCACACAGTAATATCTAGACATACTACAGAAATCCAGAGCAAAAGGTCCTAATATACTGCACTTAAAACATTTTTTCTTAGCTGGCAATAGTGATGCTATGTTATGAGCCTTAAGGACAGTTGAGGTCATTAAGGTCCCTGAAAATGGCTACAATACCTTAATGTTGAAACATTTTCATAAGACTTAATTTTAATGTAACTTGTTCTAAGTTTAATGAAAGCTAAGAATTAATAAATTGCATTTTTTTTGAAGATGAATAATTTTTTCTCTTTTTCTTTTTTTTTTAGTTTTTCAAGGTAGAGTTTCACTGTGGTCCAGGCTGACCTGGAATTCGCTATGTAGTCTCAGGGTGGCCTCAAACTCATGGTGATCCTCCTGCCTCTGCCTCCCGAGTGCTGGGATTAAAGGAGTGTGCCACTATGCCCAGCTTGCATTTTTCATTCTTAAATTTGACATTTCCCAAAGGAAGCTAGCACACTCCTAGCAAATGATTAGTTAAAGATTAAAACTATGAACAGGGATAGGAGTCTAAAGAAAAACAGTTCTTTAAGAAAAAGCACATGCCAACACTACAGTGTATGCACATTATGGTCAGACCCAGGCACTACCTTAAAATTATGTTTGGTTATATGCTAAGAATATGAACTACAGAGTGATGCAAAATTAGTGAAATAATAAAGTTAATAGCTTACAAGGAAAGCAAGTTCACATTTTAGTGCTAAACTTTTTATCTTTTTTCAGTTACCTAGTCAAGAAGATAGTTCAAGGACTCACAAGCAAATGCAATACCTTTATTTTTCAGTTACTGAAATCAAATATTAAATAATTTAATTCCAAAGTATTACTTATGGACTCAAACTACTTGTAACAGCATGACCTTCAATTTGAAAAAGATGAAATATTTTATTTATTTATTTACATATTGCCCATTACACAGATGGGACTTTCTAAAAGTTTTGTTACTTAAAAAAACAAAGAACATTTGAAAAGCTTGAACCAGACAGTGCCATTTACAAATTAATCACATCTTGTCACCAGACATCATTGTCTGTGTATCAATAGAACTAGTAAGATTTAAGTCTCAGCTTCATTCTAAAGTAGAGCATTGAAAGCAAACAGAAAACCTAGCTATTTAAATATAATAAATGGTGGTGTTTCTACACTAAGAGTATCCTTTATAAACAAGAAACAGGAAAGAAATTTCATAACCTTTACTCATAGTACTGCACAATACATGTAAACTTTTTGAATATTTCTTTTTCTTTAATTCATTATTTATTTATTTATTTATTTGAGAGCGACAGACACAGAGAGAAAGACAGGTAGAGGGGGAGAGACAGAATGGGCGCGCCAGGGCTTCCAGCCTCTGCAAACGAACTCCAGATGCGTGCGCCCCCTTGTGGATCTGGCTAACGTGGGTCCTGGGGAATCGGGCCTTGAACCAGGGTCCTTAGGCTTCACAGGCAAGCGCTTAACTGCTAAGCCATCTCTCCAGCCCTATTTCTTTTTCTTTAGATATATTCTTCCGATTTACTGAAGACTTGCCATAAAGTGTCTTGATCATCATGTTTTATGGTCAAACACTTATCATGAGAAATGTTTTTAAATAATAAACTGGCATTCCCCATTGTTTGAGTAACTTTTCCTAAAGTAAAGGTATTTTCTATTCAGGTCTCTTAAGTGTTTATGGAAAACTGACCTCATTCTTCATGTGACTGTACATTTCACAAACAGTCTTCTTCACAAAAGATCTACTATTATTAGAAAGAAATATAAGTGTGTTGAAAAATTGAAGGACCAACTTAGGGCTCTGACCAAGGAAATCAACCGTGGTCCAGTCCTGTGGTTCTTTCGTAAGTAAAGCTCAAATAGCTTTCACAGCTTTATTATTCTTCGGTTTAACATTAATCTGATGATCAGGCTTAGTTATATTTCATTTTCCATGTGTTTTATGGAAAATGCTTGAGGAGAAAATTTTAATAAAACTGTATAAAATATTAATTTTCTCTAGTATAGTTCTCAGCATTAAAAGTATTGTTATACAGAACATGAAAGTAAAATAATCCTATTACCCAAAGCATCTTAGATTCTATTACACAAGTGCCATGTCGACTGCTTAGCAATGCCAAAATTTAGTGAGAAGGCAGGTGAAAGAAGCTCTACTTCCCTCCTTCCACAGGGGCTCCACTGGCTGGTTTTTCACCGGAAGAAGTAACCTTCATGTACACTTTTCTTCTGTGACAATGTCTTCCCGATGTATGGGTCCTGTGTGATCTGAAAACCTTTAATACCTAATGTATTTCTTGAGAAAATTCATATCCAAGACACCTTTATTTAAACCAACCTAATGTGCTCATTAAATCTTAACAGGGAATAATTTTTAAAAGCAATGACATATTTAAGTTTCCATCCCAAGATTCTTATATATACATCCTAAATTAACTATCATATTTGATACAGAATTTCTTAAAATGTATTATGTACAAAGTGACTTTTAACTACCAGGTTGACACAAATGCTGCATTAAAGTTAAGCAACATCCAATACTCCAGCAGCTACAAGTTGCCGGGAGAGCCAGTCCAATCCTTCATAGAGCCCCATACCACTTCGAGCATCACAGCCCTGGATGTACCAACTTCGGCCACAGCAGAGTTTATGGAGACTCAGGAGTTCCGTGATTTCTTCTACTGACAATGCTCCAGCAACATCCTGTTTATTAGCAAAAATCAGGAGCAAAGCATGGCGGAGTTCTTTTTCCATTAACAATCTTGCAAGTTCACTGTGTGCTTCACTAATTCTGTCTTTATGACTGCTATCAACAACAAACACAACAGCTTGTGTATTGAGGTAATAGTGTTTCCATAATGGTCTTAATTTATGCTTTCCACCTACATCCCAAATACTGAACTTTAGATTCTTATATTCTACGGTCTCCACATTAAAACCAATTGTCGGAATAGGCTGCATGAACTCATCTTGTTTTAATTTAAACAAAATAGTAGTTTTTCCAGCACCATCTAATCCTAATGTAACAACTTGGATTTCCATTTTGGGTCCAATATGAACTCTATTGTCCTTTGTAAAAGTGACAGGAATGCTGGCATCCAACTGAATATGATCCGCAACCTCTGTAAATTGCTGCTGCTGCTTCTGCAAGGTTTCTAACAACCTTGTGATCTCCTGTCTTGCCAAGACAACTCTGCAATCATCCTGCTGCAAAGTCTTTTCACAGTGCAGACAGGCTGTTGAAACCTGGGACAAGAGAATAGTCATGTCTTCTTGCTGCTGCTTGAGCCAAATCAGCTTTTCACGGACATGAGCATCAACAACACTGAGAGCCATTTCTTCTTGATGACAAAGCGTTTCATGTAGGTCAGAAAAATAAGCAGGATCGAGCATTTTCCGCAGTACCTGGTACATGTTCTGTGTGAGCCATTCCAATTCCATCTTCCACTATTTGTTCTCCTCCTTCTATGTGCTGAACAATTCCAATTAATTTTCTGGAGTAATCTGAGATTTCCTCAGTGAACGTCCGTATACAGTGAGCCATATCTAAAATTGATGCTCGGATCTGGTTAGCTTCTGGTTCCAATACTGAATGCTGTGCTTTGCTAGAGTCTTTGTGGAATGAGTGACTTGCGAACACTCTGAGCACAAGTGAGTTGCACACACAGTGCAATATACCGATGCGACATGAGCTTCATCTTCATCGCAACGAATGAGGCTCTCTCCAGATGTCCCAGAGGCTTCCTCTGCATTCCTATACTGACCAATGTGTCCATTTTGCAATCGTTCCAAAAGCTCCAGCAAAGCAAATTTTTTTTTCAATCCCCAGACACCGGAATCTCCTAGGTCTGTCACTTGTCGATCAAATGGGCAAGGTACTGCTCTTCCATGAAGGGGCAGGCGAGTGAGACAGTCATGACAGACTGTGTGGCCGCAGAGAAGAAGACGGGAGACTTTGTCTCCTTGCAGAGAGAAGACATCTTCACAGACTCCACACTCAAGAGCCTTCACCACAGCCGTCCCCCGGCTGCCCTGCCGGCCACCGTCTAGTCCCTCCCGGCTTGTTTACAACCACCGCAGCCGTCCTGGACCCAGCGGCGCCACCGAGGCTTACTCTCACGTTTTTGTTAGATAACTTTCTCTTTTCAGATGGCAGTGACCTTGGGATGACTCAGAAGGCATCACAGTGCTGAGAAGAAGTGACAGAGGAGTGATCAGCACTGCAATATCTTTATCACACCTTACAAGGCTCAGGGTCCATTGTGGAAGAGATGGCAGAAAGAATGTAAGAGCCAAAGGAAGGGTAGGACTCCTTACAACGTGCTCCCCCCAGACACAAAATGGCCTGGATATTCAGGTCCTCACCATGCCTGACGCTACCTACAGAAGACCATCATAAAGGGAGAAAAAGATGATGACATCAAAACAAAAGTGAATGATTGAGAGGGAGAGGGGATACGATGGAAAGTGGAATTTCAAAGGGGAAAATTGGGGGAGGGAGGAAATTAACATGGAATATTTTTTACAATCATGGAAGATGTTAATTATAAAAACTCAAAAAAAAAATATGTTGGGTTTGGTAGGGGGTATGTCTTTAATCCCAGCAATCAGGATGCAGAGGTAGGAGGATCACTGTGAGTTTGAGGCCACCCTGAGACTACACAGTGAATTCCAGGTCAGCTTGAGCCAGAGTGAGACCCTACCTCGAAAGGAAAAAAAAAAAAAAATACTGGGCTTGAGAGATGGTGTGGTGGTTTGAATAGAATAGATGGCCCCCAATATATTCAGTTGTTTGTAGTTTGCATCTGCTGGCTACCTGGCTGGAGGTAATGTCACGTGGTGATCTTAAGGTGTGGTGGTGGGTTTCAGATTTCAATCTAAAGATATGCAAAGTGTGCCTAGCTGGAGTTCCTGAAGTGTGCTGTGTGACTTTTGACCTTTAGGCTTGTGCTTCTCTTTCTCTGCTTGAGCTTGTGAAGGCAGGCCAGCTTCTGCAATTATGGAACTTCCCCTGGATCTATAAGCTTCAATAAATATCCCTTCCTCTATAACTGTGCCTGGTTTGGAAGTTCATCTCAGTGAACCTGAATCTGTCTGCTACAGATGGCTTAGCAGTTAACGCACTTGCCTTCAAAGCCAAAGGACCTTGGTTTGATTCCCCAGGACCCACGTAAGCCAGATGCACAAGGTGATGCATGCATCTGGAGTTCATTTGCAGTGGCTGGAAGCCCTAGCACACCCATTCTGTCTTCTCCCTCTCTCAAATAAATAAATAAAAATAAAATATTAAAAAATACTTTAAGCCTAATTAAGCCTTTAAGTTGCTTCTAGTCAACAAGAGAAAGTATCTAATACACACACACACACACACACACACATACACACACACTTTCTACATATTTTCTACTATGCTGTGCTGTCTTGCCACAGGCCCCAAAACAATGAGGCTAACCTATTATGGACTGAAGCATCCAAAATTGTCTTAAAATAACTTTCCTTTTATATACTGGTTGTTTCAGGTACTTGTTACAGTGAGAGAAAACTGACACACTTCCTGGGAGGGGTCCTTGAAGGAGTCCTAGACCCAGTAAGACTAATCTCCCCAGTCTGTCCAAGAAAGCTATTTATCCACTGACCTAAAATGGCAAATCGTGCCTTTTCTTTGAGGTAGGCTCTTGCTCTAGCCCAGGCTGACCTGGAATTCACTATGTAGTCTCAGGGTGGCCTTGGAGTCATGGAGATCCTGGTACCTCTGCCTCTTGCATGCTGGGGTTAAAGGCATATGCCAGCATGTTTCTTTTTTCTTTTTCTTCTGTTTTTCAAGGTAGGGTTTCACTCTAGTTCAGGCTGACCTGGAATTCACTCTGTAGTCTCAGGGTGGCCTTGAACTCACAGCAATCTTCCTACCTCAGCCTCTGGAGTGCTGAGATTAAAGGCAGGCATCACCTCACCCAGCTTTGGATTTCCATTTTTATTTTTCAATGGATCACCTCCTTGGCTTAGTTAATGTTGTCTCCTTAGATATGTAAGGACAAGTGCTACAAAAAGCTACTCTCTGGCATGACATACTGCACAAGACTTATTACAAACCAAATACTTGTGTTGTTTATGTGTATTTTGTTGTATGTCTACCTTTGTTTATAATTTTTAAAAAAGTATTTAATTAATTAATTTATTTGACAGGGAAGGAGGGAGAGAGAGAGAATGGGCCCACCAGGGCCTCCAGCCACTGCAAACAAACTCCAGACGCATGTGCCCCCTTGTGCATCTGGCTAACATGGGTCCTGGGGAATCGAACCAAGGTCCTTTGGTTTTTCAGGCAAATGCCTTAACTGTTAAGCCATCCCTCCAGCCCTAATTTATTTTTATTTTTATTTTTATTTATTTATTTCACAGAAAGAGGAAGAGGATGAAAGAAAGAGAGATAGGAGACGTGGGTGTGCCAGGGCTTTCAACCACTGCCAATGAACTCCAGATGCATGCACCACTTTGTGCATCTGGCTTACATGAGTCCTGGGGAATTGAACTTGGATCCTTTGGCTTTGCAGGCAAGTGTCCAACTGCTAAGCCATTTCTCCAGCTCTCTACCTTTGTCTTTAATGGTGAATAAATGATTTGAAGATTACTTTTTCTTTTTCTTCTTTTGTTTTTCAAGGTAGGGTCTCACTCTAGCCCAGGCTGACCTGGAATTCACTTGTAGTCTCAGAGTGGCCTCAAATTTACAGTGATCCTCCTACCTTTGCCTCCTGAGTGCTGAGATTAAAGGTATGTACCATCACATCTGGGCTTTTTTCAAAACTTTTTTTTGTCTTACAATTTCCATAACTATAGACATTAAACCATGATAATTTCCTCCCCTCCCCAACTTTCCTCTTTACAAATCCACTCTTCATCATATCTTCTCCCTCTGTCAATTAGCCTCTGTTTTATTTTGATGTCATCATATTTTCCTCCTATTGGGGGGGGGGGTCTTGTGTAGTTAGTGTCAGGTACTGCAAAGTCATGGATATCCAGGTCATTCTGTGTCTGAAAATTGCATTATAAGGAGTCCTACCCTTTCTTTGGCTCTTACATTCTTTTAAAAACTATTTTATTTTTATTTATTTATTTGACAAAGAAAGAGGGGGAGAGAGAGAATATGGGTGTGCTAGGGCCTCCAGCCACTGCAAATGGACTCCAGACACATGTGTCCCCTTGTGCATCTGGCTAACGTGGGTTCTGGGGAATCAAACCTGGGTCCTTTGGCTTTGCAGGGAAACACCTTAACCGCTAAGCCATCCTTCCAGCCCAGCTATTACATTCTTTCTACAACCTCTTCTGCCATAGACCCTGAGCCTTGGAATGCATGATAGAGATGTTTCAGTGCTGAGCACTGCTCTGTCACTTCTTGTCAGCACTATGGTGCGTTTTGAGTCATCCCAGTGGTCACTACCATCTGACCAATCATGAGAGTAGTATCAGTATATGAGTATGAACATTTTAAAAAGTTCTAACAGGGCAGTTTGGTGAGCATTGTATATGCATTTAGCTGGACAATAGCAGGTGCTACACCCCTAGGGCTCATGACCTCCTCCACCATACAGAGCAGGTGGCTTCACCCATAACAGACATGCCAGTATTATGCCTGTTGGATTATTTGGCCTGGCTGGCCAAACTTTTTTTTTTTTTAATTATTTATTTATTTATTTGAGAGCGACAGACACAGACAGAAAGACAGATAGAGGGAGAGAGAGAGAATGGGCGCGCCAGGGCCTCCAGCCTCTGCAAACGAACTCCAGACGCATGCGCCCCCTTGTGCATCTGGCTAACGTGGGACCTGGGGAACCAAGCCTCGAACCGGGGTCCTTAGGCTTCACAGGCAAGTGCTTAACCGCTAAGCCATCTCTCCAGCCCAAACTTTTTTTTTTTTTTTTTTTTTTAAGGTAGGATTTTACTCTAGCTCAGGCTGACCTGGAAGTCACCCTGTAGTCACAGGGTGGCCTTGAACTCACAGCCTCCTGAGTGCAGGGATTAAAGGCATGTTAAACATTTTAAAATCATCTTTTATTTTCTAAATACATATAAGAGGAAACAAATTACTACAATTGTTTGCCACAATAAGTGTGTATAACCATTAAAGTAGAAGTGTTCATTTATGTACTAAGCAAAAATCATCTCATACACCAATAGTGTAAATCTATCACACCCTGGAGAATTCGAAGGTATTTTTGGGTTAGAGGTTCATTTTGAAGGCAGAGAAATTGGCTTTGTAACATACTTAATAACTGGATTTTATTTTATTTTAATTTTAATTTTTGTTTCTCAAGGTAGGGTCTCACTTTAGCCCAGGCTGACCTGGAATTCACTATGTAGTCTCAGGGTGGCCTCAAACTCACGGCGATCCTCCTACCTCTGCCTCCCAAGTGCTGGGATTAAAGTTGTGCGCCACGACGCCCAGCAATAACTACATTTTAGATGCTTTGTTAGAGTCATGGTTGTAGTCAGAGCAATCCAGACACCAGCCAGAGGTCATGCTTGTCTATTTTCTGTATGGTCTGTATCACAGGCATTTCTGAAACGTTAATTTCCAGGTCAGCCTGAGCTAGAATTACCTCAGGAGCTTGTAAAAAGGACTCAGATCCAACATAGGAACTGGAGATTCTGCATTTCTAACAAACTCTGATACTGACACTGTAGGTTTCCCGGCCATAGGAGCGCAAGCAGGGCCATGTCTTTTTCAGCACAGCGCCTGCAGCAAGAATGAAATCTCCTGCCCAGTGTCTGCCTTTCTAGTAAGTTTCATCTCACACTCCTATTAAAATCTCTTGTTTTCCTTTCGCAAAAACAATAGGACCTCTTTTTCTTCCAGTAGCCGCAGCCTAGGATGCAACTTCCATGAGTTACATACCTTGTCTTGATCCCCTCAGATTGTGGGTTCATGTGACTGTCCCAGCCTATTTGGGGGGATGGCGGCGACACACATTCCACCAGGCTTTTCCTCTTGCCAAGTTTAAGATGCAGTAAAGCCGGGCGTGGTGTCTCACCCTTTAAATCTCAGCACTGGGGAGGCAGAGGTAGGAGGATCGCCTTGAGTTCGAGGCCAGCCTGGGACTACGTAGTAAATTCCAGGTCAGCCTATACTACAGCGAGACCCTACCTCGAAAAACAAAAACTAAAGATGCAGTGAGGACATCAAGCAGGAGGACTGATACCTCTGTTAAAAAAAAAAAAAAAAAAAAAGGAAGCACTGGCGGGGGGAGGGGATACGATGGAGTTGTGAAGGGGAATGTGGTGGGGGGCAGGGAATTACCATGGTTTATTGTCTAGAGTTATGGAAGTTGTCAATAAAAAATACAATTATTAAAAAAGCATAAGAAGAAAACAGGGAAGAAGCTTCTCGGCTAGTCAGAAAATATTTTCTCCAAGAAAAAGAACCCAAATAGGGCAACCTCCAGCACCTCCCGCTCGCAAAGCGCCGCGCCGCCGCGCTGACGTCGGGCGGGCCCAGCCTTCCGCAGGGAGCAGTAGAGTGCGCGTCTAGAGCGCCCCCTCCCGCCCTGCCGGCGTGGGAAAGCGCGCTCGCGGGGCACGCCGGGAAACGCCGGTCCTCCAAACACCATCTTGCTTTCCTTTTAGCGGCCTTGACCGCGGGTCACAGCGTTCTTGAGCCATGAAGCTGCTCAGCAGAGCCGGGTCCTTCTCGGTGAGCTCTACGGGCGGGTGTGGGCAGGGCCTGGCACCTTGTCCTCCACGCCGTCGGGGCTGGGCGTGCTGGGTGCGGAGCGCTGGCCTTGGGCTTCGGTCTGCCCTTCAGCTGCGCCCTGCCGGCCGGGGGAGGTCTTGGAGGCTCGGCTGGGCGGTGGAGGGCCGAGGAGCGACGCCGCCGGCTGGGAGCGGGAGGGCTTGGGCGTGGAGGGCCAGCGGCTCTCCGGGGGAAGGACTCGGGAAGGTCACCCGGAGAGAGCGACGCGGGGCGCGGCGGCCTGTGCTCCTCGCTGTGACGCGGAGCACCCCCTTCTCCAGCGCTTAGGTGGGCCCACGAGTGAAAGTGTCACCGCGCCCCGACTTCATTCAGGGTCAGCAGTGTTTCCCGACGTGGCTGGCATCCTGGGCTTTCTTGTTCTGCAAAGATGCTTCACTAAGGCTTCTCTTCAAGCCCAGGCTATGTACAGTTGTCTCTGAAGTATCAAGAGATGAAAAGGCGGGGGCTGGAGAGATGGCTTAGCGGTGAAGGCGCTTGCCTGCAAAGCCAAATTACCTCAGTTCGATTCCCCAGGACCCACGTAAGCCAGATGCACAAGGTGGCACATGTATCTGGAGTTAGTTTGCAGTGGCTGGCGTGCCCATTCATCCTCTCCCTCCCTTCCTCTTTCCCTCTCTCAAACAAAATATTGTTTTTAAATGAGATGAAAAGGCAAACATTTTAAATTTCAGCAAGGGCTGATTTGGCCCTAGTGAACAGTCATGTGTAATGACAGTTTTGTTGAAAAAGCTCTTTGGGAGGGTAGAAGCCAGGGGTGCTAATCACCCCACAACTCGCAAAATAGCAAAGAATTATCAAGCCCAAGATGCCAATACTATCTGGCTTGAGAAACCCTGCTAGATAATCATGCAAAAGGATCAGAACTGGGACTGATTTTCCCTTGCCTTTATGTTTAAATAGATGTAGATTATACACACTTAGCTACAGTTGTCTATCCTGGCGTGCCTAGGTTAACTGTTGGAAAGAACCAACGTAAGAATTGGACAGTATGGGCTGGAGAGATGGCTTAGCAGCCAAGGCTCTTGCCTGCAAAACTTAGATCCAGGTTCAATTACCCAGGACCCACGTAAGCCAGTTGCACAAGGTGGCACATGCTTATGCAGTTCCTATGCAGTGCCTAGAGGTCCTTGCACGTCCATTTTCTCTCTCCCAAATAAATAAAATAAATAACATTAAAAAAATAAAGAAAAGAGCAGTAAACTTGAAAGCTATTATTTGTACCCCACATGCCACATTTACTTTACATGAGAATAAGTTCATGTGTTTAATCAAAACAAAATAGAGCCGGGTGGCATACACCTTTCATCCTAATACTTGGGAGCCAGAGGTCGGAGGATCACTGTGAGTTCAAGTCCAGTCTGAGACTATATAGTGAATTCCAGGTTAGACTGGGCTAAAGCAGGACCCTACCTTGAAAAAAACAAAGAAAGAAAAGGCAACAAAAACCAAAATACTAATTGTGTGACAATTGCAAAGATAAATAGTTTCTAATTAGAAAGGTGAAAATAAGCTTATAATTTACTTTTTCTTTTTTCTTTTTTTTTTTTTTTGAGGCAGGGTTTTGCTCTAGCCCAGTCTAATCTGGAATTCACTGTGTAGTTTCAGGGTGACCTTGAATTTAGGGCAACCCTACCTCTTCCTAGTGCTGGGATTAAAGGTGTGCGCCATCATGCCCAGTAAGCACATAACTAAAAAAAAAAAAAGTTACCTTGTAGGCCCCTTCATGGGAAGCACTGGATCTTGCTAAGGATTATTCATATTTGAATTGATACATTTTGAAAAGTCAGAGGCCAAAATCCAAGTGTGTACCTATACCAGACCCAGCAAACAAAATGGATCATGACAAAGAACCAATTCATGGCTAAAAAGTAGTTTCTCAGGGGAAAGTAGTAATACTAAGAACAAGTGAAAACCTGCAGCCAAGTTAGCACCTCACTAATGCCGACCTGCAGCAATCCGTGGTCTGGACACTGCAGAGTGGGCGCACTAGAGACTTTTGGGTGTCCTCCGGAAACTCCAGCAACATGCTTATTGGATCTCAGTAGTACGATTTTTAATTACATTTTCAGAAATAATCTTGTGAACCTTAGGCATAATCAGAATATATAATTTGCCCTTGCCCCCCCAAAAAAACCTGAGAAAGTGAATGCATTTTAGATCCATTATCCAACTTCTTTTTTTTTTTTTAGAAAAAAAATTATATTTGTTTACTTATTTGCAAGCAGATAAAGAGATAGAAGAGAACTGGACACAGAGAGAGAGAATGAGAATGGGTGAACCAGGGCCTCCAGCCACTGCAAATGAACTCCAGATGCATGTGCCAGTTTGTACATCTGGCTTTACATGGGTACTGAGCAATCAAACCAGGGTTGTTAGGCTTTGCAGGCAAGTGTCTTAACCATTGAGCCATCTTTCCAGTCCCATTATCAAACATTTTATAGGACTCATTTACCCTGTCAGTGATTTCATAGTATACATTGATACCTGCTGCTGCTGCATTTACTGTTGTTGACCTCAGGATGATAGAAGTATTGCTGAGGCCCTTGGGTGTATTTTCTTGGTGTAGCACACAGATGAAGTTGTAACAGAGATAGCAGGGTATGAAGAAGTTGGTATACTTTGTTTTATTAAAAGGTTGCTAATGGGCTGGAGGGATGGCTTAGCAATTACCAGCACTTGCCTGCAAAACCAAAGGACCCAGGTTCAATTCCCCAGGACCCAGGTTAGCCAGATACACAAGGGGGCGCACGCATCTGGAGTTCATTTGCAGTGACTGGAGGCCCTGGCACGCCTATTCACTCTCTCTCCCTCTTTCTCTGTCAAATAAATAAATAAATAATATTTTTTAAAAAAGGTTGCTAAAATTATTAAGACAATGAAAGTCATTTCAGTTGGAAAACACTAAAATGGAGAGACGCTGGTGGGTTTAGGGAAGTAATAGTGCTAGAATCTATCAAAGGATGACATAGTAATCTGGCTATTAAAAAAATTCCAGGCCGGGTGTGATGGTGCACGCCTTTAATCCCAGCACTCGGGAGGCAGAGGTAGGAGGATCGCCGTGAGTTCGAGGCCACGCTGAGAATACATAGTTAATTCCAGGTCAGCCTGGGCCAGAGTGAGACCCTACCTTGAAAAACAAAAACAAAAACAAAACAAGCCAGGCATGGTGTGCATGCCTTTAATCCCAGCACTTGGGAGGCAGAGGTAGGAGGATCACCTTGAGTTCAAGGCCATACTGCGACTACATAGTTAATTCCAGGTCAGCCTGGGCTAGAGTGAAAACCTACCTTGAGAAAAAAATAAAAGAAAAGAAAAAAAGAAAAAAAATTCCAGAGCATTACAACTAGAAGAAACCACTTGAAGCTTTAATAAGATAGTTAAAAGGTAAAGAAAATAGTGTTTTTTTTGTACAGTTTTAGAAAAAATAAACTTGGATAATTCAATATTCTCTGAAAATTGCAAATAAATAGAAATTTAAGGATGGTTCAAAAAAAATGGTTCACACCAGGCATAATGACATATGCCTGTAATCCTAGAAGGATTATGAGTTAAAGGCCAGCCTGGGTTAAATTTCAGGACCCTTCTGTAGAGAGGGGTGGTTGAAGAGAGGGAAAGAGAGAGACCATATCAAAGACAGGGTGGCCTGAATAAACTGGTAGCTTAATTTATTAATGGATAAATTTTATTCTTTTAATGTTGAATACCCTGTATTGCTTGGTAATGCTGATAGAATGCTTTTGCAGATAAAAACACTTCTTGTGAGAACCATGTGTAACCTATTTTTTTTTTTGTGTTCAGCGATTTTATTCCCTCAAAGTTGCCCCCAAAGTCAAAATTGCACCTGCCTCCCCAGGAGTACCTCTGCATCCCCAGGATCTTGAGGTTAGTCCTATTAACTTGTTCACTAGAGTTCACTGGAACTTACTCTCCTTGGTAATAAAAGAGACACATTAATCACCTCTACTTTATCTTAATTGCAGTTTACCAAATTACCAAATGGCTTGGTGATTGCTTCTATGGAAAATTATGCTCCCATGTCAAGAATTGGTTTATTCATTAAAGCAGGCAGTAGAGATGAGGACTCCAACAATTTAGGAACCTCTCATTTACTACGCCTTGCATCCACCTTGGTAAGTGTCTGCATTACCTCAGTCATGGAAATGCTGTAGTATTTCGGTCCTACAAAGTGCCAGCCAGGAATGGAGGCACACTCCTATAATCCCAGCATTTGAGAGGTGGAGGCAGGAGGACCAGGAGTTCAAGATCCAACCTCAGTTATATATTGAGGCCAATTTAAGCTACATAAGTCCCTGTCCAAAAATCAAAACAAGCCCTAAAAGCAAGCCTCTAGAGTTTCCTTGAGCTGTCACAACATAGTACCTCAAACTAGGTGGCTTAAGCAAACAAAATGTATCTTTTCACATTTTTAGAGACGTGAAGTGAAAATCAGAATGTCACCAAAGTATCAGGGCCAGTGCTTCCTCCAGAGGCTATAAGAAAGAACCCTTCTTGGGCTGGAGGGATGGCTTAGTGGTTAAGGTACTTGCTGGCAAAGCCAAAGGACCCAGGTTCGATTCCCCAGTACCCACATATAGCCAGATGCACACAGTGGCACTTGTGTCTGGAGTTCATTTGCAGTGGCTAGAGGCTCTGGCGTGCCCATTCCCTCGCTCGCTCTGTCTTGCTGCCTATTTCTCAAATTTAAAAAAAAAAGTTTTCTGGGGGTGAGAAATTTTTGAAAAAAAAAAGAAAAAAAGAAAAAGCCCTTCCTTTCCTCATCCCAGCTTTTGGTGTTTACTGACTGTTCTGTGTGTCCCTTGGCTTGTAGCTGCAGCACTTCAGCGTTTGCTCCAATTGCCACCTGGTCTTCTGTTTGTGCCTTTGTGTCTAAATTTCCCTCTAGTGAGGTTACCAGTCATACTAGATTTAGACCCCATGTTAATCCAGTGTGACTTCACCTTAAATATATCTGCAAAGACTCTATTTCCTAATAAAAAATGAGAAACCACAGGATATTGGCTACAGGACCATTAAGTTAAAAGAATAGTACTCTTTATCAAATACATATTTCCTTCAAAATAGACCAAGAATTCTAGTAAGCTTATTTGATAATATAATTGTTTTATAATTGTACTTACATTAAAGTCTAATCCAAGTATGGTGGCACATGCCTGTAATGCCAGCCAGTACCCCAGAGGCAGAGGAAGGAAAAGTTAAATTTCAGGTAAGCCTGCCCTGTGTAATGAGTTTTAGGCCAGCCTGGACTACATAAGGAGATATTGTCTCAAGAAACAAATTAGTCTGTGTATTTACATGTATGTGTATATTTACATGTATGTGTGTGTATGTATAAATACACACACACAGTGCTTTCTGTTGAATCTCATTTTATAAGTCTTAACTAACTACAACCTACTTAATAAAGATTATTTTGGATCTTTAGCAAAAATTAGAGAGTAGATATTGACATAATGTGGTATTTGGCAGACATTACATTGAAGAACTAAGAAAATCATCCTTTCTTTTTCAAGACTACCAAAGGAGCTTCGTCTTTCAAGATAACTCGTGGAATTGAAGCAGTTGGTGGCAAATTAAGGTTTGTTAAATCATAATAAGAAGTAAATAGTAAAAATACCAAAATATATTCAGTTGTTAGGGAATTCCTCCTGGCTGACATTAATATGGCTGAAGTCTATTTAAACAGATGAAGGAAAAAATGAATTTTTTAACCACTTTGTGAAGCAATCCTTTTGCGTGCACGCACACACACACACACACACACACACACACACACACACACACATGTTTGTTTTTATTTATTTATTTGAGAGCAACAGACAGAGAGAGAATGGGTGTGCCAGGGCCTCCAGCCACTACAAATGAACTCCAGATGCATGTGCCACCTTGTGCATCTGGCTTATGTGGGTCCTGGGGAATGGAGCTTTGAACTGGGGTCCTTATGCTTCACAGGCAAGTGCTTAACCACTAAGCCATCTCTCCAGCCCTGAAAAAGTGAATTTTTAAAGGCAGGCATGGTGGCGCACGCCTTTAATCCCAGCACTTGGGAAGCAGAGGTAGGAGGATCACCGTGAGTTTGAGGCCTCCCTGAGACTCCATAGTGAATTCTAGGTCAGCCTGGGCTAGAGTGAAACCCTACCTCAAAAAACCAAAAAAAAAAAAAAAAAGAATTTTTATAGAAATTGTAAAGCATCTTTACAGTAGAAATTTAAGTAACCAATTGGGAATAGATATTTGCAATATATACAAAATCGCAAACAATTTCAGTTTGGAAAAATAAAGAACTATGAATCAGGAAAAAGGCAGAGAAAAAAATGAATGGACAAAGGGCAGGAAAGGACTTTCCTCAGGAGGGAACCAGAAGCAGCAGTCTTTGTAAACTCCAGTATGATGCTACTTCAAACGTGTTGTGTTGGCAGAGATGATGGAGATGGAGAATTTCTTACTGTGCTGGTGGATGTGTAAGCTGATAGAACCTTTTAGAAAGAATCAGGAAATATCTAGCAATATTTTAAAGTCTGCTGGGTGTGGTAGTGCACGCTTTTAATCTCAGAATTCAGGAAGCAGTACAGGTAGGAAGATTACCACAAGGCCACCCTGAGACTACATAGTAAATTCCAGGTCAGCCTGGGCTAGAATGAGACCCTATCTTAAAAAACCAAAATAAATAAATGAATAAAATCCGGCAGTATCCGGTGTACCTGTGCAAGGGTGTTCTTTCTTTGAAAAGACAGAAACTAAATGTCTGTGTTTAGGGAAGTGGGTCAAGTGTGAGATAGTCATAATAGGACTATTACACAGCAATTATGAGATGAACTAGATCTATGTGTCTACATGGAAGAACTTACAAAAAGCACCCATGTTTATGTTTTCTAGGATGTGAAAGAATAAGAAAAGAGGTTTTGATATTTGTTAGTTTTAGACATTGTGATAAAAAAGGTTGTCCTTTTACTTTTTTATTATTTATATATATATATATTTTTTGTTTATTTGAGAGTGACAGAGACAGAGAGAAAGAGAGAGAATGGGCACATCAGGGCCTCTAGCCATTGCAAACGAACTCCAGATGCATGCACCACTTTGTGCATCTGGCTTATGTGGGTACTGGGGAATCAAGCCTCAAGCCAGGGTCCTTAGGCTTCACAGGCAAGTGCTTAACCACTAAGCCATTTTTTCGAGGTAGGGTCTTGCTGTAGCCCAGGCTGATGTGGAATTCACTATGGAGTCTCAGGGCTGTCTTGAACCTGCAGTGATCCTCCTACCACTGCCTCCCGGGTGCTAGGATTAAAGACATGCGCCACCACGCCCGGTTTCCATTTATTTTTTCTAACTTTTTTTTTTTTTTAAGGTAGGATCTCACTCTATCCCAGGCTGACTTGGAATTCACTTTGTAGTCTCAGGGTGGCCTCGAATTCACAATGATCTTCCAATCTTGGCCTCCCTAGTGCTGGGATTAAAGGCCTGTTCTACCACACCTGGCAAAATTTGTCATTTTTGTTTGTTTTTTCAAGGTAGAGTCTTACTTTAGCCTAGGCTGGCCTTGAGCTCAGAGTGATCCTAAAGGCGTGCATCACCATGTCCGGCAAAGTTTTTTAAAATTTTAATTTATTTATGTGTATTAGAAAGAGGCAGATAGAAAGAATGTGCATGCCAGGTCATGCTCCACCTTGAGCATCTGGCTTACATGGGTACTGGGGAATCGAACCGGAGTCCTTAGGCTTTGCAGGCAAAAGTCTTAAATGCTAAGCCATCTCTCCAGCCTTCCCCCTCCCCCCCAAGTAGGGTTTGACTGTAGCCCAGGCTGACCTGGAATTCACTATGTAGTCTCAGGGTGGTCTCCAGCTCATGGCGATCCTTCTACCTTTGCCTCCTGAGTGCTGGGATTAAAGGCGTGTGCCAATTAAAAAAGAAAAAATGAGCTGGGTGTGGCATTAAGTGACATTTATCAACTGTCTTCTCTATCTTTGGAACTTTTTTGTCATACCCTACTGAAGCTCTGTCCATTAAGCTGTGACTCCTGGTTCCTACCATTCTTGGTCATGACCATTCTGTTTTTTCTCTCTAATGTTAATTGTTTCTCATGTTGGGATGTTGGGGATGTTGGGTTTACATTTTGCTTTGATTTTGGGTTTTGTTTGTTTGTTTTGTTTTTTGTTTTATGTTTTTCGAGGTAGGGTCTCACTCTAGCCCTGGCTGACCTGGAATTCACTATGGAGTCTCAGGGTGGCCTTGAACTCACAGCAATCCTCCTACCTCTGCCTCCCGAATGCTGGGATTAAAGGCATGCGCCACTATGCCCGGCTGATTTTGTTTTTTCTAGTATCAGTAGACTCAAATAATATGTGTCCCTTTGTAACTTAGCATAAGGACCTCAGGTTTGTTTATTCATTGTAACGTGAATCAGAATTTTTTTTTTTCTCAAGGTAGGGTCTCACTCTAGTTCAAGCTGACCAGGAATTCACTAATGTAGTCTCAGTGTGGCCTTGAACTCACAGCAATCCTTCTACCTCTGCCTCGTAGGGTGCTGGGATTAAAGGCATGTGTCACCATGCCTTGCTTTGAGTGTTTTTAAGGTTGACTTATTTGCTATTTTTTAGAAAATATGTTTTAGGGCTGGAAAGATGGCTTAGTGGTTAAGGTGTTCTTCTGTGAAGCCCAAAGCCCAAGTTCAGTTCCCCAGTACCCATGTCTAGGTGCACAAGGTGGCTCATGTATCTGGAGTTCATTTGGAGTGGCTAGAGGCCCTCGTGCACCCATCCTTTCTCTCTCTTTCCCTCTCTATCTTTCTCTCTCCCTCACAAGTAAATAAATAATTTCAATTTTAATTGAGTATAATTATTTTCATTTCTGAATAACACTTTAAAAAGCTATTTACAAGAGCTGGGCGTGGTGGCGCACACCTTTAATCCCAGTACTTGGGAGGCAGAGGTAGAAGGATTGCCGTGAGTTCAAGGCCACCCTGAGACTACAGAGTGAATTCCAGGTCAGCCTGTGCTAGAGTGAGACCCTACCTCGACCCCCCCCCAAAAAAAAAACAAACAAACAACAACAATAACAACAACAACTGAAAACCTATTTACAAAGGAACTGGTTGAGATAACAAAGTAGAAGAAAAAGCTTGGTTTCTGATTGAGATAATTCACTGTAATTTATTTCCAATTCAGTGTGACTGCAACGAGGGAAACTATGGCTTACACAGTGGAATGCGTGCGGGATGATATGTAAGTACCTGCCTGTATTCAGAGCATGTTTGTTGTGGGATGAATGTGAGCACAGTACAGTGAGTGTATCGGACTGCTTCAGGTTGCTGAGATGAACTTTTAAACCAAGCACAGTTATGGAGGAAGGAAATTTATTTGAAGCTGACAGATCCAGGGGAAGTTCCATAATGCAGAAGTTGGCCCCTCTTACAGGACCAGGCAGACAGAGAGAAGAGCTACCATCAAAAGGCAAGCAAGCCCTAGGTGTGGTGCCCACCCCTTTAATCCCAGCAGAGGTAGGAGGATTACCATGAATTCAAGGCCACCCTGAGACTACATAGTGAATTCCAGGTCAGCCTGGGCTAGATGAGACCCTAACTTGAAAAAAAATAGCAGCAAGCACACTAGAGGAACTCCAGGCAGAGCTCAAGCATATCTTTAGACTGGAATTCCAAAATCCACCCCCATGCCTTAAGGCTGGACCCTAGGATCACCTACAGTGACACCTCCTCCAGCCAGGTAGCTGGAAATCTTCCAAGCTTTTTTTTTTTTTTTTAAATAATTTTATTTATTTATTTATTTATTTATTGGGGGGGTCAAATAGAATGGGCTCACCAGGACCTCCAGCCACTGCAAATTAACTCTAGACACATGCGCCCCCTTGTGCATCTGAATTACATAGGTCCTGGGGAATCAAGCTGGGGTCCGTAGGCTTCATAGGCAAATCTCTTAACTGCTAAGCCATCTCTCTAGCCCTCTTAGAAACTTTAATAAAACTGAATATATTGAGGAACATACATTTAAGCTACCACAGTGAGTGACATAGAGGTATGAAATGTTACAGTGAAACCGGTTGTTTTATATGCAAACTAAAAATTTAATTAAGGAAGGATTTGGAGGCTGGGAAGATGGCTCATTGGTTAAAGGCACTTGCTCTGCAGGCCTGCCAACCACATTTGATCCCAGCACCCACTTAAAGCTGGTGAAGCAATGAGAGGTGGGGTCAGGAAAATCTTGAAGCTTGATAGCCAGCTAGACTGGCCTTCGCACCAACAAAACCAGAGACCCTGTCTCAGAGAAGGTGGATGGAGAGAATCAACACCTGGAGGTTGTCCTCTGACCTCCACATGTGTGCTGTGGCATGTGTGTGTCCATACATACATCCACACACAAACATTTTAAAAAATGTTTAGAAAGAGGAGGGGAAGCCGGGCGTGGCGGAGCACGCCTTTAATCCCAGCACTCGGGAGGCAGAGGTTAGGAGGATCACTGTGAGTTCGAGGCCAGCCTGAGACTACACAGTGAATTCCAGGTCAGGCTGGACTAGAGTGAGACCCTACCTCGGAAAACCAAAAAATAAATAAATTAAATTAAATTTAAAAAAAGAAAGAGGAGGGGAGAGTTCTACTACTATGAAACATCTGCTTTTAAAGAAATCTCAGCTACCCAGTTCTTATTTGCCTGGCTTGTGACTATAACTTCTGAGTTGGTTTTGCTTTATTGACAGACCCTGTCTCATAACCCTGTTGAGCACAAAGCCTAAAGTGCAATGTAAGAACATTACAGAGCAACCCAGGGATATGCCAGGCTACCACCTATCACTGAACTACCTCCCAAGCTTTGAGATAGGCTGGCTCTGAGTACACAAACCTTCTGCTTCCACCTACCAATGGCATGCATTAACCACACCAGGACAAAATTTTAAATTTTATTTATTTGCCAAGGGGGGGCCAAGGAGAGAGAATGAGCATGCTAGGGCTTCTAGTCACTGTAAACAAACTCTAGATATATATGCCACTTTGTACATCTGGCTTTATGTGATACTGGGAAATTGAACCCAGGTCATTAGGCTTGGCAGGCAAGTACCTTAACTGCTAAACCATCTCCAGCCCCCAGGGTAAATTTTTTCTCCCCCAAAGTAAGGTCTCATTCTAGCCCAGGCTGACCTGGAGCTCACTCTGTAGTCCCAGGCTGGCCTCAAACTCACAGTGATTCTCCTATTGCTGACTCCTGAGTACTGGGATTAAAGGCATGCACCACCATGCCTGGCCAGGGTACATTTTTTTTTTAATTTTTTAAAAAAATTTTTAAATTTTTATTAACATTTTCCATGATTATAACAAAATATCCCATGGTAATTCCCTCCCTCCCCCCTGACACTTTCCCTGTTGAAATTCCATTCTCCATCATATTACCTCCCCATCTCAATCATTGTACTTACATATATACAATATCAACCTACTAAGTACCCTCCTCCCTTCCTTTCTCTTCCCTTTATTTTTTTTTAAATTTTAACAGTCATGTTCCCAGAAGTAAAATCTTAAAGTAAAATAATGTCCATGTAAGAGAAATACAATAAATAAATGATGATCATGGTTGGTTACAGATGTAAAAGGGTATCCAGTTTTTCTAGGCTTGTGAACATAATGAAGTCAAACTTATACACTAGTTCAGATATTATGTACAATTTTACAGGGAGAGAGAGAATGGGCGTGCCA
The DNA here is from genome assembly GCF_020740685.1 of Jaculus jaculus. NCBI lineage: Eukaryota > Metazoa > Chordata > Mammalia > Rodentia > Dipodidae > Jaculus > Jaculus jaculus. The sequence goes on along the minus strand of NC_059113.1, from coordinate 59,600,815 downwards.
GGGCTTCCAGCCACTGCAAACGAACTCCAGATGCATGCGCCCCCTTGTGCATCTGGCTAACGTGGGACCTGGGGAACCAAGCCTCGAACCGGGGTCTTTAGGCTTCACAGGCAAGCGCTTAACCGCTAAGCCATCTCTCCAGCCCTTTACAGGGTAAAATTTTGACTTACAACTTCTACCTTGTTTTCTGTAGTGAAATTCTAATGGAATTCCTGCTGAATGTCACCACAGCACCAGAATTTCGTCGATGGGAAGTAGCTGACCTTCAGTCTCAGCTGAGGGTTGACAAAGCACTGGCTTTTCAGAATCCACAGACCCGTAAGTACATCAGATTACAGCCGGTTGTTTCTAAGATTCCAGCTCCAGGGAGGGTCAGTTTATAAAGAGAAAAAAATGGCTGTTGTACTTTTTTCCCTACTTGTATTTAAAATTTTTTTGTTGTTGTTTTTTGTTTTTGTTTTTCAAGGTAGGGTTTTGCTCTAGCCCAGGCTGACCTGGAATTTACTATGTTGTCTCACAGCAATCCACCTACCTCTGCCTCCCGAGTGCTGGGATTAAAGGCATGCACCACCATGCCTAGCTTTTTTTATTTTGGTTTTACGAGGTAGGGTCTCACTCTATCTCAGGCCGACCTGAAATTCACTTTGCAGTCTCAAGGTGGCCTCAAACTCAAGGTGGCTTTCTTACCTCTGCCTCCTGAGTGCTGAGATTAAAGATAAACATTTATATTTGTTATTTATAGTCTATGTTCCATGGTGTAGTAGACAGCTTCAGGTTGTTGAGATGAACTTTCAAACTAGGCACAGTTGTAAAGGAAGGGATATTTTTTGAAGTTTACAGATCCAGGGGAAGTTCTATAATGGCAGGAGAAGCTGGCCGGCTATTATAGGTCTAAGCAGAGAGAGAAAAACCACAAGCCAAAAACCCAAAAGCCACGCCACAAACAAACACGCTTTAGGAACTCTAGGTACTTTGTATATCTTTAAATTGGAATTCCAAATCTACCACCACACCTTAGGGCTGGACTCTAAGATCTGTCCAGTGATACCTCCTCAAGCCAGGTGGCTGCAGATCCAAACTATAAACTTAATAAAGTATTGACTATATTGGGAACCATCTATTTAAACTACCACATTTTGGTTTTGGCCCCCAATAGAGATTTATAACCATATTACATTGTAAACTGTATTTAGTCTAATTTTAAAGGTCCCTACAATCTTTATCAACTTGAGATAGTTCTGAAGTCTCAAGTCTTTTTTTGAGATTTAAAGTGTGTCTTGTGTAAAATCAACCTTTAACATATAAAGACACTGAGTAAACATTTTAACTGGTATAAGGCGTACCAGAGAGAGACTGGAATAATCTAAACTGAACCACCATTAAGTAAACATCAAACTGTTACAGTTTAAGTAATATAACCAGTGATTGACAGTTTTTGGATCTTAATTCTGCCCCTCCAGCAGGGCTAAGTAGTCAGGGAAAACTTTCATCCCTATTCAACAGCCTTCATGGTATTCTTTGTATATAGTCTTGATATATCTAAAACATCTTTGGGTCTCCATGTAAACCACAGTGTGTCTTTTTGTTGCTTTGTTTTTGGGTTTTCTTTTTTCTTTTTATTTTCTCTCTCTCTTTCTTTCTTTCTTTCTTTCTTTTTTTTTTTTTTTTTTTTTTGAGGTAGGGTTTTACTCCAGCTCAGGTTGACCTGGAATTCACTATGTAGTCTCAGGGTAGCCTTGAACTCATGGCGATCCTCCTACCTCTGCCTCCTGAGTGCTGGGATTAAAGGCGTGTGCCACCATGCCCAACCACAGTATGTCTTTTAAAGGCTCTTTTAGCCTATTTATGAGGGTCATTACTCCCTGCCTATATGCCACATCTCAGCAGCGGCTCCCAAAGCCATGTGTATTTTATGACCACTCCACATATTTTTTTGTTTTTGAAACTAATGTTGTATGTGTAGGACACGGTCATATTTTTTATACTCTTCTATTTATTATTTATTTGGTTTTTAAAATATATTTACTTATTTATTTATTTGAGAGCGACAGTCACAGAGAGAGAGAGAGAATGGGTGCTCCAGGGCCTCCAGCCACTGCAAACAAACTCCAGATGCGTGCGCCCCCTTGTGCATCTGGCTAACGTGGGTCCTGGGGAATTGAGCCTCGGACCCTGGTCCTTAGGCTTCACAGGCAAGTGCTTAACCACTAAGCCATCTCTCCAGCCCTTATTTGGGTCTTTTTGAGAGAGAAAGAGACAGAGGGAGAGGGGGGTGGGGAAGAGAATGGGTGCAGCAGGCCTCTTCAGCCACTGTGAATATACTCCAGATGCATGTGCCCCCTTGTGCTTATGTGTGACATTACACACTTTTATCACTTTGCGTCTGCTATGTGGGACCTGGAGATTCAAACGTGTTCTTATGCTCTGCAGGCAAGTACCTTAACTGCTAAGCCATCTCTCAGCCACACAGTCATATTTTTAATTTAGGTAGGAAATGAATCATGGCCTTAAAGAGCAGGTTTTCTTTTTTAGTCAACTTTTTTCCACAGAGTTTGTATTTTTATTAATCTTTCTTCAGGCATTTTCTCCATTGTTTTAATGTAAAGCAGTTGGGCTGTTTTTTTTTTAAGATTGTTAATATGTGACAGTAGCAGCTTCAGCAACCTAAAACCAGTCTCAGTGTCTGTAATTGTAACTTGCTTGAGGTTTTTCAAACTTAAAATCTTAAATCTTTTAGTCTGATATCTTTAGTCAAGCCACATCAGTCCATTACATATTCAACCTTGATTAAACTCTCAGGGCCTGGGCAGCAGAATGCAGCCATTCCTTATGTTAGTCACCCAGCTCCAATAAAGTCCTTTGTAGCCTTTTCTTCCCCTTAGAAACTTCATAAGACAAGCCTCTAAGTTTAATTCTCTCTGTACTTAGCATTTTAAAACTCTTACAAGAATAGTCCATAATACTTGGCTTACCACTCCAGAAGGCATCTTCAGTTGCAAGCACCAAGTCCATGTCCATTCCTCTAAAACAAAAGTTCCAAAAGACCAAAATCCACGTGGTCAGGTACATCTCCACCCTACTCCTGGGACCAATTTCTGAAGTAGACAGCTTTAGGTCACTAAGATGAACTTTCACACCAGGCACAGTTATGGGGAAAGGATATTTATTGAAGCTTACAGAACCAGGAGAAGTTCTATAATGGCATAAGAAGCTGGCCTGCTATTACAGGTCTAAGCAGAGAGAGAAAAACTACATGGCAAAAACCTAAAAGCCACACCACAAACACACATTAGGTTAATATTTTTATTTATTTGCAAGCAGAGAGATACAGACAGACAAAGAAACAGACAGGGTGAATGGGCCCACTTGGGCCTCTAGTCACTGCAGACAAATGCCAGATACATGCACCACCTTGTGTATCTGGCTTATGTGGGTGACAGGGAGTCAAACCTGGGTTCTTAGACTTTACTTGCAAGTGCCTTAACTGCTGAGCTGTCTCTCTAGCCCCCATCTTGGCTTTTCAAGGTAGGGTCTTGCTCTAGCCTGGGCTGACCTGGAACTCACTCTGTAGTCCAGGCTGGCCTTGAACTCATAGTAATCCTCCTACCTCTGCCTTTTGAGTGTTGGAATTAAAGGTGTGTGCCACCATGCCCATCCTTTTCTTTTTCTTATATATGTATTTTTTAAATTTTTATTTATTTATTTGAGAGCAACAGACAGAGAAAGAGGCAGAGGGAGAGAGAATGGGTGTGCCAGGGTCTCCAGCCACTGCAGACAAACTCCAGACACGTGCGCCCCTTTGTGCATCTGGCTAATGTGGGTCCTGGGGAATCGAGCCTCGAACCAGGGTCCTTAGACTTCACAGGCAAGTGCTTAACCGCTAAGCCATCTCTCCAGCCCTTTTTCGTATATTTTAATAGTTTTGCTTACCCTAAACCCAACAGTTCATTTTAAGCTGCTTCTGTTGTTTATTGTTACATACGCTATTATTGTTTAATCAACTCCTTTCAAAAGCAAGTGGCTTGTGCCAGGAGTAATAGCTCATGCTATTTATTTATTTATTTGACAGAGAGAAAGAGGAAGGGAGGGAGGGAGAAAGAGAATGGGTGTGCCAGGGCCTCTAGTCACTACAAATGAACTCCAGACACATGTTCCCCCTTGTGCATCTGGCTGATGTGGGTCCTGGGGAATTGAACCTAGGTCCTTTGGCTTTGCAGGCAGATGCCTTAACCACTAAGCCATTCCTCCAGTTGCCTTCCCTTTTCTAAAAATATATTGTATTTATCTATTTGAGAGAGAGAAAAAGGCACAGAGAGAGAGAGAGAGAGAGAGAGAGAGAGAGAGAGAGAGAAAGAGAATGGGCACGCCAGGGCCTCTAGCCACTGCACCTAGCTTTACATGGGTACTGGGGAATCGAATTCCAGTCCTTGCACTTTTCAGGCAAGTGCCTTAACCCCTGAGCAATCTCTCCAGCTGCAGTAGCTCATGTTTTTTTGGTTTTGTTTTGAGATAGGGTCTCACTGTAGCCCAGACTAACCTGGCACTCACTCTGTAGTCTCAGGCCAGCCTTGAACTTACAGTGATCCTCCAACCTCTGCCTCCCAAGATCAAAGGCATGTACCACCAGCATGTAGCTCATGCTTTTGATCCCAGTACCTGGGAAGCTGAGATAGGAGGATCCTTGTGAGTTGGAGGCCAACCTGGACTAAAGTGAGACCCTACCTTCAAAAGCCAAAACAAGGGCTAGAGAGATGGCTTAGCAGTTAAGCGCTTGCCTGTGAAGCCTAAGGACTCCGGTTTAAGGCTTGATTCCCCAGGATCCATGTTAGCCAGATGCACAAGGGGGTGCATGCGTCTGGAGTTCGTTTGCAGTGGCTGGAGGTCCTGGCAAACCCATTCTCTCTCTTTTTCTCTATCTGCCTCTTTCTCTGTCTGTTGCTCTCAAATACATAAATACAAATAAACAAAAACCAAAACAGTGGGGAGTTGGAGAGATGGTTGAGTGGTTATGGTGCTTGCCTGCAAAGCCTGACAACTGAGTTTGATTCCCCAGTACCCACATAAAGGTGGATGCACAAAGTGGTGCATGCATCAGGAGTTCATTTGCAGCGGCTCTGTCTTTCTGCCTCTTTGTCTCTGCTTGCAAATAAATAAAATAAGTAAGAATAAAAAAAAAAAAAAAAAAAGGCTTGCTGGGCATGGTGGCACATGCCTTTAATCCCAGCACTTGGGAGGCAGAGGTGAGAGGATCACCAAGAGTTTGAGGCCACCCTGAGACTACATAGTGAATTCCAGGTCAGCCTGGGCCAGAGTGAACCCTACCATGAAGAAAAAAAGAAAAAGATTAGGCGTGGTTTCCCACATTTTAATTCCAGCATTCAGGATGATGAAGAAGGAGGATCACTGTGAGTTAGAGGCTAGCCTGAGACTACATAGTGAAATCCAGGACAGCCTAGGCTAGAAAAAGACTCTGCCTCACGAAACAAAAAAAAGAAGTTTAAAAAAGAAAAAATAAGGGGGGGGGGGGAGGTGGAGAGATGGCTTAGTGGTTAAGGAGCTTGCCTGCAAAGCCAAAGGACATTGGCTCAATTTTCCAAGACACACGTAAGCCAGATGCACAGGATGGCACATGCAGTGGCTGGAGGCTCTTGTATGCCCATTCTCCCTCACTAATAAAATAAATAAATAATAAATATTTAAAAAGGAAAAATAATCATACCCCCCTCCCCACCCAAAACAAAACAAGGAGCTGGATGTGATAGCACCCTCCTTTAATCCCTGCATTCAGCATTCTAGATTATTCCTAGTTTTGCTTCTCTTACTCTTTTCCTATTGTCTTTCCTTGTTCCTTACTGTCCTTTTTTTTTTTTTTAAATTTTGGAGAAAGAGGCAGAGAGAGAGAATGGGCATGCCAGGGCCTTTCAGCCACTGTGAACAGACTCCAGATGCATGCACCTCCATGTACAAGATTGCACGCTTACATCACTATGCATTTGGCTATGTGGAACCTAGAGGTTCAAATGTGTGTTCTTAGACTTCACAGGCAAGTGCCTTCACCATCCTAATCCATCTCTCCAGCCCTGTACTTTTGACATGTTGCTGATGTTGCATTTAGAATACTTTATTTCACAGTCTTTGCTCTTAACATTTTAGGTTCAGTGTCTTATCTGACTCTTGTGTTTCTAGCACTTTGCACAGTGCCTGGCACTGGGAGCTTTGCCAAATAATGAGCAAATAGGAAATAGGATTCTAGTAGAGGCATGGAAGTTGGAAGACAGTGACAGCAGTGTCAGGGTGCCAGTGAAGGGTGAGTCCAAGTCCAAAGTAGCATTTGACACAACCCCACTCTACACTGGTATTTAGCCTAAGGCAGGTACTCATTGCTCCGTGTTCTGACAGTTCTCCTCATTACCTGTAGAGGGAACCTGGAAGTAAAGTAAAATTCAGATTGTGGACTGGAGAGATGGCCCAGTAGTTAACTTGCTTGCTTGCAAAGCCTTGGTGAGGACCTGGATTTGATTCCCCAGGACCCATGTAAAGCTAGATACACAAAGTCGCACATGCATCTGAAGTTTGTTTGCAGTGGCTAGATGTCCTGGTGCACCCATTCTTTCTCCTCTCTGTCTCTCTCTTAAAAATGAATAAAATATTTTTTAAAAATTCAGATTAGGCTGGGCATGCTGGTGTACGCCTTTAAACCTACCACTTGGGAGGCATAGGTAGGAGGATCACCATGAGTTCTAGGCCACCCTGAGAATACATGGTGAATTCCAGGTCAGCCTGAGCTACAGCAAGACTCTACCTTGAAACAAACAAACAAACAAACAAAATTCAGATTAGTTGTCCAAAGTCAAATATTCAGTCCCAAAGCTACATAGGCTTACTACTGTGTTTTTAAAAAATATCTTAGGGCAGTAGAGATGGCTCAGTCGTTAGGCACTTGCCTGCAAAGCCTAAGAACCCGAGTTTGATTCTGCAGTACCCACATAAGTCCAGATGCACAAAGTAGCACATGCATCTGGAGTTCGTTTGCAGTGGCTGGAGGCCCTGGTGCACCCATTCTCTCATTTCAAGCCCAGTGTGGTGATGCACACCTTTAATCTCAGCACTTTGAAGGCAGAAGTAGGAGGATTGCTATGAGTTCAAGTCCAGTCTGGGACTACAAGTGAATTCCAGGTCAGCCTGGGCTACAGTGAGACTCTTCCTTGAAAACAAAAAACAAAAGGAAGAAAAAATTACGTTTCAGTAACGAGTCTTACCTGTCTTACAGATGTCATTGAAAACTTGCATGCTGCTGCTTACAAGAATGCCTTGGCAAATTCCTTGTATTGTCCTGACTACAGGATTGGAAAAGTGACATCAGATGAGGTGAGCCATAAAACAGTGTATTTAAAAATAGCTTGTGGGGCTAGAGAGGTGGCTCAGTAGTTAAAGGTACTTGCCTATAAAGCCTGGTGGCCTGGGTTTGATTCTTCATTACCCACATTAGGCCAAATGTACTTGGGAGGCTGAGGCAGGAGGGTTGTCTGAAATTCAAGACCAGCCTACATTTATATAATGAGACTGTATTTGTGTGTGGGGTATCATAATTCATGTCATATAACAGGAATTGGTGGTACTTTTTATTAACGTTAAAAAGTAAAATTTTTGTCCATTCATTCATTCATTCATTTATTTATTTGAGAGTGACAGAAAAAGAGGCAGACAGAGAGAGAATGGGTGCACCAGGGCTTCCAGCCACTGCAAACTCCAGATGTGTGTGCCCCCTTGTGCATCTGGCTAACATGGGTCCTGGGGAATCAAGCCTTGAACTGGGGTCCTTAGGCTTCATAGGCAAGTGCCTTAACTGCTAAGCCATCTCTCCAGCCCAAAATGTAACATTTTTTGAGGGGCTGGGGAATTGGCTTAATGGTTAAGGCGTTTGCCTGCAAAACCTAAGGATCCCGGTTCTATTCTCTAGGACCTATGTAAGCCAGATGCACAAGGGTTGCATGCGTCTGGAGTTTGTTTGTAGTGGCTGGAGGCCCTGGCGCAACCATCCTATCTTTTTCTATGCCTCTTTCCCCCTTTTTCTCTCTCTCTCAAATAAATAAAATATTTAAAAAAAAATACTTGAGAAAGAAGTAGATAAAAGAAAGAAAATGGGTACACCAGGGACTCCAGCCACTGCAAACGAACTCCAGACTCATGTGCCACCTTGTGCACCCTGCTTATGTGGGTACTGGGGAAATTGAACCTGCGTCCTTAGGCTTTGCCAGCAAGTGCCTTAATTGATAAGCCATCTCTCTAGGCCAACTTTTTTTTTTTTTTTTTTTTTTTTTGAGGTAGGGTTTCACTCTAGTTCAGGCTGACCTGGAATTCACTATGTAATCTCAGGGTGGCCTTGAACTCACAGTGATCCTCCTACCTCTGCCTCGTGTGTGCTGGGATTAAAGGCATGCGCCACCATCCCTGGCTTGTTTTTTAAAATATTTTATTTTTATTTATTTATTTGAGAGAGAGAAAAGACAGATAGAGAATGGGTACACCAGAGCCTACAGCCACTGCAAATGAACTCCAGATACATGCGCTGCCTTGCACATCTGGCTTATGTGGGGTCTTAACTACTAAGCCATCTTTCCAGCCCATTTTGCTTTTTATAATGTGCTTGTTTTCCATTAAACTGAGTAGTCATATCAGGATATTGGCTAATTTTTCTTTTTACTTCTTTTTTGTTTTTTTGACAGAAAAAGAGGGAGGGAGAGAGAGAGAGAGAATGGGTGCACCAGGGCCTCTACCCACTGCAGACAAACTCTAGATGTGTGTGTCCCCTTGTGCATCTGGCTAATGTGGGTCCTGGGGAATTAAGCCTGGGTCTCTTGGCTCTCTAGGCAAATGCCTTAATTGCTAAGCCATCCCTCCAGCTCTTTACTTCTGGTTTTATTTTTATTTTATTTGTTTGAGAGAGAAAGAGAATGAAAATGGGTGTGCCATGACCTCTAGCCACTGCAAAAGAATTCCAGACGTGTGTGTCACCTTGTGAATCTGGCTTATGTAGATTCTGGGTCTTTGGGCTTTGCAGACAAGCACCTTAACTGCTAAGCTATCTCTCCAGTTCAAACCATAGTAGTTTGTTTTTTTTTTTAATGTTTGTTTGTTTATTTTTGTTTTGGGGGGTAGGTCTTGCTGTACCCAGGCTGACCTGAAATTCACTGTGTAGTCTCAGGCTGGCCTCAGACTCTCAGCGATCCTCCTACCTCTGCCTCCCAAGTGCTAGGATTAAAGGCATGGGTCACCACACCTGTTTTTTTTTTTTTTTTTTTTAACCTTTAATTTTTTTAAATATTTATTTGAGAGAGACAGACAGAGAGAGAAAGAGACAAATAGAAAGAGAGAGAGAATGGGCGTGCCAGGTCCTCCAGCCACTGCAAATGAACTCCAGACGCATGCGCCCCCTTGTGCATCTGGCTAATGTGGGTCCTGGGGAATCGAGCCTGGAACCAGGGTCCTTAGGCTTCACAGGCAAGCACTTAACCACTAAGCCATCTCTCCAGCCTTCATTTTTTTTTTTTTTTTTTTGAGGTAGGGTCTCACTCTAGCCCAGGCTGACCTGGAATTCACTATGGAGTCTCAGGGTGGCCTTGAACTAACGGTGATCCTCCTACCTCTGCCTCCCGAGTGCTGGGATTAAAGGCGTGTGCCACCACGCCTGGCTTCATTTTTTTTTTTTAATAATAAAATCCCAGTGTAAGTGAGACCTTACCTCGGAAAAAAAAAAAAATCCCAGTGTAGTTCAACTTAGCTAACTACCTATAGTCCATTATAGCAGCCTTTAAGCCCATGTATTTCCTGCTGTACTGTTCTTGTATGTTTTTATTGCTTTATATTTATACCCGTATAACCTTATGACTGTTCTTTATTTCCTCAGTTAAATTACTTTGTTCAGAACCACTTTACAAGTGCAAGAATGGCTTTGATTGGACTTGGTAAGTTTAAGATTCACTGCATAGCTGTTTGCTTCCAAGAACAGTGTCTTGAACTGCAATTATGTGTGCATAGGATTGAACAGATGTTTTGTGGGGGGGGGGGATTTCGAGGTAAGGTCTCACTCTAGCCTAGGCTGGCCTGGAATTCACTATGTGGTTTCAGGGTGGCCCTGAACTCATGGCAATCCTACCTCTGCTTCCCGAGTGCTAGGACTAAAGGCATGCGCCACCATGCCTGGCTAAAAATTTTTATTTTATTTTTATTTTATTAAAAGTTTTATTTTTCATGTTTTTAGAGAGAATGAGATAGGTAGAATTGGAGTGCCAGAGCCTCAGCCACTACCATCAGACACTTGCGCTACCTAGTGGGCATGTGGGACCTTGTGCTTGCCGCACCTTCTTTATGTGTCTGGCTTATGTGGAATCCAGAGAGTTGAACATGGGTCTTTAGGTTTCACAGGCAAGCACCTTAACCCGCTAAGCCATCTGTACAACCCTGAACAGAGTTGTTTTTTTTTTTTTTCCTTTCTGAGTTAAGGTTTCACTCTATCCCAGGCTGACCTGGAATTCACTCTGTAGTCTCAGGGTGGCCTTGAACTCATGACAGTTCTCCTACCTCTGCCTCCCAAGTGCTGAAATTAAAGGTCTGTGCTACCATACCTGGCCTGAACAGATTTTTTTTTCTTCAGATTTTTAAAACTACATGAGATAGGATTATTTGTTTTGGTTTTTCAAGGTAGGGTCTCACGCTGGTCCAGGGTGACCTGGAATTAACTATGTAGTCTCAGGGTGGCCTCGAACTCTCAGCGATCCTCCTACCTCTACCTCCCAAGAGTGCTGGGATTAAAGGCTTAAAGGCGTGCGCCACCACGCCCGGCAAGATAAGATTTTAATTGTTGGTTATTTAGGAAACAAATTCCCACATTTAACTACTTGCTTTATATTTTCCAGATGGATGCGCCTTTATGTGGGTGCTGGGGAATTGAACCCTGCCTGCTGGGTTTTGCAAGCAAGTTCCCTAAACCATTGAGCTATGTCTCCATCCCTTTATATTTTCTACAGTGTTTGCAAAACTTGTAATAAGGGTAAATTTCTGTAAGCAAAAATCCTTGCTAATAATTATGAAAAATTTCAGCCAGGTATGGTGGTGCACACCTTTAAGCCCAGCACTCTGGAGGCAGAAGGAGGAGGATCGCTAAGTTCAAGGCTGGCCTGAGACTACAGAGTGAATTACAGGTTAGCCTGGGCTAGAGTGACCCACCTTGAAAAAAAAATAACAAAAACAATTAATTGATGAGATTGGTAAAATTAAAAGGTTGATATTTCCCAGTATTAGCCAGGACTTGAGGAAATAAGTACTGTCAAAAATTATTGGGCTGGAGAGATGGCTTAGTAGTTGAGGCATTTGCCTGCAAAGCCAAAGGATCCAGGTTTGATTCTCCAGGACCCATGTTAGCCAGATGCACAAGGGGGCGACGTGTCTGGAGTCCATTTGCAGTGGCTGGAGGCCCTGGCACACCTATTCTCTCTCTGTCAAATAAATAAATAACAAATTATTGGTGGTACATTTTGGTAGCTCTATTTAAACACATCTGCTGTGTAGACCTGACCTGGCATATGGTGTACGTGGGTTGTCTTCATTTGTGTTCGTTTCCTCTGAGTGCACTGTAGTTGTTGCTTCCCTCCAACCCCAAGTAGGGTTTCATTCTAGCCCAGGATGACCTGGATTCACTATGGAGTCTCAGGGATGCCTTGAACTCACTGCAATCCTCCTGCCTCTGCCTCTCAAGTACTGGGATTAAAGTGTGCTCCACCATGCCCAGCAGCAGTTTTGTTTTAGTAGCCAGCTATTTTAATAAACATGCCATTGTTCAACAAGATTAAATTATATATCCATAGAATGGAATATTTTATAACCATTTCTATTTTTTTTTTTTTTTTTTGGCATTTTCGAGGTAGGGTCTCACTATAGCCCAGGCTAACCTGCAACTCACACTGCAGTTTCAGATTGGCCTGGAACTCACAGTGATCCTACTACTTCTGCCTTCTAAGTGCTGGGATTAAAGGTATGCACACTACGCCCAGCTCATTTCTAATTATTTTGATGCAAATTATGAAAGACAAGTGAGAAACATAAAGAGAATGATATCATTTTAAGAATTGGGGCTTGGGGTGTAGCTCAGTGGTAGAACCTGTGCTTAGCTTGCTTGAGGCCCTAGATTCAGACTTCTGCACCAAAAAGGAATAAAAGGGAAAGAAAATGAAGGTAATAATTATATAGAGAAAACTCTAGATGAGTAGAAAAGCTTTGGTAATTGTTTCTTAGAAATTCTGGCTCTAGCATCTTGTTTTTGCTTTTTTGAAACAGGTGTGAGTCATTCTGTCCTAAAGCAAGTCGCTGAACAGTTTCTCAACATAAGGGGTGGGCTTGGTTTAGCTGGTACAAAAACCAAGTACCGTGGAGGTAAGCATTCTGTTCTGTCAGTTTTATTAGCATATCCTTAAGCACATTTGTCTGCTAGAGTAGATGCTGTAGCAGGATGGGCTTAGTGATTTACTACCAAGCCATCTCATCACAGAAGAAAGGAATGATATGGCATGGGTGTTAATAGATTAAGCATGATGTTATCCATGTGTCTGGATGGCCTGGTAAATTACAGGTCTTATAGAAAAGCCTTTATTCTTAATACTGGCAAAGAAATGCTGATAAATAAAATCTGTGATAACCAGGCTGTTTCCCCCTCTCCCTTTCTTTATGTGGCCCCAGGTGAAATTCGAGAGCAGAGTGGAGGTAGCCTTGCCCATGCTGCCATCGTGGCAGAAGGTGCTGCCAATGGGAGTGCAGAAGCACATGCCTTTAGTGTTCTTCAGCATGTTCTTGGGGCTGGCCCACATGTCAAGAGGGGCAGCAACACCACCAGCTTGCTATGCCAGGCAATTGCCAAAGGAAATCATCTGCCCTTTGATGTGAGTCTAAGCTTTCAGTATTTATCTTTTGGTTTTCAGAGGTTGGGTATTGGATAAGATCCTGATTAGTGCCTTTTAAAATTTAAAAAGATGCTGGGCATGGTGGTACACACCTTTAATCCCAGCACTTGAGAAGCAGAGGTAGGAAGATCACCATGAGTTCGAGGCCTGAGACTACATAGAGAATTCCAGGTCAGCCTGGGCTAGAGTGCGATCCTACCTCAAAAAAATAAATAAAGGCTGGAGAGATGGCTTAGTGTAGTTAAGCACTTGCCTGTGAAGCTTAAGGACCCCGGATTGAGGCTCGATTCCCCAGGACTCATGTTAGCCAAATGCACAAGGGGGGGCATGTGTCTGGAGTTCGTTTACAGTGGCTGGAGGCCCTGGCGCACCCATTCTCTCTATCTGCCTCTTTCTCTCTCTCTCTCTCTGTTGCTCTCAAATAAATTTAAAAAATAATAATAAAATAAAATTTAAGATAAACAGGAATCTGGGGAGGTAGCTCAGTTGGTAACGTGCTTGCTGCTGCTCTTGGCTTAGTGGTTAAGGCACTAGCCTACAAAGCCAAAGGACCCAGGTTCAGTTCCCCAGTATCCCACATAAGCCGGATGTACAAGGAGGTGCATGCATCTGGAGTTTGTTTGCAGTGGCTAGGGGCTCTGGCATGCTCATTCTCCCTCTATCTCCTCTCTCACTCACTCTCAGCTTGAATTAAATAAATAAAATTTTTAAAAAAGAATTTTTGTTTAAAAAGCTGTTGTTTGAGGAAGGTTTAGTGTAAAAAATTTCAATCACTGCAGTTCTTTTTTTTTATTTAAATGTAAATTTGTTTATTTGACAGAGAGAAAGAGAGAGAGAGAATGGGTGAGGCAGCACCTCTAGCCACTGCAAATGAACTCCAGACGCATGCGCCTCCTTGTGCATCTGGCTAATGTGGGTCCTGGTCAATAGAACCTGGGTCCTTTGGCTTTGTAGGCAAATGGCTTAACTGCTAAGCCATCTCTCCAGCCCTCAATCGTTGCAGTTCTGAAAGGGAGACCTATATTCAACAAGTTTAGACAAAAGTTTAGAAGTTGTGACCTGTTTTTACTGGCAGTACTTCATACAATAAAGTTTTGTTCTATTTCAGGTTTCTGCCTTTAATGCCAATTACTCTGACTCTGGGCTCTTTGGAATTTATACTATCTCCCAGGCTGCAGCTGCTGGAGATGTAAGTAACAACTCATCTGCTCCCTCAAGCCTTACTTGCAACATGTACTTGTTTTCTAGTTAAACATAAAATGTTTCAATGCTATGAGTTTTCACAGCAATACTGTGATGTCATTTAATTGTCTGCTGTAAGGAAAACTTAGAATGTGTACTAGTACTTGCAGGAAAGGGGGAAGATGCCTCCTTGGTACTGTGGTTCTTGTAGACAAGCAGAGTGTCACTAAGTTAGCTCTGGTCTATCTGTGAGAACACAGGAAAGGTCAGTGCCAAAGCACATACTTGTAGCCTTCATTGCAGAGGTTTTTGAGAAGTCAGGGTTATTTATAAAAGGTAGTCAGAGAAGAAAGTAAAGCTCAGGCTCTTGATATATCACCATGGATAGGGGGAAATGGCAGGGATTGAGAGAGATAAAAGTATATTTGAAGCCAGGAAAGAGAATGGTTAGCATATTCTGATCTACTGTGGATAAATGTCCAGTTACCACACAGAGGTCTGGTAGTTTTACAGAGAAGAGCATCCTTGGTGTTCTCATCAGTTTTCCCCAGAATAGTGAGAGAGCTAAAGTTAATTAATGAGAAGTGAGGGGTTGATATAGATAGGAGCAACTTAGATTTGTAAGGAGCAGGCTGGTACTTGTAGGAGAGTTTCCTTTCCTTTTTTTTTCCTTCAAGGTAGAGTCTCACTTTAGCCCAGACTGACCTGGAATTCACTGCGTAGTCTCAGGCTGGCCTCGAATTCACAGCAGTCCTCCTAGCTCTGCCTCCTAAGTGCTGGGCATATGTAACCCTCAAAGCCCATTTTCAGTGGCCTATGTTTGCCAGCTAGGCATCATATCCCAAAGGTTCCATTACCTCCTAAAATAGTGCCACTGGTTGCAGTCCAGTGTTGAAACACAGGAGCCCCTGGGGGACATTTCACAGTCAACCCATAATGTTGTACAGACAACTTTCTTTTTTCCCTTTTTATTGACAGCTTCCATACTTACAGACAATAAACCATGATAATTCCCTCCCCCAGTTTCTCCTTCACAGATCTCTACTCCATCATATCCCCTCCCTCTGTCCATTAGTCTCTCTTTTATTTTTTTTAATCGTTTTATTTATTTATTTATTAGATACAGAGAGACAAAGAGAATGGGAGTGCCAGGGCCTCCAGCCACTGCAAACAAACTCCAGATATATGTGCCACAGTGTGCATCTGGCTAATGTGGGACCTGGAGAATTGAACCTGGGTCCTTAGGCTTTGAAGGCATGCACCTTAACCGTTTCTCCAGCCCTCTCTTTTATTTTGATGTCATCATTTTTTTTTTTTATTGACAACTTCCATGATTGTAAACAATATCCCATGGTAATTCCCTCTCCCCCGCAACTTTCTCCTTTGAAACTCTACTCTCCACCATATCCCCTCCCCTCTCTCAATCAGTCTTTCTTTTATTTTAATGTCTTGACTTTTCCTCCTATTATGATGGTCTTGTATAGGTAGTGTCAGGCACTGTGAAGTCATGGATATCCAGGCCATTTTGTGTTTGGAGGAGCATGTTGTAAGGAGTCCTACCCTTCCTTTGGCTTTTAGATTCTTTCCACCACCTCCTCTGCAATGGACTCTTGAGCCTTGAATGGTGTAATAGAGAGATTTCAGTGCTGAGCACTCTTCTTGTCACTACTTCTCAGCATCATGGTGCATTCTGAGTCATCCCAAAGTCACTGCCATCTGAAAAGAGAAGCTTCTCTAACCAAAAGTGAGAGTAGCATTAATATATGGATATGAACATTAAAAGAAGTGCTTACTGGTGAGCATAGTATATACATTTAGCCAGACAGCAGCACATGTTACACCCTTAGGGCTTATGAGGGCTTATGACTATTGTAGGCTTTCAGTATTAGGGATGTATTCCCTCCCATGGAGCAGGCCTCCAATTAAGAGATTGATTGGTTTCCTACATAACAGAAATGCCAGTGTTGCACCTGTTGGCTTATTTGGCCTGGATGGCCAAATACAATACTTGCAGTGTCCGTTATTGAGTATCGTCACTGGTGATTTCTCTCTCTCCCATTGAACTGCATGCAGTGTAGCTTTTTCCAGCTTTCTGTCAGCTGGTCTACATGGAGGAGGTTTTCAGCTCAGCTCCAGCAGGATTTCACAGTGACTATGCAGCCCAAGTATGTGGAGTCTTCAGCAATAGTCTTACCATCTATTCCTGGTGGGAAACCAAGGGCCTTGGCAATGGCCTATAATGTTTTGGAGGTATCACAGACAACTTCTTTAAGGAACAGAAAATGACCACCAAATTCTCAGTGAACACTGCTGTTTTCCTAGGATTAACTTTCACATTGTGTTTTTGCCTCAGTGGAGGAGCATTGATTTCCCAAGGAGATGCAGGTGTTGGCCACCAATGACTGGCTTTTTTTTGTGTCCTAGGTCATCAAGGCTGCCTATGGCCAAGTAAAATCAGTTGCTCAAGGAAACCTTTCCAGTGCAGATGTTCAAGCTGCCAAGTAAGATTCTATATTAACTGTATGCTTCATGTTTATTTGACAGTTGTGAATTTTTGGATTTAAATATTATTATTTGGGGCTGGAGTGATGGCTCATCAGTTAAGGCACTTGCCTGCAAAGCCTAAGGACCTGGGTTCAATTTTCCAGTACCCATGTAAGACCAGGTGCACAAGGTGGCATATGTGTCGAGTCCATTTGCAATGGCTGGAAGCCGTGGTGCGTTTATTCTTTGTCTCTGTCTGCCCCCTCTCATAAATTAATAATATTTGGAAAGAAAAAAGTCCTATTTTACACACATTTGGATTGAAAAGTACGGGAAAGTAATAAAAGGGAAAGGGAACGGTAAATGTGATTCTGAGGTGGAGTGCTTGCCTGGTGCAGCTCACAGATTCCATCCCCAGCATTGCGAGAGGGAAATACAAGCCCTGTGTGGTGGTGCGCACCTTTAATCCCAGCACTCAGGAGGCAGAGGGAGGAGGATCATTGTGAGTTCAAGGCCACCAGGAGACTACATAGTGAAATCCAGGTCAGCCTGAGCCAGAGTGAGACCCTACCTCAGAAAAACAAACAAACAAAGGGAACTATACTCATGCCTTATCAAGATACAATAATTGACAGTTTTCTTTGTGAGACAGGGTGTCATGTAGCTCAGCTGATCTGGAACTCTGTGTAGCCAAGGATGTTCCAAGTACTGGGATTGCAGGTGTGCAGTGCTGGGGATGGAACCCAGGGCTTCTTGCTTGCTAGGAAAGAACTCTATCAACTGGACCATATCCACAGCCCAACCCCTTTGCTTATTTTCTTAATGTTTTGCTTATATGTGAGTGATTTTTTTTTTGTTTGTTTGTTTGTTTTATTTTTCATGGTAGGATCTTGTTCTAGCCTAGGCTGACCTGGAGTTTACTGTGTCATCTCTGGCTGGCCTTGAACTCACAGCTATCTTCCTACCTCTACCTCCTGAGTGCTGGGATTAAAGGTGTGTGCCACCATGCCCAGCTATATGTATGATTTTCAAAGTAGCATCTCACTCTCCCCAAACTGAACCTTGGGAACCCATTTTATAGCCCAGGCTGAGCTTGAACTAATGGCAGTCCTTCTGTTTTATCCTCCTGAGTGCTAGGATTATAGGCATGAACCAACTGTGCCAGGCTCTGATAGTGAATTTTGTAATATTTATTTATTTATTTATTTTAGTGAGAGAGAGAGAGAGAGAGAGAGAGGGACCATGGGCCTCCTGCCACTGAAGACAAACTCCAGATATATGTACCACTTTGTGCATTTGGTTTTACATGGGTCATCCTGGGCTAGAGTGAGACTGTATGTCGAAAAACTAGGGGAAAAAAAAAAGCTTATTGCATTTTCAGTAACTTTTTTTTTTTTTCTTTTCCCAAGGTAGGATCTCACTCTAGCCCAGGCTGACTTGGAATTCACTATGTAGTCTCAGGGTGGTCTTGAACTCATGGTGATCCTCCTAACTCTGCTTCCCTAGTGCTGGGATTAAAGGCATGTGCCACCATGCCCAGCTTTTAGCTACTAATTTGCCTGTTACCAAAAACAGGATATTGTGTGAGAAACATGCCTAAAAACTATCTTGCTATGTGAAACTGACTGCTGCATTTTACGGGATAGGAACAAGCTGAAAGCTGGCTATGTGATGTCAGTGGAGACTTCTGAGGGTTTCCTGCATGAAGTTGGAGCCCAGGCTCTCGGTGCTGGTTCTTATGTGCCACCATCCACCATCTTTCAGCAGATTGATTCAGTGGCTGATGCTGATGTTGTAAATGTAAGTAAATGAGACCTAATGATTTAATGACCTCAAGAGAACTTAACCTTAACAATCCAAGTTCAGGACGTCTGCATGATCCTCCTTGGGCTCTGTGTATTGTTCTCAGTGCTGTTTGGTACTTGGCATGGAGGGCAGGGGTCTCATTGCTATCAGGCCCTCAGATACCTTCCTTTTTAAGAAATGATCTTTAGTTAAACCACTTTAAACTCTTATAGGTCAAGAGGAATCAAATATTGGTAACTTCGTAGGCTTTACCTTACATAGTAGTTGGTTTCTGGTTTTTTTCTTCATCCCCAGGAATTAAGCTCACCATATCAGTCTATCAGCATCTCATGATTTTCTTTAGTCTTTTCAGCCTAAGACTTTCTACTGTTCATTTCCCCATCCCCATCTCCTCTTGTACATTATTTTTCTCTAATATTGAGTGGCTCTGAGTGCTGGTACTGTGTCTTAGACTTCTTTCTAATCCCTACTATGCCTAATAAACTTGTGTACTACAGAATAAATCCAATGTTATTTGGGTTTCTTTGATCATTTCTACATTAAAAATGCTGTCTTTTGCATTGTAGATGTTTCAGCTGCCTTGTTGTACTGGGATAGTGTGACAGAAAAGGAGAGAAGGCTTTTTTTATTTTTTAATTTTATTCTGAGAAGGCTCTTTTTAGGTGCCAACCCTGACTTCATTGCATTTGGCACCAAAGTTCATCATTATATAATTTGTTAAATGGCTATACTTAAGTGTGATTGTTGTGTGAGTCTCTGCTAGCTGCCTTTACCACATTTCTCTTCCATTAGATAAAACTGGCCTGAGGTAATATACGGGCTCCTGCTCTACCTATATCTGCCCCATGATATCACACCTAATTGAACAATTAGCCTTTGAACTTGAAGTAATAGTGAAAAGAATACATGTACCACATGCCTGGGCGTACTCTGGTGGCTGAGTTAAGTAGATCATGAATTCCAGGCGAGCCTGTTTCAGTTTTATCACTAGCAACCTGGCCCCCTACAAAAAGAATACCAGCTGGGTGTAGTGGTGCACGCCTTTAATCCCAGCACTTGGGATGCAGAGGTAGGAGGATCACTGTGAATTCCAGGCAACCATGAGACTACATAGTGAATTCCAAGTCAGCCTGGACTAGAGTGAATCCCTACCTCAAAACAAAACAAGAACAAATATCAGGACATGGGCTGGAAAAGGTACTTGCCTGTGAAGCCTAAGGACTCATGTTCAACTCTCCAGGTCCCACATAAGCCAGTTGCACAATGGTGCAATTGCACAATGTCACATGTACACACAAGGCAGCACACGCATCTGGATGTGGTAGCGCACGCCTTTAATCCCAGCACTCAGGAGGCAGAGGTAGGAGGATTGCTGTGAGTTCAAGGCCACCCTGAGACTACATTGTTAATTCCAGGTCAGCCTGAGCTAGAGTGAGACCCTACCTGGAAAAAAGCAACAAAACAAACAAAAAAACCCAGGACATAAAATTGGACTTCTATGTTAACAACGAATTTGGCCCAAGCTTTTTATTATCATAATACAGAATAATGTATGACCTTCTTGAAGCCATTCTGCCCTGTTTTGGAAGGTCAGTGAGAATGTCCTACTTTTTTGAAATCTTCCCTCTTATGTAGAGAACTACTCTTGCTTGGTCAGGTACACTTTTGATGGGCTTCATATTTAAACAAAATTGGTCACCACTATCTCACAGTTAATTTTTATAAAAGGCAATAATATAGGATCGCTGGCTTAGAATGTCCTGTCTCTTAAACCCTTCAAATGACAAACTTATCTACTTGATGATGCATTGTTTCTTTTAACTTTCTCTCTGTCTTCTTTTTTGTTTAAAGGCTGCAAAGAAATTTGTGTCTGGTAAGAAGTCAATGGCAGCAAGTGGGAACTTGGGACACACGCCTTTCCTTGATGAATTGTAACACAGAAAGAGAGGACAGAGCTAAACTTTTCTCAGCCCAGACCAGCAAAGTCAGACTCTAATTTAATGTCTTTCTCTTGATGAGGTAAAATTCCTTAAAGCACACTAGTTGATCTGGACTTAATAAAGCATTCTGTGAAAACGGTTTTCTTGCCTTTTTCCTATGAGGTCAATAAGTATTTATTACATGCTAAGGTCTTTGTTTGAGATGATGTAAAGTAGGTAGCATTACAATAATTGAGTACATCAGTTAAGAAATATCAGGGCTGGAGGCTGGAGAGATGGCTTAGCAGTTAAGGCACTTGCCTGTGAAGCTTAAGGACTCAGGTTCAATTCCCCAGTACCTACATAAGCCAGCTGCACAAGGACATACATCTGGAGTTCATTTGCAGTGACTGGAGGCCCAGGTGCACCGATTCTCTCTCTAATAAATAAAATCAAATGGAAGGAAGGGAAGAAGAAGGAAGGAAGAAAGGGGGGAGGAAGGAAGAAAAGGGAGGGAAGGGAAGGAAGGAAGGAAGAAAGGACATCCGAAATTTCTGATGATGGGTGTGGTGGCCCACATCTTTAATCCCAGCACTTGGGAGGCAGAGGTAGGAGGATTGCTCTGAGTTTGAGGCCACTCTGAGACTACAGAATGAGTCCCAGGTCAGCCTGTGCTAGAGTGAGACCCTATCCTGTGAAAACAAAAACAAAAAAGAAATATCAAATTAAGAAAATTAAGATTAGGTGAGACAGATTAGCAGTTAAGGCATTTGCCTGTGAAGCCTAAGGTCCTAAGTTCAATTCCCCAGTATCCATGTAAGCCAGATACACATTGGGGGTGGTGCATGTGTCTGGAGTTAGTTTGCAGTGGCTTGAGGTCCTGGCACACCCATTCTCTCTCTACTTCCCTCTCTCTTTTGCAAATAAAAAAAAAAACTGTTTAAAATAAGAAAAAGGAAAGAAAATTAAGATTGAGTAGCTGTAAGGGTAAAAATTCCAGATTATTATTGATGGCTTTTGAAGATTAAAACATTTTTTAGGTCTGGGTGTGGTAGCTCACACATTTAATCCCAGAACTCAGGAGGCAGAAGATCACTGTGAGTTCAAGGCCACCCCGAGACTACCTACTGACTTTCAGGTCAGACTGGGCTAGAGAGTGGGACCCTACCTTGAAAAAACAAAAAACAACAACAACAAAAATTTAGTCTGGTTTTAACTTCCATTTTGCAATAAAATTTCTGGAAGACAAATTCCCTATGAATTAATCATCTCATGTGCAGTTCCTTCATTTTGTATGTCTGATATATGTTCACCTTGGCAGTGTGTTTTCTCCCGTGTCTTCCTTATGTTTTTTTTTTTTGGGGGGGGGGTTCGACACTATGGAGTCTCAGGGTGGCCTCAAACTCACGGTAATCCTCCTACCTCTGTCTCCCAAGTGCTGGGATTAAAGGCATCCACCACCATGCCTAGCTCCTCATCTGTTTTAATGTTGTCTTTCATAAAATTGTCAGTCTACCATTCACAACAGGAGTAGGATTGGAGGGGAGTGGTGTGGTGTCCCTTGTATGAACAATAAGACAAAGAATAGCTCAAGAAAACTTACATTTATCTTAAAAGGTGAGTGCTCAGACATTGTGCTAATTTGGTTTCTCTATTACATTGTGTAAAGGTGGGACATTCTTAGAAAGGAGGGTCATGTGACCTCAGTCACAAGATCAGCCTATTTTAAGAACAATGTTTCACGGAATCTGAGATGACAAGGAAGTCTAGCTGTCATCCTAAGGAATGTCTATAAAGGCGTTTCAGCAGTCATGTTAGAGAACTGGTTAAGTTTGTATGTCTTCCTGTGGGAGTTCTGCAAACCTGTGCATAAGGTGTAAAAATTGGGATAAGTGTTGAATGACCACAGATTTGCAAACAGCAGCTGCCTAAGCAACCTTTGATAATGGTTAACCTTTGCCCTTCTCAGCTTGGGCATAGTCCTCCAGCCAAAAGGCATCTGAGGTGGAAGAGACCGAGGAGGAGGAGCTGTCGTTGTCTTGCCTTACCATTGCCCAGTATGGAGAAGGGGCTCTCAGTTCTGTCTTGTGATCTTTGTGAATCACCACATCATAGTTAATACCTTCTCCAACACTAAGAGCCTGGTGGTTCTTTTTATATCCATGCCATTCTGTGGAGATGGAGATTGGTGTCCTTATGGGGTGATGCCAAACTGACCGTGGATATCTGTAATACTTGAGTCTTTTATCCAAAACTGTGCCTTCATTGTCATCGCTGCTCGTGGAAGGCTCATCCTTGCCCTGCTCTGTTTTCTTCGGTGTGCTGGAAAAGAAGAGAGCGAGTGTGGTGGGTTTCTGATGTTTGAACACTGGCACTGTGTTAGTAGCTCCGCTTCTAAGAACCTGCAGCTTTCCTCCAGTTTATCTCTACTAATTAATTTGATATTGAGTCACTGTGAGCTGCTAATTTTGGTTTTTTGTTTGTTTGCTTTTGGTTTTTCGAGGTAGGGTCTCATAGTAGCCCAGGCTGACCTAGAATTCACTATGGAGTCTCAGGGTAGCCTCAAACTCTAAGCAATCCTCCTACGTCTGTATCCCAAGTGCTGGGATTAAAGATGTACACCACCACACTGGGCACCTGCTAGTTTTTTCTTTTTAATTTTTTTGCTTGTTTATTTTTATTTATGTATTTGAGAGCAACAGGCAGAGAAAGAGGCAGAGAGAGAGAGAGAGACTGAATGGGCACGCCAGGGTCTCCAGCCACTGTAAACGAACTCCAGATGCATGTGCCCCCTGGCTAACATGGGTCCTGGGGAATCCAGCCTCCAACCGGGGTCCTTAGGCTTCACAGGCAAGCGCTTAACCACTAAGCCATCTCTCCAGCCCAGCTGCTAGTTTCATATAGGGTATGATTTTCTTTTTTCTTTTAATTTTTGTTTATTTTTTATTTACTTGAGAGCGACAGAGAGAGAGAGAGAATGGGCGCGCCAGGGCTTCCAGCCTCTGCAAACGAACTCCAGACGCGTGCGCCCCCTTGTGCATCTGGCTAACGTGGGACCTGGGGAATCGAGCCTCGAACCGGGGTCCTTAGGCTTCACAGGCGAGCGCTTAACCGCTAAGCCATCTCTCCAGCCCCGGGTATGATTTTCTTTATCCTTGACTTAGGGCCAGCGTAAAGACCTCAGCAACAATTTTGTTTTCTGATACATCCCAGATTCCAAGATTGGCAACTTTGTTAGGCACAGCCAGCAGAGGTTAGGGTCTGCTGGAAACACAAGGTCTAGCAGAGCTTTCCATGTTATCTGCCCATGCAAATACTGACTGGAATAATTGTGAAGGAGATGCACAATGCCATGAGCACACATGATGGCTGGTCCTGGTGGCTGAACTAACACCTTGTGTAGTAGACCTCTCGGTGAAAGCATTATAAGCTTTCAACTACAAATGAGTAAAGCTCTAAGTGTTGGAGGCAGCAGCCTGAGGTAGAAAGCTGTAAGGACGGGGGTGGTGGTGAGAGAGCAGTAGGAGATGAAGCTGGAATGTACCCATCCAGGCCACATGGTGGCATGATGGACTAGTGGAAGGACCTTGGCTTTTATCTCAAGAACCAAGGATCACAAGAATTTTAAGCTGGAATATACCATGATCGAATGAGCATTGAAAAGGGTCTTTGGGGGTATACAAGGAACAGGAGCAAGGGTAGGTGCAGGGAGACTGGTGACTTTGGGACAATAGTCACAGCTGGGAGAAAAGTGGGTGGGCAATGTGAAAAAATATGAAATGAAGTTACAAGCTGGAGAAAGTGTAGCGGTTCAGGCACTTCCTGCAAAGCCAAAGGACTCAAGGTTCAATTCCCCAGGGTCCACATAAGCCAAATGCACAAAGTGGTGCATACGTATGGAGTTCATTTGCAGTGACCGGAGGCCCTGGTGTGCCCATTTTCTTTTTCTGCCTCTTTTTAAACTTTTAATTGACATTTTATTTTTATTTATTTAAGAGAGACATTGGGAGGAAGGGAGAGAGGGAGAAAAGGGGCACGCCAGGGCTTCCAGCCACTGAAAACAAACTACAGATGCATGTGCCACCTTGTGCATGTGGTTTACATGTGTCCTGGTGAATCAAACCTAAGTCCTTTGGCTTTGCAGGCAAGTGCCTTGACCACTAAGCCATCTCTCCAGCCTTCAAAGTTTGTTTTTTTTTTTTTTTAAGCCAGGCCTGCTGGTGCATGCCTTTAATCCCAGCACTTGGGAGGCAAAGGTAGGGCGATTGCTGTGAGTTCAAGGCCACCCTGAGATGACAGAGTGAATTCAAAGTCAGCCTGACCTAGAGTAAGATTCTAGCTTGAAAAAGGAAAAAAAAAAAAAAAGTGACCCTTGGGGACTTTGACTGTGTTAGATTTATCTGTTTTATTTTTTAAATTATTGTTCTTGCAAAACACCTCCAGTTTTACTTATGTTACAAAAGTAGTAAGTGACACATTACTATAGGAAAACACTCAGCTTAGCTTGTGACTCACCCTTGAAAATCAGAAGTCACGTGAAAGTCAGTACAGACTCCTATATTTGCTATAAAGGTTGAAATCAAAGGCATACATTAGGAATTGAACCATTGTTTTCTTTACTGAGATGTGACACACACGTTTTTCTGTTGCTAACAATCTACCCAAGCTGACAGGCGCCAGCAAAGCTGTGCACTGCCTGCGGAGCTGAGCCCATCAGTGCAGCACTGTCTGTGCAGGGGAGAGCCTGACTTGCAGATTAGAAACCTGCACAGCTCCTACTACCACAGAAAACCCAGAACACTCGTGCTGGTTTGATTCAGGTGTCCCCCAGAAGCTTAGGTGTTCTGGATGCTAGGTTCTTAGATGATGGGGATTTGGGAGTTAACGCCTCCAGGAAGGAGTGTATTGTTAGGGGCAGGCTTATGGGTGTTATAACCAGTTTTCCCATGCCAGTGTCTGGCACACACTCCTGTTCCTGTTGTCTACCTTATGTGGGCCAGGGGGTGATGTCCACCATCTGCTCATACCATCGTTTTCCCCTGCCATCAAGGAGCTTCCCCTCAAGCCTGTAAGCCAAAATAAACCTCTTCCCTACAAGCTGCTCTTGGTTGGATGATTTCTACCAGCAATGCAAACCTGACTGCAACAGTAAAGTGGTACCAGGAATGGGGTTGCTGCTAGACATCTGACTGTGTGGCTTTGGCCTATTAGAGCTGATTTTCAAGAGAAATGTGGAAGGATTTGAAACCTTGGCCTGAGAGATTCCTTGCAGTGCGGTAAGTACAGCTTGATGGACTATTCTGGTCAGAGTTGAAAGACCTAAATGCAGTAAAAACTATGGACTGTGAGGTTTGGCTTATGAGGATGAGAAAGAGCTTTGCCTGGACTGGGCTAGCAGTTTGTGTGAGAAGCTTGCTGTTATGCCCGTGTCCTGAGACATTGTACAGGGTTGCTTTACATAGAAATGAACTGGTATGAGCAGAGGGATATCACAGAAAGAAAATCTTTGGGTGAACTGCTACCCACTCAGCTGCAATTGACAGATTACAATCTTTGAGACTGGGCCAGCTGACCTGCACTGGGGCAACAGGAAGAACACTCTTGGAGGGGCCTAAGTGCTCAAGAAGTGTCTTGTTCTTCAAAGTCTATTTTATTATCCCCCACTGGATTAACAAATTGCCACCATATCTGGTATTGTGGAGTATAAGAAATGCAAGAAGGAGAGGGTCATTGAGTTTGCAACACAGTTTTGTGTTTTATAAATGGCCATGGGCATTGTGAAACAGGTTTGCTGGTTGCCTGCATGGGGACCCCATGGGGCCATGAGGATGAACCATGGATTGCAGTGGAGACCCAGTGGAGATGCCGGGACCATGAGGTGGCTGCTAAGGAGCTGCTGACGCCAATGAAGTTTTCCAGGACTGAGTAGGCTAGCACCAGAAGAGTGGAATTGGAATACCAGAGACTTGTTGCTGGTTAGAATGATCAGACTTGGAGATTTGTCACAGGCAAGATTTGTTGGACTTGGAGTTAAAGTTTGGTGTCTGCCCTGGTTGTTTTAAATCTTGTACTGGCTGAAAGTTTCTTTGCTGTGCCCAATGCCATCTTCTGCAGTGTGAATGTTTATTCTGTGCCATTATGGTTTTTTTTTTTTTGAGGTTATTTTTTGGTATTATGACTCAGTCAAAAGATCTTGGACAATGGGGATGTTTGAACATCATTGGGATTGATAAAAACTATGGGGACTTTTAAAGTTGGACTGAATGCATTGTATTTTACATCATGTATGGATATCAGTTTATGGGGGCCAGGGATGGAATGTGGTGATTTGATTCAGGTGTCCCCCATAAAATTAAGTGTTATGAATGCTAGGTTCCCAGATGATGGAGATTTGGGAATTAATGCCTCCAGGAGGGAGTGTATTATTGGGGGCAGGCTTATGGGTGTTATAGCTAGTTTCCCCTTGCCAGTGTCTGGCATACTCTCCTGTTCCTGTTGTCTACCTTATGTGGGCCAGGGGGTGATGTCCACCCTCTGATCATGCCATCGTTTTCCCCTGCCATCGTGGAGCTTTCCCTCAAGCCTGTAAGCCAAAATAAACCTCTTTTTTTCCCAGAAGCTGCTCTTAGTTGGGTGATTTCTACCAGCAATGTGAAACTGACTGCAACACTGGTTTAAACAGAAAGGATTTTAAACAAACGTGCAGAGACACACTTTATATGCTATAATAACAAGATAGCTTTTGGTCTATTTCCAGCATTACAGCCAGTTTTTACTGGTTCCTGGGAAGAGAGGCTCACCAGCATAGAATGCAGTTTTGCACTCACAGCACTAGCAGCTAATAAGCACACAGCATATCTCTGATCTTTGAGTGGGTAATCATGGAAGTTACAGGATCAGCCTGAGTTTTCACATATAAAAATTGTTTTTTTTTAAGTAACGCTTAAGAGACTTCTAGAAACAGTGGGATCCATGAGGACCAGCAGAACACCGGCTTGTAAGGACAGCAAATGGAATGCTGGGACTGTGTTTCCTCAAGCAGCTTTTAGGTCAACTTCTCTCAGTATATTCCTACAGCCAAGTCAAGCTGCGATCATAGGAGGTTCAGAAATCGGGACAGAAAGCTGGTTCCAGTGACACCCTAGATAAATACTCCCAAACAAAAACCCTGTTGAGGCCCAAGGCCTGAAACTAACCCATGTACAAAAGATCTGTGGTGCACAAAAGAATCATGACCTGCCATGACCACAGGCTCATGATGCTGGGTTATTTGTGTTGACACGTCATGTTCGCTGGGGAAGGGCCCCAGCTGAAATGACCAACACGGGCCTGTTCCAGAGAAGTGTGACTCAGAAGCCCTTGGAGCAGGGCCTGCACAGGGAGCTAAGGTGACTGGATACAGGGTGTTTCAGAGAAAAGGCTGAGGAGGGTCGGTCGTGGTGTTGGTGACCCGTCATTAATTCACATGACTGAAGGACTGTGGCACAGTTGGTCTTTCCAAGATACATCTGCTGCTGTCATGAGCCCATGTCTCTGATCCTGCTGGATGGCGATGTCAGAATTGATCCCCCCTGTTGTCTGGAGGTGAGACCTAGTGCCACAGATTGTTCTGGGAAGTGGCGGCAGAAGATGACTTGCACAGGGAAACCATTACCAGGCCACTGCTTAAACCAGCCCATGACCTTCCTTTTCTGCTCTGTCATCCAGAAACATTTCCTTAAAAGCCAGAAAGACCATGGATGTGAGCAGCATGTCAAATATGTCACCCGCCACTTCATCTTTATGGTGCTGCAGTGATGTGGTAAAGGCTGCTATGCTGAATCCAGGGATCTGCTCCAGCAGCTGCTCTTCAATATACTTCTCTACCAGGGAAAAGTATTCATTAAAGATGGGTGTATAGGTGAGTTTTTTTTTTTTTTTCCTTTGATGTCTTCAAACTGGTAGTACTTGTCCATGAAGTTTCTCTGCAGTAACTGGAACTCATCATCCATGATGATGTGCTGTAAACATCCAACCACAGCATCAAATTCTGCATCAGAGACAGAGGAGAAGGACAGCATGAAGCTCTCTTCCTCTAGAGTGTCCATGGCTATGGCGCCATATCCACCTGTGCCCATGAGCAGACCTGTTGCCTCCTATGTGCCCCGCTGCCTGGGCCTGGCCTCCACTGGACTCTGCCGAGGCCCAACTACATTGAGGACACAGGGAAAGGAAGCTTTGTCTGTTCATGGCCCAGTGTGGTCAGCGCCAGCATGTGAGGCCAGCTCTCCGGTTCCTGGCTGGGGCCCAGTGTAGGCTGGGCCTCCTCATGCCGCAGGCCACCCCACACATGCTGGGACATGGCTTACTTATCTGTTTTAATCCCCACTCTTTCATAAACACTCTGTGCTGGTTTTGAATATGTATATTGCTCAGTGAAATTTTAGAATTTGCCTGTATTTTGCTTCACCCAGCCTACTAGAATAATTGCATGGCAGGCAAACTCAACACCTAGGGTCACTTCTGCTGTTACTCTGGGAGTAATATAAGAGCCACACCTGGCACCTTAAGCTACTACCCAGAAGATAGGTAAAGTCAGATTTACATGCCTAAGAATACTGCAGATTTTTTTAAAAATTATTTATTTATTTATTTGAGAGCGACAGACACAGAGAGAAAGACAGATAGAGGGAGAGAGAGAGAATGGGGGCACCAGGGCTTCCAGCCTCTGCAAACGAACTCCAGACGCGTGCACCACCTTGTGCATCTGGCTAACGTGGGACCTGGGGAACTGAGCCTCGAACTGGGGTCCTTAGGCTTCACAGGCAAGCGCTTAACCACTAAGCCATCTCTCCAGCCCAGAATACTGCAGATTTTAATTAGAAAACCTAAACATCAAATTAACTCAAGATACAAAAATCTCTACTCTTTTTTTTGTTTTGGTTTTTCGAGGTAGGGTCTGATTCTAGCCCAGGCTGACCTGGAATTCCCTGTGTAGTCTCAGGATGGCCTCGAACTCTTTTTTTTTTTTAATTTTATTTTATTATATTTTTAATTTTTATTAACATTTTCC
This sequence comes from Jaculus jaculus, assembly GCF_020740685.1. Lineage (NCBI taxonomy): Eukaryota > Metazoa > Chordata > Mammalia > Rodentia > Dipodidae > Jaculus > Jaculus jaculus. The sequence continues at coordinate 59,571,419 of NC_059113.1, read as the reverse complement.
ATGATTATAAAATATATCCCATGGTAATTCCCTCCCTCCCCACCCCCACACTTTCCCATTTGAAATTCCATTCTCCATCATATTACCTCCCCATCACAATCATTGTAATTACATATATACAATATCAACCTATTAAGTATCCTCTTCACATCCTTTCTCTTCCCTTTATGTCTCCTTTTTAACTTACTGGCCTCTGCTACTAAGTATTTTCCTTCTCACGCAGAAGCCCAATCATCTGTAGCTACGATCCACATATGAGAGAGAACACGTGGCGCTTGGCTTTCTGGGCCTGGGTTACCTCACTTAGGATAATCCTTTCCAGGTCCATCCATTTTTCTGCAAATTTCATAAATTCATTTTCCTTTACCACTGAGTAGAACTCCATTGTATAAATGTGCCACATCTTCATTATCCACTCATCTGTTGAGGGACATCTAGGCTGGTTCCATTTCCCAGCTATTATAAATTGAGCAGCAATAAACATGGTTGAGCACGTACTTCTAAGGAAATGAGATGAGTCCTTTGGATATATGCCTAGGAGTGCTATAGCTGGGTCATATGGTAGAACAATCTTTAGCTGTTTTAGGAACCTCCACACTGTTTTCCACAATGGCTGGACCAGATTGCATTGCCACCAGCAGTGTAGAAGGGTTCCTTTTTTTCCACATCCCCGCCAACATTTATGATCATTTGTTTTCATGATGGTGGCCAATCTGACAGGAGTGAGATGGAATCTCAATGTAGTTTTAATCTGCATTTCCCTGATGACTAGTGACGTATAAATTTTTTTTTTTTTTTTTTTTTTTTTTCGAGGTAAGGTCTCACTCTGGCTCAGGCTGACCTGGAATTCACTATGTAGTCTCAGGGTGGCCCCGAACTCTAGGCGATCCTCCTACCTCTGCCTCCCAAGTGCTGGGATTAAAGGCGTGCGCCACCACGCCCGGCTAGAACATTTTTTTTTTTAGATGCTTATATGCCATTCGTATTTCTTCCTTTGAGAACTCTCTATTTAGCTCCATAGCCCATTTTTTGATTGGCTTGTTTGATTCCTTATTATTTAATTCTTTGAGTTCTTTGTATATCGTAGATATTAATCCTCTATCAGATATATAGCTGGTGAAGATTTTCTCTCATTCTGTAGGTTGCCTCTTTGCTTTTTTCACTGTGTCCTTTGCGGTGCAAAATCTTTGTAATTTCATTAGGTCCCAGTGGTTAATCTGTGGTTGTATTGCCTGAGCAATTGGGGTTGTATTCAGAAAGTCTTTGCCAAGACCAATATGTTGAAGGGTTTCCCCTACTTTTTCCTCTAGCAGTTTCAGAGTTTCTGGTCTGATGTTAAGGTCTTTAATCCATTTGGACTTAATTCTTGTGCATGGCGAGAGAGAAGAATCTATTTTCATCCTTCTGCAGATATATATCCAGTTTTCAAAACACCATTTGCTGAAGAGGCTGTCTCTTCTCCAATGAGTATTTTTGGCATTTTTATCGAATATCAGTTGGCTATAGCTACTTGGGCTTACATCTGGGTCCTCTATTCTGTTCCACTGATCTACATGTCTGTTTTTGTGCCAGTACCATGCTGTTTTTGTTACTATGGCTCTGTAGTATAAGTTAAAATCAGGTATGGTGATACCACCAGCCTCATTTTTGTTGCTCAGTATTGTTTTAGATATTCGAGGTTTTTTATGATTCCAAATGAATTTTTGGATTGTTTTTTCTATTTCCATGAAGAAAGCCTTTGGAATTTTGATAGGAATTGCATTAAATGTGTAGATTGCCTTAGGTAAGATTTTCACAATATTGATTCTTCCAATCCAGGAACAAGGGATTTTTCTCCACTTTCTAGTGTCTTCTGCAATTTCTCGCATGAGTGTTTTAAAGTTCTCATTGTAGAGATTCTTTACTTCATTGGTTAGGTTTATTCCAAGGTACTTTATTTTTTTTTTTTTTTTTTGATGCAATTGTGAACGTGAGTGATTCTGTGATTTCATCCTCTGTGTGTTTGTTGTTAGCATATATGAAGGCTACTGATTTCTGTGTATTTATTTTGTATCCTGCTACATTGCTGTAGGTTTTGATCAGCTCTAACAGTTTGCTAGTAGAGTCTTTAGGGTCCTTTATGTATAGAATCATGTCATCTGCAAATAATGATAACTTGATCTCTTCCTTTTCAATTTGTATCCCTTTTATGTATGTCTCTTGCCTTATTGCTATGGCTAAGACTTCCAAAACTATATTAAATAAAAGTGGGGACAGTGGACACCCTTGTCTTGTTCCTGATTTTAGTGGAAAAGCTTCCAGTTTTTCCCCATTTAGTAATATGTTGGCTGTAGGCTTGTCATAAATAGCCTTTATTATATTGAGATATGTTCCTTCTATTCCCAGTCTCTGTAGGACTTTTATCATGAAGGGATGTTGGATTTTGTTAAATGCTTTCTCTGCGTCTAATGAGATGATCATGTGATTTTTGTCCTTCAACCTGTTTATGTAATGTATTACATTTATAGATTTGCGTATGTTGAACCATCCCTGCATCTCTGGGATAAAGCCTACTTGGTCAGGGTGAATGATTTTTTGATAGACTCTTGTATTCTTTTTGCCAATATTTTGTTGAGAATTTTTGCATCTATGTTCATGAGGGAGATTGGTCTGTAATTTTCTTTTTTTGTTCTATCTTTGCCTGGTTTTGGTATCAGGGTGATGCTGGCCTCATAGAAGGAGTTTGGTAGAATTCCTTCTTTTTCTATTTCCTGGAAAAGCTTAAGAAGCAATGGTGTTAGCACTTCCTTAAAAGTCTGGTAAAATTCAGCAGTGAATCCATCCGGGCCTGGGCTTTTTTTAGTTGGGAGATTATTGATAACTGTTCGGATCTCCATGTTTGTTATAGGTCTATTTAAGTGATTAATCTCATTTTGATTTAATTTAGGTAGGTCATATAGATCAAGGAAATCATCCATTTCTTTCAGATTTTCATACTTTGTGGAGTATATGCTTTTATAGTATGTCCCTATGATTTTTTGAATTTCTCTGGAATCTGTTGTGATGTTACCTTGTTCATCTCTGGTTTTATTAATCTGTGTCTCTTCTCTCTTTCTTTTGGTCAGATTTGCTAAGGGTTTATCAATCTTGTTTATCCTTTCAAAGAGCCAACTCTTTGTTTCATTAATTCTTTGGATTGTTCTTTTTGTTTCTATTTCATTAATTTCTGCCCTAATCTTTATTATTTCTTCCTGTCTACTGATTTTTGGTTTGCCTTGTTCTTCTTTTTCCAAGGCTTTAAGGCGAAGCATTAGGTCGTTTACTTGTGACCTTTCTAATTTCTTAATATAGGCACTCAAGGCTATAAATTTACCTCTTAGAACTGCCTTCATTGTGTCCCACAGATTTTGGTATGTTGTGTTCTCATTATCATTAGACTCTATAAATTTTTTGATTTCCTTCTTGAGTTCTTCATTGACCCATTCATCATTTAGTAGTGTATTGCTACTGATTTGTAGTTTAATTCCATTGTGGTCAGATAGAATGCAAGGAATTATTTCAATTTTCCTAAATTTGTTAAGATTTGCTTTGTATCCTAATATATGGTCTATTTTAGAGAATGTTCCATGTGCTGCTGAAAAGAATGTATATTCTGCAGCCTTTGGATGAAATGTCCTGTATATATCTGTTAAGTCCATTCCTTCTATGACCTCATTTAGTCCAGATGTCTCTGTTTATTTTTTCCCGGGATGACCTGTCAATTGATGAGAGTGGGGTGTTAAAGTCACCCACCACCACTGTGTTTGGTGTTATCTGTGACCTTAGTTCTAATAGTGTTTGTTTGACGAATTTGGGAGCCCCCATGTTAGGTGCATATATGTTTAGGATTGTAATGTCCTCCTGTTGGAGTGTGCCCTTAATCAATATAAAGTGACCTTCCTTATCTTTCTTGACTAACGTTGGACTAAAGTCTACACTGTCCGATATTAGGATAGCAACCCCTGCTTGTTTTCTAGGCCCATTTGCTTGAAACACCGTCTTCCAACCTTTCACCCTAAGATAATGTCTATCCTTTGTAGAAAGGTGAGTTTCTTGGAGACAACAAATTGTAGGATCCTGCTTTTTAACCCAGTCTGCAAATCTATGTCTTTTCATTGGGGCATTGAGGCTGTTGATATTAAGAGATATTATTGAAAGGTGTGTATTTATGTTTGCCTTTTTTTTTTTTTTTGTGGTTCCAGTTCTACCTGTGCTCTCTTGTGTTAACTAGTATTTGAGTATTGCTTGTTTTTTCTAGGTTCCTTATATGTGTGCTTTTCCTTTTCTTCAGCATGGAGGATTCTATCATATATTTTCTGTAGAGCTGGTTTTGTCTTCAAATACTCCTTTAACCTGCTTTTGTCATGGAATGTCCTTATTTCTCCATCTATTTGAATGGATAACTTTGCAGGATAAAGTAACCTTGGTTGACAGTTGTTATCTTTCAGAACTTGGAATATATCACCCCAAGCCCTTCTGGCTTTAAAAGTTTGTGTTGAATAATCTGCTGTAATCCTGATGGGCTTACTTTTGTAGGTAACTTGATTTTTCTCTCTAACTGCTTTCAATATTTTTTCTTTGGTGTGTGTGTTTGGAAGTTTGATTATAATATGGCTAGGAGAGGTTCTTTCCAGGTTTTGTCTGGCTAGGGTTCTAAAGGCTTCCTGTATCTGTATTGGCACCTCTTTCCCAATTTGGGGGAAGTTTTCTTCTATGATTTTGCTGAAGATGCCTACTATGCCTTTTGAGTGAAATTCTTCTCCTTCTACTATGCCCTGAATTCTAATATTTGATCTTTTCATAGTGTCCCGAATATCTTGAAATTCCCACTCATACTTTTCTATAAGTTTGTCTTTTTCTTTGTTGGCCTGTATTAGATCTGCCACCTGGTCTTCTAGCTTAGATATTCTGTCCTCTCTTTCATCCATTTTACTGGTTAGGTTTTCTATAGAGTTTTTTATTTCATTAACTGTGTTCTTCATTGCTAGTAATTCTGACTGGTTTTTCTTTGTTATTTCTATTTCCTTATTTATGTCTTGTATTGCCTTCTTTATTTCATGAAATTGGTGTCCTGCATCTTCTTTGATTCCTTTGATTTCCTCTTTAAGTTCCTCTTTGACTCCTTTGATTTGTTCTCTGACTTCTTTGAACATATTTACAATCATTCTTTTGAAATCTTTCTCAGGCATTTCCTCTAACTCGTTCTCACTGGAGGTCATTTCTGATGCATTAATACTTTTAGGTGGATTTATATCATCTTGCTTTTTAGTGTTTCTTGTGTTATAATGTATATATTTTTGCATCTTGGATTCAGTTAATGCTTGGATTTTCTAGCTAGCTGGGTATTCTTAGCTGTATCAGTTGATTTGATGTTATATTTTTTCAGGGTAGGAGCTTAAGGTATTAGATGTGGCTCTGAGAGTATCTACAAAGGTGCTCCTAGGGGTTGAGTTTCCCTGCTATGGGAGTATTCAAATAGGCTGAGTGGAATAAGACACAGATAGATTCTAAAAATTAACTAAACACTGTACACATTCAATCAAAAACTGTACCCATTCAGTCAAAAACAGCCCCAAGTATGTATGCCAGAGTAGTTATTATAACAACCAGATCCTCTATCAACATAGAGGTTAAGATTTCTGGTCTGTTGAGGGATCCCAGTCAGCTTGTGACCAAGTGAGACCCTTCCCTGGTGCAAACCCAGTTACCTTGGATGATTTTGGTCTCAGTCAATTTGCTGCCTGGGTCGTCGGGCTGCTGTTCTGATTTCTGGAGCTGGGCACTGGCTTTTCCTGCGGGGCAAGTGAAGCCTGGCAACTGTGGCCCTGCAGATCAGCACTCCCGCTGCTGGAACTGCTGCTGTGAAAGCTGCCTCTGCTGGGTCTGTCAGCAGCTCAAGCTGCTGCTGCTGGGCCCACTGCTGCTGTTGCTTCTGCTGCTGCTGCTGCTGTAGCTGCCACTTCTGGAGCCACTGCTGTTGCTGAAGCTGCTGCTGCTGGGTCTGCTGTTGTTGCCGCCCTGGGTCTGCTGCTGCTGGGTCTGCCGCTGGTGCTGCTCCTGTGTCTGCTGCTGCTGGGGCCGCTGGTACCAGTTCCGGAGCTGCTGATGTTGCTGCCGAACTCTGCTCCTGCTTGGGTCCCGCTGTCGGCTCAAGTTGGCGTGGCCGGGTCCCAGACCGCTGTTCTGTTTGCTGGAGCTGGGCTCAGGCAGTGGGGGAGGGGAGGGAGCCGCAGCTGCTCTGGTTCGCTCGCTGCTGCACGTGTTCTTCTACCTCGTGGTCTGCTCCTCCGTTGCTCACTGCCGCTCTCCCTTCACGTTTCCTGAGTTGCGGAGAGTGCCGGTGTGAGGGGAAGCTCCCGCACCTGGCTTTTCCTCGGCTGGAGTCGAGCCTGGCGGCTTTCTGGTGCGCCCCACCGCTGCCGCGGTTGGCGGAGCTGCCAGGGCCACTTTTGCCGGCCTGTGTGGGCTCTGGATCTTCTACTTCTCCGCTGCTGCATCAATTTCCTATACACCTCACTTTTTAGTAAAAGCGTATATTTTGCTGAGTTTTTTTGGTCTTTTTCCCCCTAGGCTGCTTTGGTGTGGTACTTACGCCGCCATCTTAACCGGAAGTCCCTGGCCTCGAACTCTTGATCCTCCTACCTCTGCTTCCTCAGTGCTGGGATTAAAGGTGTGTACCACCACGCCCAGAAATCTCTACATTTTAATAAATGAAACACAAGGAGGCAGAGGTAGGAGGATTGCTATGAGTTCAAGGCCACCCTGAGACTCCATAGTGAATTCCAGGTCAGCCTGGGCTAGAGTGAGACCCTACCTCAAAAAACCACACACCCACACACACAAACAAAAAAAAAAAGAAACAAAAAAACAAGACAATATATTTCCTCCAAAAATTATAAATCCATCAGAAATGACCTCTAGTGAGGCTGATTTAGATGAAATGCCTGATAAACATTTCCAACTAATGATTATAACTATGTTCAAAGGAATAAAAAAATATGAAGGAGAACACAGGAAACCAACTTAATGAAATATGGAGGTCATTACAAGACATGGATAAGAAAATAGAAATACTGAAGAAAAACCAATCAGAAATACTAGAAATGAAAAACACAGTAAGTAAAAAAAAGAAAAACAAAACAAAACAAAAAAACACTGTAGAAAGTATCATCAATAGACCAAGGAGAGAACAGAATATCTAAACTAGAAGACATGGTGGCAAATCTAATACAGTCATGCAAAGAGGGAAACAGATCTGCCAAGTAGGGAAAGAAATGCCAGTATAGATACAGCACCAAACAGACAAAACCAGGAAAGAACCTCTTATTGCCATATCATAATTAAACTACTAAACACACAAACCAAAGGAAATATATTGAAAGCAGTTAGAAACATCAAGTCACATATAAAGGCAAGCCCATTAGGATAACAGCAGATTACTCAACACAACCTTGAAAAGCCAGAAGGGCTTGGAATGATGTATTCCAATTTCTGAAAAATTACAAGTCAACCAAGATTACTTTATCCTGCAAAGCTACCCATTCAAATTCATAGAGAACTAAGGACATTTCATAACAAAAACAGGCTAAAGGAATGTATGACCACTAAGCCAGCTCTACAGAAAATACTTGAAGGGATCCTTCATGCTGAAGAGAAAGGAAAGCACACACATGAGGAAACAATAAAAAAAAAACAACATACTTAAATAATAGTTAAGCTGGACATGGTGGCATACACCTTTAATCCCAGCACTTGGGAGGTAGAGGTAGGAGGATTGCTATGAATTTGAGGCAACCCTGAGAATATATAGTTAATTCCAGGTCACCCTGGGCTAGAGTGAGACCCTAACGCATAAAACAAAACAGCAAAAAAGGTATTTTATTTTCTGTGATGCAATTGTGAATGGGAGTGATTCTCTGATTTCATTCTCTGTGTGTTTGTTGTTAGCATATAGGAATGCTACTGATTTCTGTGTATTTATTTTGTATCCTGCTACATGGCTGTAGGTGTTTATCAGCTCTAACAGTTTGCTAGTAGAGTCTTTAGGGTCCTTTATATATAGAATCATGTCATCTGCAAATAATGATAACTTGATCTCTTCCTTTCTAATTTGTATCCCTATCCCTTTTATGTGCATCTCTTGCCTTATTGCTATGGCTAAGACTTCCAAAACTATATTATATAAAAGTGGGGACAGTGGACACCCTTGTCTTGTTCCTGATTTTAGTGGAAAAGCTTCCAGTTTTTCCCCATTTAGTAATATGTTGGCTGTAGGCTTGTCATAAATAGCCTTTATTATATTGAGATATGTTCCTTCTATTCCTAGTCTCTGTAGGACTTTTATCATGAAGGGGTGTTGAACTTTGTCAAATGCTTTTTCTGCATCTAATGAGATGATCATATGATTTTTGTCCTTCAGTGCATTTATATAATGTATTACATTTATTGATTTGCATATGTTGAATCATCCCTGCATCTCTAGTGTAAAGCCTACTTGGTCTGGGAGAATGATCTTTCTGATATACTCTTGTATTCTGTTTGCCAATATTTTGTTGAGAATTTTTGCATCTCTGAGGGAGATTGGTCTGTAATTTTCTTTTTTTGTTCTATCTTTGCCTGGTTTTGGTATCAGGGTAATGCTGGCTTCGTAGAAGGAGTTTGGTAGGATTCCTTCTTTTTTTTATTTTTATGGAAAAGTTTAAGAAGCAATGGCGTTAGTTCTTCCCTGAAGGTCTGGTAAAATTCAGCTGGGCCTTTATTTCTTTTATTTGGGAGATTTTTGATAACTGCTTGGACCTCCATACTTGTTATAGGTCTATTTAAGTTATTAATCTCATCTTGATTTAATTTAGGTAGGTCATATTAATCAAGGAAATCATCCATTTCTTTCAGATTTTCATACTTAGTGGAGTATATGTTTTTATAGTATGTCCCTGTGATTTTTTGAATTTCTCTGGTATCTGTTGTGATGTTGCCTTTTTCATCTCTTAATTTTATTAATTTGTGTCTCTTCTCTTTTTCTTTTGGTCAGATTTGCTAAGGGTTTATTAATCTTGTTTATCCTTTCAAAGAACCAACTCTTTGTTTCACTGATTCTTTGGATTATTTTTGTTGTTGTTGTTTCTATTTCATTAAGTTCTGCCCTAATCTTTATTATTTCTTCCCATTTACTGATTTTTGGTTTGCCTTGTTTTTCTTTTTCGAAGGCTTTAAGGTGATTAGGTTGTTTACTTGCGACCTTTCTAATTTCTTTTTTTTTTTTTTTTTTTTTTTGGTTTTTCGAGGTAGGGTCTCACTCTGGCTCAGGCTGACCTGGAATTCACTATGTAGTCTCAGGGTGGCCTCGAACTCTCGGAGATCCTCCTACCTCTGCCTCCCGAGTGCTGGGATTAAAGGCGTGCGCCACCACGCCCGGCTTTCTAATTTCTTAATATAGGCACTTAAAGCTATAAATTTACCTCTTAGGACTGTCTTCATTGTGTCCCAGAGATTTTAGTATGTTGTGTTCTCATTATTATTTGAATATGAATTTTTTGATTTCCTTCTTGATTGACCCATTCATCATTTAGTAGTGTATTGTTTAGTTTCCATGATTTTGTGTATGCTCTATAGCTTTTCTTGCTATTGATTTGTAGTTTGATTCCATTGTGGTAGGATGGTATTGTATATATGTAAGTAGAAGAATAGATTAATGGGGGTGAAAAGGCCCAAAATGAGGTCTGGGGAAGAGATTGAGTAAAAGGAAAGGTGGAGGGACAGCTAATCAAAATCTAAGAGGATATAAATAAATCATATGTAATCCTACTTTTTTGGGCAATGGAACACTCAGGAGCCATAGATTGTTGCTAGAAAATTTTCAGTGCCAGGGATGGGATATCTTCTAGTGAGTTGTTAGCCAGGGAGGTCCCTGATGCCATTACAAAACATTATAGGCCATTGCTGAGGCCCTTGGTTTCCCACCAGGAATAGATGGTAAGACCCTATTACTGAAGACTCCACATACTTGGGCTGCAAGGCCACTGAGAAATCCTGCTGGAGCTGAGCTGATAACCTCCATGTAGACCAGCTGACAGAAAGCTGGAAGAAGCCATTCTGCATGCAGTTCAATGGGAGAAAGAGAAATCACCAGTGAAGATACTCAACAGTGGACACTGTAAGAATTATGTTTGGCCAGCTAGGTCAAATGAGCCAATGGGTGCAATAATGGCACATATGTTATGGGGGAAACCAAGTGCCCTCTAATTGGACTGGAGGCCTGCACCATGGGAGGGAATACATCCCTGATACGGAAAACCTACAACAGGGGTAGTCATGAGCCCTAGGGGTGTAACGTCTGCTGTTTTCTGGCTAAATGTATATACTATGCTCACCAAACTGCCCAGTAAGCACTTCTCCTAATGTTCATACCCTTATATTAATGCTACTCTCACTTTTGGTAGAGAATCTTCTCTTTTCAGATGGTAGTGACCTTGGGACAACTCAGAAGGTATCATGGTGATAGAAAGAAATGACTGCAGTGCTCAATACTGCAATATCTCTCTCACTTTCCAAGGCTCAGGGTCTAATGCAGAAGAGGTGGTAGAAAGAATGTAAGAGCCAAAGGTAGGACAAGATGCCATACAACATGTTCCCTCCAGACACAAAATGGCCTGGATATCTATGGCCTCACAGTGCCTGACATTACCTGCATAAGACCATCATAAGAGGAGGAAAAGATCATGACATCAAAAGTAAAAGAGAGACTGATTGAGATAGGGAGGGGATATGTTGGAGAATGGAGTTTCAAAGGGGTAAATCGGGGGAGGGAGGGTATTATCATGGGGTATTTTTTATAATCATGGAAGTTGTTAATAAAAAGAAAACAGCAAAAATAGTTAATAAAAGTGGCCAGGTGTAGTGGCACATGTCTTTAATTCCTGCACCCAGGAGGCAGAGGTAGGAGGATCACCATGACTTCAAGGCCACCCTGAGACTACATAGTGAATTCCAGGTCAGCCTGGGCTACAGTGAGACCCTATATCCAAAAAAAAAAAAAAAAAGTTAATACAAGAAAGTAAAGGAAAAACAGGAAGCACTACAAATGGTCTGAATAAATAAATACATACCTTTCAATAATAAGTCTTAACATCAATGGCCTCAATGCCCCAACCAAAAGACATAGCCTTGCAAACTGGATTAAAAGGCAGGATCCTGCTGTTTGTTACCTCCAAAACTCACCGCTCCATGAAAGACAGAAAGTATATTAGGGTGAAAGGATGCAAAATGGTATTTAAGCAAATGAACCTAGGAAATAAGCAGGTGTTGCTTTCTTAATATCTGACAGGATTGACTTCAAACCAACATTAGGAAGGAAAAAGAAGGTTACTTTATATTGATTAAAGAAACAATTCAACAGAAGGACATTTCAATTCTAAACATATATGCCCCCAACATGGGGGCTCTCAATTTCATCAAAAACTATTAGACTAAGATCACAGTTAACACCAAGCACAATTGTACTGGGTGACTTCAATACCCTACTCTCATTAACTGACAGGTCATTCCAGCAAAAAAGAGAGGCATCTGGCTTAAATGAGAACAAATGGACCTAACAGATATCTACATAACATTTCAGCCAAATGCTGCAGAATACACACTCCTTTCAGCAACACATGTAATATCTCTAAAATAGACCATATATTAGGACATAAAGCAAACCTTAACAAACATAGGAAATTTACAGATGCAGAAGAAGCTGGCTCTGCTTTCACAAGTCCAAGCAAAGAGAGAGAGAGAAGCCACAAGCCAAAAGTCTCATAGCACATTTCAGGAACTCCCGGTGGAACTAGGCACAAAACCCCTCACATAGCCAAGCCTATTCTGAGCAACAAAAATAAGGCTGGCTGTATTACCATGCCTGATTTTAAGATCTATTACAGAGCCATTGTAACAAAAAAAGCATGGTGCTTGCACAAAAAAAGACACATAGATCAATAGGACAGAACAGAGGACCCAGAGGTTAGCTTTTGTAGCCAGGCGTGGTGGCGCACACCTTTAATCCCAGCACTTGGAAAAGCAGAGGTAGGAGGATCTCTGAGAGTTTGAGGCCACCCTGAGACTACATAGTGTACCCTAGGTCAGCCTGAGCTAGAGTGAAACCCTATTTCAAAAGAACCAAAAAATAAAAATTAAATGAAAAAAAACTTTTGTGAAGCAAAGGACACTGAATAGAACAAAGAGGCAAACTGCAGAAGGGGAGAAAAATCTTTGCCAGCTATATATCTATCAGAGGATTAATATCCAGAATACACAAAGAAATAAAAATGCTAAATAATAAGAAATCAAACAGCCCAATTAAAAATGGGCTATGGTACTAAATAGAGAGTTCTCAAAAGAAGAAATAAAAATAGCAAAAAAACATCTAAAAACATGTCTACATGCTTCGTCGTCAGACAAATGTAAATTAAAACTACTTTGAGATTCCATCTCACTCCTGTTAAAATGACTGTCATCAAAAACAAAACAAAACAAAACAAAAAGAAATGACAGCAAGGTGCACGCCTTTAATCCCAGCACTCGGGAGGCAGAGGTAGAAGGACCACCCTGAGTTCGAGGCCACCCTGAGACTCCATAGTGAATCCCAGATCAGCCTGGGCTAGAGTGAGATCCTACCTTGAAAAACAAACAAACAAACAAAAAAGAGTCAAAGGAAGGGTAGGACTGCTTTCAATGCAATCTTCCAGACACAAAGTGGCCTTGATATCCATGACTTTGCAGTGCCTGGCACTACATACACAGACTGTCATAACAGGAAGAAAAGATGATGACATCAAAATAAAATCTAATGCAGGTGGTAGGGGATATGACAGAGTGGATTTGAGAAGGGGAAAGTCGGGGAGGGGAGGGAATTATCATGGTTTTTGTCTATAATTATGGAAGTCGCCAATAAAAAGTTTAATAAAAAGTGAGCCAGCGAGGTGTGGTGGCACACACCTTTAATCCTAGCACTTGGGAGGCAGAGGTAGGAGGATTGCCATGAGTTTGAGGCCATCCTGAGACTACATAGTGAATTCCAGGTCAGCCTGAGCTAGAATGAGACCCTACCTTGAAAAACCAAAAAATAAAAATAAAAATAAAAAAAAAAGTGAGCCAGCCAGGCATGGCGGTGCATGCCTTTAATCCCAGCACTAGGGAGACAGAGGTAGTAGGATTGCCATGAGTTCAAGGCCGCCCTGAGACTACTTAATGATTCCGGGTCACTCTGAGCTAGAGTGAGACCCTACCTCAGAAAAAAAAAAAAAAAAAAAGTGAGCCGACTGTCGTTGTGGTGGCAGACACCTTTAATCCCGTGGGAGGCTGAGGAAGGAGCATCACTGTCAGTTTGAGGCCACCTGAGACTATATAGTGAATTCTAGGTCAGCCTGGGATAGAGGGAGACCCTATCTCCAAAACAAGCAAAAAAAAAAGAAGTTACAAGTCTTAGTGGGTGGCTGAAAGGGTGGAAAAAGGGAGGTGGAAGAATCAAGCATAAGCCCTAAATTTCTAGCTTGTTAACTAGACAAACACAGGTAAGACAGGGCTGCTAGAGATAATGACATTATGGTTTGGCTAAGAAATGTTTCCCAGAAAAGACTGATGCTAAATATTTGGACCCAGCTGGTGGAAATGTCAGGAAGCGGAACATGACTGGAGGAAACGGTCCCTGGGTGAATTCTTGGGGGGAGCTTGTCTCCAGCCCCTTCCTGTCTGCTGCCTGACCTCCGTGAGGTGAGGAAGCTGATCTACCACGCCGTCCTGCCAGCACTGTTTTGCCCAAGCACTGCCACCAAACCTTTCAAAACTGAGAAAAACATAATTCTTAAGTTGTTCTCATGCATTTTGGCTATAGATAGCAAAATTAACAGTACAAGCCGGGATGGTGGTGCATACCTTTAATCCCAGCACTCAGAAGGCAGAGGTAGGAGGATCTCCACGAGTTCAGGGCCACCCTGAGACTCCATAGTGAATTCCAGGTCAGAGTGGGCTAGAGTGAGACCCTACTTTGAAAAAACAAAAACAAAAATGTAACAGTACAACTCATGAGCTGGCAGTTTTGACTAAGTATAAATTTGAAAAATTTAATGTACATGTAATGAAGATGTCAGGTGAGAGTAACATAAGTTGGTGATAATATAGTTTAAAAGTTACTCATGTGGGGGCTGGAGAGATGGTTTAGTAGTTAAGGTGCTTACACCTGGGAAGCCCAAGGACCCAGGTTCGATTCCCCAGTACCCATGTAAGCTAGATGCACAAAGTGGCATATATGTCTAGAGTTCATTTGCAGTGGCTAGAGGCCCTGGTGTGCCCATTCTCTCTCTCTAAATAAACAAATAAATAAGTAAAATTTACTTATTCAAAACCAGCAAAAGGTCAGCTGTGAACAGGGCCACGCACCAGTGTGAGACTGGGCTGAGCATGGAGGTTATTCCATTCCAGGGAGGGGATAAACCAGCAGAAGATGGCAGAGAATGTGGAGGAGTGCCAAGATCCATCAATTAGAAGATGGCCTACTGCCCACTTTGAGATGGGCCAGCTCTACCACATCTTTCCGGGCCCATGAGAAATCGCAGAGGAAGTGGCGATGTAAACAGTGCTCTTACTGCTAGTCTGGCAACCAGCTCCAGGATGATGGTGACACACATGCCAAAGTGTGATCATCACATGCCAAAGCAGACACCAGGAAGCTAGAGGACTCAGCATTAAACCAGATTGGCAACAGGCCTCCTGTGGCTCACGGAACACTGCCAAAGACGAGGTGGAAAGATTGCAAGAGACGGGGTAGGAATACCCTGAGGCACGGTCCCTTCCCCCACCCCACCCTGTTACCTTCTAAAGACTGACAGCCTTCATGACCGGACAGTGAATCCTGTAAGCCCATATAGAAGGGCCCCCAGGGTAACATGAGCTAGGGTGAAGGGATAAAACAGTATATCCTGTTATATATAAAATAAAAATATTGCTGGGCATGGTGGCATACACCTTTAATCCCAGCACTTGGGAGGCTGATGTAGGAGGATCACTGTGAATTTGAGGCCACCCTGAGACTACATAGTGAATTCCAGGTCAGCCTGAACTAGAGTGAAACTCTATCTCGATAAACAAACAAAAATAAAAATTAAAAAATATTTGTTTATTTACACACACACACCAGGATCTCTTCCTGCTGCAAATTAATCCAGTTTAACATGGGTGACTTTGGAATTGAACCCAGACCAGGAGGATTTGCAAGCAAGAGCTTTCAACTCAGTTTTTTGTTGTTGTTATTTGTTTTTTTTTGTTTTTGTTTTTCAAGGTAGGGTCTCACTCTAGCCCAGGCTGACCTGGAATTCACCATGTAGTCTCAGGGTGGCCTTGAACTCATGGTGATCCTCCTACCTCTGCTTCCAGAGTGCTGGTATACACCTCTCAGGTTTTCATACTGTATAGCAAGCACCTTTACCAACAGAGCCATCTCCCCATGCTCACTCATTGTGTGTGTGTTTAAAACTCCCAGGGTGCCTATGCCATGTTGTCTTTACAAAGGAACCTGAAGTTTACAGAGCTATTCTGGTCCTGGCACCAGTCCCACCTCCCTTGGTTCTTACCATTTGGTGATTAAACCAGGACCCTGGGCTTCAAAGGTCCTGGACTTACTGCAACAAAGTTCCAAACATAAAGTACTTACGGCACTACTGGAAATTTGATTTCAGGGATTAAATCTCGTATCTCTTGCCATTCTTGGGGTATGTCAATAAAATCTCGGTAAACCTTGACTTGCAGCACTGTTCCTACAGTGATTTTTTGCAAAAGCTTCAAAAATTCGCGGAGTGTGTATCCCAACACACTGGCATGGCCAACGCTAATCAGAACATCCCCTGAAAGAGGAAGAATGGCAAGAATAAGGCAATAGGTGGAAAAGGGACACGCTGATGGGCTTTCTTGCAAGATTTGTCATTTTTTAAAAATTATTTATTTATTTATTTGAGAGTGACAGACACAGAGAGAAAGACAGATAGAGGGAGAGAGAGAGAATGGGCACGCCAGGGCTTCCAGCCTCTGCAAACGAACTCCAGACGCGTGCGCCCCCTTGTGCATCTGGCTAACGTGGGACCTGGGGAATCGAGCCTCGAACCGGGGTCCTTAGGTGTCACAGGCAAGCACTTAACCGCTAAGCCATCTCTCCAGTCCAACAAGATTTGTCATTTTATGGTTATCATAGCTTCATGTTGCTGGGATGAACTTCCAAATCAGACACAGTTTATAGGAGGAAGGGTTTATTTGAAGCTTACAGATCCAGGGGAAGTTCCATAATGGCAGAAGAAGCTAGGCCCCTTTCACAGGACCATGTGGAGAGAAAAACCACCACCAGCACCATAAGCAAACACACCCCAGGAACCCCAGGCAGAGCTCAGGCTGCTCTGCATACCTTAGACTGGAATTCAGATCTGCTCCCAAACACACTTTAAGGTTGGACCCTAGGATTTACCCATAGTGATACCTCCTGAATCTATTGGGGGACAGACATTCATTCAAACTACCACAAATGGGTTTGTATTGGTTCCTTTTGGACCAAAGCCAGGCTTCAGTCTTTATTTATTAAAAATGTTTGGCTTAGGCTGGGCGTGGTGGTGTATGCGTTCAATTCCAGCACTTGGAAGGCAGAAGTAAGTGGATCACCATGAGTTCGAGGCCACCCTGAGACTAGTGAATTCCAGGTCAGCCTGAGCTGGAGTCAAACCCTACCTCGAAAAAAAAAAAATGTTTGGCTTGGGCTGGAGAGAGATGGGTCAGTGGTAAAGGTGTTTGCTTGCAACGCCTACTGACCCAGGTTCGATTAATTCCCCGGTACTCACGTAAAGCCAGATGCAAGGTGCCGTATGTATTTGGAGGCCCTTTGCAGTAGCAGGAGGCCCTGGTGCACCCATACCCACTCTCTCTCTCTCTCTCTCTCTCATAAATAAATAATTTTTTTGTGAAATATTTTTATTTATTTATTTGAGAGAGAAATAGGCAAGAAGGGAGGGAAGGAGAGAGAGAAGGCGTACTAAGGCCTCCAGCCACTGCAAATGACCTCCAAACACAGTGCACATCTTGTACATCTGGCTTATGTGGGGCCTGGGGAATCGAGCCTGGGTCCTTTGGCTTTGCAGGCAAGCGCCTTAACCACTAAGCCATCTGTCCAGCCCACATAATATATATATATTTAAAATACTTGCCTCACTGGATATGGTGGCACAGGACTTTTTTAATGCCAGCACTTAGAATGCTGAGGTAGGAGAATTGTCATGCATTTGAGGCTAACCTGGGCTATACAGTGAGTTCCAGGTCAGCCTAGGCTGGAGTAAGAACCTGCCTCAAAAGGAACAATGTTTGTGTCTTTGGCATGAATGTCCTTTACAAATGAAGAATGCTTGTGAGAACTTTTTTTTTTTTTTTTTTGGTTGTTTTTTCTTGAGGTAAGGTCTCACCCTAGCCCAGGCTGATCTGGAACTCACTCTGCAGTTCCAGGCTGGCCTCACACTCACAGTGATTCTTCTATCTCTGCCTTGCTAGTGCTAGGATTAAAGGCGTGCACCACTACACCCACCTAGGGTGTAGATGTTTCTTTTTTTTTTTAATTTATGTTTTTACTGGGGGGGGGGTAGAAAATGGGCATGCCAGGGCCTTTAGCCACTGCAGATAAACTTCAGACACATATACCACCTTGTACATTTGGCTTATGTGGGTTTTGGGGAATTGAACCTGGGTTCTTAGGCTTTGCAGGCAAACATTTTAACCACTAAACCATCTCTCCAGTCCAAGAAGTTTAAGTGGCATCATACCATGCTTTTGAGATATTTCTGGAATTCTTCGTGTAAGAGAATAGAAACCACTTATAGCCTGAACCATCTTTAAGGATTCTATATATATATATATGAGTCCCAAATAAAATGAATGGCTATTACTAGTAAAGCAAAAAGCCACTCACACTAAGTGATAAATGACCTACTTTCTATTTCTACCTTCCTGGCAATTTTCAGACTCTTCGCAGCAAATAGACTAAATTAGGCATCAAGGCTTTCATTTAAGTTTTATTCCCCTGGGGCAAAGTTAAGTTGGGCAAACAATTCTGTATGAAACATTGGGTAATTATCTTGCATTAATTCTGCTTAAGTTATTTATGTGGAGTATGTTGGCTCAAAGGGATTTGAGGCTAGGCCACCCCAGACTCCCAACTTAAGTCAGCGCAGGACAGGAGAAAGAATGACAGCCAACCATGGAGCTTCAAAGCACCCAGCAGGTGGGAAAAGAACTATATCTGGGTAACAAAGGGCGAGGTCCCCAAAATGAAGGATGCTAAGAAAAGGTCAATCGTTCACTTGTATCGATCGGCCCACCTCACCTGGGCACCCCAGCATCCAGGATGCAGACTTGTCAGCTGGCTCCTGCACCAAGCACTCACATCCGGCTCGCTGAACCTGTGGCAGGAGATGCAGGGCAGGGACAGGAGGATCGGGTTCTTTGAACTCCCTATTTTCTAAGCCTGATTCTCTAGCCTTTCTAGCAATCTGTCATACGGGATAGCCTAGATTCAGTGTCTCAACAGAATTGGTTTGCTGTTGGTTGCAATTTAGGAACCTGAATGCTACTTACATTGAGCAAAGATTTTTAAAGAAGGAATACCAAATAAATAAATAAATAAATAAATAAAGGGACAGATACAAAGTAAAATCTAGTTTTCAGTGCTTACTAGGACTGGCATGCTACCAGTTAGTTGTGAGGACTTTATAGCTACCATCGGATAAATTCCAAAACATGTGCTTTCCTATCTGCATGTGAAGCCACTCTCATTCTGAGACTGTTGAGACCCAGCCTCAGAGGAGAGGGTGGTGAAGAGGCACTTCTGGGGGGGGGGGGGGATGGTATTACCATGGGATTTTTTTTATAATTATGGAAAATTTTAATAAAAATTGTGAAAAGAAAAAAAAATTTTAAAACCTATAAAAAAAAAAGAAAAAGAAAAAGAAAAAGAGGCACTTCTCTGACACTGCTTCCTGTGCAGGAATTACTCTGATACCAAGGAAGAGGCAGACTGGAAGGAATGCCAAGGACAGATTTCTGTAGTGCCAGATACCAGAAACAAAAGCTTGGGAGGGTGGAGGAAACCTACTTTGGTCTTGAGAAGTAGCTGGGAGTAAAATTAGCCATGAACAATGGTGACACACACCTCAATCCCAGCATTATGGAGGCCGAGGCAGGAAGATCAACAGTTCAAGGCCAGCCTGAGCTGCGTAGCAAGACCTTATCTCAAATGGCAGGGGTGGGAGAAGGGATCAAACTTTCATTGAAGTTAACTTCAAAATAAAACAGAGGGCTGGAGAGATGGCTCAGTGGTTAAGGAGCTTGCCTGCAAAGCCTAACAACTTGGGTTCAGTTCTCCAGTACCCACATAAAGCTAGATGTACAAAGTGGTGCGTGCATCGGGAATTTGTTGGCAGTGGCTAGAGGCCCTGGAGCACCCATTCTTTCTATCTTCTATCTCTCTCTGTTTTGAAATTAAAAAAAAAAAAAGAGGGCTGGAGAGATGGCTTAGTGGTTAGGCGCTTGTTTGTGAAGCCTATGGACCCTGGTTTGGGGCTCGATTCCCTAGGACCCATCCATGTTAGCCAGATGCACAAGGGGGTGCATGTATCTGGAGTTCATTTGCCATAGCTGGAGGCCCTGGCACATCCATTCTCTCTCTCTCTCTCTGCCTTTTTTTCTGTCTGTCACCCTCAAATAAATAAAAATAAAAATGAATAAAATAGTTAATGAAACATGGAGGCTAGATAGATGGCTTATCAGTTAAGGCACTTGCCTACAAAGCCAAAGGACCCAGGTTTGATTCCCCAGGACCCATGTAAAACAGATGCACAAGGTGGCACATGCCTCTGGAGTTTGTTTGTAGTGGCTGAAGGCTCTGGTGTGCCCATTCTCTCTCTATCTGTCTCTTTCTCTCTCTTAAATAAAAAATAAAAGAGCCATCATGCCCAGCTTTCTTAAAAAAAACAAATAAACAACAACAATAAAAACAGCTGTGGTAGCACATGCCTTTAATCCCAGCACTCAGGAGGGTGAGGATCACAGTGAGTTAAAGGCCACCCTGAGACTGCATAGTGAATTCCAGGTCAGCCTGGGCTAGAGTGAGACCCTACCTTGAAACACACACACACACACACTCAACAAAACCAGCATGGTGGCGTGCATCTTTAATCCCAGCACTTGGGAGGCAGAGGTAGGAGGATCGCCCTGAGTTCAAGGTCACCCTGAGACTACATGGTAAATTCCAGGTCAGCCTGGGCTAGAGTGAAACTCTACCTCAACAAAACAAAACAAAACAAAAGAAAAAGATGGGCTGGGACATGGCTCAATGGTTAAAGGTGCTTGCTTGCAAAGCCTAAAGACTCAGGTTCAACTCCCCAGAACCCATGAAGCTAAACACAGAGCTGACACATGTGTATAAGGTCACATATGCACACAAGGTGGCACACAAAGCCCAGGTGCACCAATTCTCTATTTCTCTTTTTCTCTCTTGCTCTCTCTCTTATAAAACATTAAAAAAAAAAAGAAACATGACTTCTTCCACTTACCTTCAGGCTGTGCAGTTTGAGACAGCTGTACATGCTGTCAAGGCTAATTACAATGGCATAAAGGACCCTCTGGATGAGCTTCTGTGCCTAATGTTAAGAGGAGTGTTTATAGCTGAAAGCTATGGCTTGGCGTTCTGCTTAATGATGTTGTAAAAAGGTGACTTATCAAGAGAGTCGAAGATAAACAGCTTTCTTCTCTGGCTCTTCTGGCTGTAAACCAAATTGTGTGCTCTGGTAGTATTGCCCTTCATGGAGAGACACCAATTTGGTATTTATGACGACAAATCTCATCACATATCTATTTTTCTGTATTAATGAGCTGTAGGAATGGCATTATATAAACTTTGACTTGATTACCAATATTAACTCAGCTTTGCAGCAGCCAAAGCACTACTGAAAAATAGATTTCCTTTTTTTTTTTTTTCTGTACCTCTCAACTAGGCTGTAAGTTGCATACATTCCATGTAGTTAGCACCCACAGGGTCTTATACATGGAAGGCATTAGGGACATCCTGACTGAGTACCTAAGGACTGGCAGGGTGATGCTAGGACATGGGCTGCTGCTATTCACTGTCAAAGCTGTGTTCATACCTTTTTGTTTGTTTTTGAAGCAGGGCCTCACCCCAGCCTACACTGACCTGTAGTCACTCTGACTACATTCTGTAGTCCCAGGCTGGCCTTGAACTCATGGCAATCCTCCTACCTCAGCCTCCCAAGTGCTAGGATTAAAGGTGTGCCACTGCGGTGGTTTAATTCAGGTGTCCCCCATAAACTTGTATTCTGAATACTAGGTCCTTAGCTGGTGGTAATTTGGGAACTGGAGCCTCCTGGAGGTGGTATATTTTGGGGCAGGCTTATGGGTATCATAGTAGCTTCCCCTTGCCAGTGTTTGGCACACTCTCCTGCTACTGTTGTCTACCTGATGTTGATCAGAAGGTGATGTCCACCCTCTACTCATGCCATTATTTTCCCCTGACATCATGGAGCTTTCCTTTGCATTTATAAGCCAAAATAAACCCTTTCAACCCATAAGCTGCTTTTGGTTGGGTGTTTTCTGCCAGCAACATAAACCTGACAGCAACTGTAAAATTGGTACCAAGAAGTGGAGTTATTACTGCTAGACACCTGACTGTATGGCTTTTGGCCTTCTGGAGCTGATTTGAGGAAGTAATATTGGTAGATTTGAAACCTTGGCCTAACAGACTCCTTGCAGTGCTGTAAGAACAGCTTGATGGAGCATTCTGGTCAGAGTTGAAATTCCTGAATGCAGTAAGAACTATGGACTGTGAGGTTTGGCTTATGAGGGTGAGAAAGAGCTTTGATGAGACTGGCCTAGAAGCAGTTTGTGTGAGAGGCTTCTGCTTTCTGCCTGCCTGTGTCCTGAGAATTTGTGCAGAGTTGCATTGTGTAGAAATGGACTGATGTGACCAGAAAAAAGGCAATCTTAGGGCCAAAACTGCTATCTATTCCAGCTGCAGTTGTTTGAGAGATTACAACCATTGAGATTGGCCAGCTGACTTGTATTGAGACAAGAAGAAGAAGAATGCAGACTCTTTTGAAGGGGCCTCAATGCTGAAGGAGTGTCCTGTTCATCAAAGTTGGCTTTATTCCCCATGGGATTAACAAATTGGTAGCCCACTTGTTACTATGAAGTATAACAAATGCAGGGAAGAGAGGGTCATTGAATTTGTAACATGGGTTTGGTTTTTGGAAATGGCCATGAGCAGTGTGAGACAGGCTTGTTGGGTTACCTGCATGGAGCTATGAGAATGAACCTTGGGTTGTAATAGGGACCCAGTGGAGATACCAGGACTATGAGATGTCTGCCAAGGAGAGCTGCTGGCACTAGATAAAGTTTTCCAGGACTGTGAGTAGCCTAACTGGAGGGGCAGAATTGAAGCTTCAGAGACGTGTCACTGGTTAGAGTTGTCAGACCTGGAGTTACAGAATTTGATGTTTGCCTTATTTAAAAATTTGTATTTGTTCAATTTTTCCTTATCATGCCCAATGCCATCTTATGGAGTGTGAATGCTTATTCTGTGTCATTAAGGTTTATTTATTTATTTATTTTTGTTATTATAGCTCAGCTAAAAGACCTTAGATTATAGGAATGTTTGAACATCACTGGGATTGATAAAAATTATGGAAACTTTTTAAGTTGGACTGAATACATTATTTTTTCCACTTTTTGAGGTAGGGTCTCACTCTAGCTCAGGTTGACCTGCAATTCACTATGTAGTCTCAGGATGGCTTCAAACTCATGGCAATCCTCCTACCTCTGCCTCCAAAATGCTGGGATTAAAAGTGTGTACCACCACACCCAGCTCTACATTGCATTTTTATTTTATTTTAATTTTTATTTTTTTGAGGTAGGGTCTCATTCTAGCTCAGGCTGACCTGGAATTTACTGTTGTCTCAGGGTGTCTACATTGCATTTTAAAATATTTTATTTTTATTTGTTTATTTGACAGAGAAAGAGGGAGGGAGAGAGAGAGAAAGAGAATGGGGATGCCAGGGGTCCAGCCATTGCAGATGAACTCCAGCCGTGTGTGTCCCCTTGTGTATCTGGCTAACATGGGATCTGGGGAATTGAACCTAGGTCCTTTGGCTTTGCAGGCAAATGCCTTAACCACTAAGCCATCCCTCCATTGCATTTTACATCATGGATGGTTATCAGCTAATGGGGGCCAGGGGCAGAATGTGTTGTTTGATTCAGCTGTCCTCCATAAACATGTGTTCTAAATGCTCAGACCCCAGCTGGTGGCAATTTTGGAATTGGCGCTTCCTAGAGGTGATATATTGTTGGGGCCAGCCTTATGCGTGTTCTAGCCAGCTTCCCCTTGCCAGTGTTTATTTAGTATTCTCTCCTGTTGTTGCTGTCCATCTGGTGTTGGCCAGAAGGTGATGTCCACTCTCTGTTTATGCCATCATTTTTCCCCTGCTTCCCCTCACATTTAAAAAAAATTTTTATTTTTATTTATTTATTTGAGAGAGAGAATGAAGCAGAGGAAGAAAAAGAGAGAGAAGAGAGAGAAAGAATGGGCGTGCCAGGGCCTCTAGCCACTGCAAACAAACTCCAGATGCATCCACCACCTTGTGCATCTGGCTTACGTTGTCATGGGGAATCGAACTGAGGTCTTTTGGTTTTTTAGGAAAGTGCCTTAACCACTAAGCCAATCTCTCCAGCCCTTCCCTAACATTTTTAAGTCAAAATAAACCCTTTCCTCTGACAAACTGTTCTTGGTCAGGTGTTTTCTGCCAGCAATGTGAAGCTCACTGCAATAGCCACCATGCCTGACTGGATTCATATCTTAAGGCTCATGAATATCACAAGACCTGCTTCTAGTCCAGCTCCCTGTGGAGTCCATATTCCCCTATGAAACCTCATGGACTAAAC
Organism: Jaculus jaculus; assembly: GCF_020740685.1. Lineage (NCBI taxonomy): Eukaryota > Metazoa > Chordata > Mammalia > Rodentia > Dipodidae > Jaculus > Jaculus jaculus. The sequence goes on along the minus strand of NC_059113.1, from coordinate 59,547,398 downwards.
CTCCTGCATTTCTCTTAGCTTTTTTTTTTTTTAAGATAGGGTCTTGCTTTAGCCCAGGATGACCTAGAATTCACTGTGTAGTCTCAGGCTGGTTTCAAACTCACAGTGATCCTTCTTCCTTGGTCTCCTGAGTGCTGGGATTAAAGGTATGTGCCACCATATCTGGCCTTTTTTTTTTCTTAAGAAATATTTTTAAAATTTATTTGTAAGCAGAGAGAGATAAAAGACAGACAGAAAGAATGGGTGCACCAGTGACTCTAGCTGCTGCAAATGGACTCAGATGCATGTGCCACTTTGTGTACCTGGCTTTACATGGGTACTGGGGAATTGAATTTGGGTCCTTAGGCTTTGCAGGCAAGTGCCTAAACTGCAAAGCCATCTCTCCAGCCCAACAATTCCTTTGGAGGGCCATGTTTCTTGAGGACCTTCTTGTCTTTCAAACTTACAGGAATGGCCCATTAAACTCTGCTTACACCATCTTAAGGCTTCACTAAAGTTTCAACCTTTTGTATAGTCCTCCAAAAAAACAGTTCTAAAAAGCTAAGATGCTGGGCGTGGTGGTGCATGTCAGTACTCAGGAGGCAGAGGTAGGAGGATTGCTGTGAGTTTGAGGCCACCCTGAGACTACATAGTGATTTTCAGGTCAGCCTGGGCTAGAGTGAGACTCTGCCTTGAAAAATAAAAAAAATTAAAAAATTAAAAAAAAAGAGAGAGACTAAGAACCACTTGATGAAGCTTATAGCAGTAATGATCCCACTCTTGGTACCAATTTTCTGTGTCTATTACCTTCTTTTATATTATATATATATATATATATGTATATATCATTATATATATGTATATGTATATATCATTATATATATGTATATATATATATAAAAGAAATATATTATTTCTTTATTTGAGAGAGAGAATGGGCATGCCAGGACCTCTAACCACTGCAAATGAGCTCCAGATACACGTGCCCCCTTGTGCATCTGGCTTACATAGGTGCTGGAGAGTCAAACCTAGATCCTTTGGCTTTGCAGGCAAATGCTTTAACCGCTAAGCCATCTCTCTAGCCCCTTTGTTACCTTTTTGTTGCTGAGACAAAATACCTGACAGAAGTCACTTTAAGGAGCAAAGAGTTTATTTCAGCTTACAGTTCCAGAGGGTAGAGTTCACCATGGCAGGGAAAGCAAGGCAGGAGCAAAAAGCCAGCGTCACATCAGCAGGGTGGAAGCAGAGTGAATGAATGCTGGTGCTCAGCTAGCTCTCTTATACCGCCCATGGAACGGCACTACCACAGTTAGGGTAAATCTTCTCACCTCTGCTAATCTAACCTAGAAAATCCCTAACAGACATGTCAAAAGATTTGTTTCCATGGCGATTCTAAATCCTGTCAATTTGACAACTGGAGTTTAACCATCATACCAAGTTATCTAATTCCTCTCTACATGATGGTTTGAAGCTACCTCTGGAACTGTTGGGAGGGTGAAATGAGTTCATGCATCCAAAGGTAAGCTACCATGAATCCTATCCAGGAAAGAAAAAATCAGTGACAATGGGCCTGTGTTTGTACACCTTGCAAGATGAAAGTACAGCTGGATGAGGAGCTCCCACAGAGCCTGTTTCCTCACCTGGGGAAGGAGGATAATAAGAGCACTTCCTACCCCAAGTGTTATTGTAACCACTGCATGAATGACCACCACCCAGCAATGAGCACATTACAAGTGCTGCAATTGGCTGGCCCACAGGAAGTCCTCAGTGAATGTCATCTTATCGTGTCATCATGGTGACACCTGAAGGAAGAAGGGCAGGAGGCATGGGGAAACCACAGTCACCTGGCTGGAGTTTCCCGTCGTTGGCTGCAGCCCCTTTCTTGATGAGGTGGCTGATCTGGAGGTAGGGCCCATTCTGAATAACGATCAGGCCCAATCCCAGGCTGCCCACAGTGAGTCTGGTCTGCTGTGTTTTGCTCAAGTTGTGTACAGAGGTCTTTTCCTTGAGGATAACACCTTTCTCTAACAGAATGAAAAGAACTTGTTTCAGTTATTATCAAAACAACAGCATGGCAGAGGTCCATGGAGTTCTAAAGCTAGACTCTTGAAGCACTTACTCCATTTTCTCATCAGTAAACTGAGTATTATACAGTGTAAGAGAATTAAATGACACAGTTAAAGGGGTTTTGTATAGTGCCTGGCATATCACGGGACCTTAATATCAGTTAGCATTGTTCATCCAGTTAACGAATGTTGGTGCAGGCCCGGGTTTACCATACTGAGCCAGATTGCTTTGTTGCCCTTAGTAGAGAGGCTGTTCTAAGTCAGTTATGCAAATATAAGATGGATACCAGACTGAATACATGCAATGATGGCACGAGTTAAGGACAGCAACTCTCATCTGGGGAAGGGGACCGGTTTCCTTGAGGGAGGTAATATGAATCAAGGCTGAAGGGACCAACAGGAAATATTTAGGCAAAGGAGGATAGGAGGGAGCACACTGTTTGGAGGTTGTGAGACAACAAGGAACCAGCCTTGGTGGGAAGAGGTGGACTAAAGGGTGAGGAGTGGGAGGTGCAGTGGCTGGGCAGATGGGCAGATGCAGGTTTACCTTAAGGGGTAAGCTAACCCAGGCATGCTGGCTCATGCCTTTACTATCAGCACCTGGGAGGCTGAGGTAGGAGGATCTGTAAGACCAAGACCAGCCTGGGCTAGAATGAGACATTGCCTCAAAAACAAAACAAAAAAGGAAAGCAGTAATTTAAGCTAGACATAATGAGGCTTACATTCTGTTTTCTAAAAATATTTATTTATTATTTACTAGAGAGAACATGAGAGAGAGAGAGAGAGAGAGAGAGGGAGAGAGGGAGAGAATGGGTACACCAGGGGCTTTAGCTACTGCAAAAGAACTCCGATGCATCTGCCACCATGGGCATCTGGCTTACATGGATTATAGGGAATTGAACCTATGTCCTTACACTTTGCAGGCAAGTGTCTTAACTGCCAAGCCATCTTTCCAGCCCTGCATTCTATTTTTAAAACCTCTCTGGCTGCTAGGTGGTGTGTGGAACCCAGAGTAGATCTGAGAAATAAAAGGTACTACGGGCTCCCAGGCCAGTCATGCCTCTGACAGCAGACGACCCAAGCAGCATCTGGGAGTTAAATCCAAAGGCCTTAACCATGTGTCAAACAACCTGTTTTCTATAGAACCAAATCTCACAAACAAATTTCTAGGATTTCTAGGTGTGGTGATCTGAAACAATAAGTTACTTCCACCAGAGGAAGCATCTAGAAGGTTCTCTTTTTCAGAACACAGAAAGCTTCTGGGGAGAGCTATTTTTAGCACACCCCTCCAGCATTCCATGCACAACTCCTTCCACAAGAAGCAGTGACACTCTGCAACTCGCCAAGCCTTTGCCATGTCCATATGACTATGGTGTTTTCCCGGCCACTGCTGAAAGGGGGGGCTCCTCTAACTGTCCATGTGCAGCTGTGGGACACAAATGTCCTTTGCCCATCTCCAGCCTCAACTTACAAGTTAAAAGAGTTTAATTATATAACCTATGAAGCCTTGTATCAAAAGACAGCAGGGGGCTGGAGAGATGGCTTTGCTGTTAAGGTGCCTGCCTACAAAGCCCAAGGACCCAGGTTCAATTCCCCAGCACCCACATAAGCCAGATGTACAAGGTGGTGCAAGCGTCTGCAGTGAATGAAGATCCTGATAGGCCCATTCTCTCTTTCTCTTAAATAAATAAATAGGGCTGGAGAGATGGCTTAGCAGTTAAGCCCTTGCCTATGAAGCCTAAGGACCCCGGTTCGAGGCTTGAGTCCCCAGGACCCACCTTAGCCAGATGCACAAGGGGGCACATGCATCTGGAGTTTGTTTGCAGTGGCTGGAAGTCCTGGCGCGCCCATTCTCTTTCTCTCTCTCTGCCTCTTTCTCTCTCTGTCACTCTCAAATAAATAAAAATAAACAAAAAATATTTATATTTAAAAATAAATAAAAAAATACTTAAAAAAAAAAGGCAGCAGGGTTAAGTGAAAGAAGCCTCTGAGAGAGCTCCAAGCTCCCCGTGGAAAGGACAAAACTCTAGAAAGCAATGACAGTGTGAGGCAGTGGGTAGAGAAAGGAATTGGCCTCCCACAGGCAGCTTCAGGGTAATTGAGGTGTGGTGGATCTGTCCCCTACCTTGAAAAAAACAAGGGGTTTAGAGAGACTTTATTAGATTAAGAGAAGGAAAGTGCAGAGAACTTCTGCCATGTGGAGGGCAAGGAGGAGGGTAGAGCCCGTGTGGGAGCAAGGGTCTCCCTCTGCCATCCCAGACCAAGGCCGGCTGTGGCGGGGGAGGCCTACCAGAGCAGAGACCTGGAGGTTCAGACATCAGGAGAGAGGAAGTGCCATCTTGACTGTGGTAGTGGTTCAAGGGGAGGCAAGATGTACACTTGTCAACACTCTATCCACTGAAAAGGGAGGCTCCTGAAGGCCCCAAAGATAGGAGGATCTCTGAGTTTCAGGTCAGCCTGGGATAGAGTGAGACCCTATCTCGGAAAAGAAAAAAAAAAAAAAATCCCCAAAGAAGAAAAAAGTCTTGACGTATAGATAATAGTGAGAGGTTAGTTACCAGGCCAGCAGTGTGGGTGCACCCACTTTACACAGGAAGAGGTGTGAGGAAGGGTTGGAACCCTGGGGCATCACCCTCTTCCCACTCCCCATTTACCAGTTTTGGATTTTCTGGAGATCATCTCCATGGCTTGGGGAGGCTCTCCTGAGCCTCCCCAGCCCCCCAACCCGTGCTGGGGTTGGCACTCTGTCCAACTCCCAACAGTTTGGAATCCTCAAAGCACCAGCGCACGGCGCCAGACCACAGGGGAGACATCGGCGCGGTTCCCTTGAGTGACCACCAGAGAGCGCTGCGAGGCTGCCTCCCAGAAGCTGGGCAGCAGTGTGGTCACCAGGTGGCTTCAGTGGACCCTGGAAAACGTGGCAAGGGTGAAAATTCCAATGTGGTAAAATCTTCGATGGAAAGAATGGAATTTCTGTGGGGAGAAATATGGTGCAGGCTCAAGCCAGGCTTTCACTGGTAGTGAGACACAAAAATGGTGACAAGGAGAGAGCACTGGAGTGTGCCTCAAAGTGTGAGGATCCCCAATGTTCCTAGTAATAATGGCTTTAGAAATATTTTTATTAGCCGGGCACACTCCTCTAATCCCAGCACTAGGGAGGCTGAGGTAGGAGGAGCACCATGAGTTCAAGGCCACCCTGAGACTAGACTAGAGTGAATTCCAGGTCAGCCTGAGCCAGAGTGAGGCCCTACCTTAAAGACTCAAAAAAAAAAAAAAAAAGGTATTTTTATTTATTTATTAGAGAGAGAGAATGGGTACACCAAGACCTGCCATGCAAATGAACTCCAGACCAGATGCATCCATTACTCTGGTAGTCAGGCTTTGCTGCTCGCACAGTGATGGCATTTAAATATTGTTCCATAAGCAGCTCCAGCTGCTTTCCCACTCCACTTTATCTGTGGGTGTTTTAGGTGAAGAAAAACCAACAATGCCCTGAAAACAGCAAGCCACTATTAAGAGGGATTACAACTTCCTTCCTTCTTCCAAAATAATCCATCCACCCGCACACTCACTCTTACAACAGATCTTTTTTATTTTTATTTTTTTTATTACAACAGATCTTTACTGGAGCTTGCTCTGCAGCTCGTGGGGATGCTGAGGTCACAACAGGAGACAAGATAGACAGCGGCTCTATCCTCTGACACCTTGTGTTCTAAAACTAGATGAAGAGGGAAAAAGACCCAAAAGATAGTAAAAATGTAAATGCTGGGCGTGGTGGCACACGCCTTTAATCCCAGCACTCGGGAGGCAGAGGTAGGAGGATTGCTGAGAGTTCGAAGCCACCCTGAGACTACATAATTAATTCCAGGTTTGCCTGGACCAGAGTGAGACCCTACCTTAAAAAACCAAACAATAAAAAAATAAAAATGTAAATAATAAACCACAAAGGGGAGAATTTTAGGAAAATATAATTTATAGAAAATCTAGGAGAAAGAGAAAATAAAATAATGAGGTGGACTGTGCTCTAATGGAGTGTGTCAGTGAGCCGTGTGGCCCAGACAACTGAGCCCTTTCAACAAAGGGTAACCAAGAGCTGCTGGGGAAGGGGCTGGGGTCCTGGCACAGGGCCCAGAATTTTGCTGTGAACCTAGGTAGGTCTCAGCTTAGTCTGCTGCTTCTCTGGCTCTACTCAAATAATAAACCAGCCCAGATTTTTCATGGATAAATCCTCATACAAAGGGCTACTCTCACCCTCCTGGTTTCTTTTTCTGTCTTTATTATTTTTCTATGAGAGAGAGAGAGTTGGTGCACCAGGGCCTCCAGCCACTGCAGTCAAACTCCAGACATGTGAGCCATCTTGTGTGCATGTGCGACCTTGCTTGTGTCACCTTGTGCATTTGAGACTACATAGTGAATTCCAGGTCAGCCTGGGCTAGAGTGAGACCCTGCCTTGAAAAACAAACAAACAAACAAACAACAACAACAAAAGGAAATACACTCATGCCTTATTGAGATACAATAATTGAAACATTTTTCTTTGTGAAACAGGGTGTCATGTAGCCCAGCTGATCTGGAACTCTGTATAGCCAAGGATGACTGTGAACCTCTGTTCTTTCTGCTTCCCCTTTCCCAGTACTGGGGTTGCAGAATGTAGGGCCCAAATAACTCCCCAAGAGCTCCCTGCCACTCAATGTCTTTCCTAGAGAACCCAGACCACAGTAACTAGTGCCAGAGATAACCCCAAAGCAACGATGCTGGAGGGGAGTGGTGAGACTGGAGAGATGGCTCAGTGGTTAAAGTCACTTGCTTGCAAAGCCTGTTAACCTAGCCATCCGAGTAAAGCCAGTCACAAAAGTGATGATTTGCAGTGGCACTGACCTACTCATATATACACACATTCACTCATGTGCAAATAAACACACAAATAATTTTTAAATTTTTACTTATTTACGTATGTGAGAGAGAGAGAGAGAGAGAGAATGAGCATGCCAGGACCTTCAGCTACTGCGAACTCCTGACGCATGTGCCACCTTGTACATCTGGCTTTATGTGGGTACTGGGGAATCAAACCTGGGTCTTTAGGCTTCACAGGCAAGCACTTTAACCACTAAGTCATCTCTCTAGCTCCACAAATAATTATTTAAAAAAAATGCTAATAGGGGATTGGGAATTGTGCCACCCATAGCATAATGAGGGCCCATGCACAGCAGTAGAGGGATGTAGGTAGCCTCTGGCACAGGGAAGCTTTAAGATGCAAAATGTTCTATTGGTCACAGACAGGATGGTATACCAGGATGGTATATCATGTATTAGACATTTCTTGGGCCAGAAGTCAGTAGGCAAGAACCATCCCAGGCACGACAGCAGTGAAGTATTATTATACATGGAAATAGAGAGCTCCCAGGTTTGGCACCCAGGTGATACCTGGCTGCTGCAGTACACTTTTGTCCCATTTTTGGTACTAAATGGGCAAATATAACTCCCACAGCCTAAAAATATACATGGCAACCAGAGGTTTAAAGTAGGAGTGGGGATTCTAAGCCGCACCAACTTAGAGCCAGCCAGAGCATCAGAAGTGCTGCAGAATGGTAAGAAGAGTCTTGATTAGGCAGAAGAGGAGCTATGAGAATGTCAGTTGTGTCTCAAGTGATAAATTGCCTGCAGGAAAAGATGCCCACCAGGATCTTGAAGGACCTACTGTCAGACCCTAAAAAGAGCAAATCAAAGTTGAGGACTGGAGAGTTAAAAATGATAAAGCCGAGCCAGGCATGGTGGCACACGCCTTCAATCCCAGCAGCGGGAGAGGAGGCTGAGGTAGGAGGATCGCTGTGAGTTCAAGGCCAGCCTGAGACTTCCTAGTGAATTTCAGGTCAGCCGGGGCTAGAGCGAGACCCTACCTCGAAAAATCAAAAAAATAAATAAATAAAGAAAGAAAGAAAGAAGATAAAAAATACAGATATGCTACTTTTTTCAGTAATTCAATTATTCATTTCTCTAAAAAGTGTGTAAAAGTATATAGCTCTCATCCACAAGGTATATATGAATGACATTTAAAATGGAAGCTTTAGTTACTGTTTCTTTTTATCAAAGTCTTTAGTGTACTATACCTATACTGTAGGGGTTTTTGTTGTTGTTGTTGTTGTTTTTGGAGGTGGGGTCTTGCTCTAGTCCAGGATGACCTGGAATTCACTATGTTGTCTCAGGGTGGCCTCGAACTCAGGGTGATCCTCCTACCTCTGCCGCCCTAGTGCTGGGATTAAAGGCGTGCACCACGCCTGGCCATACTGCAGTTTTCAATGAACCTCACATGCTTTTGTATTCTTTCAGATTGTTTGCTATGTATAAAAGAAGCTCACTGCAAAATGTTTGAAGGAAAAAGAAATTCAGAACTTCCCCGAAATGTATATTTAAAAAAGGTTCTGCAATATACATACAAGCATGCCTGACATTCCCACCTTCTTCCCTCCCTGCTTCTCCCTTTTAGTTCAAATCATGTGGTAAGGTCTTGCTTTAGCCCAGGCTGACCTAGAATTCACTCTGTAGTCTCAGGCTGGCCTCCAACTCACAGTGATCCTCCTACCTCTGCTTCCTGAGTGCTGGGATTAAAGGCGTGCACAACACCCAGCTCTTAAGAGTTGTTTTTATGTGAAAATAGTGGGGAGTTGCAAAAATCATTAGTTTGGCATGGTGGGATTACACCTTGCCATCCCAGCACTTGAAGTCTGAGGCAAAGGGATTTTTGAATTCCAAGCCTGCCTAGGCTACATAGTGAAGTCCAGTCTCAAATATATATACAATTAGAGTATACTGTAAAATTCTGTGATGTGTACAGCACTAAGGGTCCTGTGGCAAATGCTGCACCATGCTGCATGGGTGCCTCTTCAAGGCTGAGACTGTGCCCCAGCTATTGAGTGACAGATCTCAACTGCTGGTCTTCTGGAAGAATTGCCCTTGGCTGAAGAGAGCTGCCTTCCCCAAGGTCATGTTTCACTTAAGGGAGGGGGTAGCCAGCATCCAAATGCTGGACAGTGCTGGGAATGGAAATGCTTGGTCCCCTACTCAAGCAACTCACCCTCCCTCTGGTCAGCCAACAACCCCTGGGCCTGCAACTGACTTCTGTCCAGTGCCACCTCCTTTGTCTCCCCACAGAAGGTGGTCCTGAAAGCACTCCCTAATAAGCTTCCTGCGAGCCGCTCACTAATCTCTCATCACTGAGCCCCTTCCAGAGGAGCCAACCTGAGACAAGCTGCGATCTGAGCCCTGTGTGCACACCGCCAACCTCTGGATGTGACTCATTTGTCTCCGCTAACCCAGAAGCCTCAGGTGTACACAGGGGCATATCCACCAAACTCAGCCCGTGTCATAGACTTGATCCCTGGAGGAAGGATGTTTGTTATCCTGTCAGGCTAAAGATACTCCTTACAGTGAAGAGTTACTGTGCAGTCTCTTCCACAGCTTGCCCAGAAGTCCCATCTGGATTTAGCCTTTTCAGAGCTGAGGCCTACCATTGATCACAAGAAAGCACTCCATGTTCAGGGCCCTTAGACAGCCACAGTGTGGCTATTTATGTTTTCAGGCTGCAGGCATTGCTCCCTCCTGGGGGCCGTCTGTGTTCTTCTGGGTCCTCAAGGGTTTTTTGCCATAAGGAAACGGGTGGTTCATCCCGCGATAGAAAAGCCACAGCTGGGCTGAGAGATGGCTTAATGGTTAAGGTGCTTGCCTGCAAAGGTTAACGACCCCAGTTGGATTCCCCAGTACCCACATAAAGCCAGATGCACAATGTGGCACATGTGTTTGGAGTTCATTTGCAGCAGCTGGAGGCCCTGACATGCCCATTCTCTGTTTCTCTGCCTGCAAATAAATAAAAATTAAAAAAAAAAAAGACAAGTGTGGTAGCACATGCCTTTAATCCCAGAACTCAGGAGGCAGAGGTAGGAGGATCACCTTGAGTTCAAGGCCAGCCTGAGACTACAAATTGAATCCTAGAACAGACTGGGCTATAGCAAGACCTGACCTCAGAAAGCACCCCCACCAAAAAAAAAAAAAAAAAAAAAACCAAACCAAAAAACGCCCTGCTGTTTTCTTCGGGTGAGACAGGGAGATGGGGGAAGGAGGCCCAGAGAGGCAACATGAATTCTCAAGTTTTAATCAGCAGCAGGGCTGGGGCTAGAACATACATCTGTACCTTTTTGGTTCCACCACATCACCCTCCCAAACCCATTATTTGCTGCTACTAAAATTTAGACTGAGAGCTGGGCGTTTTTCTTTTTCTTTAGTTTTTAAATCCCACCATCAGAAGGCAGCCTGGGGCTACATAGTGAGTTCTAGGTTAGCCTTGGCTAGTGTGAGACCCTACCCTGAAAAAAAAACCAAACTAAAACAAAACCATTACTAGTTGTGGTGGCACATACCTTTAATCCCAGCAATAGAGAGGCAGAGGTAGGAAGATCACTGTGAGTTCAAGGCTAGTCTCGAACTACTGAGACCTTGCCTCAGGGAAGAAAACAAAACAAAGCACCTCATATATATTGGCTGAGAGCTGGGCATGGTGGCGCATGCCTTTAATCCCAGCACTTGGAAGGTTGAGTGTAACGGTTTGAATCAGATGTCTCCCATAAACTCATGTGTGTTGAATGATGACTGGTTCCTAGCTGATGGCAATTTGGGAGGAGGCGCCTTGCTGGAGGAGGTGTGCTGCTGGGGGCAGGCTTAGGGCTGTTACAGTCAGCTCCCCCTTGCTAGAACTAGGCTCACTCTCTTGCTGCTGTTTCCACCTGCTGTGGCAGAGGTGACATCCAGCCTCTGCTAATCACATCTTTCTCTTGCCATCATGGAGCTTCCCCTTGAGACTGTAAGCCCAAATAAACCCTTTCTTCCCATCAGCTGTCTCTGGTTAGGTGTTTGTCCTAACAAGGAGGTGACTGCAACACTGAGGTAGGAGGATCACTGTGAGTTTGAAGCCAGCCTGGACATAGAGTGAGTTCCCAGTTATCCTACGGTAGAGTGAGACTCTGCTTCAGAAAACCAAAACTAGGGCTGGAGAGATGGTTTAGGGGTGAAGCCTAAGGACCCATGTACAACTCTCCAGATCCCACATAAGCCAAATGCACAAGGTGATGCAAGTGCACAAGGTGGTGTACCAATTCTTTCATAAAAAAATTATAAAACCTCACACACAAAAAAACGAAACTAATGGAAAGATGGCTTAGCAATTAAGGTGCTTGCTTGCAGAGCCTGAAGACCCAAGTTTAATTCCTCAGAGACCCACATAAACCAGATGCATAAAGGGGCACATGCATCTGTTTGCATGTTTATTTGTAGTGGCTGGATACTCTGGCGTGCCCATTCTATCTGCCCCCTCTCAACATGGATAAATAAGATAAAAAATTATAAAACAACAATAAAAAAAACCTCAAAACTAGCAGCCAGGAATGGTGGCACATGCCTTTAATCCCAGGATACTGAAGCAGAGGTAGGAGGGTCGCTGTGATTTCAAGGCCACCCTGAAACTACTTAGTGAATTCCAGGTCAGCCTGGGTAAGAGAGACCCCACCTAAAAAAGCAAGACAAACAACAACAACAACAACAACAAAAAAAAAAAAAAAAAAAAAAACTGAAAAACAAAACTAAAAGAAAAGATAGACTGAGCTATAGAGGAAACTGTTCTGTCCTGTAGATATCAGAGAGTTGGAATCAGCAGCTCTATTGAAGGCAAGAATATGATATATGGCTGAAAATGTAAAATAATGGGAAATCTGTAAACAGTATATTTTGTTCCAGATAACTCTACCCTCAATCCTAGTTGGTAGGAAGGGTTTGAATAGCTCACTGTTATCTATAGTGATGTACAACCATTAATCTGATAAAAATATTTTAAAATCTTTTAACTCAATCTACTTTAGTCTGATATTTAGAACCTTTGATGGATGAAAAGACAGCATGACAGCCAGAGAAATTTGCTAGTATAGAAAAAAAGAATTTATATTGTATTTTAAAAATATTTTATTTATTTATTAGAGAGAGAGAGAGAAAGAAAAAAAAAAAGAAAGGAAAGGGGCAAATAGGAAGAGAAAGAATGGGCACACCAGGGCCTCTAGCCACCACAACAAATTCCAGATGCATGCAGCACCTTGTACATCTGGTGCTATGTGGGTACTGGGAAATTGAACTTAGGTCCTTAGGCTTTGCAGGCAAGCACCTTAACAGCTGAGCCATCTGTCCAGCCCTATATTGTATGCTTTTTAAGAAAGTATTTTATTGGGGAGGTAATATGATGGAGAATGGAATTTCAAATTGGAAAGTGTGGGGGTGGGGAGGGAGGGAATTACCATGGGATATATTTTATAATCATGGAAAATGTTAATAAAAATTTTTAATTAAAAAAAAAAAGTCGGGCTGGAGGGATGGCTTAGCCGTTAAGGCATTTGCCTGCAAAGCCAAAGGACCCAGGTTCGATTCCCCAGGACCCACGTTAGCCAGATGCGCAAGGGGGCACATGCATCTGGAGTTCGTTTGCAGTGACTAGAAGCCCAGGCATGTCCATTCTCTCTCTCTCTCTGTGTCTCTCTCCCTCTTTCTCTGTCAAATAAATAAATAAACACTTGATTTTTTAAAAAAAAGTATTTTATTATTTGCAAGGGGGGAAGAGAGGAGAGCGAGCGAGCGAGTGAGCATGCATGCCAGGGACTCTTGCCACTGCAAATGAATTCCAGATACATGCTCCACTTTGTGCATCTGTCTTTGTATGGATACTAAAGATTCAAACCTGGTTGTCAGGCTTGCAGGCAAGTACGTTTAACTGCTGAGTCACCTTCCCAGCCTATATTATATATATTTTAAGATTTTTAAAATTTATTTGCAATGACAAAGAGAGGGAGAGAGAGAGAGAGAGAGAGAGAGAGAGAGAGAGAGGGAGGGAGGGAGGGAGGGAGGGAGGGAGGGAGGGAGGCAGGCAGGCAGGGAGGGGATATGAATATGGGTGTATCAGGGATTCAGCTGCTGCAAATGAACTCCAGATGCATGTGCCACTTTGTGCACCTAGCTTCATGTGGGTACTGGGGAATTGAACTCAGGTTGTTAAGCTTTGCAGGCAAATATCATTAAGTGCTGAGCCATCTCTCCAGCCTACATTGTATGTTTTAAACAAAAGAATCAAGTCAGTATCATTCTACTCCGTTAGAGTTTAGAATAGTCACAAGCTGTGACACAGCTGATCTCGGCCGGTCATGAGCACCAATGGGTGGACACTGCACAGAACTCAGTACTGCACAGTGACAGCTTCTCCCATCAGTGGACAACCAAAAGAGCAGACAAGAAGACACAACTATGACCGTCAAACTTCTCCAGTACTTAAAAAAAAAGTGAAGGGCTGGAGAGATGGCTTAGCAGTTAAGCGCTTGCCTGTGAAGCTTAAGGACCCTGGTTCGAGGCTTGATTCCCCAGGACCCACGTAACCCAGATGCACAAGGGGGCGCACGCCTCTGGAGTTCATTTGCAGTGGCTGAAGGCCCTGGCGCGCCCATTCTCTCTCTCTCTCTCTCTCTATCTGCCTCTTTCTCTCTCTGTCTGTTGCTCTCAAATAAATAAATAAAATAAACAAAAAAAAATTTTTTTAAAAAGTGAAGACCCACTGCAGAAATGAGGTATGTATTCTACCTAGATCCTTAGACTATGTGAATTATCTATGTCAAGGTCTGTGTCAGAAGAACATACATTATGGAATTACAAACAACAACAACAAAAACTTTCCCCAAGAGACCACTGTTTGGATGGTTAGTCCTTAGCAGCAGTCAAATCCTTCCTTCCCAGTCTATGTGTTGCCGTGGATAACTGCACATTTCTGCAAGGATGTTGGATTTGGTGGAATTTGAAACCTCCTGAAATTTTGTGGACATGCAGGCATTCCAAAAATAGAGAAGGATGTCATTCTTTTAGGTCTTTCTAGAGATGGCCCTTTTGGAAAAATGAGCATCTCATTTGCTGCATGGAGTACCCTCTGAAAATGCTGATCGAGAGGCAAGGTTAATGGTGAAATCACCCACGCGCCACAGAAAAGAAAATCCCCACTAGAGAGCAGAATAGACAGGTCATCTGTACTGGTAACAAATTATACAAGAGTCTTATTTCTTCCTGTTTATGCATTTAATCTAATACATTCCCTCATACCTTTACTTTGTAAACAGTGACACTAAAAACCCACTTACAGCGGGCTTGGTGGCACAAGCCTTTAATCCCAGCACTCAGGAGGCATAGGTAGGATGATTGCTGTGAGTTTGAGGCCACCCTGAGTCTATGCAGTGATTTCCAGGTCAGCTGGGCTACAGTGAAACCCTACCTCAACGCCCCTCCCCCCCCAAAAAACACTCAAGACCAAAGCCAGCCTTTCCAATTCCTCCATTATCAGCAAGGCCTTACCTCTATCTATATGACATGCAAATCTGTCCATGTTTTTCTATTTGCGGGGGGGGGGGGGGGGGAGGGAAGGAGGGAGGGAGAATATGAATGGGTGTGCCTCTTGCAAATTCCAGATGCATGTAACACTTTGTGCATCTAGCTTTACCTGGGTACTGGAGAACTGAACCTTGGCAGGCAGGCTCTAAGCAAGCACCTTTAACCACTGGGCTATATCTGGTGTGCTTGTTTTCATCTCTGACCCTCTCCCTTCAATCTCCACTATGGACTTTTACAAATTATGTAAGGTGATGGCACTTTCCTCGCTGAAAACCTTCCAGTTCCTTCCCAATGCATTTGGAACAAAATCCAAACATACATTTTGTTTATTATTTATTGACAGGGTCTTGCTGTGTAGCACAGGCTGGACTCCAGTTGGGCACGGGCCACCACTCCTCGTGGCTCCAAGTCCCCATTACTGGCCTCTCCTTACCTTTTCTCATACCCTCTCTAGTCATACAGGGCACTTCGAGGATCCCTGAATGTGACAATCTCTGTCCCTGCCTTCTCCCTAAATGCTGGTCGTGCATTTGCTGCTTCCTGTCTCTGGGACAGTCTTGAAGATCTTCAGAGCAAAGATACTGAAGATTCCAGTGTCTCAGTGGAAATACGTGCTTACCAGACCATCATGACTAGCCCTTATGACTCTGAATCCCATGAAGCTCGTAGAGCAACATCTGAAATTACGTTTACTTATTTATTTATTTTTTAATTTTTCGAGGTAGGGTCTCATTTTAATCCAGGCTGACCTGGAACTCACTATGCAGTCTCAGGGTGGCCTTGAACTCACAGAGATCCACCTACCTCTGCCTCCCGAGTGCTGGGATTAAAGTCGTGCGCCACCACGCCCGGCTGAAATTACGCTTATAAACATAGGCTTTAAGTTTGTCTGTGTCTTTTCCCCATCAGCACGTAAGCTTCCAGGCGCTGGAAACCGTCCACCGCGGCGTCCCTAGCACCTCAGGGCCCAGTGGGCGTCCGGAGCCGGGTCGTGCGTGGGGCGCTCCGGGGGCTGACAGCCGCCCCAGCGAGGTGACCGCGGCCTGCCGGGCGCCGCCTCCGGTTCTCGGGCGACGCGCACCCCCGAGAAAGGCCAGACGCGGCGGGGCCCGCGGGAAGCCCGCGGCCCGGAGAGCCGGCCGCCCTCGCCGGCGCCGCGGCTTCGCTTCCGGGTGAGGGGCGGGCAGGGCCGAGCAGTTCCGGGGCGGGCGGCGGCTGCTGGTCCCGGGCGCGCGGAGGGCGCGAGCGGCGCGCGGGGGCCGAGGGGCGCGAGGCGGCGGCGGCGGCGGCGGCGGCGGCGGCGGCGCGGGGGACTCCGGGCCCCGGCGGCGGCCCATGGGGCGGGAGGCGTGAGGCCGCGGCCTGCCCGGGGCTCGGGGGGTGGGGGGAGCGGGGCGGGGAGATGGATAAACTGACCATCATCTCAGGATGTCTCTTTCTGGCCGCCGATATCTTCGCCATCGCCAGCATCGCCAACCCGGACTGGATCAACACCGGCGAGTCGGCGGGTGAGCGGCGGGCTGGGCCGGGGGGCGCCGGGGGGCGGGAGGAGGCGGGGCCGGGGCTGACGGAGGGCGCGAGGCGGCGGCCGGCCTGGAGGAAGGGGCCGGGCGGCCGCGGAGGACGCGAGCCGAGCCCCCTCGGCCCACCCCCGGCTTTGTGAAAAGTGGCTGGCTCGGGAGACCCGGCTGACGGGCGCCCCGGGGCCCGGACGCCGGAGCTTCGCTGTGGGCTTAGAAAGAAGTCGCGGGGCGAGACGGGCGGAAACGGCGGGGGCACTGGAAACCCGGCGGCGGGGCTGCGGAGGGCGGCGGGGCCGCGGAGGGCGGCGGGGCCGGGGGAGTCGGCTCCCACCGGCGCCCCTCCGCTGTCCCCGCGGGGGCTGCGGCCCGGCGAGACGCAGGTTCCCGGCGCCCGGGCCACCCGACGCGGCAGGGTTCACGGTGGTGGCGTCGGGTGGGCGCAGGCCGCGGGGGTCGGAGTCCCCTGGCCCTCTGCGCTCGCCGCTTCCCATTTTCCCTTTGAAGTGCACGTAGGGATGGATGGAGATAAATCTAGCTTTATTTTAGGCCCTGGAGCTATAATGATACTCAATAATCAACTCGCACCTTTCATTCCAGCGCATCGCCCAAAACGCTGTAGAGGTCTTACTAGTAGTTACAGAATTAAATAACACCTGAGAGTCGCAGGCAGCCCCGCGGCCGAAGCTGAGGCTGCGGTTAACACTGTTGAGCTGGAAGGCGGTCATCTTCCGAAGGGTATCCCAGGTGAATGCGTTGGCAGCATTCTCAGCTCAGCCCATCGCTTCCCTGTTTCTCACCCAGACCTGTGAGACCAAACCAAATTCATGTTAACCAGCCGCCAGGAGTGCTGCTCAGGATGATGGGATGGTCGTGGTTTTTAACTGGTCAGTGCAGGTGGAGGGCATGGGGGCTTCTGGGAATGGCAAGAGCTCTCTGAATAATTTGTTATTAAAATGTATCACGATGCTGCCAAACTCTTTAAGTATCACGGTTCTCTGTTTATTCTGCAATATTTTTAGCTCTTAAAAAAAAACGTAGCTGGACATTTGTTGCTTCCTCCCCCCTCCCTCCCTTCGCTCCTCTAATCTAGATCTAGTAACACAAAATCGCGCTGTCAGACTTACCGGTTATTAAAATAACACTCTGAGGATTTCTGCTACTTTCCTTCCCTGTGGAGTTTCAGTAGAGACCTTAGCTGTGAAATACATAAAGGAAGCTTCAGGATGGTTTAGAATTTGGGGACATTGTGGGTTTTATTTCTGAGTTGCTGATTCCTGACAATTTGTGCAATTCTATATGACGATCACCTCACCATTGTTTTTGTCCTAATTTCGTGTATAGTGACTATGTGACTGGTATATGAGACTTTCTTTGGACATTTTATACTTAGGAGCAAAGGAGTTTCATTAGTAGAGAGGTCCATTTTTTTGGTTTTGGTTTTTCCAGGTAGGGTGTCTAGCCCAGGCTGACCTGGAATTCTCAAGCTGACTTCAAAGTCATAGTGATCCTTCTGCCTCCTGAGTGTTGGGATTAAAGGCATGCACCACCACACCAGGCTTTTTTTTTTTTTTTTAACATTTTAATGAAGAGTTTTAATACATGGACATAACGAAATGTTATTGTATTCCCCTCGTCCATCCCCCTGCCACTCTTACTCCATGGAGTATGTTCTTTCCAGGCATTCCTTCTGGTTTGATATCTCATTCCTTTTGCTCTCTGTTGATGGGCTCAACATCGCGCAGGTCTTGTGGGACTACAACTGTTGTGAGGACACAGATGGACTGGTCAGTACATGTCTGGAGGACAGTGAGAGATCCTTTTTCCAAAGAAGCTTTGGGTAGAATCCCCATAGATGATAGACTGAATGTCCATGAGGAAGACAGTATTGCAGAGGGAATGGGTGCATTGCATAGGAGAAGAGAGAGGTGATGGATTAGCATTCCTGGACTGATGGCAAGGGGACGCGCTGCTTACTACATTCAAAAGAAAGCAAGGCTGGGATGGTTTGGCTCTTTCAGATGCGCAGTTCCAGTCTTTGGCTGTGACTTCCTCACACATGGCAGTTCACTAACCCAAAGTTTGCAGGGAGCAGAAAGTGTTTGAAAGAAAGGAAATGGCTGTGAGAGCGTGACAGTATGGTAGGATTGTCTAGCAGTGGCGAAGCTGGTGGACGTGGTGGTCGAGGATGTAGTGTGATAGCTAAACCGCCCTCCTGACCTTCTCTACTAGGGCTCAACCTTTTTGAGAACAGTGTTGCTAAGGCAGTTGAAATTTGCAGATGTTCTTGAAAACATCAAGAATACTAATGTGAGAGCTGGGTGTGGTGGTGCATGCCTTTCATCCCAGCACTTGGGAGGCAGAAGTAGGAAGATTGCTGTAAGTTCAAGGCCAGCCTGAGACTACATAGGGAATCCCAGGTCAACCTGGGCTCGAGTGAGACCCTGCCTTGGGAGGAGTGGGGGGGGGGGGGAACACTAATGTGGAAGCCAGGAGAAGCCTCATTGTGGTTGGAGGTTGCTAGATAATTGCAAAGATGACAGAGCAGTCAAGTTGTTGAGGACATTGGCCGGAACGTCTTAGTAATGATGGCTTGTAGCATGGCAGTTGGATAAACAGTTGAAGGGAGGAAAGAAAATGTTGATTGGCCAATCAAACAGCAAATGGTATGTGGTCAATGGGATTGTGGACACAATGAAATTGAAGGCCAATCAACATGAGAATAATTAATACGATAAAGTACAGTGCCAGGAGATGGAGGGCACAGGTCCAGAGGGTAGCAGTATGGTGGGAGTGTTCAGAGGTGGGCCTTCCCTGGCCTTTTCCCTTGCTGTCTCAGGATGTCCAGTTAATTTTTCAGTGGCTGACAAGAGGAGAGTAGAATAACAGGAGACTTCAGGAAAACTTGCAGAATTCCAGCTCTCATTTGTTAACTTCAGTATGTCACGAAATAGGGCCTTTCAAAGTTGGTTAGCATTGGGGCCGGCGGTAGCTTTGGTAGACCTTAACTACATGAGACCTTGGCTTCAAGCCCCTGCTGGAGTGGGCAGGGCCCAGATGAACAGTCAGAAATGTTCCTGTTCAGTGTGGTGCTCTTGTGCCCAGACAAGGTGCACCTTATAGTGGTATTCACTTGAATGCTCAGTGTGCAATTTTTACCTGAGCAGACAGATGCTGTCTGGAGTTTAAAAACACAAACCAGAAAAGAGTTACAAGAAGAACAGATAAGATCTCTGAGGTGGCAGGACTAGGCTACGCTAGGTCTGCACAAAATGACCTAAATGTTCCCTTTGTACATTATATTCGGTCTGTAAACATTTTGGTTGTAATGTTTTATTTCAATTTTAAAATGGACTTAAAATACATTTACAGTAGAACTGTTGGAAGTTAAATGTTTTGCATACTGTGGTTTGGAAACCACTGCAGTGGGCTACTAAGGAAAAGTCTCAGAATTGAAACTGAAATGTCATCACCACTAGCTTTGTGGCATTAGCACAGTTCCTTAGCCTTTCTGTATCTATTTTGTCTTCTCCAAAGCAGGACTGAGAACAGCTGCTTCATTGGTGTATTGTCATGGTTAACTGCATTGATCATAGAAAACACTCAAAATGATGCCTGCCACAAAGTATATGCCCCCAAAAAACAATTAGGTATTGTACGAGACTCAGGAGCTGGCTCAGCGGTTAGAGGCACTTGCTTGTATAGCCCACCAGCCTGTTTTCAATTCCCTAGTCACTCATGTAAGGCTGGATAGGTAGTCTGCAATGGCAAGAGACCCTGGCATTTCTTTACAAATGCACACATGCAAATAAATACACAAAACATTTTAAAAATTACATATTATTAAGAGCCAAAGGACAGGAGGTGTGCTTTGGAACACTGTCTTCCAGACACAAAGTGGCAGTTGCTTTCGTGACCTCACAGTGGCTATGGTTGCCTGCATAAGACCTGTGTAATTAATATTGGGCCCATCCACATATTTTCATGATCGATGGAGGACATAAAAAAAAGACATCAAAAATTACATTTTGTTGTATTGCTGTTCTAGTTTATGAGAAAGCATCAGAGCCTCAGTTTTGCAATGAAAGCTCTCGGTGTTTGCTGTGAGAAGTGACATATATTTACTAGATGTTCTAAGAACTACAGAAAAATCAAGAATGAGACACCCAAGCTTAAAACAAATTGTCTCCCCCCTCGGCTTTGTATGTCTTCACCACTTCCAGGTTTTTCCTCTTTCTTATTGTCTCTTCTTGTACTCTTTTCTCTGTCTTCCCAGCTTACTCAAACACCCCTAGAAAGAAATGAAATGCCAAAAAAAAAAAATGGAGTGGGACCTGCTTTGGTTGCAGAACACAGAAAAGTCAAGATGGAAGGTGTGGTGGTTTGATTCAGGTGTTCCCCATAAACTTAGGTGTTCGAGATAGTAGGTTCCCCAGCTGATGGCAATTAGAAATTAAAGCCTCCTGGAGTTGGTACATTGTTGGGGGCGGGCTTATGGGTGTTATAGCCAGTGTTCCCTTGCCAGTGTTGGGCACACTCTCCTGTTGCTATTGTCCACCTGATGTTGGCCAGGGGGTGATGTCCACCCTCTGCTCATGCCATTGTTTGCCCCCGCCCCCTCGAGTCTGTAAGCCAAAATAAACACTTTTCTTCCCCACAAAAAAAAAAAAAAAAAATGGAGTGGGGTAACCTCCTCCCCTCTACCCCAGGCTGTGTCGCCATAAAGTGAGGGAGCAGCATACTTTGTACTGGCAGAGTGTCTGCTTTATTATTATACTGTCCAGATGCAGAAAAGACACTTTTCTCATATTTTCTCTTCGGCGTGATAACATCTCCTGCATTTGTTCTAATGGCTTGTGGCTTATGCACTGGCTTTTGCAGATATAATGAAACAGATAATATATGCATGGGGAAAGTACATGGGAAAACACTCTAGTAAGGAACCTTAGCAGTTTCCATTAGGATATCCAAAAATGTTTAATGGTAGATAAACGTAATGACAAAATTACATAATTCTGCCTGAGGTGAGATTGCTAGAACTGAACAGCAATAGTGGTGCTGTGTAGTTTTGAAGTACATTGGCTTTCATTACTTGATTTGATTCCTTTGGCTTCTATTTATTTGGCTGATGTAAAATTGTTCCTGCATTTCCCCTATCCGGCAGTTGTCTGCAGGAGACCTGAGTTTCACTGTGATGGAGGCTTCCTTCAAGAGAACTTTCCTCAGCTCAGACTCTTTATATGTGTTACTGTGTTACAGGTGTGTGCAGATGCCAAGAAACTAGAAAGAGCCCATGACAGGGGGAAAAGAAGCTGCAAGTGGGGCCTGGCGAGCTGGCTCAGAGATTAAAGGCACTTGCTTTCAAAGCTTGATGGCCTGGGTTTGATTTCCCAGTACCCACATAAAAGCAAATGCTTGCTGGGCGTGGTGGCGCATGCCTTTAATCCCAGCACTCGGGAGGCAGAGGTAGGAAGATTGCCGAGAGTTCGAGGCCACCCTGAGACTACATAGTGAATTCCAGGTCAGCCTGAGCCAGAGTGAGACCCTACCTTGAAAAACCAAAAATAAATAAATAAATAAATAAAATAAAAATAAATAAATAAAAGCAAATGCTCCAAGTGGTACAAGCTCATTGACAGCCACAAGCGGCCCAGGCATGCCCATACTCTTGTTCTCTCTGTCTGCCTCTTTCTTTCTTTCTTTCTTTCTTTCTTTCTTTCTTTCTTTCTTTCTTTCTTTCTTTCTTCTTCCTCTTCCTCTTCCTCTTCCTCCTCTTCCTCTTCCTCTTCCTCTTCCTCTTCCTCCTCTTCCTCTTCCTCCTCTTCCTCTTCCTCTTCCTCCTCTTCCTCTTCCTCTTCTTCCTCTTCCTCTTCCTCCTCTTCCTCTTCCTCCTCTTCCTCTTCTTCCTCTTCCTCTTCCTCTTCTTCCTCTTCCTCTTCCTCTTCCTCTTCCTCTTCCTCTTCCTCTTCTTCTTCTTCTTCTTCTTCTTCTTCTTCTTCGTTTTGCAAGGTAGGGTCTCACTCTAGCTCAGGCTGACCTGGAATTTACTATGTAGTCTCAGGCTGGCTTCGAACTCACGGTGGTCCTCCTTCCTCTGCCTCCTGAGTGCTGGGACTGAAGGCGTTTGCCAGCATGCCCGGCTCTGTCTGCCTCTTTTTATCTCTATCTCAAATAAATAAAATAAAGTGTTTTAAAAATGGCTTCAAGGGGGCTGGAGAGACGGCTTAGCGGTTAAGCGCTTGCCTGTGAAGCCTAAGGACCCCGGTTCGAGGCTCGGTTCCCCAGGTCCCACGTTAGCCAGATGCACAAGGGGGCGCACACGTCTGGAGTTCGTTTGCAGTGGCTGGAGGCCCTGGCGCGCCCATTCTCTCTCTCTCTCTATGTGCCTCTTTCTCTCTCTGTTACTCTCAAATAAATAAAAATTAAAAAAAAATGGCTTCAAGGGAGAAGGGCAGGGAAGGTGGCAGATCTTAAAGGGTAAAAGTCACAGGGTAGAGTACTGAGGGTGGGAGTGTGAGACGGGGTAGAGTTGGGGAGATAAGCACAGGAGGAAGGCAAGGAGAAGCCTTAACCCAAACCAAGTATGCATATTAACAACAAAAAAACACAACTTTTCTGGCTCTGGTGGTTATAGCTCGATGGCAGAGTGCCTGCCTGGTACATGTGAGGTCTCATTTGTTCAGCACTGGGGGAAATGTTTTTCTTGAAGTATTGCTTATGTCTTATTTATGCAATGCTCTTATTTATTTTAAATGAGGTTTGAATTGTCAAATCACAGGAGAAGAAAGGAAGAAATTTGGACTTCAGTCCTTTTTTTCCCCTTTTTGAAGGTAGGGACTCACTCTAGTACCAAGCTGGCCTTGAACTCACAGCCATCTTCCTATGTTTGCCTCCCGAGTGCTGGGATTAAAGGTGTGCACCACCATGCCTGGCCTAGTTTCAGTTCTAAAGTGATATCCTTGGTTGAATTCCTATAATAATAATCATCATTGTCGTCATCTTCTCTTCTTCCGTCTTCTTCCTTCCTCCTCCTTCCCTCTTCTTTCCTTCCTCCTCCCTCCTTCCTTTTTTTATTTTTTGAGGTAGGGTCTCACACTAGCTCAGGCTAACCTGGAATTCATTACATATTCTCAGGGTGGCCTCAAACTCATGGAGATCCTTCTACCTCTGCCTCCCGAGTGCTGAGAATAAAGGTGTGTGCCAACACGCCTGCCTTCCCTGTAAGTTTCTTAACTTTACTGTCACTCTTTCCTTGTTTTTAAAGAGACACTTTTTTTTTTTTTTGAGGTTTGGTCTTGCTAATTAGACTAGGCTGACCTAGGACTCTGTAATCCCAGGCTGGTCTTGAACTCACAGAGATCCTCCTAACTCTGCCTCTTGAGTGCACTATCATGCCTGGTAAGACACACTATTTATTTATTTATTTGTTGTTGTTTTTATTTATTTATTTTCTCAATTTTTATTAACATTTTCCATGATTATAAAAAGTATCCCATGGTAATACCCTCCCTCTCCCCCAACTTTCCCCTTTGAAATTCCATTCTCCATCATATCCTGTCTCCATCTCAATCAGTCTCTCTTTTATTTTGATGTCATGGTCTTTTCCTCCTCTTACGATGGTCTTGTGTAGGTAGTGTCAGGCACTATGAGGTCATGGATATCTAAGCCATTTTATGTCTGGAGGGAGCACGTTGTACGGAGTCCTACCCCTCCGTTGGTTCTTAACATTCTTTCCGCCACCTCTTCCACATTAGACCCTGCCTGGTACATGTGAGGTCTCATTTGTTCAGCACTGGGGGAAATGTTTTTCTTGAAGTATTGAGCCTTGGAAGTTGTGATTGAGATGTTACTCAGTACTCCAGTCACTTCTTTCCAGCACTATGATACCTTCTGAGTCATCCCAAAGTCACTGCATCTGAAAAAAGAAGATTCTCTACCCAAAGTGAGAGTAGCGTTAATATAAGGGCATAAATATTTTTTGTTTTATTTTACTTTATTTTTTACCTTTTCACAATTTTTATTAACATTTTCCATGATTATAAAAAATATCCCAAGGTAATACCCTCCCCCTCCACCACACTCTCCCTTTTGAAATTCCATTCTCCATCATATTACCTCCCCATCTCAATTATTCTACTTACATATATACAATACCAACCTAGTGTACCCTCCTCCCTTCCTTTCTCTTCCCTTTATATCTCCTTTTTAACTTACTGGCCTCTGCTACTAAGTATTTTCCTTCTCGCGCAGAAACCCAATCATCTGTAGTTAGGATCCACATATGAGGGAGAACATGTGGCGCTTGGCTTTCTGGGCCTGGGTTACCTCACTTAGTATAATCCTTTCCAGATCCATCCATTTTTCTGCAAATTTCATAAATTCATTTTTTACCGCTGAGTAGAACTCCATTATATAAATGTGCCACATCTTCATTATCCACTCATCAGTTGAGGGACATCTAGGCTGGTTCCATTTCCCAGCTATTATAAATTGAGCAGCAATAAACATGGTTGAGCACATACTTCTAAGGAAATGAGATGAGTCCTTTGGATATATGCCTAGGAGTGCTATAGCTGGGTGATATGGTAGATCAATCTTTAGCTGTTTTAGGAACCTCCACACTGTTTTCCACAATGGCTGGACCAGATTGCATTCCCACCAGCAGTGTAGAAGGGTTGCTCTTTTTCCACATCCCCGCCAACATTTATGATCATTTGTTTTCATGATGGTAGCCAATCTGACAGGAGTGAGATGGAATCTCAATGTAGTTTTAATCTGCATTTCCCTGATGACTAGTGACATAGAACATTGTTTTAGATGCTTATATGCCATTCGTATTTCTTCCTTTGAGAATGCTCTATTTAGCTTTATAGCCCATTTTCTGATTGGCTTCTTTGATTCCTTATTATTTAACTTTTTGAGTTCTTTGTATATCCTAGATATTAATCCTCTATCAGATATATAGCTGGCAAAGATTTTTTCCCATTTTGTAGGTTGCCTCTTTGCTTTATTCAGTGTCCTTTGCAGTGCAAAATCTTTGTAATTTCATGAGGTCCCAGTGATTAATCTGTGGTTTTATTGCCTGAGCAATTGGGGTTGTATTCAGGAAGTCTTTGCCAAGACAAATATGTTGAAGTGTTTCCCCTACTTTTTCCTCTAGCAGTTTTAGAGTTTCTGGTCTGATGTTAAGGCCTTTAATCCATTTGGACTTAATTCTTGTGCAGGGAGAGATAGAAGGGTCTATTTTCATCCTTCTACAGATATATATCCAGTTTTCCCAACACCATTTGCTGAAGAGGCTGTCTTTTCTCCAATGAGTATTTTTGGCATTTTTATCGAATATCAGTTGGCTATAGCTACCTGGACTTACATCTGGGTCCTCTATTCTGTTTCACTGGTCTATATGTCTGTTTTTGTGCCAGTACCACGCTGTTTTTGTTACTATGGCTCTGTAGTATAGGTTAAAATCAGGTGTGATACCACCAGCCTTATTTTTGTTGCTCAGTATTATTTTAGATATTCGAGGTATATTGTGATTCCAAATGAAATTTTGGATTGTTTTTTTTTTCTATTTCCATGAAGAATGTCTTTGGAATTTTGATAGGGATTGCATTAAATGTATAGATTGCTTTTGGTAAGATTGCCATTTTCACAATATTGATTCTTCCAATCCAGGAACAAGGGATGTTTTTCCACTTTCTAGTGTCTTCTGCAATTTCTCGCTTGAGAGTTTTAAAGTTCTCATTGTTGAGATTCTTTACTTCCTTGGTTAGATTTATTCCAAGGTGCTTTTTTTTTTTTCTTTGATGCAGTTGTGAATGGGAGTGATTCTCTGATTTCATCCTCTGTGCGTTTGTTGTTAGCATATATGAAGGCTACTGATTTCTGTGTATTTATTTTGTATCCTGCTACATGGCTGTAGGTTTTGATCAGCTCTAACAGTTTGCTAGTATTAGGGTTCTTTATGTATAGAATCATGTCATCTGCAAATAATGATAACTTGATCTCTTCCTTTCCAATTCGTATTCCTCTTATGTGTGTCTCTTGCCTTATTGCTATGGCTAAGACTTCCAGAACTGTATTAAATAAAAGTGGGGACAGTGGACACCCTTATCTTGTTCCTGATTTTAGTGGAAAAGCTTCCAGTTTTTCCCCATTTAGTAATATGTTGGCTGTAGGCTTGTCATAAATAGCTTTAATTATATTGAGATATGTTCCTTCTATTCCCAGTCTCTGTATGACTTTTATCATGAAGGGATGTTGGATTTTGTCAAATGAGATGATTATGTGGTTTTTGTCCTTCAACTAAGGGTATAAATATTAAGAGAAGTGCTTACTGGGCAGTTTGATAAGCATAGTATATATATTTTTCCAGACATCAGCAGATGTTATACCCCTAGGGCTCATGACTACCCCTGTTTTAAGTTTTCAGTATCAGGGATGTGTTTCCCCCCATGGAGCGGGCCTCCAGTCCAATTGGAGGGCAGTTGGTTTCCACCATGATAGACATGCCACTATTGTACCCATTGGCTCATTTGGGCTGGCTGGCCAATTATAAGGCTTGTAGTGTCCACTACTGAGTATCTTCACTGGTGGTATCTCTTTCTCCCATTGAACTACATGTAGAATGGCTTCTTCCAGCTTTCTGTCAGCTGGTCTACATGGAGGAGGTTATCAGCTCAGTTCCAGCAGGATTTCTCTGTGGCCTTGCAGCCCAAGCATGTGGAGTCTTCAGCAATAGGCTCTTACCATCTATTCCTGGTGGGAAACCAAGGGCCTTGTCAATGGCCTGTAATGTTTTGGAGGCATCAGGGACCTCCCTGGCCAACAACTCACTGGAGGTATCCCATCCCTGGCACTGAAAAATTTCTAACAACGATCTATGGCTCCTGAGTGTTCCATTGTCTGAAACTGGAGGATTCCATATGATTTATTTGCATCTTCTTAGATTTTGATTAGCCCTTCTTCCACCTTTCCTTTTCTCAATCTCTTCCCCTGACCTCACTTTGGGCCATTTCACCCCCGTTAATCTTTTCTTCTACTTACATATTATTTATTTATTTTCAAGGAGAGTGGGGGGGGGATATGAGAATGGGCATGCCAGGGCCTCTTGCCACTGCAAACAAACTTCAGACACATGTGCCACTTTGTGCATCTGGCTTTATGTAGGTAGTGGAGTATTGAATGCAGACTATCAGGCATTGCAAACAAGAGCCTTAACCACTGAGCCTATTTCTTTAGTCCCTAGGCAACCTTTATATATATATATATATATATATATATATATGTATATATGGATATTTAAAGTTATTTATTTGAGAGAGAGAGAAAGAGGCAGAGAGAGAGAATGGCTGCACCAGGCACTTCAGCTGCTGTAAACAAACTCCAGTCGCATGCACCATCTTGTGTATCTGGCTTACGTGGGTCCTGGGGAATTGAACCTGGATCTTTTGGCTTTGCAGGCAAACGCCTTAACTCTAAGCCATGTCTCTGCCCCCCCCCCCCCACGCTTTTTATAGAAGAAAAGTTGGTGCCATTTTAAACAGGTGAACAGTTAAGCAGACTAATTCCCAAACTGCGGGTCCCTTTCCTGAAGCATCAGCCCTCCACCAGTGACTGTTAGGATACATCCTAAATAGATTTGATTTGCCTAGTGTTCTTTATGAAGATTTCTAGATGTTTCTCCAAACTCTCTTTTGTAGCAAATAGCTCTCTATCATATTTAACTAAAAATTCTCTGCTAGTTATGATAAGATTAGTGTATTCATTCCTTTTTTTTTTTTTTTTTTTTTGAGGTTGGGTCTCACTCTGGTCCACGCTGACCTGGAATTCACTATATAGTCTCAGTGTGGCCTCGAACTCATAGTGATCCTCCTACCCCTGCCTCCCAAGTGCTGGGATTAAAGGCATGCTCTGCTCTACCATACCCAGCTAATATTTAATTTTTCTTTATTTATTTGAGAGAGAGAGAGAGAGAGAGAAATAGGCAGGGGGGGAGGGAAAGAAATAGGGAGAGAGATAGGGAATGGGCATGCCAGGTTCTCCACCCACTGCAAACAAACTCCAGATGTATGAGCCCCCTTGTGCATCTGGCTTATGTGGGACCTGGGGAATTGAACCTGGGTCCTTTGGCTTTGTAGGCAAGCACCTTAACTACTAAGCACTTTTTTGTTTGTTTTCTGGTTTTGTTGAGGTAGGATCTCGCTTTAGTCTAGGCTGACTTGGAACTCCCTATGTAGTCTCAGGCAGGCCTCGAATTTATAGCAATCCTCCTACCTCTGCCTCCTGAGTGCAGGGATTAAGGGTATGTATCACCACACCCAGATCCTAAATTTTTTTTTTTTTTTTTGGTCTTTCGAGGTAGGATCTCACTGTAGCCCAGGCTGACCTGGAATTCACTATGGAGTCTCAGGGTGGCCTGGAACTCATGGTGATCCTCCCACCTCTGCCTCCAGAGTGCTGGGATTAAAGGTGTGAACCACCACTCCCAGCTCCTAAAATATTTTAATTACTCTTTCTGTTTTAAATTGTTTAGATGAGTGGTTGATATTTGATAGTCACGGTGCGGGGCCAGAGGAACTAACACCTTGTCCCTGCTTTTGTTTTCAAGGTGGGGTCTCACTGTAGCCCAGGCTGACTTAGAACTCAGCCTGTATTTCCAGGCAGGCCTCGAGCTCACAGTGATCCTGCTACCTATGGCTGGCTTGTTTTGTTTTTGTTTTGTAACAAGGGTCCTGGTCAAGCTGACCCTGAATTTATTATGTTGCCCACTGGACTCTTAACTTTCTACTCTCTTGCCTCTGCATCTTGAGTGTTACAATTGTAGTTATGTGCTGCCATGATCAGCCCTATGCCTGTTTCTATTTTAAATTAATTGAAGGAGATAAAGGAATGGGGTAATTTGGGGTTAAAATATTATGTTACTATTATCCAAGAGTATGCAGAGGATGGGATGTTACTACTAGTCCAGAGGATGTGGAGGATGAGATGTTACTACTGGTCAAGAGGATACAGAGGATGTCATGTTACCACTGGTCAAGAGGATGCGGAGGATGTCATGTTACTACTGGTCAAGAGGATGCGGAGCATGGGATGTTACTACTGGTCAAGAGGATGCAGAAGATGGGATGTTACTACTGGTCAAGAGGATGTGGAGAAATGTGACTATTGGGGGGCGGTAAGCAGCTTACTACTACTGGACCTCACTATTGAACAGACCGATGCAGCGCCAGAGACCTGACGGGGTAAGACCTCCCTAGTCAAAAAACAGTAGAAGTGAGGGCATCCCACAGGCACACAGTTAGGCACAGATGCCAGCTCTGTATCCTGTACTACAGATACAAGTACTCCTGACGTGGAAGAGAATGAGTCAGGGACATAGATTAGCTGCAGTTATTATGGTAGCCGTCTTTTCCCTTTTTCCTGTCCTCTCCCATCCTTTGTGGACAGAAAAACCAGGAATAAGGAGAAAGCCTTGGTTATCTTTTAACACTCAGGAAATGTCTGGCATTTTGTGAGGGAATGTTTCCTTTTGCTCAGTGTAAAGATTGGCAGATGCTTGGGGAAGTGAAAGACTTGGCCACAGAGGTGTCATTTGCCTTCCATTTCCTGTATCTTCCCCACAGGAAGTAGTTAAGCCTCTCCTAGGTGTCTGTGGTTCTTGACTGGTATCTCAGTATGTTGTAATATCCACAAGTAGGTCCTGGCCCACAAACTGGGGGTCCTTGGTTTTAAGCATAAAAATTGCACCTGCCTAAGCAGATCCCCTCATTAAATATACTGAATTATTTTCGAATAGAATAGGCCTTTTTCCCAGAGGTAGCAGGATCACAGTGAGTTCAAGGCCACCCTGAGACTACATAGTATTGAAGTCCAGGTCAGCCTGAGTTAGAGTAAGACCCTACTTCGAAAAACAAAACAAACAAACAAACAAAATCTATTACTGAGGTTTTGAATAGTGCCAATATGCTATGAGGGCAGTGGGATGGAACCCCTCCAGCTACACTCTTGATCTCCCAGCAACTGGATGAGATCTACGCTGGTGGATCTGGTCAACATCTTTTCATGGAGGGTGGGAGGAGCTCATGGGCCCTACCCCTTCTGAGGATCTCTAGGCAGTCAGTGGTGATGGAGGAGGACAAGATGTTTTCTTCAGTGTTGTAAACACTGGTAAGGTGCTCATGCTCTGGTGAGCAAACCCTCACCTGTGTTCCCATAAGCAACCCTAATGAAGCTTACTGGGCCACAAAAAAGAAGAGACAAAACTAGAAGTGGGGGCAAGTTGGGAAGAGGAGAGATCAGTAGGAGTAAAAGTGGGCAAGATAGCATAAAGGGGAGGAATCTGATGAAGATATATTATGTATGTGTATGAAGATATCATTATGTAATAACCCATTACTATGTATAATTAACATGATAATAAAATATTTAAATATTTATTTTAAAAAAAGAATAGGCGTTTTCCTCTAGGTATGACAGCATCAAGGATCACAAGTGGGCCCAGGTCTGGAGCATTTTTAACATCAGATGCAAAATGAACCAACCCACAGGATGGGGAGATGGTTTAGCTAAAGTTAAGGCGCTTGCCTGTGAAGCCTAAGGATACATGTTCGACTCTCCGGGTCCCACATAAGCCAAATGCACAGTGATGTAAGTGCACAAGGTTGCACATACACACCAGGGGTCATATGTAACTGGAGTTCGAGTGCAGTGTCTGGAGGCCCTGGTTTACCAATTCTCATCCTCCCTTCCTGTGGTGGTTTGAATAGAATAGATGGCCCCCAATATATTCAGTTCTTTATTGTTTGTAGTTTGCATCTGCTGGCTACCTGGCTTTAGGCAACGTCACTGGGTGGATCTTTAGGTGTGGTGGTGGATTTCAGATTTCAATCTAAAGATATGCAAAGTGTGCCTAGCTGGAGTTCCTGAACTGTGCTGTGCTGTGTGGCTTTTGGCTTGTACTTCTCTCTCTCTCTGCTTGGTCCTGTGAAGGCAGGCCAGCTTCTTCTGCCATTTATGGAACTTCCCCTGGATCTGTAAACTTCAATAAATATCCCTTCCTCCATAACTGTGCCTGGTCTGGAAGTTCATCTCAGTGAACTTGAAGCTGTCTGCTACACCCCCCCTCCTCTCATTTAAAAAAAAAAAAAGGCCAGTCTGTTGGGCTTGCCTCCAAAAACAAAAAAAAAAAAAAAAAATTTAACCTGCCTACTCAGAGCTTTATTTTGTTAATCATGTGGCTTAGAGTAAGAAAAAGAATTTGATTACTTAAGGAGGGCAAAAATCTTGAGCTTGTATTCTCTAATTTAGAAAGTATCAATAACGTTTTTTCATAGGCTTTGAGTCTTTTTCTAGTAGCATTCTCTTTTTTTTTAAAAAATAATTTTACTGAAATAAAGTTCCCATTTAAGATTTACTCCTTTGAATTTTTTTTTTTTTTTTTTCAAGGTAGTCTCACTCTAGCTCAGGCTGACCTGGAATTCACTATGTAGTTTCAGGGTGGCCCTTGAGCTCATGGTGATCCTTCTACTTCCACCTCCCAATGCTGGGATTAAAGGCATGGGCCACTACGATTGACTTTCATTTAAATTTTATAGTTAGTGGATTTTAGATTGTCCATGAAGTTTTATACCACCATCACATCAATTTTAGAATCTTTTTGTTACGCAGAGAGCAACTCCACACCTTTTAGCCATCACCTTTAACCTTCTAGCCCTGGATAGCATTACTCTTTCTGTCAAGTCTGGATAGTTCAGATAAATGGAATCTACCATATTGTGACTGGCTCATTTCACTTAGCATAGTTTTGAAAGTTTATCCAGGTTAAATTGTATGTCTCTTATTACCAAATAATATTCCATTATGTGACTGACCACAGTTTATCCATTTCATTTTATATGGAATCTATGATGAATTTTATTTGTCTATTCCATTTACAATAGTCCATTTATGATGGATTCTTGGACCATAACTTTTTGCTCCCTCCAAGAATAAAACTCCATAGTTGTAAACTGTTCCAAGGACATTTTTTAAAAAGTGATATTGTTGGTATTTATTTTAATGTATCAACTAATAACTTTAGATAAGAATTTGAAAGTCAGTCTTCTATAATATGTCGCGAGCACTCTCAAAGGTGATTGGTTGAGAGGATTCCGCCCATGAAGGTCAATAATACTCAGACGCTGGTGTACTCGCAAAGGAGTTTACTGGGATGAAAGTCACACACAAGCAAGTCCAAACTATCACAACTAATATTATAGCTAATATAATATATATCCAAATTATATTCATCACTACTAACACAATATTTCTAGTGAGTCTAAAATGTATACAACCTGATATCGTGAGACTTGGGCTCAACGCGAGACTCGGTCTGTGAGATTTCTGACGTCACAACCTGGCGACGCGGGGTCCGTGCTCCGACTTTCTCTCGGTTCGCAGTTTTCAAGGCGAGTCTCAGTCGTCTCGGTCGTTCGGACAGCGTGTCGGGCAGATGAATTCGGATCAGTGATGCGTCTCGCGGAGGTCTCAGTCCGGACCGCTGAGCAGCTGTTCAGTCAGTCATAGTGTCGGGAGGACTGGGACAACGGCTGCTAAGCAGCTGGGTTTTTTGTATTTTCCACTACTTATCTAGGGTTGCACACACCTTCTGGTAATCTCTTACTATGTCATTGTACTCAGTTTTTTTCTTAGATTTTTGCTTACAAAGGTTGACTTTGCAATTTTACTCTCACACACAAAGAAAAACAAACTTATTTATCTAAACTGTCCCTGGACCATATGCTGGTCCTTACATGCTCATAACATAATATTCATAGGATATGCTTAAAGTTTGAAATCATTTGATACTGAATTTCAGTGTAGACCAGATTTTTCAATAAATAAATAAATAAATGTCCTGAACAAAGCATTGATTTTCCCCTTTACAGTCTTACTTCTGAAGGTCATTTTTTAATTTTTAATTTTTTTTTTTTTTTGGTTTTCAAGGTAGGGTCTCACTCTGGCTCAGGCTGACCTGGAATTCTCTATGTAGTCTCAGGGTGGCCTCGAACTCTTGGTGATCCTCCTACCTCTGCCTCCCGAGTGCTGGGATTAAAGGCGTGCGCCACCACGCCCGGCTTTAATTATTTATTTGTTTATTTGGTTTTTCGAAGTAGGGTCTCACTCTGGCCCAGGCTGACCTGGAATTCACTATGTAGTCTCAGGGTGGCCTTGAACTCATGGCAATCCTCCTACCTCTGCCTCCCGAGTGCTGGGATTAAAGGTGTGTGCCACCACGCCCAGCTCTTTTTTCTTTTAGAGTGAGATAGAGAGGGAGAGAGAATTAATTGGTGTTCCAGGGCCTCAGCCTCCACCCAGTGCCACCCAGTGGGCATGTACGACCTTGTGCTTGCCTCACTCCAAAGGTCATTTAGAAAATATTTTATTTATTTATAAAGAGAGAGAGAGAATGGGCACAGCAGGGCCTCCAGCCTCTGCAAACAAACTTTAGATACATGTGTCACTTTGTGCATCTGGCTTTACATGGGTACTGGGGGATTGAACTGAGGTCATTAGGCATTGAAGGTAAGTGCCTTGACTGCTGAGCCATCTGTCTAGTTCCCAAAGTAACTTTTTTAAAAAATACTATTATCGGGCTGGAGAGATGGCTTAGCGGTTAAGCGCTTGCCTGTGAAGCCTAAGGACCCCGGTTCGAGGCTCAGTTCCCCAGGTCCCACGTCAGCCAGATGCACAAGGGGGCACACACGTCTGGAGTTTGTTTGCAGAGGCTGGAAGCCCTGGCACGCCCATTCTCTCTCTCTCTCCCTCTATCTGTCTTTCTCTCTGTGTCAGTCGCTCTCAAATAAATAAATAAATAAAAATTAAAAAAAAGGTTCTTTAAAAAAATACTATTATCAACAAAGAGATAACCACTAATTTAAAAAATATTTTTAGGGCTGGAGAGATGGCTTAACAGTCAAGGTGCTTGCCTGTGAAGCCTAAGGACCCAGGTTTGATTCCCCTGTACCCACATAAACCAGATTGCACAAGGTGGCACAAAGTCTGGAGTTCATTTACAGTGGCTAGAAGCCCTGGCATGCCCATATTCTCTCTTTCTCTTGCTCTCAAATGAATTAAATAAATAAATAAGATATTAAAATTTTTTTTAATTTATTTGAGACAAGAGTATGGACACACCAGGGCCACCTGCCACTGGAAACAAACTCCAGACTCATGCACCACTTTGTGCATCTGGCTTCACCCAGACTGTTAGGCTTTAAACAAGCAACTTTAACTCTAACCTGAGATAACCACTTTTTTTTTTTTAATTTTTTTTTTAATTATTTATTTATTAGAGAGCGACAGACACAGAGAGAAAGACAGATAGAGGGAGAGAGAGAGAATGGGCGCGCCAGGGCTTCCAGCCTCTGCAAACGAACTCCAGACGCGTGCGCCCCCTTGTGCATCTGGCTAACGTGGGACCTGGGGAACCGAGCCTCGAACCGGGGTCCTTAGGCTTCACAGGCAAGCGCTTAACCGCTAAGCCATCTCTCCAGCCCGATAACCACTTTTTTAAGACAGATAAAAGCTAGTGGGCCCATAAGTCCTGTGGGGTAAATTGATTCTAAGATTATGACCAGAAGGCACTGAAGAAGGAAATTCAGGACTTAACAGTGATGCTGGGGCCTCCATTAGAACAGCAGCACCTGCTGAACCATTGGTACTGGGTTGCCAGGGCCCCATTAGAATGGCATAGTAATAGTCACATACATCAGTCCTCCACTGTTTAGCCTACAGTGACAAAAGTAATGCCATTGCTTAACCCTTTGCCTGATAAATACTGGGGTTGTATTGGAGTTGCAGTGTAGGTGTTGGTATCGGGTATATCTAGATTTGATTCTCTTTATTAGCTTTATGATTTGAGGCATGCTGTGATTTTTCAGCTATAAAGTAGAAATGACATACTATCTCAGAGGGTGGTGTTGAAGAAATAAAATATGACATGTATGGGTTGCCTGATACATAGTAAATATGTATAAATATGGCATAGTGTCTGATACATAGTAAATGTTCAGGCATTTGTAATTATTATGTAAAAGGTAAAAGCAAAGCATTTGAAATCGCCATACTGGAGGTTGGGGAGATGGCTCAGCAGTTAAAAGTACTTGCTGCATGAGTGCCTCCATGTGGAGACTGACAAGTTTGGCTCCCCAGAACCCATGTAAAAAGGGGGGGGGGGCATGCATCTCTGTAACCCCAGTCTGTGGAGCTGGGATGGCGGTGGGCAGTTGGAGAGAAGAATCTCTGGGATTTGCTGAAGGATAGCAGCTCTGGGATGAGGGAGAGATCTTGGCTCAAGCAATACACAGATGAGCAATGAAAAAGACACCGATGTTCTTCTCTGGCCTCTGCACATGTGCATGAGGTGTGCACTTCACACACATGTACATATACCACGTGTCACACCCCACACTCTACACACGTGTGCATGTGCACACACAAAAAGAAAATACTGTAATGAAACCTAATTCTTCTTTTTTTTTTGAGATAGGGTCTCATTCTAGCCTAGCTGATATGGAATTCACTACATAGTCTCAGACTGGCCTCAAACTCATGGTGATCCTCCTACCTCTGCCTCCTTAGTGCTAGGACACCCAGCTAAAAATATTTATTTATTTGCAAGGGGACAGAGAGAATATGGGTGCATCAGGGCCTCTAGCCATTGCAAATGACCACCAGATGCATATACCACTTTGTGCATCTGGTTTTATGTGGATATTGGGGGATTGAATCCAGGTTGTTAGGCTTTGCATGCAAGTGCCTTAGCCACTGAGCCATCTCTCCAGCCTCTAATAATTTTTTTGTTTTGTTTTGGTTTTTCGAGGTAGGGTCTTACTCTAGCCCAGACTGACCTGGAATTCACTATGGAGTCTCAGGGTGGCCTCGAACTCACGGCAGTCCTCCTGCCTCTGCCTCCCAAGTACTGGGATTAAGGGGCATGCGCCACCATGCCTGGCCACTAGTAAATTTTTTAAAGTCAAAATACCTGAAGTTTTTAGTTGTTTTCTTTTGTATTACTTTTGTATTTCTTTTGTATGTTTACTTATGCTCTGCCTTGCTCTAAAAAGATTTAAGGCAAAATGGTGTGAATGGTTGAATATTCTTGAAACCCAACTGTGTCCAATCTGGGCAGAGAGACTGCACAGCAAATTGTAGTGGTAATATCAATTTATCAGCCACCTGTAAGTGCCACATGCAAGGAGTGCATCTGCTTTGTATGTCTCAGGAACAGACGAAAGAGGGTTTTAAGTGAAAGACAGCCAGGCAGAGTGGAAAGGGTCACAGTTCTTGGAGCCAGCCAACATGTAGGTAAGTCCCAGTGTCACTAGTAGCCACATGGTCATTCTTAGGTTGCAGTT
Organism: Jaculus jaculus; assembly: GCF_020740685.1. Lineage (NCBI taxonomy): Eukaryota > Metazoa > Chordata > Mammalia > Rodentia > Dipodidae > Jaculus > Jaculus jaculus. The sequence continues at coordinate 59,510,984 of NC_059113.1, read as the reverse complement.
GAGGAGTTTTTCCTGAGGCAAGCCCAATAGAGTGCCTTTTTTTTTTTTTCTTTTTTTAATGTGAGAGAGCGAAAGAGAGAATGAATTGGTGTGCCAGGGCCTCCAGCCATTGCAGTTGAACTCCCGACACATGTGCCCCCTTGTGTGCATGTGCGTACTTGCGTCATTGCATCTGGCTTACTTGGGACCTGGAGAGTTGAACATGCGTCCTTAGGCTTCACAGGCCTCAACTGCTAAGTCATCTCTCCAGCAAGGAATTCTTATGAATAAAGGTCAAGCCATATGAGCAGTTATGTTTCCTAGAGACTAAAAAATGGATTGTAAAGCCTGTCGTGATGGCACATGTCTTTAATCCCAGCATTTGGGAGGCAGAGGTAGGAGGATCGCCATGAGTTCGAGGCCACCCTGAGACAACATAGGGAATTCCAGGTCAGCCTGGGCCTCAGCAAAACCCTACCTTGAAGGGGGGAAAAATAGGATTATGAAAATCATTTTGTTATTTAGTTCAAAATTATTATTATTTTGAGGAAAGGTCACAGGTAGCCCAGGCTGCCCTCAAGCTTGTTTTAGAGCAGAGGATGACCTTGAAGTTCTGATTTTCCTGCTTCTATTTCCCAAGTGCTGGAATTACAGGTGTACACCACATGTTATTTATTTCTGTTTTTCAGGGTAGGATCTTACTCCATCTTAGGCCACGTGGAACTCACTCTGTAGTCATAGGCTGGCCTTGAACTCATGGTAGTCCTCCTACCTCAACCTACTGAGTGCTAGGACTAAAGGGGTGTACTATCATGGCCAGCTTGCACACTAACCCATTTCTAAAGGAATGTATCTAAAGCTGATAATCTAAAAGCTTTGCCACTTGGATGGTTGAGTCAACTTGTCTCACCTCAACATGTAAAAGTAATTTGAAGTGTATGAGCTAGTTCATTCTTCTACAATCCTTCCCTCCTTCTTTTTCTTTTCTTTTATTTTCTTAATGACAGGGTCTTGCTATGTAGGCCAGACTAGCCTTGAATTTGCAATCCTCCTGCCTCAGACTCCCAAGTGTTGGAGATACAGGTGTGACCATCACAATGGCTGGAATAGTTCTTTTTTTTTTTTAAATATTGGTATTTATTTATTTATTTATTTATTTTTGAGGTAGGGTCTCACTCTATCCCAGAGCTGACCTGGAATTCACTAGTGTACTCTCAGGGTGGCCTCAAACTCATGGCAATCCTCCTACCTCTGCCTCCCAAGTGCTGGGATTATAGGCATGCACCACCACGCCCGCTGCTTGTGATTTTTTAAAAGATATATTTTATTATTTATCTGAGACAGTGAAAGAGCCAGAGAAAGAGAGGGAGAGAGAGAAAATGGGCGCACCCGGGCCTCCAGCCACTGCACATAAATTCCAGATGCATGCGCCCCCTTGTGCATCTGGCTTATGTGGGTCCTGGAGAGTCGAACCAGGATCCTTTGGTTTTGCAGACAAATGCCTTAACCGCTAAGCCATCTCTCCAGCCCTGCTTGTGATTTTTATAGAGGAAATTTTGGCACCTAAGGAAATGTTGCTATTTATGAAATTGTTTTCACTGAATTCTAATTAGAGCTTAACTAAGCAAGCTTCATGGCTTCTCTATATTGACCTTATCTTCCATTCTCCCCTGTGTACCCAGGAGGTTAGGCTGTGTGGCATCAGCTGTGGCACCTGCTTAGTTAGGGTGGTTTATATCAACATGGTGTCCATATCCATTTGATTGTCAAAATGCTTTATTTTTAAGCTCTAGTGCTACTATTATTTTGAGGCAGGGTCTCACTGTAGTCCAGGCTGGCCTGGAACTCACTCTGTAACCCCAGGTTACAGTCATTTTACTCCAGTTTCCAGAGTGCTAGGGAAGGTGTGTGCCACCATGCCTGGCTTTTTAGAGCTGTATTTATTTATTTATTTTTTTTCAAGGTAGGGTCTCATGCTGGTCCAGGCTGACCTGGAATTAATCATGTAGTCCCAAGGTGGCCTTGAACTCACAGTGATCCTCCTACCTCTGCCTCCCGAGTGCTAGGATTAAAGGCGTGTGCCACCATACCTGGCAAGAGCTGTTTGTTTTTTTTTTTTTGAGGTAAGAGTCTCACTCTAGTCCAGGCTGACCTGGAATTCACTGTGTAGTCTCAGAGTGGCCTTGAACTCATGGCAATCCTCCTACCTCTGCCTCCCGAGTGCTGGGATGAAAGGCATGCACCACCACACCTGGCTAAGAGCTGTATTTTTAAGAATTCTTTGCCCAATTAAGCAGCTGTCCTTTAAAGAGGTTAAGAATTACAAAACCTGTTCTGCTTAGTAACAACAGATTGACAGTGGTGGTGATTTCATCCTTTGACTAGATTGGTGAAAGTCTCTTTTCTTTCTTCCTCCCTAACTCCTTTCTCCCATTTGAGGGCCCAGTCTAGAAGCCCTCTGAAAGCCAGTAAGAGGCCCCTTCCTCACTAGAAACTGACCGTGCCAACATCCTGATCTAGGACTGCTCAGTTTTAGAACTATGAGAAAGTATATTCTTTAAAACTTTTTTTTTATTATTATTTGCAAGCAGATAGAAAAGATAGAAGAGAGACGGAGAGAATGGATCTGCCAGCTGCTGCATATGGACTCCAGGTGCAAGTGCCACTTTGTGCACCTGGCTTTATGTGTGTACTTGGGAATCAAACCCAGGTCGCTAGACTTTGCAGGCAAGCGTCTTAAGTGCTGAGCCATCTCTCCAGCCCAAGAAAATGTATTCTGTGGTTTACTTCACTAGGGGTGTGGAAAGAGAAAGAAAAAATACTTGGATTATATAGGTGTATTACTTTTCAGTGATACATCTATGTAATTATGTGTATTCTTTGGTCAAATGTGCAGAGGAGAATACTTGCTATATACTCTATGAGCAAGTAGAATGAATGTGACGATCCTTTGGGATTTATGCTTTAGAATTGACAGAATGAGCTGGGTCTGGGTGTTGCTGTGAGTGATACATATATTTGTGAGTAAGTCCTAAGTGGCATGTGTGATTTACTTCCATGAAGTTTCAGGGTGTAACTCCAGGTCACTTCTGGAATGGACACATTTCTTTGCATCATTGTTTTCATTCATTTGTTTTTAATTAGAAAAAGCCTGAACTTTTTATGTCTCTTCATACTAGCTTTGCTATAAATAAAATGTCACATTTGGCATTTTGACACTTGGTGTACATATTGAGCAAAAGACAGCTGTTAACTTTTAATATAGATCTGTTCAACTAAGAACCACATCCTACTATAACTAGAGATCAAATAGAATATAGAAAAGTGTATTTGGGGGAGTCAGATAAGCTCTTCCTGCTTACAGTGTTCTTACTAAGTCATTTACTACAGATGTCCTTAGATCTACTTTTAGCTATGGCAATAAATGTTCTTTTCTTTTTCTTTTTCTTTCAAGGTAGGGTCTTTCTCTAGCCCAAGCTGACCTGGAATATAGTTTCTGGGTGGCCTCGAACTCATAGTAATCCTCCTACCTCTGCTTCCCAAGTGCTAGGATTAAAAGCATGCACCACCATGCCTGGCTCTTTCATTATTTTTTATTTCAAATTTTATGTGTTTATTTATTTTCACATATGTGTGTGGAGGGCAGTCCACCATGGTCTCTTGTTGCTGCAAACAAATGCCGATCTGGTTTTATGTAGGTGGCTGGGGAGCTGAACCCTAACCTTCAGGCTTTGCAAGCAAGTGCCTTTAACTGCAGAGCCCTAATTTCAGCCCCTGTAAACATTCTTTATTTTTGTTTATTTATTTTTTCAAAGCTGGGTATGGTGGTACACGCTTTCAGGAGGCCAAGGTGGGATCGCCTGGATTTGAGGCCAGCCTGGGACTACAGAGCAAGTTCTAGTCAGCCTGGACTAGAGTGAGACCCTATTTCAATAAAGCAAACGAACAAAAAGTCTTCAGATCAGCTAGGCTCACCAGTTCACTAATTTACAAAGGTAGAAGTCTCCAAAGCCAGGCGTGGTGGTGCACACCTTTAATCCCAGCACTCGGGAGGCGGAGGTAGGAGGATCACCATGAGTTAGAGGCTACCTTGAGACTACATAGTGAATTCCAGGTCATTCTGGGCTAGAGTGAGAACCTACCTCTGGAAAAAAAAAAAAAAGTCTCCAAAACCTTTTAGACTATTAAAAATGCCAGGCTGGAGAGATGGCTTAGTGGTTAAGGTGCTGGCCTGTGAAGCCTAAGGCCCCAGGTTTGATTTCCCAGTACCCACATAAGCCAGATCCACAAGGTAGCACATGTACCTGGACTTGGTTTGAAGTAGCTATAGGCCCTGACATGCCCATTCTCTCTGTCTACCTCTTTCTCTCTCTCAAATAAATATTTATCTTATTTTTTATTATTAACAACTTCTGTAATTACAGACAATAAACCATGATAACCCCCCCCCCTTCACTTTCCCCTTCATAGCTCCATTCTCCATCATACCTCTTCCCCCTCTCAAATCAGTCTCTCTTTTATTTTGATGTCATCATCTTTTCCTATTTTGATGGAATTGGTGCAGGTAGTGCCGAGCACTACAAGGTCATGGATATCCAGGCAATTTTGTGTGTGTAAGAGTGCATTGTAAGGAATCCTGTCCTTTCTTTGGCTCTTCCATTCTTTCTGCCATCCCTTCTGCAATGGACCCTGAGCCTTGGAAAGTGTGATAGAGATGCTTCAGTGTGAAGCTTTCCTCTGTCATTTCTCAGCACTAAGGTGCCTTTTCAGTTGTCCCAGTGGTCACTGCTATCTGAAAAAAAAAACAAAAACAAAAAAAAAACTTCTCTAATCAAAAGTGAGAGTTAGAGAGTGGTTGGTTTTCCCTATCATGGACATGCCACTACTACACCCATTGGCTCATTTGGCCTGGTTGGCCCAGCTTAAAGCTTGCAGTGTCCACTGTTTATCTCCACTGATGATCTCCCACGGTGTTGTGTGCAGTGTAGCTTTTTACAGCTTTCTGTCAGCTGGTCAACATGGAGGAGATTTTCAGCTCAGCTCCAGCAAGATTTCTCAGTGTCCTTGCAGCCCAAGTATGTGGAGTCTTCAGCAATAGGGTCTTACCATCTATTCCTGGTGGGAAACCAAGAGCCTTGGTAGTGCCCTGTAATGCTTTGGGGGCATCAGGGACCTCCCTGGCCAACACCTCACTGGAAAGTATCCCATCCCTGGCATTGAAAATTTTCTAGTAGCAATCTCTGGCTTCTGAGTGTTCCATTGTCCAAAAAAGTAGGTTTCATATGACTTATTCATACCCTTTTAAATTTTGATAAACCCTTTCCCCACCTTTCCTTTATTCTGTCTCTTACCCTGACCTCATTTAGGCCTTTCCACCCCCAGTAATCTGTTCTACTTACATATATACAATACCATTCCCTTGTAGCCCCTATCTAGCTTACTGGCTCCTGCTACCATGTTTTATTCCAACTCACATACAACTCCAAACATTTGTATTTGGCATACACATATGAGAGAGAACATGTGGTGCTTGGCTTTCTGATCCTGGGTTAAAAATTTTTTTTTTTTAAAGTGACCATGGCCAGGTGTGATGGCACACACCTTTAATCATAGCACTCTGGAGGCAGAGGTAGGAGAATTGCTGTGAGTTTGAGGCTAGCCTGGGACTACAGAGTAAGTTCTAGGTCAGTATGGGCTAGAGTAAGATTCTACCTGGAAAAAGAAAAAAAGAAGTGCACTGACTTCAGTGTACAAAAATGTGACTGTTTTATAAAGTTCCATCATTTTGGTAAAGTAAGTATCTTTTAAAAATATTTTATTTAGCCATCATGAAAACAAATGATCATAAATGCTGGCGGGGATGTGGAAAAAGAGGAACCCTTCTACACTGCTGGTGGGAATGCAATCTGGTCCAGCCATTGTGGAAAGCATTGTGGAGGTTCCTAAAACAGCTAAAGATTGATCTTCCATATGACCCAGCTATAGCACTCCTAGGCATATATCCTAAGGATTCATCTCATTTCCTTAGAAGTACATGCTCAACCATGTTTATTGCTGCTCAATTTATAGTAGCTGGGAAATGAAACCAGCCTAGATGTCCCTCAACTGATGAGTAGATAATGAAGATGTGGCACATTTATACAATGGAGTTCTACTCAGAGGTAAAGAAAAATGAAGTTATGAAATTTGCAGAAAAATGGATGGATCTGGAAAGGATTATACTAAATGAGGTAACCCAGGCTCAGAAAGCCAAGCACCACATGTTCTTTCTCATATGTGGATCCTAGCTACAGATGATTGGGCTTGTGCGTGAGAAGGAAAATACTTAGTAGCAGAGGCCAGTAAGTTAAAAAGGAGATATAAAGGGAAGAGAAAGGAAGGGAGGAGGGTACTTAATAGGTTGGTATTGTATATATGTAAGTGGAATTATTGAGATGGGGAGGTAATGTGATAAAGAATGGAATTTCAAAGGGGAAAGTGTGTGGGGTGGAGGTATTACCATGGGATATCTTTTATAATTATGGAAAATGTTAATAAAAATTGTGAAAAAAATTATTTAGGGCTGGAGAGATGGCCTAGCAGTTAAGCACTTACCTGTGAAGCCTAAACCCGGTTTGAGGCTCGATTCCCCAGGACCCATGTTAGCCAGATGCACAAGGGGGCGCACGCGTCTGGCATTCATTTGCAGTGGCTGGAGGCCCTGGTGCACCAATTCTCTCTCTTTCTCTTTCGCTGTCTCTCTTGCTCTCAAATAAATAAAAATAAACAAAAAATTTAAAAAATATTTTATTTATACATTTATTTGAGAGAGAGAAAGAGAAATAGGCAGGCAGAGAGAGTGAGTATGGGCACACCAGGGCCTCCTGCCCGTGCATATGTACTTTTAGACGCATGCACCACTTTATGCATCTGGCTTTACATGGGTACTGGGGAATTGAACTTGGGCTGTCAGGGTTTGCAAGTGTTAATGCAAAAGACACAGCTGTCACCTCAAAGGGGAGAAGAGATTGTTCTGGAGGCAAGTATGAATGACCATGGCTTGGGAGCACAGATTTAAGTTACCCAAAATTCCATGTTCCAACGTGTTAACAATTTCATGAAGGTTTTATAGTTACAGAACAGAAGAAAGTCATAAATCAAGGCACTTTCAAATACATTGGCTGACCATCAAGTAGTGGGAGACGTCTCCACCATAGGTTTCAGATGCTGTCTGATGACATTTTCTGCCGTTGGGTCGCTGGAAAGTGGTGGTCTGCTAGTACATTCCAAAAAGGTACCTGATCAACTGATAGTCATGTGGTCATGCTCAGGCACAGAGGTGGGCAAGTCAATGGCTATTAAGGGGCTAATGGTAGCTCAAGGTAATTTGGCTCTGACCTTGCAGTATTCCATCCCTCTCTGGGCACAGTTGTCAGTTCATTCAAGTCCATTTCTTGCTGGGGGTAGGTGCAGCAGATACAGTGCTCTTCTGGGAACTTTGGTTCACACAATGCAAGCACCTTAACTGCTGACATCTCTCCAGCCCAAATCTTGATCTTACCCTAAACCTTAATATTCTCATAGGTATTCATAAACCACTGAATTTCATTCCAGATGGTTTTACAACAAAGGACGATTGAAGTGTTTGTGGTCTAGAAGAAATTTGTACTAAATATTCAAAGGAGTTGTATTTTGCTTCAGGAAAAAAACATTTTATTCATGAACTACCTGTACTTTGGGAAGATAAAGTAGACTGGATGGTTAGAAAGGAGGTGGAGTTTGCAGATCAGTGAGTACTGGATATTTAAATAACTGGGAGGTCTTGGGCAGTCCTTGTCCTTGAAGGTGGAATGGCATGTGTAAAGGCAGGCAGAAAGTAGAGCAGTTTCCCATCCCAGTCCATCTCTCTACAAGGACATAGGTAATCATAGTAAACACTATAGTGTGTATTTTGTTGCAGATACTCTTCTGGGCACTTTGCATATATTAACTAAAACAGTCCCATACCTTGCCCACAGAGCTGATCCAGATTCTGCACATGCTCTGTAGAGATGATGAGCACCTCTTCTGCTTCCATAATCAGAGGCAATCAAAGATGATTAGGTGTAGCTCCCACTTTCCAACTATATATATGTATTAATGTATGTATGTATGTATACACACACACACATATATATAGCTTGTTTTTTCATGGTAGGGTCTCACTCTAGCCCAGGCTGACCTGAAATTCACTATGTAGTCTCAGGGTGGCCTTGAACTCGTGGCAATCCTCCTATCTCTGCCTCCCAAGTGCTGAGATTAAAGGCGTGCACCACCATTCCTGGCTTTGCTTATGTATTTTTCCAGTCTGAAATGCCTTCTTGCTTACTTTGGTCCCTATTTTCTCAGCATCTGGCATCATTTTTTAATTTTTTTAATTTTTGTTTATGTATTTGAGAGCAACAGACAGAAAGAAAGAGGCAGAGAGAGAGAGAATGAGCACGCCAGGGCTTCCAGCCACTGCAAACAAACTCCAGATGTGTGCGCCCCCTTGTGCATCTGGCTAACATGGGTCCTGGGGAATTGGGCCTCGAATGAAGGTCCTTAGGCTTCACAGGCAAGCGCTCAACTGCTCAGCCATTTCTCCAGCCCAACATCTGGCATCTTTATAAAACCTGTTTGGATTCCGTGTCTGAAGCACCTTGGTAACGCTGTGCTTTTTTCATGGTGATGGCTACTTGCCTTTTTTTTTTTTTTTTCTCTCTCTCTTTCTTTCTTTCTTTCTTTTTTTTTTTTTTGCAAGCAGAGAGAGATAGAAGACAGAGAGAATGGGTGCACCAGAGCCTACAGTCCCTGCAAACGAACTCCAGGTGCATGTGCCACTTTGTGCATTTGGCTTTATGTGGGTGCTGGGGGATTGAACCTGGCCCATCAGGCTTTGTAAGCAAGTGCCTTAACCACTGAACCATCTCTCCAGCCCCTTATTTTTAACTTTTTTTTTTTTTTATTTATTTGAGAGCAACAGACAGAGAAAGAGGCAGATAGAGAATGAGCACACCAGGGCCTCCAGCATTGCAAATGAACTCCAGATGCATGTGCCACTTTATGCATCTGGCTTTTGTGGGTTCTAGGGAATCGAGCCTCGAACCAGGGTCCTTAGGCTTCACAGGCAAGCGCTTAGCTGCTAAGCCATCTCTCCAACCCCAGTCCCCTAATTTTAAAAGAAAATTTATTTCTTTATGAGAGAGAGAGAGAGAATGGGCACACCAGGGCCTCTAGCCACTGCTAATGGACTCCAGACGCGTGTGCTGTCTGACTTATTTGGGTACTGGGGAATTGGACCTGGGTTCTTAGGCTTCACAGGCAAGAGCCTTAACCACTTATAAATCTTTCTAGCCCTCCTTGCCCTATTTCTAACGTAGATTTTTCTTTTATTTTGCTACTTGGTGCTGGAATTACAGGTGGGGGCCACTGCACCCAGGTATTAAGAACAAGGGGCAAGGGCTGTAGAGATGGCTTAATGGTTAAGGTGCTTGCCTGAAAAGCCTAAGGACCCAGGTTCAGTTCCCCAGTACCCATGTAAAGCTAGATGCATAAGTTGGTACATGTGTCTGGAGTTTGTTTGCAGTGGCTTGAGGCCCTGGTGTGCCCATTCTATCTCTGCCTTTCTCTCATAAATAAATGAAATAAAATAAAACAAGAACAAGGGATGTGATTTGCTGATCTTTGGCTCTGAGGTAGTGTCAGTTGAGCTTGAAGTGGCAGGAAGAGGAGGTATCAATGCTGACAGATTTTGAGCTGTGGCTGGGAAATAGGAGTGGGAATTTTGCAAAGTTGGTGCTTGTGAAAGTAAGGAGTTTATTTAGACACGTTGGGTTTGTTGAGGTGCGAGTAAGAACACCACAGCAGAAAGGGATTAGGTTTCAGGAAAGAGGACTAATACTTTGCCCTCTCTGTTTAACTCATTTTTACAAATGCATTACACTGCTGCATATATCAAGTTGTTTATAGCTGTATGTGCACAGAATTCAGGCAATGGCATTGAGATGTATTAGTTGGTTTTTATTTGGAAAATGAAGTCTGCATATCATGTGGTCATTCTCAACTTTTAAAAAATATAAAAGACAATTTATAGTTTAATAGATTCCTAGACTAGCCTGTGAGACCCTGTAGCTCTTTACTTCTGTACTTCCATTACTTCTGTAACAATAAAACAGCAAAAATAGTAGAATAACAATAACAAAAAATAGCAGGACACAGTACAACTGATTTACCTCTATCATTTTAAGAAGAGAAAAGGGAGTAAGAAAAAGTAACTTTTAAAAATTTAATTTAATTATTAATAATTAATTTAATTATTCCTTCTTGCTGGGCATGGTGGCGCGCACCTGTAATCCCAGCACTTGGGAGGCAGTGGTAGGAGGATTGCCTGGAGTTCAAGGCCACCCTGAGACTACATAGTGAATTGTAGGTCAGCCTGAGCAAAATTTTTTTTTCTTCTATATGATACAGATGATTTCAGTGAGTCACTCTTACCCTACAGCTAGCCTCAAGCTCCACATCATAGGTTGGCCTCCTGGTCCTCTTGTAACCCTCCTGCCTCAGCCGCCTCCTGCATTCAGCTCCTGTTTCTATGACCTTGTGGTTTTATTGAGCTTTGTGTTCTTTTTTCTTTTACTCCACTTCTTTAATGAAAATGACCATCTTTCTTTTTAAAAACTTTTATTTATTTGCAAGCAGAGAGAGAGAGAGAGAGAGAGAGAATGAGAATGAGAATGAGAATGGGCACACCAGGGCCTCCTGAAACTGCAAATGAACTCCAGATGCATGTGCCCCTTTATGCACCTGGCTTTACATGGGTACTGGGGAATTGAACCAGTGTTCTTTGCAAGCACCTTAACCATTGAGCCATCTCTCTAGCCCTTGTTTTATTTTATTTTTATTTATTTCTTTATGTTTGGTTTTTCAAGGTAGGGTCTCACTCTAGCCCAGGCTGACCTGGAATTCACTATGTAGTCTCAGGGTGCCCTTGAACTCACAGTGATCCTTCTACCTCTGCCTCCTGAGTGCTGAGATTAAAGGTGTGCACCACCATGCCTACACAGGTGTTGACCCCTTATCTGTGAACGTTTCTCATCTGCATTACAGAAGTTCTTCAGTGGCTTGCTTGGTTGACTATCCCTGTCCTTTCCCCATGCTGATTGATATAGAGTTACAGTTACCTGTGACTCTCCAGCTATTTAGGTGGGATTTGGAGGAAGGACAGAAAACTGACTCACTTTTACCTCCCTGTGCTTTTTAATAAATGTTGATTGAATTTGTTGGGTACTATAGTTTATTTCGTCTGATCGTAACAAGTATGTATAAGGGATTTACTTAGTCCATACTTGTTTTAAGACATTTCTTTGGGGGTTGGAGACATGGCTCAGCACTTAAGGCATTTACCTGCAGAGCCTGATGACCCAGGTTTGATTCCCCCAGTACCCATGTAAAGCCAGATGCACAAAGTGGCACATGTGCTTTTGGAGTTCGTTTGCAGCATTAGGAGGCCCTGGCATGCTTGTTTTCTCTCTCTGTCTTCTCGTTATTTCTCTCTGCTTACAAATAAATAAAATTTTAAAAATTTATTTTGATGTACATATATTTTTTATTGTTTATTGACAAAAGTAACTTTGGTAATGATGAACATATGTGTTTAATTTTACATAAATTAGTCTTGAATGCATATTTGATACTGTAGGATATAAAGAATCTTCAACATTTTTCAGAGTTGATCAATAATTTGATTCTATAAGCATCAATTATGATCAATTATTATGCTTCACATAAATGCATAGTACAAAATGGCAGAAATAGGTTTAGGGCCATTTTAGAAATTATTGGCATTTCTGTCCTAATCTCAAGCCAAAATTCATTTAATAATTTTTTTTATGAAACTGGTCAGAAACTCAAGCAGCCATTTTTAAGTCAAATATTCTAACACAATATAATACAAAAATATACTACCTGGGTGTGGTGTTGCACACCTTTAATCCTAACACTCTGGAGGCAGAGGTAGAAGGATCATTGTGAGTTTGAGGCCGTCCTGAGACTACATAGTGAATTCCAGGTTAGCCTGGGCCAGAATGAGACCCTACTGTGTGTGTGTTGGGGGGGGGGGATACACACACACACACACACACACACACACACACACACATACGTATGTATATATAGAGAGAATCAAATACTAATTTGATACTTAATATGCTAAAGCATAACAGTAGGACAATATTCTTTGCTTTCTGTTACGTTCCTAAGAGTAGAAAATATACAGTAAAAGCACTGCTACTCCTGATATATACACAGTAATCTCACACCTGAGCTGGGCATGTCTGCAGTGCTTTGCTGAGGTGTGGCATGACAACATGCCCAGTGCAAAGTGCACATGTGTGTTCCAAGCAAGGCTGTGGTGAAGCTGAGGCATATACTGCAGACAAGTGCTGCCAACACTTGGCATTCCTTAAGCTTTTGATTTTGTATCAGTTTTATTTGTTGGGTGTGCAGAAATTGCTGAAAGTTCCATGACCCCCAGTATTCAGTTGCCTACAGTTGAAGAAGTTGGGCAGTAGAACTTGGGTTCAAAGTCCCCTTTTGACATTTCCTAGCAGTGGGATCTTGAGGGGCCTAGCAGAGGTCTGCTTGAGCATTATTATGTGCTGCACATCTTTAATCTCAGCACTCCAGAGGCAGAGGTAGGAGAATCACCATGAGTTCAAGGCTAGCCTGGGGCTACAGAGTGAGTTCCAGGTCAGCTTGGGCTAGAGTAGGACCCTACCTTGAAAAAAAGAACAAGAAAAAAGTCCGTGGGTATAAAGCACTAAGTGGACTTAGCTCGTAGTGCTGGGTGTTGTATGAATGGACTAACTGGCAGTGCTGCATGGTGGGGTGTGTTCTTACGGGTGAGTGCCGGTGCATGTGTACCAGGGCACACGTGGGGTGTGTTCTTACGGGTGAGTGCCGGTGCATGTGTACCAGGGCACACGTGGGGTGTGTTCTTACGGGTGAGTGCCGGTGCATGTGTACCAGGGCACATGTGGAGGCTGCATAGTGTTGGTTCTCGCTGTTCACCTCATTTGGAGCAGGGTTTCATACACCAGGCTAGCTGACCTGAGAGCTTCTGGCAGATTATCCCACTTACTATGCTGTCTGGCTTTATGTGGGTGCTGAGATCTGAACTCAGGTACTCACACTTGTGTGGCAAGCTTTATCCACTGAGCCGTCTCCCCAGCCTGGGACTAACTTTTGGAGATTCTTTGCTGTAATCTTTTCAGTAGCTATAAGTACCTGTCTCAAAAATGGTATATACTCTTTTTTTTTTTTTTGGTCTTTCGAGGCAGGGTCTTGCTCAGACTGACCTGGAATTCACTCTGTGGTCTCAGGGTAGCCTAGCCTCTAACTCATGGTGATCCTCCTACCTCTGCCTCCCAAGTGCTGGGATTAAAGGTGTGCACCATCATGTCAGGCTGATACAAACTATTTTTTAAATTCTTTTTTTTTGTTGTTTATTTTTATTTATTTATTTGAGAGCAACAGACAGAGAGGAGGGAGAGAGAGAGAGAGAGAATGGGCACGCCAGGGCTTCCAACCACTGCAAACGAACTCCAAACTCATGTGCCCCCTTGTGCATCTGGCTTACGTGGGTCCTGGGAAATCAAACCTGGGTCCTTCAGCTTTGCAGGCAAACGCGTTAGCTGCTAAGCCATCTCTGCAGCCCTTGTGCTGCTTTTGATAGAATGTTCTCCTGGTCCCACTCTTACGTTTTGCTCTCCTTATCCCAGGCAAGCAGGTGGTGGAATGCAAGAGTGGGGAATTGAAAATGTGTGGCCTTAACTGCTAAGCCATCCCTCCAGCCCATCTGCATTTTTTTTTTTCAAGGTAGGGTCTCACTCTGGTCCAGGCTGACCTGTAATTAATTAACTATGTAGTCTCAGGGTGGCCTAGAACTCACGGTGATCCTCCTACTTCTGCCTCCTGAGTGCTGGGATTTAAGGTATGCACCACCATGCCCAGCCCAGCTGCATTCTTATAGACACAAATCTATTGGTAATTTAGATGTCTTCTGATTGGGTTTGAGAATGGTAAAGAATGCAATTGTGGGCCCACATTCTTTATATGCAAGATCTTGGAAACAAGTATTACTTTATAACTGATTTTGAAATGATTCACTCATTAAAGAAGGCAAATAAAAATAGCAGTGAAATAAAGGCATAATAACTGGTTGTTAAATGAACTCTGTGTCCTTTGGAAAGGGAATGAGTCATGAAGAAAGTATGTAAATAATGAGTAGACAAGCTGCTGTTTCAAATTTACAGACTGAATTGAGGGGGGAAACTAAACTGTAGGAATTTAGTTGGATGTTGCTTCAAGTACTTTGTGTAGTAATTTTCCCAACATTTTTTCGACCTAAAGTATTTGAAAATTATATTTTTCAGTTAGCAGGATCAAAACGGAATTGTTCTTTCCCGAGGCAGTGTTGCTGTTACATTTTCCTTGATGGGATGAAGCTCCTGCCAGAAGCAACTGCTGGGGTTCTGGAAGGGTTATATTTTGCCTTACAGTCTCACGGGGAGGCTTCATGACAGCAGGAAGAAGCATGACATGAGTACAGGCTGGACGTCATCTCTGCCACAGCAGCAGGACAGTGAGCCAGCTTAGCATTGGCAACTGGAGTTCATAAACCTCAAGGTGTGCCCCAGTACACACCTCCTCTAGCACGGTGCCACCTTCCAGATAGCCACTGTCTGGGGACCAAAACCTCCAGAGCACATGAATTCATTATGGAAGATACCCGACCACAGCCCAGGCTGACCTTGAACTCTCTCTGTAGCCCCAGACTGCCCTCAAACTCATGTCACTCCTCCTACCTCAGTGTCCTGAATGCTGGAATTCAAGCTGTGCGCTACCACCTGAGCTGGACTTCTGTTTTCTTTCTCTTCCTCCTCCTCTTCCTCTTCTTCTTTTTTTATTTTTTTGTTTTTTGGTTTTTTGGGGTAGAGTTTCACTTTAGCTCAGGCTGACCTCAAATTCATATGTAGTCTCAGGTTGGCCTCAAACTCATGGCAATCCTCCTACCTCTGCCTCCCAAGTGCTGGGATTAAAGGCATGTGCTACCATGCCCGGCTGGAATTCTCTTTTTAAAAGATTTACAGGGCCAGAGAGATGCTTAGTGGTTAAGGCACTTGCTTGCAAAGCCAAAGGACCCAGGTTTGAGTCCCAGGACCCATGTAGAACAGATGCACCACTGTGTCTGGAGTTTGTTTGCAGTGGCTAGATGCCCTGGCTTGTCCATTCTCTCCCTCTCTCTCTCTCTCTCTCTCTCTCTCTCTCTCTCTCTCTCTCTCCCCCTCCCTCCCTCCCCCTCTCCCTGCTTCTTTCTCTTGCTCTTAGGGCTGGACTCCAGGATTCCTCCCCCCCCCCCCCAGTGATACCTATTCTAGCCCAGCAGCTGGAGACCCAGGTTTAAAGCTTATTTATTTATTTTTTAAATATTATATTTATTTATTTGAGAGAGACAGAGGCAGATGATATATAGAGAGAATGGGCACACTGGGGCTTCCAGTTACTGCAGACAATCCAGACACATGTGCCACCATGTACATTTGGCTTATGTGGGTACTGGGGAGTCAAACCTAAGTCCTTAAGCTTTGCAGACAAATGCTTTAACCACTAAGTCATTTATTTCAGCCCTTTCCCCCCTTTTTAGGTAGGGTCTCACTCTACCCAGGCTGACCTGGAATTCACTATGTAGTTTCAGGCTGGCCTCAAACTCATAGAGATCCTCCTACTTTTGTTTCCCAAGTGCTGAGATTAAAGGCATTGCCACTATGCCTGGCTTTTTTCTTTTTAAATCTGTTGATAGTATTCTTTTTAAAATTTTAATTAATTTATTTGAGAGAGAAAGAGGCAGACAAAATTAGAATGAGTAAGGGTGTGCCACGGTCTCCTGCCAACCACAAACAAACTACAGACACATATACCACTTTATGCATCTAGCTTTATGTGGGTACTGGGGAATCAAACCCATTGTCATGGTTGGCAAGCAAGTAAGCACCTTTAACTGCTGAGCCATCTCTTCAGCCCCTAGATTGAACTTTCAAACACTAGATTATTTTAGTATTTTCTGTCCAAAATAGCTGTTTGTGCGAAATGTGCCCCTTCTCTGTGGATGTCAGTGTTAATGAGACATCTTTGATGTTTGTAAGATTTTGACTCCAAATAAATACTCAAGAAAAATCAAACTGTTCTGTCCAAATATTTCTAAATAATAATGTCTGAGCACATCTATGGAAGCAGATGTGGTTCATGTCCTGACTTCAGCTTTTCCTAGATGATTCAAGTAAGCATGTTACCCAGTTTCCTTATTGAATGATTTTGAGAATGAAGTGAGTGCTTAAAACTATGCCATTAAATAAGCACTTAGTTTAAAATCAAAGCTGTTATTTCTTCCTTCATCCTGTCTAGCTTTGTGACTGACAAAAAATAAAATTTCATAGCTGGGTATGGTGGCTCACAACTTTAATCCCAGCACTTGAGAGGCTGAGGTAGGAGGATCAACATGAGTTCCAGGTCAGCCTAGGTTAGAGTGAGACCTCATTGTTCCCCCTTAGCCCCCCCAAAAAGCCAGGTGTGGTGGCGCATGTGGTGGCATGCTATGTATGCATGTCTTTTTTTTTTTTTTGCCTCCCATCATGCATTATATGATCATGATCCCAGTGTTGTTCAGGTCTTGTGTAAGTAATGAGAGCTGCTGTTGGTTATGAATGCAATGGCCACTCGTATCTAGAAGACAGCATTCAAGCACTCTTCCCCATCTTTTAGTCTTGGCATTCTTCCCACTACCTCTTCCAAAGTGTTCCCTGGGCCTTAGAGGATGTGATAGAGACGTTTCATGTAGTGCTGAGCACTCAGCTGTCACTTCACACTGATGAGTTGTGAAGCTCCATGGTAGTGACCTCTGAAAAGAAAAGCTTTTCAAACCAAAAGTGAGAGCCACACTAGTATAATAAACAACTATTTTGAAAGCAAACTTGGGGCATAATATATCCATTAGTCAAATAATAGTAGCTGTTTTCCCTGGTGAGCATTCTATTTTAACTTTTAGAGGGTGAGAGTAAGAGAGAGACAGAGGGAGAGACAGAGAATTGGCATGCCAGGGCCTTAGCCACTGAAATTGAACCCTGGACGCTTGCGCTCCCTAGTGGTCATGCGTGACACTTGCCTCACCTTTGTGGGATCTGGTGAATATAGAACATGGGTCCTTAGGCCTTGCAGGCAAGCGCCTTAGCCACTAAGCCATCTCTCTAGCCCAAGAGCCCTTTTTATTTTGGTCTTTTCAAGGTAGGCTCTCACTCTGTAGCCCAAGCTGACCTGGAACTTACTCTGTATTCCCAGGCTGGTCTTGAATTCAGTGATCCTTCTACCTCTGCCTCCCAAGTGCTGGGACTAAAGGTGTGCACCACCATAGCCAGCTTTTTTTTTTTTTTAAAGGTTTAGAGAGAGTATTCAATTAAGAGAAGGAAAGATGGGGCTAGAGAGATGACTTAGCAGTTAAGGTGCTTGCCTGCAAAGCCAGAGAACCCAGGTTTGATTCCACAGTACCCACATAAGCCAGATGCACAAGGTGGCAAATGCATTTGGAGTTTGTTTGCAGTGTCTAGTGCCCTGGTACACCCATTCTCTATCTGCATCTCCCTCCCTCAAATAATAATAAATAAAATATTTAAACATTTTTTTAAAAGAGAAAGTACAGAGAGCTTCTGCCCACGAGAAGGCATGGAAGAGTAAAGCCTAATTAAAAAAAACATGTATTTGTTTGCAAGCGGAAAGAGAGACTGAGCACATTAGGCTCTCCAGCCACTGCAAGCAAACTCCAGATGCATGCTGCACTTTGTGCATCTGGCTTTACATGGGTACTGGGGAATTGAACCCAGGCCATTAAGTTTTGCAAACAAGCGCCTTAACTGTTGATCCATCTTTCCAGCCCAACTTCCTTTGCTTTGCTGTTGGGTTTTGAAATAGAGCTGAAGACAGAACTGGATTTTTCTGAACCAAAACCCTAGAGCTCCTATTTAGAAAGGGAGAAAGAAAGGTGCTAAACACTTAACTTTACTAGTACCACCTCTGGAAGACTGGATTGCTAATTCATTTCCTTCCCTGACCCCGGCTTTAGTTCCTCTACCTCAATATGGGAATGCTCCTCTTCTTGGGAGATAGTTACCTGACTAAACCAATAGTTAATCTTCAGCTGGCTAACAGTAACTTTTTTGTTTTTCTAGATAGGGTCTGCAGGCTGACCTGGAATTCACTCTGTAGTCCCAGGCTGGCCTTAAACTCACAGCAATCCTCCCACCTCTGTTTCCCAAGTACTGAGATTAAAGGTGTGCACCACCATGCCTGGCTAAAGTCTATTTTTTTTTTCAAGGTTGGTTGTCACTAACCCAGGCTGACCAGGAATTCACTCTGTATTCTCAGGGTGACCTTGAACTCACAGCACTCCTCCTACCTCTGTCTCTCAAGTGCTGGGATTAAAGGCGTGCACCACGAACCCCAGCTTAAAGTCTAAAATTTTTGAAGCCATTAGATTAGTATATTTCTAAATTGTTGGTTTCAGTTGTTTTCCTACACTGTACCCATTCAATTTGAGATGTATGTCTTTCATCCAGGAAATAAAAAGTATATAGGTGATAGTAAAAATTTTGACTTTCAATTAAGCTACTGGAATTTTCCCTTTAATTTTTCAGAATACAGTCTTTACATACATATACATGTACAATATATACATTTGTCCTTCTTCACTATCCACAGATAATCCATTCCAGGAACCCTTCCCCAGCCCCCAGACACCAAAGTCCATGGATTTGCACGTCTCTTGGGTAAAACCGTGCATTTACCTATGTCACCACTTTCCTGGTCTGTTTATTTGCCATCTTTGTGATTACTTCTCACACCTAACACCATGGACATATCGCAGTTGTTGCATTGTGTTGTTTTAGAGAGCAGTGATAAGCAGGGAAAAGGCTTTTGCATGTTCAGATATTTTCAGTCAGAGTTGTTGCATCGGAGAATGTGAATATAGAATGTGTATATAGAAGACCAGTTGTATACAAAGGTACTTTTTATAGATTGCTCTGTTGTTTTGTGTAGAAATTAAAATGCCTGTGTTATTATAACCATTTTAGTCATTTCATGGATAGGCTGTTGAACTCTGGAATTTAGAGAGGAGTTTTAATATTAGAAGCCCACCTAATTAAATACTCTAAATATCTGAATGCTGTTATTTAAAAAAATATATTTTACATTTCTTTGCAAACCGAGAGAAATAGAAGAGAAACAGAGAGAATGGGCACAACAGAGCCTCCAGCCACTGCAAATGAACTCCAGATGCATGTGCCCCTTTGTGCATCTGGCTTTATGTGGGTACTGGGGAATCAAACCCAGATCCTTAGGCTTTGCAGGCAGGTTCTTTAACCACTGATCCATCTCTCTAGCCCCTGAATGCTGTTTTAAACTTATTTCTAAAACAACTGCTTGCCTCCTTTTTCTTTTTGAGAAGGGTGTCACTTTAGTAGCTCACATTGAGGTCCAGGCTGATCTTGAACTTATAACAATCAGTAATTTTCCTACCTCACGCTCCCTAGGACTAGATTTAAAAGTGTGCTGCACCATGCTGGGCTTCTGCTGCTGCTGCTTTTTTTTTTTTTTTTTGTCTGCTTGATTTTTTGAGGTAGGGTCTTGCTGTAGCCCAGGCTGATCTGGAATTCAATTTGTACTCTCAGGTGGCCTTGAACTCCTGTTACTCCTGCCTCCTGAGTACTGAGATTTAAAGGTGTGCACTACCATGCTCAGTTCCTTTCTTTGAAAAAAATATTGGAGAGAGGGAGAGACAAAATGAGTGCAACAGGGCCTCCAGCCGCTGCAAATGAATTCCAGATGTGTGCTCCACCTTGTGCAGCTGGCTTACATGGGTCCTGGGAAATTGAACCTGGCTCCTTAGGCTTCGCAGGCAACTGCCTTATTTGTTAAGCCATCTCTCCACCCCTGCTTCCTTTTTTCTTTTATTTTCAAGGTAGGGTCTCCGTTTAGCCCAGGCTGACCTGGAACTCACTCTGTAGTCTCAGGGTGGCCTTGAACTCACAGTGATACTCCTACCTCTGCTTTCTGTATGCTAGGATTAAAGGTTTGTGCCACCATCCCCAACTTCCTGCTTGCTTGCTTTTTTTTTTTTTTTTTTGAGGTAAGGTTTCACTGTAGCCCTGGCTGAGTTGGAATTCACTATGTAGTTACAGGGTGGCCTTGAACTCACAGTGATCCATCTACCTCTGCCTCCCAAGTGCTGGGAATTAAGGTGTGCACCACCACGTTTGACTCTGCTTTCTTTTTAAATAGAACTTTTTTTTTCAAGGTAGGGTCTCACTAGCCAAGGCTAACCTGGGTTTCACTATTCACAGGGTGGCCTCAAACTCTCAGTGATTCACCTACCTGTGCCTCCTGAGTGCTGTGATTAAAGGCGTGCACCACCATGCCCAGCTTTAATTAGAACTTTTAATATACTTGGTCCCTTTTTGGAATTGTTAAACATAATTTATACAGTTGTGTTTCCTTTTATTTTTCTCTTACTAAAACTTTGCTTTTCCAAAGGTTTCAGCCTTCATGTTCTGCATTTACACTGTAGTTAGTGTCCCTTACTCCCATAAACTTAATGAGTACATGTCACCAGAACATTCTTTTTTTTACCGTTTCTGTGAGGATCATGTTTTAAAAAGTTATAAAAGGGGCTGGGGAGATATCTCAGTGGTTAAGTCACCTTCTTGCAAAGGCTAATGATCCAAGTTCAATTCCCCAGTACTCACATAAAGCCAGATGCACCAAGTGGCACATATATCTGGAGTGAGTTTGCAGCAGCTTGAGGCCCTGGCACACCCATTCTCTTTTTCCATCTATCTCTATTTTGTCACTCTCAGTTTGCAAATAAGTAAATACAAATTTTAAAAGTCATAAAAGATGATTTAATGTACATTCTCTTTTTAAATTTTATTTATTTGAAAGCACAGGGAGAGGGAGAGAGTGGGTACATCAGGTCCTCTAGCTGTTGCAGATGAATTCTAAATGCATGTGCCACTTTGTACATTGTGGGTCCTGGGGAATTGAACTTGGGTCCTTAAATTTCACAGGCAAGCACCTTAACCACTAAGCTATCTCTCCAGCCCTAATGTACATTCTTCTTCTTCTTCTTCTTTTTTTTTTTTTTGAGGTTGGGTCTCTAGCCCAGGCTGACCTGAAATTCACTATGTAGTCTCAGGGTGTCCTCGAACTCAAGGTGACCCTCCTACCTCTGCCTGGGATAGAAGGCGTGCACCACCACGCTGGGCTCTAAATAAATTTCATTTTAAAAATTTTTGGTTTTGAGGTAGGGTGTCACTCTAGCTCAGGCTGACCAGAAATTCACTATGCAGTCTCAGGCAATCCCCCCACTTTTGTTTCCTGAGTGCTGGGATTAAAGGCGTGTGCCACAGTGCCCGGCTCTAATGTACATTCTTGACATTTTAAATACCTGCTGTTACATATAGGATTGATTCATGAAGAGTTGCTATTTAAGCATCTTCTGGCCTTAAATGTCATGTACATTACTGCAGCTCATATGGCTGAGGAAAATTTCTTTTTGTTTAGAACTTTTCTGTTTTAAAGCTTTTGCTTCTTTACTTTTTTCCCTTCAAAAAAATTTTATTTATTTATTTATTTATTTATTTATTTATTTATTTGGTTTTTCAAGATAGGGTGTCACTCTAGCTCAAGCTGACCTGGAATTCACTATGTATTCTCAGGGTGGCCTTGAAATCACGGTAATCCTCCTACCTCTGCCTCCCAATGCTGGGATTAAAGGTGCGCACCACCACACTGGGCTTTTCTTTTCAAAATTTGATTTTCAGTAGTTAAACCCAGAACTGAAATCTACTGGAAGAAAAATGCTGCTGCATTTTTAAAGGCCTATGAGCAGTTATGTGGACCTTGATAGAAATTTATTACTTATCAATTTCCTAAACATCTTCACAAACATTAATGATGGTCTGGGCTGGGGAGATGGTTCAGTAGTTAAAGGTGTTTGCTTACAAAGACTTATTGGCCTGGGTTAATTTCCCAGTACCCATGTAAGGCCAAATGCACAAAGTGGTATATGCATCTGGAGTTGGTTTGCAGCAGAGCAGTCCTAGCCCACCTATACTCACTCCCTCTGTCTCTTCACAAATAAAGAAAAACAAAAGTTTAAAATTAATGATAGTTTAAATAGTTTAGGCCACGCGCGGTGGCACACACCTTTAATCCCAGCATTTGGGAGGCAGAGGTAGGAGGATTGCCATGAATTTAGGGCCCCCTGACACTACATAGTGAATTCCAGGTCAGCCTGGGCTAGAGGGAGACCCTACCTTGGAAACATAAAACAAACAAACAACAGAAAAGTCTTGTTTTCTCTGCTTCTTCCTGCCATTAACTCATGCTTCTCCACTCTCTCCCTCAACTTCTGAAAATGTTCTAGTAAAAGTGTTTGCAAAATCTATTCTTAAATTTGAAAAATTTTTACAAAGAGCCCATCAGTATATTATTTTCATCCTAGTTCTTCATTGATTAGAATGTACTGAGGGGCTGGAGAGATGGCTGAGTGGTTAAGGTGCTTGCCTGCAAAGCCAAAGGACCCAGGTTCATTTTTCCAGTACTCACATAAAGCCAGATGCACAAGGTGGCATATGCATCCATAGTTCATTTGCATTGGCTAGAGGCCCTGGCATGCCCATTCTCTCTTTTTTTTTTTTTTTTTTTGGTTTTTCGAGTTAGGGTCTCACTCTGGCTCAAGCTGACCTGGAATTCACTATGTAGTCTCAGGGTGGCCTCGAACTCTCAGCGATCCTCCTACCTCTGCCTCCCGAGTGCTGGGATTAAAGGCGTGCGCCACCACGCCCGGCTCCATTCTCTTTTTCTTTTCTGCCACTTTCTTTCTCTCTCTCTCAAATAAACAAACAAAATGAAAAAAGTAAATGCACTGAGCCTTAATGTTCTTGAGGATTTGATGTCACAACCTGTCATGCATCACTCCAAGGGAAGCTGTGGATCCAGACTAGTATTTGAACATTGAAACTGTGTTTTCCAGATAATCAAGTTAAACATGCATGTGTCTGACCAAAGCTTAACCAAATTACTTTTCCCTTGAAAGTCTGGCTATCTGAATGTTGAGTGCTTCATATTCATTTTGTGTTACATTATGCATCAGTGCTTTTCTCTTTACCATGAGACCTTTCTAGTATATGTGACTTTTCTTGGAAGAGGACTTTTTAAAAATATTTATTTTATTTTTTTGAGAGAGAGGGAGAAGGAGAGACAGAGAAACAGAGAGGGAGAATGGGTGTGCCAGTGCCTATAGCCACTGCAAATGAACTCCAGATGCATGCACCACCTTGTGCAATGGGTTATGTGGGTCCTGGGGAATCAAACCTAGGTCTTTTGGCTTTGCAGGCAAGCACCTTACCCGCTAAGCCATCTCTCCAGCCTGGAAGAGGACTTTTTAAAAAAGTATTCTTTTGAGCAGACAAATAATAACAAAAGAGATTCTTGGAAGGCAGTTATGTTCACCATTATACTACTAACACAAAAGAGATTTCTTATCAGTAGTTGAAACCCAGCATGGTGACACATGCCTTTACTCTCAGCACTTGGGAGGCCGAGGTAGGAGGATTGCCATGAGTTCAAGGCCACTCTGAGACTACATCATGAATTCCAGGTCAGCCTAGGCTAAAGCAAGACCCTACCTTGAAAGACAAAACAAACAACAACAACAAAAATCCCACAACTTATTTGGGCTGGAGAGGTGGCTTAGCAGTTAAGGCACTTACCTGTGAAGCCTAAGGAACCAGGTTCAACTTTCCAGTACCCATGTCAGCTAGATGCACGAGGTGGTGCATGTTCGTTTGCAATGGCTGGAGGTCCTAGTGCGCCCTTTCTCTCCCTCCCTCCCTTCCTTCTCTCTCTCTCTCTCTCTTTTGAAGTAGGGTCTCATTCTAGTCCAGGATGACCTGAAACTCACTCTGTAGTCCCAGGCTGGCCTTGAAATCACAGAGATCCTCTTACCTCTGCCTCCTGAGTGCTGGGACTAAAGGCATGTGCTACCATGCCCAGCTGAAAAAATTATTTTTACATTTTATTTGGGAGGAGAGGGATAGAGAGAAGAAAGAGGAGTGCCAGGGCCACTTGCCACTGCAGAGGAACTTCAGTGGCATGTGCCACTGTGCATCTGGCATTATGTGGGTCCTGACAATTAAACCCAGTTTGGCAGGCTTTGCAAGCAAGTACCTTTAACTGCTGAGCCATCTCTCTAGCTCCAATTTTAAATTTTAAAGTACTGGACTAACTAGTGTGTTTATATTACCACCATTGGGATTGGGCTATTCTAGATTGGGACAGTAGGAAGAATAATGACTTTTGAAGGGAAGGAGCCTGCAAGATTTGCTGTTTTCTCTGCTTAAGATCTTGCATTGGGGGTTGGAGAGATGGCTTAGTGGTTAAGATGTATGCCTTGAAGCCTAAGGACCCTGGTTCAATTCTCCAGGTCCCACTTAAGCCAGATGCACATGGTGGCGCATGCATCTGGAATTCATTTGCAGTGGCTAGAGGCCCTGGTGCACCCATTCTCTTTCTCTCTCAAATAAATAAGTAAAAATAAAGTTAAAAAAATGTTGCGCTGGTTCAATCTTTTCTTTCTGTTTCTTTTTTTGTTGTTTTTATGAGGTAGAGTCTCACTCTAGCTCAGGTTGGCCTCAAATTCACAACAATCCTCTTACCTCTGCCTTCCTAGTGCTGGGATTGAATGCATGGGCCACCATGCCTGGCACAATCTTTTTTTGCTATGCCTTCATTTTCATTGGAAATATTTACTCTGTGCCAATATGTGATTTAACTTTTGATTTTACAGGCTCACAGTTATGAGACTGTCTCAGATGAGACTTTAGACTTCGTACTTTTTTTTTCTTTTGAGGTAGGGTCTTGATGTGGCCCAGGATGAACTGGAATTTTCTATATAGTCTCAGGCTCGCCTCAAACTTATAGTAGTTCTCCTACTTCTGCCTCCCAAGTGCTAGGATTGAAGGTATGCACCACCATGCCTGGCTTAGACTTTGGACTTTTTTTTTTAATGAGAGAGAGAAAGAGAGAAAATTGGTGCACCTGGGCCTCCAGCCACTGCACTCGAATTCAAGACGCATGCACCACCTTGTGTGCATGTGCAACCTTGCGTGCTTGCATCACCTGGTGCACCTGGCTTATGTGGGACCTGAAGAGTTAAACATGGGTCCTTAGGCTTCACAGGCAAGTGCCTTAACTGCTAAGCTATCTCTCCAGCCCAAGTATGGGCTTTTGAACAGTGTTGTGATTGTACAGTCTATAAAGACTTTTAAAGTTGAACTGATGGGCTATAGAGATGGCTTAGCAGTTAAGGCTCTTGCCTGTGAAGCCTAAGGACCCAGGTTCAATTCCCCAGTACCCAAGGAGTTCTTTTGCAGTGGCTGGAGGCCCTGGTGTGCTCATTCTCTCTCTCTTCTTTCTATTTCTCTCTCCAATAAATAAATAAATAAATGAATAAATAATGTTCTTAGAATTGACCTAAATGTATTTTACATCATGAGATGGTTGTGAGTTTGTGAGGGCCACGGGTGACATGTGGTAGTTGGATGCTTTTAGCCTGTGCCACTTCATACAGTAATGTCCTGTGCCCTGGGCTGTGGCCTTCGCGAGTGTGATTCTCAGTCTCCTTTCCCACTTAGGTAAGACAGGAAGGCCAGAAAAGGCTAGATGGAGTTTGCTGTTCAGTTTGGCTTGCAAAATGGTTTCTTTTCAGTCAGTTCTTGTTGAATGAGATCTTTTTGGGCTTATTTCGAAATGGCTACTTTCACCTTTCACTACCTGTCAGCACTAGGAGTCCACCTGTCATTGAACTTCACTGTGACAACCTTTTCATTGATCCTCCCCTTGACAACTAGAGACAAAACTCAAATCCCTCCTGGATCTATTTGCTCTCAAACTTGACTGCACAGAGCTTTTAGGTATTCATCATGCAATTGAGGTTTTCCTATTGTCCCATAAGGATTTAAAAATAAAAAGTTATTTAGCCAGGCATGGTGGTGCATGCCTTTAATCCCAACACTTGGGAGGCAGAAGTAGGAGGATCACCATGAGTTTGAGGCCAGCCTGAGATTAATAGTGAATTCCAGGTCAGCTTGGGCTAGAGTGAGACCCTATTTTGAATCACCCCCCAAAAAGTTATTTATTCGAGTGATTAGATAGAGAATGGAATAGGGGTGTGCCAGGGCCTCTAGCCACTGCAAATGGATTCCAGATGCCTGTGTCATTTTATGTATCTAGCTTTACATGGGTGCTGGGTAATTGAACTTGGAATGGCCGGGTTTGCACAGACTTCACTGAGCACTGTCAGGGTTCTGTTAAGCACATTGCATGAGTTTACAAGTGAACCCCAGAAGTTACCTGACCTTTTTCTAAGTGAGGAATAGTCCAGAAAACATGTGTCTTCTTTCATAATTCATCCTGGCTTTATCATCTGTAGATAAGCATTTATGATGCGTCCATCCTGTGCCACTTCATACAGTAATGACCTACTTACTATCCAGGTATAAAGTATATGAAATATGCCTTTCAGTCCAGAAATGCCTGCTGTGATTGATCAGAACATTTATTTTTATTTTTTAAATATATTTTATGTATTTATTTGAGAGAGAAAGTGGTCAAAAGTGTGAGAGAGAGAATGGGTGTGCCAGGGCCTTCCAGCCACTGTAAACAAACTCCAGATGCAAGCGCCCCCTTGTGCATCTGGCTTATGTGGGTCCTGGAGAATTGAACCAAAATCCTTTGGCTCTGCAGGCAAGCACCTTAACCACTAAGCCATCTCTCTAGCCCAGAACATTTAAAAATAATTATTTGCTTTTTATTTGCCAGCAGAGAGAAAGAGGGAGACAGAGAAAGACAGAGAGAGAGAATGGGCACATCAGGGACTCTTGCAACTGCAAAAGAACTCCAGACGCATGTGCCACTTTGTGCATCTGTCTTTATGTGGGTACTGGAGATTAGAACTCTGACCATCAGGCTTTGCAAGCAAGTGCCTTTAAGCACTGACCCACAATAGAATATTTTTGTGTCCTCTTTGTATTGTTTAAGTTTTTGTGGACTTTGATCATATTCATATGAGACTATTTATTTATTTATCATTTGAAAGAGAGAGAAAGAGGGGGAGAGAGAGAATGGGCACACCAGGGCCTTCAGCCACTGCAAACAAACTCCAGGTGTGTGTGCCCCCTTGTGTGCATGTGTGACATTGCACACTTGTATCGCTGTGCGTCTGGTTTATGTGGGACCTGGCGGTTTGAGTAGGGGTTCTTAGGCTTCACAGGCAAGCACCTTAACTGCTAAGCCATCTCTCCAGTCCTTATTTATTTTTTATTTGCACGTGAGTGTGTGCATGCCGGAGTCTCTTGCCACTGCATGTGAATGTCCACCCAGCTTTATGTGGTTGGCTGAGAAATGAAACTTAGGCTAGCAGGCTTTGTAAGCAAGTGCCTTGAACTGCTCAGCCATCACCCCAGCCCCATCTTGCTGTCATTTTACAGATGGGTGTTCCCATGGCCAGCCCTGTCAAGGGTCTTTATCGCACTTAGGCGGCAGAAGTTAGCACCAAATGAGGACAGTCTGCTGGGTAGAGGCAAAGACAATCAGCCTGCTGGGCTCTCTCCAGGTTCTGTATAAATGGCGGTCAGTACATGCGGTGGGAAGGAGTGCCCAGGCACCCTTTGTCCTTCCCTTTTCTGAATACTTGGCATAAATCTATGAGGCACACACAGGAGTGTCTCCATCACAAGTGAGGAAGCTAGGCTTCTGGACCCAGATTGCCTGCAGTCACAGAGCAGAGAGGCTGGAGAGCTGGAAAGCAAACCCTCCTCTCTCTCAGTCCACACCCCACTCTTTTTTTATATTATGCTGTATTGAGTAGGAAATAGTCCAGCTAATTAAGCCTTTATCCATGAAGTAAAATAACAGTAGGATATGGATTAATTAGTAACTTCTAATTAGAAACAATTTACTGCCCAGTGTAGATCAATAATTAAAGACATGCAGCCTTTGAAATTTAATAAAAGGAAAGTTTTGGATTAGTTTCTGTGATCATCTGACTCCCTTAGGCCATTAGGGTATTAGTTTAGGCCTGAATGAACATTCATCTGAATAAGGAAGAATTATGAAGAGTAGGAACTTAAAAGTTTTCTGCAAACTCAGTATGTAAAATTTTAGTTTTTAAGCCACAGCAGCACATTTGCATTCCTGGCATCACTACTTGATTCATGTAGTGGTTATTTTTCTTAAATATATCCTTATACCACTTATGTGGATATTTCTTTCTTCCTAGTCTGTTCACAAATTTGCCTCCTTGTATTTTGTTAATATTTACTGAGCACCTCTTTTGTTATAGCCATTATACTGTGAATCTCAGCAGTTAGCTAGGAAAATCTAATGTTTGCTGAAATTTGGACTTTCTTAGTGAAAAAGTTTGATAGAAGGCCAGGCATGGTGGCGCACGCCTTTAATCCCAGCACTCAGGAGGCAGAGGTAGGAGGATCACTGTGAGTTTAAGGCTACACTGAGACTATATAGTAAATTCCAGGTCACCTGAGCTAGAGCAAGACCCTACCTCAAAAATAAATAAATAAATAAAAGTGGCTGGAGAGATGGCTTAGTGGTTAAAGCACTTGCTGGTGAAGCCTAAGGACACGTGTTTGACTCTCCAAGTCCCATGTAAACCAGATGCACAAGGTGACACAAGGTTGCACATGCACACTAGGTGGCACACATGTTTGGAGTTCAATTGCAGTGGCCAGAGGCCCTGGTGTGCCAATTTTCTCGCTCTCTTTCTCTTTCTCTTTCTCTTCGCTCTCTCGCTCTAGCTCACTCTCTTTCATTAAAAAAAAGGGGGGGGGGGCTGGAGAGATGGCTTAGTGGTTAAGTGCTTGCCTGTGAAGCCTAAGGATCCCAGTTCGAGGCTCGATTCCCCAGGACCCACGTTAGCCAGATGCACAAGGGGGCGCACGCGTCTGGAGTTTGTTTGCAGTGGGTGGAAGCCCTGGCACGCCCATTCTCTCTCTCTCTCTGCCTCTTTCTCTCTGTCTGTTGCTCTCAAATAAATAAATAAAATAAACAAAAGAAATTTAAAAAAATACAAAAAAAAAGAATAAAAAACCTGAAAGGGCTGGAGAGATGGCTTTGTGGTATGGCATTTGCCTGCAAAGCTACGGACCCAGGTTTGATTCCTCAGTACTACATAAGCCAAATGCAAAAGGAAGTGCATGCTTCTGGAGTTCATTTGCAATGTCTGCTGGTGTGCTCATTCTCTCCCCTCTTCAATTTAAAAACAAAACGAAACAAACAACAACAAAAACCAACTGGATGTGGTGGCCCACGCCTTTAATCCCAGTAGTTGGGAGGCAGAGGTAGGAAGATCGCTGTGAGTTCAAGGCCAACCTGAGACTAAATAGTGAATTCCAGGTCAGCCTGGGCTAGAGTGAGACCCTACCTCGAAAGACAAAACAAACAAAACCCAATAAAAATAAATTGCATAGAAGTCCTGCTATGGCAATACATACCCTAAAATAAGAACAGTATGGAAATTAGCAGGGCACCTGTGCAAGGATGACAGACACATTCATGAAGAACAGGCATATTATATGCTCTTCACCCATCCCTCCTTAGCCTCCCAAGTGCTGGGATGAAAGTTATGCGCCACCATGCTCGGCTCCTTTCCAATTTGAATACAGAAAAGAAATGGAATGTCTCTCTGCTCTGTCTATATTTGCATTTAATTATCTCAGGAGGTAGCCTACTCTGTTAAGAAGAGCATATTCCCTGTATCAGATAACACTTGGCTGACCATGTTAAAAATGTACTTCTGGGCTGGCTCAGCAGTTAAGGCGGTTGCCTGCAGAGCCTAAAATAATCCAAGTTCTGTTCCCTAGTACCCATGTAAAGCCAGCCAGATGCAAAAGTAGCACATGCATCTGGAGTCTATTTGCAGTGGCTGGAGGCCCTGGTATGCCCATATGCCCATTCTTTTTGTCTGTCTCTTCTGTCTTTCTCTGCTTGCCAAAAAAAAAAAATGTTATTTGAAGAAAATGTAGCTGAGCCTGATGGCACATGCCTTTAATCCCAGGGTTTAGGAGGAAGAGGCAGTAGGATTGTTGTGAGTTTAAGACCATCCTGAGACTACATAGGGAATTCTAGGTCAGACTGGGTTACAGTGAGACACTACATTAAAAAAAAAAAAGTATTTCTGGGCTGGAGAGATGGCTTAGCAGTCAAGATGCTTGCCTGTGAAGGACCCAGGTTCAGTTCTCCAGAACCTTGGTAAGTCAGATGCACATGATGGCATATATGTCTGGAGTTCGTTTGCAGTGGCTAGAGGTCCCATTCTCTCTCTTAGACTCCCTCTTTAATATATAAATAAAAATTTTTAAAAAAATTATTTCTGATTCTGTTCTAGATACATGGTTAGCCCATAAAGTAAGTGAGAATGCTGTTGGGAATCATTTGGATATGCCACTAAAATGCACTTGCTTAACTGCCTAATTAAGATATGTACCCATTTCTAATTTTTCCTAGTTTCCTTCCTCTCAAAAAGTTAATTAACTAAGCAGTTTCAGACTCCTATGGAAACTACTGTCTGACTGATTCCTCTTCCTGAAAATGAAAAGTAATTGGCTTTTCCTTGTTTGTCTTATTCTGGGGATAGAGGTGATATTAGAGTCTCTTTTGTACTGGCATAGCAGAATACCTTAAAGTATATAGTTCATGAAGAACAGAAATTTGGGCTGGAGAGATGGCTTAGTGGTTAAGGCACTTGCCTGTGAAGCCTAAGGACCCAGGTGAGTAAGTAGAAATCTGGATCTTAAGAGAGGTTTTAGCCAGAGGTAAATTTGGGACCTACTGACTTAAGGTGATGATTCAGTGAGTCTAGCCAAAGTTGCCTGGAAAAAATATGGAATGAGAAGAGAAAAGCAGCCGTGAACAGAGTTGAACTTGGTGGTGATAGTCTATATATATATATATATATATATATATATATATATTTTTTTTTTTTTTTTTCAAGGGTGGGTCTTGCTGTAGCCCAGGCTGACCTGGAACTCACTGTGTGTCTCAGGGTGGCCTTGAACTCATGGTATTCCTCCTACCTCTGCCTCCTAAGTGCTGAGACTAAAGGCATGTTCCACCATGCTCAGCTAGATAATTTTTGTTTGCCAGGTTTGGTTTGATAAAATTGTATTTCAGCCAGCTGTAATGATACATGGCTTTAATCCCAGCACTCAGGTGGCTGAGATAGGAAGATCTCTTAAAGTTCAAGGCCAGACTGGAGCTACAGATTGAGTTCCAGGTTAGCCTGGGGAAGAGTAAGACCCTATCTCAAAAAAAAAAAAAAAAAAAAAAAAAATGGGGCTGGAGAGATGGCTTAGCGGTTAAGTGCTTGCCTGTGAAGCCTAAGGACCCTGGTTTGAGGCTCGGTTCCCCAGGTCCCACGTTAGCCAGATGCACAAGGGGGCACACGCGTCTGGAGTTTGTTTGCAGAGGCTGGAAGCCCTGGTGCGCCCATTCTCTCTCTCTTTGCCTGTCTTTCTCTCTGTGTCTGTCGCTCTCAAATAAATAAATAAATAAAATTAAAAATTTTAAAAAAATCAATGACAGATTTGTATTTTATAATAACCTTGATTGTTATAATGGGAACTGTGCTACATAGTAACCCTCTTCTTACCAGCACATAGATCTTTGTTAATATATATTAGCTATTACATATTCAAACAATGAATGGACATCAATTAATTGGTCTTTCAAAAGTGATGCAGCCAGGCGTGGTGGTGCACGCCTTTAATCCCAGCACTTGGGGGGCAGAGGTAGGAGGATCACCGTGAGTTCGAGGCCATCCTGAGACTACATAGTTAATTTCAGGTCAGCCTGGACCAGCGTGAGACCCTACCTTGAAAAACCAAAAAAAAAAAAAAAAAAAAAAAAGAGTAATGCAGTTGATTCTCTAAGTATGTGGTTTAGGAAGGACAAGATAGGCATGAAGAAGTATTCCTCCTTTGTTTTTGCCTGTAAAGGGTTGAAGTAATAAGATTTTTTGTTTTGTTTTGTTTTGTTTTGGTTTTTCAAGGTAGGGTCTCACTCTACCCCAGGCTGACCTGGAATTCACTCTGTAATCTCAGGGTGGGCTTGAACTCATGGTGATCCTCCTACCTCTGCCTCCCAAGTGCTGGGGTTAAAGGCATGTGCCACCACACCCAGCTAGAGCTGTACACTTTTAAATGAGTCTTAGAAATAAGTTATACTTCAAGAAAGCTAATAATAATGGGACAGGTTACTGAGGACCCCTTTGGGAATACTTCATTTGTATGGTAGAACAAGCTAAAGTAAGGCCTCCTGCTTAAAGTGCATGAGTGGTGTGCCTATGGATGTTATCTCCAGAGTCCTGGGCCCATGAGGCTCCATGGTTTCCTTGACTTTGAATCAAGTCCTGCTGTGTGCTGTATCAGGTTTTTAAATTTTCTGTGGTATGCATCTTGACTCTAAGTTCTTGGACCGAAAGGCTGAAGTCTGTCCTTCAACTTCCCACAATGAATTACACAGTGTGTGCTGACTGAGTCTTTGCTGTGTGTACAGAAGCTTAGTGTAACACTGTGCCTAGCAGACTTGGGTAGAAAAGTCAGGAGTGGGCTGGAGAGATGGCTTAGCAGTTAAGGCGCTTGCTTGAAAAGCCAAATGACCCAGGTTCAATTCCCCAGGACCCATGTAAGCCATATGCAGAAGGTGGTGCCTGTGTCTGGAGTTTGTTTATAGTGGCTGGAGGCCCTGGCATGCCCATTCTCTCCCTCTTTCTCTCTCAAATAAATAATATTTTTAAAGTCAGGAGTGTCTATGGCGTGGTTCCAAATTCATCAGAGACTGTCTCTAATACATGATTTCCCTAGACCACCATCCCTTTACCTAAGAGATCATGTCTACCACAAATGTAGGTAATTAATGGGAGATTGATTTATTTCTGGAAAAGCTTAAGTAGTATTTTCTGATGTTGATAATTGAAGGTGATATCAACTTACGTTTTCAACCTGGAGTCTAAAAATAAATGGGAGGGAGGATACGAGCTCTTCTGAAGATTAAATAGAACAGCTGTCAGAAGGAGAGTGTGCATCTTTCTCCAGAGTTCTCCACCCTGAATCCATCCCCTTTTATAACCGAGAGACCATACTAATGGTGCTGAGGAAACACTCACATATGCAAGACTCCAAGCTTTTATAGCTCTGATATTTTAAAATAATAGTAGATCTTCGTAAACTTTAAGCTCCAGAAAGCAAGGAAGTCAAAGATATGATAATATGAGGAAACAAACTTAAAAGGAAGGTGAGGGCTGGGGATCTAGCTCAGTGGGAGAGGGTTGCCTCCCATGTTCCCCAAAGCCTTGGGTTGAATCCTCAGTAGTTTAAAAAAAAAAAAAAGGCCGGTTGTGGTGGCGCATGCCTTTAATCCCAGCATTGGGGAGGCAGAGGTTGGAGGACCACCATGAGTTCGAGGCCACCCTGAGACTAGATAGTGAGTTCCAGGTCAGCCTGGACTAGAGCAAGACTCTACCTTGAAAAACCAAAAAAAAAAAAAAAGATGAAATACCACAGACTGCATTCCTGTCTTGGGAGAGGGAGGTGTTTGAGGTAGTGTCTCACTGTAGCCCAGGCTGACCTGGAATTCACTATGTAGTGTCAGGATGGCCTCAGACATACAGTGATCCTCTTATCTCTGCCTCCCAAGTACAGGGATTAAAGGCTTGTGCCACCAAACATGGTGTGTGGGGGGGGGGGGGGAGGGAGAGAAAATGAATATGGGTACGCTAGGACCTCTAGCCACTACAAATCAACTTCAGGTGCATGTGCCACTTTGTGCATCTGGCTTATGTGGGTACTGGAGAATCAAATTCAGGTCCTTAGGCTTTGCAGGCAAGTGCCTTAACTGCTGAGCCATCTCTCTAGCCCTACATTAAAATTTTTTAATGTATAATTTTATTATTGACAACTTCTGTACTTACAGACAATAAATCTAGCCCTGCATTTTAAAATCTGGAACATCCTTTATTTGTTTAGAAGCATACAAGTCAACCCTGTGCACACAGAATGGACATGTTGTGGGCTCTGCCTGGTGCGAGGAGCCCAGTTAACCTCTGCTCTACACAGGCTTGAGATTGCCTTGGCTTCTTGCCCTTTCCCACCTTGATGACTGTTGGAGAGCTGATGCTTCCCGTCACCCCCAGCTCTGTACCAACAGGGTTGTGGACAAGCCCAGAAAAAAATTAAATGTTTTTATTTATTTACACAGAAAGAAAAAGGGGAGGATGAATATATAGGTGTGCCAGGGCCTCTTGCCCCTACAAACAAATTCCAGATGCATGCATGTACCGTTTGGATATACCACCTAGTTAGCACAACAGATATGTAACTAAATAGGTTAGAATTTGATTTTACATCAAAGACTTGCTGAACTTACATAAGTTAAAAATATACAGTTTTGGCTGGAGAGATTGCTCAGAGGTTAAAACACTTTGCCTGCTGTGACTTTGGGGTGACTCAGAAGGCATCATGGTGCTGGAAAGAAGTGACAGAGGAGTGCTCAGCACTGCAATATCTCTATCACACCTTCCAAGGCTCAGGGTCCATTGTGGAAAAGGTGGTGGAAAGAGTGTAAGAGCCAAAGGAAGGGTAGGACTCCTTACAATGTGTTCCCCACAGACACAAAATGGCCTGGATGTCCATGACCTCACAGTGCTTGACACTACCTACACAAGACCATCATAATAAGAGGGAAAGATCATGACACCAAAATAAAAGGGAGACTGATTCAGAGGGGGAGGGGATATGGAGAGTGGAGTTTCAAAGGGGAAAGTAGGGAGGAGGGAAGGAATTACCATGGATTATTATCTACATTTATGGAAGTTGTCAATAAAATAAATAGAATCGAAAAAAAAAATCACTTTGTCTGCAAAGCCTAAGGATCCATGTTCAGTTCCCTAGAACCCACATGAAGTGAGATGCACAAAGTGGTGCATATGTCTAGATTTCATCTGTAGTGGCTAGAGGCCCTGGCATATCCATTTTTTCTCTCTCTTTCCCTACCTTTCTTTCTCATATGTATTTTTTAAAAAGAAGTATAATTTATGAGAAAAATTGTATAGAGTTATTTAATATTGAGATAAAGCTAGAAAAAAATCATTTTGAGAGCTCTGGTAGAATGGAACTGGAACCTTTACTAAGCTAAAGAAAGGTAAAGAGAGCTGTAGAGATGGCTTAGTGGTTCAGGCATTTGCCTGCAAAGCCAAAGGACCTTGGTTAAATTCCCCAGGACCCACGTAAGCCAGATGCATAAGGTAGCACATGCGTCTGGAGTTTATTTGCAGTGGCTGGAGACCCTGGCACACCCATTCTTTCTCTGTCTGCCTCTCTCAAATAAATAATTTTTTTTTAAAGGTAAAGATTTTCTTTTTGAAAGGTAAATATTTTAACCTCCCTCCCAATAAAGTTGGGCATGGTGGCACACACCTTTAATCCCAGCACTCAGGAGGTAGATTTAGGAGGATTGCTGTGAGTTCGAGGCCAGCCCGGGACTACAGAGTGAGTTCCAGGTGAGCCTAGGCGAGATCCTATGCTGAAAAAAAAAAAGTTCAGATTTTGACTTACATTACACATTCCTTTGTGCACATTTTCTGGGCTATAGAAGTTAAGGCAAATTTGAATGCTCATTTTGGTACTTGAAAATGGGCTATAAGTAGCCAGAGCTCCTTAGAAATAGGACAGGGTGGGAATTTGGTACAAGAAATTCTCATGTTCTTGAGACAAAGAAATGGGGACACGTCTGTAAAGAACAGAAGCTGGGAGGATGTTATTACTTAACATTCATGAAAAAGAGTGGCTAGGTTGGGAGAAGGTACATTTCCAGTGTATGTTCTTACATTTGCTATCATTGTGCTTACAAAAGTGTAATTAAGTCTGCTCTGTTATAAAACTTGATGTTCCTGTTCATTTTCTTTACTTGGCGAATAGTTTTTATTCAGGGAGATTAGGATAGATCTATACGATTCCTTCAAACTTTACATTCCCTAATTTTATTTACTTTTATTTAAGAGAGAGAAAGACGTGCGCGCACTTACACACACACACACACACAGAGAGAGAGAGAATGAATGAGAATGTGTGCCACCAGGGTCTTCAGCTGCTGCAAACAAACTCCAGACACATGTGCCACCTTGTGCATCTGACTTATATGGGTCCTGGGGAATTGAACCTGAGTCCTTAGGCTTCACAGGCAAATGCTGCTAAACTCTCTCTCCAGCCCTCTCTTCCCATTTTTAATTGATTGGTTGGTTGAGCCAGGGTCCAGGCTAGCATAAAACCTGTGGTCCTCTTGCCTCCATTGCTGGGAGCCAAGGTTACAGGTGTGCACTTTGTGCTGGCTGTGAAGAGCTCTCCGGTGTACTGCGTGGTTTGTCTCCTTCTTGACTCGTGTCCACCACTGAACCCTTTCTAACTAGGGGTGATGAAGATCTGGTTTATGTGGGTCCTGGGGAATTGAACCTGGGTCCTTTGGCTTTGCAGGCAAGTGCCTTAACTGCTAAGCCAATTCTCCAGCCCACCAAGGATATTAAAAAAATATATATTTATTTTGAGGGGAGATAGGGAAAGAGAAAGAGTAGGGATGCCAAGATGCTGCTGAAAACAACTCCAGATGCATGCACCACTTTGTGCATCTGGCTTTATGTGGGTACTAGGGGTTTGAACCTGGGCTAGCTAGCTTTGTAAACAAATACCTTTAACTGCTGAACCATTTCCCCTGATTTTTTTTTTTTTTTTGACTTGCTACCTGACAAAACATTTAGTGATTTTACTGCATTGGCAAAACATCCTCTTTCCTTCTAACATTGCTATTTCTAGAATATTCGTCCCAGACTTTTTTATTTATTTATTCATTTATTTGAAAGAGCTAGAGAGAGAGAGAAAGGAAGAGGCAGATAAAAGGAAAGAGAGAGAATAGGCACACCAGGGCCTCAAGCTACTGCAAACAAACTAGACACCTTGTGCATCTGGCTTATATGGGTACTGGGGAATCAAACCTAGGTCCTTAGGCTTCACAGGCAAGTGCCTTAACCACTAAGCCATTCCTTCAGCCTGTCCCAGAACTTTTATTTCAACAAGTCTGAATGTGACCTGTGTTTAGCCTTCAATGTGAATTATACACAGAGTAGTTGGAGAAGGGAATAATGTCCTGAGTTCTCGTTGTGTGTGTGTGGGGGGGGCAGGGGGGTTCAAGGTGGGGTCTTGCTCTAGCCCCAGCTAACGTGGAATTCACTGGTCATCTCAGGGTGGCCTTGAACTTGGCAATCTTTGTTCCTCTGGGATTAAAGGCATGCATCACCATGCCCGGCCTAAGTTCTTTTTATAATGAACAGCCTTAACAACCATCAAATGTTCACTTTATTTTATTTTGAGATGTTAGTTTCATGAGGACACTACTGCGTTAAAATAGGATGTCATGTTATTTTAAAATACATTTTTATTTCTTTGGGGGCGGGGAATGGGTACACCAGGACCTTTTGTGCATGAACACCTGACACATGTGCCACTTTGTGCATATGCCTTTACATGGGTACTGGGGAATTAAACATGGACTGACAGCTTGCAAGCAAGCATTCTTAACACTGAGCCATCTCTGTAGCCCATCATGTTGTTTTTTAAAAATTTTTTTGTGTTTATTGTTTATTTGAGAGTGACAGACAGAGAAGGAGGCAGAGGGAGAGAGAGAGAGAATAGGCGTGCCAGGGCCTCCAGCCACTGCAAACGAACTCCAGATATGTGCACTCCCTTGTGCATCTGACTTACTTGGGTCCTGGGGAATCAAGCCTTGAACCGGGGTACTTAGGCTTCACAGACAAGCACTTAACCGCTAAGCCATCTCTCCAGCCACCCATCATGTTGTTTTTATGTGTGCCAAAATACATTTGTCGAATTCCCTTCCTAAAAACATACATTTTTCAATGCTTATATACTTCCCTTTGCTTTACATACATTACATTTGCTCTCTTACTTACTTTTCATACAAATTTAGATTGTAGCTGTGTTATTTTCCTGCTAAAGCAGGTGTAGAAAAAAATAACTTGCCAAAGTTAGTGGCAAAGCTGAAGTTAAAACTGTGATCTGAGGCTGGAGAGGTGGCTAAGCACTTAAAGTAAAGGTGCAAAAAGTAAGGAAAGCCTGATGGGCCTGGGTTTCACTCTACAGTACCCACGTAAAGCCAGATGCATAAAGTGGTGTATGTGTTTGGAGTTATTTGCAGTAGGAAGAAGCCCTGGTACCCATTCTCTCCTTTCCTTACCCCCCTCCCTGCTTACAAATTAAAACAGAACAAAACAAAAAACACTGACCTATTGGGTTTGACTTCCATAATGACAGAATAAGGACCTCCAAAAATCTACCTCTTTAAAAGCAACAAAATTAGTGGCTGGCAAAGGAGAGAGAGAGAGGGAGAAAAGTTGGTTCAACTTTTTAGAATTCCAGAAGTTAACTAAAGTAAAAACTTGAAACAAGCCAGGCCTGGTGGCGCACGCCTTTACTCCCAGCACACGGGAGGCAGAGGTAAGAGGATTGCTGTGAGTTCGAGGCTACCTTGAGACTACATAGTGAATTCCAGGTCTGCCTAGGCTAGAGTGAAACCCTACCTTGGAAAAAAAAAATTTTTTTTTTAAACAGTCTAAGGATTTATTCAGGAAAATTGCCTTAACTTACTAAGAATAGCGAGCTTTGTGGCAGTTTAAATTAAGGGATTTCTTTCCTCCTCTCCCTATTAGCCTTGAAGGAGGCCAGTAGCCTCGTGATTGTAGCTGTGAAAAGAGCAGGCTTGGAATCCGCCCCGAGAGGAGAGGGTTTGCCCTCCTTAAAGGCCAGTCCCCATACAGTCACTATGATTACTGTTTGGACTTAGCGGGCAAGTCACCAGCCATTTGCACTGCAGACTTTATCTTTATTTGACCAGATGGAGAGCTTGCTCTTTCCTATCCCCATGGCATTTGTGAAAACAGCAGCCAAGCTGATGAACAACACAGGAGTACCTAAGACTGCTCCAGGTGAGGGCAATGGAAGACTGACAGAAGGAAAGAAAACAAACAAGGGAAAAACTAGGAAATCTGATATTCATAAGACTCTTTGAAAATCTCTACTGTATACCTAGGAACCTAGAAGGTCACACAACACACATGGTCAGGCTGTTGATGTGCCATGGGCCTGTGGTAAATCACACATCATAGCAGCTGTGAAGCAGAGAGGTGTAAGAGGAAGAGGCCAACACGAAGACAGGCCCTTCAGAGATCCTCAGTAGTCTACTCCCTCCAGCTGGGCCCTGCCTTCCCCAGTTCTACCTTCGCCAAGAGTCTGTGCAGATTAACCATTGATTAGGCCAGAACCTTCATGACCTCATTGTCTCTGCACACACCTTACAGATACACCCAGAGCTCTGTGTTACTAATCTCCCAGGTGTCTCTCAATCCAATAAAGTTGATAACCAAGATTAACCATTCTAAATTCAATTCTTGTCACTTTGGCATATGTCATCTTTCGGCTGGCCAGGTACCATGGTGCTGGGAAGTGCTATGTAGGCTTCTGAGGGAGAAAAGTTATGAGTAGTCTTAACCAGCAGTGGACCCTGCGATCTACACAGCAGACTGCTAGGCAGGATGTACTTGCTGGGGCAGTGCTGACATGACTGTTGTGAGGGTAGCCAGCTGTTCTCTGATTAGACTGAGGCCTGCTCCATGGGAGGGAATTCTTGCCTCATACTGAAAACCTAGTCAGAAGCCTGTGCTGGGAAGGTCATAGGCCCTAGAGGGGAAGCTACTATTGTTCTACTAACTGGATTTGTTGTAGCTATTTTATTGCCCTCTAAATATGTCCATAGACTAGTGCTGCTTTCATCTTTGGTAGAGAAGCTTCTTTTTTTAAAATTTTTTGTTCATTTTTATTTATTTATTTGAGAGTGACAGAGAGAGAGAGAAAGAGGCAGATAGAGAGAATGGACATGCCAGGGCTTCCAGCCACTGCAAACGAACTCCAGATGCGTGCGCCCCCTTGTGCATCTGGCTAACGTGGCTCCTAGGGAATCGAGCCTTGAACCGGGGTCCTTAGGCTTCATAGGCAAGTGCTTAACCGCTAAGTCATCTCTCCAGCCCAAGCTTCTTTTTGATGATGGCAGTGACTGCTAGGTAAACAAACTTTTGTTTTTTTGAGGTAGGGTCTCACTCTAGCCCAGGAATGACCTGAAACTCACTCTGTATCCCCAGGCTGGCCTTGAACTCAAAGTGATCCTCCTATCTCTGAGTACTGGGATTAAAGGTGTGCACCATCTTGAGACAAGATTTAAAAATTTAAAAAAAATCTCCTTAAACTGTAATTAACCTCTAAATATGGACAATAACAAAGTCACTTAAGTCCACTTAATGTGGTAGAACTAGGGGCCTTCAGAACTTGGAGCAGTGTCTGAGAAGCAGGCAATTTTGTGGAGAGCTGATTTCGTCACCTGTGGGTGTGCACACAGTTTCCTGCACACAATCCAGGCTTGCTTTGAAGTCCAAGCCCAGCTCCTCTTGAGACGCAGGAGAACCCGCAGCTGTGCGCCACTATAAACCACAGCGGAGAACCTGCTGTAAGACATGGGCGCAGGGTAAGCACTCCCACGCCAAACTGGGGATCGGTGCAGAAAGGAGGGTAGAGCCAAAGCCAGACTGAAAACGGCAACACTTAGGTCTCACAATGCTGGGCATAATGGGCATTGCCAGGTCTCTTGGAAAGATTTATTTTGGCAGTGGTTGTTCTCCAGAGCCATGGAGCTTTGGTGAGGCAGGACATTCCGGCAACAAGAGGCTGTGGCAGAGCAATGTTGGTCATACTGAGGGTGGCCAGGAAGCAGAAAGGACATCACTTTAAGAAAATTGTTGAGAAATGCTACTTTCTGTAGTAATAATTACCAAATGATAATTGGTCAGGTTTTGTCCACTTTTTTCTTTTTTTTTAATTTATTTATTTATTTGAGAGTGACAGACAGAGAAAGACAGATAGAGGGAGAGAGAGAGAATGGGCGCGCCAGGGCTTCCAGCCTCTGCAAACGAACTCCAGACGCGTGCGCCCCCTTGTGCATCTGGCTAACGTGGGACCTGGGGAACTGAGCCTCGAACCGGGGTCCTTAGGCTTCACAGGCAAGCGCCTAACCGCTAAGCCATCTCTCCAGCCCTTGTCCACTTTTTGACATTATGACGAATATTACTTTGAGGCTTCATATATGTTATTGTCTGCCTAGTTTGGAATCTCCTCTTCACAGTTCCCTCTTTCTCAAAGCTACTATAGTTCTAAATTCCTGCAGCCAAGCTGTCAATAAATTAAGACACCCCTTAATTTCAGTTAAATTGGAAAAGTGTCCCTTGCTTAGGTACAAATTTTCTTTGGATGGGCCATGGACAGTATATTAGGCTTTTATCAGCCATTAAGACATTTGTGGTAAAGCATTTGTTTAGTGTGTGTATAACCAATGAGACAGCTTGCCAAGAACAGATTTTTGTATCTGCTGAAAGAAAAGCCCGAGCTAAACATTGATGGAGGATATGTCAGAGCACAGTCACTGCAGCTGACAAGGGCCCTTGAGAGAACAGTCGTTGGAAAATTTAGAAGAGACACTGCAAGTGAGCAATCATATGCCCCCCTCCACCCCCGCCCCAGTGTGGGTGTTGCTTTGGAGGTGATGGTGCTGGGGTTGAACCCAGGGCTTCACACATGATAATCACAGATTGTACTACTGAACCACGCCCCCAGCCCAATCTCACCGTTTTTGCTCAGGTCCAGCAGTAGGCAAACTGTCTCTGTCCAAATTGGCTGACACTTCGCATGATTTGCATGTGCAAGCTCTGGTGGGCATATGCCTCCTCTTTACAAGCCTGGGGTACAGATTTTCTATGACACTGCTTTTACACATAGTGCCATGCCTTTAAATCATCCTCACTGGGGCAGCAGACATGCTCAGACTGGCTGTGCTAATGCTTTCTTTTCAGTGTCTGCGGATGATTGAGTATTATGGCCAATTTGGTTAAGACACCCTGCTTTCTGGACTTAAGACTTCATTTTGTGTGTGATGATACACAGGTGAGATTCTGTGAGCTGTGTGGGATGCTATAGCTTCCAGTTTATTTATTCGTGTGTGTGTGTGTGTGTGTGTGTGTAAATCTTTTATTTGGCTGGTTGGTTACCTAGGCAACAGCTACAGGGAAAGATAGATTGGCTGTTTGGGAATGCAGTTAGTTACAGGTTCCTTCAAGGGTCAAAAGACTTGTTGGATAAAATAAATATTGAGTGGTTGGGCTTTTGTTTAATCAAGAAGTCACACTGAGGAGTAGTTTTTACAAGAGAACCCAGGGAAATGCAGTGGAGTTGTAAGTTTAGGTTTTGTTTTGTTCCAAGGCAGGGCCTCACTCTAGGCCAGGCTGACCTGGAACTCATTCTGTAGCCCCAGGCTGGCTTCAAACTCACAGTGAACCTCCTACTTGAACTTCTTCCATGCTGGGACTAAAGGCATGTGCCCCTACTTCTTGCTGGCTTGTTCATAGGTCATGTAAAGTCACCAAATGCCTTCGATTTCCTGCTGTGTACCCATGCTACAGGCCATTTGGGGTGGTGGTGATAAAATAATTCTGAAAAGTTTGTGTTCTGTTTACATGTTTGTTTGTTTGTTTTTTAAAAAAAGGCTGGAGATATGGCTCAGCAGTTAAGGTGTTTGCTTAAGGGCCCAAGTTCAATTCCCCAGTACCCACATAAAACCAGATGTACAAGGTGATGCATGAGTCTGGAGTTCGTTTATAGTGGCTGGAGGCCCTGATGGGGCCATTCTCTCTCTCAAATCAATCAATCAATCAATACAATATAAAAAAAATAGCGGGGCTGGAGGGATGGCTTAGTGGTTAAGGTGCTGTCCTGCAAAGCCCAAGAACCCAGGTTCAATTCCCCAGGATCTATGTAAGCTAGATGTGGTGTATGCTTCTGGAGTTGATTTGTGGTGGCTGAAGACCCTGGCATGCCCATTCTCTCTAGCTGCCTCTCTCTCTCTCTCAAGTAAATAAAATGACTAAATTTAAAATTTTTTAAAAAAGAAAAACAGGGGTTAGAGGATTAGAGGTAGAGTATACTTGTAGTATGCACAAGGCTCAGGTATTGAAACCCATCCCCAAAGCTCCTTTTGTTTTTCATTTTGTTTTTGTTTTTCAAGGTAGGGTCTTATTCTATCTAGCCCAGGCTGACCTGGAATTCACTAGTCTCATGGTGGCCTCAAACTCACAGCAATCCTCCTACCTTTGCCTCCCAAGTGTTAGGATTAAAGGTATGCACTTTTGACCATGCCTGGCCAAAGCTCCGTTTTGAAATCCAGTTCATGATTATGATGCACACTAAATGTGTTGAGAGTAAGGAGGAAGCAAAAACTTATTTTATTTTTTAAAATATTTTATTTTTATTTATTTATTTGAGATAGAGATACAGAAATAGGCAGGGAGAGAGAGAGAGAGAGAGAAAATGGGTGCGCCAGGGCCTCCAGCCCT
This sequence comes from Jaculus jaculus, assembly GCF_020740685.1. Classification (NCBI taxonomy): domain Eukaryota; kingdom Metazoa; phylum Chordata; class Mammalia; order Rodentia; family Dipodidae; genus Jaculus; species Jaculus jaculus. Next base: position 59,467,270 of record NC_059113.1, on the reverse strand, counting down.
GTAAACGAACTCCAGATACATGTGCCTCCTTGTGCATCTGGCTTATGTGGGTCCTGGGGAAATAGAACAGAGGTCCTTTGGCTTTGCAGGCAAGCGCCTTAACTGCTAAGCCATCTCTCCAACCTAAAGTAAAAACTCTTGATTGTCATTGTGAGTGATGGATTTGAGTCTACATACAGGGGGATGACTCACTAAAATAAAAGATGAATTTCTGGGCTGGAGAGATGGCATAGTGGTTAAGGCGATTGCCTGTAAAGCCTAATGATCTTGAGTTCCATTCCACAGTACCCACATAAAGCCAGATGCACAAAGTGGCGCGTGTACCTTACCATGCCCATTCTATCTATCTTTCTCTTTCTGCTTGCAAATAAATAAATAAATATTTTTAAAAGATCCTATTTCAGACCTGGTCAAAGTTTGGGTACTGACTCTAACAATAAACAGGCATAGTGCTCCTTACCATGTCCACAGCTAGAGTAAGAGGGAACCTAGGGGGGGTGCAAATACTTCATAATTTACTGAATACATAATTTTGAATAATTGTCAACAAAAATGGTTTCAACAAATAGTTCTCAGTGTGAATCTAAGGTCAGTAGGCATGGAGAGTTACCAGTGAGCTTTGCTTGTTAAATTGTGAAGAAAGTTTTCTACAATAGGAATCTACAATAGTACATTTTGTCAGAGCATCTTTCACTGCCGGTAGTCTATTCTTATAACAGTTGCAGCTTTTATAAATGGAACTATGACTACAAGAGAATCATTTATTAGAAGTCCTTTCCTGTGAAGAGTTGTGGGCACTGCTGTGAGTGCCTTCTTTACTTTCAGAATTACAGTAAGGGTGTCACCCACCTCCACTTATCTTGCAAAGTTTAAGAAGTCAGGCAAAACTCCTGGAGCCTGCTCTTTGGTCTATGAGTCCCTGGGCTCCAAACGGTAGCTTGGGGCATCATAAATGGCAGGATTATGAAGGGACCTGTGTGTTTCCATGATGCTTGTGGCAACCCCACACTACACCAGTGAAGGGCTACTAGTTAGATGAAGGAAGAGAAAGCGCACTTTACTTACCTTCTGCTCTGTGTTGTGGTCAGGTAGAGCTGGCCCTGGAAAAAGTAGGGAGACCACAATGCCTTTTTAAGAGAACTGATTTTTTTTACTTCATTTTCTTTCCATGCATTGCTTTATCTCTAAAAATAGATCAATGTTAAAATAGCAGTTGTAAAAAAAAATACCTCCTTTCAAAACATCATATACCCACAAACATCTGTACAGACAGATCCAGCCCTGTTCTGTTGCTCCCACGAAGGCAGCTTCTAGGAACGTGACTGCCTCTCACAGGTCCTGTTTTGTTCCTTCCATAGGCTGTGATTTTGAAGGCATTTGTGTGTGTGTGTGTGTGTGTGTGTGTGTGTGTGTGTGTGTGTGTGTGGTGTCCATAGTGAAAACAAAAGGCTCACCAAAAAAGACCATCCAGAAAAGCTGCAGAAATCTGTTCAGTGCCTCCTGAAGTTTCTGCTTTTCTGTTTTTACTTACTTCCCATTTGTAGTGGCCCTTGTAAGCGGGGGAAAAACAAAACAAAACGAAACACAACAGTTTACATTTTAGTCACTTTGTGCAGAAAAGGAGGAAATAATTATTCTCTCACTGATCTGTTATAGAATAATTCACCCAACATTTAGTAAAGGTGTCGTCCACCAGTCATGGTGGCGCATGCCTTTAATCTCAGTACTCGAGAGGCAGAGGTAGAAGGAATGCCATGAGTTTAATTAAGGCCACCGTGAAGCTACAGAGTGAATTCCTTGTCAGGCTGGGCTAGACTAAGACCCTATCTTGAAAAAAAAAAAAGTGTTTTTCAAGGTCTCTTCCATGTTACTTCAAGGTAATGAGGGTAGCTGTACAACTTGCCTTTGAGATTTGTCTCTGTGCTTTTCTGTTGACACATGCTAATAAGGGTTTAACAATATGAATTCTGCATAGTGTGAAAAAATTAGTGGGCTAGACCTTTATCCTGGATGAACATACTACTTTTAGTATGTATCTAATTTTATTTTATTTTATTTTTAAATTATTTATTTATTTATTTGAGAGCGACAGAGAGAAAGACAGATAGAGGGAGAGAGAGAGAATGGGCGCGCCAGGGCTTCCAGCCTCTGCAAACAAACTCCAGACGCGTGCGCCCCCTTGTGCATCTGGCTAACGTGGGACCTGGGGAACCGAGCCTCGAACCGGGGTCCTTAGGCTTCACAGGCAAGCGCTTAACCACTAAGCCATCTCTCCAGCCCTCTAATTTTATTTTTATTTTATCATTAGGCATATTTCAAGTTTATCTTTAATAGTCTAAAATGTATTTTTCTCCTTAGCCACAAAAAGTAGTATACAATAAGTCAAATCTGGGAATAGAAGAATTTGTATTTTGTAATATGAAGCTCAAGGGTGAGGAGAACCTCATCTGTCTTCTTTGCTGGTGCTTTCCTGGAATGTAGAGTACTACCTGACAGTAGTATGCTATGCCCTTAGAATGTGGGACTGGAGCAATAACTCAGCTAGTAAGGTGCTTGTGACTCACTGGGCCTGAGCTCAGACTCCAGCAGCCATGGAAAAATTCTGGGTATGTTGGTGCACACCTGTGATCCCAGTGCTGGGAGGTAGACAAGGTGGATCTTGGGCTTACTGGCCAGCCTGTGAGCCTCTAGGCCAGTGAGAGGCCCTGTCTCCAAAAAGGAAGATAGCACTGCTTTGGCCTCCATGCAAACACATAAAAATATACATGCTCACTGTTGTGCATGCACACACACACACACACACAGGCATTTTTTATTTATTTATTTTTATTTGAGAGAGAGAAAACTGGCACTCCAGGGCCATTAGCCACTGCAAACGAACTCCAGATGTGTGCGCCCCCTTGTGCATCTGCGCAACCTGTGTGCATGTGTCAGTTTGTGCATCTGGCTTACATAGGTTCTGGGGAGCCGAACCTGGCCCTTAGGCCTCACAGGCAAGCTCCTTAACTACTACCAGCCTTTTTTTTTTTTTTTTTCCCTACAAAAAAAAGTTAGGGTCTTGCTGTAGTCCAGCCTGATCTGGAATTCACTCTGTAGTCTCAGGGTGGCCTTGAACTCACACTTCCTACCAAGGGCTGGGATTACAGATGTGTACCTTCATACGCAGCACACACAGGCATTTAAAAAAATATTTAGGAGACAGAGACTTTTGGGTCTCCCATTAACCGGGTCTATAAGTCTCAAGTTAACTCTGTCTCTTAAAAAGTCAGTGTTTAATAAACAATGGATTAACTGTCTTTTGTGGCTTTCACATAGTTTGTGGTTGTTCAGGCTCATGTAACAAGAAGCAAGTGCCTTGACTGACGAGCCATCTCCTCGGCCTTGGATTCACTTTGAATGTGTAGCCAGTATGTCTGCAGCTGCATTATGAACAATAGCTGAATGCTGACGAGGGCTCCTGAGTTAAGTGTTTGAACTAGCCAGAGAACAGGAAGAGGGACCTAAGGGGCAGGAGTAGGAACTATTAATACCCTGGGCATGCCAGACCTACTAAAGAACTCTCCCCTTTGCATCTTCCCAGGAGCGCTTACCGTGGGCCTCGTGCGACAGTGTCAAACAATCCATGGACGAGACCGGACCTGCATCCCTCCCCGGCTTCCCCCAGAGTGGGTCACCACACTGTTTTTTATCATCATGGGAATCATTTCACTGACTGTCACATGTGGCTTGCTGGTGGCTTCGCACTGGCGCAGAGAAGCTACAAAATATGCTCGATGGATAGCGTTCACTGGAAGTAAGTAACCGCACTTGCTCAGTGGGTCTGGAAGGCAGGCACAGTGGCGTTTTGATGAAGAGCACCGAGAATCAGTAATAAAGACTCCTTAATCTCCAGAGACCACTGCTTGTATGGCCCTGAGAGGAACTTTTCACAGTGCCATCAGTTCGTCAGTTCTTACTGCAAGACCAGGACATCCACGGTTGTTGTTTTCTGTGAAATGCTGTGTTAAGAATCTTGGTTTTGCTCACATTGTGACATAGGTTTCAGGCTTGTAATTCAGAGCTACAATTAGCTGGAAGGTGTTGGTATATTCCATCAAATAAAGATAAATATAGAAAAATACATAAAATATATAAAATAGGTAAAGGTATGATTTGTGTTTTAATATCATTGATTTTGAGTTGCTACTGTATGTTGTATGGCCATTGAAAAGTCAACATATTTGGTTACTTGGTAATTGTTTATCAAAACTTCTTAACTTTACTAAGTTATTGTTGTGGTATGATAAATTTGTATATTACATATTCACTTATAGTTTGCAAAGTTAGCCTAATTTCAGGACTCATCAGAAATACATAAATGCACCCCCAAATAGGAAATTTCTAATTCTGCTTTCTTCTCTAAAGCTGCTTTTCATCCCAAGGGACCTTTGGCAGTATTTGAAAACATTCAATAATTACAAATAGGGGATGCTGCTGACAGCTTGTGTGCAGAGGCCAGGAATGCTGTGAAACACCTCCTAAGCCGACTTCTCCCGCTCCAAGGAGCAGTCACACTACTGCTGAGGAGTCCTGCTCTAAAGCACTGAGATGAAGATGCGCATGCAAAACACTCTCAGATTCCTAATTCAGTGTCTTAAAATCACCTCCGGTTTGCATACATTTCTAAACATGACTGCTTTAACACAGGCTACTTTTTTTTCAAGGTAGGGTCTTGCTATAGTCCATGTTGACCTGGAATTCACTGTGTAGTCTCAGAGTGGTCTGAAACTCACAGGAATCGTCGTCCTACCTCTGCCTCCTGAATGCTGAGATTAAAGGTGTGCCCAACCATGCCCAGCTAACAGCTTACATTAAAAAAAAAAATTATTTATTTACATGCAGAGATGGGGTCGGGGGTGGGTAAGGAGAGAGAATGGGCATGCCAGGACCTCTAGTCACTGCAAATGATCTCCAGACTCATGCGCTATTCTGTGCATCTGGTTTTATGTGGGCACTGAGAAATTGAACTGGGTTTTGTTAGCTTTGCAGGCAAGCACCTTAACCACTGAGCCATCTGTCCAGCCCAGCACAGCTTACTTTTACCTGTTATTTTTACATAGAATTAGTATGGCTGGAGTAAGGGATAATCTTATTGTCCTTATCAGTATTAAAACTCATTGCAAAGCCTACCAACCCAGGCTCAGTTCCCCAGTACCCATATAAAACCAGATGCACAAAGTGGTGCATGTGTCTGGAGTTAGTTTGCAGTAGCAGGAGACCCTGGCATGTTCATTTTCTCTCTCTCTTCCAATTAAATAAATATTTTTAAAACTTAATATCAAACTCAGTTTATCTGGGCTGAAGATATAGCTTAGTGTTAGAACACTTGCCTACCATGCACAAAGCTTTAGGTTCCATCCCCAGCACTAGAAGAGACAAACAAAATAATAATTCAGTGCTCTTTTTTTTTTTTTTTTCTTCCCTTTTTGGTCTTTTGAAGTAGGGTCTTGTTCTAGGTCAAACTGAACTGGAATTCACTATGTAATCTTATGGTGGCCTTGAATTCCAGGTGATCCTCCTACCTCCCAAGTGCTGGGATTAAAGGTGTGTCACCACACCCATCTTTTCTTTTTTTGTTGTTGTTTTGTTTTTTGTTTTGCAAGGCAGGGTCTCTTGTTCTAGCTCAGGCTGACCTGGAATTCACTGTGTGGTTTCCAGGTGGCCTCAAACTCCTAACTCTGCCTCCTGAGCGCTGGGATTAAAGGTGTGTACCACAACACCCAGTTTACTCATTGCATCTTAAAGGCTGCAGAATTGAGGAATTTCTTCATGAATCTGCTTCTCTCTAGCATTCCTTGAAACTTCTATGTTTCTGACTCCATTGTATTTTTGTCTATATAACACTTTTTTTTTTTTGTTTGTTTGTTTTTGTTTTTTGAGGTATGGTTCACTCTAGTCCAGGCTGACCTGTAATTCATTATGTTGTCTCAGGGTGGCCTAGAACTCATGGTGATCCTCCTTCCTCTGCCACCCAAGTGCTGGGATTAAAGACATGCACCACCATACCTGGCTTTCTATATATCACTCTTAATTTTAAAATTTAGAAAGGGAGGGAATTACCATGGGATTTTTTTTTATAATCATGGAAAATGTTAATATAAAATAAAATAAAATTTAGATTAAGTTTCCTTGGATGTAAAGAACATCTCATCCTTGTGAGTAATGTGAAACAAAATGATAACCTTTATCCTGTCAAAAAGATCTCCTGGGGCTGGAGAAATGGCCCAGCAGTTGAGGCTCTTGCTTGCAAAGCTAATGACCCAGGTTCAGTTCCTCAGTATCCATGTAAAGCCAAATGGAAAGTGTTATATGCATTTGGAGTTCTTTTGCAGCAACTAGAGGCCCTGGCGCACCCATTCTCATTCTCTCTCTTGCTCCCCATCTCTTTCTATTTACAAATAAATCAATAAAATATTAAATAAAAAAGGAAGAGAGAATGATCTTCTGAGACCACTCTTTTCTAGAGAACAGGGCCAGAAGCAGTGGTAGAAACAAGGCTCCTAAGTCAAAGCATGTTGAGAATTTTGGTAAAGACTCATTTATGTAGATATGATTCATCATTGATGAGTAAAATAATCTCAAAAAAGGATTTAGTGCTTACACTTACTTGACATGTGGGAATACATGTGCTCCAAGTAGCAAAAACTCAAAGTAGAATGTAGCAAAGTTGTGTGAGGCAAAGATGACAGTAGGATACTCACAGGGGTAGAAAAGGGAAGGATTAGTGTTTGTCTTGGAGGAAAAAAAAAAAAAAAAACAAGCAGAGAGAGAGGATGGATGAGCCAGGGCTTCTTGCCACTGCAGACAAACTCCAGACGCATACATCATCTGGCTTACGTGGATACTGGGGAATCGAACCTAGTCTGCAAGTGCCTTTACCCACTGAGCCTTCTCTCCATGCTGTCTTCACTTTTTATCCCCTTCAAGAAAGAATTTTTAAGCTGGGCAGTCTGAGGCAGAGGTAGGAGGATTGCCATGAGTTCAAAGCCACCCTGAGACTACATAGTGAGTTCCAGGTCTGCCTGGCCTAAAGTGAGCCTCTACCTCGAACAAACCAAAAAAAAAAAAAAAAAAAAAGTAGGGTTTCACACTAGTCCAGGCTGGCCTGGAATGTACTGTGTAGTCCCTGGCTGGCCTCCAACTCACAGCAATCCTACCTCTGCCTCCTGAGTGCTGGAATAAAGATGTGTACCACCATTCCCATGAATAGAGAAAATTTAAATGTATATAGTTGCCCCCCAAATGCAATGCATTTTTCCTTCATTTTTGAAATAATATATGCACATGATTCATAGTTTGAAGTTTATGAGAGGATGATCAAGGGGAAAGTCTTTGTTTTCTTGTTGTTACCCAGGCATCAGAGCTGTGCTGGAAGCCATCACTATGAACCAGTTTCTCAAGTTCCTAACTAGCAGCATTCTATACACAGACAAAAATCTGTTCTACAAGTACATATTAATATGTAAATTTTCACAGGTTTTGTACCTTTGTTATTTAACTTAGATGGTTTGGAGTAAATTTTATTTAAGTTAGCATTTACTTGACTTTTCTCTATATATTATTTATTTATTTACTCACTGTTGTTTCTTCAAGGTAGGGTCTTGCTCTAGCCCAGGCTGACCTGGAATTCACTATGTAGTCTTAGGCTGGCCTTAAACTCACAGCAGTCCTCCTAAATCTGCCTCGCAAATGCTGGGATTAAAGGCACGCATCACCATGCCTGGATTACTTTACTTCTTAGTTTCCTGAAAAACAGTTTTTGTTGCCAAAGCTAACTTGCTGGGTAGCAATGTAGAGAGGAATTGGCTCCCCAGCTTTTCGGCCCTGGAAGATGTACTTTCTTCCTCATATCTGTATTTTTCTTACAGTTAAGTTGTAGTTTTTGTAATCATGAGAGGGTAGCATGTGCTGGTGGCTACAGACAGTGGGGCAGTCTGTCTCTGAAGAGAGCCCACAGCATGGCCTTACCTATGGAGCAAGAGAGACATCAATGAGGCATTTCCTTCAGGTCTCACTGTTCTTCCCTCACTTGATTTTTCCACCTCTTCTATCCACCAGTACGCCTACCTGATTGGTTCTTGACTCTCCCTGCCAAGAATATGTGCCATGGAGGATATGAAGTTACATCTTTACAAGCTTATAACCAACCCAGAGCTTAATCTTCACAGCTTGATCGGTATTATCAGAATTAATGATGATTGAAGATCTAGAGCAGTGTCACAGTTCTAAAACTCATCCACCTACATTAAATCTGGACCCCAGAAAATAGAGAACACAAAAAACCAAGGTTAAATTGAATAAAAAATTCATTGCTTCCTCAAAAGTTGATTAAGCTTTTTCTAATCAATTTAGAAGATATTTGACACTTGAAAATATTAAATTCTAACTGTAGTCACTAAATAAGTACTCTATTATAAGGAATATATTTTTATTTTACAGAAATAAATTAGAAAATAAATAGTTACAAAGTAGGCATGTTAACAGGATGAACACACTCAGTATTTCACTTCTAGATGGTTTTTGTGTTTCTTGAATTAGTCAACATTAAGGAAAAAAGTATTTTTAAAATAACATTGCTTCCAGGGGTTAGGGAAATAGCCTGTTTGGTAAAGTTTGCCTTGCAAACATGAAGGGCTGAGTTCATTCTCCCAACACCCACATAAAATGCCTGGTGTGGTTTTATGTGCCTGCAGTCTCAGTGCTGCGGAGACAGGAGGCTCTCTCGAACTCATTGGCCAGCTAGTCTAGCCTAATTGGTGAGCTCCAGGCCAATGGGAGACCCAGTCTCAAAGGTGGTGGGCAACATTCATAAGGATGACACCTGAGCTTATCCTCTTCCTCCCACATACACATGCACATACACCCACACACATGTGCATCCACATACCCCACACTGAAACAAGTTGAAATTTCCTTCAAATACCAAGTGTGTATGTGCATGTGTTTGCTGAGGCACAGTCTCATGATGGAGCCCAGGCTGGCCTGGAACTGAAGGTCTTCCTGCCCCCACCTCCAGCATGCTGGGATTGAGGTGTGCACCTCCGCACTGAGCTCACTGCTTCTGCCAGGTCGTGCACAGCTGCCTAGGTTGTGGTTTCATTTTCTTATCTAAACAAGCCATGAAACCAGTGACTGATAACACAGATATGTACTTAGAACATTACTTGTTGCTGAGGACATAAATACCCAAATGCTAATGAAGTCTAATCTTCTCTTGGTGGTTTATTTTTTATTTATTTATTTATTTTTTGGTCTTTTGAGGGAGAGTCTCATTCTAGCCCAGGCTGACCTGGAATTCATTCTGTCTTCTCAGGGTGGCCTTGAACTCACAGCAATCTTCCCAATTGCTGGGATTGAAGGCATGAATTGCTGGGATTGAAGGCATGCACCACCACGCCCGGCTTTTTTTTTTTTTTTTTTTAACAATCTTTTAAAATCAGCCTGTAAGACCTGTTTTAATTAATTAATTTATTTTATGAAAGAGAGTGAGAGAGAATTGGCACAGCAGGGCCTCTAGCCACTGCAATTGAACTCAAGACACGCACGCAACTTTGTGAGCATGTGTGACCTTGTATGTATGTGTCATCTTGTGCATTTGGCTGACAAGGGTTCTGGAGAATTGAACCTGGGTCCTTATGCTCCACAGGCAAACACCTGCACTTAACTGCTAAATCATCTCTCCAGCCCTTAACTTTCTTCCCCCCACCTCAGCTTTTTTTTTATTGACAACTTCCATAATTATAGACAATAAGCCATGATAATTCCCTCCTTTCCCCCACTTTCCCCTTCACAAATTCACTCTTCATCATATCCCCTCCCCTACTCAATTAGTCTCTTTTATTTAGACGTCATCATCTGTTCCTCCTTATTATGAGGGTCTTGTATAGGTAGTGCCAGGCACTGCAAGATATATCCAGGCCATTTTGTGTCTGGAAGAGTACACTGTAAGCAGTCCTGCCCTTCCTTTGGCTCTTCTGTTCTTTCTGTCACCCTTCCCTGAGCCTTGGAAGGTGTGATAGAGATGTTTCAATGCTAAACACTCATCTGTCACTTCTTCTCAGCACTGTGGTGCCTTCTGAGTCATCCCAGTGATCATTGCCATCTGAAAAGAGAAGCTTCTCTAACCAAAAGTGAGAATAGCATTATTAATATATGGGTATAAATGTTAAGAAAAGTGCTTACAGGGCAGTTTGGTGGGCATAGTATATGCATTTAGCCAGACACCAGCAGGTGTTATACCCCTAGGGCTCCTGACCTCCCCTGTCATAGGCTTTTGAGTAGGTTTTCAGTATCAGGCATATATTTCCTTTCATGGAGCGGGCCTCTAGCCCAATTAGAGAGCTGTTGGTTTTCCCCATAACAGACATGCCACTGTTGCACCCATTGGCTCATTTGGCCTGGTTGGCCAGACTTAAGGCTTGCACTGTCCACTGTTGTTTATCTCCACTGACTTCCCTCTCCCATAAGGCTGCATGCAGTATAGCTTTTTGCAACTTTCTGTCATTTGGTCTACAGGGGGGAGGTTTTCAGCTTAGCTCCAACTTGATTTCTCAGTGACCTTGTAGCCTAAGCATGCAGTCTTTAGCAATAAGGTCTTACTATCTATTTCTGGTGGGAAACCAAGAGCCTTGGCAAATGGCCTGTAATGTTTTGGGGGCATTAGGGACCTCCCTGGCCAACAACTCACTGGAAGGTGTCCTACCCCTGGCACTGAAAATTTTCTAATAATAATCTGTGGCTTCTGGGTGTGCCATTATTGAGAAAAGTAGGTTTCCATATGACTTATTCATAACATCTAAAATTGTGATTAACCCCTCTACTCTTTCTTTATTCATTCTCTTCACTTGATCTCACTTAGGCCATTCCACTCATGTAATCTGTTCATCTACTTACATATATATATATACACTACCATCCCATTAAGTCCTTCCCTCTCTCCCCTCCCCTGTAGCCCCTTTCTAGCTTACTGTCATCTTGTTACTGACTTTTAATTCAATTCATAAATCTAAACATTTGTAGCTAGGATCCACAAATGAGAGAGAACATGCAACATTTGGCTTTCTGGACCTGGGTTACCTAACTTAATATAATCCTTTCCAGATCCATCCATTTCCCTGCAAATTTCATTTTTCTTTACTGCTGAATAGAACTTCATTGTATAAATGTACCACCTCTTTATTATCCACTCATCAGTTGAAGGACATCTAGGCTGGTTCCATTTCCTAGCTATTGTGACTAGAGCAGCAATAAACCTGGATGAGCAAGTATCTCTAAGGTAGTGAGAAGAGCCCTTAGGATATATGCCTAGGAGTGCTATAGCTGGATCATACAGTAAATTTATTTTTTCTGTTAAGTTTTGATTTGTTTCATAGTAGGTATTACAAAGAACCCCAGCTTAAGTAATATTACTTTATGGGGTCATTTCTCTAAAATGAAATAGGTTCTCTGTATAATGTAAAGTCATCTGGGCTGGGGAGGGGGCTTGGTGATAAAATCACCTGCTGTGCAAGCATGGGAGCTCGAGATGGACTAAGTCCGAGCCCCAGTACACACACAGACAGCTGGGTGTGGCCACGTAAGCCTGCAACCCCAGTCCTGTGGGGTGTCGAGACCAGAATCACTGGGGCTTACTGGTCAGCCAGTCTGGCTGAAAAAGGCAGCATAGGGCTCAGAAAGAGACTCCATCTTCAGGGGACTCTGTCTCCTGCATCCTCAGCATGCATCTGCAGAGCATACACACGTGCACCTGTGCATACACCACACATGCCACATGTATGTAAAAAATAATAGGGTTGGAGAAGTGGCTTAGTGATTAAGGCTCTTCCCTGCAAAGCCTAAGGACCCAGGTTCGACTTCCCGGCACCCAAGTAATCCAGATGATCCAGATCTACATGTTGATGCATGCATCTGAAGTTCATTTGCAGTTGCTACAGGCCCTGGTGTGTCCATTCTTCCTCTCTCTTTCTCTCTAATAATTAAAAATAAAATATTTTTAAAATATTTTTATTTATTTATTTGAGAGAGAAAGAGAATGGGCATGCCAAGGCCTCCAGTTGCTGCAAATGAACTCCAGATGCATGTGCCACCCTATGCATATGGCTTATGTGGGTCCTGAAGAACTGAACCGTGGTCCTTTGGCTTTGCAGGAAAGTGCTTTAACCGCTAAGCCATTTCTCTAGCCCAAAAATAAAATATTTTTAAAAATAATATTATAATCTAGCTGGGCATGGTGACATACACCTTTAATCCCAGCACTCAGGAGGCAGATGTAGGAGGATCACCATGAATCTGAGGCCAGCCTGAGACTACATAGTGAATTCCAGGTCAGCCTGAGCTATAGACCCTACCAAAAAAAAAAAACAAAAAACCCTACCTTGATGGTATAAGGCAAAGAAGACTGCTGCTTCATTTCTCAAGTGGTATATGACTTAGGCAGATGGAAATTTACTTCTTAATATGTTGTTGGAAGTACTCCATCTACAACAGGTTTCCTAATTAGCTTTGTAAGGATGCTCTTATTAAGTTCTGTGGACTGATGAACCCACACAGAGCATTTCAGAGATGTGTCCAGAGCTCTGTGAGTATGTCTGAGGAAAGGGTTATTTTGGAAAAAGGTTTCTTGGTTTGTTCACAGTGGAAAGCTTCAACTCTTCATATATACTGATAGTCTCCAAAGAAATTTGAAGGACTATTACAAAAAACCTTCAGAAAACAGGAATATCTTCTTGGAAAAGCTAGCCTATTTGTAGATAATTTATGTTCACTGAGAAAAACATTTTCTTGGGCTGCCCATGGTTTGCTAAAAGATTTGGATGGAGTGGCTAGAGAGATGGCATAGTGGCATAGTGGTTGAGGCTCTTGCCTGCAAAGCCTAAGGACCCAGGTTCAATTCTCTAGAACCCACATTAGTCAGATGTACAAGGTGGTGCATGCGCCTGGAATTCATTTGCCAGTGGTGAGAGGTCCTGGTACACCATTCATTCTCTATATCTATCTGCCTTTCTCTCTTTCAAATAAATAAAATTTTACATTAAAAAAAAAAAGATTAGACTGGAGTTACTTCTGCCCAGATACTGAGTTTTCTGATATCTTTCTGGAAACATTTTAGTGAATAATATATTTTATTGTGTTTATATAAAAATCTCAAGGAAGGTTTCTGTTCCTCTTTCACTCTTTCACTTTATTACCTGTGTTCAGAAACATCATCCATGAGAGATGACCGCTTGCTAACCATCCTGGAGCCCAGATGTTCTTTTTCTCTTTTTGTTTTTTCAAGGGTAGGGTTTCACTGTAGCCCAGGCTGACCTGGAATTCACTATGGAGTCTCAGGGTGGCCTCAAACTCACAGTGATCCTCCTACCACTGCCCTTGTCTTGACAGGTTTGTCCTTCTATCCCCTTTAATTTTGTGAGGAGTGGAGAACTAGCAGAGTAATAACATGATGAGAAGAGTATGCAACTTCCCCATCAGTCTGGTACTTTACCAGGGACTTGACATTATTTTATTTCTCCTTTTAATATTCCTTCCATTTTGAAAAGGGAACCAGAGGTCAACAAGTAAGTGGTAGGGACAGAACATTACCCTATTGAGCCAGTACCCTTAGTTACTAGTATAAATGGTAAGAATTGTATAAATATTAAGACTTTGTAGGTTTGGAGAACACACACACACACACACACACATGTATGTATGTATGTATGTATGTATGTATGTATGTATGTATGTATGTGAGGAGAAGCACAGAGAGAGAATTGGCATGCCAGGGCCTCAGCCACTGCAATCGAACTCCAGAAGCTTCTACCACCTAGTGCAACCTTGCTCTTGCCTCACCTTTGTGCATCTGGCTAATATGGGATCTGGAGAGTAGAACATGGGTCTTCACAGGCAAACCCTTTAACTGCTAAGCAATCTCTCTAGCCCGGAGAACACCTTTCTTAAAGCTGACAGTTCACAACTATAACTTATATAAAGGGCTGACCCAGCCTTTACTGGATTTGTTAGACTTTGGGGATATTATATGACTTGTAATACAAGCAAATCTTTTCACAAGTAACCCATGTCTTGACAGGTTTGTCCTTGTTAAAGATCTATTAACCCTCCTTATAAATTGCCTTTGTGCCAGATTTTCATTGCTTTTTTTTTTTTTTAATCCCAAAGCATGTTACTAATGCTATGTTTTGGTTTATTTTACAGTGATCCTTTTCTGTATGGCTGCCCTCATATTTCCAATAGGATTTTACATCAACGAAGTCGGAGGTCAACCTTATAAATTACCCAACAACACAGTGGTTGGGTCATCATATGTACTTTTTGTCTTATCCATTTTCTTTACAATAGTAGGACTTCTATTTGCTGGCAAAGTTTGTTTACCAGGCTGATGAATGTCGAAACTGCTTGAGTCCCGTGATTTTTATTTTGGTTTTGATTTGTGAAGAGGGAGGGCAGAGACAAGGCTGAGCTCCTCATGGGAGGCGCTCAGATGAGACTGACGCCAGAAAGAAAAGACGCTTTGATTTGTTCTCACTATGCACTTTGGATTTAAAACAAATGAGAGCCTTTTCCATAACCAAATACAATATTGACTAAATCTCCTGAGCATATTCAGGCAGTCAGTCTGCACTGTGATAGCAACTTAGTGAAGGAGAATGCTTTATACTGAAAAGCATGTGGCCCTTTGTGACTCTGTGGTTCTGTTTTTACTGTCTAATGATTCATTTGAGGGAAAAAAAAAAATCTTAAGTATTTTGAATCATGGTGGACCAGAGGTATGCAAGAGAAGTTCATGTGGGGCTGGCCTCACCTCCTAAGAAATTAGTGTTCACAACTTCCTTGTAGTGTTAAGAGCCTTTGGCACCAGAGTGGATTGCCGTTGCATTACTGTACCACAAAGCCAATAGATCAAAACTTGTTCACTAAAATGTAAAAAAAAAAAAAAAAAAAAATCTCAAATTCCCTGTGTACAAAAGAAAAAACAAACAGTAAAAGATATGTTTGGGGTGGGTGGGGAAAATCTTCCTTATATTTATATAAATATATATATATATAATATATATATTTTGCTGATGCAGTATACAGTGTGTATATATATGTGTGTGTGTGTTTGTGTGTGTGCGCGTGTGTATGTGTGTATAAATTTATATATGCACACATATGCACAGTTCCTGGAAGAGAACTCTGAATGCTTTGCTAGCAAAACACTGTGGTGTGCGAACCTAGAACTCAATAGAAAAAAGCCATTTATCTGAAGGCGTGTAGTGGAGAGTCTTCAGTTTACCTCATTCTTTGTAGCAGCCCTTGGTTTTAACAGGCTTTTGTAATAGGTACAAATAATTCCACACCTTTCCAGGTGCAATTTTAAGTTAAGCTAAAGTTTCTTTCTAGGTTTAATTTATTTGTATATGATAGTAGCATAAGATAAGATCATGTCAAACATTATAATTTGGGGAATCTAACACTATTTAAATTATTGGCAACTGTTGTCTATTGTGTAGAGATTCTTTTTTTTCTACTGGCTCAGTCTGTTATATTAAAAATGCATCTTATATGTTCACACAACTTTACATTATAAGTATAAAGTTGACTAGCAAATATGTGGATGATTTAGCTATTTATGACACTTAAGTTCACTCTACCATAAAAATTAAATGTCTTTTCATTTTTAGGTATTACTGATACATCTTTACCAAAAACTTGAGCAATACAACATTTTCTTTATATGCTACATGTCTCTGCTAAAAGCTGACATTTTTGCATTTACTTTAAAGGGCTGTACTAAACCCACAGCTGTAAGTTTTTTTTTTTTTTTCTAAAAGAAGCATTGCAGCTAAACTTTGAACTCACAGATAGTTTAAAAATACAATATTTATCTTCTCCACATTTCCATGCCTTCACATGAACACCTGGATTTTTCCTGGCAGAACACTACACAAAGTCTCCTGTTGAAGTGAAGGGCGGGAAAGTGTTAGGTAGCAGTGGAGCTGAGTGAAATGGCAATCCAGATGTTCCTGTTAGTAGGGTCAGTCTCAGCAGAAATAATGCAGTTCTTAGGAAGCTGATTGAGGTCAGAACGCTGACTTCACAGTGAGCTTCCTTTTCAGATGCACACAGTATGGAATGAAGGTGCTTGGTGGCTTCACATTGGCTTGTTTAATATTTGTCTATCCAGTATTTCATTGTGAATGAAAGCACAGTGTTTTTGCTCATGTAGGAATCAAGGAGTTGAACCACCTCTATGGTGAGTTCCTTGATTATTCTACAAGAAGAAGACCATACCTTTCCTTCCACCACTGTAAGAAACCTTTAGTAAATTCAAGGGAGACCATTTCCCCCAAATATTACTGTATCTGATTAACCCGACAATTACCAGTGGACATTTGGGTCTGGGATGTGATTGGCCCTCATTCACATGGATGACTTTGGTTAGTTGTTGCCATTTTCCCACTGAGATACATGTTAGCAAAGTGTGGCTCACGTTAATTGATATGACCAAGAGCCTTTCTCTTCCAAAAGATGGATTGTATTGTAAATAGTTTCTCAAAATATTTTTAACTGGATTATGAGCATGGGGAGAGAAAGTTTCTCAGCTGCTAAGAATTTCCCCACTGTTTACTTCTTATACTTACAGTGGTATTACATATAAGATTACATCAATTGAAGGTTTTATTTGTATCTATTACCCAAACCATTAAACTGTCTTTAATTTCATCATTGTCTAAGAGGTCCAGTGCATGAATGGCCAATGGGGGAAGCCCCTCTGGCCAGTGAGCACCTTAACCTGGGTTTGAGACCATCCATCCAGTAGTATGTGAAGTCCAGTCTTTGTAACTCTTCCAGACCAAACACTGAAATGGACACATCATCTAAGCTTCTGTCAGTCCTGTAAGTGAAGCGATAGCCAGCTGTCAGCAGTTGCTTCCTAAAAGCTCACTACCATAAGTACTATATAGTACAGTGTTAATTGATAGCAGGAAATCCTATCTTGTAAAATGTATATAAAACACTTTTATGGTGCAATCATTTGTCAATCTTGTCTGTTATCGTTTCTAGACTGTATATTCTTTTCATGCCTAAGAATATCACTGTAAAAACTGCTGAAAGCTATTTTTATTTTATTATTTGCACAAGACTGAATTAGTTTGAAATTTTTGGGAGCTCCTATTGAACATGCCAAAACATCTGTAAACATAAAAATCTTCAGTTCATTAAAAACACACATTTCAGTATGATTCTTTGCAAAGGTAATTCATGTTCCATGTTAAATGTATGTATGTGCTTTCCAGCTCTTCCATCTCTTGTGAACTTCTCTGTCTCGGCTGTTTTGATCCTGAAGGGCGGCTTGCTTTTCTTCTTCTTGTTCTAGATGACCAAACACTATCGGTTTTTAGCCTTTTGCCTAAAGCTTTGGTATCTCCACTTGATGTTCTGTAAACTCACTGTTTAATCTAAGTGAAATAATAGTCCTGGTGACAAGAAATCTATTGATTCAGAGGAAAAGCCCTGAAGAGTATTGAAAACTAACTTTAGTTATATTCTTAGCCGTTAACTTTGCATCGTGGGCTTCATAGGAAGAACATGTTGCATTTATTTTGTCTTTATTAAAAGACTACTCGCCACAAGTTACTCTTGTAGTAACTGTTTTGTCAACCCACTTTGATTTTCTTTAAAAAAATTAAACTTACATTCACAACTCAAAACAGTAAGCTGTCTTTTCAGAAAACTTTTGAAGGATAAAGATATGAAGGAAACAAGTGGCCTTTGTAGGACACTCCAGACACAGGACTTTTAGTCACGTCACCTCCAGTTTGAACGTCTGTGGCCAGGGTATTATACTATCCCAAACCTTATTAAAATTGTTTTCTAATTGGTTATAACATTTTCTCAATTAATAGTTCAAAACAAATTGTTAATACAACTGTATAAAATGAACATAATTTTCTTCACTTGTATTTTTGTTATTGAGCAAGTTTATCAAAATAAATTGTCTACTAAAGAAACTAAAAGGGCTTCTATTGCTTTGAAGTGAGCTTTGATTTTTTTTTTTTACTTTTTGCTTAAATATTTTATTATAAAACCTTTACAAGTTTATGTCAGTTGATTACGCATTATCACAAATGAAAATGGTTTTACATATTAGATTATCTTGCAGCCTCCCATTACTGCACCCCTAAAACACACCAAAAACTTGAGAATGGGTGTGCCAGGGCCTCTAGCCACTGCACACAAACGCCAAATGCATGTGCCATCATGCACATCTGACTAACATGGGGATCTGGAGACTTGAACCTGGGTCCTTGGGCTTCGCAAGCACTTTGGCTGCTAAAATTGCCCCAGCTCTAAACAGCTTTCACAATGTCCTTGGCCACATCTGTCTTTACCTCTTTTTGTGATAGGGTCTCACTCTAGGCCAGGATGACCTGAAATTCACTATGTAGTCTAGGGTTGGTCTCGAAAGAACTGCAATCCTCTTATCTCTGCCACCACACCCAGTGGTATTACAGAACTGGACCAAGACCAACAGGCTTTGTGAGCACGTGCCACCTCTTCAGCCCCACTGGTACTTTTGAGCATGGCATCTCCCCTGCCCTCAAGCCTCTGCTGGCTCTTCTGAAGGATCCAGGTAGTGGAATCCCTTACAGGGACTGTGTGGGGCTCATAGGGATTATCCAGCATGATCTTCCTCCAACACCTTACACCCAATCCTGCGGGCTAAGTAGGAGCCAGGGGTTATTTTTGGCAGTCTAGGAGGCTACCTCTCCAGGATAAACCTTGGCAATCAAGATGGCTGCACCATGCACTGCCCAGCTCTGTAAGGTAGACATGGTCTGTGCTGATAAGCAGTGTCAACACCCCTAAATTCTGCTCTGAAGCACTAAAGTTTTTCTTACTCCATTTCATCTGGACTAGAAAACAGTCTACAGCTCCACCTGCCAGTCTACTTCTGGGACGTCACTGAAACTAAACCTCAGGGAGCTTTGATTTTTAAAGATTGATTTCTGGGGATGTAGCTAAGTCAGTAGAGAGCATGCATGAGTCCCCAGGTTTGATCCCTAGTCAAACTGGGCATGGTGTCACATACCTGTAATCTCGGCACTCGGGAGAATCAGAAGTTCAAGGTTATTCAGAGACCCTGTCTCACAGAATAACAATAATTTCTTGTAGAGGTTTCATATATTCATACAAGCATGTTGAATGCTTCTTGGATTGGTTTTGTTAGTATTAGGTGGAGGGACCTTCCTCTCACTTCTTCCACTCCTCTCCTAGCTCTCTCCTAGGGATGGGTGCCATAACTATTCCAAGACATGGATTAGACCATATTTATTAATATAAGATCATATTGGGCTGGAGAGATGGTTTAGTGGTTAAGGCGCTTGCCTGCAAAGCCTAAGAACTCATGTTTGACTCTCCAGGTCCCACGTAAGCCAGACACACAAGGTGATGCAAAAATGGGCAAGGTCGTGTGTGCACACAAGATGACACATGTCTGGAGTTCAGTTACTGTAGTTGGAGGCCCTAGCATACCAGTTTCTCTCTCTCTCTGATTTTAAAAAAAATATATATATATGCCTCTTTCCTATGTGTGAAACAGCCAGAGCCCCAAGGTCAGCCATCTTTCTTCCTTCCTTGCACATAGAACCTGGTCCATCTTGCCTTTATCTGTTTCTGTTTTATTTCAGGCCAAGGAATCTTAGCTTCCAAGTTCTTAAAATCTGGATTGGAAGAGCAAGTGAGGCACCCCAGCTGCCCATGGCAGCATCACTGTAGCTCTCAGATTCGCCCTCGGGATGGTAGGAATAAATACCTCACTGTTGCTGCCTCTACACGGACTTCAGGAGCCTTGTGGTGGGGGAAGAGGGATTGGGGTCCGGTCACTGTAAGCACTAGGTCTTCTTGGGTTCTGGGATAGGAGGGAACTTTATCGGGTGCCCAACCATCCAGGTTTGCCTAAAGCAAGGATCTTGCCATCAACACGAATGGCATGCGTTGCAGACGCCCGGGTTGTCTCTGCTGCCTACAATCTTCACACCACCCCGGTCTCTGAAGGGCTCTTTCCCATAAATGTTCACCAATAAGTTCATTGGAAATCGTCATGGCCTATGCCAGACGTAGAGTGAGGTGGGAAGATGCCTCCTTGTCTTTGGTAATTCTTAGGAAAAGGGAGCAGTGAGGCTAACAATGCACTTGGGCTGAAACATGTCAGTTTTCTCTTTTAACTTAGTCTTCCGTCAAGTCTTCTAACTACCTTATGCGAAGACCCTAGAAAAACTGAGTTCTTTCATGCCAAGTCAACTCCAGGTCAGTCACCCAGCAACAAAGTAAAAGTACTTTCTATAAATGGTATTAAAGGCACAGAGCAGTTTTTTTTTTTGTTTTTTTTTAGTTTGGGTTCTTGTCTTGGGGTAGGAAACACTGATAAGATTTTCAAACACATTCAACATTTTTTCACATCAGCCCCAGTTGCAGTTATATTAAGATCACCTCAGGTTAAACTTCACGGACAGACTTCGTGGATAAAATCTAAACTGTCCAGCATTCCCATTTTCAGATGAAATGGAGGCCTCAAAAAGACTCACTGGCCAGGCGTGGTGGCATATGCCTTTAATCGCAGCACTTGGGAGGCAGAGGTAGGAGGATTGCAGTGAGTTCGAGGCCACCCTGAGAATAGAGTGAATTCCAGGTCAGCCTGTGCTAGAGTGAAACCCTACCTCAGAAAAAAAAAAAACTTAACTGACTTGCCCAGCACCACACCATCATCTCCGGAGCACTGAGCCCAGGAAGGAGGCCTCTGGCACAGGCTGGGATCTAGAACGGATGCTTGTTCTCAGAAGCAGGACGCGCCCTCCTTCAGCTCATCTCCAAGACACAGCTCAGGAGAAAGCCTGCGGTCTTTCATGTTGGTCATTCCCATCTGGCATGGGCCAGCCCTGAAAACCTGCATGCCCCAGCTTCAAGCTGTGTGTCATCCTCCCCTTTTGTTTTTTGTTGTTGCTCTTGCTTTTGAGGTAGGGTCTCTAGCCCAGGCCGAGCTGGAACTCACTCTGTGGTCCCATGCTGGCCTCAAACACACAGCAATCCTCCTTCGCTGCCTCCCGAGTGCTGTCTTCACCTGGCTTGTCCTCACTTTTTCTGAGCCCTTCATTCTCAGTACAGCCTGCGCCCATCCTGGCTGGCTGCTCGACTTCCCCCATTCCTCATTCCCCCGTACTTAAAATCGATCTCATCTTTTGTCCATGGTGCTCCCCCCCTTTTTTTTTAATTTTTATTTATTTATTTATTTATTTGAGAGTGACAGATACAGAGAGAAGGACAGATAGAGGGAGAGAGAGAGAATGGGTGCGCCAGGACTTCCAGCCTCTGCAAACGAACTCCAGACGCGTGCGCCCCCTTGTGCATCTGGCTAACGTGGGACCTGGGGAACTGAGCCTCGAACCTGGGTCCTTAGGCTTCACAGGCAAGCGTTTAACCGCTAAGCCATCTCTCCAGCCCCCTTTTTTTTTAATTTGTGAGAGACCAAAGACAGAGATTGAGAATTGGGGCATCAGAGCCTCAGCCACTGCAAATGAACTCCAGATGTGTGTGCCACCTTACGCATATGCAGCACCTTGTGCACCTGGCTTATGTGGGTTCTGGGGAGTTGAACCTGTGTCCTTAGGCTTCACAGGCAAACCCCAACTGCTAAGCCATCTCTCCAGCTCATGGTGTCCCTTTTCATTATTCCTCCATAACAGTACTAGAGGGTAGGAAGCTGCCTGGATTCAAATCTCAAATCCCAGTTGGGCAATTTTAACTGTGTACCCTTTGTAATCACTTAGCCTCTATGACCCTTGGTTTTTCTTTTTCTTTTTTTTTTTTAATTTATTTTATTTATTTGAGAGAGAGAGAGAAAAATAGGTATGCCAGGGCCTCCAGCCACTGCAAATGAACTCCAGATGCATGTGCTACCTTGTGCATCTGACTTACATGGGTCCTGGGGAATTGAACCAAGGTCCTTTGGCTTTGCAAGCAAATGCCTTAACCACTAAGCAATCTCTCCAGCCTGAGACTTGGTTTTTCATCTGTAGAATGGAGCATCAATAGTACTTACCTTAGCCAGGCATGGTGGCACACGCCTTTAATCCCAGCACTCGGGAGGCAGAGGTAGGAAGATGGCCATGAGTTTGAGGCCAGCCTGGGACTACTGAGTGAGTTCAGGTGAACCTGGGTTAGAATGAGACCCTACCTTGAAAAAACACACAAACAAGCTGGGTGTGGTAGCACACACCTTTAATCCCAGCACTCAGGGGGCAGAGGTAGAACAATCACTATGAGTTTGAGACCACTCTGAGACAACATAGTGAATTGCAGGTCAACCTGGGTTAGAGTAAGACCCTACCATGGGAAAAAAAATAGTGCCTGCCTTACTTAGAGAGCTCGATGGTTAACAGCTGGCTCACAGGGGTATCCAGGTGTTAACATCACTGCTGAGGCCATTCTTAAACTCCTCTTGTCTAAAGCAGAGTTCTCAGTGCAAGGAGTATGGTGTTCTTGTATTGAATTCCCAAGAGACAAGGCTCAATGCTTTTTTTATGTGGATTTGAATTACCAAAATTAAATTTTCATTTAGTTTATAAAGGAAAATTATGAAACCACATTATTTCCTGGAAAGTTGGAGACTCTGCCAGGAATGTTGTGGTGAAATTCTTCCTGCAAGCAGACACTTGCCTGTATCCACCTTATTCATGTGGTTTCTATCAGGACATATTTGGCAGCAAACTATTGGTTCCACCAGTCTTCTTAGGATTTCTGTGCTGACTAAGAACCCTTACTGCTAAGTTCACAGTGCTCTGACATTGCTACCTGCCCAAGGAGGACCAGATGAGACATGCACCCTGTTCCTGAGAAAACTGGAGGTTTCCTCAAGCTTGTGAATCATGAAACCAATAGGTTTTGCAAAGAATTGATCCTGCCAAGAATTTTTCCAAGGTATGGTTTTGCTGTACCCCAGGCTGAACTGAAATTCACTATGTGGTATTCAGGCTGGCCTTGAACTCACAGCGATTGTCCTCCTGAGTGCTGGGATTAAAGGCATATGCCACCATGCCTGGCCTCCCAAGATATTTTTAATTAGCTTTGCTGAAAGGAATGGACTTGGATTCTTTTTTCTCATTATAGATGCAATTATCCCTAACTGGCCATTTTTTTTTAATTTATTTTATTTGGGAGAGAGAGAGAGAATGGGTACACCAGGACCTCCAGCCACTGCAAACAAACTCCATGTGCATGTGCTACCTTGTGCATCTGGCTTACATGGGTCCTGGGGAATCGAACCTGGGTTCTTTGGCTTTGCAGACAAGAACCTTTAAATGCTAAGCCATCTCTCCAGCCCTCTAAGTGGCCATTTTAAGACATTTTAGGTAAATATTGCCAATTGTATTTGTCATTATTAAGTTAATCCCCATTTATTTTGTCAGGTCCAGTCATTAAATACTATTTTCTCTTTTCATGTGGGTTACATGTTTCCCATTAGTTCTCTAAGATAGATATGATCTGAAATGCTAAGGCTTGCACTTATTCTTTGTTCAAGTACAGTAGAGAGATCTTTCCATCATTGCCTAGAGTGCGAAGGTTAATAAACATGTCTAACACAGTCTTCACCACCTTGCCTTGTACATATTTGACTCATATGTATAGTCAGTGAGTAGCAGAGTGGACTAGCTACAATCCCACCTGACACCAGCCTGGGTATTCAGTCTTTTTTTTTTTTTTTTTTTTTTTGGTTTTTCGAGGTAGGGTCTCACTCTGGTCCTGGCTGACCTGGAATTAACTCTGTAGTCTCAGGATGGCCTTGAACTCATGGCGATCCTCCTACCTCTGCCTCCTGAGTGCTGGGATTAAAGGCGTGCGCCACCACGCCCGGCTCATTTTTGCTCTCAGGTCCTTCAACAGCTTCTTGTTCCGAGTGCTATTGAGAAGGAAGTTGAGTCTAAATTGAAATGAAAGGACTCTTTTTTTTTTTTTGGTTTTTCGAGGTAGGGTCTCACTCTGGTCCAGGCTGACCTGGAATTAACTGTCATCTCAGGGTGGCCTTGAACTCATGGCAATCCTCCTACCTCTGCCTCCCGAGTGCTGGGATTAAAGGCGTGCGCCACCACGCCCGGCTGAAAGGACTCTCTTTTTACAATAGGATATACCTGTCAACTTTAAAAAATATATATTTTATTTATTTGAGAGAGAAAGGAAAAGGCAGAGATAGAATGGGCATGCCAGGACCTCCAGCCACTGCAAGTGAACTCCAGATGTGGAGTACTTATGTGCTTATGTGGGTACTAGGGAATTGGACCTGGGTTCTTGGGCTTTGCAGGGAAGTACTTTAACTGCTAAGCCATCATTCCAACCCTTAAACATTTTTAAAGTTTTTATTTTTATTTATTTATTTGAGAGAGAATGGGCATGCCAGGGTCTCCAGCTACTGCAAACGAACTTCAGATGCATATGTCACCTTGTGCATCTGGCTTATGCTGGTCTTGGGGAATTGAACCTGGGTGCGTTGGCTTTGCAGGCAAGTGCCTTAGTTGCTAAGCCATCTTAAAGGAAGCCCGGGAGTGTTGGAAATTGTAAGTTCCTACCTCCATAATCCACCTTCCAAAGAACTACTGTTAGCAGTTTATTGGGATTTCTAACAGACATTTTACTGTTGTTCAACTTAACGAAAACAAGACCATATTTTATATAGCTACAAACATGCCAACACTTAGGCTGCACAATCATTTTTATAAGTATACATGTCTGTACATGTACACATACCATTTTCCCATGCAGGCTGCTTCCTGGGTTTTGCTGTTTGAAATATTGCTGCCTTGAATTTAGGTCTTAGATTACAACAGCTTCCCTGCTGCCAGAATAACGTGACCCACTGGCCACTCTACTGTGGCCGTTCACGCTTTGAAAAGTGCTGCGGGGAGGTGATAGTAGCACCCAGCATGTGCAGAGGGAAGCCAACTCTGAATCCATGCATTGTGTGCTTTCCCATGTCATCTTTCGCAGTTCTTGTAGTGCTGACATTTTACATGCTACAGAACAGGACTGTGAACGTGTCTGGGTTCTATCACTCGTAATTGGTGTAAATCTGGATTTCAAACCCAGGTTTCCTGACTTCAAATCTAGGGTTCCTGCTGTCACACATCGCCAGTTTTGGCTTGTCTAAAGGAAGTAAAAATAGCTTGCCCTAGTTGCATGGTGCCTTGGTCAAACATGGGCAGCTGCACCCACGGTCTGCTTCTGGATGTGGAACGCAGAGCACCCCAAAGGGTAGTCCCTGTGAAGTGGTTGTGCATATGCTCTACCTCGCTGGCAGAAAAGAGACAAGAAGAACCTACTTAAGTGGCTGTCTAAGATCTGGTCATTCCTCCTTGCTCAGCGTAACCTTCACTGATGAAGCTAGCAAGGTGGCCCATTAGTTTCTGGGGCTTTTTCAAAATTTGAGCAGCTAGGGAAATGTCCCCAAACAGCATGTTCCCTATTCCCCTCCAAGGCCAATTAAAAATTAGCCAGATCAGGCTGGGGAGATGAGTTAGAGGTTAAAGTGCTTGCCTGCAAAGCCTAAGGACCCTTGTTTGACTCTCCAGATCCCACATAAGCCAGAAAGACAACAAAAGTGAGGCACGTGCCCACTAGGTGGTGCAAGCCTCTGGAGTGCGATTTCAGTGGCTGAGGCCCTGGCACACTAGTTCTCCCTTTCTTTCACTCTCCCTAAAAATATAAATAAATAAATAGATGAATAATTAGCCAGATCCTTTCTACCACAAGGCAAGGGACTTTATGGGTTACTGTAGTACTAGGTCCATGCGCTCAGGAGTCATCTGTCTGCACTTCACTGTAGAGGCCTCTGAAACCTCCCTGGTGCACCATGGACCTATTCCTAGCTCTTGCCATCTCATTAAGGTGTTGCACCCAAACACTGAGCAGGCCTCCGCTCCCTCTAATTTGATTTCTTTTTTCTTATGTATTTATTTTAGAGGGAGAGAGAGAATTGATGCACTAGGGCCTCAGTCACTGGAATCGAATTTGAGATGCTTGAGCCACCTAGTGGGCATGTGCGATCTTGCATTTGCCTTGTGCTTATCTGGGGTCTGGAGAGTTGAACATGGATCCTTAGGCTTCACAGGCAAGCACCTTAACTGCTAAGCCATCTCTCCAGCCCTAGTTTGATTTCTTGACATCTGTCCATCTGGGAGAAGATCCCTTGCCTTTTGGCTTCCCTTCGAGGCATGTTAACTAACCTCTATTCATGTTTCAGCTAAAAAGCAAATCTTGGGTCTGAGGAGATGGCTCAGCAGTTAAGATGGCTCAAGCTTGATTTCCCGGTATCATCTGTGTAAGGCAAAATGCACAAATTGGCGTGTGCATCTGGAGTTTGAGTGCAAGTGGCTGAGGCCCTGGCGTTCTTGTTCTCTCCTGCTTGTAATACATAATTAAAAAAAAAGAAAAAGCCAAGCTTGGTGGTGCATACCTTTAATCCCAGCACTAGGGAGGCAGAGGTAGGAGGATCACCTTGACTTTGAGGCCAGCCTGAGACTACATAGTGAATTCCAGGTCAGCCTGGGCTAGAGCAAGACTCTACCTCAAAAAAAAAAAAAGAAAAGAAAAAAGAAAAGAAAAGAAAAGAAAGAAAAATTTTTCTCTTGGAGAACTGCTCCTTTCTTACCTCAGACCCATGTGACCTCACAAGGCTGATTCCATGGGCAGAAGCTGGGCTTGTCCAGAGTCACACTGATTGGTTTATCATACCATGTGGCCTAGAACCCAAACCTGAAGTGTGCTAGAACCATTAGGAAAGATGTTCTTTTAGTGTTCCTAAGCTATGGGGGAGTTTGATGCCATTTTGTCCAGATTTAACAGCCACACCTGAAGACATGCTGCAAAAGGGAAGACCATTCCATGAACCTCATTTTAGCCTGTGGGTCACATGCTGAAGCCTAATGACCCAAGTTTGACTCCCCTGAACCTACGTAAAGCCAGATGTACAGTGGTGCATGCATCTGGAGTTTGTTTGCAGCAGCTGGAAGCCCTGGCTTGTCCATTATCTCTATCTCTCTCTGCTTGCAAATAAATAAACAATATTTTTAAATATTTTATTTTTATTTATTTATTTGAGAGAGAGAGACAGAAATAGGCAAGTAGAGAGAGGGAAAAAGAGTGAGAATGGGCACACCAGGGCCTCCAGCCACTGCAAACTAACTCCAGATACATGCACCCCTTTTGTGTAGCTGGTTTTTGTGGGTCTTGGGGAGTGGAACCTGGGTCCTCTAGCTTTGCAGGCAAACTCCTTAACCATTAAGCCATCTCTCTACCCCCACCCCCTTAGTAAATAATATTTTAAGAAAGACTGTCTCACTAGGTAGCCTAGGCTGGCCTTGAACTTTCAATTCAATAGAGCCTCAGCCTTCCACCCAGGATTTCCCTCAAGGTGGACACAAGGGCCTTGTTACCTCTACTGAGAGCACAGCCATTGGATACTCATGGCCTTGTAATTGCCTTCTTGCTGACTGCCCTCCTGTCCTGCCTTGTTGATGTGGGTGAATGCTAAATACCCTACATGGGCAGAGAGTGTTTACACCCCAGGGCTGTTCTGCCCAGAGTGGCTGGTGATCAATAAACAGCTTTCACTTGGGGAGTATGGTTGAGTCTGACCTGGCCTTGGGTGATGATCTGGAGGACAGTGATCCCAAGCCCCAGATGTCCTTACTTCCCAAATCAGAGGTTCAGGAACTGAAGAGTGACTTGAAAATGACTGGGGTAAGAAAGGCTTAGCTACGTACAAGCTGACTGACACTGGGTGGACCACTCGTCAGCCTCTGGAAAAGAAGGATCTAGAGAATCCCAGCTGTGGGCAAGGACTAGTTACATCATAATCGCCTGCTGTGGCTGAAGGTTCCTGTTCCTGCACTCCAGCAAGTTGAGCGGCCTGGATGAGACCGTTCCCATAACCCCTGTGGCAGTTCTATGGTACCTGGGCTTAGAAGCCACTGCAGATGCTCAGAGAACAGACTTTGTGTTGTTGGGCTGGCAGACCTCTCCCAGGTTTTGCTTAGGAGACCTGGGGAGTCTTCCCCACAGGAGGAGGTTACCACCTCTCATACTAGTTACAGGTTCCCTGCTACCTTCTGTTCCTACCACAAGAAGGCAACAGGCACCCAGCACTCTACTGGTCTAAACCACAGTTCCCAGCTAAGCCAGAGGTTGTAAAAATAGAAAAGAGGTTCCAAGTCCTGGGTTCAGGCTTCTATAAGAGTGGAGAATGCAGCTTGGCCTGGGACAGGAGACTATAGGCAACCAAGTGGTCCCTTCTCCCTTGAGGTGAAGCGATTCTCCTTCCCTGCCCCAAGCTGCAGTGGTGCAGTCTGTTACCTTGGAGACCAGCTAACACTAACCCACAGAGCGAGCTTCACTGTAGAGTTGCCTGGAGGAGCATCTAGAAGTAGGGCCCAGAAGCAGCAAGGTCCTGGGGAGCCTTCTCAAGATGAGGAGTAAATGAAGATCTGGACATGGAAGTGAGTGACTCAAGGATTGCCAGAGATGGGAAAGGGAGGGTGGAGGATGCCCTGTGCTAAGCTCTGGACTGCATGAGAAGGACTTCGGGATCTCAAGCAGTAGCTCTCCGCATGCTGGGCTGGAGCTAGATGCTGGCACTCTGCACTAGACAGGGAAGAGATGGAGCTGGTTGGAGAGAGCATGACAGCTTGATATGGGAAGTATGAAGGAATCGCAAGGAGGCCTTCCACAGGGTTTCTTCCATGTGGGGGAGGGGTGAGAAGCAGAAAAGAGGGTTCAAGAAAAGCTTTCTGGGTTTCATTGGGAAACAGAAGGGACAAAGGGTAATATGAAATAATAAAGTGTGTACATGGGGTTGCCAGGAAACAGAGACAGAAAGTAATAGCAATGGATCTCGAAGGAATGGTTACCCTTGG
Source organism: Jaculus jaculus (assembly GCF_020740685.1). Classification (NCBI taxonomy): domain Eukaryota; kingdom Metazoa; phylum Chordata; class Mammalia; order Rodentia; family Dipodidae; genus Jaculus; species Jaculus jaculus. The sequence continues at coordinate 59,438,288 of NC_059113.1, read as the reverse complement.
GAGGAAGGTACAGTCTGATTATCCCATTATCCTAGTGCTTTTTAAAAAATGATTTACTTAAGGAGAAAGAAGGCTGGAGAGATGGCTTAGCAGTTAAGGCTTTTGCCTGTGAAGCCAAAGGACCCGGGTTCAATTCCTCAGGACTCACATAAGCCAGATGTGCAAGAGGCACATGTGTCTGGAGTTGGTTTACAGTGGCTGGAGGCCCTGGCATGCCCATTCTCTCTGTGTCTGTTTCTCGTCTCTCTATCTCTCTCTCTCTCTGCTTGCAAATGAATAAAATTTTATGTAAAAAAAAAAAAGAGAGAGAGAAAGAAAGGAGTCCACTAGGGCCTCTTACCACTGCGAATGAACTCCAGATGCATGTGCCATGTTTTTCATCTGGATTTGTGTGGGTACTGGCGAATGAACTCGGGCCCATTGGCTTTGCAAGCAAGCCTGGTGCTTCTCGAAAACAAGAGTCTTTAGAATAAAAGATTAAAGAGTCATGGGGCTTGGAGATGGCCGTGTCGGTAAAGCCCTTGCCATGCAAGTATGAGGACCTGGGTTGGATCCCCAGAACTCCCAGAACACAGATGCGACAGCATGCATCTGTAATCCCAGCTCAGCGGAGGTAGAGCTAGGAGGCTCCCTGGAGCTCGTGGGCCAGAGAGTCTAGCCTAATTGGTGACCTATAGGCCAATGAGAGACTCTGTCTTAAAAATCAGTAGATGGGGGCTGGAGAGATGGCTTAGCAGTTAAGGTGTTTGCCTGCAAAACCAAAGGACCTTGGTTTGATTCCCCAGAACCCACGTAAGCCAGATGCACAAGGGGGCACATGCATCTGGAATTTGTTTATAGGGCTGGAGGCCCTGGCACACCCGTTTTTTTCTCTCTCCCTGCCTATTTCTGTATCTATATCTCTCTCTCAAATAAATAAAAAATAAAATATTTTTTAAAAGGAAGTGGATGAGAGCTGGAGAGATGACTTAGAGGTTAAGGTGCTTGCCTGTGAAGCCTAAGGACCCATGTTCAACTCTCACATAAGCCAGACGCAAAGGTGAGGCAAGTGCAAGGTTATACATGCCCACTAGGTGGCATAAGCATCTGGAGTTTGATTGCAGTGGATGAGGCTCTGGAGTGCCAGTTCTCTCTCTCTCCCTTCCTCCCTCCCTCTCCCTTCCTCCCTCCCTCTCCCTCTCCCTCTCCAACATATATATATATATATATATATATATGTGGATGGTTTACCTGAGGATAATACCCAGGGTTGTCCTTGGGCCTATATATCCTTGCACACATGTGTGTGCCCCTACAGATACAAACACATATACACATCAAGAGCCCAGACCTCTCACTGACTGCACGTGGAGATTGTGGGTTGAGGCCCCTGCACAGCCACACTTCTATTAAAAATCTTAGGCTGGTTACTGATTAAAACTTTTTTTCCCCCTGGTTTTTCCAGGTAGGATGTCACTTTAGCCCAGACTGACCTGACTTCACTATGTAGTCTCAGGTTGGCCTCAAATTCATGGTGATCCTCCTACCTCTGCCTCTGCTGGGATTAAAGGTGTGCACCACCACACCCAGCTGATTAGAACTTTTTGACTGTAGAATGTTGCAGCTCCAAAGAAGTTATCTTGCTATCTTTAGTCTCTTAATAGCCATTCATTGCCCACTTCTGTATCTGACCTAACACCCTTTCAATTATCTAGTAAAACCTTTAATGTAGTAGTATTATTGTTGTTGTTGTTGTTTTTCAAGGTAGGGTTTCACTCTAGTCCACGTTGACTTGGGATTCATTATGTAGTCTCAGGGTGGCCTCGAACTCACTGCGATCTTCCTATCTCTGCCTTCTGAGTGCTGCCAGTAATGTATTAATTTAACAGACTACTAGCTCCCACCAACTCAAAAACTAAGGGTGTCCAGCACTTGTGAGGCAGAGGTAGGTGGATCGCTGTGATTTTGAGGCCAACCTGAGACTACATAGTGAAGTCAGGTCAGTCTGGGCTAAAGTGAGATCCTACCTGGAAAAACCAGGGGAAAAAAAAGTTCTAATCAGTAACCAGCCTAAGATGTTTAATAGAAGTGTGGCTGTGCAGGGGCCTCAACCCACAATCTCCACGTGCAGTCAGTGAGAGGTCTGGGCTCTCGATGCACAGGTGAGAGCTGTGGAGAGATAGCTGGTAGTTCAGCCCTGAGCACAGTAAAATTGCCCAAGGAGGAATGGTGTGTTCTGGTTGGCCTCAGGGAGCACCAGCTCACAGGGCACAGAAAAGGAGGAGCACAGAGAAGGGGCTGGCAGGGACAGGGGAGCTAGGAGAGAACGGCCCCATGGAAACCAACCTGGGGAATGACTATCCATTCCTCTTTCCCTGCAGTCTTCCTGCTTCTGGGTATACGTTCTATGCCTACAGCTCTTAATTTCAAATCCCCAGAGGGAGAATCAGGCTGCTGTACTTTGCACACACGTGAAACACTGATTCAGGAAGTTGTGACCTAGAGTATAGACACAATGTAGAGCGTAGCCACCTCTCACTATTTTCCTTCCTTCTTCTAGAAGTCCCTACAATCAGGCTCAACAGTCTTTTGTTCATTCCTTGAGTGAGCCAACTCATGCGTGGTCTTAACACTTGCTACTTCCCCTGCCTACTTCAGCCTCTACTCTCTTGACCTCCTTGTCCTCCTTCAAGAATATCTCTTTGTTCTCTCTACCTCTCTCTACTTGAAAATAAATAGATAAAAATATATTTAAAAAATATATATATATACAAGGAAGGCCGGGTGTGGTGGCACACACCTTTAATCCCAGCACTTGGGAGGCAGAGGTAGGAGGATTGCCTAGAGTTCGAGATCACCCTGAGACTACATAGTGAATTCCAGGTTAGCCTGGGCTATAGCGAGACCCTACCTCTAAAAAACAAAAACAAAACAAAACAAACAAACAAAAAAACACAAGAGCTGGAGAGATGGCTTAGTGTTAAGGTGCTTGCCTGAAAAGCCTAAGAAGTGTTGGAATCCTCCAGATGCCACGTATAGCCAGACTGTAGCAGGGACGCAGCATGCAATGTCACCCATGGCCACAAGGGAGTGCACAATCACACACCTGGAGTTCATTCATAGTGGCAGAAAGGTCTTGGCAAGCTCATTTTCTCTCTCTTCCTCTTCCTCTGTCTCTGTCTCTCAAAAAAAATAAAAATAAAAATAAAGCACAAGGTGGCACATGTATATCTGGAGTTCATTTATAGCGGCTGGAGGCCCTGGCACACCCATTCTCTCTGTTTTCTCTCTAAGCTTGCAAATAAATTAATTAAAATATTTAAAAAATATCTGGACTTAAGAGATGGCTTAGCTCTTAAGGTACTTGCCTGCAAAGCCTAAGCACTCATGTTCGACTCTCCAGATCCCAGGTAAGCTGGGTGCAAAAGGTGACACAAGTGTGCAAGGTTGCACATGCACACAAGATGGTGCACGTGTCTGGAGTTTGATTGCAGTGGCTGGAGACCCTGGCATGCCAATTCTCTCCCTCTCGCTTGCTCACTCATTCTCTCTCTCTCTCTCTCTCTCTCTCTCTCTCTCTCTCACACACACACACACACACACACACACACACACACACAAATACAAAAGAAAAAGAATATCTGAGCTCAGAAGACACTACCAACCTCCTAAGCACACCACCACCTATGCAAAAACAGTCCTCTTCCTGGGGACTTTCCATTACACCTACGATTGGCTTCCTTTGTAGAACCTGCCAATTTGTAATGACTTCTACACACACACACACACACACACACACACACACACACACATTGATTTTTCGAAGTAGGGTCTCACTCTGGCCCAGGCTTGCCTGGAACTCACTATGTAGTCTCAGGGTGGCCTCAAACTCATGGCGATCCTCCTACCTCTGCCTCCCGAGTGCTGGGATTAAAGGCATGCACCACCATACCCGACTTGACTTCACTATTTTAAAATAACAGTCTCTCCATCAAGAATATGAGCTTGGGGCTGGGGAAATGGCTTAGCAGTTAAGGCATTTGCCTATAAGACCTAAGGACCCTGGTTCGATTCCCCAGGACCCATGTAAGCCAGATGCACAAGGGGACACATGCATCTGGAGTTTGTTTGTGGTGGCTGGAAACCCTGGAGCACCCACTCTCTGCCTTTTCCTCTCTCTCTCAAATAAAGAAATAAAATATTTAGGGAAAAAAAAGAATATGAGCTTGGGCTGGAGAGATGGCTTAACTGTTACGGTGTTTGCCTGTGAAGCCTAAGGACCCTCGTTCTAATTCTCTCCAGATCCCACTTAACCCAGATGCACAAAGGTGAGGCAAGCGCAAGGTCGCACATGCACATTAGGTGGCACAAGCCCCTGGCATTCAATTGCAGTAGCTGGGGCCCTGGTGTGCCAATTTTCTCTCTCTCTCTCTCTTAAAAAAAAAAAAAAGGAAAGAATATGAGCTCTGAGGCTGGAAAGGGCTCAATGGTTAAAGTGCTTTCCTGCAAGGCCTAACAACCCAGGTTCAATTCCCCAGTACCCACATAAAGTCAAGTGCACAAGGTGGCATATGCAACAAGGTGGTGGAGTTTGTTTGCATTGGCTAGAGGCCCTGACACACCCTTTCTTTCTCACTCTCTCTTTCTCAAATAAATAAGTAAACTATTGAAAAAAAGAGCAGGGCCTGGGGAGATGGCTTAGCAGTTAATGTGCTTGCCTTTGAAGCCTAAGGACCCAGGTTCAAGTCCCCAGTATCCATTTAAGCCAGATGCACATGGTGGTGCATGCATCTAGAGTTTATTTGCACTGGCTGGAGGCCCTGGTATGCCCATTCTCTCCTTGCCTTTCTCAAATAAATAAATGAAAACTTAAAAGAAAAAAATATATATTTAAAAAGGAGCCGGGCGTGGTGGCGCACGCCTTTAATCCCAGCACTCAGGAGGCAGAGGTAGGAGGATCGCCAAGAGTTCGAGGCCACCCTGAGACTATAGTGAATTCCAGGTCAGCCTGAGCCAGAGTGAGACCCTACCTCGAAAAACCAAAATAAATAAATAAATAAAAAAATAAATAAAAAGGGCTGGGCTGGGAAGATGGCATAGTCATTAAAGTGCTTGCCTGCAAAGCCAAAGGACCCAGGTTCAATTCCCCAGTACCCATATAAAGCCAGATGCTCAAGGTAGCACATGCGTCTGGTGTTTGTTTGCAGTGGATAGAGGCCCTGGCATGTCCATTCATTCTCTCTCTTTCAAATAAGTAAAAATAAATATTTCTTTTCAAATTTTTTTAACAACTTCCATGATTATAAAAAGTATCACATAGTAATACCCCCCCACTTTCCCCTTTGAAACTCCATTCTCCATCATATCCCCTCCCCATCTCAATCAGTCTCTCTTTTATTTTGATGTCATGATCTTTTCCTCCTCTTGTGATGGTCTTATGTAGGTAGTGTTAGGCACTGTGAGGACATGGATATCCAGGCCATTTTATGTCTGGAGGGAGCACATTGTACGGAGTCCCACCCTTCCTTTGGCTCTTACATTCTTTCCACCACCTCTTCCACAATAGACCCTGAGCCTTAGAAGGTAAGATAGAGATATTGCAGTGCTGAGCACTCCCGTCACTTCTTTTTTAAAAATTTTTTTTTCGTTTTTTATTTTTATTTAATTGAGAGCAACAGGCAGAGAGAGAGAGAGAGAGAGAGAATGGGCGCACCAGGGCCTCCAGCCACTGCAAACAGACTCCAGACGCATGTGCCCCCTTGTGCATCTGGCTAACGTGGGACCTGGGGAATCAAGCCTCGAACCGGGATCCTTAGGCTTCACAGGCAAGCGCCTAACTGCTAAGCCATCTCTCCAGCCCCCAGTTACTTCTTTCTAGTACCATGATACCTTCTGAGTCGTCCCAAGGTCACTGCCATCTGAAAAGAGAAGATTCTCTACCAAAAGTGAGAGTAGCATTAATATAAAGGTATGAACATTAAGAGAAGTGCTTACTGGGCAGTTTGATAAGCATAGTATATACATTTAGCCAGACAGCAGCAGATGTTACACCCCTAGGGCTCATGACTACCCCTGTTTTTAGTTTTCAGTATCAGGGATGTATTCCCTCCCATGGAGTGGGCCTTCAGTCCAATTGGAGGGCAGTTGGTTTCCCCCATGACAGACGTGCCACTATTGCACCCGTTGGCTCATTTGGCCTGGCTGGCCAAATATAAGGCTTACAGTGTCTACTGTTGAGTATCTTCACTGGTGATTTCTCTTTCTCCCATTGAACTGCACGCAGAATGGCTTCTTTCAGTTTTCTGTCAGCTGGTCTACATGGGGGAGGTTATCAGCTCAGCTCCAGCAGGATTTCTCAGTGGCCTTGCAGCCCAAGTATGTGGAGTCTTCAGCCATAGGGTCTTACCATCTATTCCTGGTGAGAAACCAAGGGCCTTGGCAATGGCCTGTGATGTTTTGAGAGCATCAGGGACCTCCCTGGCCAACATCTCACTGGAGGGTAGTCCATCCCTGGCACTGAAAATTTTCTAGCAACAATCTACGGCTCCTGAGTGTTTCATTGTCCCAAAAAGTAGGATTCCATGTGATTTATTGATATCCTCTTAGATTTTGATTAGCCCTCCCTGCACCTTTCCTTTACTCAATCTCTTCCCCTGACCTCACTTTGGGCCTTTCCACCCCCATTAATCTATTCTTCTACTTATATCTATATACAATACCATCCTAAAAATAAAATATTTTTTAAAAAGAAAAAGAATATGAGTTCTGCATGGAGAAGGCCAATGTCTATCTTAGTGGGTCTCAACTGGGGACAGTTTTCTCCCGTGGGTAACATGTCTAGAGACAGTTTGGCTGTCACAATACGAGGATGACATGCCCCTGGCTGGTAGAGGGTGGTGATGCTGTTGAACATGGGAGAGCCTGCAGCAGAATCGTTTACCCAACTGTCCGCAGTGCGGAGGCTGAGAGACCTTGTCCTCCCCATCCACGGCTCCCTTAGCACAAAGCCTCGAACCTAGTAGATGCTCAGCAAGTGTTTGTTGTACTGATGAGAGAAGAGCTGAGCTGCACAGAGTGCTGAAGTTTCTTGTCTAGGACACTTTCCTCCTTAGGAAAGTGGTAGGTATTAGTTATGTCTTACATGGTTAAGATCTGTAGAAAAATTCCTGGTAAACATGATCCTCTGGTTTTGCAAAAGAAAGCAGCAGCACGATTTTGCTCATGGGTGTTGAGAGGGAAATAAGTCTTGACGTGAGACTAGGTAAGTGGTCACTGCAGCCTTGGACAAATACCTGTGGGCTTTTGATATCTAACTACCCAAGCTGTAGTGCAATGTTTCATGAACCTGGAGATCACGTTGTATCAGGAAACCTCTCAGTTCTCACACAGAGCTAAAAATGTTTCTGGTGGGCTGGAGAGATTGCTTAGTGGTTAGCGCGCTTGCCTGCAAAGCCTAAGACCCAGGTTTGATTCCCCAGTACCCACCTAAGCCAGAATACAAGGTGGCACATGCGTTCGGGGTTTGTTTGCATTGGCTGGAGGCCCTGGCGTGCCCATTCTCTCTCTCTAATAAATAAGTAAAATATTATCTGGGTGTGGTGTGTATACCTTTAATCCTAGCACTTAGGAGGCAGAGGTAGGAGGATCGCCATGAGTTCAAGGCCACCCTGAGACTCCATAGTGAATTCCAGGTCAGCCTGAGCTAGAGTGAGATTGTACCTCGAAAAAAGCAATAAGTAAATAAATAAGTAAGTAAAATATTTAAAACTGTTTCTGGAAACCATTTCAGGAGACAGGGGAAAGAAAGCGGTGCCTGCCGTGTGGATGTGACATAAGGCTGGGAGCTGATGGAATCACTTTGTGTTTTGTAGCATGGAGAGAATCCCTGACAGAGACCCAACACAGCCACTGAACCAGGAGGCTATGAACGCACTTGGCCAAAACCCCGCCGATGATGGACTGATGGTTACACATGTTAACCAGACCCAGGACTTGCTGGTAACAACCATCCCACTCAAACTTACCAGTGATGCTTAGAAATCATAGCCAGGGAATGCAGGGTGTCAAATTCCGGCCATTTATTTTTTTCACATAGGATCCTAGGGCAGAGTTTAGGTAAGCACCCGCTTCCAATCTGCATGTAGAAATACATGACGAAGCTCTATGTTCATAGAACCCCTGTAGCTTACATGGCCACAACATGACATACTGAGGATCGTGTTATCGGTGTCCGAATGGAGTCGAAAGCAGTTCATCAAAATGGTCTCCTTCCAGAGGTTCTTCTCTCAGGGTTCCCTGAAATCTAGATCCTGAGCTCCATTCCAGGAAGTGGTGTCGGAACCAGAGGGCCGGCCAGGAGGCCTAACCCCTGCCTTGACCACGTGGTAGTGTTAACCCATGCCCGTTGCTAGTGAGATGTCTTCCTAAAACAGGGACTCAGAATCCCTTCTACCATGGAAACACGTGTCCTCATGGGTTGCCAGGTGCAAGGCCAGCCCTCAGCCACCTTCTAGGAAATCCACATGTGAATGTAAACATGATACCCTTGAAATTATAATTGGTCAGGAGCTATACAGTTATGCTGGCAACCAAACAATCCAAAAAATAATTATGCTCTACTTTAAAAAAGTTTTTGTAGGCTAGGTGTGGTGAGGCACACATTTAATCCCTACATTTAATAGGCAGAGGTAGGGGGATCTCCATGAATTCGAGGTCACCCTGAGACTACAGAGTGAATTCCAGGTCAGCCTGGGCTACTGGGAGACCCTACCTCTAAAAAACAAACAACAAAAACCAAAAGCCAAAAAGCCTTAACTAAAAAGTTTTATTAGCTGGGCGTGGTGTCACACACCTTTCACCCCAGCACTTTAGGAGGCAGAGGTAAGAGGATTGCCATGAGCTTGAGGCCTGAGACTATATAGGAAATTCCAGCTTAGCCTCAGCTACAGTGATAGCCAACCTCAACCCCACACCCCAAAGAGTTTTATTATTATGCATTAGTTATACATAATAGTAAGGTTTTTTTTACAATATTGTCAAACACATATATAATGTATTTTGATCATATTCACCTGTTATCTTCTCTTGTCCCCCTCCTACTTACCTTCTTCCTCTTTCCAGTTAGTCTCCCTTCGAATTTCATATCTTTCTTTTTTATTTGTAAGCCAGGCTAGTTTGCTTGTATATGTATAGACAACTTAGCAATAGGTACCCCCAGCAACCATTAACTACTTATAGATCCTCAGGGAGGGGAGGGCCTTGTGAATCCCTCCTCTCCAGCAATTGTTAATTGCCTATTCATCCTCAGAGAGGTGGTGTTGCAGTCAGGTTCGCGTTGCTGGTAGCAGTCACCCAACCAAGAGCAGCTTGTGGGAAAAAGAGGTTTATTTTGGGTTACAGGCTCGAGGGGGAAGCCCCATGATGGCAGGGAAAACCATGGCATGAGCAGAGGGTGAATATCACCTACTGGCCAACATCAGATGGACCATAGCAACAGGAGAGTGTGCCAAACACTAGTAAGGGGGAACTGGCTATAACACCCACAAGCCTGCCCCCAACAATATACCACCTCCTGGAGGTGTTAATTCCCAAATCTCCATCAGCTGGGAACCTAGCATTCAGAACACCTAAGTTTATGGGGGAGACCTGAATCAAACCACCACAGGTGGGGATGAGTTATTTTTCTCAGGTTTTGGCATTTATAAGAAAACAATTTAATCAAAAGGAAATGAGAAGCTGGCTGTGGTGGCGCAAGCCTTTAATCCCAGCACTTGGGAAGCAGAGGTAGGAGGATCGCTATGAGTTCAAGGCCAGCCTGAGACTACATAGTGAATTCCAGGTCAGCCTGGGCTAGAGTAAGACCCTACCTCGGGGGGTGGGGGGGAAGAAAATGAGATCTGGGTATGGTGGCACATGGTTTCAATCCCAGCACTTGCAAGGCAGAGGTGGGAGGATCATCGTGAACGAGGTCACCATGAGACTACATAGTGATTTTCAGGTCAGCCTTGGCTAGAGTGAGACCCTATCTCAAAAAAAAAAAAAAACAAAAAAACCCTGGGTATGGTGATACATGTTTATAATTCCCAGAACTCAGAAGGTAGAGATCAGGAGTTCCAGTTCATCCTGGGCTATATAGCAAGTTCAAGGCCAACCTGGAATATGAGACCTTGTCTCAAAAAAAAGTTGGGGGGGGGGGGCTGGGGAGATGGTTTAGCAATTAAGGCACTTATATATAAAGTCTAAGAACCCAGGCTTAACATGGCAGCACACGCGTCTGGAGTTCGTTTGCAGTAGCTAGAGGCCCTGGCGTGCCCATTGTCTCTCTTGCATAAATAAATAAAAATATAATATTTTAAAACTTTATTTTAATATTTATTTATAATAGATAAATAGAAGAATGGGTGCACCAGGGCCTCCAGCCACTGCAAAAGAATTCCAGATGCATATGCCACCTTGTGCATCTGGCTTTATGTGGGTACTGGGCAATTGAACCTGGGACCTTAGGCTTCACAGGCAAATGCCTTAACCACTAAGGCATTTCTCGAGCCCAGTGAAAAAAAATTTTTTTTTTTTTTTTTTTGGTTTTTTGAGGTAGGGTCTCACTCTAGCCCAGGCTGACCTGGAATTCACTATGGAGTCTCAGGGTGGCCTCGAACTCACGGCAATCCTCCTACCTCTGCCTCCCAAGTGCTGGGATTAAAGGCGTGTGCCACCATGCCTGGCCCACTGAAATATTTTTTAAGAGAAAGAAAAGGAGGAACTGTCAATACAGTTATAGTTTTGAAATAGTGAAAAACTCCTTCTGTGACCTCAGTTGCTGATGACATGGGTCTTTTTTTTTTTTTTTCAGTACTTTTATTTATTTAGAGAGAGACAGAAAGAGGCAGATAGAGAAACTGGGTGTGGCAGGCCCTCCAGCCACTGCACAGAGACTCCAGATGCATGTGCCACCTTCTCCTCAGGAAAATGCCTTAACTGCTAAGCCATCCCTCCAGCCCAGCATGGGTGTTTATTTCATGAAATTGGGGGTCAGAATAAGAGATTTCTTGGTTGTGAAAGGACATTTCAGGCAGGTCTCTCTTCTTTCTCACAAACAGCAGAAGGTGGGAAGAGTTCAGATAGCCCGACACCAAGCTCGCAGCCTTCTTCTAGGTGAAGTGCCTGCTTTGGCAAAGCGCTGCCGTCAAGAGAGTCGTGTGTAATAAGTGGATCTTCAGACCACTTCAAAGCAGGTTCAGAGTGACACACAGGGACACGTTGTCCCGAAAGATGAGAGCAGCACCACCTGGTGTCCGTCCGCTGCAGTGCAGCGCTGGCTGAAGTGTAAACCGCAGGGACTGTGGTTTCTGGCCCAGCCTTTCACAGGCAGGACCTTCATTAAGATGGCATCACATAATGAGAATGTTATCCTGCCAGTCTTCTTTCTCTCAGTTCTTCATGGAGATAATCACAATTTGGTGCTAGCTTGGAGAAACAATAGTGTTACAGTAACAAACTTGACTTGTGGAGGGAATCCCAACTCTGGAGTACTAGGTATGGGATCTTGGACAAATAACTTTGTGCCTCAACTTCCTTGTCAGTAAAATGGAGCTCATGATGGAACCTCCTTTATGGAATAAAAACTTAACTGGGTGGTTACGTACTTGCCTGTGAAGCCTAAGGACCCCGGTTTGAGGCTCCATTCCCCAGGACCCACGTAAACCAGATGCACAAGGTGGTGCATGTATCTGGAATTCATTTTCAGTGGCTGGAGGCCCTGATGCACCCATTCTCTCTCTCTCTCTGTCACTCTCAAATAAGTAAATAAATAAAAATAAAAACTTAAATGAGGGCTAGAGAGATGGTTTAGCAGTTAAGGCACTTGCCTGTGAAGCCTAAGGACCCAAGTTCAATTCCCCAGGACCCATGTAAAGCAGATGTACAAGGCGGCCCATGTGTCTGGAGTTTGTTTGCAATGGCTGGAGGCCCTGGCGCGCCCATCTCCCCTCTCTCCCTTTCCCTCTCTCTCTATCTGCCTCTGTGTGTGTGTGTGTCAAATTAATTTTAAAAAATCTTAAGACAGGCATGGTGACACATGCCTTTAAATCCCAGCACTCTGGAGGCAGAGGTAGGAGGATCGCTGTGAGTTTGAGCCAGCCTGAGACTACATAGTGAATTCCAGGCCAGCCTGGGCTTGAATGAGACCTTACCTTGAAAAAAAGAAAAAAAAAAAAAACTTAAATGAAAAGCATTCAGCATATTGTAAGTGCTACATTAGTGTCTGCTGTAATTAGAAGTGTGTTTTCCACAGTTCTTTAACATTTGCTAATTTCCATTTGAAGCTTCACAGAGCCAGGTCTTGGGCACAGAATGAAGGAAGGCAACATAGCTGGATGATAATTGCAGCATTTTATTTTCATTTTGCTTTCTGGTGATCTTCAGTTGACAACCAAAGTTAAGGGGAAATGAGGATCCGTGTCGAGAGCAGTTGATGCAGAAAGACACAAGGTTATGTTCCTCACGGTGGTTTCGCACTGCCCATGTGACCGCCAAAGGAGAGGAGGCACTGCCCCGTAGAAAGCTAGGCATAGAGGACTCACACGCTGCAGGCCTTCTCTCCCTCTTCCTACAGCCCGCCCATCTTCCTGTCTCCTCTGCCCCCTGCGGAGTAGCTCATTCTGCGGCCACAGACAGTTGTCAGTCCTGGCTCTCCGCTCGCCGCTACAGAGGAAGACCTCACACTGGCAAGTCCACAGAAAGCACTCCTAGCCTGCTGAGCAGGTGCCCGTGGAGGCGTCTGTGAACTGGGGGTCCTAGTGGGTTAAAGGGTTCTGGCCCTTTCCACAGCTGTCCATGTTGTGTGTGTGTGTGTGCGTGTGCCATGCGTATGTGCGTATCTCTCCCCGCAGGATTGGGCTGGATTCCACACCCTCAGCGAACTATAGCATCACCTCTCAGCCTTTTGACTAAGAGCAAATGCAATGACTTATGCCCAACTCCAGCAACATTCAAGACCCTTTTGTAAACACATACACTAGTTTTTCTACTGAAAGGTCTCACCAGGCTGACAGGCCTTGACACCTGCATAGTCTCTGACACATCACTCCTGAGTTACCACCCAGCAACACCTGGCTGGCGCTTTGGTCTTCAAGCACTGGGTACCCTCCACCATTCCAGGCCCCTGCCCGGACTGGAACGCGTCTTCCCGTGCTGCAAACAGGGCTGGCTCCTTCCTGGCCTTCAGGGGGGCTTGGAGGCTTCTTCGGCCTCTGCTCAGCTAAGCGGCATCCCAGGCTCCAGCTGCCCCGCTGCTTTCTGAACTGTTGTGCACACTGACTCCATTTCTCGTTCACTGTCCATCCATTTGTCCACACTAGAACATAAGCTCCAAGAAGGAAAGAACATGTTTTATCTTGCTCACACTATAGACTAGGGACAGGGCCTATTCACAACAGTGGCTCACTGGAAAAGGAAGACTAGCTCCAGAGAAGTGAAAGAGGCAAGGCAGGCTATGGCATACATAAATATTTATATACATGTATATAGGTTATATATAATGTAATGTAAATTATACAACATTATATTATTTATATATGAATTATATGTATATATAATTTACTTAAGAGAGAGAGACCAAGTAAGTATTTGTGTGCCAGGGTCTTTTGAGCTGCAAATGAACTCTAGACACATGCACCACTTTGTGCATCTGTCTTTATGTGGGTATGGGGAATCAAACCTGGGCTAGCAGGCTTTAAAAGCAAGCACTTTTAACTACTGAGCCACCTCCCCAGCCCCTCAGATTCAATCATTTTGTTTGTTTGTTTGTTTTAAGGCAGGGTCTTACTCTAGCTCAGGCTGGCCTTTAACCTGTGATGATCCTCCTACCTCAGCCTCTCTAGTGCTGGCATCACGGGCTTAATCCACCATGCCTGGTTTATTTCCCTAAAACAGAGAGCCTGGAACTCCTCATTATTTTAGTTAGACTGACCAGGTGGCCCCAGTAATTATTTGGTCTTTGCCCCCCTCAGTTACAGGCATGTGTGAACATGCCCAGCTTTTTTTGTTTGTTTGTTTTTGTTTTTTATTTATTTGAGAGTGACAGAGAGAGAAAGAGGCAGATAGAAAGAGAGAGAATGGGTATGCCAGGGCTACCAACCACTGCAAACGAACTCCAGACACATGCGCCCCCTTGTGCATCTGGCTAACATGGGTCCTGGGAAGTCAAGCCTCGAACCGGGGTCCTTAGGCTTCACAGGCAAATGCTTAACCACTAAGCCATCTCCCCAGCCCTTGTTTTTGTTTTTTGAGGTAGGGGTTTCACTTATAGCTCAGGCTGACCTGGAATTTACTATGTAGTCTCAGGGTGGCCTCGAACTCATGGCAATCCTCTTACCTGTGCCTCCTGAGTGCTGGGATTAAAGGTGTGTGCCACCACGCCTGGCTGCCCAGCTTTTTAGGTGGAAGTTGGGGATCAAACTCAAGTCCTTATTCCTGTGCACCTCTGAGCCACCCCCTTAGCTCCAGGCACAATCTTAATCAGTATTTTCCACATTATGGCTTCTAGAAAGCACTGCAATGCTGAATACTTGCCAGGATTAGCTTTGGCTCCACCACAGAGGCTCCTGCACATCCTGAGCTTGGTGCTAAGTGACACAGATATCACATGTCACCAGGTACAAGCAGGGATCATCATGCATTTCATAGCCAAGTCCTGTGATGCACTCACTGCTACGGGTTCTGGCCTCTAGAATGGACAGAATACCCAATTCCTTGTTTGACCAGTCACTCGACAAATGTGTGTGGGGGACCCCTTAGACTTTCTACACAAATGTAAAAAGAAGTGAAACCACCCAATGAGGACCACAAGGACATTTATTCAGAACTCGCACACTGAGGGAGTTGGCCCAAAGGCAGGAGGGGAATGTCATCAAAGGAGAAAGGGAAGGCTTGAGCAAACCTGACTATAGGCTTCTAGCAGGAGGCTGGAGGCAGACACAACAGAACACAGCATCTCATGTCATTGGTTTGGGGACATATTTGATTTTCTCCAGAAAAAAAAAAAAAAAAAGAGAGAGACTCTAACATCATTGACCAAATTTCTGGCTATTCTGGAGCAATTTCTGCAGCGGGCGTGGGTTAGAACTATACTCTCATATCTGGTCGCTGTATAATCATTCACAGGGTGAATTGTTGAATGTGGGGAGCCACACCTGGAAGCCCATAAAACAGACCTCTACGCTCATCTTTAGCCCAGGCTGTCCTGGAACTCCCGATGTAGTCTCGGGTTGGTCTCAAACTCTCAGTCATCCATCTACCTCCTCAGTCTCCCCAGTGCTGACCTCAAACTCCTGGTTATTCTCCTGCCTCCACTGTGAGCACTGGGATAACTAGCATGCACCACTGTGCCCAGATACTAAGGGATTTTAGAATGTCTTGGGGTGGCATTCCTGAGTATCTGTGTGAGGGGGACGAGGGACGGTCTCCCCCTCTCTGCCTGCAGTTTTCTGTCTGACTGTCTTGCAGAGGCTACAGGGGCGTGACATTTCGGCCTCGGCTTTGGAAGACTCAGAAGATTGGCTTTCAACTCACAGTTTAAAGTCCGAAAAACTCACATTAACTGATCTGATAAGCCAGGGCACAGCCGTGTTGTAAGTCTGAAATTATTCCCTTTCCCCTAAGCACCTGCGGCTGCAGTGGTACACATAGTCCCTGGGCCTGAGAGAGCCTTCCTAAGGCTTTTCTCTTTCAGGGAAGAGCATGGCAACTTCACGCAGAAAATTCATTTCTCCACCCAGACCATCTGCCACTTTGAGTCAAAGCTTGCTGAGTAAGTATGTTTGTCACTGTCTTCCCAGCACCGGTCATTGATGCCTTATCTCATGTCCCAGCCTGAACACTTGATCACCACAAGTGATCTCCTTGGGACCTCACACAGCCTTTGTCCACCTCTATCCCTAGTTTGTTCTTTTCTCCCATTAAAAAGTTGATATCTGGGCTGGAGAGATGGCTTAGCGGTTAAGGCATTTGCCTGTGAAGGCTAAGGACCCAGGTTCCATTCCCCAGGACTTATGTAAGCCAGATGCACATGGTGGCATATGCATCCGGAGTTTATTTGCAGGGACTAGAGGCCCTGGTGAGCTCATTCTCTCTCTCTCTCTCTCTGATAAAGAAATAAAAATAAAAAATATTTTTAAAAAGGTTGATTGTAGGGCTCCTCCCCGGGCAGGTAGTGCCGAGGGAAGGACCAGGCCTGCTGGTTCCTCCCTAGGGGTTGAGGGGATGATGAGCGTTGGGCGACCCAGACCTCTCCTGGCCACCGGAGAAAAACCACACTGAGTCAGGAACTCGCAGAAAAAACTCGCTTTATTACTCTGAGCAGTTGCCTATATAATGTTGGGGACAAAGGCGGGGAGGTAGAGGTAAGGGCCAATAGTAAACTGTAACTATTGAAATGGTAATTACAATTGCCATGCGGAGATGGCAGGCCAGAAGCCATTAGGGTCTTGCTGAGTCCTAGCTGGCCAGAGACAGGTCGCCAAACTTTAGCTAGGCTCAGGAAGTTCCACTAGACCTCACGCCTGGGCCTTTCAGAGCCCAACAGTTGATATCTATGGGGCTTTGTAAGAATGCCTAAAATCTCCCAGCCTCATTTGATGTTTAGTGGCTAAGTGACTACTTTCAGTGTTGGATTGGTTGGGTTCACAGCTTTCAAATATGTATAGATAAGTACATACATCCCATTCCCAAATCAACTTTGATGGCATAAGTGTCATGTATACACTTATAAACATGTACACATACCTACTATAAATACACACACATACAAGCATGTCACTTGATAATCAGTATACAGGAAGGTCCTTTAAAATGCCATCCCCACTGCAGCTATCTTTGATCCACAATTACTGTTGGTCTGAGGTTTTCCAAAGAGCTATGATGAAAATTAATAGCTAGTATTTATTCATGTTCTAGAAATTCTGCTAAGGACTACATGCATTATCTTATTTCATCCTTAAAACTGTATTTTTCTCAAAACAGCTAACCAAAAGTCATTTGCTAAAAGGTTAGTCACACAATAACCAATTTGTCAAATTTACCAAAACACTTTAGCTATAAACTTTATAGAAAATTTGGGGGGTTAGGATGTTTAAAAGGGTTTAAAGAATCATATAACAGGTAGGTAGCTAAGTTAGTTAATTAGATAGAGATAGGGTCTCACTATATAGCCTAGGCTGGCTTTGAACTTGTGATCCTTCCTGTCTAACCAGCCTTCAAACTACTAAGATTACAAGTAAAAGCCACTGCACACATGTAGAATTCATAATATTTGGGTTGGTTGCTTTGAGTGAGGTCAGCATTTTCAAGGAGAATTCAAGTATGTTTAGCTAGTCAGTCATTTAGCAAATTGATTTTCAATAAATTGATCTTTGGAAAATTGACTTGAATAGAGTCCTGTGATTATCTTCATGCAGAAGATGATGAAACTGGGGCTCAGAGAGGTTCCACACCTGCCCGAGGACCCACAGTTAGTACATGGCGAAGCCGAGTCTCACACACAAGCAGGTCTCATTACAGTGCTCTTTCTCGAAACTCTGTATTTACACTCACAGATTCCTCGAGAGTCTACCTGCTACTTCTGCCCATGTTCTCATACCCGTGGTCCTTCCTAATGCTTCTCTGTGCCCCTAAATCCCACTTGACCTCAGTGAGGCAACTCAGTTCAATTCAAGCAGGTGCTGTCATATGCTGGTGTCCAGCTGCTCATGGGAATGTTTGCTTGGCTGTAGGGAAGTTCGAGAAGGTCCTCTGGTTTTTATTAAGCAATCTGGGAAGCAACTATTGACTAACTTCTGTCATAGAAGACTAGAGAGTTTTATCTGCGAGAACTCAGGTCTGCATAAAGACAAGAATGGTCTCCCTTCCTCATGGGAACACCCTCCCTTCCAGACCTACCCCATTTGGTAGCTCACCCATTGTCCACCAGTCATGGTCACGGGCAACATGCCTTGTGCCACCTGCCGAGCAGCACCTATCCTCTGGTCTCTTTCACAGTTCCCCACCCGTTACTTAGTGCCCTGGCAAGCTCATATATTTGGTTAGTTTTCTCTTTGCTAGATTTTTTTCTTTTTTTTTTTTAATTAGTTTTTTACTTTGGGGGGAGGCGTTTGGAGGTAGGGTCTCGTTCTATCCCAGGCTGATCTGTAATTCTCTATGCAGTCTCAGACTGGCCTTGAACTCACAGCACTCCTCCTGCCTCAGCCTCCTAAGTGCTGGGATTAAATGTGTGTGCTACCACGTCCTACTTCTTTACTAGCTTTTCTCTTCCATTCTCCAAAGGCCTTAAAAACTAACTTGTTCAGCTGGGCCTGCCTGAGACTACAGAGTGAATTCCAGGTCAGCCTGGGCTAGAGCAAAACCCTACTGAGAAAAATTCAAAGATCCAGCCAAGTATGGTAGTGCGTACCTGAAATCCCAACACTTTGCTGGGAGGTTGAGGCAAGAGGATGGAGCATCTAACACCAGCCTGGAATACAAACTGAGAGTCTTCCTCAAAAAACTAAAAACATAAGGGAGGGTGCTAGGGAGAGTGCTTGTTTTACTCCTCAGAATCCACATTAAAAAAAAAAAAATCAGGGGCTGGAGAGATGGCTTAGTGATTAAGCGCTTGCCTGTGAAGCCTAAGGACCCCGGTTCGAGGCTCAGTTCCCCAGGTCCCACGTTCGCCAGATGCACAAGAGGGTGCACGCGTCTGGAGTTCGTTTGCAGAGGCTGGAAGCCCTGGCGCACCCATTCTCTCTCTCTCCCTCTATCTGTCTTTCTCTCTGTGTCTGTCGCTCTCAAATAAATAAATAAATAAAAAATGACCAAAAAAAAAAAAAAGGGGGCTTGTTATAAAAAAAAAAAAAAGCAGGATTGGAGAGATGGCTTAGCAGTTAAGGTGCTTGCCTGCAAATCCTAAGGACCCATGTTTGACTCCCCAGATCCCACGTAAGGCAGATGCACTAGATGACCAGATGTGTACTAGATGACACATGTGTCTGGAGTTCGATTACAGTGGCTAGAGGTCCTGGTGTGCCAATTCTCTCTCTCATAAACAATACCAATTCAACTCTGAACTGGGTAGTAAAATATACATTAAAAAATCACAAAGTAGGCTGGAGGGATGGCTTAGCAGTTAAGGCACTTTCCTGCAAAGCCAAAGGACCCAGGTTAGATTCCTCAGAACACAGGTAAGCCGGATGCACAAGCAGGCGCATGCATCTGGAGTTCTTTTGCCATGGCTACAGGTCCTGGCATGCCCATTCGCTGTGTTTCTCTCTCTCTTAAATAAATAACTAAATTTTTAAATTAAAAAAAAATCACAAAGCAGCCAGACATGGTGGCTTATGTCTCTAATCCCAGCACTTGGGAAGTGAAGAGCGGTGGGTCTCTGGGGCTTGATGGCCAGTCAGTCTAGCCTGCTTGGCAAGCTCCTTGCCAGTGAGTGATAGCTTCCTGGAAGGACAGCATGCAAGGTTGTGCTCTGGCATCCACACATCTGCACACAAACACACACATGTACACACACACACACACACACAAATCTAAATTTTTTAAAATTTTTATTTGTTTGAGAGAGAGAAAAAAAAAGAATAGGGCCTGGAGAAATGGCTTAGTGGTTAAGGTGCTTGCCTACAAAGCCAGAGGACCTTGGTTCGATTCCCCAGGACCCACATAAGCCAGATGTACAAGGTGGCGCATGTGTCTGAAGTTTGTTTGCAGTAGCTACAGACTCTGGCATGCCCATTCTTTCTCTCTCTCTCTCTCTTCCTCTGCCTCGCTCTCTCTCAAATTAAAAATAAAATTAAAAAACTTTAAAAAAAAAAAAGAATAGGTGCAACAGGGCCTCCAACCACTGCAAACGAACTCCAGATGCATGAGCCACCTTGTGCATCTGGTTTATGTGGGTCCTGGGGAATTGAACCTGGGTCCTTAGGCTTTGCAGGCAAGCACCTTAACCTCTAAGCTATCTTGCAAACCCCATGTAAGCCAGATACACAAGGTGGCACATGCGTCTAGAGTTTGTTTGCAGTGGCTAGATGCCCTGGCATACCCATTCTCTCTCTTTTTCTAGCTAGCTCTTTCACTCTCACTCAAATAAATAAATATAATTTTTTAAAGTTTTAATTAAAAAGGGCTAGAGAGATTGCTTAGTGGTTAGGGCATTTGCCTGCAAAGGCTAAGGACCCAGGTTTAATTCCCCAGTATCCACATAAGCCAAATGCACAAGGGGGCACAGGCATCTGGAGTTTGTTTGCAAAAAAAAAAAAAAAAAGCTATCTCTATCTGCCTCTTTCTCTCTCAAAATAAATAGAAATTTGGGGCTGGAGAGATAGTTTAGCAGTTAAAGGGCTTGCTTGCGAAGCCTAAGGACCCATGTTTCATCTCTGTCCAGATCCCATGTAAGCCAGATGCACAAAGGTGAGGCAAGTGCAAAGTTGAACATGCTCACTAGATGGTGCAAACATCTGGAGTTCCATTGCAGTGGCTGAGGCCCTGGAGTGTCAATTCCCTTGCCCCCTTGCTCTCACTCTCTCTAAACAAATTTAATTTAAAACTTAAGACAACTGGGCCTGGTGTCAATTCCCTCCCCCACTTGCTTTCACTCTCTCTAAAATATTTCATTAAAACATTAAGACAACTGGGCATGGTGGTACACACTTGTAATCCCAGCATTTGGAAGGTGGAGGCAAGGAGGATCAGAAGTTCAAGGCCATCCTCAATTGATAGCAAGTTTGAGACCAGCCTGGACTACATCATACCCTGCCTCAAAAAAAAAAAAAAAAATTAAGCCAGGCCATGGTGGCATATGCCTTTAATCCTAGCACTTAGGAGGCAGAGGTAGGAAACTTGTCATGAGTTCAAGACCAGGCTGGGACTACAGAGTGAGTTTCAGGTCAGCCTGGCCTAGAGCAAGACTCTACCTCAAAAAAAAAAAAAAAAATCACAATAAATAAAACTTGGGCTGGAAGGATGGATTAGCAGTTAAGCTGCTTGCCTGCAAAACCAAAGGACCCAGATTTGATCCCCCAGGACCCACATCAACCAGATTCACAAGGTGGCACATGTGTTACAAGTTTATTAGCAGCAGCTGAAAGCCCTGGTGTATCCATTCTCTCTATTTATGCCTCTCTCTGTCTTTCAAATAATAAAATAATTTTTTAAGTTATGCCCTTTAAAAACAAAAAAAGATAAATAAAACTTGCAATCCTACCTGTGGCGGTTTAATCTAGGTGTTCCCCATAAATTTAGGTGTTCTGAATGCTAGGTTCCCAGCTAATGGCGATTTGGGAATTAATGCCTCCTGGAGGCAGTG
Source organism: Jaculus jaculus (assembly GCF_020740685.1). Taxonomy (NCBI): domain Eukaryota; kingdom Metazoa; phylum Chordata; class Mammalia; order Rodentia; family Dipodidae; genus Jaculus; species Jaculus jaculus. The sequence continues at coordinate 59,416,975 of NC_059113.1, read as the reverse complement.
TACTGTTGGGGGCAGGCTTATGGGTATTATAGCCAGTTTCCCCTTGCCAGTGTTTGGCACACACTTCTGTTACAGTTGTCCACCTGATGTTGACCAAGAGGTGATGTCCACCCTCTGCTCATGCCATTATTTTCCTCTGCCATCATGGAGATTCTCCTTGAACCTGTAAGCCAAAGCTTACAAGCTGCTCTTGGTCAGGTGATTTCTGCCAACAGTGCAAATCTGACTGCAACGCCACCCTCCTCTCTTCTGAGAATGTAAGTGTCCTGCCTAGTGGGGATGCTGGCCATGGGTGATGCATCTTTCTGGTCTCTTGACAGCACCATTGAGCGCTACCAGCAGAGAATGCGATGGCTCACAGAGGACAGCAAGAAGGTAATAGTCACGGGTCACTCTTTGTCCCCTTCACTGGTTCTATTTGTGTTGGCTAGAACCCTTTCCATTGCAAATGACAGCTCTCCAAGTTAGGTTGGCTTCAACTAAATATATATATGTATGTATATGTATATATATGTATTTCTATTATTCATTTATTTATTTGACATAGAAAGAGGAGTAGAGAGAGAGAATTGGCACCCCAGGGCCTCCAGCCACTGCAAACAAACTTCAGATGCGTGTTCCCCCTTGTGCATCTGGCTAACGTGGGCCCTGGGGAATCGAACCAGAGTCCTTTGGCTTTGCAGGCCAATGCCTTAATTGCTAAGCCATTCCTCCAGCCCTAAATAGAGGATTCTTAATGAACCCCCATAAATGAAAATGTGTCCAGGTATCCCGAGCTCTGCTTCTTCCTGGCCTGGTTAATTATCAGGTTGCCTCTCCCAGGCTTAGGAAAGTGGTTGCTAGCACCCCTAAGCTTCCATGTCAGACCACTAGTCAAAAAGTACCTCAAGCCGGGCATGGTGGCGCACACCTTTAATCCCAGCACTCGGGAAGCAGAGGTAGGAGGGTCACTGTGAGTTCAAAGCCACCCTGAGACTACAGAGTGAATTCCAGGTCAGCCTGAGTTAGAGTGAGACCCTACCTTGAAAAAAAAGAACCTCAAGGGGCTAGAGAAATGGTTCAGTTGGTAAAGTGCTTGCTGTCTAAGCATGAGGGTCTGAGTGTGGAGTCTCAGCACCCATGTAACAGCCAGGCATGGCAGCTCAAGCTGTAACCCCAGCACAGAGAAGGGAGATAGGAAGACTCCTGAGGCTAGCCCAGTCAGCAAGCTTCAGGCTCAGTAACAGACCCTGCCTCAAAAATATAAAGGTGCAGAGTAGAGGAGACAAGATGCCTGATGTCAACCTCTGGCTTCCACAGGCACATGAATGCGCACACACAAGTAAGCATGCATCCATGAATTCACAGCATACAAACGTAGCCTTGCCAAGAAAAAAAAAAAAAAAAAAAAAAAAAGACCTCACATCATGTTCTTTTGTAATCCTCGCCAGTCCTGGGATTGACTCTGGACTAATTTAAACATTTAAACTTAACTTATTTGGGCTGGCAAGATGCCTTAGCAGTTAAGGCGCTTGCCTGTGAAGCCTAAGGACCCCTGTTTGATTCCCCAGAACCCATATAAGCCAGATGCAGAAGGTGGTGCATGTATCTGGAGTTCGTTTGCAATGGCTAGAGGCCCTGGCATGACTATTATCTCTCTGTGTCTGCCTCTTTCTCAAATAAATTAAAAAATACTAATAAGTAAATGTGTGTGTGTGTGTGTGTGTGTGTGTGTGTGTGTGTGTGTGTGTGTAGAGAGAGAGAGAGCTAATTTAAACAGCCAAAGACTAAAACATATAAACTATGCCTCAAGCCATTCCTCATTCCTGGAGGAAAACTGAGCCTGAGAAGTGGGGAGACTAGATAAGCAGTCCTGAGCCCTACAGACCAGGCTGGGAAAGGGGAGGGGTGGTGACTCGTGGGAAGCCACAGTGCTCCTATCAGAAGGGAAGTGTGTCTTGTCATCTGTGGTGGCACGAAAGCAAGGTCATCAGGCAGGCCAAATCAGGTTCATGAGTGTGTTTACTTTGGCTGTATAGTTTCAAATATTTTTCACATTACTTACCAAGATTTAAAAATCTTTGCATTTTATTTTTTTGTCTGCTTTGGGACTTCTCTTGACATATCAGAGGCTGTCTGGTATTACTGGACTCCAGTTTCTTCACATGGACTTGTCTAGTTATTTGTATGAGATAACTTTCGACAATTTGAATGACTAAATTTAAGATAATATATTTTTGATTTTTATGAGAGCAAGAGAGAGAGAGAAAGCAAGAGAGACCTTAACCACTGCAAACAGACTACAGATGTATGTGCCACCTTGTACGCGTGTGCCACCTTGTGCAGCTGGCTTACATGGGTTCTGGGGAGTTGAACCTGGATCACTAGGCTTTGCAGGCAAGCACCTTAACTGGTATTCCATCTCTCCAGTCCCTAATACATGTTCTTTTTTTTTCCTCATTTTTATTAACATCTTCCATGATTATTAAAAATATCCCATGATAATACCCTCCCTCCCCCCACTTTCCCCTTTGAAATTCCACTCTCCATCATATTCCCTCCCCATCTCCATCAGTCTCTCTTTTATTTTAGCATCATTATTTAATACATGTTCTTAATGGCAAACGTTGTAAAACCAGTGGTGGCTTTTAAAAATATTTTTGTTCCTTAAATGTAATCTAGGTAGTTCTAAATTTTCGCTTCATCTAGCCCCTGAAGATTGGTTAGGGAGCCTTACGCTTTTTCGCTTGAATGATAAATACAACGGATATTGATCCGTGGAGCACTACATGTCAACGCTGTTCTAGCATGGAGGCACAAGAGTGACACATGCCAGGACCCCGCCTTACGGGGCCACCATGCTGTGGAGGAAGAAGCTGGCGGTCAGTTAGGAACAGTGCCAGCCAGGGGAAAAGCCAGTAAGGAACAGCAGGAAAAAGCCATTTGAATGTAGCAGTCAGAGAACCTTGTGAGGATGGGACATTTGAACAGACACCCAAAGGATGTGAGGGAGTAAGCCCGCTGGAGGAGAATGTCCCAGCAGAGCCCATGGCGAGGGCAAAGATCCCAGGCCAGGAGCAAGTGGGGCACATTCCCAGAGCAACAAGCATGGAGGGGGCAAAGTGGGAAGTGGAGATGGGATGGCATAAAAAGGTTTGGGTCCAGCAGGGCACTCAGGAGGCAGAGGTAGGAGATCACTGTGAATTTGAGACCAAAGGTGAGGTTTTAAGTAGGTAGTGATATGATATGACAAATTTCTTTCTTCTTTTTCTTTTCTTTCTTTCTTTCTTTTTTTTTTTTTTGAGGCAAGCCCAACAGACTGGCCTTTTTTTTTTTTTTTTGGTTTTTCAAAGTAGGGTGTCACTCTGGCCCAGGCTGACCTGGAATTCATTATGTAGTCTCAGGGTGGCCTTGAACTTACAGCGATCCTCCTACCTCTGCCTCCTGAGTGCTGGGATTAAAGGCGTGCACCACCATGCCAGGCTCTTGGCCTTTTTTTTTTTTTTAAATGAGAATTGCCATGCCAGAGCCTCCAACCACTGTAATCGAACTCCAGACACATGCACCACCTAGTGCACATGTGTGACCTTGCACACTTGCATCACTGTGTATCTGCCTTACATGGGACCTGGAGAGTCGAACATGAGTCCTTAGGCTTCACAGGCAAATGCCTTAACTGCTAAGCCATCTCTTCAGCCCTGGTCTGACAAAGAATCCTTTGGCTGTTGCATAAAAAGCACAGGAGACCAATGAAGTGCAGGTAGGTGTGGAGTAGGTGAGTGAGCCTCAGCTCTAGTGCAGATGGGATGAGCTATGGGTTTGGGATATGGTGGGAAGTCAAGAGACAGGACTTGGGCATGGATTTGGGGCCAGGGTGCTTAGGCCATTGCTATTGAATGCCACATACTGGGATGAAGCCACGGGAGGACTCAGTTTAAGGGTTAACCAGGAAGCTCTTGTCTGGGACCTAATATGTCAGAGATGCAGAGAGGGGGTCAGAAGCATGTGTCTGGAGGTTCCAGCCAGCTCTGCCTGGAGATGGTCCAGAATGATCACAAGCATTCCGATGCAGAAGACACAAGACTAGTGAGTTCACCAACAGAGTGGTTTAAACTTAGAAGTATTTATTATTTATTTGCAAGCAGAGAGAGAGAGAATAGGAAAGCCAGGTGCTGCAAACGAACTCCAGATACATGCACCACTTTGTGTATCTGGCTTTACATGGGTATGGGGGAATTGAACCTGGGTTGTTAGGCTTTGCAGGTAAGCACATGATCCACTGAGCCATCTCTCCAGTCCCAATAGCATGGTTTTCAACTGGTGGGGAAGGGTGATTTTGCCCCACAGGGGACAGCTTGCAACATCTGGAGACATTCAGGTGGGTCTTTCCGCTCTGTTAATCCTCTCTGGAAAAGCCCATATAGATTCACCCAGAGGCTCGTCTCACTAGTCTCCTAGGCGACTTAATCCATTCACGTTGACAGGGAGCATAACCACCAAGTATGTGAGCCCATTGCCTCTTAGTATGACTTTTTTTTTTTTTTACATAAAACTTCAGTTCCTTATAGTCTGTAGTTAAACGTGACTTTTTTTCTTTCTTGCTGCTTTTTGGTGTGCTGTGGCGGCTGGGCAGGGCTTGTATACACCCACTGCCTCTTACAATGTATATTCAAATCACATTTTCTGGGTGGGGGGGATCCTTTTTAAAATGTATACTCTAATTAGGTGTGTTATTCAGTTTTCCATTACTGTAAGAAAATATTTGAAAAAGACAAGTTGGGCAGGTTTATTTTGGCCCATGGTTTTGGAGGACTTGGCCTAAGGTTGGTGGTCTCCCTTGCTTTTATGCTGTGAGGAGGCAAAACATACTGGTGGGGATCATGTGACGGAGCCAAGCTGCTCACTTCATGGCAGCCAGAAAACAAGAGGGCGGCAGTGAAGAGGCCCAGGGCGAGTTCCTTCAAGCAGGCCTTCATCTAGACGTTTCCACCACCTCCCAATAATGCCAGCAAATGATGAACCTGCGGAGCATTCAGGATCCAATTAGCCCTCAGTGACTGGGTCTATCAGCAGGGCATCAAGCTTCAGAACATGAGTCTTTTGGGGGACACATAACATCAGGTGGTGTGGGTACCTGGATCCTCCAGGCCGCCGTTCCCCCAAGGCATCTGGGCAACCATGGAGAGCAGGGTCTTGAGTGGTGTAAGCACAACGAAAGAACCACTTCCAGGAGGCAGTCTCAGTGGACAGCTTACTTTATTTGTTAGGGGAATGGGCTTATAAGCAGTTGAGAGCAGGAAGGGGGCCCTAAGGGTATTGGTGGGTTCAAAAGTTGCTAGCTGATGCCAGCACATAGGGAGGCAGGTGATCTACATAGTGGTGGGAAGCGGGTCGCTGGGGGATGGGCTGTGTGAAGGCTGCTGGCTGATAGGGAGTTTCCTAGGCAACTGGCCAAAGGTCACAGGGCAAAGCCTAAGTTCAGGTGTGCCAGGCTTGGAGAGGGAGTGGCCTCCTGTAGCCCTGGGGTCCTTAGCCGTACCTGGCAACTCAGGCCTATCTCCTGAAGGCTCTAGCCTGTGCCTGGAAGTGCCTGACAAGATGGGGCCTCATATTCTGTTTTTATTGTTTGTTTTGGGGACAGAATCTCCAAAAATTCTGTATCCCAAGCTGGCCTTGAATTCACAGAAGTCCTGCCTCACCCTCGCAAGTACTGGGATTACAGGCTTGAGCCACCATGCACAGCTCAGATTCTGCACCCCACCCCCTTCTCTCTGTGTATTGTCAAGTGTGTGTGGAGGTCAGAGGAGAGCCGCAGGTATTGGTCTTCACCCTCCACTTTGCTTGAGGCAAAGTCTCGTGTTGTACACTGCATGTATGCCAAGCTAGCTGGCTGGCAAGCGTCTGGGAATGCCCCTGTTTCTACCTCCCTAGAGCAGCCTCTTTGTGTGGTGGGTGATAGAAACTATGCCCAGCAAAGAGCTGGTGGTCCAGGAGAAGGACTGGTCAAGGTCACTCAAGTCAGAGGGTCAGCGTGGAAGCACTGATGGTGGTGTGGTGGAACATGCATGGAATCCCAGAGGCTGGAGGGTCAGCTGCGAGGCCACACAGGGACCACAGAGTGAGTCCTAGGTCAGCATGGGCTAGCGTGAGACCCTACCTCAAAAAAGGAAATAGAAAAAAGAAAAAAAACGGCCAGGTGTGGTTGCACACACCTTTAATCCCAGCACTTGGGAGGCAGAGGTAGGAAGATTGCTGTGAGTTCGAGGCCACCCTGAGACTTCATAGTGAATTCCAGGTCAACCTGAGCTAGAGTAAGACCCTACCTTGAAAAAAAAATTGACTTATGAGCTGGAGTGATGGCACATTAGTTTAGGTGCTTGCTTACAGAGCCTTCTGTCCCAGGTTTGATTCCCCCAGGACCCATGTAAAGCCAGAGCACAAAGTGGCGCATGTGTCTGGAGTTGGTTTGCAGTGGCTGAGGCCCTGGTGCGCCCATTCTCTGTCACTCTACCACTCTACCAAATAAATAAATCGAATATTTTTTAAAAATTAAAAATAAATGTAATTAGAGGAGCTGGACAGATGGCTTAGCAGTTAAGGTGCTTGCCTATAAAGCCTAAGGACCCAGGTTCGATTTCTCAGTATCCATGTAAGCTAGAAGCACAAGGTGGCATATGTGTTTGGAGTTCATTTGCAGTGGCTAGAGGCCCTGGTGTGCCCATCCTCGCTCTCTTTCTCTCTCTCAAATATTTTTAAAGAACTGAGTTCAATCCCCAGAACCCCCATAAAGTTGGACATGGTACTGTGGGTCTATAAAGGGGGCATGAAAATTCCCAGATGTTCACAGGACCTGGCATGTGCAGTGGCAAACAAGAGATTCTGCCTCAAACAAGGCAGAAAGTGAGGACCAGCACCTAAACTTGTCCTCTGACCTCCATCTCTCTCTCTCTCGCACACACAGACACACACACGAGTTAAAAATAAGATAAAGGACTGGAGAGATGTCTTAGCACTTAAGGTGCTTGCCTGCAAAGCCAAAAGACCCACATTTGATTCCCCAAAACACATGTAAGCCATATGCACAAGGTGGCACATGCATTTGGAGTTTGTTTGCAATGGCTGGAGGCCCTAGTGTGCCCATTCTCTCTCACTCTCTTTTTGTGTGTGCTCCCCCTCTCAAGTAAATAAATAAATAAAAACATAAAATATTAAATAAAAAAGAGGGAGAGAAAACGGATATGCCAAGTTCTCTTGCTTCTGTTAACAAACTTCAAATGCATATGTCATTTTGTGCATCTGTCATTATGTGGAAACTGGGGAACTGAACCCCAGGCCATCAGGCTTTTCAAGCAGCAATTTTTTAGTATATATTTTTATTTATTTATTTGAAAGAGAGAAAGAATGGTTGCACCAGGGCCTCCAGCCACTGCAAACGATCTCCAGATGCATGTGCCCCTTTGTGCATCTGGCTAACGTGGATCCTGGAGAGTCAAACCAGGATCCTTTGGCTTTTCAAACAAACGCCTTAGCCACTAAGCTGTCTCTCTAACCCTCAAGCAAGCAATTTTAACTGAGCCATCTCTCCAGCCTCCAGGACCTCGGGTCTTTAAGCTTTGTCCCATGGAATGGGTCTTCCACTGCTTCTTCCTGTCTGGGTGAGTTCTCCTCTCTGCGCTGAGAGACCTGACTGCTTCTGAATGCCCTCTTTGTTTTTAGGTGTTTGGCCTCATCAAGGGAGCCAGGGTGGGCATCCTCATTGATGTGTCTGCGGTCAGCAGTGGCCCTCAGACGGAGGAGTTCCAAACGGACCTTACGGTAAGTCTCTCTAGCGAGCCACTCATGCACTCATTCACTGGCTGTGTTAAAAACAAAGGCAAACCGGGTGTTTTAGAAAAATAACAGTTTGCACTTAATTAGCGCCTACTGTGAAAGAAATGTGTGGAATTCTTCAAAACCTCACCACCAAGTCATTTCCACTTGCACTGTGAACTTCGAGTATTTCTCCCCACAGCAGTAGATCTACCTAGACTTTGCCTCAAAAGCTCCAGGTTCCCTGGACAGCATATGTGAGAACTGCAGTTGAAGGTTGAATCCAGGACAGGCCTGGTCTTTTCTAGACAGAGAAGCTAGTCTAGTTTCTTTGGTGTATCCAGAACAGAAATGCCCAGAATGGCACAGTGAGGTGAGTGGAGTCAACTCCTGGCCCTCCATCACCTCCAGACTGTGGGACTGTGCTACTCAGTCTCGGTGCTTACATTGCCTCTGTGAAACAAGCCTCACCCAGCTGCTGTCGGATGAAAGGAGCTTGTAGAAAGTGCCCAGTGTGACGTCTGACACAGAAAGACTCGCAAGTGTGAGAAAGTCCCTAAAGTTTGGGATGGGCACCACAACATCAATCACTCCTTGTATTTTTTTTTTCCCCCTGAGGTAGGGTCTCACTCTAGCTCAGGCTGACCTGGAATTCACTATGGAGTCTCAGGTTGGCCTCGAACTCTTGGTGATCCTCCTACCTCTGCCTCCCTAGTGCTGGGATTAAAGGCGTGTGCCACCACGCCTGGCACTCCTTGTATTTTATAAAGGTCAAGCAAAGCCTTTGAAGGCTCAGTGTTGGCCAGACTTATCCCCATTCTGGGTCTCATTGGTGTTGGGGGACAGGCTCCCCTGATGACAAGTCCTCTGGGCTGAGTTTCCAGTGACCCCTGAGGCAGACGCTTACTGGTTTACTGTTATCCAGAGTGAAGCTCCAGTGGGTACAGGCAGGTGAACTTTCTAGCTGGTCAGGAAGAGGGAGGGGGTGGCTCCTATGAGACACTCACTGGCCACTGCTTGAGGTACAGAGCAGGCTGGTATTGTCTGTTGCTTCATCTCTGCCCTGACTTCTGTTCTCCCTCACTGTGTGCCACCATTAGGTGCCCATTGCCCAGGCATAGCAGATGAGATGGGTAACAAAGATGCTCATCTCACACACATGAGACCCAACAGGCTTGAAAGAAATGTCAGCCTGAGGCTGGCCAGCAAGCTGAGGCCCAGGTACCCCGATTTCAGCATAGTTCAAAACCCTACCTGTAGGAGCCAGCCCAGGCAAGAGGGGGAAGCCGGCCCCTGCTCTGTGAGTCACTAGTGTCCTTTTGTCCACAGAGTCTCATCGACGAGCAGCTAAGCCTCAAGGAGAAGCTGTATGTCCTCTCTTTTGGTATCACCGCCAAGCCCCTCTGGCCAGACCCTGTGGAAGTCAGCACCTCCACGTGAGTGACTACAGCCTCCACAAAGTTCATTTCTTTAAATCTCTATTTATTTAATTTATTTTTTGTTTTTCAAGGTAGGGCCTCACTCTAGCCCAGGCTTACCTGGAGTTCACTCTGTAGTCTCAGGGTGTCCTTGAACTCATGGCAATCCTACCTCTGCCTCCAGAGTGCTGGGCTGAAAGGCGTGCACCACCATGCTCGGCTCTTAATCTTTATTTTAGCAAGCAAGAACAAAACGAGTGTGTGTGTGTGTGTGTGTGTGTGTGTGTGAGAGAGAGAGAGAGAGAGAGAGAGAGAGAGAGTGTTGGCTCACCAGGTCCTCAGCCACTGAAATTGAACTTCAAATACTTGTGCCACATAGTGGGCATGTGTGACTTTGTGCTTGCCTTATCTTTATGCATCTGGCTACCATGGGATCTGGAGAGTTGAACATGGGTCTTTGGGCTTTGAAGACAAGCAACTTAACCATTAAGCCATCTCTCCAGCCCAAGTTCTTCATTTTTGATGTGCAGGGGGAGGAGGGTAGTGCTTTTTTTTTTTTTTTTTCTTGAGGTGGGGTTTCACTCTAGCCCAGGCTGACCTGGAATTTACTACTTAGTTTCAGAGTGGCCTTGAACTCTCAGCAATCCTCCTACCTCTGCCTTCCAAGTGCTGGGATTAGAGGCATGTACCACCTGGCTCAGGACTATTTGTTTTTAAGACAGGGTCTCATACCGCAGACTGGCCTCAACTCACTATGTAGCCTAGGATGACCTTGAACTTCTGATCTTCCTGCCTTTACCTTCCAAGTGCTAGGGTTATACACATGCACTCCCATGTCCTATTTATGTGATCTTGGGGACTGAGCTCGAGGTTTCATGCATTCTAAGCAAACCCTCTACCAACTGAGCCGTATCCCCAGCTCCTCACTGAGTGGTTAAGATGTAAAACCCCAAGTCCTCAGCAGATAAATGAGCACAGCGTGACAATTACAGAAGCAGAAATGCGGGCAGCCATTGTTTTGTTTTGTTTTTAAGATAGTCGCCTCTACAAGCAATATATAAAGTGAAAGACAACTTTTTTTTTTCAGTCTGGGGATGGAATTTAGGCAAGTGTTCTACCACTGAGCTACACTCCAAACCCAAGACACCATTTCTATGCAGCAAACTAGAAATGATAATTTTATTATTATGAAAACAGCAATGTATGTTTTAAACAGCTCAAGCAGTATGAAAGGATAATCATAGTGAATGAATCTCCATGCTGCTGCCTCTACTCTTTCCTCCCAATAATAGTTCATCTGTCCTCTAAAATTCTACACACATCAGGTTCACTTGCTGGCCAAAGTCATCCAACCAAGAGCAGCTTTTTTGAAAAAAAAAGGGGGGGGGATTTATTTTGGCTTATAGGCTCAAGGGGAAACTCTATGATGACAGGGAAAATGATGGCATGAACAGAAGGTGGACATCACTCCCTGGTGGATAATAGCAACAGGAGAGTGTGCCAAATACTGGCAAGGGGAAACTGGCTAGGACACCCATAAGCCCACCCGCAACAATACACTGCCTCCAGAAGGCATTAATTCCCAAATATCCACTAGCTGGGAACCTAGAATTCAGAACACCTAAGTTTATGGGGCACACCTGAATCAAACCACCACATTCTGCCCCTGGCTCCCATAAACTGATAAGCATACATGATATAAAATGCAATGCATTCATCCAACTTTTAAAGTCCCATAGTTTTTATTAATTCCAATGATATCCATACATCCCCATAGTCCAAGATCTTCTAACTGAGCCATAATGCCAAAAAAAGAAATTCCCCCAAAAATCCATAATGGCACAGAATAAACATTCACACTACAAAAGATGGCATTGAAAAAAAAAGATGGCATTGGACATAGCAAAAAACATTCAGGACTGGAGAGATGGCTTGGCGGTTAAGCGCTTGCCTGTGAAGCCTAAGGACCCCTGGAAGCCCTGGTGCGCCCATTCTCTCTCTCTCCCTCTATCTGTCTTTCTCTCTGTGGCTGTCACTCTCAAATAAATAAATAAATAATTTAAAAAAAAACCAAAAAACATTCAGCCAATACAAGATTTAAAACAACCAGGGCAAACATCAAACTCTGTAGCTCCAAGTCCAACAACTCTAGTCAGTGACAAGTCTCCAAGTCCAATAATTCTAATCAGCAACACGTCTCTGGAGTTCCAATTCTACCCCATCCACCTAGGCTACTCACAGTCCTGGAAAACTTCATCTGGGGCCAGCAGCTCTCCTGGCATCTCCACTGGGTCTCCACTGCAGCACAGGGTTCATCCTCATGGCCCCATGGGGTCTCCATGCAGGCAACCAGCAAACCTGCTTTACAAGGCCGTTTTCAAAACACAAGACTGTATTGTAAACTCAATGACCCTCTCTTTCCTGCATTTCTTATACTCCACAATACCGGGTGGAGTGCCAATTTGTTAATCCAGGGGTTAATAAAGTAGACTTTGAAGAACAGGACACTCCTTGAGCACTCAGACCCCTTCCAAAGAGTCTACATTCTTCCTGTTGCCCCAGTGCAGGTCAGCTGGCCCAATCTCAAAGGCTGTAATCTCTCAATTGCAGCTGAATGGGCAGAAGTTCACCCAAAGATTTTTCTTTCTGTGCCATAATCCCTCTGCTCATACCAGCTCATTTCTACTCAAAACAACCCTGCATAGCTTCTCAGGACACGGGCATAACAGCAAGCTTCTCACACAAACTGGTAGCCCAGTCCAAGCAAAGCTCTTTCTCACCCTCATAATCCAAACTTCACAGCCTGGAGTTTTTACTGCATTCATGTCTTTCAACTCTGACCAGAATAGTCCATCAAGCTGTACTTACAACACTGCAAGGCTTCTCTTAGGCCAAAGTTTAAAATCCTTCCACATTCCTCTTGAAAATCATCTCCAAAAGGCCAAAGCCACACAGTCAGGTGTCTAGCAGCAATCCCACTCCTTGGTACTGTTGCAGTCAGGCTTGCATTGCTGATAGACATCACCTGACCAAGAGCAGCTTTGGGTAAAGAAAGGGTTTATTTTGGCTTATAGGCTTGAGGGGGACACTTCATGGTGGTAGGAAAGATGATGGCATGAGCAGAGGGTGGACATTACCCCCTGGCCAACATAAGGTAGATAATAGCAACAGGAGAGTGTACCAAACACTGGCATGGGGAAACTGGCTATAACACCCATAAGCCTGCCCCCAACAATACACTGCTTCCAAAAGGTATTAATTCCCCAATCTCTATCAGCTGGGAACCTAACAGTGCAAACACCTAAGTTTATGGGACACACCTGAATCAAACCACCACACCACTGATCTGTGTTTTTCTCTGGTTGAATGGAGTGGCACATGCTTGTAATCCCAGTCACTCAGAAGGCTAACACAAGAGATTGTAGATTTAAGGCCAATCTGAGCAATTCAAGGAGATCATGTCCCAAAATAAAAAGTAGGGGCTGGAGAGATGACTCAGCAGTTAAGGTGCTTGCCTACAGAGCCTAATGACACAAGTTTGATTCCCCAGTACCCACGTAAAGCCAGATGCCCAAAGTGGTGCATGCATCTGGAATTTCTTTTGCAGTGCCTGAAGGCCCTTGCATGCCCATTCTCTCTGTCTGTCTCTCTTCTCTCTCTCTCTCTGCTTGCAAATAAATAGACAAAATACTTTAACTATAAAGAAATAAAGCTGGGTGTGGTAGTGCATGCCTTTAATCCTAGCCCTTGGGAGGCAGAAGTAGGAGGACTACCATGAGTTCAAGGCCACCCTGAGACTCCATAGTAAATTCCAGATTAGCTTGGGCTAAAGTGAGACCCTACCTCAAAAAAGCCAACAATAAATAAATAAGTAAAATGATTTTAAAAATAATAATAAGGGCTGGAGAGGTGGCTTAGTGGTTAAGCATTTGCCTGTGAAGCCTAAGGACCCTGGTTCGAGGCTTGTTTCTCCAGGACCCACATTAGCCAGATGCACAAGGGGGTGGTGCATGCATCTGGAGTTCGTTTGCAGTGGCTGATGGCCCTGGCGTGCCCATTCTCTCTCTCTCTCTCTCTCTCTCTCTCTCTCTCTCTCTGTCTGTCACTCTCAAATAAATAAATAAAAATAAATAATAATAATAATGATGATAAATAAAAAGTAAAAGTGCAAAGACCTGGGGATACTCCGTGTCAGGGCACCTGCCTAGCACGTGCAAGACCCTGGGCTCCATCTCCAGGCCACAGGGACAATCCAACAAAAGTATATGCACACCACCCTGTCCTGTGGCTTTTCACCCAACTTGGTTATCATTCTCTCAATGCATATAGGCACGCCTCGCTATATGATTACATGCTGTTTGACTCCATAGATAGCCATTAGTTGGGGAATTCTATTTTGGGGCTTGGGGTACTGGGAGGGGGTACAAGAATTTCTGCTTATGTCAAGAAGCACAAATATCTTCTAAAAAGGGAAATGTCCTCAATTACTCACTAGGCTAAGGCACGGCACAGGTGTGAGCATGTTTAATGTTTATAGGTATTACAATAGGATTATCCCTACTTCAAATTTAATTATTTATTTGAGAGGGAGATAAAGAAGGAGAAGAGAGAGAGAGAGAGAGCGGGGGGGGGGGGGAATGAGAATGGGCTGCCAGGGCCTCTAGCCATTGCAAACTCCAGGCATATGCCCCACCTTGTGCATCTGGCTTTATGTAGGTACTGAAGAATTGAACCTGGGTCTTTTGGCTTTGCCAGCAAGCACCTTAACCACTAAGCCATCTCTGCAGCTCCTAATCTCATTTTGTAAATGAAGAAATTTGGGGGCTGAGGAGATTTGCCAGCGGTTAAGGGCACTTGCTTGTGAATCCTGCCACCCAGGGTTGCAGTGCTGGGGCGGAAGCCAGAGCTTTGTACACATCAGGCAAATATTCTACCACTGAGCTGCTACAGCCCAACCTAGGACTTTCCTTTTGTCAGGCTAAAAGAGAAGCAGTGGGCTGGAGAGATGGCTTAGCGGTTAAGGTACTTGTCTGAGAAGCATAAGGACCTAGATTCAATTCGCCAGGTCCCACATAAGCCAGTGCACAAGGTGGCACATACCATCTGGAATTCATTTGCAGTGGCTAGAGGCCTGTTGTGCCTATTCACTCTTTCTTGTGCTCTCTCTCTCTCTCTGTTTACAAACAAATAAAATAATTAAATATAAACAAATAAAAGAGAAGTAGAAAGAACAGGGCATCCTGTAAGGCATTAGCCAAGGAAGGTCTGAGTTAAGTCATTTTCTATCTCACTGGTGTGCTTTTCTGATCCGCATGGGACATAGTCACACAGCCACTGTGCCTTCCTGCACTGGGGATTAATTATACTTCCTATGCTGATCTGGCTCCACAGGAGATATGTGAGGTGTTATAGGAAGACGGAATTCAGTCCCACGCTGAATTAATCTCAAGTGGCAGAGACACCAAGAGTTTAGTTTCTAGAGTTCATCCTTGTCTGAAATCTCACTTTTGCCAGTTACTTAATAGAACTATCCTGGGTAGGTCCTAACTCTGAGCCTGTTTCATCATTTATGAAATGGGACTAAAGGCACTGCAGTAGCTTTAATGCATGCCCCCCATAGACTCAGGTGTTTTATTAAAACTTGTGACTTGGATATCCAGCCACCTGGCTAAAAGAGGTGTCACTGGGGGCGGATCTGAATTCCAGCCCAAAGGCATGCAGAGAGGTTTGTGCTTGTTGCTTTTTTTGGTGTTTGCTGGCTGGTGATGGTTTTTCTCCACTTGTCTTTTTTTTTTTTAATTTTAATTTTTTAATTTTTATTAACATCTTCCATGATTATAAAAAAATCCCATGGTAATTCCACTTGTATTTTTGAATAGGGGCCAGCTTCTTCTGCCATAGATGGAGCTGACCCTGAATCTAGAAGCTGAAATAAATCCCTTCCTCCCATAAACACTACCTGGTTGGATATTCATCCCACTACATGGATCTGTCTATAACAGGCACCCACTTCAGGGAGTTATGATTAGGCTTAAATGAGTTAATATTTGGGCCACATAATAACATCTTAATCACTTATAAACCACAAATCTGACGTGATTATAATAGATGGCTGGGCACTTGGGAGGCAGCAGTAGGAGGACTGCTGTGAGTTCAAGGCCAGCCTAAGACTACAGAGTGAATTCCAGGTCGGCCTGGGCTAGAGTGAGACCTTACCTTGAAAAACAAAACAGAAGATTATAATGAATGGAGCTGGAGAGATGGTTCAGTGGGTAAAGTGCTTGCTACACATCTATGAGGACATGAGTTCAGATCCCCAGCACCCAGGTAAAAGCTATGTATGACAGCCTGCGCCTAAAATCCCAGCACTGGGGAGGCAGAGATGGAAGGGTCCCTGGGTCTTACTGGAAAGACAGTCTAGCCAAATCAGTGAGCTCAAGGTTCAGTAAAAAACCCTGTTTCAAAGAAATAAGATATGGGGCTGGAGAGATTGCTCAGAGGTTAAGGCTGCTTGCTTTCAAGGCCTGAGGGCCCGAGTTCAGTTCCCTAGTACCCACATAAAGCCAGCTGCACAGAATGGGGCATGTATCTGGAGTTCATTTGTAGTGATGGGAGCCCCTGGCACAATCATTTCTCTCTGCTTGAAAATGGATAATAAATAAAAAATAATTAAAAAGAAATAAAATGGAGAGGCCTTGAGAGATGGCTTAGTGGTTAAGGCCCTTGCCTGTGAAGCCATGTTCAACTTTCCAGGTCCCACATAAGCTAGATGCACAAGGTGACGCAAAGCTCAAGGCGCAAGGTACGCATGCGTCTGGAGTTCAATTGCCGTGGCTGGAGGCCCTGGTACACCAATTCTTTCTCTCTCTTTCTATCATAAAGAAAGAAAAAAAGACCAATCTTCTGGGCTTGCATCAAAAAATAAAATAAAATGGAGCCAGGTGTGGTGGCGTACGCCTTTAATCCCAGCACTCAGGAGGCAGAGGTAAGAGGATGGCCATGAGTTCGAGGCCACTCTGAGACTACATAGTGAATTCCAGGTCAGCCTGAGCTAGAGTGAGACCCTACCTCAAAAAACCAAAAAGAAAAAAAATAATTAAATTGAATTAAATGGAGGGCTGTAGAGATTGCTTAGTGGTTAAGGCATTTGGCTGGGAAGCCTAAGGACCCAGTTTCAACTCCCCAGGACCCACATAAGCCAGATGCACAGGTGGTGCATGGGTCTGGAGTTTGTTTTCAGTAGCTAGAAGCCTTGGCACACCCATTCTCTCTTTCTCTGTCTATCTCTCTCTCTCAAATAAATAAATAAAAATATAAAAAATAAGATGGAGAGTGATTGAGGAAGATATCTGACATTAATCTCTGTCACACACACATGTGTGCATGTGTGTCTGCACATATGCAAACACATACAAACAAAAACATGCTCATACATGCACATACAAAGATGACTCAGCAGTTAAAGGTGTTTGCTTGCAAACATGCGTATGCACATGTATGCACATCATACACACATGCAAAAACATATGGTAAGGAAGCTGATGGCTAAGGAGATGGCTCAGTAAGTAAAGTGCTGACCTCCTAAGCATGAGGACCTGAGTTCAATCCCCAGAAGCCATGTAAACGCTGGGCATGGTGATGAGCACCCGAAAGCCCAGCACTAGGGAGGTGGAGGCCCGTGGATCCCTGGAGCTTTCTAGTCAGCTAGTCTAGCCCAATTGGTGAGTGCCAGACCATAGAGAGAACCAGGCTCAAAAAGGAGATGATGCTCCTGAGGGTGACATCTGAGGTTGTCCTCAAACTTGTGCCCACACATATGTATGCAAAAAGAAATCATATTGGGGGCTGGAGAGATGACTTAGTGGTTAAACGCTTGCCTGTGAAGCCTAAGGACCCCGGTTCGAGGCTCGGTTCCCCAGGTCCCACGTTAGCCAGATGCACAAGGGGGCGCACGCGTCTGGAGTTCGTTTGCAGAGGCTGGAAGCCCTGGCGTGCCCATTCTCTCTCTCTCCCTCTATCTGTCCTTCTCTCTGTGTCTGTCACTCTCAAATAAATAAATTAAAATAAAAAATAAATCATATGGGGGAAAATGATGGCATCAAATAGAAGAGACTGGCTGGAGGGATTGCTTAATGGTTAAGGCACTTGCCTGCAAAGCCAAAGGACCCAGGTTCGATTCCCCAGGACCCACGTTAGCCAGATGCACAAGGGGGCACATGCATGTGGAGTTCGTTTGCAGTGGCTAGAGGCCCTGGCACACCCATTCTCTCTCTCTCTCCCTCTTTCTTTTTTTCTTGTTTTGGTTTTTTGAGATAGGGTCTCACTCTAGTTCAGGCTGACCTGGAATTCACTATGTAGTCTCAGCATGGCCTTGAACTCACAGTGATCCTCCTGTCTCTACATCCCAAGTGCTGGGATTAAAGGCATATGCCAGGCATGGTGGCTGGAATTTTTTAATGTATTTTATTTATTTATTTGAGAGAGAGAGAAAGAGAGAGAACAAGAGAGAAAGAATGGGCATGCCAGGGCCTCCAGCCACTGCAAACAAACTCCAGATGCATGTGCCCCCTTGTGCATCTGGCTTACATGGGTCCTGGATTGAACTGGGATCCTTTGGTTTTGCAGGAAAGCATCTTAACTGCTAAGCCATCTCTCCAGCCCTCTCTCCCTCTTTCTATGTCAAATAACTAAATAAAAACAAGATAGAAGAGACAAATTGGAAAGAAGAAAGGATTGATTGAAGAGGGGATTCAGGAGGGAATGGAGAGGTTGGTGAGAAGCAATTATGATCATGGTATATTATCTATATGTACTGAAGTTGTCAATAAAAAATGTAAAAAGAGGATTAGAGAGATGGCTTAGCAGTTAAGGCGCTTGCCAGCAAAGCCAAAGGACCTGGGTTCAATTCCCTAGTACTCATGTAAAGCCAGATGCACAAGGTGGCACATGTGTCTGGAGTTCGTTTGCAGTAGCTAGAGGCCCTGGGATGTCTGTTCTCTCTCTCTCTCTCTTTCTCTCTCAAATAATAATAATAATAAAAGCCGGGCATGGTGGCATATACCTTTAATCCCAGCACTCAGGAGGCAGAAGGAGAAGGATCACTTTGACTTTGAGGCCACCCTGAGACTACATAGTGAATCCAAGGTCAGCCTGGGCTAGATAGAGTGAGACTACCTTGAAAAACCAAAAAAATAAGATAAAAATAACTAAAATATTTTTAAAAATCACTGAGCAAAATGTGTCTCAGAATGTGTTCTGGTTCGTAGGCTGGGCTCCTATTCAGGCATAGAGCCCTATAGGCCAGTGTAGCTCAGTATTGCCAAATCCAAGAGAATCCTTGGAGAATCAGGTCTTGGAATAGCATGTGATGACAGTAAATCATTGCTGTATCCTTCTAGCCTCCAGGAACTCAAGCTCTGGGTAAAGAAATTGCAGCCCGAGGGAGGCAGCAATCTGCTTCAAGCCCTGAAGAAAGTTTTCACTGTAGAGGGACTGAATTCTCTGGTGACCATAATGGGAAGCTGGTAGGTCTCCTTTCTTACTAAGCATGTCACAGACTACGTGAAGGGAGCTGTTTAACCAAACCAGTATTGGAGAAAACATCACCAAGCATAGTGCCTGTATCAGTTACTTTCTCATTGCTGGGACTTTATACCTGGCCAGAGGTAGCGTAAGGAAGGAAAGAGTGTTTTGACTTACAATTTTGAGGGAACACTTCATCATGGTGGTGAAAGCATGGCGGGAAGCTGGCGTCATATTGTCATGTCAGCAGTGAGAAAGTAGAGGGAGAGAAAATACCAAGTGGGACTGCCCTAGAAAGCCTCAAAGCACAGCTCCTAGTGACATACTTCCTCCATCAAGGCTCTACCTTCCAAAGGTTCCACAACCTTTCAGAACAGTGTCACCAGCTGGGGAGTAAAATATTCAAGTATATGAGTCTATTTTACATTCAAACTACTATATTTACCAACTGGACTTCATAGACTTATTGCCATCTTATTTTATTTATTTGAGAGAGAGAGAGCATGCACAAGAGAGAGAATGGGCACACCAGGGTCTCCAGCCACTATAAATGAACTCCAGACACATGTTCTACCTTGTACATCTGGCTTATATAGGTCTTGGGGAATTGAACTTGGGTCCTTTGGCTTTGTAGGCAAGTGCCTTAACCACTAAGCCATCCCTCAAGCCTGTTATGGCAATATTAATATGCAAAACTGTATTTAGCCGGGTGTGGTGGTGCACACCTTTAATCCCCAGCACTCGGGAGGCAGAGGTAGGCGGATTGCTGTGAGTTTGAGGCCACCCTGAGATTACATCGTGAATTCCAGGTCAGCCTGGGCTAGAGTGAGACCCTACCTTGAAAAACCAAAAAGAAAAGAAAATTGCATTTAGTCCAACTTTAAAAGTACCCACTGCTGGGCACTTTAGTCCCAGCACTTAGGAGCTTCACTATGAGTTCGAGGCCAGCTCAGGCTACATATAGAATTCTAGGTCAGGCGAGCTAAGTGAGACTCTATTCAAATAATCAAAACAAAACAAGGCTGGAGAGATGGTTTAGCAGTTAAGGCGCTTGCCTGCAAAGACGAAGGACCCCAGTTCACTTGCCCAGTGCCCATGTAAAGTAGACACGGAAGGTGGTGCATGAGTCTGGAGTTTGCTTGTAGAGGTTGGAGGTCCTGACTCCATCATTCTCCCTCTATCTGTTTATTTCTCTCTCTCAATCTCAGATAAATAAATTAAAAAGCTGGGTGGGTGACACACAACTTTAATCCCAGCACTTGGGAGGCAGAGGTAGGAGGATTGCCATGAGTTCAAGGTCCACCGGGAACTACATAGTGAATTTCAGGACAGTCTGGGCTAGAGCGAGACCCTACTTTGAAAAACAAAAATAAAAGAAAACAATAATAATAATAAAATCAATAAATAAAAATAAAATATAAGGGCTAGAGAGATGGTTTAGCGATTAAAGCATTTGCCTCGCCACAATACACGACCCATATACATCAACAAGGAGGGGCCATTAGGGAGGGGGTAGGTCACATATGAGCCTAATAATGGTACCAAACTGCCTGTATTTGCTGAATAGAAAACTAATAAAAAAATTATTAAAAAAAATAATGAAGCACTTGCCTGTGAATCCTCACAGGGCCTCCTTGCAGGGGCTTTGACCTTGACTCACATTGCTCGGCCACAGTGGCTCTCTGGAACCATGACCCCCTCCACCTTTCATACTTCTAAAACCAGCGCCATGTGGACTGTGCTGTCCAGTTTTATCACCAGCTCAGAATGAAGCCTGCCCTTGGACCACAGCTGTAACAACCACTGTTTTTTCTTTTGGAAATAATTTGTATTCTTACTAGTTTGGGCCTTCAGTCAGTGGGCTGGGCATCATTCTTATTGTCCCTGTGCACAGCAGTTGGAGTATCTTTTTAATGTTACTTCTTATTATTATTATTCTTTTTTGTTTTTGTTTTTGTTTTTCGAGGTGGGGTTTCACTCTAGCTCAGGCTCTCCTGGAATTCACTATATAGTCTCAGGGTGGCGTCAAACTCATGGCAATCCTCCTACCTCTGCCTCCTGAGTGGTAGGATTAAAGGCGTGTGCCACCACGCCTGGCTATTTTTATTTCTTTATCTGCAAGCAGAGAGAGAGAATGCATGGGTGCACCAGGGCTTCTGCAAACACACTCCAGATGCATGTACTACTTTGTGCATGTTGCTTTATGTGGATACTGGGGATTTTAACCTGGGCCTCCAACTTTGCAAGCAAGTGCCTTCAACCACTGAGGTATCTCTCCAGCCCCAGCTGACTTACCTTTAATGGTGGTCATCTCTTTAACAATTATAGCCAAAGCAGCTGCAGTTTCTGTGACTTGAAATGTGTTCACATTTTTGGTTTTGGTTTTTTGTTTTTGTTTTGTGATTTTTCAAGGTAGAGTCTCTACATGTAGCCCAAGCTGGCCTGGAGTTCACTATGTAGTCTCAGGCTGGCCTTGAACACACAGTGATTCTCTTACCTGGGCCTGCCTGAGACTACAGAGTGAATTCCAGGTCAGCCTGGGCTAGAGCAAAACCCTACTGAGAAAAATTCAAAGATCCAGCCAAGTATGGTAGTGCGTACCTGAAATCCCAACACTTTGCTGGGAGGTTGAGGCAAGAGGATGGAGCATCTAACACCAGCCTGGAATACAAACTGAGAGTCTTCCTCAAAAAGCTAAAAACATAAGGGAGGGTGCTAGGGAGAGTGCTTATTTTACTCCTCAGAATCCACATTAAAAAAACAAAAAAAATCAGGGGCTGGAGAGATGGCTTAGCGGTTAAGTGCTTGCCTGTGAAGCCTAAGGACCCCGGTTTGAGGCTCGGTTCCCCAGGTCCCACGTTAGCCAGATGCACGATGGGGCGCACGCGTCTGGAGTTCGTTTGCAGAGGCTGGAAGCCCTGGCGCGCCCATTCTCTCTCTCCCTCTATCTGTCTTTCTCTCTGTGTCTGTCGCTCTCAAATAAATAAATAAATAAAAAATTTAAAAAAAAGAAAAGAAGGACCTGAGGAAAACAGGACCCAGAGCAGGTTTAAGAGAAGTTAAGGATCTGAGCTATTTATATCCTTGTTCTGAAAGAATCAGAATAAGCTTTTGTTCCTTTTCTTTTTTTAAGCAAACTTGTCTGTAGCAGGATGCCCCAGATGTTTTCTGTTCCTTCAA
Organism: Jaculus jaculus; assembly: GCF_020740685.1. NCBI lineage: Eukaryota > Metazoa > Chordata > Mammalia > Rodentia > Dipodidae > Jaculus > Jaculus jaculus. The sequence continues at coordinate 59,395,067 of NC_059113.1, read as the reverse complement.
GACCTTCTGAGTTAAGGGGGGTTTGTCAGTCAGGGCAGTTGTCAAGCTTGTCTGTGACTGGATTCCTCTGATGTTTCAGAGACCTCCTAGTTTCAGGGATAGTCCTTAACTCTTTAGTTCCTTCTAGTTTCAAGGAATGTCATTAACTCTTCAGTATGTTCTGAACATGGTTTCAGTGGCATGCCCATGTCTCATCTTCTGTCTACTTCCTAGCCCCGATCAACCTTCTGAAGTCCTCTGTGACTATATCCAGCAGTGTACCATGGGATGGGATCTCTTCATCCATATCATCACCTACAAATGTGACAATGATGTGCCCTCTGTGAGTATCTGAGCTTCTCTAAGGCTTTCCTCTGAACTGACCAGAATGAGACAGGCTGGTTCTAGAGAGGACCCTCTTAGATGTGTACCAGAATACACCCCTCCTACATCCACTTGTACTGTTTGTAAAAGGGAAGCATGGGAGAGCCAGAAGTCTCTAGAAGGAAAGGCTTGAGAGAGTGTGGGTGAGGCCTGCAAATGCTGACTGACTCTCGCCTTGCTGCAGGCTGTCCTGAAGAACCTGGCAGACACGCTTGGAGGCCGCTACCACTGTTACAGCCCAGAATCGAAGGTAAGTTCTCTGCAGACGCCCTGTACCTGCTTTCAAGGCTACACCTGGGGCCTCTGGGCCAGAACAGACCACGCCATGTGCTTGCCTTCCCCTTCCCTGCCATCCAGGCTCAGTGAGTTTTCACAGGCAAAATCAGACACAATGAAAATATGGGATGAACAGGGACAACCTGAAGCCCTACGAGCTCCTTTGGCCAGCATTCTGCTGGGTTGCTCACGTGCCTGAGAATTTAGAGGCCATGTCACAGCCCAGCAGGGCCTTGAGTCACTGACCTTGAGCATGAGCGCAGCCTGCCTCTGCCCCCACCAGAGTCCTCCGTGGAAACGTGCGCTTCCAGCCTCGCCCCTGGATAGACCCTTCCGCTGGAGAGACCCCCGGAAGGGTAGGATGTGAGCAGCCGCCTGTCGGTGTCCTCGTCCCTGCTGATAGCTGGACATCACACACGCCGTATTGTCAGAGGAAATACGAACAAGAGAAACTAGAACTCACTAGCTTCACTAATGCGCTTGCTGTGCAGGCTTGAGGACTTGAGTTTGGATGCCCAGCACCCCCATGAGATGCCAGGTAGCATGTGCCTGTGATTCCAGGGCTGGTGAGGTGGAAGCAGGAGGACCCCCTGGGGCTTGTCTAGCTGAGTCAGTGAGCTCCCGTCTCCATGAGAACCCTTGACTCAAAAACAGTTAACAAAGTGCCGCACACCTTTAATTCCAGCACTCAGGAGGCAGGGGTAAGAGGATCGCCATGAGTTCGAGGCCAGCCTGGGACTACACAGTGAATTCCAGGTTAGCCTGGGCTAGAATGAAACCTTTCCTCAAAAAAAATGAAGAAAAAAAATTAATAAGGTAGAAACTGATTAAGGAAGATACCCAGTGCTAACATCTGGGCTCCACACCCATGGGCCCACACACATATGAACACAAATGCACACATAACACACACATGCCAAAAAAAAAATAATTAGTAAACAAACAATAAACCCTCAAGTGGTGAGGATGTGACACCCCATCTGAAAGGCAGGCTGTGCTCGGCCCCAGCCAAGAGCTGCCGTGTGAGAATGAGATCCTGAGGTTACTGAGTCTTCTGAATTTTCAAGAAGAGTAAGAAATAACATTTTTTAGGGGCTGGAAAGATGGCTCAGAGGTTAAAGTGCTTGCTTGCAAAGCCAGATGAGCCAGGTTCAATTCCCCAGTACCCACGTAAGGCCAAATACACAAATTGGCACATACATTTGGAGTTCATTTGAAATGGCGAAAGGCCCTGATGTGCTCATTATCTCTCTGTGTCTCTTTTTTCTTTTCTTTTTTTTTTTGTTTTTTTGAGGTAGGGTCTCACTCTGGTCCAGGCTGACCTGGAATTAACTCTGTAGTCTCAGGGTGGCCTTGAACTCGGCGATCCTCCTACCTCTGCCTCCCGAGTGCTGGGATTAAAGGCGTGCGCCACCACGCCCGGCTTCTTTTTTCTTTCTCTCTCAAAAAAAATAGTTTTAAAAAATATCAATTTTTAGCCGGGCGTGGTGGTGCACACCTTTAATCCCAGCACTCAGTTGGCAGAGGTAGGAGGATTGTCATGAGTTCAAGGCCAGCCTGGAACTACAGAATGAGTTCTAGGATAGCCTGGGCTAGAGTGAGACCCTACCTCAAAAAAACAAAATATATTTAATAATAATAATAATAATAATAATAATAATAATAATAATAATGATAAAGGAACCTGTACCCATGAAAGATTCACTTGTCACTTCTCTCCTGACTCCAAAGCCCTTTCCACTTCCTCTCTGTGGGCGTGCTGAGAGACATATAGGCAATGTCTGGCTTCTTCCACGTAGCATCATGTTTTCAAGGTTCATGTGCTGTAGCAGTGGTCAGTGCTTCATTTGGGTGGACTAGCATTCCATTGTCTGGGTGGTATGTGTTTATCTACTCATCTGCTAATGGATGTTTGTGTTGCTTCTACTGTTGACCACTGTGACTGATGCCACTGTGAAAATGAGTGTACTAGGATGGAAGTCCCACGCTCAGTAACTTCAGGGACATAACTCAAGTAGAATTTATGGATGCGATGGTAACTTGAGTTTAATTCTAGTATGTGTGTGGAGTGTGTTTGTTTGTTTGGTGTATTACAAAGAGTTTTTTCTCTAGAGGAACAGAACAGATAGAATGAATAAGTATTATAATGGGGTTTGTGAAGATTGGCCTATACCATAGTGGCTGGGCATCCACCAATGGCTGTCTGAAGACTGGAGAATCTGAGAACCCAGTAGCTGCTCCGTCCACAAGGCTGGGTGTCTCAGCAGTCCCCACCTAACCCTGAAGACCTGAAGAGCCACTGGTCTTCAGTCCACGTTGCAAGGCCGATGAAACTGGGTTTGATGTCCAGGAAGTATGACAGCAGCAAGCTAGGAGCACGCACTGGTGAGCAGCACGGGCAGCCAGGGCAAAGGCCCTGTGCCCTCTTGGAGCTTCTTTTTTTTTAAATTTAGGGAGAGAGAGAGAGAATGAATTGGCAGCCAGGGCCTCAGCCACTGCAATCAAACTCCAGACGCTTGTGCCGCCTTGTGGGCATGTGCACCCTTGCGCTTGCCTCACCTTTGTGTGTCTGGATTATGTGGGATCTGGAGAGTTGAACATGGGTCCTCAAGCTTTGCAGGCAAGTGCCTTAACCACTAAGCAATCTCTCCAGCCCTTTAGAAATTTGTTTTTATTTGAGAGAAAGAGAAAGCTTCTTTATATACACTCCCTCTGAGGGATGGTCCGCCCCCTTAGCTAGCCCTTCCTGGAAGTACCCTCATATACACACCCAAGAGGTCTCTTATGTGATTCCTGATCTGATCCAGTTGACAACAGAAATTAACCAGCATTGGTTTGAGATGTGTGTGTGGGGGTGGTTGTGTGTTGTATGATGTATGCACACATGTGTACAGATGCACATGCCCCATGTGCACACAGGGAGAATGTGGGGTATCCTTTTCTTATTCTACATCTGCATGTGCTTGAGACAGGCTCTCTCCTTCAACCTGGAACTGCTCTCTATCCCTGAGCCCAGCAATTCTCTGACTGGGGTTACAGATGTGCATGAACGTCCCCTGGATGTTTTTTGTAATATTTTATTTTTCTTTATTTACTTGAGAGAGAGAGAGAGACAGAGAAAGAAAGAAAGAAAGAAAGAAAGAAAGAAAGAAAGAAAGAAAGAAAGAAAGAAAGAAAGAAAGAAAGAAAGAAAGAAAGGGAGAGAGAAAGAGGCGGTATGGGGGAAGGAAGAATGTGTGTGCCAGGGTCTCCAGCCACTGCAAATTCCAGATGTCTTGTGCATCTGGCTTACATAGGTCCTGGGGAATTGAATCTGGGTCCTTTGGCTTTGCAAGTGCATGCCTTAACCACTAAGCCATTTCTCCATCCCCATGCCCTATTTTTTTTAATATTGGTTTTGTGGAGTTAAACTTGGTAATCTCAGGCTGAGACGCCCTCATGGTTAAATAGCAAGCACTTTTAACTGCTGAGCCATCTTCATTGCCCATTTTTGTTGTTGAGTTTTGTTTTTGTTTTTGTTTTTTTAATATTTTTTATTTTTATTTACTTATTTGAGAGCAATAGACAGAGAATGAGGCAGAGAGAGAGAGAGAATGGGCACGCCAGAGCCTCAAGTCACTGCAAACAAACTTCAGATGCATGCGCCCCCTTGTGCATCTGGCTAGTGTGGGTCCTGGGGAATCGAGCCTCGAACCAGGGTCCTTAGGCTTCACAGGCAAGTGCTTAACTGCTAAGCCATCTCTCCAGCCTGGTTTTGGTTTTTGAGAACTCACTGTGGTCCTCCTACCTCAGCTTCTTGAGTGCTGGGATCAAAGGTGCGTGCTACTACACCCAGCCTGTTTTTGTTTTTTGTTTATTTTTTAATATTTATTTTCTTTATTTGCAAAAGAGAGAAAGAGGCACAGAGGCACAGGGAGGGATGGAGAAAACAGGAATGCCAGGGCCTCTATCCACTACAAACGAACTCCAGACACATGTGCCACCTTGTGCATCTGGCTTTATATGGTTACTGGGGAATTGAACCTGGGTCCTTTAGCTTCACTGGCCAATGGCTTTAACCACTAAGCTATCTCTCCAGCCCTCGTTATTGTTTTTCAAGACAAAGCCTTACACTGTTGCCCATGTTGCCGTAAAACTCACAGTGATCCTCCTGCCTCTGCTTTTACAGATGTGTGCCACTAGACCCAGAATCAGATCTCTTTATATCTTATTTGTTTATTCATGTAATTGAGAGAGAGATAGAGAGGCAGGCATAGAGAGGGAATGGGCACGCCAGGGCTTCCAGCCACTGCAAACAAACTCCAGATGCATGTACCGCTTTGTGCATCTGACTTACATGGGTACTGGGGAACTGAACCTGGGTCCTTAGGCTTCACAGGCAAATGCCTTAACCTCTGTGCCATCACTCCAGCACATAATAAATTTTATTTTTGGCTTTTCAAGGTAGGGTCTCACTCTATCTCAGGTTGACCTGCAATTACACTCAGGTTGGCCTCAAACTCACAGCAATCCTCCTACCTCAACCTCCCATGTGCTGGGATTAAAGGTGTGCACCACCACACCTGGCCCAGATCTTTTTCATCCTTTTTTTCTTTTTTAAATGTGTTTGTATGTGTGTTGAGTATGTGTGATGTATGTGGGTATGGTGTAGTGTGTGGGGGATATGTACAGGCCCCATATGAACACGTGCAGAGGCCAGAGAACAAGGCTGGTGTTCTCTACTGAGCTCACGAGGGCTCCTCTGTTCTTGTTTCCTTGAGACAGAGTTGCTCACTGCATTTGGACCTGTCATTTTTGGTCAGACTGGCTGCCAGTGAGTCCCAGCGATTCTCCAGTCTCCACTCCCACAGGACAGGGGTTCTGGGCATGTATGGCCTCATCCATCTGGTTACATGGGTGTTAGGGAATCAACTCAGGCGGTCTCAGGCCCTCTTGGGCCCTCGTGTTTGTTCAGCAAGCCCCCTTTACCCACTGAGCCATCTCCCCAGTCTTCTTTTTTTCTTTTTTTTTTCTGAAGTAGGGTTTCACCCCAGCTCAGGCTGACCTAGAATTCACTATGGAGTCTCAGGCTGGCCTCAAACTCACAGCGATCCTCCTATGTCTGCCTCCTGAGTGCTGGGATCAAACGCATGTGCCACCATGCCTGGCTGTCCTCTTTTTTTTTTTTTTTTTAATCTTTTGAAGCAGGGTCTCACTATGTAGTCCAGGATGGCCTTGGATTTATGATCCTCCTGCCTCAGCCTTGAAAGTGCTGGGGTTACAGGTGTGTACCACCACACTTGGCTTCTGTTTAGGGTTTTTTTGTTGGATTTTTTTGTTTTGTTTTGTTTTTCAAGGTAGGGTCTCACTCTACTCCAGGCTGACCTGGAATTCACTATGTAGTCTCAGGGTGGCCTTGAACTCATGGCGATCCTCCTACCTCTGTTACCAGAGTGCTGGGGTTAAAGGTGTGTGCCACCACACCTGGCTTTCTTTGACATTTAAAAAAAAAATTCTTTTATTTATTTATTTTATTTATTTGACAGAGAAAGGGGTGGGGGAGAGAACTGGCATGTCAGGGCCTCCAGTCACTGCAAATGAGCTCCAGATGCATGTGCCATCTTGAGCATCTGACTTACATGGGTCCTGGGGAATTGAACCTAGGTCTTTTGGATTTGCAGACAAGTTGCCTTAACTGCTAAGCAATTTTTCCAGCTCAAATATTTATTTATATATCAGAGAGAAAGAGCGAAAGAATGAGCATGCCAGGGCCTCCAGCCATCGCAAACAAACTCCAAATGCATGTGCCACCTTGTATATCTGGCTTATGTGGGTACTGGGGAATTGAACCTGGGTCCTTATGCTTCCCAGGTAAGCACCTTAATTGCTGAGCCAACTCTCCAGCTCTCTTACGTTTTTTAAAACACTATGAGAACCAATAGTCTTTTTTATTTACTTATTTATTTATTTGACAGAGAAAAAGGGAGAGGGAGAGAGAGAGAGAGAGAATAAATGGGCACGCCAGGGCCTCCAGCCCCTGCAAAGTCCAGATGCATGTGCCCCCTTGTGCATCTAGCTAACATGGGTCCTGGGGAATTGAACCTGGGTCTTTTGGCTTTGCAGGCAAATGCCTTAACCATTAAGCCAACTCCAGCCTGCTCTTTTACATTTTTTAATCTGGAACATCCTTCAGTTGTTTAGACGCATACAAGTCAGCCCTGTGAACGCAGAATGGACATGTTGTGGGCTCTGCCTGGTGCGAGGAGCCCAGATAACCTCTGCTCTACACAGGCTTGCAGATTGCCTTGGCTTCTTGCCCTTTCCCACCTTGGTGACTGCTGGAGAGCTGATGCTTCCCGTCACCCCCAGCTCTGTACCAACAGGGATGTGGACGAGCTCCTGGCAGAAATCCAGAAGGCCCACAGCCTCCTCCACCATGTACAAGCCCTGCGCCACAACAATTCATATGAGGAGCTGGCCGGCGCCATGAAGGAAGTAGGTGATGCCCCACGCCTGGGGAGGGCCTCGGTGCGCCGTGTGAATTAACCTCTCAGGGCATCAGCTTTACTTCCCTACTGGGCAGGGGGAGAGGCTTGCTGGGGTGGGTCAGAGCTCCCTAAGTGACTTACATATGAGTTTCCACAAGCCTGTGATTTGAGCCTACAGAGGAGTAACCTGTATTTTGGAGTTTGTGGGAAGGATAGGGAAAGGTGAAGAGGGTAGGTAAATGGGATCAGGAGATTGCTAGAAATCTCTCCTTCTGCCCTGGAAATTCCAGGAATCCTCAAAGAAGGAGAGGGGATGGCGTGAGGGGAAGAGAGAATTGCCTTATTCTGTCTGGTAATATTTAAGATGCCACACGTGTGTGGGGGGGGGTGGCTGTCAGGAGAGGTGAGGGGCGGAGAGAAATTTCCAGCTCTAAGACATGAGTATGTACTGACAGTTATATTGATTTATTCATTTTTGAAGCAGGGTCTCACTCTAGCCCAGACTGACCTAGAGTTCACTCTGTAGCCCAGACTGGCTTCTAACTCATGGCGATCCGCCTACCTCAGCCTCCCAAGTGCTGGGATTAAAGGTGTGTGCCACCACGCTCGGCTTTTATCTTTAATTTAGATTTCTACAGAGATTGCAAAGGGGCCATCCACAAGTCTCTTACCAAAACCCCCAAGGCATGACGCTCCACTCACAATTGAGTTCCCAAACTTGGACAAGACTTCCGCAGAATGGCTTAAGACTAATAGTCTAAAAGGTAAATCTCCAAGAAAGCCATTCCCAGGGCCCAGCTGGCTGACTCAAGGCTTGGATCCCTGGGAAGACGGCTCAAATTCAACTTTTCTGTTTAAGCTAAGAAGTTAAACCTATATCAGGTCCTGGCACCCAATGCCTTCTCCCCTGTGGAAGAATTTGTGCCTATTCTCCAGAAAACAGTATCCTCTACTGTCCATGAGGTAATGCAAACTCAGGCTGCTTCTCTCCAGCCCTGAGCGGGTGGGCGGAAGAGGGGGTGTGCTTGGGGGGGGCCGGTGCTTCCTTGGAGAACTTCCTGTCTTATTATCCTATATATTCAGGAGGGGGCTCATGGGGCAGAGCCAGAGGAGCAGGGGCCTGAGGGCCTGGCTGGGATGTAAGCTTTCTATTTGGGAAGCCAGAGCAATCTAGTGTCACAAGGCTGGAGACACAGCTCAGGTGGAGTGCTACTCAACACACACGTGGCACTTGGGCTCAATCCCCAGCACCAAAGCAAAAATACATAAGCAAGGCCAGGGGGTGGCAGAGGTAGAAGGATCTCTGTGAGTTCAAGTCTGGAACTACAGAGTGAATTCTAGGTCAGCCTGGGTTAGAGTGAGACCCTACCTTAAAAAAAAAAAAAAAAGAAGAAGTAAACAAATCAAACAAAAATCTACTGTAACTGCTGGCTTTCAAAGATCTGAAAATTCAGCTTGAGAGATGAAGCAAGAGGGATTAAGTTAGGTACCATGGTCACCTCCTCCACAAATGTTTTCCTCCACTCCATTCAATAGGACAGACTGGTTCTACTGCTATTCTCAATGAAAGCAATGAGTACAGACTTATGTGATTGCTGCTGTAATGCAACCACGCATGCAAATCCACAGCAAGTGTGAGCCCTTTAAAAGACTCTTCCATGTGCCTTCCATGTCTAGTACACGTGCACAATCAATAGACAGTCCCTGCATGGTTAAGTGGGTGGGTTAGAAGGAAGAGTAGGGAGAAGGAAAAGAATGATGTGCAGTTGGATGGATGGAAATGTCAATGAGTGGAAATATGGATGGTGAGTGGATGGATAGGGAAAAGGATGGATGGATGGATGGATGGCCGAATAAATGGTTGGGTGGATGGATGGATAGACAGGTAAATGGGAATGTGACCAGATGGGAAGATAAATGGGAAAATAGAACATATATCAACAGGAAGAAGTAAGGAAAGAAAGATAATTAAAGTAAGGATAGAAGAATGAAGAAGTGAAAGAATGAAACAAGAGGTAAATAGAAAGATCAGTGGAAAGATAGAGGACTAAAGGAAAGAGGGAGAAGTGGGAGGCTATGATTCTAGCAGTAGATGGATTAGTCACCTAGATGAGTGGAGTGGTAGAAAGCTGAAAGTGATGGCTTGGTGGAGCATGACAGAGCAGGATAAACAGATTGGGTGCTGAGTGCCTGTGAAGGCCTGTCTAGATTCTGAAACCTTGGAAGCCATGGCTTGTCTATTTTTAAAAAATAATTTTATGCTAGGTGTGGTGGCTCATCCCTTTAATCCCAGCACTTGGGAAGCAGAGGTAGGAGGTTCACTGTGAGTTTGAGGCCACCCTGAAACTACATAGTGAATTCCAGAGCAGCCTGTACTAGAACAAAACCCTATCTCAAAAATAAGATAGTAATTTTATTTATTTTTTTATTTGCCAGAAGAGAATGGGCATGCCAGGGTCTCTTGTCACATAAATGAAATGCAGATGCATATGCCACTTTGTGCATCTGTCTTTACTTGGGTGCTGGGGAAATGAACCCAGGCCATTGGGCTTTGCAAGAAAGCACCTTTAATGACTGAGCCACCTTTCCAGTCCACCTGTCTGTGTTTTAAAAATATTTAATTTATTTATTTGCAAGGAGAAAGAGTAAGAAAGTACCCCGGGGCTTTTAGCCACTGCAAATGAACTTCAGATCTTTGTGTATCTTGCTATATGTGGGTGCTAGAAAATCGAACCTGGGTCCTTTGGCTTTGCAGGCAAGTGCCTTAACTGCTGAACCATCTCTCCAGTCCCCAGTCTTTTAATGTTTCTGACTCTATTCTGCATTACCATAACTCTCCAATTACATTTTACTGACTGTGGTATTCAGAAGGCACCTGCCTTGTTCTCAAGCATAACTCATTTAGGGGACCCCTCCTGAAAGTTTTAGACAAGGCAAATAGCCTGGTGGCGTCTGTGAGTGGGTGGGTGGAGAATTCGGACCCCTGGTTGTGTTCAGAACCAATTTCTCGGGTGCATGTGAGCTGGAGAGTCCAGCAACCACGCTAAACATCATCCTTCTGCATACATGCCTTTGACGCCCTCCTCCCCGTCCTGCCCACCCCTGGGTGCAGAGGGCGATGGTACAATTTGAATGGCACGACGGTACAGTGAAGAACATCCACGTGGACCCACCCTTCCTTTATGAGTACCAGGTCAGTGATGGGTCCCGCCAGTTGGAAGATCCCTGTAGGGAGGTGCCAGGGGTCCTGGAAACACTAAGCCACAGTTCTATAACTCCCTGGTGCCAAGATTTGCTGTGGGCTCCCTTGAAAAGCACTTCCCAAGGAGGGGACCTGGAGGCCACAAACAAGAGTCCCTGATCCTTCAGGGCAAGCCCTGCCTCCTCCCACATTAGAAGCGCTGGAATACTTTGCCTCACCCCTTCCTAGTCTCGGGCTGCACTTAGAACGTTCACACTACCCTGACACACCATTCCCAGACGCCACCTGGGGGGCCTCCCGCCCCTCCCTCCAAGCTGCCACCCTTGGCAGCCTCGGGCCTGGTGGCCTGTGCTTTCACAGAAGCAGCTTGGGAGAGCAGTGCGGACGTATGAGAGGCGCGTGGAGTGGCTCTCCCTGGCCAGCCGAAGAATCTGGGGCACCGTCTGCGAAAAGAGGTACTCCCCTCACCGCCCCAGCGCTCTGGTCCTTGCTGGGTGTGCTTGTAGTCCAGTGCTAAGCCCGTGCATCGTTCCCTGTGGGTGGCCTCAGGACCATCGTGAAGAAGCACCACCACCATCAGTCAGTGGGCGGGTGCCGCCAAGGCGCTGAAAAGCAGCCCGAGAGCTGGGGGTGGTGTGGAAGGCTGAGGCAGGAGGATCACTACAGGTTTGAGGGCAGCCTGGGCTACAGAGTGAGAAACTGTCTCAAAAAAAAGAAGAAGAAGAAGAAAGGAAAGGGAAAAGAAAGGGGGAGGGGAGAGAAGAAGGGAAGGAAAAAGGGAAAACAGGTTTTCTCTTCTGACTTTAAAGTTGGTGGATTTTCTTTTGCTATCCTTGGTTATCTCAAAATGAGAATGGGGGGAGGGAATTAACGCGGGATTTTTTTATAATCATGGAAAATGCTAATAAAAATTAAAAAAACTTAAAGAATGGAGAGAGGAGGTGGAACAATAAGATATGAAGCAATTCTCTCTTTCTCTAATAAATAAAAATAAAGTTTAAAAACTTGAAAACAGCCGGGCATGGTGGCGCACACCTTTAATCCCAGAACTCAGGGAGGCAGAGGTAGGAGGATCGCCATGATTTCGAGGCCACCCTGAGATTAAAGAGTGAATTCCAGGTCAGTCCCTGAGCTAGGGTGAAACCCTACCTTGAAAACCAAGAAAAACAAAACAAAACAAGACAAAAAAAAAAAAAAACACAGCTGGGTGTGGTGGCGCACGCCTTTAATCCCAGCACTTGGGAGGTAGAGGTAGGAGGATTGCCATGAGTTCAAGGCCAGCCTGAGACTACATAGTGAATTCTAGGTCAGGCTAGAGTGAAACCCTACCTTGAAGAAACAAATAATAAATAAATAAATAAATAAATAAAAATTTAAAAAATAGCTGGGTGTGGTAGTGCACACCTTTAATCCCAGCACTCAGGACGCAGAGGTAGGATAGTTGTGAGTTTGAGGCCACCCTGAGATTACGTAGTAATTTCAGTTCAGCCTGGGCTACAGTGAGACCCTACCTCAACAACAAACAAGATAATAAAAACAAAAAGGGCTGGAGAGATTGCTGAGCAGTTAAGTCACTTGCCTGTGAAGCCTAAGGACCCAAGTTTGATTCCCCGGAACCCATGTTAGCCAGATGCACATGGTGGCACACATATCTGGAGTTTGTTTGTGGTGGCTAGAGGCCCTGACATGCCCATTATCTCCCTCCCAAATAAATAAAAGTAGAAAACTTAAAAGTAAAGATATGAAATAATGAAAGCAGAAGGTCCCAGGTATGATGGCACATGACTTTAATCCCAGGTCAAGGTAGCAGGATTGCTGTGACTTTGAGGCTACCCTGAGACTACATAGTGAATTCCAGGTCAGCCTAAGCTAGAGTGTGAGACCTAAAAAAAAAACAAAAGGCGGGTAGAGAAGGAGGTGGGAGGGGCCTGGCCTAGAAATCTTGAAACACAGAATACAAACATAAAAACATTTCCCAAGAGGTCCAGAGGCCTGGCCATGCCTAACTCACCCTGCTTGTTCACCTTGCTTCTGTTTGCCCTACAATGACCCTGACCTTTTAAAATGAGTTATTTCTTTAAAACAAAGAAATTATCCAGGCATGGTGAATCTTGCCTGTAATCCTAGCACTTGGGGAAACCGAGCCAGGAGAATCTCAAATTCCAGGCCAGCCTTGGCTACAGATGAGACCCCTGTTTCAAAAAAAGAGAGTTGCGCCCAGGCAGCGGGGAGGGGAAAAAAAAAAGAAAAGGAATAACAGTAAGTAAAAAATAAAGAAATTTATGAAAATCAATAGAGGCAGTCATCAGCTCTTAAGCCATGTCCACCACGAGACTTTATTCCTTCAGGGAAGAGGGAGGGAAGGTTCCACGACCCTCTTGGTGTCCTGTCATAAACCCACCTCTCAGCCCATGGAGTTTTTTGGTGGTGGTGTTGTTTTTGACCAGCTTTGAATTTGGCATGTGAAGTGCCCCTGGAAAAACCGTTAAATAGTAAAATGGAACAGAATGAACGTTATCTGAGAGATTTGGTTCTCGTATTGAAGCTTGTGTTTCTCTGCAGGGTGGTTATACTGCTGGATGTCTCCGAGAGCAATTCCATGTACATTATTCATATCCAGCACGCCCTGAGGCTGCTGCTGGAGGAGCAGCTGTCCAACAAGGACTACTTCAACCTCATCGCGTATGTCCCCAGGGCTCCCCGTGGGAAGGGGGCCTGTGTGTTGGTGCCACAGCTGGACCCTACACAGTGGTGTTTCCAGCGCCCAGCATCCTAGGATGGCCATCCATTTATCTGATTCAGGTTATCTTGTTTGAGGTATTAAATAATTAAGTGGCTACAGGACTGTCCTACAGGGGCAAAGGTGGTGAGTGGCCCCAAACACACCGCTTGATCAGCCTGAGTAATGTAATTCAGTCCATCGCCCCATTTGGCTTCCAAGCTGCTAAACATAACAGAGAAAGGGAAGGCCCAGCCTTACCCTGGTCTTAGTGCCTAGTCTGGTTCAAGCAAGCCACATTTCAAATGCTTGGGATTCTCCTTTTAAATTTAAGTAACAATGTTGCATATAGAAATTTTAATTTTATCTATGCCAATAATATACAAAATTTCAAACTATATGTAGTTCATACAAAGTTTTAAAACTATGTAGTTTTAAAAATTATATGTAGTTGATGTTCTCCTTCATATGTGGATCCTAGCTACAGATGATTGGGCTTCAGTGTGAGAAGGAAAATACTTAGTAGCAGAGGCCAGTAAGTTAAAAAGGAGATATAAGGGAAGAGAAAGGAAGGGAGGAGGGTACTTAATAGGTTGGTATTGTATATATGTAACTACAATGATTGAGATGGGAAGGTAATATGATGGAGAATGGAATTTCAAAGGGGAAAGGGCGGGGGTTATTACCACAGGATATTTTTTATAATCATGGAAAATGTTAATAAAAATTGTGAAAAGAAAAAAAAATTATATGTAGTTGAGTTCTCAGACCACATGGGTATCAATCTCCTTCCCTTGGTTTTATACTTCTGTCAATAAAATCTAGCAGTTTAATAATTTAAAAAATTATATGTAGCATAGAAGTTTTTTTAAATTATACTTTAAAAAATATATGTGCCAGGCATGCTGGTGCACGCCTTTAATCCCAGCACTCAGGAGGCAGAGGTGGGAGGGTCACTGTGAGTTTGAGGCCAACCTGGGGCTACATAGGGAATTCTAGGTCAGCCTAGGATAGAGCGAGACCCTACCTTAGGGAAAAAAATGTATACATATTTTGGATGTTTCTTTTTTTTTTAAAGTTTTTTAAGATTCGTTATTTTTAGAGAGAGAGAGAGAGAGAGAATGGGCATGCCAGGGTCTCTAGCCAGCACAAAGTCCAGACACATGTGCCACCTGGTGCATGTGGCTAAAGTGGTACCTGGAGAATCGAACCTGGGTCCTTAGGCTTCACAGGCAACTGAAGCGCCTTAATCACTAAGCCATCTCTCAGGCCCTTTTTTAAAACTTTTTTTTTTTTTTTTTGTGGGGCGGGGAGTTCAAGGTAGAGTTTTGCTGTAGCCAAGGCTGGCCTGGAATTCACTATGTAGTCTAGGTTGGCCTTGAACCTGCAGCAAACCTCCTACCTCTGCTTCCTGAGTTCTAGGATTAAAGGCATGGGCCACAATGCCCAGCAGAGAGAATGAGCATGCCAGGGCCTCTGGCCACTGCACACGAACTCCAGATGCATGTACCGCTTTGTGCATCTTTACATGAGTACCAGGGGATTGAACTCTGGTCATTAGGCCTTGCAGGCAAGTGCCTTAACCACTGGGCAGTCTCTCCAGCCGTTTACTTTTTTTTTAGATAGGGTGTCAGTCTAGTCAAGACTAACCTGGAGCTCACTGTGTAGCCCAGGTTGGCCTTGAACTCATCACAATCCACCTGCTTTACCCTCCCCAGTGCTGGCATGAGCCATCGTGCCTAGCTGAAATTATAGAATTTACATCATATGTATATAGCTTTTTTTTAATGAGAGAAAGAGAGAATTGGCTCACCAGGGCTTCTAGCCACTCTAATTGAACTCCAGATGTGGGTATCATCTTGTACACATATGTGATTTTGCACACTTGTGTCACCTTGTGCATCTGGTTTATGTGGGATCTGGAGAGTTGAACATGGGTCCTTAGGCTTTCAGGCAAGTGCCTTACCCGCTAAGCCATCTCTCCAGCCCCACATATAGCTTTTTAACTTTTAACTACATAGTTCCTAAAATATTTTTATTTATTTATTTGAAGAGAGAAAGAGAGAGAGCATAGGCGCACCAGGCCTCTTGCCGCTGTGAGCACAATACAGATGTATTCATTACTTGGTGTATCTGGCTGTTTTGTGGGTACTGGGAAATTGAACCTGGGCCGTCAGGCTTTGCAAGCAAGTGCCTTTAACCACCAAGCTTTCTCCCCAGCTCTAATTATATAGGTTTCTTTTTTGTGTGTGTTTTTTCAAGGTAGGGTCTCACTCTAGCCCAGGCTGACCTAGAATTCACTATGTAGTCTCAGGGGGGCCTTAAACTCATGACAATCCTTCTATTTCTGCCTCCCAAGTGCTGGGATTAAAGGCATGCACCACCACACCTGGCCAAGTTTTAAATTACATATATTATACATATACTATATCACATGTATAGGTTTTTGTGAGAACTTCATGCCCAATGAGGTGGCACACACTATAACCCATAACCCTTAGGCAGGAAGAGTGCTTCAGATCTAGATGCAACCTGAACTATGTAAATCAGGCCAGCTGGGGCTAGCAGGGCACTATCTCAAAAAGCTAAAGACAGGGCTAGAGAGATGGCTTAGCGGTTAAGGCATTTGCCTGCAAAGCCAAAGGACCCAGGTTCAATTCCCCAGGACCCACTTTAGCCAGTTGCACAAGGGGCGCACACGTCTGGAGTTTGTTTGCAGTGGCTGGAGGCCTTGGTGCGCCCTCTCTTTCTCTCTCTCTCTCTCTCTCATTCTCTGTCAAATAAATAAACTATTTAAAAATAAATAAATAAGTAAATAAATTGCATACCATTCTAACTTGTGAGGGAAGGCAGAAGAGAAATCCACCTGAAATACAACTGTTTTGGAGTGCGGGTGAGGTAGGGTTTCACTCTACGTTGACCTGGAATTCGCTCTGCGGCTCTGACTGTGAAGTGTACACAACTATGTGATCTCATTGCAAACAAGGTAGCATCTTGGCCGATTAAAGCAGCAATAGTTAATATTATCCTGTACCCAACTGTCATAGTTCCTTAGTAAATCCTACAAAAATGCTTAGAGAAAGATATTTCTGTTTTGTTAGCACATATTAATTACATAAAAATAATGGGTTTCAAGCCAGGAGTGGTGGTGCCCTCCTTTAATCCCAGCACTTGGAAGGCAGAGGTAGGAGGATCACTGTGAGTTCAAGGCTACCCTGAGACTAAATAGTGAAATTCAGGTCAGCCTGAGCTAGAGTGAGACTCTACCTTGAAATACCAAAAAATAAAAATTCAAATAAAATAATAATAATAATGGGTTTCATTATAACATTTTTTGTGTATGTCTGTAATGGGTTTTGATCATATCCATTCCTTCTATTATTACCTTCTCATCCTCCTTCCCCTTAGGAAAACATTTTACACCATGTTTTCATTTACTTATCTGCCCACCCATCCGTCCAACAAAGTTTTATTGAGAACTGTTTTGTCCTAGCCACTGTGCTGGCTCTGGAGTCCCTGAAGTGTGTAAATACAATGCCTGTCCTCTGGAACTCATGTCATGACTGTCTAGAGGAGACAGGCATGTTAGGAAGTAAGTGCTGTTGAATGCTTCCTGAAGACACAGGTAGAAGGCAGGAGCTATGGACCATGAAGGACGAAAGGCAGGCTATTCATTCTGCTGGGATAGGAAGGTCAGGAGGTCCTCATGTGTCATGACAAATGAGTGTTTGCCCAGCTCCGAGGAGTGAGGAGCAATGAAGAGGAAGGGCACAGCATGAGCAGAAGTGTGATGGAACTGGGTGTGACCATCCATGTGGGCAAGAGGCAATGACTGCATGAGAAAAATGCCAGATGCTGGAAGATCTGCCTAAGCCATGCTCAGGAATCTCCTAAATATACTTGGTGGGGTTTGGGTTTTTGGTCCCCGCCCCCTGAGGTAGAGTCTCACTCTAGCTCAGGCTGACCTGTGTAGTACTGTATAGTCTCAGGGTAGCCTCAAGCTCATGGTGATCCTCCTATCTCTGCCTCCAGAGTGCTGGGATTAAAGGCATGAGCCACCATATCCAGCTTGGTGGTATTTATTTATTTATGAGAAAGGGAGAGAGAGAATGTGCACACCAGGGCCTCCAGCCGCTGCAAACAAACTCCAGATGCATGCACCACTTTGTGCATCTGGCTTACGTGGGTCCTGGGGAATTGAACCTAGGTTCTTTGGCTTCTAAGGCAAACACCTTAACAGCTAAGCCATCTCTCCAACCCTACTTGATGCTATTTTAAGCAGAGCAATAATGTGACTAGATTTTCATCTTCAAATGCTCAAGCCTGTGTGTGAAGGATGATGTAAAGCAGTGGACACCAGAGTCCATCTCCTCCTCCTGTGGAGGGCACTCAGGCCAGTTCAGGGAGCAGGAAAGGGGGTGTATGAAAGAGTGCTGAGAGCTCCAAGCAGCAGAGGGGTGTCTTGTTTTGTAGGGGGTGAGGAAAGAGTGAAGAGATGATAGCCTAGGTAGAGTAGACCTTTAAAGGTGAAGATGGACTGTTGGCACATAGCTGTAATCCTAGCACTCGGGAGGTGAAGGCAGGAGGATCAGTTCGTGACCATCCTTGGCAACATAACAGGTCCAAGGACAGCCTGAGCTATTAGATAGACAGTCTGTCTTGAAAAAAAATTAAATTAACCTTTTTTTTTTTTTTTTTTTTTGAGGAAGGGTCTCACTCTAGTGCAAGCTGACCTGGAATTCACTCTGTATTCTCAGGGTAGCCTCAAACTCATGGAAATCCTCCTACCTCTGCCTGGCAGGTGCTGGCTTAATTTTTTGGTTTTCATTTGAAGCAAGGTCTCATTGTAGCTGAGGCTGGCTTAGAACTCACTCTGTAGCCCAGGCTGGCCTTGAACCTATGACTGTCTTTCTACCTCAACCTCCTGAGTGCTGGGGTTAAGGTTGTACATCACCACACCTAGCTCTAAAATTAAACTTTTTAGTTTCAGGGTAGGGTCTTGCTTTAGGCCACACTGACCTGGAATTCACTATGTTGTCTCAGGCTGGCCTGAGTGTGGGTGTTTTCCTATCTCTAAAGTATTTTCTAGCCTGAGCTGCAACCCTCCTCATCCAAAAAGAAAGAGGTAGGAGAATGATGATGAGGCCAGGGTGCTCTGTCGCCTACTCTCAGGAGGAGCATGACTGAGGGCAGAGGTCTGTATCACGTGGTTCACTCTAGTGCATGGCCCTTGTCGCTGCCACTGAACTCCTACAAATCATCCTCGGGAAATACTGGGAGGCGTGTGCAGAGGGGAGCCATGTGCGGTGGTGCAGGTCTCTAATTCAAGCACTCACCAGGCTGAGGCAGGAGGACCATGAGCTCAAGGCCAGCCTGTGTTACATATAGAGACCCTGTCTCAAAACCAGACAAGAACAACTGCACAGAGGTATTCCCTGCAATATAATGATAGTGAATAATGCTGGGGACAGGCTTCACGGATATCAGGAGGAAACGGATGAAATAATCCTGACAGTGGAATAATCCTAGCAGACCATTCCAAAGAGTGAAGCCGGGCTGGGGTAGCTCAGTGATAGAGGGCTCTGTTACACGCACATCACCCTGGGCTCCTTCCCCAGCATGGAATGCATGTCCCCGTAAGTCCAAATGAACAGACAAGCAGGTTACAACACATAGGACATACTGAATAGTTCCATTTCTATAAATATATATATATATACACATATATATTTATCCATGCTTGTTTATTTATTTATTAATGAGAGAGAAAGAGACAGAGAAAGAATGGGCGCACAGTGCAAACGAACTCCAGATGCATGCGCCACCTTGTGCATGTGGTTTATATGGGTCCTGGGGAATCAAACCTGGGTCCTTTGGCTTTCCTAAGCTCTCTCTTCAGCCCTATCTATACTTTTTTTTTTTTGGTACAAAACAAATAAATTGGAAGAATTTTCATTTCTGTATTGTTGGACAGTTTTGTTTGTTTGTTTGTTTGTTTTTCAAGGTAGGGTTTCACTCTAGCCCAGACTGACCTGAAATTCACTATAAAGTGTCAGGGTGGCCTCAAACTCATGGAGATTCTCCGACCTCTGCCTCCCAAGTGCTGGGATCAAAGGTGTGGCCACCACACCTGGCTAAACTCTGCCTTATAGGGGAAAAAGAGATAGCGTAGATGTGTATGAAAAGTCTGAGAAGGAGGCTGTGCTGTGAGTGGAACCCATGTCCAGATAGTTTGAAGGGAACTATGAATTGCTCCCAGTGGGGGTGGAGCTGTTCCTGCAGAGAAGAGAAGCTACATGCTACAGTCAGTGTGTCACAAAGGAAGCCACCAAGGCTGGCGCTCACTCTGTCTCGGTTCTGCCGTACCTGGGATAGGCTGCAACAGGTCACGAGCAGAACATCTCGTGGCTGGCCCGGGCCGGTGACAGCGCAACATCTGAGGAGGATGGGCAGGGCTTCACTCCTCTGGAAGCCTGCGCTGCTCAGAGAGCAGGGACTGCTGACGAGCCTCTCCTTCCTCCACAGCTTTGGAAGCACGACAGAAAGCTGGAGGTCTGAGCTGGTCCCCGTGAGCCACGACCACTTACAGAGCGCCTGGAGGTGGGTGGTGGCAGGGCCTTCCCGCGCCGCGTCTGAGAGTGGTACCTGGCAGTAATGTCTTCTCCATGCCCCTCTCTACCCAGAAGTAACCCTCCACAGTCCTGCCCTCCCACAGCCCCGCACCAGTGTCAGGAAGCAGCCCCCTGCTTTCTGGCCTTGGGACCTCACGACCTTGTGGGTAGCCTCTGGCAGACTCAGGTCCCTGCCTCCCCAGGTGGGCCCTGGGCCTGAGGTGTCAAGGTAGCAGGAACGTCCTCAGTGCCCTGCGCAAGGCCATGGAAGTGGACTTCAAGGAGAAAGACCAACACCAGTCGCAGGGCATCTACCTTTTCACAGGGGGCATCCCTGACCAGGATGTGGTGAGTAGGTCCTGTTCTGGGCATCGTTCCCTTCTGGAACCTCCTTCCCCAGGTGGACGCCTCACAGGGGCCTCTGTAGCATGATTTTATGTATATTCTACCACAGAGAGGGACAGAATGGATATGCTCGTAGGCCTCTAGCCACTGTAAATGAACTCTAGATACCTGTGCCACTTTGTGCACCTGACTTTACATGAGTATTGAGAAGTTGAACCTGGGTTGTTAGGCTTTATAGGCAAGCACCTTAATCATTGAGTCATCCCTCCAGCCCCCAGCATGATTTTTGTTTTTTTCAAGGTCGGGTCTCACTCTAGCTCAGGCTGACCTGGAATTCACTACGTAGTCTCAGGGTGACCTCAAACTCATGGCGATCCTCCTGCCTCTGTCTCCTGAGTGCTGGGATTAAAGGCATGTGCCACCACGCCCAGCTCCAGCATGATTTTTTTTTTAATGGGAGGAAAAGTTTTATTTATTTATTTTTATTTATTGAAAAGAGGCAGAGAGGAGAGAGAGAGAGAGAGAGAGCCCCCAGCTGCTGCAAACAAATTCCAAATGCACCACTTTGTGCATTTGGCTTACATGGGTCCTGGGGAATCGAACCTGGTCCTTTGGCTTTGCAGGCAAGCACCTTAACCACTAAGCCATCTCTCCAGCCTTTTTCTTTTCACAATTTTTAAAAATATTTTTATTTATTTATTTAAGAGCGACAGAGAAAGACAGATAGAGGGGGAGAGAGAGAATGGGCGCGCCAGGGCTTCCAGCCTCTGCAAATGAACTCCAGACGCGTGCGCCCCCTTTTGCATCTGGCTAACGTGGGACCTGGGGAACTGAGCCTCGAACCAGGGTCCTTAGGCTTCACAGGCAAGCGCTTAACTGCTAAGCCATCTCTCCAGCCCTCTTTTCACAATTTTTATTAACATTTTCCATAATTATAAAAAATATCCCATGGTAATACCGCCCCCCCCACCACTTTCCCCTTTGAAATTCCATTCTTCATCATATTACCTCCCCACAGCATGATTTTTTTTAATAAAAGATTTTACTTTCATTTTTAACTAATTAATTTTATTCTTTATTTCTTTGGTTTTTCGAGGTAGGGTTTTACTCTAGCCCAGGCTCACCTGGAATTCACTATGTAGTCTCAGGGTGACCTCGAACTCACGGCAATCCTCCTACCTCTGCCTCCTGAGTGCTGGAAGTAAAGGCGTGCGCCACCATGCCCGACCTGTTGGTTAATTTGTGTGTGTGCGTATGATGTATGCATGTGTGCGTGCAGGTGCACTCGCCTTGTATGCCCACATGTGCAGCCCAGAGGACACTGGATGTCCTCTCCTCTAGCACTCTGCATTTTTCCCTGAGACAAAGTCTCTCTCACTGAACCTGGAGCTGCCATTTTTCAGTTAGACTCAGTGACCAGGGAGCCCAGGGATCCTCTGTCTTCTCTCTCAGCACTGAGGCTTTGGCATGTGCAGCCGTGCCTGGGCTTTTACATAGGTGCTGGGGAATCGGACTTGGTCCTCCTGCGTGTGCAGCCAGCGATCTTGTGCGCTGAGCCCGCTCCCTCGCTCCGGTGAGTTCTTTTTCTTTTTGCCAGGCTTCAGAGCCCTGCTCACACTAGGCACGTGTTCTACCACTACACCCCCATCTCCAGCACGTTTTCTAAACTACTCCTTCTCAAACATTAACACTAACCCATGGGGACATTGCTAAAATGAAGCGCCTGGGGCTGGAGAGGATGCTCTGTGGTTAAAGTGTTTGTTTGCAAAGCCTGACAGTCTAGGTTCAATTCCCCAGTACCCTCATAAAGCCAAATGCACAAAGTAGTGCATGCATCTTGAGTTCGTTTGCAGTGGCAGGAAGTCCTAGTGCAACCATACTCACTCACTCACTCTATCTATATCTACCTGTCTGTCTACCTACCTACCTATCTACCTATCTCCTCTCTCTCTGTCTTTCCTTGCAAATAATTAACAATATTTAAAATGAAGCACCTGGCTCAGCAGGTGTGTCTGGGATGGGGAGGGATTGAGATTATATTCCCCACCACACCACAGTATTAAGATGGGCAGCAGGGCTGGAGAGATGGCTTAGAAGTTAATGCACTTGCTTGCAAAGCCAAAGGACTCAGGTTTGATTCCCCAGTACCCACATAAAGCCAAATGCACATGGTGGTGCATGTGTCTGGAGTTTGCAGTGGCTGGAGTCTTTGGCATGCCTATTCTCTGTCTCTACCTACCTCTCTCTTTCTCTCTAAATGAATAAATAAATATTTTTTTAAAAAAAAAAAGACAGGAAGAAACTGGGTCCCAGCCTTGTGTCTTTTCACCCTCAGTGCTTAGCGCTAGACCAGGCACACAGTAGGGCCTCATAAGAGACCATCAGCTGAGCTAAGTGTTGGAGGGCCAGCCACTTCTAGGCCTTCAAGCTGTGGACCTCCCGCCTCCTCTTCCCCACAGCCCACACTCAGTGCCTATGTGGCCGAGGCCTGTGCGGGCTGTGACCTCCAGCTGAATGTGTGTCTCTTCTATGTGGGTGAGCCACGGGTGGACACCACGCCCCCTGCCTGCTATGCCAGTCGCACTGACACAGCCACTGCCTACAGGGAGATCGCCCAGGCTGCTGGTGGCCGCTTCCACTGGTTTGGAGACACAGGTGCGTGGGTGTTTCCTGTCCCTCACCTCTTTCTTTCTATACAGTATCTCAGCATTGGCATAGATCCCTTATGTCATCAAAATATTTCTGGGCTGGAGAGATAGCTTAGCAGTTAAGGCAATTGTGTACAAAGTCAAAGGAACTAAGTTCGATTCCCCAGCACCCACGTAAGCCAGATGAACAAGGTGACACATGTGTCTGGAGTTCATTTGTAGTGGCTGGAGGCCCTGGCATGCCCATTCTCTCTCGCGCGCGCACTCACTCTCTCTCAAATAAATAAAATATATTTAAAACTATTTCGGAAAAGTAGCTTGTGAAAATCATATTAGCTGGGCATGGTGGTGCACGCCTTTAATCCCAGCACTCAGGAGGTAGAGGTAGGAGGATCACTGTGAATTCGAGGCCAGCTTGAGAATACATAGTGAATTCCGGGTTAGCCTGGGCTAGAGCTGAGATCCTACCTAGAAAAACCAAAATAAATAAGTAAAAATAACCCAGACATGGTGCATGCCTTTAATCCCAGTACTTGGGAGGCAGAGGTAGGAAGATTGAGTTCAAGCATTCTAGGTCAGCTTGGACTAGAGTGAGAATTTATACTGAAAAACCCTCCCCCCAAAATTAAAAATACATCTTAAAAAACTATTTCAGGGCTAGAGGGATAACTTAGAGGTTTAGGTACTAGCCTGCAAAGCCAAAGGACCCACGTTCAATTCCCCAGGACCCACATAAGCCAGATGCACAAGGTGGCACATGCTTCTGAAGTTCATTTGCAGCAGCTAAAGGCTCTGGCATGCCCATTCTATGTCTCTCTCTCTCTCAAACAAAATAAATAAATAAAATTATTTGAGAGAAGGGAGAGAGAGTATGGGTGTGCCAGGGCCTCTTGCTGCTGCAAATAAACTCCAGACATGTGTGCCACTTTGTGCATCTGGCTTTACATGGGTTCTAGGGACTGGAACCCAGGCCTGCAGACTTTGCAAGCAAGTACCTTTGACTGTTGAGCCATCTTCCAGCTCTGGTCTTTTTAGTCCATGAAGTTAAAGACCTTTGTGTCTAGCCTATCCTTCCTGTGAGTGAGTGAGTGAGTGAGTACAGGCCAGGATATTCAGTCCCAAGGCCAGCACCAGTATTGAAGACCACACACCACTGGATGGTGTAGAGTGGGGGCCAGTTAGCTCAGCCCATGTGGTCTCATCCTGTTTCTTGTGTTTTATTTTAATTTAATTAATTTACTTGGGTAGCTTGAAGATTAAACCCAAACTATCAGGCCTTGCAAGCAAGTCCCTTTAACCACCGAGCCATCTCCCCAGCTCCTTGTTCTGGTGTTAACTCCATGTGAGCTCGCAAATGTGGACGCTTGCCAGATCCACACCTCACTCCCAACACTCAAGATGTGCTTTTACTTCCAGGCATTTATGAGAGTGATGACATCAAAGTTATCATATCTGAGATAGAAAAGGCCCTCAACTACTCCCAAAAGGTAAGCCTGAGGCATGTGCCAAATGCCTGTGCGGCTTTTCTGATTAAGTACTGAGGCTGTCATAACAGAGTATGACAAACTAGGTGACTGGAAACAAACAAACAAACAAAACCACTTATGTTTTTAACATTTCTGCAGGCTAGAAGGCTGGAAGGGTCAGTGAGACCATGCCCTCCCCACAGGCTCTGTGTAGAACACTTAATTAATACATGCTTCTAATTTGAGTGGGAATGGACTGAGAGATAGCTCAGTGAGTGAAGTGCTTTCCATAAAAGAATGAGGACCTGAATTCAAATTCCTAGCATGCACATAAAAGCCAAATGTGGGCAGGAGAGGTGGCTCAGCAGTTAAGGCACTTGCCTGAAAAGCCTGAGAACCTGGGTTTGATTCCCCAGAATCCACGCAAAGCCAGATGCACAAAGTGGTGCATGTATCTGGAGTTCCTTTGCAGTAGCTAGAGGCTTTGGCATGCCATTCTCTCTCTGCCATTTACAAAATAACTCACCTCCCCACTAAACTGTGACCTCCTGGGGGACACGGCCATGTCCCCATCCTCTCTCTCTTCCTCTGTGGTCACTGGGTCAATGATTTGTGTCCCCCTAGAGATACCTTAGCTCCCTTCCTGAAGGGACCCAGCTGGGGATTTGTGGAGCCTTTCTTGCCAAGTGCAAACCAGTTGCATTACTTCCCATTAAAAAAAAAAAAAAACACCTCATTCAGGGCTGGAGAGATGGCTTAGCAGTTAAGGTACTGGCCTGCAAAGCCAAAGGACCTTGGTTCAATTCCCCAAGACCCATGTAAGCCAGATGCACAAGGGGGCACATGTGTCTTGAGTTCGTTTGCAGTGGCTGGAGGGCCTGGTGTACCCATTCTCTCTCTCTCTCTCTCTCAAATAAATAAATTAATTTAAAAAAATCATTCACACCAGACATGGTGATGCATTCCTTTAATCCCATCACTTGGGAGGCAGAAGTAGGAGGATCACTGTGAGTTTGAGGCCACCCTGGGACTACAGAGTGAGATCCAGGTCAGCCTGAGCTAGAATGAGACCCCACTTCAAAACCTCAAAAAAAAAAATAACCCTCATCCATAAACCATTAATGAATAATAATGGTTTAATCTGACCTTCGTTAGGATACTTGCTTGTTTGAATAGTGTCCTTTTGTCTAGCATTTTGAATGAAATTCCTGGAGCTTAGGGAAGTTGAGAAACTTGCAGGTAAAAGAAATAAGCATTGCACTGCAATTCTGCCAGTGCCTGGGACTGGTCTTGTTGTAGTTACCTTCTCATTGCTCAGATGAAACACTCGACCAGAGCTGGAGAGATGGCTTAGCAGTTAAGGTGCTTGCCTATGAAGCCTAAGGACCTAGGTTTGATTCCTCAGGACCCACATAAGCCAGATGCACAAGGTGGCACATACATCTGGAGTTGATTTGCAGTGGCTGGAGGCCCTGGCACACCCATTCTCTCTCTCTTTCTCTTTCGTAGTCTCTCTCTCTCTTTACCTGTCCCCCCTCAAATAAGTAAAAATAAGATATTTTAAAAAGAACCAAAAGCAGCTTATAGGAGAAAAGGACTTATTTCAGGCTTACAGTTTTGAGAGGAAGCTTTATCATGGTGCAGGAAGCCGGCCCACTTCATCATATATCCACAGAACAGCAAGCTTAAACTGGCTGTGAACACAGATTAAGGCTGGCACTCCTCAACCCCAAGGTCCACCTGCAGTAATCTGCCTCCCACAGCAAGGCTCCACTTCCCAAAGACTCCACCAGCTGGCCACTAAGTAGGAAGCTTAATCAAAAATACCTGAAGCCAGGTCCATTGTGGAAGAGGTGGCAGAAAGAATGTAAAAGCCAAAGGAAGGGTAGGACTCCTTACAACGTGCTCCCTCCAGACACAAAATGGCCTGGATATCTATGACCTCACAGTTCCCAACACTACCTACACAAGACCATAATAATAGGAAGAAAAGATCATGACATAAAAATAAAAGAGAGAGTGATTGAGAGGGGAAAGGGATATGATGGAGAATGGAGTTTCAAAGGGGAAAGTGGGGGGGGGGGGAATTACCATGGGGTATTGTTTAGAATTATGGAAGTTGTCAATAAAAAATTCTAAAAAAACAATTAAAAAAATACCTGAAGCCAGGCATAGTGACATATACCTTTAATTCCAGCACTTTGAGGCAAAGATAGGAGGATTGCTGTGAGTTCAAGGCCACCCTGAGACTACATAGTGACTTCTAGGTCAGCCTGGGATAGAGCAAGACCCTACCTCAAAAAAACTTAAAAAAAAAAAAAAAAAAACAAGCCTGAGGCAGGCTGGAGAGATGGCTTAGCAGTTAAGGTGCTGGTCTATGAAGCCTACGGACTTTGGTTCTACTCCTCAGTACCCATGTAAGCCAGATGCACAAGATGGCGCATGCATCTGGAATCCGTTTGCAGTGGCTAGAGGCCCTGGTGTACCCATTTTCTTCCTCCCTTTCTCCAGAATAAATAAATAAAATATATATTTAAAAAATCTGGGGCTAGCCGGGCATGGTGGCGCACGCCTTTAATCCCAGCACTCGGGAGGCAGAGGTAGGAGGATTGCCATGAGTTCAAGGCCACCCTGAGATGACAGTTAATTCCAGGTCAGCCTGGACCAGAGTGAGACCCTACCTCAAAAAACCAAAAAAAAAAAAAAAAAAAAAAAAATCTGGGGCTATGGGGGACATTTACATTCAAACCACCACACTGCCCAAAATTTGACAGCTTGGGACTGTCCACAGTCACTGGCTCCCCTGCCATCGGCCTGATGCGAGGCTGTATGTCAATGCCAGGGACGTGTAGCAGAGCAAAGAATCTCGCTTCATGGCAGAAAGGAACGGAGAGGAGAGACACACAGGCCCATGATAAGATATGACCCCAAGAACATGCCCCTAGAGGTCCCACCTCCTGAAACTTCCAGAACCTCTCAAAGTATAACCACCAGCTGGGCACCAAGCATTCAATACGTGTGGGGCCCAGTTCGTGTTCAAACCATAACAAGTGGGTGGGCGTAGGATAGCACCAGCCCTATGGGGATAGTTGGCACGTCTTGATGACCTGAGAGTCTGAGGACCCCAGGGTCCAGCGCATCCCACGCCTTCCTCATGGGTACTTAATCTTGATCATAAGATTTACCCACAGTCACATTCCTGGGAGAGAAAAAAGCGTCTAGTGGACTCTGTCCTATTTCTATGCGTGTCTGTCTGTTCACAGCGTCCAGGGTGCCACTAATATCTCCCCATTCCGCCATTGCCTTTGCAGTGTGCCCTCCTCGTGGCCTCCCTGAAGAACAACTCGAGAAAAGCACTGTCAAGTATGGCCTTCCCGAAAGACAAGCCAAAGACGTTCAAGCACAGAGAACAGCCCCAGAGATCCTGTCCTTCCGGGCCCACAGCCCCCTCGGTGACCAGAACGGTTTGAGTCCCCTCCCTGAAAACATGCAGAGCCTTATTCCCAGCTTGTCTCCTTGTCTTTCCTAGGTCTTGAGAGAGACTTTCCAGGCCCCAAGCCCAAGGGCCCAGGGCTAGCACAGTGTGGGTAGAAGCTTGGGGGGGGGGGAGGCTGGCCCCTGGGGTCCTCCAGGGTAAGATAGTCCTCCAGCTCTCGAGCTTCCTGTGGCCTCCCTCACCCCAGTTTTGCCTTTGCCTGGCTATCCTAGCTTTGTTCTCTATCCGGGTTCAAGGGTCTCCATGGGACTGCATCCACCATCGCATGTGATAGCTTATCCTGGAAGCTCTCTGGGGGCAAAAGAATGACGTCTCTTTGGGGACCTTCTGTTTCAGCCCAAGTAGTGGGGGAATGATGGGAACCTGAGGGTGGGCATAGGCCTGCTTAGCGGTGGGGGAGCTCATCCTCATTCCCAGCCTGACAACATTGTCTAGTATAAAATACTCACCTCCCAGCAGTCAGTGGGGCCTCTAAAGGGAAGATCCTCACACAGCAACGCACTGAGCAAAAGGGTTGGTGAAACTTAGAGGTTGTTCAGCAGCTGACTGACTATAACACTTGTGAACAACACTCCTTTCACAATGAGGGACTGTGTACCAGAAAGTGCATAGCTTATTTCCAGGCAGGGGGCTGAGTTTCTGTGGATTTCTGTGGCACTCTGTACATCCAGACACTGCCTCATTCAAAACACTCCAACAGCTGGGTGTGGTGATGCACGCCTTTAATCCCAGCAGTCAGAAGTCAAAGGTAAGAGGATCGTTCTGAGTTGAAGGCCAACATGAGACTACATAGTGAATTCCAGGTCAGCCTGGGCTAGAGTGAGACCCTACCTCAAAAAAATGGGGGAGCCAGAGGGATGGCATAGTAGTTAAGGCATTTTCCTGCGAAGTCAAGAGACCCAGGTTCCATTCCCCAGGACGCACTTAAGCACAAAGTTATGCATGTGTTTGGAGTTCATTTGCTGTGGCTGAAGGCCCTGTCACACCCATTCTCTCTATCTGCCTCTCTCTCTCTCTCTCTCTCTCTCTCTCTCTCTCTCTTTGTTCCAAATCAATAAAATAAATTTTAAAAAACTGTGCTGGAGAGATGGCTTAGCAGTTAAGGTGCTTGCCAACCAAGCCTAAGGACCCAGGTTCAATTCCTCAGTGACCACTTAAATCCAGATGCACAAGGTGACACATGCATCTGGAGTTTATTTGCAGTGGCTAGATTCCCTGGTGCATCCACATTTATTCCATCTCTCTGTCTCTGAAAAAGAAACACTTCCAATAGCCCAGACCCATCTTCTCTCTGTCCTCTCTTCTTCATCTTTGCCTCCTCCTCTTCCTTCTTCTCTCATCCCAAATTCTGAGGGAGACCCCAGAATCTCAGGGCCTTCCTCTTGGACCCCTAAACTGATAGCATAGGCTGCAGCATGACCTCAAACAAGCCCTCCTGATACCAGGCTAGGTGCTCCCAGTAATGGCAATATCCAGGCCCTCTCCACAACAGCCCACCCAGAGGTCTCCTGAGCTGGCCCAGTGCCAGCATCACATTCTAATTCCAGAAGTGGCATTGGTGGCATAGTGGTGAGCATGGCTGCCTTCTGATTTCAATTGTACACAGTAAGGAAAGACTTCCCCTAAAACTGAGGTACCCAGGAGGGCACAAAAGTTACCTAAGTGATAACTTCTAGAAGCCCAGAAATTCTAATCAAGTAGGAAGGGGAAAGCAACTGTTGAAGAAAGTCCTGGCAAAATCCCAGTGTTCCCAAGTGCACACATTCTCTCTCTAATCTTTCTCACCTTCTCATACCACATGCACAAATCCACACATTTCATTCACGTTTTCATTCCCAAACCCAGAGGCCCCTTTGAATCTGCTCTAGAAGATGGAGCAAACCTTACCGAGGAGCTAGCTCTCATAGGTTCCTCCCTGAAAAGGTTCTTGTGGCAGATTGAGGTCAGGGTGACTGAGAAACTGCCTGCCACAGGGTTCAGGGCCCTGATGGGAAAGATGGTCTGTTTTCTAGACCACTAAAGATGACCCAGGCAGTGAGAAGAGCCTCCCACAGAAAGCTCTGAAGTGGCATCCCCTCAGTGGCAGAGCTGGTCTTTCTCAAGGTAGGGTGTGGCTGTGGATGTGGGGGTGGAGGGACAGCCCAGGTACCAGTGAGGCATGGATTCTTAATGATAGTGACTAAATGACCAGTGATCATGACTCTTGGCCTACCCAGCTGCTGAGATGGTCTGTGTAAGGCCTATAGCAATCATCCTGTATGGCCAGTTCTCTAGCAGCTCATTTTACTGACAGGAGTTCAGGCTGAGAGGGGCCATCAATATTTTTATGAAAGTATTTGGTTCATCAACCCAAGACCATGTATCTTTATTCAGAAGCCAGAGATATAGCTACATTGTGACTTGGGACAGCAGATCAGTATGAAGTCTTCTCTCCTTACTAGCTCATCTTTTTAAAAAATATATATTTATTTGCAAGCAGAGAGAGATAGAAGAGAGACAGCCAGAAAGAATAGGCATGCCAGGGCCTCTAACTGCTGCAAACAGATCCCAGATGCATGTGCTACTTTGTGCATCTGGCTTTATGTGGGTACTGGGGGCCTGAACTCAGGTTGTTAGGCTGTGCAGGCAAGTGCCTTAACCACTGACCCATCTCTCTAGCCCCTGGCTAGCTCACCTTTAACCTGGGGGACCATGCAGGTGGAATGACCCAGAGCACACAAAGCACTTGTCACTATTAACATTGGGACTTGGTGGTGATAGCTTCAGTTACTACTAGTCCAAGCAAGGCCAGGGGACCTGGGGTGGGGAAAGGGGTGCCTCAGTGCCCCATCTCTAGAAGTAGATTAGAGATGAGATGGAGGTTCCTCTAAGCCAAGCTACACAGTTTTATCACTGAGATCCACAAAGGAGCCCAGCCAACAAGCCAAATGTCCTCCAGCTGCAGCCCAGCCAAGGAAAGAAAGGACGGTGGTTCAGAGGAAGCCAAGCAAGCCCAGGGCAGGAGAGGCTGTCCTCTCCCTGTTCTACACAGACTCAGGGAATAACGTGGGTAAGCTGGCCCCAGGGGACAGGGAAGGGGAGCAGTCCTGTGGGAGGGAGACCCCTCCAGCTATCCCAGAATCCCCTCACCCCATTCAGCCTCTGTCCAGGCACATCCTCAAACACCTCTGTTTGCCCAGAGCAGTAGACACACAGTCTCAAGATTGCCAGAGAATGAGAAAGCTCAGTGTTGTAAACGTGATTCTCCAGGGGTAATTAGGCACTCAGGTGCCATCTGGAAGGGGCATTTTGCTGAGGAAAGAGGTGAGGTTTCCCTAGGACAGTCTGATGAACCACTGTGAAATGGCTCTGAAACTCCCTCAGACACTCCTAAATGATTCCAAATTCAGCCAAGCTGATAATGAGGATGAACCACTGCAGTGCCACCCTGGCCGGACCCCTGGCAGCACAGGGCAGTGTTGAGAACCCCTCCTCCACCCACCTGCCAGCCCCTCCTTCGACCTCTTCAGCAAATTCCACAC
The DNA here is from genome assembly GCF_020740685.1 of Jaculus jaculus. Classification (NCBI taxonomy): domain Eukaryota; kingdom Metazoa; phylum Chordata; class Mammalia; order Rodentia; family Dipodidae; genus Jaculus; species Jaculus jaculus. The sequence goes on along the minus strand of NC_059113.1, from coordinate 59,363,953 downwards.
AAGGAATTCTACAACCCACCTGGCTGGTAGAGAAACTGTCATGAGTGATGGAGGGAAGAGGAATACAGGGTAGCTTCGCCCCGCGTCTCCTAGGCTCTGTGTACAAGAAGTACCCTCAAGGAAGGTGTGCGAGAAGGACCCGTTCGTCTGTTGAGCTGCCCGGGAAGGACATGCTCTGCTCAAGTCAAGAGGTATTAAGTTGTCTAGATGGGGAACATGTCCCTGCACAGAGAGTCACTTCCCCCATCTACTATGGCTTCTAGGACAATCATGGAAAAGGAAAAACCTACTATGAATGACCCTACTTCCTGCAGCTGGTAGGATAATGACTCAGTCAACCTAAGTGCAAAAGCTAGGTCACCCTGGAGAAGTGACAGAGCTTCACTCAGTGTCAATGTTCATGTTGGTAAAATGAAGTCAACTGCACATATCTAATAAGACTGACTTGAAACCATAAAGTATATTTTAGCTTGGAGAGATGCCTTAGTAGTTAAGGCATTTGCCTGTGAAGCCCAAGGACCCAGGTTCGATTCCCCACTACCCATGTAAGTCAGATGTACAAGGTGGCACATGCATCTGGAGTTCATTTGCAGTTGCTGGAGGTTCTGTTGTGCCCATTGTCTCTCTCCCTCTTCCTCTGTCTCTCTCCCTGCCTTTCTAAAATAAATAGATAAATAACTGTTTTGAGCCTGGTGTGTTGTTGCATGCCTTTAATCCCAGCAGTTGGGAGGCAAAGGTAGGAGGATCTCTGTGAATTTGAGACCAGCCTGAAACTACGTAGTGAATTCCAGGTCAGCCTGGGCTAGAGTGAGATCCTACCTTGAAAAATAAAATAAAGTAAAAAAGTAAATTTTACGTACTTATTGCTATCAGATCCTTTTGGCAGTAAACAACAGAAATCCCTTTTCTTGTTTATGTCATTGTCCCACAACTATTCACTAAAAAGTGTGCTTGGTTCTGATCAGGCTGATCCTTGATACTCTGCTCTGATTGGTTTGAGCCTGCATATTCTGACAGCCTGAGATAATTGGTTTATAGTCTGAACTTTAGTCTAATCAGTACTTTCCAACTCAACTTTGTAGTGGCTATTGGAGAAGCAACTAGATCAAGCCAAGTAGACACATTTTGGTCTCTGTTGCTCATTTCTTTTTTTCAAAAAAAAAAAAAAATTCCCTTCCCTGCCACAGTCTAAAAAATATTTTATTTTTATTTGCAGAGAAGAAGAGAGACAGCAAGAAAATGAGCACACCAGAGCTTCTTGCCACTTCAAATGGATTCCAGATGCATGTGCCACTTTGTGCATCTGGCTTTTCATGGGTTCTGGAGAATGGAACTCAGCCATCAGGCTTTGCAAGCAAATGCTTTTAACAGTTGCTCCATCTCTCCAGACCCTCTGTCATTTCGTATTCATATCTCTCCAGAGCTGTGCAGAGATTCTTCTGTATGGGATGGATGTGCAGTGAGGGTCCAGGAACCCCACATTTCAACCAGGTTTTGTGCAGAGTAGTCAACCACTCAATTACGCCTAACTTATCTACATACTATTTCTTTCTCTTATTCAAAAGTGGGTGGCGAATTATGGGCTGAAGAAACTGAAGATGGAGATTTCCAGGTGCCTCGGCCCCAACTGTAGACATCGAAAGTCAGCGTGGCCCAAATCCTGCAGTGTTGTCCCCAGCATAGAGATCAATGTGAGTCACATTCCCCAGACCCTTGTCTTTTGTTAGCCACAAGTGGGAGATGGGGCACCCTGGCCTCTATTGCTGCTTCTTTTAAAAACCACCCCTAAAGTAAAAGTACGCCAGGCAATGAAAGAAATGTAACCCAGGGGCTGGAGAGATGGCTTAGTGGTTAAGCGCTTGCCTGTGAAGCCTAAGGACCCTGGTTCGAGGCTCGGTTCCCCAGGTCCCACGTTAGCCAGATGCACAAGGGGGCGCACGCATCTGGAGTTCGTTTGCAGAGGCTGGAAGCCCTGGCACGCCCATTCTCTCTCTCTCCCTCTATCTGTCTTTTTCTCTGTGTCTGTCGCTCTCAAATAAATAAATTAATTAAAAAAAAATTTAAAAAAAAATCTTTAAAAAAAAAAAAGAAATGTAACCCAGGCTGGAGAGATGGCTTAACAGTTAAGATGCTTGCCTGCAAAGCCTAAGAACCCAGGTTCAATTCCCCAGTACCCACATATAGCCAGATGAACAAGGTGGTCGCGTATGTCTGGAGTTTATTTGTAGCACCTAGAGCTCTGGAATGCCCATTTTTTTCTCTCTCTCTCCCCTTCTCCCCTCCCTCTTTCTCCCTCTGTCATAAATAATAAATAAATTAAAATTTTTTTAACTTTAAAAAAAAAAGAAATGAAATCCTCTTGGAACAGTCAAAACCTCAAGGCCTGAGGTGGCACCCAAAGGAAGATGAGCTCCTTGTAGGGAGAGCTAGGAGCAGGTACTGAGCACACAGGTGGCGGTACCTGCTCCCAGTACTGACAATGGCTGTGTTAGGTTGGCGGGAGGCAACAGGTTCCCTTCTCTATTTTCTACGTTTAGAGTGCTGGGTTTCTTTTCTTCATTATTTTGATGCTGCAAATGTATATTTAGTACAAAATGTAAATCTGATTATTTCCCTCTTTGCCCTTTTATACCATACTATCAACATTTCAGGAAGCTAAAAGTAGCCACAAAACATCAGAATTACTGACTAGAAGAACTTAGGGTCATTTTAGCAAGCTGACCCCATCCATCTGAGATCATCTTTCAATTTGAAATTTATGACCCTTTCACCCCTCCATTAAGGATGTTCTATTTTAAAACTTGGGGATATTTTAGTTTTTATGTTCATAGCTTCTGCATGTAGTAAAACCATCATCCTAATTCTCCCACTCCTCCATAGACCAGAAAGTCTAGTAGTTAATGAAGGGAAAGAAGAGCTGGGGAGATGGCTTGGTGGTTTAAAAGCACTAGCTGCTCAAACATGGGGCCTGAGAGGATCTGAGACTACTGAAATTCAACTACTCCAGCACCGACCTAAGCAGCTGGGCATGCCCATGCACACACATGTGTAATGTGCAGGGAAGTAGGGTGGAGGGGAGAGAGACCAGAGAATCACCAGGACTTGCTGACCCAGAGCCCTGTGAAAATGGCAGCTGTGGTTTGAGTGAGACTCTGCCTCAAGGAAGAAGGCAGATGAATAGAAAGAAGACGCCTGACATTCTCCTCTGGCCTGTGCATGAGGATGTTGAGGGCATGCACATCTGCACATGCATGTACACACTCTGCACACATCACACCTGCACACTCATGTACACACTGCACGCATCACACCTGCACAAGCACATACACACTGTAACATCACACCTGCACACTCATGTACACACTGCACACATCACACCTGCACACTCATGTACACACTGCACACATCACACCTGCACAAGCACATGCACACTGTAACATCACACCTGCACACTCATGTTCACAAACTGTACACATCACACCTGCACACTCATGTTCACACACTGCACACATCACACCTGCACACTCATGTACACAAACTGTATACATCACACCTGCACACTCATGTACACACTGCACACATCACACCTGCACAAGCACATACACACTGTAACATCACACGTGCACACTCATGTACGCACTCTGCACACATCACACCTGCACATGCACACACTGTAACATCACACCTGCACACTCATGTTCACACACTGCACACATCACACCTGCACACTCATGTACGCACTGCACACATCACACCTGCACACTCATGTATGCACTGCACACATCACACCTGCACACTCATGTATGCACTCTGCACACATCACACCTGCACATGCACATACACACTGTAACATCACACCTGCACACTAATGTACACACTCTGCACACATCACACCTGCACACTCATGTTCACACACTGCACACATCACACCTGCACACTCATGTACGCACTCTGCACACATCACACCTGCACACTCATGTATGCACTCTGCACACATCACATCTGCACAAGCACATACACACTGTAACATCACACCTGCACACTAATGTACTCACTCTGCACACATCACACCTGCACACTCATGTTCACACACTGCACACATCATATCACAAACACATGCCACCAAATTTTTTTTTCTTTTTTTTAAGTTTTAATTTAATTTTTATTAACATTTTCCATGATTATAAAAAAATCCCATGGTAATACCCTCCCTCCCCACCAAATGTTTTTAAAGGCAAACATTTTTATTAACCAAAAAAGTATTTTATTTTGAATAAGCAAAAATGGGCCGGTCATGGTATCATGCCTATAATCTCAGGACTCAGGACCCAGAGGAAAAAATGTGAGTGTGAATTCAAGGCTAGACTGGGCTACATAGTGAGACAGTGTTTCAAAAATTAAACAGAACCAGGCATGGTTGTATATACTGTTGGTCCCAGCACTTGGGAGGCTGAGATAGGAGGATTTCTGTGAGTTTAAGGCCAGCCTGGACGAGAGAGTGAGTTCCAGGCCAGCCTGGGCTAGAGTGAGTCCCTGACTTGAAATAAACAGACAGATCTGGGGAGATGGCTCAGTGGGTAATGTACTTGCCACACAAACATGAGAATCTGAGTCCAGATACCCAAAACCACACAAGAGCTGGACGTGGTTGTGTGTGCCTAGAATGCCAGCCCTGGGAAGCCAAGACAGTAGGATCTCTATGGTTTACTGGCTAGGTGGTCTAACCAAATAAGTGAGCTCCAGACCTAGTGAGACACTGCCTCAGAAAATAAGGTGGAGCGCAGTTAGGGAAGACACCCTATGTTAACCTCTGGCCTCCACGTGCACACATGGCGATCCTCCTCTGATTCCTGAGTGCCGAGATTAAAGTTACATGCCACCAAGCCCTGCTGAACTTGATTTTTAAAAATATATTATACATTAAACACATTATAATAGCATAAACTAGTTTAGGGGTACTGAGACTATGAGGAAACAGCTGATGGGGGTAATGGCCTTTGCTTGCCTCTTCCAGGGTGTGGTGAGACACATTCGGTGGACCCTGCAGGAAATGGAGGCATACATCACGTGCATGGAGAAGGTGATGCGGCGCTACGTGCAGAGGCTGCAGTGGCTGCTGTCTGGTGAGCCTGCCTGCTGCCCTGGAGAGACTGAAGCAGCCCAAGAGGAAGTGAAAGGTTAATTCCAGGCAGCCAGGGTCATTCCTTCAAAGCTGGGCCCTCAAGAACTGTCAGGCCAGGGGGTTACATCAAGAGGCTTGTCTGTGTGCAATATGAGCTCTGGTTCAGAGGTCAGGCAAGGTGCTAGATGACAGGAAGGTGAAATGGAGCCGAGAGAACTTGTGTCTGTCCAGGCCTTCTCCAAGGCCATGCACATGACTGAGGTTTCCTGGTTCTGGCCATGACTGTTGGGATGGGAGCAAACAGTGCACCTGGCTTTACATGAACACTGGGGATTTGGATCTAGGCTGAACCCGTGCTGACAGGCTATGCAAGCAATCACGCTTAACCGCTGATCCATTTCCCCAGCCTCCAGGCCTGGCTCTTTATGTGGGTGCTGGGGATTAGACTGAGAACCTCATACTTGCAGAGCAAACACTCATACGTGCTGAGCCATCTCCCCAGACCTTAAAGCTGCAACCTTGATCTCCCCAAGCTCATATCACTAGCTGCTTCTGTCCTCGACAACTGACCCTTCTAACAACCCCACAGGGCAGTCTCCCAGTGGCAGACGCATGGCCAATGATCAGGCAAGCAATAGGTGTTGCAAGACTTTGTATCTGATAGATGCAGTGAGCAAATCTCTCACCCTTTCCCTCCCTCATCCCCACTCATCTTGGAGCAGGGAGCCGCCGACTGTTTGGCTCCATCTTGGAGAGCAAAGTGTGCATCTTGCTGGACACATCAGGGTCCATAGGCCCCTACCTGCAACAGCTGAAAACGGACCTGGTTCTGCTGATCTGGGAGCAGCTGAGGATGCACTGTGACAGGTAGGAGGTGGGGCTGTGGGGGGGTCAGGAAAGTCAAAGGGCAGTTTCAAGGCTTCCCTGGCCAAGTACACTACCTCATAGTTCCAAAGAGCTAGGAGGGTTAAAAAATGCTCTTCTAGTGCTGGAGAGATGGCTTAGCAATGAAGGCACTTGCCTTCAAAGCCTAAAGACCCATATTCTACTCTCCAGATCCCACATAAGCCAGATGCTCAAAGGTGAGGCAAGTGCAAGATCTCACATGTCCACTAGGTGGCACAAGCACATGGAGTTCGATTATAGTGGCTGAGGCCCACCCTCTGTGTACATGTGTGTGTGTGTCTCTCTCTCTAAAATAAAAATTAAATAAAGGGAAGAGAAAGGAAAGGAGGAGGGTACTTAATAGGTTGATATTGTATATATGTAAGTACAATGATTGTGATGGGGAGGTAATAAGATGGAGAATGGAATTTCAAAGGGGAAAGTGGGGGGGGGGGGAATTACCATGTGATTTTTTTTTTATAATCATGGAAAATGCTAATAAAAATTAAAAAAAATAAATTAAATTAAATTAAAATTAAAAATAAATATTAAATAAATACTCTTCTGCCCAGCATGGTGGCACACACCTTTAATCCCAGCATATGGGAGGCATAGGTAAGAGGATCACTGTGAGTTTGAGGCCACCCTGAGACTATATAGTGAATTCCAGGACAGCCTGGGCTAGAGTGAGTCCCTACTTTGAAAAACAAAAACAAAACAATGCTCTTCTGAAATTTTATTGAGCAAGAAAGAATGCTCTATTTTGCTCTGCTGTGGAAAGAATACAGTTTTAGAATTTTTCTGTGTTTTAGTTTGCCTTGAGACAAAGTCCTGGTTGGAGTTCAATATGTATGCCAGAGTGGCCTCGAACTTGCGGTGATCCCCCTACCTCTGCCGCCAGAATACTATGATTGTAGCCATGTCCCATCACACTCTACTAGTGTAGGAAAAAAACCCCGCAGGGGGTCCCCACGCTCTGCCCGAATAAGGCGACACCCCAAATCACTCACTCACGAGAAGCGGTCTTGATGCAAACTGCAAGAGGATTTTATTCCAAGCGCGCTGGGGCCCACAGTCGTACACCGCACAGGGGTAGAGGACTGCAGAGCCCCGAATGCAGGAATGGGGTAGTTTTTATAGGGTTTCTAACAAAGCCTGTGTATTAGACCAATCATTATTTAATATCAGGAGCCCCTGCAGGGTGTTAGCCAGTCAGTTTGTGCCACCCCACAGTTTCTAAGCCAATTAGTTTACTTTGCTCAAGCCCCTCATGGACCAATCACTCTCTTATGACTATGACCTTGGTGGTCAGCGTTTGCGCAGGTCCTTGGGTGGGAGTAGCAGAGTGTGGTATCAGTCTCCTGTGACCTTGGAGGTCAGCACTTGTGCAATTCCTTAGGTGGGGGTAACAGAGTATGGTATCAGCCTCCTATGACCTTGGTGGTCTGAGGCAGGCTGCTACAGCCTATGGTGCGAGTTACTAAGGCTTACAGTGTAGGCTACTAAGGCTTATGGTGCAGGCTATTTACAGAAACTAAATAAGTGGTTTACTTTATTATTTATTTCCCATCCCTGAGGGCTATCTCATGCCCTTTTACCTAGTTTTATATTAGGAGTGGGCTCTGATATAATGAGAAGAGGGATTCTTTACTTGCTTCCAACAGAGAGTAAAGCCTGGAGTTTGAGGTATGCAGGGAGCCCGCTTAAGCTCCCCTTGGAGCGTGATAGTATTTCTGAGCTTCTGAATTCTTGGGCCTTTCACTAGGAATGCAGATTTTAGAACTCTGTCTTGGGTCTGGGATAGTTACAAGCACAGCAAAAGGATCACCATATGGCCTTGAGTTGTGGCTTTGACTGACGTTGATTATTTATTAGTTTGTTTTTATAGGACCAGAAATTGAACTCAAGGTTCATGCACATTAGACAAGAGCTCTACCATTGAGCAATACTGCCCAGTCCTTCCTTGGTTTTCCTTTTTTTTCGAGGTGGGGTCTTACTCTGACCCAGGTTGCCCTGAAACTCATTCTGTAGTCCCAGGCTAGCCTCAAACTCATGGCGATCTTCCTCTGATTCCTGAGTGCTGATATTAAAGTTATATGCCACCAACCCCTGCTGAACTTGATTTTTAAAAATATATTTGGAAGCTGGGCATGGTGACACACACCTTTGGTGACACACGCCTTTAATCCCAGCACTTAGGAGGCAGAGGTAGGAGGATTGCTGTGAGTCCTAGGCCATCCTGAGACTACAGTGAATTCTAGGCCAGCCTGGGCTAGGGTGACACCCTACCTCAAAAAGAAAAAAATATTTGGGCTGGAGAGATGGCGTAACAGTTGAGGGACTTGCCTGCAAAGCCAAAGGACCCAGATTTGATTGCCCAGGACCCACATAAGCCAATTACACAAGATGGTGCATGTGTCTGGAGTTCATTTGCAGTGGCTAAAGTCCCTGGCACTCCTGCTCTCTCTCTCTCTCTCTCTCTCTTTCTCTCTCTCTCTCCTTTGTCTCTCATGAATAAATAAATAAACACTGAGCTGGAGAGATGGCTTAGAGGTTAAAGTATTTGCCTGCAAAGCCAAAGGACCCATGTAAGCCAGATGTACAAGGGACACATGCATCTGGAGTTTGTTTGTAGTGGCTACAAGCCCTGGCATGCCCATTCTTTCTGTCTCCTCTCCTCTTCTCTCTCTCTCTCTCCTTGCAAATAAAATAAATAAAAAATACTAAAAAAATATTTATTTTACATTTGCAAGGAGATAGAGAGCACTAGAGAGAAAATGGGTATGTCAGGACCTCTTGCCACTCAAAAGAACTCCAGGTGCATGCTCCACTTTGTGCATCTGGCTTTATGTTGGTATTAGAGAGCTAACCTGGGCTGTCCAGCTTTGCAATCAAATGCCTTTAACTGCTGAGTCATCTCCCCAGTCCTCTGGATTTGATTTTTCAAAAATATTTTATTGATTAATTTGAGAGAGAGAGAGAATGAGCACACCAGAACCTCTAGCCACTACAAACAAACTCCAGACACATGGGCCACCACGCGCATCAGGCTTACATGGGTTCTGGGGAACTGAACTTGGGTCCTTAAGCTTTGCAGGCAAATGCCTTAACTGCTAAGCCATCTCTCCAGCCCTGAAGTTGATTTTTTGGTTTTTGTTTTTCGAGGTAGGGTCTCACTCTAGCCCATGCTGACCTGAAATTCACTACGTAGTCTTAGGGTGATCTTGAACTCATGGCAATCCTCCTACCTCTGCCTCCCGAGTGCTGGGATTAAAGGTGTGTGATACCACACCCGGCTCCAGAACTTGACTTTTAATTGCAGAAGTTCTTTCTACCCAGAGGGAGATGGGAGATGCTCCCTCAGGTTAGGACTTGTTCTTGTCTTGAAGTTAATGAGGGTAAACATCCACTGGACACTTTATATATGCACTTCATTTGCATGAGATCACCATTCCTCTCAGCACTCTTGTTCTTATTATTTGGAAAAAGAAACTGTGACAGAGAGGTTAAGTAATTTGTGGCTGGGCAGTACTTAAATCTGTTTTGATGTGCATCGAGTCTACAAGGTGCACCCTTTCCGTGTCAGGTGGCCCACAGTCCTCTCCAAGGGGCCACGGGGCTGGCTGTAGGGGTTCTCAAGGAACAGTCCTCCCGGAAGTGACTTCCTACAATTTTAGTGCAGACTGACCAATTGTTCTAACTAACCCTTCCTTTCTCTCTTCTCTGCTTGCCCCTCTCAATCCTCTCTTTCCTTCTACCCAGCTTTAACCTGCTCAGCTTTGCAGGGGGCCTGCAGCCATGGCGCGACACTCTGGTGGATTCCACAGATGCAGCATGTCACGAGGCTCTGCAGTGGGTGACCCGCCTGCAAGCTCAGGGAAGCACCTCGGTCTTCTCAGCATTACTGGCAAGTGCCTCCATTGGACCTGACCTTGTAGCAGAATGGAAATAGCATCACCTCTAGACTGATATCCTGTCATGCGGGATGTACCATGTGTCACTTCATTTCCTCTTCCCCCAAACCAGATGAGAAAGGGATTCTTGCTCTCTCCTTCAGGTGGAGATGCAGAGGTTCACAGAGGCTCTGGGGCTTGCTTGGGATGAACCCGATGGGAATTAGATCCTCCTAGACCTCAGAAGCTTCTTGAGTCTCTCTCACACTCAAGAGGGATCTCAGTCTTTGTCTTTATGTGTGTGAGAGAGTGCGCACGTGTGTGGAGGGCAGAGGTTATTGGGTATCCCCTTATTCTTTGAGACAGGGTCTCACTGAACCTAGAGCTCACCAATTCAACTGGACTAGCTAGTCAGCAAGCCCTAGGGATCCCTGACCTCAGCCTCCCCAACCCTGGGATCACAGGCACACACCTGGCATGTTTACATGGGTCATGGCATCTGAGCGCAGGTCCTCAGGCGTGCATGGAAACCACTCTACCCACTGAGCCATCTCCTCACACTCAGAATGTTGATCTCAGTGGACAAACGTGTCGCCATCCAGTCAGCAATGTTTTCCTTGGGGACAGCAGTGGCTATGCCACATAGTCAGTTTCTGCCCTTCCTAATAAGCACCCCTTTCCCACGCCTGACACCTGTCTTGTGCTGTCTCAGAAAGCCTTCAGCTTTCACGACGTGCAGGGACTGTACCTCCTGACTGACGGAAAGCCAGACACAAGCTGCAGCCTTGTTCTCAGTGCTGTCCAAAGGCTTTGCAAGGATCGAGATGTGAAGGTGCATACCATCTCCCTGAACTGCACAGACAGGTGGGCAGTGAGACTCTGAACTTCTCCCAGGGCTTTCTGACCTTTCTTGAGAAAACATCTGTGAATATTTATGGGGGGAAGATAGAGAGGAAACATTAGTATAGCACTGTTATTATAAATGAGCACATCCCATAACATATGTTAGTCAAGATACAACACCTTCAAAGTAATCTTTATTATCAGGGCTGGAGTGCAGCTTGGTGTAATGTGACATGTGAAGCCCTGGGTTCAGTCCCCATCAGGAAAAAAAAAAGCTCTATTATTAGCAAACTTAATTACTTACATACTCTGTGTCTAAACTGTACGTTCCTTGACAGTCATGTTTGTGTCTCTTATAGGCCTAACACATAGTAGGCACTGGAGAGCTGCCCAGTAAAGGAATGGGGGCAGAAAGTGTTGGCTATGTGCTTTGAGGGTGTCTATGCTAAATGGTACCAGTGGCCTGGTGACTCTCCATACACTACTTGGGAAAGTACGATTGGCAATGCTAACAGTGGTCTGGTATGATTGGTGATGCTAACAAGGGTCTCGTATGACTGGTGATGCTAACAGTGGTCTTGTATGATCAGTGATATTACAAGTTGTCTAGTATGATCGGTGATGCTAACAGGGGTCTCATATGATCAGTGATAACAAAGGTCTCAAAGGTACAAGCTACAACCCAGTTTCCAGGCCACTTTGGTGTTAAACCTCACATGACGCATGTTCCCCCCATAGTTCTGGGACTCAGCCTGTCTCCCTTAACCTCTGTCAGTCTCTTTCTCTGTGATCCCCACCCAGAGCTGCAGTAGAGTTCCTGAGGAAGCTGGCTTCCCTCACTGGTGGGCGCTACCACTGCCCTGTGGATGAGGACACGCTCAGTGGCATTTGTAGCCTGCTCACTCGAGGCTTCATTGAGGAAAGGGTAGGTCACCAGCTGCTGAATATGTTTGTTAAAGCAGCTTAATTAAATATCAACAGCTGTGGATTCCTTCTAACGGAGATCTCTGCTTCTCTTGTAAGACAAAATGTTGGGCTGGAGAGATGGCTTAGTGGGTAAGGTACTTGCCTGTAAAGCCAAAGGACCTAGGTTCAATTCCCCAGGACCCATGTAAGCCAGATGCACAATGGGGTGCTTGCATCTGAAGTTTGTTTGGAGTGGCTGGAAGCCCTGGTGAGCCCATTCTCTCTCTCTCTCTCTCTCTCTCTCTCTCTCTCTCTCTCTCTCTCAAATAAATAAAGAAAAGTAAGACAAAATGTTGACCTAAAAGAATGTTTCCAGATGGCTGTCTTTCTAAGCCCACCCCTCGAGGTTTAGAAAGATAGTTTGGGGTGCCATTACTAATAGACTATCTTACATGTGTTGCGTGATTCACATTATTTTACATAGACAACCTCTTTAAGGCCTCCTGACCACTCTTGTACCCACTTAGATCAAACAGCCTCAAGGAGTTGAGGAAACTGCCAAAGTCAGAGTGAGCCAGAGCTCAACACACGTTATCCACATGCTTAAGCTGTGGATTTCTGTCTTCCAGGCTCACAGATGTTCAGGTCATCTGTTAGGCAACAGATCTAGTGAAGTGGTAGGTTAGCCATGATATTTTTAAAAAAAATGTAAAGGTTCCAGTGATCCTTATCCCTTTGACAGAAAACTGGTGTGCATGTTTAATTTTGTTCGTTTTGCGATAGTGTTTTGCTGTTCAGCCAGGCTTGATCTCCCAGTCTTCTTGTCTCCACCTCCCAAGTGCTTTGGTGATAAATGTGCCATGGCTCCCAGCTTAACTTTCTCCCTTCCATTCCCTTTCCTTCCCTGCCCTTCTTTTGTCTTCTCTTTCCTTTCTTCCCTCCTTCTCTTTGTTTCCCCACTCTCTTTGTAGAATGGCCTGCATGTGGCTGGGATGCACATGTCTCGAGCATGGGTATGCACATGCGCAGTTCACATATGGAGGTCTTTGGGTGTCAGTCCTCACCTTCGGCCTGGGTGAAGGCAGTCTCTTGTTTACTGTTGCATAAAGCAGGCTAGCTGGCCCACAAGCTTCCAGGAGTTCTCCTATCGCTGCTCCCTATTTTGCGGGGGGGGGGGGAGGTGCCATTGTCATAGGTGCTCACCACTGCATCTGGCTTTGTGTGGGTTTGGGAGACGTGAACATGGGTCATCCCACCCACACAGCAGTGCTATCACCCACTGAGATGTCTGCTTCAGCTCCTCCTCCTTTTTTCTTTTCACTGGGATCAAACCCAAGGCTTGGACAGGCACTGTGGATGAGGACATGGAAGTACACTCCCAGATTCCCAGCCCTTGGTTTTGGTTTTGGTTTTGCTTTGTTTTGAGACAGGAACCAACTATGTAGCTGAGGCTGGCCTTGAACTTCTGCTTCTCTTGCCTCTTCCACCCAGGTGCTGGGATTATTGAGATCATAGTTTACCACCACATTCACCCAGGGATTTATTCATGCTAAGCAAGCACTTTGTTATTGTTGTTTTTCAAGGTAGGGTCTCACTCTAGCCCAAGCTGACCTGGAATTCACTATGGAGTCTCAGGGTGGCCTTGAACTCACAGTGATCCTCCTGCCTCTTCCTCCTGAGTGCTGGGATTAAAGGTGTGCGCCACCACGCCCAGCAAGCACTCTTACCTATTGAGCTATGTACCCAGATCCCCCAGCCCTTGGTTTTTTGAGACAGGATGTCACTACGTAATTCAAGGTGGCTTTGAACCTCCCAGGTAGTTGCAGCCTAAAAGCCACGATCTTCCAGCCTCAGCCTCCTGGGGGCTAGGGTCACAGGCGTGTGCCTGGCCACAGACTTAACACTTTAAGGAATGCACTGTTGTCACTGATAATATTTCCAGGGCAGGGCTGGAGAGATGGCTTAGCGGTTAAGCACTTGCTAGTGAAGCCTAAGGACCCCGGTTCGAGGCTCGGTTCCCCAGGTCCCATGTTAGCCAGATGCACAAGGGGGCCCACGCGTCTGGAGTTCGTTTGCAGAGGCTGGAAGCCCTGGTGCACCCATTCTCTCTCTCTCCCTCTATCTGTCTTTCTCTCTGTGTCTGTCGCTCTCAAATAAAAATAAATTAAAAAAAAATTTTTAAACAAAAAAATAAAAAAATATTTCCAGGGCAGCAGGTTGTCAAATAAGACAACCAATCAGAATTCAGATTCCTCTTTAGTAATGGTTAGTTTTATAGGACATGGTGTAATTTCTGAAGTCTACTGACCTCATGTGAGTCCTTTCTTCAGTTGACTCTTCTAGGGGCAAATGTGACAAACACTACCCAAGTTCTCAGGTTAAACCTTGTTAAGGGAGGGTCTGCAAATGGATGGGGGGGATGTTGCTTGTCAGCTGGTTTTCACCATGGTATTTTTAAAATATTTTATTTATTTATTTATTTATTTGAGAGAGAGAGAGAGAGAATGGTCACACCAGGGCCTCTAGCCACTGCAAATGAACTCCAGACACATGCACTACCTTGTGCATCTGGCTTATGTGGTTCCTGGGGAATTGAACCTGGGTTTTTTTGGCTTTGCAGGCAAGCACCTTAACCTCTAAGTCATCTCTCCAGCCCCATCATGGTTTTTGAAATAGGGTCTCAGGTAGCTCCTACTGCCTTTAGACTTACTATGTAGCTGAGACTGGATTTGAACTCCTGTTTTTCTTGCCTCTAGTCCCCAAGTGCTGTGGTTACAGGTGTGAGCTACCTGCCCAGCTATGCAAATGTCTTTGCATTCAGAGTCTGCTACCAATGTAGGCAAAGCTAGTCATGTAATGGATTGAACTTCACATTCCTTTCCCCTTTCCAAGGATCCCACATTGCCACTGTTTGAAGGAGATGACTTAAGGACACTGGCCCAGGAGATCAACAAAGCTAGAAGCTTCCTTGAGCAAGCCCAGGCTGTCAGGTATGCCTGAAAGATCTTCCATCTGACCTAGAGTGGAGCCACGAAGACTCTACCCCAACCAAGGTAGTGCCCACCCTAGACATGGCACCTTGGCTACAAGGGCTTCTCCCTAAAATCCTTGAAATGTGGGAAACCGTTCCCTCTTTTTTGCATGTGTGTGTGTATGTACTTAGGGTGTGCTCATGTGGGCATGTTCATGGGGGGGATGCATATGTGTATACATGGGTGCATGCATACATTGTGTGTGCACATGTGTGTGAGAGCCAGAGGTTGCCACTTATTTATTTATTTATTTATTTATTTATTTATTTATTTATTTACTTATTTATGAGAGGGAGCAAGAAAGAAAGTGGCAGATAGAGAGAGAGAAAGAATGGGCACACCAGGGCCTTCAGCCACTGCAAACGAACTCCAGACACATGTGCCATCTTGTATATCTGGCTTATGTGGATCCTGGGGAATTGAATCAAAGTCCTTTGACTTTGCAGCCAAGCACCTTAACCACTAAGCCATCTCTGCAGGAGGGCTGGAGAAATGGCTTAGTGGTTAAAGTGCTTGGCTGCAAAGCCAAAGGACCCAAGTGTAATTCCCCAGGATCCACATAAGCCAGGTGCACAAGGTGCTGTATGCATCTGGAGTTCATCTGCAGTAGCTAGAGACCCTGTCACACCTTCTCTTTCTCTTTCTCTTTCTCTTTCTCTTTCTCTTTCTCTTTCTCTTTCTCTTTCTCTTTCTCTCTGTCTCTGTCTCAAATAAAAATGAGCAGGCATGGTGGTGCATGCCTTTAATCCCAGCACTCAGAAAGCAGAGGTAGGAGGATCACCGTGACTTGGAGGCTACCCTAAGACTACATAGCAAACTCCAGGTCAGCCTGAGCTAGAGTGAGACCCTACCTTGAAAAAAAAACAATAAATAAATAAAAGCATTTTATTTATTTGCAAAAAGAGAAAGAGTATGGGTATACCAGGGCCTCTTGCCACTGTAAACAAAATCCAGATGTATGTGCCACTTTGTGCATCTGGTTTACATGGGTACTAGGGAATCAAACCTGGGCAGTCTGGCTTTGCAAACAAGTGCCTTAACCGTTGAGCCATCTCTCCAGCCCAACAAAAATATTTTTTAATAAGAGTGTGGAGGGGGCTGGGGAGATGGCTCAGTAAGTAAAGTGCTTGCCACATGAATGTGAGGACCTGAGTTCAGATCCCCAGCACCCACATGAAAGCTTACTGTGGCATTGTGTGCCTGACATCCCAGAGCTGGGGAGGCAGGGACAGCAGAATTCCTAGTGCTTACTGGCTAGCTAGCCAAATAAATAAGCTCTGTGTTCAGTAAGAGACCTTGTCTCAAAAACTAAGATGGAGAGGGCCAGCAAGATGACTTAATGGTTTAGGCCCTTGCTTGCAAAGGCCCACATTTGCTTCCCAGTACCCTCATAAAGCCAGATAGAGTGGCACATGTATCTGGAGTTCAGTTGCAATGGAAGAAGCGCTGGCATGCCCCTTCTCTCTCTGTTTCGCTCCGCTTGCAAATAAATAAAAAGAAATATTTTTTTAAAAATCCAAGTGTGGTGGTACACACCTTTAATCCCAGCACTCGGGAGGCAGAGATAAGAGGGTCACCATGAGTTCGAGGTCACACTGAGACTACATAGTGAATCCCAGGTCAGCCTGGGCTAGAGTGAAACCCTACCTTGAAAAACCAAAATGTAATTATTTAAATATTTGTGTGCTGGGCATGGTGGCTCATACCTTTAATTCCAGCACTTAGGCACTTGGGAAGCAGAGGTGGGAGGATCACTGTGTGTTCAAGGCCATCCTGAGACTACTTAGCGAATTCCAGATCAGCCTGGGCTAGAATGAGAACTTACCTAAAAAAAAAAAAAAAAAAAAAAAGTTTTTAAATATTTTTGTTAGTATACAAAATAATGGATTTCAGTGTAACATTTCATGGGTACACATCACTGTTCTTTGCTCACAGTCACCTCCCCCACTGTGTGAACTCCTTTTCCCTGTCCGCCGTCTTCCTCTCACTGGTCCCTGTCTGCTTTTATGTCATGCAGTTAACTCTAGATTCCACACGTGAGGGAAAGCATGCTATCCTTCCCCATCCCCTTGCCTTCTCCTCTCCTGGGGAGTCATCTTTTTTCACCTCCTGCCTTCCAGATCCCATCTGCAGAAGAAAAACAACACGGAACCAAACGTCACTCTTTGCTAGACAAGTGTTCTCAGGTAAGGGAAGGAAGGGTCGTTGTATCCGCTGAGTGCCCACTGAGGGCTAGGCATATGCTTTGTTAGGTAGAAAGCTGGCACTGTAGGGAGGGATCAGAAACTATGATTTCTAATCACAAAACCATCCCACATGGAGAACCATGCATGGAGCTTCCTTGGCCTGGAGACAAGCTGTCTGATATGGCAGTTGTGACTGAGATCACCACAATAAACACAATTCTTGGCAGGATGTCCCAGAAGCAGAGGGTGGAAAGGCTCTGTCCTTTGGACATGGGGTGACCTGGGTCTACCTCAGCCTCCTGCCCTGTCCCCCAGCAAGCACACCGCTACAGTCCAGCTGCAAGACTGTCACTGACCGGGAAGCTCTGCATTAAGCCCCCTGCCTGGATGTCCACCTTGCACCCCTGCCTGGTGACTTCTGCTCATCCATCGAGGCACAGCTCCACTGTGAAGATGTCCCTGTGACGCATTCAGAGCTAAAAACCTCCAGACAGATCTGGAAGCTTCTAGCCTTCCTCTGGTAGCATCCTGACCAACCATGTCACAACACTCAGCTCAATTTCCTAACTCCTCCCGATGGTGGCTCCCCACGGAGGCTGCTCTCCTAACGCCTCATGGGTCTCAGAACCTGCCACCTGGAAGACACGTGGAAATCAGTGAACACCCTTTGGAATGTGAGAGCCTAAGGAGAGCAGCCAGAAGAGGTTATTTTTCTGGGGTCTTTCTTATGCCTCCCACCACCACCTTGGTGCATGCCAAGGCAGTCACTGACAGCCCAGCTTGGGACAAGAAACCGCCAGTCTCATCATGGCTCCCCCCTCTGCTACAGACTGATGGAAGCCTACCCCAGGGCCCAGCCCAGAGAGAAGCCTTTGACCCAGCTGCATTGTGTGCACATGTAAGACTTAACTTTTCATTCCTTAATAGAATCAAAATGATTTGAAATGCTTGAAGTGATCATTGAGCTGTGTGTGTGTACATGCATGTGTGTGTAGATTTTTTTTTTCAAGGTAGGCTCTCAGGCTGATCTGGAATTCACTATGTCGTCTCAGGATGGCCTCAACCTCATGGCAATCCTTCTACCTCTGCCTCCCAAGTATTGGGATTAAAGGTGTGTAACACCACACCGGCTCTGTGTGTGTAAATATTGAGTGAGATGAAATTTTATTAAAATACTTACATCAGGGACTGGAGAGATGGCTTAACTGTCAAGGTGCTTGCCTGTGAAGACTAAGGGACCAGATTCAATTCCATAGGACCCACATAAGCCAGATACACAAAGTGGCGCATGTGTCTGGAGTCTATTTGTAGTGGCTGCAGGCCCTGGTGCACCTATTCTCTCTTTCTGCCTCCCTCTCCCTTTTTCTCTCTCTCTCCAATAAATAAATAAAGTATTTTTTAAAATTTTTGTGGGGGTTGGAGAGATGGCTTAGCAGTTAAGGCACTTGCCTGCAAAGCCTAAGGATCCAGGTTTGATTCACCAGGTCTCATGGTGGAGACATATTTGGAGTGTGTTTACAGTGGTTAGAGGTCCTGGCATGCCCATTCTCTCTCTCTCCCTTCCTCTATCTGTCTCTCTCCCTCTGTCTCTAGTAAATTAATTAAAAGATTTATTTTTTGGTTTTTCAAGGTAAGATCTTGCTCTAGCCCAGGCTAACCTGGAATTCACTATGTAGTCTCAGGCTGGCCTCAAACTCATGGCAGTCCTCCTACCTCTGCCTCCCAAGTGCTGAGATTAAATGCATGCACCACCATGCCCAGCAAATTTAAATTTTTTGTTATAAAAAGACTCATATCAGGGACTGGGGAGATGGGTCAGTGGTTGGGACACTTGCCTGCAAAGCCTAATGACCTAAGTTCAATTCTCTGGTACCCACATAAAGCCAGATGCACAGTGGCTCATGCATTTGGAGTTTGTTTGCAATGGCTGGAGGCCCTAGCTTGTTCATTCTCTCTCTTTCTCCTCTTGTCTCTCTTTGCTTGCAAATAAAAAAATTTAAAAAAAAAAAAGACTCATCTCATGGGGCTGGGAAGATCGCCTAGTAGTTAAAGGCACTTAATTCCAAAGCATGCTGCCCCTGGTTCAATTCCCAAGCAACCTACATAAGCTGGATGAAAAAGAGGTATCTGTTTGCAGTAGCAAGAGGTCCTGGCATGTGCATGTGTATGAATACATGCAAATACAGTAAAAAAAAAAAATACACCTGACACTACCTACACAAGACCATCATAACAGAAAGAAAAGATCACGACATCAAAATAAAAGACTGGTTGAGAGGGGGAGGGGATATGATGGAGGATGGAGTTTCAAAGGGGAAAATGGGGGGAGGGAAGGCACTACCATAGGATATTGTTCACAATTATGGAAGTTATCAATAAAAAAATAAATAAATACAACTTGGGCTAGAAAGATGGTTTGATGATTAAGGTGCTTGTCTATGAAGCCTAAAGACTCAGGTTCAATTCTCCAGTACTCACATAAGCCAAATGCACAAGGTGGCGCATATGTCTGTAGTTTGTTTGCAGTGGCTGGAGGCCCTGGCATGC
Source organism: Jaculus jaculus (assembly GCF_020740685.1). Lineage (NCBI taxonomy): Eukaryota > Metazoa > Chordata > Mammalia > Rodentia > Dipodidae > Jaculus > Jaculus jaculus. The sequence goes on along the minus strand of NC_059113.1, from coordinate 59,344,539 downwards.
CCATTCCCTCCCCCAATAATAAATAATTTTTATAAAATAAAAAAGCATATCAGACTATATGAAGAACTTCAATATGAAAGATAAATACCTTTATTGTTTAACAAAACGGACAGACGGCTGGAGAGATGCTTAGCAGTTAAGCACTTGCCTGTGAAGCCTAAGGACCCCAGTTGAAGGCTCGATTCTCCAGGACCCACGTTAGCCAGATGCACAAGGGGGCGCACATGTCTGGAGTTCATTTGTAGTGGCTGGAGGCCCTGGCGTGCCCATTCTCTCTCTATCTGCCTCTTTCTCTGGCTATTGCTCTCAAATTAATAAAAATAAGCAAAAAAAAAAAAATTTTAATGGACAGAGAGGCTAGGAAAATGGCTCTGCTAAAGCCACTTCTTTGCAAAGCCTGCCTGCCTGCTCAGCTTCAGTTTCCCAGCCCCCACATAAAGCCAGATGCAAGGGGCACAACTATCTGTGATCTCAAGTGTTGTAGTTTGAACATATGTCCCCCATCGACCAGGATGTTTTAGTAAATCTTGTCTCCAGCCACCTGACTAGAGGAGGTGTCACTGGGCATGGATCCTGGTGTCCAGCTCTAAGGTGTATTGGGGGGGCGGGGATCTGATTTTCTAGCTCAAAGGGATGCAGAGAGGTTTGAGCTCTGCCGGGGGCCCCTGCTGTTTGCTGTCAGTTTTGTGCCTGTTGCTTTTGGTGTGTGCTGGCTGGCGATGGTCTCTGCCTGGATGATGGAAGCAGCTTCTTCCGCCGCTGATGGACCTCCCCCTGTCTGTAAGCTTGAAATACAGCCCTTCCTTCCTGTGCTGGTTTGATTCAGGTGTCCCCCATAAACTTAGGTGTTCTGAATGCTGGGTTCCCAGCTGATGGAGATTTGGGAATTAATGCTTCCTGGAGGGGGTGTATTGTTGGGGGCAGGCGTATGGGTATCATAGCCAGTGTCCCCATGCCAGTGTTTGGCACACTCTCCTGTTGCTGTGGTCCACCTTGTGTTGGCCAGGGGTTGATGTCCACCCTCTGCTCATGCCGTCATTTTCTCCTGCCATCATGGAGCTTCCCCCTTGAGTCTGTAAGCCACAATAAACCTCTTTTTTCCTACAAGCTGCTCTTGGTTGGGTGACTTCTGCCAGCAATGTGAACCTGACTATAACACTCCCCTAAACTGCCTGGTTTGGATGTTCATCCCAGCAACGTAAAACTGACTCTAACACCATGTTCTCCAACAATGGGAGGCAGAGCCAGGAGAGTCTAAAGCTTGAAGACCAGCTAACCTAACTGTCTGTAGTCTGTTTGCAGTCTGACAATTTGTTTGCACTTGCAAGAGACCCTGTCTCAAAGAAGGTGGAGCACAGACACCTCAAAGTTGTCCTCTGAACCCCACATGTCTGCCATGGCACACACACACACACAAATAAAAATGATTTTTAAAAATGGACAGATACTCAAGCACAAATTAGACAATTAGCATATGAAAAACTGTTCAACAGCTGAGGGTGTTTGTGGTAGGTGCTTGTCTAGCATACACAAGGCCCTGGGGTCAATCTTCAGTGGCCCCTTCACACAATACAACTGCCAGCCATGATTATGATTGTAGCACATGCCTGTGATTCTAGCGCTTGGGAGGTAGAGGCAGTAGAAACAGGAGTCCAAGGCCAGCCTGGGCTACGTGAGACCGTCTCCACAAACCTAACCTCCAGAATCCCTCAAAAAAGAGAAAATGGGGGGCGGAGGGTATTACCATGGCATATTTTTTTTTGGGGGGGGTTTCGAGGTAGGGTCTCACTCTGGTCCAGGCTGACCTGGAATTAACTCTAGTCTCAGGGTGGCCTCGAACTCACGGCGATCCTCCTACCTCTGCCTCCCGAGTGCTGGGATTAAAGGCGTGCGCCACCACGCCCGGCTCCATGGCATATTTTTTATAATCATGGAAAATGTTAATAAAAATTGAGAATAAATAAATAAATAAAGGGGGGAAAAGAGAGAAAATGGGAAGGCACTCAACAGCTTTACTTGTCATGGAATGCAAACTAGGATCGCGAGATGCACACATGCTCACAAGGATGGCTGGAACCAAACCGCTGACTGTGTGGAGACACGGAGCAAGTGACGCTCACATCGCAGGCTGGGCTCAGGGAAAGAGAACATGAGTGGGCTGTACCACTTTGGAAAACAAATTGGCGTGCCAGGCATGGTGGCACATGCCTTTAATTCTGGCACTCAACAGGCTGAGATAGGAGGATCACTGTTAGTTCAAGGCCAGCTTGATCTATAGAGTGAGTTCCAGGTCAGCCTGGGCTAGAGTGATACCCTGCTTCAAAAACAAACAAAAATAAAAACAGAGAGCCAGGCATGGTGGCACACACCTTTAATCTCAGCACTTGGGAGGCAGAGGTAAGAGGAGCACTGTGAGTTCAAGACCACCCTGAGAGTACATAGTGAATTCCAGGTCAGCCTTAGTTAGAGTGAGACCCTACCTCAAAACTCAGGGAAAAAAAAATAGCCAGGTGTGCAGAGGTAGGCGGATCACCATGAATTCAAAGCCACCCTGAGAATACATAGTGAATTACAGGTCATCCTGAGCTAAAGTGAGCCCCTACCTCAAAAAACAAACAAAATTATATATATACAGTGCTCACTTCAGAAGCACATATATTAAAATTGGAACAATACAGAGAAGATTAGCATGGCCCCTGTGCAAGGATGACATGCAAATTCATGAAGTGTTCCATATTTTTTAGAAAAAAAAAACTGCAGGAGTGGTGGCACACACACCTTTAATCCCTGCCCCAAAATTGGCACTTCCTACTAAGGCAAAGCATATGGCAAGTGTATGTCCAGCAGTTCCACTATGCAGGAAGTGGTGACAGACTCAGCAATGTTTTCAATAGCTTTATTTGTAAGAGCCCCAAACTGGATACCACTCAAATATCCATCTGGGCTGGAGAGATGGTTTAGCAGTTAAGGCATTTGCCTGCAAAGCCAAAGGACCCAAGTAAGCCAGATGCACAAGGGAGTGCATGCATCTGGAGTTCGTTTGCAGTGGCTGGAGGCTCTGGTGTGCCCATTCTCTCTCTCTCTCAAATAAATAAATATTTTAAAAAGAGGAAAATCAAGGTGGGCATAGTGGCACATTCCTTTAATCCCAGCACTTGGGAGGCCGGGGTAGGAGAATCACTGTGAGTTCAAGGCCACCCTGAGACGACATAGTGAATTCCAGGTCAGCCTGAGCTGGAGTGAGACCCTACCTTGAGAAACCAAAAAAAAAAAAAAAAAAAAAATATATATATATATATATGTTTATATGAAAGAGAAAAATCAGAATATCCATCCATCCATGCACAATGGGCAAAGAAATTATGACATGTTTGGATATATATTTTTAAATTTTTTTTTCGAGGTAGGCGCTCACTCTAGCCCAGGCTGACCTGACACTCATTCTGTAGTCCCAGGCTGGCCTTGAGTTTACAGCGATCCTTCTACCTTGGCCTCCTGAGTGCTGGAAATAAAGTCATGCTCCACCACACCTGGTTTTTTAAGCTTACTGACAACTTCCATGCATATACACACTATACCATGTACCCCCTCCACTGAGTCTATCCTTTCTTTTTTTTTTTGGTTTTTTGAGGTAGGGTCTCACTCTGGTCCAGGCTGACCTGGAATTAACTCTGTAGTCTCAAGGTGGCCTTGAACTCGTGGCGATCCTCCTACCTCTGCCTCCCGAGTGCTGGGATTAAAGGCGTGCGCCACCACGCCTGGCTTATCCTTTCTTTACAATTAATCCTTGTTCTATTTTTTCCCTTGTTCTATTTTTATTTATTTTTGGTTTTTTGAAGTAGGGTCTCACTCTAGCCCAGGCTAACCTCGAATTCACTATGTAGTCTCAGGGTGGCCTTGAACTCATGGCGGTTGTCTTATCTCTGCCTCCTGAGTGCTGGGATTAAAGGCATGCACCATCATGCCTGGCTTCCCTTGTTCCATTTTAGTGTTAGTTTTCCCCCTCCTTTTTTTAAATAGTTTTTGTTCATTTTTTATTTATTTATTTGAGAGTGACAGACACAGAGAGAAAGACAGATAGAGGGAGAGAGAGAGAATGGGCGCGCCAGGGCTTCCAGCCTCTGCAAACGAACTCCAGATGCGTGCGCCCCCTTGTGCATCTGGCTAACGTGGGACCTGGGGAACCGAGCCTCGAACCGGGGTCCTTAGGCCTCACAGGCAAGCGCTTAACCGCTAAGCCATCTCTCCTGCCCTTTCCCCCCTCCTTTAAGGCAGGTCTTGTGCAGGTAGCATCACCCACTATGAGGTCATGCATGTCACAGTGTGATGTATTTACATAGTGGCAAAGGACACATAAATGGAAAGAGAATGAAGAACAAGCTCAGGATGTAGTTCAGTTGGCAAGGCTCTTGCCTGGCATGCTTGAGGCCCTGTGTTCAATACCCGTATGGAGAGAGAGATGAATGAATAACACCTGCCTTCAACAAGATGCATTAAACTCCCAGACAGTGGTAGCAGACACAAGAGTACATGGTTCAGAATCCCGTTTGTATGAAGTTACATGGAGGTAAAATCCGAATAATGGTTCCCATGAAGATTAGGCTGCTGGAAATGGGCTACAGCTTCATCTGAGTGGAAGTTACACCGGGGTACTGCTCTGACATGGATGGGATTTGAATGTGTCCACCAAGCAATACTTCTGTTGAAACTTGCTATGATGCTCAGGGATGAGCCCTGTGAGAGGTGACTGGGATTGGCTAAGGTCATGAAAGCAGAGCCCCCCCCCCCAATTAATGAACCCTGGAGGCTTTATAAGACAAGCAAGAGAATGCAAAAGAGACACATATACATGCCCTTTCTCTTCTGTGATGTCCTGTGTCATCTCAGGTCTCTGCCAGCTAGAAGGCCATCACCAGATATAGCCTGGTAATGACCTCTAGACTTTGAACAAAACTTAAATGTTTTTCCTCTGTAAGGTTACCCAGCTTCAGACATTTTATTATAACAAAAAATGGAGAATTTATATATATATATATATATATATATATATATATATATATATATATATATTTATTCATCAAGCACACCCAGGAGGCTAAGGTAGAAGGATTGCTGCCAATTTGAGACCAGCCTGGACTACATAGGGAGTTCAAGACCAGCCTGAGATGCAGACATAGCAAACCCACATCTTGGGGAGAAATATCCATCAAACTGGGCTGGAGAGATGGCTCAGCAGTTAAGGCACTTACCTACAAAGTCTAAGGACCCTGGTTTGATTCTCCAGTACCCACATAAACCCAGATGCACACAAGGTGGTACATGTGTCTGGAGTTCATTGCAGTGGCTAGAAGCTCTGGCATGCCCATTCTCTCTCTCTCTCTCTCCACTCCCCCCCTCAAATAAATCAATAAATATTTTCAAAAGCCCATCAAGTAAGGCGGGTATGGTGGTACACGCCTTTAATCCCAGCACTCGGGAGGCAGAGGTAGGAGGATAACTGAGTTTGAGGCCACAATTAGATTACCTAGTGAATTCTAGGTCAGCCTTGGCTAGAGCAAGACTCTACCTTGAAAAAACAAAACAAAAAAAAAAACAAAATCAATCTTTTTTTTTTTTTTTTTTCATGCTAGGGTTTCACTCTAGCCCAGGCTGACTTGGAGTTCACTATGGAGTATCAGGGTGGCCTCGAACTCATGGCAATCCTCCTACCTCTGCCTCCCGAGTGCTGGGATTAAAGGCGTGTGCCACCGCTCCTGGCTCAATCATTTCTTAATATAAATAAATAAATAAAAATGCCATCATTGGGCTGAGAGACTTCTCAGTGGTTAGAGGTGCTTATTTGCAAAGCCTGATGGCCTGGGTTCAATTCCCAGTACCCATGTAAAGCCAAACATACAAAGTGACACATGTCTGGAATTTATTTGCAGTGGCAGGAGGCATTTGTGCATTGATGCGCGAGCTCTTGCTCTCTCTCTCTTAAATAAATAAAATTTTAAGAAAGCAATCAAAGGAACAGATAAAACACTCAGTTTACTGAGATTTGACAAGCTCCCTTGGCCACGCTCTACTGTGCCCAGCGAGACAGCTGTGACCACAGCTCCTGTCACAGTGAATCTCAGTCAGGTTCATCTTGCAAGGTTGACTTCTGGGTCACCAGAAACACAGGGAAAATGCTAGAGATGCCCTAAGCGGGGCATGGTGGCACCTTTAATCCCAGCCCTCCAGTGGCAGAGGTAGGAAGATCACTGTGAGTTCAAGGCCAGCCTGAGACTTCGTAGTGAATTCCAGGTCAGTCTGAGCTAGAGTGAGACCCTACCTCGAAAAACAAAAACAAAAACAAAAACACAAACACAAACAGTGGCTGCAACAACAGGGATGCATCACCTCACAGTCTGGAGGCTGGCAGTCCAAGATCAATATGCCAGCAGAGCCAGGCTCTCCCTGAAGGCAGGAGGAATGACCTGGCCAGGCTCCTCACTTCTAGTAGCTCGTGTGGGATAAGGGGAGATGGGGGGGGGCACCATCTTAATTCTAGTCTTCACATGATGCTCTCCCTTTGGGTGTTGCCGTGGCCACATGGCCCCCTCTCTTTTGGGACACCAGTCATACCAGAGTAGGAGCCTGCATGGCTGGCGAGTGGAAAGCACCCTCTCGGGTTCTGGGAGGAGCCCTGGCGTCTTTTCCCCACGGTCCATTTCACGGGTCCCTCGGAGGCGGGGCCTGCGCGGTTCCTCGCCGAAGGGAAGCTCGGGTCCCCGCAGGCGCCGCCCACCTCGCCCCGCCGGGCGCCGAGACCTGCGAGGAGGCGCCGGGAGCGCAGCGCGCGGAGCCCGGGAGCCCGGCCAGGTGAGCGCGGGCTGGGGAAGGACGGCGAGCGCCCACCAGGGGAGGGGATCCGCTGCCCCCCGTAGGGAGCATGCTCCAGAAGGATGAAGTTCCTGGGGTGGGTCTCAGGTCCTTCCACCAAGCCCTGCTTGGGATCCCCAGGGACCTGCATGTGGACTGAGCCCTTCAACGCTCTTCCCTTCTGCCCCTGCCCCCTCTCCCCCTCGCTAGCCACCTCTCTCGGTCTCACTGTGATCCCAGGCCGGCCCACCGTCTCAGCCTCCCAAGTGCTGGGATTTTAGGCGCACCCCACCATCCTTCCTCTGATCATTCTAGTTCAAGATGCCTCTTCCACCTCCTCCTGCCCCTCTCCCCCTCCTCATATGGGGGCACGACTGTATTTTGTCACAGAGCTTGGGCAATAAAGCAGTGGCGTAGGAGACAGTTCTTGTAACTGTCCAGGGTCCCTGCCCTGCGGTCCACCAGCTAGAGCTTTTCAGTCACTCAACTCAGCAAACGCTTGCTCGTTGGCGTGGCTAGTATGCACCATGTGGAACGGACTTAACCTACCTGTAGCTGCAGGGCCCGACACACAGTAGGTCGACAGTTCACCTCCACTGCTTTTATTCCGATGATAATGACCTGGCTGTTGGTCCAGCCTCCTGCTTAGGTGGGTGGGTATGAAGGACTGACAGTCTGCAGGGGGCTTGGGCAGACCCCGTGATATCAACCAACTGCTGTCTTGGGGCACTGGAGGCAGCACGTGGGGGGCTCCCCGTGCAGAACTTGGGATTCTAACACTTTTCCAGGTGCTAAGCCCTTTGGATACCGTGTGCTTCTTCCTCTTTCTCCAGGAAGCCTTCCCACCTTCCAAGTCAAAAAACACACCTCCCAGTCTGGTGAGGTTCCCCGTGGCATGACTGGCTCTCTCTTCCTCTGGACCCACAGGAAACTGAGGAAGGCTCTGTAAATGTCAGTCATGCAGCAGTTCAAGGCCTGGCTGCCTTCTCTGACTCCCTTGGGATCAGGGGCCACCTGGAGGTTCTCGGGGGCTCTGAGAGGGTCTGAGTCGTTCAGAGGTTTGCTTTACTCAGAGCTCCCTCGGTCTTAGCGGCTCGTGATCTGTGTGTCTTGGGATAACTTGAGAACACTTCTGATTTCTCCGCAGGTGGACACCCTGTGGGCTGCGCACTCTGTGGAGGATGAAGAGCAACCCTGCAGGCGCCTTGCCAGAGGCCTGTCGAGCTGCAGCGCAGGGCCAGAAAAGCTGCCCTGTCTGCCAGGCCTGGGGAGGGGTGTTGGGCTCAGGGTCTGCTTTAGGGTCCGAGTCAGGCCTTGGCTCAGGACCTGGTACTGTTCCAGGGCCTGCTCCAGGCCCCAGTGCTGTTCTGGTTTCTAGGCCTGATGCTGCTCTAGGACTTGGGCCAGGAACTGGGTCAATACCTCAGCCAGAAGCTGGGTCAGTACCTAGGCCAGGAGCTAGGTTGGTACCTGTACTGAGAGCTGAATCAGTACCTGGGTCAGGAGCAGAGTCAGTACCTGCACCAGGAGCTGGAACAGAAACTGAGTCAGTACCTAGACCAGGAGCTAGGTCAGTACCTGCACCAGGAGCTGAGTCAGGACCTAGACCAGGAGCTAAGTCAGTAACTCAGCCAAGGGTTGGATCAGTACTTAGGTCCGGAGCTAAGTCAGTACCTGGGCCAGAGGCTGTACCATTACTTGGGCCAGCACTGGGACCTGGGTCCAGAGAGAGGTCTGAGACTCATTCTAACACCAGTGAATCAGTGACAGCCCCACCACCAGGGCTGCAGCAGAAGACTCAAGTCAAACCCACCCAAGCCCCCAGACAGAAGTTTCTGGTGACAGGAGGAGGAGGCTACCTGGGTTTTAGCCTGGGCTCCAGCCTGGCTAAGAGCGGCACTTCAGTCATCCTGCTTGACCTCCGCAGACCCCAGTGGGCTCTGCCCCCAGGGATTGAATTTATCCAGGTGCAGAGATGGGGGTCTTGGGGGGGGGCGCAGGTGGTGGCAGTCAAGGGGATGGTAGCCGATGGGGAAGCAGAGGCGAAGTTTAAGCTCTCAGGTTCTGGAGCCTGGCTCGGCGCTAACTCTTAACGGGCAGCTGCGCTCACACGGTTCCTCCCTGAGCCTTGGGTCCTCATGTGCAGCCGGGTTCAGTACTTAGGTCCACTTTACAAGGGTTTTGAGAGCATGTGAAATACCCAGCCCAAGTCTAGGCCCAAGAGCTGGAGTGGGGGCCAGCCAGTAACACACCAATGCCCTGGGGACATGCTGTGAACACTGGCCCTCCAGCTGTTGGCCTGGGTTGGGCCAGTTTGCCTGGCATTTTAGCTTCCTGCCCCATCTCTTTCTTCTGTCAGGCGGATGTCCGAGATGAAGAGGCGCTGTACCGCGCCTTTGAAGGAGTGGACTGTGTTTTTCACGTGGCCTCCTATGGCATGTCTGGCGCTGAGAAGGTGAGTAGAGTTCAAGTCCTATCGCTCTTTCTTTCCTCTAGGCATTACCTGGGTTGCTCGCAGCCTGCAGTCAGCATGACACCAAACACTAGTTGCTTTTAATATTTTATTTATGCCGGGCGTGGTGGCGCACACCCTCAATCCCAGCACTCGGGAGGCAGAGGTAGGAGGATCACCATGAGTTTGAGGCCACCCTGAGACTACAGAGTGAATTCTAGGTCAGCTTGGGCTACAGTGAGACCCTACCTCAAAAAACCAAAATAAACAAAAGAAATATTTTATTTATTTATTTGCAAGGAGAGAGAGAATGAATGGGTGCCAGGGCCTCCAACCACTGCAAAGGAACTCCAGATGTGCCCCCTTGTGCATCTGGCTTTACATAGGTAATGGGGAATCAAACTCAGATCATCAGCCATTGCAGGCAAGCACCTTAACTGCTGAGCCATCTCTCCAGCCCCAAATACTAGTTTCGTCACCTTCTAGCTTTGTGACCTTTATGTTAACCTTTATGAGCCTTTCTTTCCTCTCCTGAAAAGGGAGGACTCTACCACTATGAATTAATGCCACAAGCTCTTGAGGGAACAGAATAACGGTATAACACATAGACCATTTGACTCAAGAACTACAACTTATTTGTATGTTTATGCCATGGTTTGTTTTGTTGTTGTTTTTCGAGGTAGGCTCTCACTCTAGTCCAGGCTGACCTGGAATTCACTATGTAATCTCAGGGTGACCTCGAAATCACAGCAACCCCCCTACCTCTGCCTCCCAAGTGCTGGGATTAAGGTATAAGGCGTGTGCCACCACGCCCGCCTTATACCATGGTTTTTAATAATGAAACACTAGGAATATCCCAGCTATTACTATTTCATTTGGGGGAAACTAATAACAGAAATTGTGTTGTATATGAACCATGAAATTCCATGCAGCCATTCAGAGATTGAGGTGACTCAAAGGTCTTGATAATATCCCAGTGTCTAGAGTTCAAAAGCGATATCTTCCTGTTTGCCTCTAAAAAGCTAGGATAGGGGGCTGGAGAGATGGCTTAGCGGTTAAGTGCTTGCCTGTGAAGCCTAAGGACCCCGGTTCGAGGCTCGGTTCCCCAGGTCCCACGTTAGCCAGATGCACAAGGGGGTGCATGCATCTGGAGTTCATTTGCAGAGGCTGGAAGCCCTGGCGCGCCCATTCTCTCTCTCTCTCCCTCTGTCTGTCTTTCTCTCTGTGTCTGTCACTCTCAAATAAATAAATAAATAAATAAAATTAAAAAAAAAAAAAGAAAAACTAGGATAGGGATGGAGAGATAGCTGAGGGGTTGAAGGTGCTTGTTTGCAAAGTCTGAAGCCTGGATTCAATTCCTCAGTACCCACAAAAAGCCAGATGCACAAAGTGGTGCGCACATCTGCAGCTCCTATCAGTGACAAGAGGCGTTGGCACGCCCATGCTCTCCCTCTCTTTGCAAATAAATAAACACTTTCATATTTTATTTTTATTTATTTATTTTAGAGAGAGAGAGAGAGAGAGTGAGTGAGAGAGAGGGAAAGCATGGGCGTGCCAGGGCCTCCAACCACTGCAAACAAACTCCAGACACATACGCCACCTTGTGCGTCTGGCTTATGTGGGTCCTGGGGAATCAAACCTGGGTCCCTTGGCTTTGCAAGCAAGTACCTTAACTGCTGAACCATTTTCTCCAACGCAATAGTTGTTTGTTTTTTTGTTTTTTGGTTTTTTTGTTTGTTTGTTTTTCTGGGCATGGTGGCACACACTTTTTTTTTTTAGATTTTTAAAAAATTTTTTATTTATTTATTTGAGAGTGACAGACACAGAGAGAAAGACAGATAGAGGGAGAGAGAGAGAGAATGAGCGCGCCATGGCTTCCAGCCACTGCAAACGAACTCCAGACGCGTGCACCCCCTTGTGCATCTGGCTAACGTGGGACCCGGGGAACCGAGCCTCGAACCGGGGTCCTTAGGCTTCACAGGCAAGCGCTTAACCACTAAGCCATCTCTCCAGCCCCACACACTTTTAATTCTAGTACTTGGGAGACAGAGGCAGGAGGATCGCTGTGAGTTCAAGGCCAGCCTGGGACTACAGAGTAAGTTCCAGGTCATCCTGGGCTAAAGTAAAACCCTACCATGAAAAATGAAACAAATAGACAAACAAACAAACAAAAAAAAACTAAAATAGGGCTGGAGAGAAGACTCAACGGTTACAGGTGCTTGTTTGCAATGCCTGATAGCCCAGGTTCAATTCCCCAGTTCCCATTGTAAAGCCAGATGCACAAAGTGAGGCATGGATCTGGAGTTTGTTTGCGATGGCAGAGACTCTGGCTCACTCATACTCATTCTATCTCCCTCTTTCTCTGTCTTTCTCAAATAATTTTTTTAAAGCTAGGATAAAGCCAGGCATGGTGGTGTACACCTCTAATCCCAGCACTTGGGAGGCTGAGATCAGAGGATTGCTGTGAGTTCAAGGCCAGCCTAAGACTACATAGGGAATTCCAGGACAATCTGAGCTACGGTGAGACCCTATCTCAAAAACAAAAGCAAAAAAAGAAGAAGAAAAAGAAAAAGAAAGAAAGTGAGATAAAATAAAAATAAGCTAGGCTAATACTTATTTAAACACACAGGTGTATACATTGATATTACACACAGATTCTCTGTACAAACACACAAAACTGTTAGCAGCAGTACCTCTGGGAGAAGAGAGAAAGATCTGGAATCAGGAGTAAGAGGGAACTCTCCTTCACTGGCTATCCTTTTTGCCATTTGAATTTTTAACCTTATTAAAATGAACCATTGCAACAAGAATAAATATGGTTTGAAAATACAGTCTGACACACGTTAGTGGTGTGTTGTAAAGATTAAATGAAATCAGAACTATACTGCTGGCCTTGTCCCTGGCACCGGAGAACCTGTCACCACAGATCAGTTCTGCTTTTCACACCCCAGTGTCATCCCCAGGGCATGCCCAATATTACCACATCCATCTCTCAGATAAAAGAGAATGAGGCATGGGGAGCTAGAGAAGGATTCACCATGCCTTGAGTCATTTGCCTGTGCCAAGCCCTGCATTAGCACTGTCCTGCCCCCCGCTGGTGCCAAGTATCTTTCAGTGAGAATGTTGCCAACCCTGAGCCCTGCCCGTGGCCTCCGCGACCAGGCAGGAGGTAGCACATCACTTCCCACCTCCATCTTGTTTTTTAGCTGCAGAAAGAGCAGATTGAGTCTATAAATGTTGGAGGCACCAAACTAGTGATTAATGGTAGGTGCTCAGAGTGGAGTGTGGCCTGCCCTGTGACCCATCCTCTTCCCTTTCCTGCCACTGACCCAGCTCGGAGGGGTGGGGGGAGGCAGGGCTGGGAAGCAGAGGAGGGACCCTCCTGCCCCACCTGCCTGCCCCAGCGAGGTCTGTGCGTGTCAGCACACCCTGCTTGCGTGCAAGTGTCAGAAATCTCAGTGTGTCTGGAAACTCGGGGAGCTGAGAGGGGCACTCAAGGGTTGGGGTGGGCCATGAGAAAGTCACTGAAGTACCAAATAGAAGATCTCTGTCTGGGTCCCCTGAAGTCCCATTTTTCCCTGATTCTGGAGTGTCTTTTCTGTCCGTCCCACCAAGTGTGCCCTTTCTTCCAAACTGCCTCTGGCAGGGCAGCTCCAGGGGCCAAAACCACACTGGGAGGGAAAGCAGACCTGGCCCCCAGGAGCTGATGAAGCCGGGGCTCCATTTGTACCCCAGGTTGAGGGAAGAAGGCTCTGTGCTCCCAGGCAGCCCTTGGGGTTGGGGATGTGCTGAGGACTGGGCAGAGACCAGTGGCTTTACCCCAGGAGACTCTTGTGGGCTCCCTGCTCACACTTTGGCCTGGGGGGGATGTCTGTCACTGCAGTGTGTGTCCGTCGGCGGGTGCCCAGGCTTGTGTACACCAGCACTGTCAACGTGGCATTTGGAGGAAAGCCCATAGACTGGGGCAACGAGGACTCTGTGCCATACTTCCCCCTGGACAAGGTACTGGCTCCCAGGAGAGGGAGGGGGGTGGCAGGCCCAAGACTCACTGAGGGGTTGGAAGCAGGTTCACATCACAACTGAGGGTGCATCCCAGCAGGAAGGACCTCCAAACTGCATGCCTCAAGCTTCTCATGCCTTCAAAATCAGACAGACCTGGGCTTGACCTCCAACCTGTGTCCTTTTAACCTCTGCAGCCCTATGCAGTGGCCTTGTAGTCCGAGTCTCTGTTTTGTCACCTGGGCATGCATGATGACACCATAGTTGTAGTTCTGTAGTGAGTGGGAAATGAGATAATGCCTGTGAGAACACCACAGGAACACTAAAGAATGACATGGGAAACCGGGCATGGTGGCGTACGCCCTTAATCCCAGCACTCAAGAGGCAGAGGTAGGAGGATTGCTGTGAGTTCAAGGCTACTCTGAGACTACATAGTAAATTCCAGGTCAACCTGGGCTAGAGTAAAACCCTATCTCAAAAAAACAAAAACTAACAAACAACAAAAATTAATAATAATGACATGTGAGTGAGTAGCTCATCCAGTGCTCATCCAACACAGGACAGGCACTGGAGGTTGACACTTGCTTCCTTGGCACAAGCAAGGTATGACCATGGGTCAGGCCAGGTAGGACTGGGCAGGTGCTGCTGATGACGACACTGACTCCTGTCTGGTGGCTGTTCTCCCTGTCCTCTGGCAGCACATGGACCACTACTCCCGAACCAAAGCTATTGCTGACCAGCTGACCCTCACGGCTAATGGGACACCTCTCCTGGGTGAGTGCCACAGGGACCTCCCTGCTCACAACAAGCGTGCGTGATCACTACTGCCTCTCTTAAGCTGGTGTGTCAGCTTTTAGCTGACATCGATCTGAAGCCCAGTGACTTCCCAAGGGACAGCTTCCCCTGGCCTGGGGCCTTCATTCTTCAGAGCATTCTGAGCACCTACTGTGCACCACCTCCAGCAGGGTGCAAGCCAGACAGTCACATCATGTGCGCATGATCTGCCGGGGAAGAGACTTGGTGCGGTCTGGTTGGCGTAGGGTTACTGTGAGGAGGCTTTAGGGAAGGGAGCGCAGCGCGTCAGGGATGCGGGAGCCAGAGCTCTTTGGAAGGGTGGTGCAAATGTGGAGCCTTGAAGCTAACCTGCAATAACGTTCCAGAAAAATGTGCCTCACCTGCCAAGAAGGCAAGAAGCATTATCTCTTCTGGCGATGGAGAAGCAATAATAGGATGTGAACAGTCCCTGCTTGTTGAGTACTTCCTACCTGCCAGGTCCTGTGTACCTGCTAACTTCACTCTTTAAAGCATCCTGCGAGCCGCATCTTGGGTGTCCCTGGCCTTCCCAATGTATTCATGTCACTTCCTTGCCATCACCCTATCTTTACCTGAAATTCAGAAGCTAAAAAGACCCAGACAACTTGGTTTCCTTTTATTATCTAACTGGGCTCAGAGACACAGTCCTATCATCCCAGCTACAGAGGAGGCTGAGGCAGGAGGATCCCAAGTTCAAGGTTTGTTTGGGTCACAGAATGAGGTCAAGGCCAGCCCAAATAAGTTAGCAAGATCCTATGTCCAAAAAGAGGGGCTGGAAGCTGGGCGTGGTGGCGCACACCTTTAATCCCAGCACTCGGGAGACACAGTTAAGAGGATCGCCAAGAGTTCGAGGCCACCCTGAGACTACATAGTGAATTCCAGGTCAGCCTGGACCAGAGTGAGACCCTACCTCAGAAAAAAAAAAAAAAAAGCGGCGCGGGGGCGGGGGGGGGGCGCTGGGATGTGCATGTGCATGCCTTTAATCCCAGCACCGAGGAAGCACAGGTAGGAGGATTGCCTGTGTTTGGGGCCAACCTGGAACTACAGAGTGAGTTCCTGGTCATCCTGGGCTAGAGTGAGACGCTACCTTGAAAACAACAAAACCAAAAGGGGAAAAAAAGGTGGGAGGTCAATGATAAAGCACTAGCCTAGCATGTGCAAGGCCCAATGGCACCAAGGAACAAAAGAAAAAAAGAAAAGAAAGCAAACTAAATTTGGAAGGCAAATGGATTTGGAGAGCAAGAAACACTTGAAATTATTAGCCCAACTTACAGGTGAGGAAAGCGTGATTCACTGGCGTCATTCAAGTTCCCACAGCTCCTGGGTGGGAAAGAGGGACTTGGGCACCATAGCGTGCGTCTTACCCACCGTGCTGCTCTGTAGGCATGGTAGAGCAGGTTCCTGAGTATGGGCACTTTGCCCTAAGATGTCGCCACTCCTGTCACATCCACTTTGTTTCCCTGGGGATTTGATCCCATGCAATTGAAGTACTTTCTCCTCCGGGGCTTCCCCTATCAGGCGCAGACACCTAATCTGTGACTGGGAAGTATTCATACGTGTGTCCACAGCTTTCCATGCTCAGGGGAGTCAGGGAGGCCCTGGGCCGGCCCCACCGTGGTAGCTGCCCAGTGTCCCGCTGGGCACTGTCAGCTGCAACCTGACCTCCCTCCACCATGCCCTCGGGACTGAGAGTTTAAACTTAGCTGGACACTACAGAAAAGCTCACCTGATACCTGCCTTCCAGGAGGCCAGCCATGGTCACCTGGGGTGATCTGCATTCCCTACAACCCAGGCTGGTTCCTGGGACTGTCCCTGTCATTTGACATAGACGGCGCCGATCTGAAGAGCAGTCCTGAGATAGGGTCCCAGCTCAGTGGCAGTCCGTGTCCTCCTCCTGCCTCTGCCAGGGTTGGTTACTATTCTGTCACTCCCATGGTGGCTTAGAACAACAGGAAGTTCTCTTGCCTTCTGGAGGACAGTGGTCAGAACTCCCTCCATAGGCTCTAGAGAAGGCCCTTCTTGGTCTCTTCCACTTCTGGTAGCCCCAAGCCAGTGGCTACAAAACTCCCGCCCCTGCCTCCATTTTTTGTTGTTGTTTTTTGTTTTTTTGTTTTTCAAGGTAGGGTCTCTCTCTGGTCCAGGCTGACCTGGAATTCACTATGTCGTCTCAGGGTGGCCTCGAACTCACAGTGATCCTCCTACCTCTGCCTCCCGAGTGCTGGGATTAAAGGAGTACGCCACCAAGCCTGGCCCTGACTCCATTTTTCCATGGCCTCATCTCTCCGCCTGCTCTCTGTGAATCTCTTTGAAACCTTTGTCATTGGACTGAAACCCAGCCGACAGTCTAGGAAGATCTCAACTTGAGATCCTTAATTATACATATGAAGGCCCTTCTCCCAAACAAAATCACTCACAGGTTCTGGAATGTGGGCATATTTCTGGGGGTCCACTACACCTGGCCTCATTATGAAGGGACAGAATTGAGAGATATAGCCATTGGAATGTTTGGTTGTAACGAGGAGACACTGGTCCTGGGATATATAACGTAGTATCTGGAAGACAGATTTGTACAAATATGACTACCACACTTAGAAAGGATGGAGTCAGGCAGCTTGAGAGACAGATGACAAGAGCTGATGGCCAGTGTTCTTGGGGTGAGTCTTCTCCTAGGATTTGGTGTCCCAGTATCACTGATGTTCAGAGTCACTACCAGGTGAGAACAGCCTAACAGCATCACCTGTACAGACTTCTGCCAAAGACTGGGCCTCCCATACTAGATAAGGAGCGGGAGGTGTAGCTAGCCTTGGCTCCCATGCCTATGAGCTGCTCTTTCAGACTCCTGACCACCCTCCCCTGCGTCCTAGGAGGAGGCATCCTTCGCACCTGTGTGCTGCGACCTCCCGGGATCTACGGCCCCGAAGAGCAGAGGCACTTACCCCGGGTGGCGGTATGTCATCCCAGCCTTCTGGAGAGCAAAGCAGAGGGAGCCAGACTGCTGTGCGCATTGATCGGGCCCTCACAGCCCTCCTTTACCATGTCTGTCTGGGGACAGTGTTCCCAGCCTGAGACCCTCCATGCTAGGAGATGTCCCTGCCCCCAGCCGGTCCCCTTAGCAGCCTGGTCATAACTGTCCGTGTGTGCTGGCCAAGCCTGCCCACTGAGGAGGGGACAGGGAACTGTCACTCTCATTTGGCTCCCTGTAGGGTGGTGGTTCATCTCAGGCTACCGTTGAAGGGTCTTTATGCTAGAAAATTCTAGAAGAAGCTGGATGCTACAAATATAGGTACAAGGGCCTCTAGGCCCTATCTTTAGAAACCCATCAGACAGAACAGTCACATTTTTAGTGTGGGAGGGCTGGGTAGAAGGACACCAGGGCCAGGCAGGGGGTGCCAAAGACGACTCTGGGGAGGAGAAAGAGTGGTTCAGCCAAGTAGGCCAAACAGAGGAGGCAGCGTAGACCCAAACCTAGAAGTGAGACAGGGCTCGATCAGTGCAGGAAGCAGCAAGACGTCCCTGTGAAGCATCTGGTGTGTGAGCGCAAGGCCATGGGGAGCCCTGGGACGTTTTCAGCCGATTCAAACAGTCCTCTGCTGGGGCCTCAAAGCTGATGGTTCTCACAGGGGTAAGGGGCAGCTGCAATGACTCCTCCACGCATTCAGTTATTCATTCAGCAAATGCCTACTGAATTCCTACTGTGTGCTCAGCGCTAGTCTAGTCTGCGGACAGATCAGTGGACAAAGCACGCGGTCCCTCCTTTTGTGAGGTGTCTTATTTTCACACAAAGAGATAGATTAAACAATAGGCATATTGGATCTGAAGGCATATTGGAAGGTGCCAGGCACAGTGGTGGGAAAAAAAATGGAGTGGGGTGAGAGAACTGGAGAGCTGGGGAAGGCCCTTGGAGAAGGCTGGGTTTTGAGCACCCAAGGGAAAAGATGGCCTCGCTCTCAAAAACAAAATAAAAGCCGGGCGTGGTGGTGCATGCCTTTAATCCCAGCACTCGGGAGGCAGAGGTAGGAGGATCACTGTGAGTTCAAGGCCACCCTGAGACTCCATAGTGAATTCCAGGTCAGCCTGGGCTAAAGCGAAACCCTACCTCAATAAATAAATAAATAAATAAAACAAAATAAAAAATAGATACATAGCTGGGCTTGGTGGCACATGCCTTTAATACCAGCACCTGAACTCGGGAGGCAGAGGTAGGAGGATCACCGTGAATTGGAGGCCACCCTGAGACTACACAGTAAATTCTAAGTTAGCCTGGGCTAGAATGAGACCCTACCTTGAAAACCCAAAAATAAATAAAATAAAATAAATATGGGGCATCGGGTTTGGCGGATGGTTTGAATGGGAGGTGTGAGAGCAGTGGGAAGGTCAGAGGTGGTCCAAGGTTGACTGTGAGACAAGCAGGTGGTGATGACTGGAGGTCCCTGGACACAGGAGTCAGGGATCTTGCCTGGCGCTGGACACGTGGGCGCTGTGAGCAGGTACATGGAGTGAAAAACCACCAGCTGAGCCCACCTCTGTTGCCCCTGCCCTGCACCAGAACCACATTAAGAAGAGACTGTTCATGTTCCGATTCGGGGACCACGGGATGCGGATGAACTGGGTCCACGTCCAGAATCTGGTGCAGGCACATGTGCTGGCCGCTGAGGCCCTTACTGCAGCCAAAGGCTATGTGGCCGTGAGTGTCCTGCGACCCTGCAGCTCGTAGGCAGGGGCCCCGCCCTAGAGGAGTCCCAGGGATGCTGGGATGGGCTCCTCATAGAGCATCAATGGCTCTTGGCTGATCTTAGTTGCAAAATAAGAACTGCACATAGAGTATTGTGTTTAATCTTCACAATGACAAGGGAAGGCCATTATTTTCCTCCCGCTCCTCAGATGAAGCAGCTAAGGTCCAGAGACGTTGAGTGACCTCACCAGAGTCCCACAGCTTGTCAGTGTGGTGGCCCCAGCATTCACAGGGAGTAGCACAGGTCTGTCCTCAGACCTGGGAGCTACTCAAGAAAACGAGGGAACTGAAGCAGCAACAGGGAGCCATCCCCAAGGGTGGGGTCAGACTGGGAGGCAAACAACCGACTGACCCCCTTCCCTCACGTCCCCCTCAGAGTGGACAAGCATACTACATCAACGACGGGGACAACGTCAACCTCTTTGAGTGGATAGCTCCACTGGTAAGTGTCCACACCCCCGACCCCAGTGAGAATCCTGCCTTCCTTCTCATCCTTTCCTACATCCAAAACCCCAACTTTCACATTAGAAACCAACTCTGAGGCTGGAGAGATGGCTTAGAGATTAAGGCACTTACCTGCTAAACCACAGGACCTGGGTTCGATTTCCCAGGATCCACATGAGCCAGATGCCAAGGTGGCACATGTGTCCTGGCATGCCCATTCTCTCTCTCTCTCAAATAAATAAATCAAAATAAAATATTAAAACAACAACAAAAACCCACAATAGCTGGGCGTGGTGGTGCACGCCTTTAATCCCAGCACTTGGGAGACAGAGGTAGGAGGATCACTGTGAGTTCAAGGCCAGCCTGAGACTCCATAGTGAGTTCTAGGTCAGCCTGGGCTAGAGTGAGACCCTACCTCAAAAAAAAAAAAAAAAAAAAAAAAAAGAACAATGGGTCCTCATCCTCAGAAAACAAAACAAACCTGCCCGTTAGCTGTCACAGCCCTGTACTTGACGCACCTCACCTTGGCTCTCACACCACCCCCACCTCCAGCTAGTCACAACTCTATAGATTTGCCTATTCTGGGTGTTTCACATATACAGACTCATAGGATTTGTCATCCTGTTTTTCGATTTTTCCAGGTAGGGTCTCAGTGTAGCCCAGGCTGACCTGGAATGCACCATATAGTCCCAGGCTGGGCTCAGACTCACAGAGACCCTCCTACCTCTGCCTCCAGAGTACAGAGATTAAAGGTGTGTGACACCACACCCAGCTCATGATCTTTTACATGGTTCCTTTGCCTTAGCTTTCAAGGTTCATCCATGTTGTGGCATAAGTCATGTCAAGACTTCATCCTTTTTTATGGCTAGAAAATCCAGTCTATGGATTTACCACATGTTGTCATATCTATTCATCAGTTGATGGAGATTTGGGATTCTCCCCTTTTGAGCTATTATGAATAATACCACAGGGAACACTCATGTGCACATTTTTGTGTGGATGTGTGTTTTTGCTGTATTACACGATAACCTCTCACTGAGGCACTTTTCCAGGGTGGTTGTTGGTTCTGCCTCTCCCTAGCACAGGGAGGGGACTGTGGCCTCTTCCCATCCTGCCTGCCCCCGCTAGTCCCTCTTCTTGATCTAGAGAGAGTTCCATTCATTCTGTGCCAACCTGCCTCTTCTTGCATCTCCTTCTACCCCACACACTTGCTGGGTTTTATTTATTCATTTTTCTTTTTTTTTAATTTTTGTTCATTTTTAGTTATTTATTTGAGAGTGACACAGAGAGAAAGAGGCAGAGAGAGAGAGAGAGAGAGAGAGAGAGAGAGAGAGAGAGAGGCAGGCCTCCAGCCACTGCAAACGAACTCTAGACGCGTGCGCCCCCTTGTGCATCTGGCTAATGTGGGTCCTGGAGAATCGAGCCTCGAACCAGGGTCCTCAGGCTTCACAGGCAAGCGTTTAACTGCTAAGCCATCTCTCCAGCCCTATTCATTTTTCTTTGATAGCAGAAAATCTCAATTCTAGGGGGAAAATATACTATTCTACTCAAGTGCCTGGGAGCATCTTTATAACTAGGCAGATATAGTAACAACAATTTTGAAAGATCCCAGGTTAGAAACCCACCATACAAATTTAATTCCTGCTTGAGTTGCCCTGGCCAAAGAGTGAATTTTATATCTAGACTGATACAGGCTTGGGGCTTGTTCAAGGTCTGCCCTTAGGGCCAGTGGGGGTCCTCTGCCAGGTTGGGTACAGGGAGCAGCTGATCTTTCCACACCAGTCCCTGAACAACCTGTTCTCATCTCAGGCCATGTTCCCTTGCAGTTTGAGAAGCTGGGATACAGGCAGCCCTGGATCCAGGTGCCGACCTCCTTGGTTTATGTGACAGGTGAGAGTTTACTGAAGCCCTCCCCCCATGTGGCCCGTGTGCACACAGGCATGCATGCTTCGCCTCACTGTTTGGGCCAGGGGAGGCCAGAAAGGCATCCAAAGGGTATAGAATTAGAACTTCTTTGTTTTAATTTTTCATTTATTTGAGACCCAGAGAGAGAGAAACAGAGACAGAGACAGTGAGAATGGGCACACCAGGACCTCTAGCCACCATAAACAAAGTCCATGCATGCATCTGGCTTACATGGCACCTGGAGACTATAACCTGGGTCTACCTTAGGCTTTGCAGGCAAGCACCTCAACCACTCCAGACCATTTTTTAAAAATATTTTTATTTATTTATTTATTAGACAGAGGAAGGAGAGAGAATGTGTGCACAAGGACCTCCAGCCACTACAAATGAACTCTAGTTGCATGTGCCCCCTTGTACATCTGGTTAACGTGGGTCCTAGGGAGTCAAATCTGGGTCCTTTGGCTTTGCGGGCAAACACCTTAACCTCTAAACCATCCCTCCAGCCCTTTGTTTGATTTTTTTATTTTTATTTTTTTGTTTATTTATTTGAGAGCTATAGAGAGAGGGAGGGAGAGAAGAATGGGCACACCAGGGCCTCCAGCCACTGCAAACAAACTCCAGATGCGTGCACCACCTTGTGCATCTGGCATATGTGGGTACTGGGGAACCGAGCCTTGAACCGGGGTCCTTAGGCTTCACAGGCAAGTGCTTAACAGCTAAGCCATCTCTACAGCCCCCTTTGTTTGATGTTTTCGTGGTAGGGTCTCACTCTAGCCCAGGCTGACCAGGAATTCACTATGCATTCTCAGGGTGGCCTTGAACTCATGGCGATCTTTCTACATCAGCCTCCCAAGTGCTAGGATTAAAGGAGTGCACCACCACGCCTGGATTAAAATCTTTTTTAAATTTATCCTATTTATGAGAGAGAAAGAATTGAGGCACCAGGGCGTCTAGCCACTGCAATTGAACTCCAGATGCATGTGCCATCTTGTGCGCATGTGCAACCTGTGCATCTGGCTTAGGTGGGTTCTGGGGAGCTGAACCTGTCCTTAGGCTTTGCAGGCAATCTCCTTAACTGCTGAACCATCTCTCCAGCCCCTTGAAATCTTTTCTAAAAAATATTTTATCGTTTATTTACAAGCAGAGAGAGGAGAAAATAGGTATGCAGGGCCTCTTGCCATTGCAAACAAACTCCGGACACATTCACCACTTTATGCAACTGGCTTTACATGGATACTGGGGAACTGAACCCAGGCCATCAGGCTTCACAAGCAAGTCCTCTCTCCAGTTCCTCTATTATTTTTTATTTATTTGTTTATTTTCAAGAAAAGAGAGAGAGGGGAGAGATAGACAGAGAGAATGAGAGTGCCAGTAGCCACTGAAATGAACTGCAGATACATGCCGCTTTGTGTATCTGGCTTTATGTGGGTTCTGGGGAATCGAACTGCAGTCGTTAGGCTTTGCAGGCAAGTGCCTTAACCACTGAGCAATCTCTCCAGTGCCCTTTATTATAATCTTTTTTGTTTTTTTGAGAGCGAGAAAGAGGCAGAGAGATAGAGTGAGAATGGGTGCTCCAAGGCCTCTAGTCACTGCAAACGAACTCTAGATGCATGCACCACCTTGTGTACCTGGCTTTCATGGAGCCTGGGGAATCGAACCTGGGTCCCTTAGGCTTCACAGGCAGATAGCTTAACTGCTAAGCCATCTCTCCATTCCGCTTCATTATAATCTTAATAGTGATCCTATTAATCTTTAGACATTATGTGATTTTATCTCCTCTCATTTAAAGTTGATCCACTTTCAGATAGTCCTAAGACAACCTAACTCTATCTCTCTGGGTCCCCTTTGATCATCCTCCACAGGCTGAAAGTTAGCATGAGTAGATCCCTAAAAACCATCCGTGCTCTGCTTCATCCTGAAGCAGCTAGATCTAGTCAATGCCCATCTTCTAAATTAATTTACAGCCTCAATTCCCCCAGGGGGATGACAGGTGGCTAGTCAGGCATTAGGCTTGGAGGTCACTGAAGGACAGACTCAACGTCCTTTTTCCCTGGCAAATTAGAAAGGGAAGCATCATTCCTCCTTAGGATTTAAAATACCATATGGTCCTTTGTTTGCAAAACTGGGGAGATGGCTCAGTGGCTAAGGGTGCTTGCTTGCAAAGCTACTAGCCTGGGTTCAATTCCCCAGGACCCCCCTAAAGCCAGATGCACAAAGTAGTGCATAGATCTGGAGTTCATTTGAAGAAGCAAGGCTCTCGTGTGCTATAATCTCTCTCTCTCTCTCTCTCTCTCTCTGCTTGCAAATAAATAAATAAACATTAAAAAATAAAAAGCTGAAAAAAATAAATAAAATAAAAAGCTGAAGCCAGGCGTGGTGACGCATGCCTTTAAAAAGCTGGACATAGTGGTGCATGCCTTTAGTCTCAACATTTGGGAGGCAGAGGTGGGAGGATCGCCCTGAGTTCCAGGCCATCCTGGGACTACATAGTGAATTCCTGGTCAGTCTGGGCTAGAGCAAGACCCTCCCTTTAAAAAAAAAAAAAAAAAAAAAAAAGCATAGCTTTTCTTTTTTCCTCTCTTTCTCCTCTGGATGCTGGCTAAAATCCTAAGCATGATTGTCCTGACACTTTGGGGCTTTTCCATTCAAAAAATCCCCAAGGTAAGACCAGGCGTTGTGGTGCACACTTTTAATCCCAGCACTGGGGAGGCAGAGGTAGGAGGATCACCATGAGTTCGAGGCCACCCTGAGACTACATAGTGGATTCTAGGTCAGCCTGGGCTAGCTTGAAACAAACAAACAAACAAACAAAAACCCCAAGGGACTGGAAGATGGTTTAGCTGTTAGGGCATTTGCCTGAGAAGCCTAAGAACATGAGTTCAATTCCCCAGGACCCACATAAGCCAAATGCACAAGGTGGCGCATGCATCTGGAGTTTGTTTGCAGTGGCTAGAGGCCCTGGCGTGCCCATTCTCTCCCCAACCCTCTCTCTCTCTCTACCTTTCTCTCTCTCAAATAAATAAATAATTTTTTCAAGAACAAATCCCCAGTGATGTCAGGACCAGCAGGAAGGGGTGCAAACTGGCGTTTCCTAAGGTGAACCAGCATGTAGCCCAGGGCGAGAAGCACAAGTGAGTTTAGCAAGACAGGAGAGAGCGGGCCGCGGTGGTCACGCCCGCGGTGCAGCACTGGGAGGGGAGACAGGAGGGTGGAGAGTTCAAGGCCAGACTGGAGCCACATATCAAATTCTGGAGCCACACACAGACAGAGAGAAAAAGCAGAGATTTAAGTATTGTCAGATTCATTTGAAAACTTCTGCCCTGTAATATAAAGTTACTTATGATATACTGACATATCTCCCAGATAACAAGGTACACGTACGTGTGAGTGCTGCTTACTTAAAGAAACCCATTGCCTTGCAAAGGGGACCCTAGCAAAGTAAGCATTGCCCCCGGTAGATGTGTCCCAGGGTCCCTGGCATTGGCGAAGAGCCAGGGCCCCTTCACCTCTTTCTCCCCACAGCCGCCGTGTCGGAGTACCTTCATCTGGCCCTGAGGCCCCTCTGCAGCATTCCACCTCTGCTCACCCCCAGTGAGGTAGGTGGAGCCCCAGGCCCTGCACTTCCTTCCCTCTCCACACCCCCCACTGCCGTGGCCCTGTCACTGGGTAACTTCCATGAGGTCCCAGAGCTGATCACCTGGACCCAAAGCCCCCGCACGGTCTGGAGTTCCTTTGCAGGGGCTGGGTGCCCTGGTGCGCCCATTCTCTTTCCCTCCCTTACCATCTCCCTGCTTCTCTCTCTCTTTCTCTGATCCTGGTGTGACTGAAAGTATTTGTTGATTCTGCAAATTCTGAAGGGGAAGGACAAACTGCCCACTGGAAGTTGCACCTGGAATCTGTACTAGATTACCAGCTTCTTCTTTTATAGCTGTAGGCGTGGCTGGCAAAACCTCCCATCGGTTTGGTGCTCCTAACTGTGCAGAAGCCAAATCACCGGTCGCTCCGGCGGCGGCGGCCCCAGCTGCGGTGGCCGCCTCGTCGTCGTCGTCGCCCGGCTGAGCATCCTACCCCCGATGGGCGGGTTCGGAGAAGGAGGGGAGACCCGGAGAGCGGGGGCGGTTAGGGCCCGGCGGCTTGCGCAGAAAGTGCGGCTCCGGGCGGCCCGCGCTCCCCTCCGCCGCCTCCTCTTCCTCGGCTCTCCTCGCGCTCTCCCGCGCTGGGGCCTGGCGGCGGAGGACCGCTATAGCTCAGGGTGGCCTCGAACTCACGGTGATCCTCCTACCTCTGCCTTCCAAGTACCGGGATTAAAGGCGCGCCACCTCGCCCGGCCCTGTTTAGGTTTAAATGTATGTGAAGGACCTTGATTGGTTGGTGGGTCAGGAAAAAAAAAAAAAAAAGACTCAGAATGCTAGAAGTAATTTAGGGAAAAGGATCTAAAGGAAAACCAGATCCTTCTTTACAGGTTCAGGGACATTTCCCACTTTTAGCCAAGAAAAAAGAAACAAACTGCTCACCTTTGGGGGCCCTACTACCTTAAACTACCTATCCAATTTCTCTCACCCAAAGTCATCCTCTGACGTCCACATACATGCAACATACACACACACACACACACACACACAGTACTAATTTGGAGGGGAGGGGTTCTTTTCAAGATAGGGTATCAAGAGCCCAGGCTGACCTGGCACTCACTCACTCTGTACTCCCAGGCTGGCCTTGAACTCACAGTGATCCTTGTACCTGTGCCTCCTGAGCGCTGGAATTAAAGGCATGCGCCACCACGCCCTGCTTAAGTACCTTCAGTGTTAGTCCATTTACACTGTGTTGTAAATTGTAGATGTGTTGTCAAGCCCCAGTACAGGAATGGAGATAAAATGCACAGTGACGTTACCTACCAGAATCACTAGCTTAAGTGTTGTTGTTGGGATTTGAACCTATACTTAAAGCTTAACCCCTAGTGTGTGAAGCGTACGGACAATCAAACCAATGCAAAATAGCGGCCAAAGTGCTGCAGAGTCATTAGCCATCTCTGTAAATTGTGGATTTCCTTGTTTTGCCTTGGGGCAAAGAAGCTGAGAAGTTTTGAGGCTGTGGCTCAGGCGCCCTCTTCTGGTCAGTCTATGACACGCCAATCACCCCTCCAATCTGATTATAGATTTCCATGCATCAGTTTACTGAGCACCTACTGTGTGCCAGGCACTAGTTTGAACACTGTAGGTAAGAAGACAGTCCTTAGCTTGGGAAACTCATGGTTCAAAGAGGGAGATATCTCAGACACCAGGAAATTCAACACATGGTAACAAGAGCTACTCTGTGGATGCTCTGAGGAACTTCCCAGCATGCAGGAGCCAGGCTGAGGACGTCTGGGAGGAGGCCACAATCGAGTCTGAACTTCAAGGGCACTGTATCAGGATCTGCTTGCCTAGTTCATAGCCGGTTCTCCATGAAATAGTTGTTCAATTCTTTTTGAAATATTAAATAAGCCAGCTGGAGCAAACTTACTCACACATTCCTAAAAGCCTGCACTCAATATTTGGGGCAAAAGGAGACAAAAACTGGCCTCTCTCCCTCCCCCAATGAAGTATCCAGGACCAGGGATTTGACCCCAGGGGCCTGTCAGTGTTGTGAGAAAGTCGTGCAGCTGCTGTCCAGCAGAGTAACAGGACAGAAGTAAATGAGTCAGGTGGCATCTCCAGGCTCCAGCACAGCAGAGAAGACCATGGTCTAGTAAATAGGCAAGTCACTCTCTGACGTTCAACTTCCAGGTGTGCAAAGAGGAAACAGTGCCACCTCAGAGGGCTAAATGAAAAAAAGTGTATAAAGGGTTTAGCTCACGCCAAACAGAATACACATTACCTAGTTGTTAGCTGTCATGTATTTTACCCTTGAAGCAGGTGGGTCTCTGGCCAATTGGCAGCGAGGAAAACGTAGCTCAGAACTTGGAAAGTAACCACTTGTGCATAATTGAATTCCTCGCATAGGGACTCAGTTAATCAGCCAGGAGGGTGTGAAAGCTGCCCCCGAGGCCCACCCTGCGGGATGGTCTGGGCTGGAGACAAGAAACCAACGTCATTCCTTGGAGACGTTTGCCTGAGAAGCCACACGGCAGCTACAGGCAGGAGGCATTTGGCCCCTCCTTGCTGATATCCAAGAATTCATCGCAGGCCCAGCACAGGCATCCTGGAAGCAGTGCCCTCCAAGGAAACAGTTGTTAGAGAGGAATTCCCCCCCCCCCATCAGGGCATCACAGGAACAAGATGCAGCTGCCGATAGTTTTAAATCCCTGTGTGATGGAGGAGCCATCTCTGTCCTCCCTTTCTGTCCATCTGCAGCAGAGGATGCTCGCTCCTCCCACTAGCCCAACCCTTGGCTGTCCCTCCTCTCCCGCAGGTGCTCAGCATGACCGTGACGCACACCTTCCAGATCGCCAAGGCCCGCGCCCAGCTGGGCTACGCGCCTGACAAGTTCAGCTTTGCGGACGCGGTGGAAGGATACGTGCAGTCCACGACTCCGACCACGCAGCCCCGGGGCTCCACGGCCCGGACGCTCCTGCGGCTGCTGCTCGTGCTGCTGCTCTGCGCAGGACTGCTCGGCCTGGCCCTGCACCTCCTCGGCGGACACCCACGGCCGGCGCCGGTGCAGCACCTCTGACCCCCTCACCGGCCCCCCACCGGCTTCACTCTAGCGGGGCCGGGAGGTTAGGCAAGCCTCTGCGTCCTGACCCCGCCCCTGAGTCCTGATTACATTCCCACCTCTGCACCCTGACCCCACCCCCGAGTCCTGACCCCGCCCCTGAGGCTTGCCCACGCCCCACCTCTGCGTCTTGACCCCGCCCCTGAATCCTGATTACATTCCCACCTCTGCGCCCTGACCCCGCCCCTGAGTCCTGACCATGTCCCCACCTCTGCGCCCTGACCCCGCCCCTGAGTCCTGACCACGTCCCCAACTCTGCGCCCTGACCCCGCCCTGACTCCTGACCACGTCCCCACTTCTGCACCCTGACTCCGCCCCTGAGTCCTAACCACGTCTCCACCTCTGCACCTGACCCCGCCCCTGAGTCCTGACCATGTCCCCATCTGCACCCTGACCCCGCCCCTGAGTCCTGACCACGTCTCCACCTCTGCACCCTGACCCCGCCCCTGAGTCCTGGCCACGTCCCCACCTGGGCCCTGACCCCGGCCCTGAGTCCTGACCATGTCCCCACCCGCGCCCTGACCCCGGCCCTGACTCCTGACCAGGTCCCCATCTGCGCCCTGACCCCGGCCCTGACTCCTGACCAGGTCCCCACCCGCGCCCTGACCCCGGCCCTGAGTCCTGACCACGTCCCCACCTCTGCACCTGACCCCGGCCCTGAGTCCTGACCACATCCCCACCTCTGCACCCTGACCCCGCCCCTGAGTCCTGAGCACGTCCCCACCTCTGCACCCTGACCCCGCCCCTGAGTCCGGACCACGACCCCACCCCTGCGCCCTGACCCCGCCCCTGAGTCCTGATCACGTCCCCACCTCTGCACCTGACCCCGCCCCTGAGTCCTGACCACGTCCCCACTTCTGCACCCTGACTCCGCCCCTGAGTCCTGACCACGTCCCCACCCCTGCGCCCTGACCCCGCCCACGAGTCCTGGTCACGCCCACACCTCACACTTGGGTCTTCAACCAACCAGGCTCCGCGGTCCGCGTGGGCGCACACCTGGGCTTCCCGGCCCCGCCTGATCACTCTCTAGCCCGGGTCTCGCTCTCGCCGCCAGCCCCGCCCCTAGTCTCGGCCGGACCGTCCCTCCACCTCCGAGCCCTGGTCCCGCCTCTCGCTCCAGCCCCGGGCTCGGCGAGGTGCCAGGAGGCCCAGCATCACATTCCCCCTTCGCCTGCCTCCTCGACCCTCTCCCCGGGGCCGGTCCAGCTCAGCCCGGTCTCCCCACACCCCGGCCCTGATTTCGCTCCTTTCCGCTCTACCCACCATGTGGTTTCCCCTTCCGGGCCTGACTCCTCCCTCCCCGAGGTCCGCTCCCTTCTGGGCTGCGGTAACTCAGCTTTGTCCCGCCCGCCCCGCTGGCCCCATCCCCAGCCCCGCCTCGCGGTGGGGTCTGCGGACCCGGGGGTTATTACTGGTTGGTGGTGCTTTTGGAATTGTCCTGTCTGCTCTGTTCCCGGGACAGCGGCTTCTCTAGGCGTGTTTTAAGATGGATTTTAGAAACCTAGGGTTTGATCCATTGTAGTAACGTTGCCTCTGATCCTTCGCGACACAAATGTGAGGCTCATCATTGACACGATGTCTTCTGGGTTGATTAGCCACGGTCGGGGAGGACACCAGCTTAGGCTTAAAACAATTTGGCAGTTTCAGGTTCTCACGTTATGAACCTGGAGATGACTCAGAATAGTAAGCCTAGGTTTCACTACCAGAAGAGGCAAGAAAAAAAAAAACTGTAAAAAAATTGAATCTCATAAAAGCAATACAGGGCTGGAGAGATGGCTTAGTGGTTAAGGCACGCTGCGAAGTCTAAGAACTCAGGTTCGATTCCCCAGGACCTACGTAAACCAGATGCACAAGGTGGCGCATGTATCTGGGGTTCATATGCAGAGGCTGGGGGCCCTGACACGCCCATTCTCTTTCTCTCTATCTGCCTTTTTATCTCCCTCTCTCAGTCTCTCAAATAGTAAATAAAATATTTTAAAAAAAAAAGTAAGGATACCCCAGGCGTGGCAGCACACGCCTTTAATCCTAGCACTCAGGAAGCAGAGGTAGGAGGATGCTATGAATTCTAGGCCACCCAGAGACTACAAAATGAATTCCAGATCAGCCTGGACTAGAATGAGACCCTACCTGGAGGAAAATAAAAAAGTAACAATAGAATTTTATGATGGACAAAATAGCTTCATTGATCGCATTTTATTTATTATTATTATTATTATTATTATTGTTTTGTTTTTTCGAGGTAGAGTTTCACTCTAGCCCAGGCTGACCTGGAATTCATTCTGTAGTGCCAGGCTGGACTCAAACTTAGACAGTCATCCTACCTCAGCCTGCTGGGATTAAAGTCGTGCGCCACCACGCCCAGCTAGGACCCTGTTCCTGACCCACTCCCATGGTCTTACAGGACCCCAGGCGCCTGCTGAACTGTGTAAAGCCAAATTGGAGTATGCTATTCGCCAGGTTAAAACCCTTGGGTGGGTCCCCAGAGCCCTCAGGATGACATCCAGATCCTTAACTAGTAGTTCATGGTCCACCGCGCCAGCCGCATCTCTTGTCCACTCCTCTGCTGCGCCCAGTTCCCTCTTCCTGGAAACCCAGTTTTGTTGCAGTTATAAATGTCACTTTCTTGCTTCCCCTGGGCCAGCTGAAGGCCCAGTGCAGAGCTCTTAACGGGCGTAATTAATGAACTTAGTGTCTTGTTCAGGCCGAGCTCGGTTTCCATGCCTGGTGGACCCTCCGTAGTCATTGAGTGAATAACTGAATGAGGGGCCAAACCAAGCCTAGAAGTCACGTGGGAGGCTTCTGCATAAACTCCACCCCAGCGGCTCCAGCCCCGCTACAGTCACGGGACATTTTTACCAATAGAGGTCTATGCGTGTCAGCAAGGGATCTTTCCTTAACTCGGGTCAGGATCACAGTCAGCACTCAACAATTACCCCTTGTCCCTGGGAGAGACCCACTCCTTTTGGCCTCTGGTCTGGAAGCATTAAATAAGACCAAGCAGCTGGCGGAAAACTTTCAAGGAATCTCAGTCTGGGTTCCAAGAGGCAAAAGAAGAGCACTTTTTGTTAGCTGATTGGGTTTTAAAGGAAGAGAAGTGGTGAGTTGGTAGTTGTAAGATGTTTGTATACTAAAGAATGAACAGGCTTAGCGCTGTAGTTCCTTTCCATCTCATGATTTAAAATAGAGCGTCAGAAGAGAGGAAACAGCAAAGACGGTGCTGAAATGGGGGTAAAAAGGGAAACCAAAGGGATGTGGCAGCGGTGGGATTCGAACCCACGCCATCGAAATGACTGGAGCCTAAATCCAGCGCCTTAGACCACTCGGCCACGCTACCTCCCCTGTGCGAGGCCGTCCATTCAGAGTATATTAGTGCGATGACGTAGTCGGAGAGCCTTGAGAGCTCCACCCTCCCTGAGGCTTCCGCATGCCCAGTGTGATCCCGGTGTCCGCTTGTCCCCAAACCTGAGGAGCTGGCTTCCTTAGGAATCTTGATAACTTCAGTGCTCTGGTGACCCACACGTGAATACAAGTAGGAATGCACCATTAGCAGGAAAAGAATAATTCTCCGAATATTAACGTTACTATCCAGTCCTTACGGGTGAGTCGAATTTGACTTTTGCGTTTTCCATGGGTGTGATGCTGTCTGCGGCCACCTGAGGGCAGTGTCGCGCTGCCGCAGGCTTTAGGCTAGGCTCGAGTCCCCCGGGGAACACAGCTTGCAGGGGACCCTCCCTACCGCCCCCTCCACCACCCCCCTTCCGATCACCTCCGCAATGCTCAAGGTCTGTCCCCTGGTGTCTGCATGACGGGTCCAGGGAGGAAAGTCGATGAACACTGTTGGAGCCTTTGCGTAGAGCGAGCTCCTTCAGTCCCGTTATCCCACTGGCCACGAGAGGGGACAGCGCCAGTTTGTGTCGGCCCCAACATTCCCAGTTTCTCAAGACTCACTCTAAGCAATAGCTTTTTAGAAAAATGCAATAAATATAGAGTTCGGCGTAGCAAAAGGTTCATTTCTTGCCTTTCAGAATTTAAAAACAAAACCAAGAATGGGGAGCTGCTTACATGTTTGGTGTGACTATCAGTGTCCTGGATTGGGGTGGTTTCAGCACATCCTACTGTGCTTGGTGACTATGAGAGGAAATACAGGTTTCAGCCAGGTCACCTGCTTTCCCAGTTCACCACTGCCCCAGAAATGGGAGCCCTTCTGGTGCAACGCCAGGCGGGGGTTGGGGGGTGAAAAAGGAAATGCGGGGCCTTCGGAGCCAAGTGCAGGATCTAGCCCAAGTCAAATGGAAACAAGACCAGGAAAGTACAGTACTACCAGGGGCCTCCACCAGGAGCTAGAGACGCAGCCTCGGCTTGTGGGAAGAGTTCCAGTCAGTGCGAGAAGCCGAAGTTCCTGCGGGAGCAGCTAAGCCAGCACCAGGAGTTGCTGAAACAGAAGACTAAGGGGCACCTGGAGGGCAAAGTGCACATCCCAGATGCCAGGACCGGGGCCCAGGATGCCCAGCAGGAGGAGCACAACCTCCTCAGATCTCCAGAGGAAGATCATTCTTAACCTTGAATCCAGTAGCTCACAGCTAGAGCAAGAGGATCCTCCTTCCATGAGGCCCTCAAGCTGTTTTGAAGTGACTTGGAAAACATAGACGGATGAAGTCTTCTTTGCCCACACTCTCTTCCAAGGCCTGTTTCTGGGCAGCCTTCTCATCCCTGGTATGTGTGCCTTCCCTACTGGAGCATTTCACTGCTCACCCATCCCTACCCCTTAAATAAAATAAAATATCATGTGGGTGGGGGGAGGGGAGCTGGCACCGTGGCACACACCTTTAATCCCAGAACTTGGGAGGCAGAGGTAGGAGGATCACCGTCATTTCAAGGCCACTCTGAGACTACATAGTGAATTCCAGGTCAGCCTGAGCTAGAGTGAGACCCTACCTTGACAAACCAAAAAAAGGGGGGGGGGGGGCTAGAGAGATTGCTTAGCGGTTGAGATGGCTTAGCAGTTAAGACATTTGTCTGCAAAGCCAAAGGACCCAGGTTTAATTCCCCAGGACCCATGCAAGCCAAATGTACAAGGGGCACATGCATCTGGAGTTTGTTTGCAGTGGCTACTGGCCCTGGCGTGCCCATTCTCTGTGTGTCTCTCTATCTCTGTTGCTCTCTGCTTGCAAATAAATAAATAAATAAATAAATTTTTAAACAATTTAAGAGAGAGTGGGAAGGTTGCTTGGATTGTCCAGGTGGTCCAATGAACTGCAGTGGTCTTTGTAACAGACAGGACTTCCAGAAGGAAAAATGAGGAGCTTGACTGATGCACACACAAACCAAGTAATCCAAGAACCCTTGCAAGCTGGAAAAGACAAGGAAACAGATTCTGCTCTGGAACCCCCCGCCCAAAAGAAGAACACCAAGTGTCTGCGCCCTTGATTTTAGGACTTCTGTCCTCCAGACCATGAGTTTGTGTTGTCACTGAATTTGCAGTGATTTGTTAAAGCGGCAACAGGCAAGTACTAATGTAATGAGCCTATGGTCTTGGGAACCAGAGCCCGGACACTCACTAGTCGTGTGGCATTAGGAAACTGGCTTTTCTCTGGGCCCCACTTGCTAATCTCTATAATGGAATGAAATGGCAGTAGCCAACTGACAGCATTTACTGTGAGGATTAACTTCTTTCGTTCTGAAAACATTTTCTGGGCTGGAGAGGTGGCTTAGCGGTTAAGGAACATGCCTGTGAAGCCTAAGAACCCTGGTAGGATTCTCCAGGTCCCACGTTAGCCAGATGCCCATGGTGGCACATATGTCTGGAGTTTGCAGTGGCTAGAGGCCCTGGCGTGCCCATTCTCACTCTCTCTCTGTCAATCTCTCTGTCTCTAACAAATAAATATTTAAAAATTTTTTTCTGAGTAGCACTATGTGACACTGTTCAGAGAATGAAGCAGTTGACAGTCAAATGTAGATCCCTGGAATGGAATAGAATGAAGGGTGATGGTGATTAACTCCAGGAATCTGAGTAACCCTTTACCTCCAGGTGTGTCAAGGCCTTGCTCCAGTTCTTCTACGGAATTCCATAGACTCACTGCTTCAAGGAGGTACCATGCTTTTCCCAGGACAATAGGAGGCGCTGCTAGGAGGTCAACTTTAGAACAGGTAATAGTGTACTATGACCTCAGGACTGGAAACAATGTTGGCAGCAAGAATATTCTTTGAAAACATGGGTTATTTATGTATTATTTATTTATTATGGGTTAATTACTTATTTTGTTTTTCAAAGTAGGGTGCCATGCTGACCTGGAATTCACTATGTACTCTCAGGGTGGCCTGGAACTCAGTGATTTTCCTACCCAAGTGCTGGGATTAAAGGTATACACCAGCCACCATGCCCAGTTTGTTTTTATTTTTGTTTTTGGTGTGAAGGATCAAACCCAGAGCCACATGTTAAACATGTGCTCTATCACTGAGCTATACCCCCTCTGTGTTTTTTGTTCAGTTAAGGCTACACCATCTTGCCATGTCAGAGAGAGAAACACTGCTGCTGTCCAGAACTACCCAACCTAAAAAGCTCCCAGAATTATTGTCTGGACATGGCCAGACCCAGAAGATGTGAGGATCTCCATCGGTATCTGTGGCCTGAGGAAGGGAGCCAAGTTCTTCTAAGTTCATCTTCCCACAGTTCCTCAGTGCGTTCTCCAGAAGCATGTGGCTCCAATTTCTCACTCTTTCAAGTCAGCCTAGAATTGACTGTGTAGTCTCAGGGTGGCCTTGAATTTATGGCAATCCTCCTACCAACAGGGCTGGGATTACACCTGACTTCCTACTTAGCCTTTCTCCTGCACCTTCTGGGCCAGGTCAGGAAGGGCATCTGTTTCTGGAGCTGTAGTGTTAGAATCCTCTGGCCTCCAGCACAAACCCAGCAGAGACAAGGCCTCCACCCCCCATCACCCCACCCAGCCTCACCTCACTGCTGTGTGCTGGCCTCCTCTGGGCCTGCTGACTGCTCTTCTCTGGTGACTTATGCCTTCAGTGACACAGCAAGGGCCCAGCCATGGCCGAGGAAGGGTGGAGAGACCACAGAAGCCAGGGTAATTGGGTTCTGTTTAGTTTTTGTGGAATTTTTATTTCTACAAGTAACTTCTGCAAAAGTAATCCATGTCCCTTAGTGAAATGGGCTAAGAAAAGCACACACACACACACAAAAAGTAAAATCACCATTCATTTCTCCCCCCCCCCAGTGAAACTTAATACACTTTGGAATAAAGGAAGCTGGTTTTTGTCCTTTTAAATTTAAATCACAATACTTGTGTGGTCCGCAAAAAGCTGACTGGAAAGGTTACTCTTTTACCAAAACTCTCTTTTACCTGCTTAAATTCCCATCAGCTTGTGAGAACCTACCTAAAAAAAAAAAAAATATATATATATATATATATATATATATTTTTTTTTTTTTTTTTTTAATACACACACACACATATAAATGCTACTCTCACTTTTGGTTAAGGAAGCTTCTCTTTTCAGAGGGCGGTGACCTTGGGATGACTCAGAAGGCATGCTGGAAAGAAGTGGCCAGAGTGCTCGTACTGAAATATCTCTATCACACCTTCCAAAGCTCAGGGTCTATTGTGGAAGAGGTGGCGGAGAGAATGTAAGAGCCAAAGGAAGGGTAGGACTCCTTACAACGTGCTCTTCCAGACACAAAATGGCCTGGATATCCATGACCTCACAGTGCCTGGACACTACCTGCACAAGACCATCATAATAGGAGGAAAAGATCATGACATCAAAATAAAAGACTGATTGAGATGGGGAGGGGGTATGGTGGAGAATGGAGTTGAGAAGTTGTTAATAAAAATAAATATTGTGGGGCTGGAGAGATGGCTTAGCGGTGAAGCGCTTGCCTGTGAAGCCTAAGGACCCCGGTTCGAGGCTCAGTTCCCCAGGTCCCACGTTAGCCAGATGCACAAGGGGGCGCACGTGTCTGGAGTTCGTTTGCAGAGGCTGGAAGCCCTGGCGCGCCCATTCTCTCTCTCTCCCTCTATCTGTCTTTTTCTCTGTGTCTGACGCTCTCAAATAAATAAATAAATAATTTAAAAAAAAAGAGATATAATGCTTTATTAAAAAATATTGTTTTTTAAACACCAACAAAAAGCTATAAACATGAGAGATGTGAGAGGGGGTAGAGTTAGGGTGACTGAAGGTGAAAAGTGCAGGAAAGTTTGCTGCTAGAAATCCAAGATGATCTGACTTCTTATCTCTTGCCTAGTGCCGCAGACCTATTTTTCCAGGGTCAGGACCTCTCCTGGGAGGGAGGTCTTTCATAGGAAGGACTTAAACATTGTGGTTGGTCAAGTTCAGATCCCGGAACTTGGTGCCAGAGCTAATCTCTTCCTGAGACCGCCCCAAGCCCTAACCAACAGCTGGCCCTGTGGTTCACCTGAGCCAGAAGACAGCCTCTACACTAAGGTGGTAAATACCTTCGCGAGGGGAGGGCTGACTCTCTGATCACTTGGGAACTTCCAGCTGTGGGTTAGTTTTTCCCTTGGCTGACTTGGCCCAGGCTCCACGTAGGCCGTAGCCAAGGCCCAGCCGGGAGGGACCCTGCTGTCCACCTGGGCTCTTTATCGCCTCCAGCTCCCCACCTGCCAGGAGCTCCTTGAACTTTTTTTCTCTTTTCTTTCCACCCTTTTTTCTCCAGGCCCTCCATATGGGATCTCTAGCCATGTGGGTGCCTTTCCTTGGCTCTACTTCCTTCAATAAATGTAATAAATTAATAATTATCCTTCTCAGTTTTATTTTTTTAGTCAATGCTTTGACAAAAATTAGAAACAAACCTAGGTTTTTAAAATTTTTTTTTGTTTATTTTTATTTATTTATTTGAGAGAGACAGGCAGAGAGAGAGACAGATAGAGAGAGAATGGGTACGCCAGGGCCTCCAGCCTCTGCAAAAGAACTCCAGATGCATGTGCCCCCTTGCGCATCTGGCTAACATGGGTCCTGGGGAATCGAGCCTCAAACCGGGGTCCTTAGGCTTCACAGGCAAGTGCTTAACCACTAAGCCATCTCTCCAGCCTGCAAACCTAGGTTTTGAGATGCAAGGATTTCCTTGGACCCTTAGCACTTCGTTACAGGATGGATTCTTCCAAATCTTTTCTATACAACTATATAGACAAAGAGAAACTTGCATATCTTGCATTTGCCTCGCCCTTAGAACATGCTATTTAACACAGGAAAGTTGTCATTGATTGTAAAGATTATGCAAGTTTTGTGGGTTATTTTTTAGACTGTTTCACTTTTTCTTGCTTTTTTTTTGTTGTTTGTTTTTTTGTTTTTTGAGGTAGGGTCTCGCTCTATCCCAGGCTGACCTGGAATTCAATATGTTGTCTCAGGGTGGCCTCAAACTTTCGGCGATCCTCTTACCTCTGCCTCCCAAGTGCTAGGATTAAAGGCGTGGGCCACTATGCACAGCTGAGACTGTCTCAGTTTTTAGCCTTGTAGCCCAGGTTGGTCTCAAATTAGTGATCCTCCTGCCTCGGCTGCCTGGTTGCTTGGGTTCCAGGTGTGTACCACCGTTGCAGTCTGGTTCGCATTGCTGGTAGAAATCACCCAACCAAGAGCAGCTTCTGGGAAAAAGAGGTTTATTTGGCTTACAGGCTCAAGGGGAAGCTCCACGATGGCAGGGGGAAACAATGGCATGAGCAGAGGGTGGACATCACCCCCTGGCCAACAGAAGATGGACCACAGCAACAGGAGGGTGTGCCAAACACTGGCAAGGGGAAACTGGCTTTAATACCCATAAGCCGGCCCCCAATGATACACTCCCTCCAGGAGGCGTTAATTCCCAAATCTCCATCAGCTGGGACCCTAGTATTCAGAACACCTAAGTTTATGGGGGACACCTGAATCAAACCACCACATTCCGCCCCTGGCCCCCATAAACTGATATCCATACATGATGTAAAATACAATGCATTCAGTCTGACTTTAAAAGTCCCCATAGTTTTTATCAATCTCAATGATGTTCATACATCCCCATAGTTCAAGATCTTTTAACTGAGCCATAATACCAAAATATAACCTCAAAAAACCCAGAATGGCACAGAATAAATATACACACTGCAATAGATGACATTGGGCATAGCAAAGAAACATTCAACCAATACAAGATTTAAAACAACCAGGGCAAACATCAAACTCTGTAACTTCAAGTCCAGCAACTCAAACCAGTGACAAATCTTCAAGTCCGATAATTCTAACCAGCAACAAGTCTCTGGCATTCCAATTCCACCCCTCCAGCTAGGCTACTCACAGTCCTGGGAAACTTCACCGGGGCCGGCAGCTCCTCGGCAGCCATCTCATGGTCCCGGCATCTCCACTGGGTCTCCACTGCAAGCCACGGTTCATCCTCATGGCCCCATGGGGTCTCTATGCAGGCAACCAGCAAACCCGCTTCACACTGCCCATGGCCATTTCCAAAACACAAGACCGTGTTGCAAACTCAATGACCCTCTTTCCAGCATTTCTTATACTCCACAATACCAGGTAGGGTACCAAGTTGTTAATCCAGGGGGGATTAAAGCAGACTTTGAAGAACAGGACACTCCTTGAGCACTCCGACCCCTTCAAAAGAGTTGACATTCTTCTTGTTGCCCCAGCGCAGGTCAGCTAGCCCAGTCTCAAAAGTTGTAATCTCTCAGTTGCAGCTAAACGGGCAGCAGTTCACCCAAAGATTTTCCTTTCTGTGCCATATCCCTCTACACACACCAGTTCATTTCTACGCAAAGCAACCCTGAACAACTTCTCAGAACATGGGCACAAGAGCAAGCTTCTCACACAAACTGCTAGCCCAGTCCAGGCACAGCTCTTTCTCACCCTCATAAGCCAAACCTCACAGTCCATAGTTCTTACTGCATTCAGGTCTTAGAGCTCAGACCAGAATAGTCCATTAAGCTGTACTTACAGCACTGCAAGGCATCTCTTAGGCCAAGGTTTCAACTCCTTCCACTTTCCTCTTGAAAATCAGCTACAAAAGGCTGAAGCCACATAGTCAGGTGTCTAGCAGCAATCCCACTCCTTGGTACCACTTTACCGTTGCAGTCTGGTTCGCATTGCTGGTAGAAATCACCCAACCAAGAGCAGCTTCTGGGAAAAAGAGGTTTATTTGGCTTACAGGCTCGAGGGGAAGCTCCACGATGGCAGGGGGAAACAATGGCATGAGCAGAGGGTGGACATCACCCCCTGGCCAACAGAAGATGGACCACAGCAACAGGAGGGTGTGCCAAACACTGGCAAGGGGAAACTGGCTTTAATACCCATAAGCCGGCCCCCAATGATACACTCCCTCCAGGAGGCGTTAATTCCCAAATCTCCATCAGCTGGGACCCTAGTATTCAGAACACCTAAGTTTATGGGGGACACCTGAATCAAACCACCACAACCACCATTCCCAGCCCACTGTATAAATTCTTCTCCTCCCCCCCTCCCCCAGGTAGGGTCTCACTCTATCCCAGGCTGACCTGGAATTCACTATGTAGTCTGAGGGGGGCCTCAAACTCTTGGCGATCGATCCTCCTACCTCTGCCTCCCGAGTGCTGGGATTAAAGACGTGCGCCACCACGCCTGCCACTGAAGGCATTCTTGAATGGGTGTGTGATTTTTGTCTTGTATGCATGATTCCAGGTGGAATTTCTAGGGTACTAGTGGAAGTACAAGCTCCTACATGTCCCTGCTTCACCCTGGGCTTTGCCAGCTCACAGATTTTGCAAATCTGTACCTACTGCAGGGCAAGCAGGACCAGGACCTTCTGAGCCCAGAAGGGCTGTCCTGTGGCTGCCTAAAAACATAGGCCAGGCTGGAGAGATTGTTCAGCAGTTAAAGACTTGCCTGCAAAGCCTAAGTACCCATGTTTGATTCCCCAGGACCCATGTAAGCCAGATGCACATAGTGGCACATGCATCTGGAGTTCGTTTGCAGTGGCTGGAGGCCCAGGCATGTCCATCTCTCTGTCTGTATCTCCTCTCTAGCTCTCTCT
The DNA here is from genome assembly GCF_020740685.1 of Jaculus jaculus. Classification (NCBI taxonomy): domain Eukaryota; kingdom Metazoa; phylum Chordata; class Mammalia; order Rodentia; family Dipodidae; genus Jaculus; species Jaculus jaculus. Next base: position 59,304,633 of record NC_059113.1, on the reverse strand, counting down.
CTGCTTGCAAATAAATAAATAAATATATTTAAAAATACATAAATATTCTCTTTTATGTATACAGCTAAGAGTGGGGTTGTTGGATCATGCAGATGTCTAGTGCACATGAAAGCATGCTCTGCACCATGAGCCACCGGGAAAAATGCAAAGCCACAGGACAGCTATGATCAAAAAGAACGCTGGCCAGCATAGTGGCATGCCTCTTTAATCCCAGCACTTGGGAGGCTGAGGTAGGAAGACCACTGTGAGTTTGAGGCTAGCCTGGGCTACAGAGTATATTCCAGGTCAGCCTGGGCTAAAGTGAGAGTGAGAACCTACCTTAAAAGAAAACAAAAGGAAGGAAAAGGAAAGACAAAGAACAAACACTGCTTCTCCTTGTGGCACAGGAGTGGTCTTTGGGAAGGCCAGCCAGAGTCTGGCCATATCCAGATGTCCAGATGAAAGAAAAGTTCTGAAACTGTGCCGTTGGGCAGCTCCGGGCAAGAGCGTTTGCCCCTGACTCTGCGTTCACATGGCAAGATGGGGTGGTCTTAACCAACATGCAAAGTGGCGCTTTCGAGGAAGGTTGGCGCTGCCAACGCTGTTCAGGCCGGAAGTGCTGAGCTCGCCCAGGCGAATCTGATTACAGCCTTAGAGACTATAGCCTGACCCCTGCCAAACCCTGCCTCTTCCTCTCACTGAAGCAGATGCAGGAGACAGCTAGCTTCTTGGAGGCAGTTTCAGTTAGGGACAGCAGCCCAAAGAGAGACGCCAGAAGACGCCACCCCGCAGTGGCAGGAATGGAACTCCTGTCTGATCCAGTTTCACCCACAGCGGCTGCTGTGCCCCCTGCTGCCTCCACAGTCCAGCAGCTACCTAGGTGGACTGGCCTTTGGGGTCAGCTCTGGACTCTGCAAGCCATCAGGTCTTCCCCTTTACATATCTGAAAAAATTCATTTTTAATTGACTATAAAGGTTTGTCTGTGCTGTTTTCATCTCTCTGCCCTGTGATCTCTGTCTAAACACGGAAGTCTGGCTTTTCTCCACCCAGCTAGGCAGGGGAGAACAGTTTTTTGCTGACCTCCGCTTTATGATGTGAGGTAACTTCTCATTTTACATACATCACATGCATGACTTTACCCTGATCTCTGAGTCTACCATGTGTGTCTTTCCTTTACACTCCAGATCTACCATGTAGGCATTTCCTCCAAGCTCTAGGTCTTCTACCGGTGTAATTTCTTTCTTTCTTTCCTCCTTTCCTCCTTCCTTCCTTCCTTCCTTCCTTCCTTCCTTCCTTCCTTCCTTCCTTCCTTCCTTTCTTTTCTTGTTTGGTTTTCCGAGGTAGGGTCTTGCTCTAGCCCAGGCTGACCTGGAATTCACTCTCAGAGTGGCCTCGAACTCATGGTGTTCCTCCTACGTCTGCCTCCCAAGTGCTAGGATTAAAGGTGTGCACCGCCATGCCCGGCTTCTGTGTAATTTCTCTAAACTCGGGGTAACCATGGGTGTAACTCTCTTTACTACCCATTTCTCATCTGAATTTCTCTGCTTTGGTACTTTCTCTCTACTATTCTTCCTTAAGCCACCATCACCTGTTCTCAACTTTGTCCCACGCAGAGGCTCAGGGCGGATGTTGTGCTTGAGTGCGTGTTTCTTCTACATTCCTACATCAGCTCCTAGGTCCTGTCTTCCATGAGCTGTGACTCTGCCCCAGCCTCTTCTTAGACCTCAATTTCTCTCTTTCTCTTTTCATTTACATTATTTTATTTGGAAATATTTTAACAGTACAGTGAAACTAAAATTGAGACAATGGCTGTCAGTAGTTTAGATATCACCAGTTTATTACAAGAGGCATGGGAATTATTTACATGAGACATTTCAGAATTTCAGTGGAATGGGCAGCTTCATATGGTGCCATTTCAACGGTGATTTCAGTCTACATACCTGCCAAGAATGTCACCATCTCTAAATAAGAAATAATCCTTGTCATCTAGAACTACTTTGGTGCCTGCATATTCTGGGAGAAGAACTTTATCTCCAACTTTCACACTAACTGGTTGGATCTCTCCACACTTTCCTTTAGAGCCTGATCCCACAGCTACTACTGTTGCTTGCAATACTTTTCCTTGAGATTTTTCTGGAAGCATAATGCCACCTTTGGTTACAGTTCCAGCTGCACTCCTTTCAACCAACACTCTGTCAAAGAGCGGAAGGAACTTTCTAAATGCTTGTCCCGCCATGACTCTCGCCGCCGCAGCTCAGACTCTGCTGTCCCGCCGCCACCGCAAGGGGAGAGAGACCTGCAGACAGCTCAATTTCTCTTTTTAAAAAATGTATATATGTAAGTAGAAAAATAGATTAATGAGGGTGAAAAGGCCCCAAGTGAGGTCAGGGGAAGAGACTGAGTAAAGGAAAGGTGTAGGGAGGGCTAATCAAAATCTAAGATGATATAAATAAATCATATGGAATCCTACTTTTTTGGACAACGGAACACTCAGGAGCCATAGATTGTTACTAGAAAATTTTCAGTGCCAGGGATGGGATACCTTCCAGAGAGTTGATGGCCAGGGAGGTTCCTGATGCCCCTAAAACATTATAGGCCATTGCTGAGGCCCTTGGTTTCCCACCAGGAATTGATGGTAAGACCCTATTGCTGAAGACTCCACATACTTGGGCTTCAAGGCCACTGAGAAATCCTGCTAGAACTGCGCTAATCACCTCCATGTAGACCAGCTGACAGAAAGCTGGAAGAAGCAATTCTGCATACAGTTCAATGGGAGAAAGAAAAATCACCAGTGAAGATACTAAACAGTGGACACTGCAAGCCAGGCCAAATGAGCCAACAGGGGCAATAGTGGCACATCTGTCATGGTGGAAACCAACTGCCCTCTAATTGGACTGGAGGCCTGCTCCATGGGAGGGAATACATCCCTGATACTGAAAACTTAAAACAGGAGTAGTTATGAGCCCTAGGGATGTAACATCTGCTGCTGTCTGGCTAAATGTATATACTATGATTATCAAAATGCCCAGTAAGCACTTCTCTCTCTCTCTCTCTCTCTCTTTTTTTTTTTTTTTTTTTTGGTTTTTTGAGGTAAGGTCTCACTCCAGCTCAGGCTAACCTGGAATTCACTATGTAGTCTCAGAATGGCCTAAAACTCTCATCAATCCTCCTTCCTCTGCCTCCTGAGTGCTGGGATTAAAGGCATGTGCCACCACACCTAGCTAACTTCTCTTAATGTTCATACCCTTATATTAATGCTACACTCACTTTTGGTAGAGAATCTTCTCTTTTCAGATGGCAGTGACCTTGGGATGACTCAGAAGGCATCATGGTGCTGGAAAAAAGTGACTGGAGTGCTCAGTACTGTAATATCTCTATCCCACCTTCCAAGGCTCAGGGTCTATTGTGGAAGAGGTGGCGGAAAGAATGTAAGAGCCAAAGGAAGGGTAGGACTCCTTACAACGTGCTTCCTCCAGACACAAAATGGCCTGGATATCCATGACCTCACAGTGCCTGACACTACCTACACAAGACCATCATAAGAGGAGGAAAAGATCATGACATCAAAATAAAATAGACTGATTGAGAGGGGGAGGGGATATGATGGAGAGTGGAGTTTCAAAGGGGAAAGTGGGGGAAGGGAGGGTATTACCATGGGATATGTTTTTTTTTTAATTTTTATTAACATTTTCCATGATTATAAAATATATCCCATGGTAATTCCCTCTCTCCCCACCCCCACACTTTCCCATGGGATATTTTTTATAATCATGGAAGTCATTAATAAAAGTTTGAAAATAAATAAAATATTTTTGCTGGGCGTGGTGGTGCACACCTTTAATCCCAGCTCTTGGGAGGCAGAAGTAGGAGGATCAGAATGAGTTTGAGGCCACTCTGAGACCTACATAGTGAATTCCAGATCAGCCTGAGCTAGAGTGAGACCCTACCTCAAAAATATATATATATAGGGCTGGAGAGATGGCTTAGCGGTTAAGCACTTGCCTGTGAAGCCTAAGGACCCTAGTTCATGGCTTGATTCCCCAGGACCAACATAAGCCAGATGCACAAGGGGCACATGCATCTGGAGTTTGTTTGTAATGGCTGAAGGCCCTGGCATGCCCATTTTCTCTCTCTCTCTCTCTGCCTTTTTCTCTTTCTCTCTCTGCCTTTCTGTCTGTTGCTCTCAAATAAACAAATAAAAATAAAAACTATATATATATATATGCGCAAACAGAAAGAGAGAGGGAGAAGAGAAAGTGGGTGCACCAGGGCCTCCAGCCACTGCAAACAAACTCCAGATGTTTGTACATCTGGCCTTTCTGCGGAAATGAACCTGGGTTGTTAGGCTTTGTAGGCAAGCACCTTAACCACTGAGCCATATCTCAAGCCCTCAATTTTTCTTAAACGAACATCATGAACTATGCTGTGCCTTCCACAGTGTGTATTTTCTGTCTTACATGTGTTTGTGACTCAGCTCCAGCCTTTTCATAAATCCCTACATCCTTTAAATGAACTCCACAAATCCATAATTTATGATTTCTTCCTAAATAAACTCAATAATTCATAATTTACCCTTAAGTCTGCTTTTACCAATATTTTGTTTAAAATAGGATAAGGATGATGGCTCAGTGGTTAAGGTGCTTACCTATAAAGCCTAATGACCTCAGTTTGATTCCTCAGTGCCCACATAAATCCAAATGCACAAAGTGGCATATATGTCTGGAGTTTGTTTGCAGTGGCTAGAAGCCCTGGTATGCCCATTCTCACTCTCTTTCTCTTTTGCAAATAAATAATTAGAAAAAATAGGAAGGCTGGGCTTGGTGGTACAGGGAGAATTGTTGTGAGTTCAAGGCCAGCCTGGAACCACAGAACTACAGTGTGCATTCCAGGTCAGCCTGGGCTACAGTGAGACACTACCATGAAAATACAAAGAAAAAAAAAAAAAAAAGAAAGGAAGGGAGGAGGGTACTTAATAGGTTGGTATTGTATATATGTAAGTACAATGATTGTGATGGGGAGGTAATATGATGGAGAATGGAATTTCAAAGGGGAAAGTGTGGGGGGAGGAAGGAGGGAATTAACATGGAATATTTTTTATAATCATGGAAAATGCTAATAAAAAATAAAAAAAGGAAAGACAAAAAAAAGAAGAAAAAAAGGACTCAAAACTGGGGCTTACCCTGTCTCGGTGGTTCTTTGTATAAAGTGGGGTACAATAAGAAGGTTGTGATGAAAATTCAGATGAGGCTGGATGTGGTGGCCCACACCTTTAATCCCAGCACTTGGGAGTCAAGGTAGGAGGATCACCCTGAGATTACAGAGTGAATTCCAAGTCAGCTCCGACTAGAGTGAGACCCTACCTCGAAAAAAAAGAGAAAAGAAAATTAAAATGAATAATGACTATATTAGACTGTCTTCTGTTGCCAGTTACACAGTACCATTGACTGGTGGGTTACAAAGACAAAGGTTAACCAAGGTGGCACTCAGGAGTCAGAGGCAGGAGGATGGCTGTGAACTGAGGGCCATCTGGATTACACAGACGCCTTCTCAGGGTTCTGGAGCACAGGTTGAGGGGTCACATGGGAGTTCTTGCTGGCAGAGTCCTTGTGTGGAGCAGAGCATCACACGGTGAGAGGCAGAAGTTCGTGTGTGTGTGCGCGTGTGTGTGGGTGTGTGTCTGGTCATATACAGGATTCGGTCATGGGAGCTCCCTCACTGACCTTATTTAATCATAAGCATTTCCCAAAGGCCCCATGTCTAAATGCCATAGCTGGATTAAACTGCCTCATGCCAGACGAAACTTCTATGCCCTCTTATTTTTCCAAGGTAGGGTCTCACTCTAGCCCAGGCTGACCTGGAATTCACTATGTAGTCTCAGAGTGGCCTTGAACTCTGCAATCCTCCTACCTCTCCCCCCCACCCCCCGAGTGCTGGGTTTAAAGGTGTGCGCCACCATGCCCGGCTCTGCACGTTCTTAATACCTCCTGATGGACATTACATTTCAACACATGAAGCTTTGCAGGAAACATTCAAACCATACCCAACCACAGTAGCTGGCAAAGTATTCTCTATAGTCCCTGACAAAGAATGGATGTCCTGGGCCAGAGAGATGGCTCATCGGCTAAGGTGCTCACCTGCAAAGCCTAACGACCTGGGTTTGATTTCCCAGTATTCATGTAAAGGAGATGCACAAGGTGGTACATATGTCTGGAGTCATTTGCAGTGGCTTAGAGGCCCTGGTGCACCCATTATTTTTTTTCCCTTTCTGTCTCTTCAGGCTATCAAAATATTTAAAAAAAAAAAAAAAAGAGAGAGAGAGTGGATGTCCTGAAATGTTGGCTGTCATTGGTGGCTCATCCCACAAGATTTATCCTGAGCAGACATTATTACCATGGAACATCTTGAGGCCTCATGATGGGGGAGGGGAAAGAACAAAGTGCAGAAGAGCAGGCAGACAGACCACTTTTGTTGGGCAAGCATAATATGCCCACGTAGGTACCCAGGTGTCTGCTGCTTCTCTGGGCACCCTGAACCAGGCTGGCTGTTTGCCCAGGACTCCCCTGGAAAGAGGATGCAGCCCAATCTACAGGTATGTGGTAGAATTCCACCACACCCATTTTCTGTGGCAGGCAACTTCTCCTGGAGGTCCCTTGGGGTGTTGCATGACTTTTCCTGGAAGAGACTATTTCTCTTCACCCCAAGTAGAGAAGGGAACCAAAGACCAAAGAAATAATTATAGCCGGGCGTGGTGGCGCACGCCTTTAATCCCAGCACTCGGGAGGCAGAGGTAGGAGGATTGCCATGAGTTCGAGGCCACCCTGAGACTACATAGTGAATTCCAGGTCAGCCTGGACTAGGATGAAACCCTACCTCAAAAAGCCAAAAAAAAAAAAAAAAAAAAAAAAAAAAAGAAAGAAAGAAAGAAAAGAAAAGAAAAGAAAAAGAGAAAAAAGAAATAATTCCAACCAAGTGCACCTTGGTGACCCAGTGAGTTTATTGGGGTTAGTTACAGGAGCAAGGGTGAGAGGTTGCTTATGGGAGCATTCTGCCTATGTTAGCTACATCACAAAAAGGCCACTCCGGCATGGGGACTCCCAAAAGCTACATCCCAAGTCCTACATACCATTGCACTGAAGAGTCTTCCCTCCCTCCATCAATTGTTCACTGCTTTTATAAACTAGGGGGAGGGGCCTTGTTATTTTTGTAAGTTTGGTGGGCCTAGTCAGTTTTTTTTTTTTTTTTTCTCCCTTAAGGTAAGGTTTCACTCTAGCCCAGGGTGACCTGGAACTCAATCTAGTTCCAGATTGGCCTTGAACTCACAGCTATCTTCTTACCTCTGCCTCCTGAGTGCTGGAATTAAAGGCATGCACTATCATGTGCAGCTACTTAAAAAAATATTTTATTTACTTGTAATGAAAGAAGAGAGAGATAGAGGGAATGGGTGTGTCATAGCCTCTTGCAGCTACAAAGGAACTCCAGACACATACACTGCTTTGTGCATCTGGCTTTACATGGGTGCTGGGGAATCAAACCCAGGCTGTCAGGCTTTGCAAACAAGTGCCTTAACCACTAAGCCATCTCTCCAGCTCCCTTTTCTTTGGTATTGCTTTTGTTTGTTTATTTGTTTTTGAGGTAGGGTCTCACTCTGGTCGAGGCTGACCTGGAATTAACTATGTAGTCTCAGGATGGCCTCAAACTCATGGCAATCCTCCTACCTCTGCCTCCCAAGTGCTAGGATTAAAGGCATGCACCATCACTCCTGGCCTTTCCTTCCTTCCTTCCTTCCTTCCTTCCTTCCTTCCTTCCTTCCTTCCTTCCTTCCTTCCTTCCTTCCTTCTTTCCTTCCTTCCTTCCTCTCTCTCTCTCTTTTTTTTTTTTTTGAGATAAAGTCTTGCTGTAGCTAGCTCATGCTGACCTGGAATTCACTATGTAGTTTAAGGGTGGCCTAGAACTCAAGATGATCCTCCTACCTCTGCCTTCCAGGTGCTAGGATTAAAAGTGTAATGCGCCACCATGCCCAGCTTGTGCCACTTTTTGCATCTGGTTTTATGTGGGTGCTGGGGAACTGAACTCTGATCAGCAAACTTTGTAAGTAAGTGTCTTTAACCACTAGGCAATCTCTCCAGCCCTTCTGACTTTCTCATGGGTTTCATGATCCACAAAGTGTTTAAGTCCTAAGGAGACAGCTCTGCAAGGAGGGACAGGGTTTATGTCCCCATTAGATCCCTCCCTTGGAAGCTCTTCCTCTCCCCTCTATCACACCTCTGAAGGTTTACTATTTGATCATGATGAAATAAAGTGGCAATAGATAAACTCACAGGAGAAACACTAGTACATGTATTCTATGAGTTTTCTTTCTATCACAGTCTTATGACATGGGAGCCTTCAGATAGAAGATCTAAAAGACCCAAAGACCAGGATAATCAACCCAGTTTTGTGCTTAGGTACTAGGAAGCAGGGACACCCGTACAGAAACGTGATTGGACCTGGAATTCACTATGTAGTTTCAGGGTGGCCCCGAACTCACGGAAATCCTACTACCTCTGTCTCCTGAGTGCTGGAATTAAAGGCTTGCACCACCATGGCCGGCTGTAATTAGTTTTTTTTTTTTTTGGTCGTTATTGTTGTTACCTTTTTTGTTTTTATTTTTTCTAGGTAGGGTCTCACTAGCCTAGGCTCTTCTGGAACTCACTCTGTAGTCCCAAACTCACCTTGAACGTACAGCAATCCTTTTATCTCTGCTGGGATTAAAGATGTATGCTACCACAGCAGTTTTAAGTATTAAAAAAAAAGTTACTCAACATCAATGACAGGTCAGGCAGGCCTGGAGCGAATATAATTAAGTAATTACAGAAATAATTCAAATTATCACAAGTGTCTGTTTTTACAAAGAGGAAGTCGGAAAACATAAAGCATATTTTATTTTATTTGTACTTATTTTGTGTGTTTGGTTTTTCAAGGTATTGTTTCACTCTAGTCCAGGTTGACCTGGAATTCACTATGTAGTCTCAGGGTGACCTCAAACTCTCGGCAATCCTCCTACCTCTGCCTCCCAAGTGCTGGGATTTTGGGGAAACAAACCCAGGTTATGAGGCTTTGCAAGCAAGCACTTTAACCACTAAGCCATCTCTCCAGCCCGTAAAACACTTTTTATTTTTTTTTGACACAGAGAGAGAGAGAGAATGGGCATGCCAGGGCCTCCAGCCACTGCATCTGGCTAACGTGGGCCGCAGGGAATCGAACCTGGGTGCTTTGGCTTTGTAGGCAAACACTTTAACCGCTAAGCCATCTCTCCAACTCTGGTAAAACACTTTAACATTTGCTCAAATTATTTCAAGGTTAAGCATAGGGACTTACACAAAGGATCCAGCGGACTTCAGGCAGCGAGGACCCACGTAGTCAACAGGCGGCTCCGCGCGGGCTGCAGGGGCGGCGAAGGCCACCAGGGGGCGGAGCCGAGCGCGCGCCGAGCGCAGCCCCGCCCCTGCCCGCCGCCCCGCGCCCAGCGCCTGCGGGATCCGACCGTCGCGCGCTCCACGCCGCGGCTGCCCCGGCTCCGCTCGCTGTCGCCTGCGCCCCGGCACCGCCCGTCCCGCACCGCGCGGCCCCGGCTGTCTCCCCCGGAACCCTCGAGGGCGCCCAGCCTGCACCGTGGAGCGTCGGGCCCCGAGCCTCGGCCAGCGCCTCGCAGTCCTCGCGGCCGTGGGCAGCGGCTGCCACGCGACTCCCTCCGAGCGAGGTAAGCGAGGCTGCGGGGCCCGGGCGGACGGCGAGCGGGAGGAGGCTGGGGGACGCGGCCAGAACCCGCCCGGCGCAGCGTTTGCGTCTGTGAAATGGGGGCGTTGTGCCGACCTCGGGCGGTGGCTGTGGGCAAAGCACTTGTTCCGGATGCAAGAGGCAGGTCGGGGCCACCGCCCAGGTCCGGCCGCGGCCGGCGGGGCTCACCTGCCCCCCAAAGGCCTGCAGCCGCCCGCTGCCCCCTGCAGGGGAGGCCTGGTGGGCCCACGTTCCCGGAACCTGGAGGGTTGTGCATTCGCCTTCGCTGCGTTACTGGTTGAGGGAGTTGGGGTGTTGGCAGACGTTGGAGACAGTGTGTGCCAAGGATGGCTGGTGTGGGGGGCTTTTGGGTAAGCCTCGGCCCAGATCCGCGTATGCCCGCCTGTGGGATTCTGGGCAACTCGCCCAGCTGCGCCCCGAGTATGACAGATGGTGTGTGTGTTGCTGAGGGGGCCTAACCTGCCCTTGGGATGCTCTGTGGGAATGGATTTGGGGGGCCTTCCGTGTTGGGACACCCCCTGCCTTGGGACCACTGAGCAGGAAAGCCGATTTTACAGGGAGGAAACCGACGTCCAGAGTGATCCCCAGCCTCTTATCCCTTAGTGGGAGACAGACAGACAGACACACATACACACACAGACACACACACACACCCCAAGAGGGACTAGTTGGGGGCCAGGCGTGGTGTTGCACGACTTTAACTTGGGGGGAAAAGATAGGAGGATCGCTGTGAGTTCAAGGCCACCCTGAGACTACATAGTGAATTCCAGGTCAGCCTGAGCTAGAGACCCTACCTAGGAAAAAAAAAAGATGGACTAGTTGGGGAATGCATACGTGCAGGCAAGAGCTGATAGCTACGGCTGTGCGAGCAGGAGAGTGGGGTTACTAGGAAGGCTTTCTAGAAGAGGTGGTGTTTGAGCTGTAGGGAAAGATGTCAGTGAGATACAGCCTGGGTCTCCCTTAAACCTGCGCCATAGACGGCACCATAGAAATCGGCTTTATGCTTACTTTGCTGTTGGGAAGCAAAGGGACCTTGAAGGCCTCGAGGGAGGCACAGCTCTTCCACCTCCCCTGGCGTTCTTGGCTATCTGCTGCAAGAATGAGGATCAGCTTTGAAAGGTCTGTGGTGCGGCCCTCGGCTGCGCCCTCTCCTGCAGGTGCTGGCGCCGGGCACTTCCACTCAGAAGCCTGTTACCCTTCTGTCCTGCACTTGTCATCCCCTAAAGAAGTCTTGTTGATAGCTGACTCCCCGGCTCTGGGCGCTTTGTGGAGAAAGCTGGGAGGGGACCTGCAGAAATCCTGGGGCTGCTCAAGCTCCTTTTCTGGGAGTCACTATTTCTGCTCCAATTCTGTCTGGAGCAGAAAAAAATCCCCAGTCTGGGCAGGAGACAAACGCAGTATTAAGCAGCTGGGTGGACTGATGACAGAGGCTTGGCGTGGAGGAAGATGAGCACCACTGATGAACAGCGGTGGATGCCACGTCGGTGAGCCCCAGAAGAAAGTGGTTATGAGAGGGTCCATAACTGGGGTGGACAGGAGAGCTTGGGCTTTAAGGAGCTGTTGGGCCCATAGGCACAAACAACAAGGTTTTAGACAAGGGAAGGCATGAGTCACTATTGCATGCTGCCAGCGATAAAGCTTTGAGTGCCAAATGCCCTGGGCTGTGTGGATCTCCTGGCAAAGCTTTTCACAAGGTCAGAGTCAGACTCAGGTATTCACAGCAGTTCTCAAACTTCATGCCACATCAGAAGGCCCGGGACTGGGCCGGAGGGGGGTGTGTGGCTTGCTTAACCCAGGTTGCTGGGTGCACACTGGAGGTTCATTTAGTAGGTTTGGAGTAAGGTTCCATACTGTGCATTTCTAACAAGTCTCTAGGGATGGCAGCCACTGTATAGACTGCTCCTGAGGGGCTAGTTCAGAGGTACAGCTGCCAGAAAAGCATCACCTTCAACCCCAACCCAGCTTTCTTTCTTTGCTTGTTTTATTTTATTTTAAATTGTTTATTTGAGAGCAGAGAGCAAGAGGCAGAGACAGAGAGAGAATGGGTGTGTCAGGGCCTTCAGCCACTGTCCAGATGCATGCGCCACCTTGTGCATCTGGCGTATGTGGGTCCTGGAGAACTGAACCTGGGTTCTTAGGCTTTGCTTCAAGTAACTTAACTGCTAAGCCATCTCTCTCCAGCCCCCCAACTCAGCCTTCTAGTTGTGTGATTTCTCAGCTTTTCCATCCATGCAATGAGGTGAATCGTGATGTGTTATCAGAGTCAGGAGGCTTTCTGGAGGAGGGGACATGTTACTGAGAACTGAAGGAGAGGAGCGTCCTCTTGGTGAGGAGACCAAGCTAAGCAGGGGGCAGATGGAGTACATACTGTGTGGGAAGATGTGACCTTTCTGGAGCTTTGGGAAGGTACACAACAGGTGGTCTGTAAGTCACTTGGAAGCACATGCCCTCTGTGAGCTCTGTGCTGGAGCCAGGGCAGGGCCAGTGAGCTGCTGGGTGGGCCTAGAAGTGGTGGAAAGTTATTTCTGCTCACATTCCATTGGTCCAGATTTAGTCACATGATCTCACCAAAGGTTCAGGAGATGCTGGGATAGGTAGTTGCTGGCTGGGAGCCTGAATTTGTCGCTGATAGCCAGCTGTTTGCCACGCTGGCTTTTCCTGGCCACCTGTCTCAGTTCTCTCCCACGTCACTTGCTGTGCTCTCCTCTGCGGGGTGAATGAGAAAGCTGAGTTTCCGAGGGGTCAGCAATTAGCCCAACATGGCCCAGGGGTCATGGAAGAGCTGGGACGTGGACTATCTCTTCATCCCAAGGTCAGTTTTCCCATGATCGGTTTCCCCACTCAGGTCTCAGTCTTGCATGCCATCAACCGGTGCCGACAAAGCCATTGTCCCTTTACTTGTCTCACCGCAGTACCTCACGTAGCAGCAGGAGATTGTCGGCTCGCATTCCTGCCACTTGCACTGACAGCGTGCCAGGCATGGGCTGAGAGTTGGAGGCCTGAGAACCGTCCTTTTGGTTTGGCATGCTCTCGCTCCCCGGCCACTGGGAGGGCTGTGTAAACACACAGTGCTGCGTGAGAAGTGAAACATGCTACATCCCTGGTGTGACCTGCCAGGAGTACACTGTGTCCTGGGGACACAAAAGACAGTGTCTGGCAAGTAATTAAACATTAAAATTGAAAGCTCTTGCTGGGAGTGGTGGCACACATCTTTAATCCCCAGCACTCAGGAGGCCGAGGTAGGAGGATCACTGAGTTCCAGGCAAGCCTGAGACTACAGAGTGAGTTCCAGGTCAACCTGGGCTAGAGGGACACCCTACCTCAAAAAACCAAAACAACAAAAGAAAAAGAAGAAGAAAAAAATCAAAGCCATCTTATGCATCTTGCTCACCGAAGCTATAACTGCCATCTTTTCTGCTTGGTGCTTTAAAATGTCATGTTCTAATTTGTAGTATCATGAGCTGGCTCCTACACACTGCAGGTTCAGGTAAGCCCAGAGCACTGTGCAGACATTTCACGAGCCTTGCCGCACAGCGAGTGTTGACTTGGCTCCTGGCCTCCCATAATGGATTGCTTTTTGTGGCCTCCTGGAAGCCGGTTTCCCCGGCTCTGAGGAACATGGGGAGACTAGAGGAGAGGAGGGCGAGCGGGCAGGGGAGGCTGCTTGGTATTCATCCCCCAGAACCATTCCACAGTGGAGCTTCTCAGCCTTGGCGCTCCTGACATTTTACTGTAACAGTCATCAGTTATGGAGGGCTGGCCTGTGCCCTCTAATGCCAGTTACTCCCCAGAGCTACTAAAACTGTCTCCAGACATTGTCACATGCCCTTGAGGAAGTACATTGCCTCAGGCTGAGAACATCTGTTCCACACTATTCACGGGGTTGGTTTTTATTTTGTTTGTTCACGGGGTTGGTTTTTATTTTGTTTGTTTTTTTTGGGTCCCCTCTCCCCACCCCCACCCCAGGTAGGGTCTCACTCTAGCCCAGGCTGACCTGGAACTCACTCTGTAGTCCCAGGCTGGCCTTGAATTCATGGTGATCTTCTCCCAAGTGCTCTATTAAAGGCATGCACCACCATGCCTGGCTGGTTGTTGTTTTTCCAAGCAGAGAGGGAGATGGGGGCAGAGAGAAAGTGAAAGTGCAAGAGAGTATAGGCACACCAGGGCCTCTTGCCACTGCATATGAACTCTAGACGCATGTTCCACCTTGTGCATCTGGCTTTACTTGGGTACTGGGGAATTGAACCCAGGCTGTCAGGTTTTGCAAACAAGCACCTTTAACTACTAAGCTTTCTTTCCAGTTCCTTGTCTTTATTTTATTTTTTTATTTTTTGTTTTTCAAGGTAGGGTCTCAGGAATTCACTATGTAGTCTCAGGTTGGCCTTGAACTTATAGCAATTCTCCTACCTCTGCACTCTACCTGGGTGCTGGGATTAAAGGCATGTGCCACCATGCCTGGCCTCCTTGTTTAGTTTTTGAGATGGGGTTTAATGCAGCTTGGCCTAGCCTGGAATTCACTGTGTAGCAGAGACTGACCTTGAACTCTTGATCCCACTCCGTTCACCTCCCAATTGCTGGGATCATAGACATGTGCCACCATAACTGTATGTATGTATGTATGTGTGCATCCATCCATCCATCCATCCATCCATCTATCTATCTATCTATTTTTTTTGTGGTGGTGGTTTTTTGAAACAGGGTCTCATGTATCCTAGACTGGCCTCAAACTCACTATTTAGTAGAGGCTGGCCTTGCTAGAACTTCTGATCGTCCTGCTTCCACATCCTGAGTGCTGAGTTGCCTTAGGCAGGTGCCACCATGCTTTGGTTTATGTGGTGCTAAGGATTGAACCCTGGGTCTTAGGCATGCTAGGCAAACAATCTGTCACTGTGCTAAAGCCCAACCCCAAATCTTTCTCTTTGTCTACAGCCCCTGCTTCCCTTGTCCCATCTTCCTTCTGTGGTCCTCCTACCTCTTCTTTTTTTTCCCCTGCACGTGTGTGTTTGTGTGTGTGTGTTTAGCGTGTGGTGTGGTGTATGTACGTGTGAGCTTCTGTGTGGGGGTGTGCAGGGGCCAGAGGAGAACATCAGGCATCCTCCTCAGTGGCTCATCTGCCTGTTTCCTTCAGATGGAGTCTCTCTCTGAACCTGGTTGACTAGTGAGTCCCAGTGATTCTCCAGTCTCCGCCCTCTGCAGGACTAAGTGTCTCTGCAAGACACTGCCTCCAAGTCCTTATAAAAATCCAGGCCAGCCAAGGCGTAGTGGCACAGGCCTTTCATCCCAGCACTCAGGAGGCAGAGGTAGGAGGATTGACATGCGTTTGAGGCCAGCCTGAGAATTCAGAGTGAATTCCAGATCAGCCTGGCCTAGAGTGAGACCCTGCCTTGGGGAAAAAAAAAGTCCCTTCTACTGTGTAAGACCACACATTCACCTATTCCAGGGCTTGTGTGGTGGATTTAGGTGAACCATTATTCTGTCTGTCACAGAGACTGTTGTGCCCCTGGGTGTCATGGGAATGCTTGTACAGGGCCCAGGAGGAAGGAAGTGCCAGGGCTGAATAGTGCCAAATCTATGCCAGGCACAAGGGGACTGGTATAATGAAGTCTTCAGACCACTCTTAGGGTTGGTCCTGTTTGCTGTCTGCTGAATCACAGATGAGGAAGTGAGCCTGGGAAGGCCTCTGGAGGCAGAGCGAGCTTGAGATTGATTTTGAAGGGAACAGATGGGTTTGTCCCAGGTTAGGAAAAGTATTCCTGTAGAGGGGCCTGAAAGTGCAAGAGACAAATTCACATGACTGGTGACTAATTCCAGGCCCGGTAGGTAAAGGACCACGGACATTACAGAGGAAGGCTTGATGCTTTGTGCCAGCAACAAGAAAGTAAGTGCAACACCTGGCTAGGCAGCTGCTGAGCCAGCCTGTCGGCCACTGCTACTGGACTTTGGTTTGTGGGTTGTATTTTTTTCAACTGAGAACTTTAATATATGCACATATTGCAAATTAGTCACATACCCATCAGATTATACTCTTTTGCCCACTTCTCCCCCATTCCACTGAGGGTCCTCCTCAGTGGAGTCATGGATGCATCAGTCAGTCTCTGTTGGGAGGGTCAGTTCCTCAGACTACACCTTCCCACCCGTGGCTCCTATATTCTTTCCACCCCTTCTTTTGAAAGGCCCAAGAATTCAGAAGCTCAGAAATACTATCACGCTCCAAAGGGAGCTTAAGCGGGCCACCTGCATACCTCAAACTCCAGGTTTTACTCTCTGTCAGAAGCAAGTAAAGAATCCCTCTTCTCATTGTATCAGAGCCCACTCCTAATATAAAACTAGGTAAAAAGGGCATGAGATAGCCCTCAGGGATGGGAAATAAATAATAAAGTAAACCACTTATTTAGTTTCTGTAAATAGCCTGCACCATAAGCCTTAATAGCCCACACTGTAAGCCTTAGTAACTCGCACCATAGGCTGTAGCAGCCTGCCTCAGACCACCAAGGTCATAGGAGGCTGATACCATACTCTGTTACCCCCACCTAAGGAATTGCACAAGTGCTGACCTCCAAGGTCACAGGAGACTGATACCACACTCTGCTACTCCCACCCAAGGACCTGCGCAAACGCTGACCACCAAGGTCATAGTCATAAGAGAGTGATTGGTCCATGAGGGGCTTGAGCAAAGTAAACTAATTGGCTTAGAAACTGTGGGGTGGCACAAACTGACTGGCTAACACCCTGCAGGGGCTCCTGATATTAAATAATGATTGGTCTAATACACAGGCTTTGTTAGAAACCCTATAAAAACTACCCCATTCCTGCATTCGGGGCTCTGCAGTCCTCTACCCCTGTGCGGTGTACGACTGTGGGCCCCAGCGCGCTTGGAATAAAATCCTCTTGCAGTTTGCATCAAGACCGCTTCTCATGAGTGAGTGATTTGGGGTGTCGCCTTATTCGGGCAGAGCGTGGGGACCCCCTGGGGTTTTTTTTTCCCACACTTTCACAATGATTCCTGAGTCTTGGAGGACATGTTATAATTCTCCTTTAATTCTCAGTGTCTTCTGCTTTGATATTTTTTTGAGTCTCCTCAGTGTCTATTACTATCTCCCCGGAGAAGGTTCTCAGGCTAGCAGTGAGAGCAGCATTCATATTGTTTTGTTTGAGATAACAGGTTGGCCTGGAACTTGCAATCCTGCTGCCCCAGCCTCCCCAGTGCCGGGATCACAGTCATAAGCCGTCCTGGTTTGTGCTTCTTCCTCCAAGGAAACTGAGAAGCGCGACCCGGGCTGAAGGTAGCTGTGGAGAAAGCTAGGTACTACACAGGGCAGCCTCTCTTGGCCTGTTTCCCTCCCTGCGGTGGTCTTTCCAAGGCAGGCAGTCACTTCTGGACTTGGTTGGCTCTTGTCACTGTCATGTGTCACAATTCACATCGAGTACTTAGTGTGGTACTTGGTGGACAGCCAGCTCCTCACACATAGGGCTTGTCTTATTTCTGTGAAAATCATGTCGCATTGAAGTCTACAGGACCCCAGGTCTCTGACTCCTTGTCACCTATCTTCAGTGCCAAACCTCCATTGTTCCTCCATTTCACCCTAGACTCTCAGAAACTCAACTGCCACTTTTGCTGAGTGGCACAGGACAGAAAGTTCCTCCTGATCTGGTACCTAATGGAGCATGCAGACCTTCCAGTGTAGAGATGGGGCAGCCAAGGAGGTGGAAGGGGTGGAGTTGAGCCTAATTTAGCCACACCAGGACATCAGCCATATTAGATCACAGGACATAGAAGCTGAGCATGACAGTACAGTCTGTGACCCCAGCTCTCAAGACAGGCAGAGGATTGAGAATTCAAAACCAGCCTGGTCTGGGCTACATGGTGAGATTTTGTCTCAAAAAAAAAAAAAAAAAAAAGAGGAGAAGAAAAAGCAATGAAATAGGTAAAATAGGAAATAGCAGAGAAGGGAAGGCATATTATCTGGACATTAGGCAATATGTACCAAGAGCAATCCCAAGACTAGCTGACAGCAGTTGGGCCTGGGGTGGGAAGTTGTGCAGCCTGTGCATAGCTGCAGAGGTTGCTCACAAGCCTTGAGTGAGCAACTTGAGGCAGCCTGTTTGGTCACATACGTGGCCCTGGTAGAAAGAGATATTATTTTATTTTTAATTTTTAAAAATTTTTTATTTATTTGAGAGAGAGAAAGAAGCAGACACAAAGAGAGGCAGATAGAGAATGGACACACCAGGCCCTCCAGCCACTGCAAACTAGATGCATGCACCACCTTGTGCATCTGGCTTATGTGGGCCCTGGGGAATCAAACCTAGGTCCTTTGGCCTTGCAGACAAGCACCTTAACTGCTAAGCCATCTCTCCAGCCTGAGATGTTATTTTTAACCATATACTTTAAAAGAAGTTTCTTAGCTGGGCCTAGAGGCACATGCCTTTAATCCCAGCACTTGAGAGGCAGAGGTAGGAAGATCCCTTTGAGTTCCAGGCCACCCTGAGACTACATAGTGAATTTCAGGTCAGTTTGGACTAGTTTCTTTTTTCAGAGCTGGGGGTGCAGCTCCAGGATTTGCATATGCTAGGCAAGGGCTCTACCCCTCAGGCACAGCCCAAGGGCTCAAAAGAAGTTATTTTTTCTTTCTCTCTTCCATCCCTGATATGGAACCTTTGCCTCACACCTGGTAGGCGATCACTCTTCCTTTGAATTACATCCCCATCTCTACCTTGTTTTATTTGTTTTGTGGTGCTGAGTGTAGCACCAGGGCCTTGGGCATGCTAGGCAAGTACCTTCTCTCTGAGCTACACCACCAGCTTCCTAGTGTTTTTAAATTATGTAAGAATAATATTAAGCCTGATCATTTCGAGACTTTTTGAAAGCACAGTCTCATGTATCTTAGGCTGGCCTCATACTTACTATGTAGCTGAGGACAACACTGAACTTCTGATCCTCCTGCCTACATCTCCTGAATGCTGGAATTGCAGTCTTGACCCCACCGCGTCGTTTATGCACTGCTAGAGATTACATACTAGGCAAGCAGCAGCTTCCTGTTGCAGGTAGACGCAGAGCTTACTGTGGCCTGTAATTCTGAAGTCCAGGAAGAGGCAGGCAGTGTTGTTAGTGTCTGAGGAAGGCATACATCTTCAGGGGCAAACTCCCGTGTTAATGCCCCATTCAAAATTTGAGCTAAGCATGCGCGATAATGTGTCTACTCTTTTTAAACAATTATAACTTCAACAGAGCGTGGTTGGAAATGGGCCCGCCCCATGTGAATGTGCAGAGGCTCTCGGAATAAAATGCCCGTGCTTCCTTTGTTCTGGGCTGCTTTGGAAATGACGCATGCTCTTCTTGTCTGCTGCAGGTGATAAATCTTTCTCCACTTTTCTGTATCTTGGCTGTGCTGTTTTTGGCTTCTCACAAAGATGCGAACTCATTGCGTTTGGTTAGAGTGTGGCTTCAAATGACTTTGTTTGTCAGGCCTCAAATGACGTCATCGACACTTGTTTTTCGCCTTGTCTCCCGTTCTGTACCCAACTCACATCTCTGTTCTGTAGTCCTACCCTGCAGGAAATGACTGTGCGGTCCTCCTTCAGTCATTCAAGCAGAAGCCCCAGGCTTACTTGGATTGGGTTGACTCTGGTCACAT
This sequence comes from Jaculus jaculus, assembly GCF_020740685.1. Taxonomy (NCBI): domain Eukaryota; kingdom Metazoa; phylum Chordata; class Mammalia; order Rodentia; family Dipodidae; genus Jaculus; species Jaculus jaculus. The sequence continues at coordinate 59,285,241 of NC_059113.1, read as the reverse complement.
GACCACTGCTGAGCCAATCGCTGTGATCAGGTGCCCTGGTGTGATTGGTGTAGACCTGGGTCATGTGACACATCCTCCAACCACGTGACCGGAGGGTAAGGGAGCGCTGACTTTAAGGAGCAGGTGCACTTGGAGGAGTCCGTAGTCACCGTGCAAACGTCCGGGCTGCTGGGCATCTCCAGTGTAGGCAGGGGTGAGCCCCGGGCCGCCGCGCCCGCTGCTCTGGGGTGCGGGGAGGATGCCGCAGCCCTCGCTTCCACGGGAAGGCAGTTCCTCTGGCCTGACCTTTGACCCATCGGTCTTGTCCTGGCATTGCAAGCATAGTTTCCTGTTTCCGTGGGGACCACAGGAATTCTGACTAGCTAGACACGCGGGAGATGGTAATGGCTGCCAGAGCCTAAAATGTCTGTCCCCTGAAGACCCTGAGGAAGTTTGCCTTTGCCCCTCTGCAAACTGGCTGAGACCCAAGGTTCAGCTCCACTGTTTAGGAAAATGGTGGTGACTGACTATCCCATGTCTTGGCTGGCTTAGGTCAGCACCGCTATGTTCGCAGGCAGATCCCAAGAGTCCAAGTTGGATGGAAATTTCTGGGGGTCAAAACTGGGATCATGGAGCCAGGATATGGGTAACAGGGCATCCTGCCTGCCTGGAGGAATCATGACATGCCCCTGGTGCCCATCCTCATGTGCAAATCTGAGAGCATTTGCCAAGTAGAACTCTGCCTTGAGAGCACGATTTTCCCAAGTTGTCCCTGCCGATGCATATTGTCATGAGGTATTGACTTTTTCATGCTGTGGGAGAGAAAGGGCTAGTGGCCTTAATAGAGCTGGCAAGTAGTAAGAAAAAAGGGAAAACAATATATTATTGCAGAAGTTCATTAACAAACTGTGAAGCCTGTGAGTACATGACTACTTTTATAAAGTTTTTTAAAAATATTTCTTAAGGGGCTGGAGATACGACTTATTCATTAAAGGCATTTGCCTGCAAAGCCAAAGGACTCAGGTTCAACTCTCCAGAACCCATGTAAGCCAGATGCACAGTGGGGCACATGCATCTGGAGTTCATTTGCAGTGGCTGGAGGCCACTATCTCTGTCTGCCTCTTTCTCCTCTCTCTCTCTCTCTTTCTCTCTCAAATAAGTAAATAAAAATACTTAAAACTTAAAAAAACCTTTTAATGTATTTATTTATTTGAGAGAGCTATAGAGGCAGATAGAGAGAAAGGGCTCGCTGGAGTCTCCAGCCACTGCAAATGAACTCCAGATGCATGTGCCACCTTGTGCATCTGGCGGACTTGAGTCCTAAGGAATCGAACATGGGTTCTTTGGCTTTGCAGGCAAGTGCCTTAAATGCTAAGCCATCTCTCTAGCCCAGGCTGACTTGGAATTCACTGTGTAGTCTCAGACTGGCCTTGAACTCATTATTATCTTCCTACCTCTGCCCCCCCCCCCCTCGTGCTGGGATTAAAGGTGTGTGTCACCATGACTGGCCTCATTTTTTTTATTTTGTTTTGTTTGTTGTTTTTTTGGAGGTAGGTTCTCACTCTAGCCCAGGCTGACCTGGAATTCACTATATAGTCCCAGGGTGGCCTCGAACTCATGGTAATCCTCCTACCTCTGCCTCCCAAGTGCTGGGATTAAAGGCTTGTGCCACCATACGTGGCCTAATATTTTAAAAATTATTTATTTATTTGCCAGCAGGAAGAAAGAGAAAGAAAAGAATGGACACTCTAGGGCTTCCGGCTACTACAAACAAAGTCCAGATGTATGTACAACTTTGTGCATCTGGTATTACATGTGTATTGGGGAATTGAACCTGGGTTGTTAGGTTTTGCAGGCAAACACCTTAATCCTGAGCCATTTCTCCAACCCTTGCTTTTTTTTTTTTTTGAGACAGGGTATCACTGTAGCCCTGGTTAACCTGGAACTCACTCTGTAGTCCCAGGTTGGCCTTGAACTCAAGTGATCCTCCTACTTCTGTCTCCCAAGTGCTGTGATTAAAGGTGTGTGCCACCACGCCTGGCGCAATGAATTTTTAAAAGCAATTTAAGGAAGGATTTCTTCTATTTTTAAAATAAGTTTAGATTTTAAATATTTTTTTATTTTTACTTACTTGAGAGAGGCATATAGAAAGAGCGAGAGAGAGAGAGAGAGTGAGAATGGGTCCACCAGGGTCTCTAGCTACTGGAAACAAACTCCAGACACATGTGCCACCTTGTGCATCTGGCTTATGTGGGTCCTGGGCAATCGAACCTGGGTCGTTTGGCTTTGTAGGCAAGTTCCTTAACCGAGAAGCCATCTCTCCAGCCTTCTTTACTTTTCTTTTGGTTTTTCGAGGTAGAGTCTCACTGTAGTTCAGCTGATCTGGAATTCACTATGTAGTCTCAGAGTGGACTTGAACTCACAGCAGTCCTTCTACCTCTGTCTCCTGAGTGCTGGGATTAAAGGTGTGGGACACCATGCCCGGCTTCCTGTTCTGTTTTGAAAAAAATATCTATTTGTGTTATGTATATGTATGCCACAGAATGTGTTGGCAGGGAGCCAGAGGGTAATTTTGAGGTATCTGTTCTTCACCTTTCTTGGGACGGGGTCTTTTCCTGCTGCACATAAACTGCCAGACTGCAAATGAGTGTCACACTTAGCTGGTCTTCCAGTTTTGGTTTCTCCTGTCTCCACACCCCGTTGTTGTGTGTTGGGATTCTAGGTGCATGCGTCACTTCATGTGCAGATTTATGTGAGTATTGGGGAATTGAACCGGGGCCAGCAGGCTTTGTAGGCCAGCCCTTTTAATGCCGATCCATCTTTCCAGTCCAGAGTCCATGACTAGTAATTATGCTGCCCCATGATATAAGAAACCCTATCTCAGCTCTGCCAGCCTCAACACATGGCTTCTACCTCATTGCCCAATATAGCTGCTTAAATTCCAGCAATCTACACATGCATTCTAGCCAGAAAGAAGGTTCACAGGTCATCTTCCTTCCCTTTAAACACCTTTCCTAAAGTTGAATGCAGCCTTACTGCCCGAATCCCCTTGAGCAGAACTTGGTCACATGGTTTTGTGTGACCATTTCCACCTAACTGAAACATTCCCTACTAAAATGAGGCGCAGCTCAGGGAACTTGGAAAGCTCAGGAAGCTCAGAAGTTACAAGATTCCCAAACCGCTCCCCAAGGTTATATAAGCAGCAAGAATTGCCAGGCAGATGAGCCTCTCCCTCAGGCCAAGCTGCTTGCTTGAGAGGTCTTAGGAGGCCGTTTTTCGGTCTTCACCCATGCCAGGGTGTGCTGCTTAGTGATGCAGCTGCCTTTGACTCCCCCGCTGCAGTTGAGTCATCCCAGCAAATGCATTGGTTCACCAAGATAGGTGTGGATGAGGTTGTTTCTGTGGTCTCTGGTTGGTGCTCTGTCTGGGCTGAGCAGACATTCACATGTCCCCAGGCAAAGTCCCATAACACTTGGTCTTGTTGAGCTGCAGAGGAGTCTGAGAACCGCAGCCCTTACTTGAGCAGCTGCCTGCTGAGCTCTGGGACAGCACTCATTCTGTTTATAAGGAGAGAGCAAATGGTTTGGATGCTACAGCTGCCTGAAGAGCTGGTTTATGACAATTTGAAAGCCATATGATAAATCACATGCACCCAGTTTTGGATTGTGCCAAGTACAAGACACAGGGTACATGGCACAGTGCCATGCAGGGTCCCAGCTGCTGTCTGCAGCAGCTCTTGGTTCCCAGGGCCGGGAGGATGTCAGTCTGTGTGAGAGTATGTGACCAAGGGCTGTGGCTCTGTCCCAAGGTCCCTGTGAGCCAGCTGTCAAACCACAAGCGGCCACTTCCCTATTTGACTGCCACCACCCCTGGGAAGCAGGGTGAGCTGGATGAGTGTGGTCAGCAGCAGAGCTGGGATTGGCCTCTGGCAGCCAGGCTCCTGCATTGGAAACGTGTGTGTGTGTGTGTGTGTGTGTGTGTGTGTGTGTGAGTGCTATTGCACGTGCTTGTGGAGGTCAGAGAACAACTTCCGGGTGTTGGTGCTCACCTTCCCCCTCCTTTGAGGCAGGGTCTCCTGCTGCTTGTTCTCAGGCTGGCTGGTCCCCGAGCCCTTGGTGGATTCTCCTGCCCCCCCGCCTTCTTGCCTGTAGACGTGCCTGGAATACAAATGCCTGCCGCCAGGTCTGGTCTTGGATGGGGGTGTTGGGGTTTCAAGTTCCAGTACTCAGGTTTGCCTGGCAACACTTCTCCACTGAATCATCTCCTCAGCCTCACAGCTGCGCCACACTGTCTGGGGACCACAGCTGAAGCTATGGCCCTTGGCACCGTCCTTGTCCCCAGAGGCCACCGACTGGCTTGTCCTGCTAGCAGCTCAGGCCACCACACTGTCCTGGTCAGCAGGAACGCCGGCCAGCAGCTACCAAAGCAGAGCATGCTGCAGGGCTGGGAATAGCCAGCCCCTGGCTGATTAGATTTGCGAGCAGGATCAGGTAGCTCTGGCTTTGGTTTCAGACTGGTGACTGTCCTGCCCTGAGGGTAAGAAATTAACTTGGTAGTTGACATGGAGCGTCAGCCTCTCAGTGGAGAAATGAGCACTGTGTGAACCGTGCATTCAGGAAAGGGTAGAAAGAAGGAAAACAACAGATATCTGTAGAATAGTAAAGGAGAAGGCCGGTGGTGGTGGTGCACACCTTTAATCCCAGCACTGGGGAGGCAGAGTTAGGACGATTGCCCTGAGTTCAAGGCCACCCAGAGACTACATAGTGAATTCCAGGTCAGCCTGGACTAGAGTGAAACCCTCTGTTGAACCAAAAAAGAATAGTAAGTGATAAGAGAGCATTGTACCGAGGACAGCAAACCTGAAGTTTAAATTTCTGTTGCATAAGCAATACTGAGTAAGAATATAAATATATACCCTCTTGGAATAGCTGTCAAGAAACTGCTGAGGTCAAGGATCTAGAAGAGGAGAGAGCCATTAGGAATGACTGAGGGCTGGGGATGTGACTCAGTTGGTAGTGTTTGCCTAGTGTCCATGAAGCCCAGGTTCCCTCCTCAGGACCGGATTAACCAGGGGTGATGGTCCATGTCTGTAATCCCGGTGTTTAGGAGGTGGAGTCAGGAGAATCAGAAGTGCAAGGTCGGCTGCACAAGGAGTTTGAATTGGAACTATTGCCTTGATGTAAAATTTTCTTAAGCTGGGCGTGGTGGCGCACGCCTTTAATCCCAGCACTCGGAGGCAGAGGAAGGAGGATCACCGTGAGTTCAAGGCCACCCTGAGACTACAGAGTTAATTCCAGGTCAGCCTGGACCAGAGTGAGACCCTACCTCAAAAAACCAAAATAAAATAAAATAAAATAAAAATTTCTTATTTTTGGCTGGGGAGATGAATCAGCAGTTAAAGGTGCTTTTCTATGTGACTTTTAAAAAAATATTTCATTTTTATTTATTTGTTTATTTGACAGAGGGCAAGAGGCAGAGAGACTGCAACAGTGAGAGGGAAAGAGAATGGGTGTGCCAGGGCCTCCAGCCACTGCAAATGAACTCGACACCTGTGCGTGCCATCCTGTGCCTTTGGCTTACATGGGTCCTGGGGAATTGAACCACAATCCTTTGGCTTTGCAAGCAACACCTTACCCATTAAACCATCCCTCAGAGCCCCAACTTACTATTATTATGTATTTATTTGTGGGGGGATAGAAAATGGGCACACCAGGGCCTTCAGCCGCTACAAATGAATTCCAGATGCATGTATTACCTTGTGCACCTGAGTTATGTGGGACCTGGGGAATTGAACCTGGCTCTTTTGGCTTTGTAGGCAAATGCCTTAACGAGTTAGCCACTTCTCCAGCCCTACTCTTTTTATTTTATTTTATTTTATTTTATTTTATTTTATTTTATTTTATTTATTTATTTATTTATTTATTTACTGAGGTAGAGTCTAAATCTCAGGCTGACTGGGCACTCACTCTAGTCCTAGGCTGGCCTTGAACTCACAGTGAACCTCCTATCCCTTCCTCTTTAGTATGGGATTTTCAAAGATGTGCACCACCATACCTGGCAACCTGTAGATATATTCTTATGGATCCTTCCAGAAAGCTTAATTCTGTTTGCTTGAGACAGGGTCTTGATATGTATCCCAGGCTGGCCTTGAACTCATGATCTTCTTAGCCTCAGTCTCCCAGGTACTAGGTTTACAGGGGTGTGTTACCATGCCTGTCAGGAAGCTTCACATGCATTCACAAATGTTCTTTCCCTATTAGTTTAGTTTAGTGTGGGCTACAGAGCAGGTTCCAGGTTAGCCTGTGCTACAGTGAGACCCTCCTTCAAAAAAATAAAGAAAAATACAGTAGAGGGCTGGAAAGATGGCTTAAAGGTTAAGGCACTTGCCTGCAAAGCCTGAGGACCCATGTTTGATTCTCCAGGTCCCATGTAAGCTAGGTGCACAAGATGGTGCATGTGTCTGCAGTTCGATTATAGTGCCCTGGCATGCCCATTTTCTCTCTCTTCCCCTCTCTCTCTGTCTCAAATAAAAAAAGAAAAAAACCGTAGAGAGCAATTGAGGAAGGCACCCAACCTCGACCTCTGGCCTCTAAACCCTTCCTTGCACACTCCTGTGCATGTGTATAGATGTGCACATATGCACGCACACCACACGAGGTACATACATATGTAGTTCACATATCATGTAATCCACTCATTGCATGTGTGGAGTTCAGTGGGTTTGACTATATTGACAGCCATATGACCAACACTGTGAACAGTTTTGGCCCATTTTCATCAGCTTGTCAGAAAGCCCATCCCTGTTAGCAGTCACTCCCCTGTGTCCATACCCACCCTGCTACTGCCACCTGGCCCCAGGCCACCACTAATCACTGTCCTTTCTATAGCTGCGCCTCCTGCACATTTCATCAGTGAAACCATGCCATAGTCTTTAGTAACTCTCTTGACTGTGCAGAACGATTTCCAGTTACATACGTGTGGAGCCATGCGTCGGCACTTAAATCCGCTCTGCAGCGCTCCACTATGCGGATGTGCCGTATTTTGTTCAACACTTGGTGTGTGTTTGGGGCGTTCCTCTTTTGACTGTTAGGAATGTGCTGCCATGTGTGTGTGGAGGTTTTTATGAGGGTGTGCTTTCATTTCTCCTGGGTGTGTGCAGAGAATGACCATGTAGTAATTCTGTGTCTAACTTTTTTTTTTTTTTTTAAGGTAGGATCTCACTATGTAGCCCCAGGCTGGCCTCAAACTCACAGTGATCCTCTTACTTCTGCCTTCCAGAGTGCTGAGATTAAAGGTGTGTGCCACCACGCTCCATATTGTGTTTAACTTTTTCTAAAATATATATTTATTTAAGCCGGGCGTGGTGGCGCACACCTTTAATCCCAGCACTCGGGAGGTAGAGGTAGGAGGATTGCTATGAGTTTGAAGCCACCCTGAGACTGCATAGTGAATTCCAGGTCAGCCTGAGCTGCAGTGAAACCCTACCTCAAAAAAAAAAAAAAAATGTATACACACACACACTCACACACATGTATGTATGTATAAATAATAAATATTTATTTGCAAAGAGAGAGAGAGAGAGAATGGGTATGCCAGGCCCTCCTACTGCTGCAAACTCCAGACTCATGCACCACTTTGTGCATCTGGTTTTATGTGGGTACTGGGGTATCAAACCTGGGCTAGCAGGCTTTACAAGCAAGTACCTTTAACTGCTGAGCCATTTCTCTAGCCCCTTATCTATCTGCCTCTTTATGTTTATTTATTTATTAATTTTTGAGGTAAGGTCTCACTCTAGCCCAGGCTTACCTGGAACTCACTCTGTAGTCCCAGGCTGACTTCAAACTCACAGTGATCCTCCTTCCTCTCCCCAAGTTCTGGGGTTAAAGGCATGCACCACTGTGCCTGGCTGCCTTTTATTTTTGAATGCTAAGAGTTCCTCATATAGTCTGTTTTCTGTTATATGATGTGCAAAGCTTTTCTCCCATTCTTTGGGTTGTTTTCATTTTCTTCTTTTTAAAAATACCTTATTATTTACTTATTTGAGAGAGAGAGGGAGGGAGAGAGGGAGGGAGGGAAGAAGGGAGGGAGGGAGAGGGAGAGAGAATGGGTATGCCAGGGCCTTCAGTCACTGCAAGCAAACTCTAGACACATGTGCTACCTTGTGCATCTGGTTTACATGGGCCTTGGGGCATCAAACTGAGGTCCTTTGGCTTTGCAGACAAATGTCCTAACCACTAAGCCATCTCTCTAGCCCTTCTTTTTTTAAATTTATTTTTATTTTTATTTGAGAGAGAGAGAATGGGCACGCCAGGGCATCCAGCCACTGCAAACGAACTCTAGATGCGTGCACCACCTTATGCATTTGGCTTATGTGGGTCCTGGGGAATCGAACCTGGGTCCTTTGGCTTTTCAGGCAAGCATCTTAACCACTAAGCCATTATTTATTTGAGAGACAATGGGTACATCAGGGCTTCTTGTTGGTTTCAACAAACTCCAGGCACATGTGCCATGTTGTGCATCTGTCTTTAGATGGGTTCTGGGGAATTGAACCTGGGTCAGTCAGTAGGCTTTGTGATCAAATGCCCTTAGTCACTGAGCCATCTCCCCAGCCCCCACTTTCTTTTTTCTTTTTTAAATTCCTTTCTTTTTTCTTTTTATTTATTTGAGAGAGAGGCAGATAGAGGAAGGTAGAGAGAGAGAGAGAGAAAATGAGTATGCCAGGGCCTCCAGCCAGTGCAAATGAACTCCAGATACATGTGCCACCTTGTGCATCTGGCTTACGTGGATGTGGGGAATCGAACCTGGGTCCTTAGGCTTTGCAGGCAAGTGCCTTAACTGCTAAGCCATCTCTCCAGCCCTTAAATTTTATGTATGTGTGTGTGTGTGTGACAGAGCCTCTTGCTGCTGCAAGTGAATTTTTTTTTTTTTTTTTTTTTTGCATTCAGCTTACGTGGGTGGCTGGAGAATTGAACTTTGGCAGGTGACAGGCTTTGCAAGCAAGCACCTTTGACCATTGAGCCATCTTCCCAGAATGTCAGAAACTTACTTTTTATTTTTCAAGGTAGGGTCTTGCTCTAGCCCAGGCTCACCTGAAATTCACTATTTAGTCTCAGGGTAGTCTTGAATGCACAGCAATCCTCCTACCTCTGCCTCCCTAGTGCTGCTGCGATTAAAGGCATGTGCCACCACGCCCAGCTTTTTCTTTTTTTTGGGATAGGGTCTCGCTCTAGCCCAGGCTGCCCTGCATTCACTGTGTAGTCTCAGGGTAGCCTCGAGCTTGTGGAGATCCTCCTACCTCTGCTTCCAGAGAGCATATGCCACCATGCCTGGCCAGAAATATTTTTTAAATTTTAATAATGTCTGAGTTATTTATTCTTTGTTTCCTGGTGCTTTTGATATCATATTGAAGTCTTGCTGGCCATGGGGATGCATATGTGAAATCCCAGCACCTGGGAGGTGGAGGCAAGAAGAGGACCATGAGTTCAAGGCCAGTGTGGGCCATGCAGCAAGTTAAAGACCAACCTGAATTACACAGTAGTGTTATGCCCAGTGACCACCAAGGAGAACCAAACACGTATGCAAAGGCAAGGAGCTTTATTTCAGGCTTAAGCTCGGACTCCTGACTTCACCCAACCAGTGGATCCGTACAAGAGCCCTGAGTAGCAGGAGGGCAGGGTTTTTATAGAGATTTGAACAAAGAAGTAGGGGGCGGGCACATGATTGGTTGGTTTAAACAGTAACTGTACTTGCATTCTTTTGATTGGTTGGGGCAGAGAGGCAGCAGGGACAAGTCTTGGGCATGCCTGGACATGCTAGGGGTGGCTCAGGTCCTCTGCCAAGGCGGGAATTTGAAACATAGGCCTAGCCGGGGCAGTGCCTTACTGAATGAAGCCTGTCATGGCGCCAGTCTGGTTTCCTGGTCTTTCAGTAGGACTGGTGTCAAGCAACAATAAAGACATCCAAGAGCTGGGCAATAGCTCAGTAGTAGAGCATTTGCCATCATGTGCAAGGCGCTGGGTTCTGTGTTCCTTCCCCAGTACTCCCCACCCTCAAGTCTTTGTATAACTCAAGATCATGAAGATTTTCAACATCCTCTAACAGGTTTTAGCTCTTACACTTGATCCACTTTAATATAACTTTTGAATGCAGTAGGAGAAAGGAATTCAAGTTCCTTCATCACCTTTTTTTTTGTTTTGTTTTGTTCTCCTTCCCCCAGGGTCTCTGACCTGAAATACTGTGTAGACCCAGGCTAGCCTTGAACTTGCAGTGATCCTCCTACCTCAGCCTCCTGAGAGCTGGGCTTAAAGGTTTGTTGTGTAATTCTTTCCTCATTCAGTTATATTAGCACCCTTGTTGGCAGTCAGTTGACCATAAGTGTGAGGAGAGTCATGTATACATATGTTTTTTTGTTTTGCTTGTTTGTTTTTGAGGTAGGTTCTTACTCTAGCCCAAGCTGACCTGGAACAAACCCTGTAGCGCCAGATGGGCCTCAGACTCACAGAGATCCTCCCACCTCTGCCTCCCAAGTGCTGGGATTAAAGGCGTGCCTTATCACCCTGAGCAAGAATCATCTTGATGGGCTGGAGAAATGGCTTAGGGGTTAAGGCACTTGTCTGTGAAGCCTAGGAACCCATGTTCAACTCTCCAGGTCTCACGTAAGCCAGACACACAAGGTGACACAAGTGTGCAAGGTGGCACATGCGTCTGGAGTTTGATGACGGTGGCTGGAGGTCTTGACCCGGCAATTCTCCCTCTCTCTCTCTCTATCTCTTGCATTAAAAAAAAAAAAAAAAAAAAAAGGCCAGTGTGTTGGTTTTGCCTCAAAAAAAAAAAGAATCATCTTGACACCCTTGTCTGAAATGGATTGGCTGTTGATGTGAGCCCTCTGTCCACAGTCTTCCTGAACTGCCTGTTGACTGTCTTTGTGTCTGTCAGTACTGGGCGCTTCTCCTTTATAACCATCATGTCATGCTTCATTTTGTAGAAAGAAATACTGTGATTTATATAAAGGCCCTTCACTGATGGACATTGGGTGTGCCAGTACTTTCTTTTAGGGCTGTTGAGTGCCTCCTATGCCAGGCACTCTCAGTAGGCAAATGGACAGTACAAGGTAAATGGGGTAATTGCAGCTCAGGAATGTCACTGGGAAAATGTAGCAGGGCGATGTGCTAGGAAGCAACTGAACATGCATTTCGAAGACAGTTTTTTGATTTGGGGATTCAGAGATTTCTCTGAAGAGAGGTGACTTTTGAGCTGGGACCCCAGTGGTAAGAGAGAAAAAACGAGTGTGGGATGGTTGTTGTCCCAGGGAACCTTAAGTACAAAAGTCCTCAGCAGGAATTACTTGCTTAAGGAGCAGAAAGAAGCCAATGTTCCTGGAGAGCGGCCAAGGCCGGACGGAGGAGATGGGCAGGGGGCCAGGGGCTCAGCCCTGTGGCCTTAATAAGTCAGGCATTTTACTCCGAATATGAAGGGAAGTTGCTGGAGGGTATGAAGCAGGGGACTGATTGATTTGTATCCTTAAAAGAGACACATCTGGTTCCAACATTTCCAAGCATAGAGTTCTTGGAGGTGGAATTACTGGGCCAAGGAAAACTATAGTGCTCAGAAACACTGCTAGCTGCCTCCCCAAAAGATTGCTGTGGGTTTATACTGGGAGTACAGGTGCCCAGCCAGCCTGCAGCCGGCCAGCACCTACCCTTGGCTCTGCTTCCCTTGCAGGACCGTCACAGCTACACTTGCGCAGTCACTCTGGCTGCACAGTGGCCCCCTCCGGTGATACAGCTACCTCTGGGACATGGCAGACGAAGACCTCATCTTCCGCCTGGAAGGTGTTGATGCCGGTGGGTCCTCCCTGGCTGGCCACAATGGAGATTCTGGCTCAGACAGTGATGATGAGGAAAGCTACTTCATTTGTCCCATCACGGATGACCCCAGGTCCAACCAGAATGCCATCTCCAAGACGCACAGCTACTTCAGCAACCTGATAGAACATGAGCAGTGTGGCTCCATAGGTTCCCCTGCCAGTTCCTTCCACTTCAAGGTGAGTGACCGCCTGCTGCATGTTTACATCCAGCGGCCCCACTTGTTGACGATTACCCTATCTAGAAATTCTGGAACACAGGCTGTTAAGCCAGGAGGGCTCTGTTGGCATAAGACAGGTTTCATCATTAGTGCCTTGTCATTAGATTAAACCCTTAGTGAGTCTTGAGAAATAGAACAAAACAGAATTTAGTAGAAAATATTGAAGTACATTCATTCACATTGTACACATCTTATTATTTACTTATTTATTTATTTGCAGACAGAGAGAGAGAGAGAGACAGACAGACAGACAGACAAGATAGGTCATCCTGGGCTAGAACAAGACCGTACCTCAAAAGATCAAAAAAAGAAGAAAGAAAGAGAATGGGTGTCCCGGAACTGCAAATAAAGTCCAGATGCATGTACCACTTTGTGTATCTGACTTTACATGTGTACTGAGAAATAGAACCCTTGGCTTCCAGGCTTTCCAAGCAAGCACCTTTAACCACGGAATCATTTCCCCAACCCCTATTTTTCTTTTTCTTTTTCTAAAATGCTTTTTAGTTTTAGAGCAAGAGAGAGAGAGACAGAGAGAAAGGGAGAGAGTTGACATGCCAAGGCCTCAGCCACTGCAATAGCTGCCAGATGCTTGTGCCACCTAGTGGGCATATGCTACCTTGTGCTTGCCTCACCTTTGTGTATCTGGCTTATATGGGATCTGGAGAGTTGAACATAGGTCCTTAGGCTTTGCAGGCAAGTTCCTAAACTGCTAATCCACCTCTCCAGCCCACTTTTCTTCCTCCCTCCTTCCCTCCCTCACTCCCTTTATTCCTTCCTTTTTGACTTTTTTTTTTTTTTTTTTTTTTGGTTTTTTAAGGTAGAGTATCACTCTAGTCCAGGCTGACCTGGAATTCACTATGTAGTCTCAGGGTGCCCTCAAACTCACAGTGATCCTCCTACCTCTGCCTCCCGAGTGCTGGCATTAAAGGTGTGTACCACCATGCCTGGCTCTTTTTTTTTTTCAATGTTCTATTTATTTATTTACAAGAGAGGAGAGAGAATGGGTGCTCCAGGGTCTCCAGCCACTTCAAACTAACTCTAGATGCATGCACTACTTTGTGTGTCTGGCTTTATGTAGGGACTGGGGAATCAAACCCGGGTCGTCAGGCTTTTCAGACAAGTTCCTTAACCACTTAGTTATCTCTCCAGCTCCCCTCTTTTTTTTTTTTTTTCCTGAGGTTGGGTCTTACTCTAGTCCAGGCTGACCTGCAGTTCATATGTGGTTCCAGACTGGCCTCAAACACACAGTGATACTCCTGCTTCTGCCTCCTGAGTGCTGGAATTAAAGGCATGTGCCATGCACCACGCCTGGCTCCCAGCCCCTGTTTTCTCCAAAATATTAAAATTTATTGCCTTATATGAATATTACTGAAAGCTCAAGCATTCAGTTTACACATGAAATTATACAATTATGTACCATTTTACAAAGGCAGTGAATACATTATATTTTCTAAATATCAAAAGGGAACTGGAGAGATTGCTTAGAGGTTAAGGTGCTTGCCTGCAAAGCCAAAGGACCCAGGTTCAGTTCCCCAGGATCCATGTAAGCCAGCTGCACAAGGGATGCACACATCTGGAGTTTGTTTGCAGTGGCTGGAGGCCCTGGCGCACCCATTCTCTCTCTCCCTATTTCTCTCCCTCTCTCTCTCTCTCTCTCTCTCTCTCTCTCTCTCAAATAAATATATAATAAATTTTTTTTTTTTTTTGAGGTAGGGTCTCACTCTAGCTCAGGCTGACCTGGAATTCACTCTGCATTCTCAGGGTGGCCTCGAACTCAAGGTAATCCTCCTACCTCTGCCTCCTGAGTGCTGGGATTAAAGGCGTGCGCCACCACGCCCAGCTTATAATAAAATATTTTAAATATCAAAAGGTACAGCTGAGGAAATATAAATTTGCCAGCCAGTAACTGTGACAGGGAAATTGCACTTGCATGACTTCAAATATGGGAATTTGAAAATGTGTTACATCTTATTTCTTAAACATGTATAGATGCAGACCTGTGAGCTATTAGTTGCTTATGACCAGTACCCCAACATTAAATGGAATGGGACAGAATGGAAAATATTAGAGAACTCTGAAAAGCCTATAGATCTCTTGGTTTGTTGTTTGAGACAGGGGCTCACTAGATAAGCTAAACTGGTATTGAACTCATAATCCTCCTGCCTCAGAGCTGGGTCTGTGCCATCATACCCAGCTCAAGATCTCCCTCTCTCCCTTTCTCTCCTCCTCTGATTCTCTCCCTCTCTTTCTCCCTCTCTCTTTCTCTCTCTTGTGTTTTTAACATGGCAGGGTCCATTCTAATCCAGGCTGACCTGGAACTCATTCTTTAGCCCCAGGCTGGCAATCTTCATACCATCCTACCTCCGCCTCCTGAGTGCTGGGAATATAGGCCTGTGTCTTCACTCCTGGCTGTCTTCGTCCTCCTCCTTCTTTTATTGGTTTTTAGAGATGGGGTTTTGCTCTAGCCCAGGCTGACCTGGAATTCATAATGTTGTCCCAGGCTAGCCTCACACTCACTATGTAATTATAGAGCACTTTGAACTCCTGATCCTACTGATTCTCCCTCTCAAATGCTAGATTACAGGCATGAGCCACTATAGAACACTTGTACAGTAATCCACAATTATCCATAAGGGATCTATTTGAAGACCCCCCCCCCCCAGGGAATAACTGAAACTTGAATGCTGCCTAACCCTATGTAGACTGTGGTTTTCCTCCTACACACACATACCTGTGTAAAGGGCTAACTCATAAATTTGGCACATAAGAGATTAGCAGTAATAGAACAATTATAACTCATAAATTTGGCACATAAGAGATTAGCAGTAATAGAACAATTATAATAAGATTTTTTTTTAATTTTATTTATTTATTTGACAGCGACAGACACAGAGAGAAAGACAGATAGGGAGAGAGAGAGAATGGGCGTGCCAGGGCTTCCAGCCTCTGCAAACGAACTCCAGACACGTGCGCCCCCTTGTGCATCTGGCTAACGTGGGACCTGGGGAACCGAGCCTTGAACCGGGGTCCTTAGGCTTCACAGGCAAGCGCTTAACCGCTAAGCCATCTCTCCAGCCCATAATAAGATATTTTAATAAAAAATGTATGCTGTTTTACATATGAGCCCTATCTCATATATGTATATATATATGTATCATATATATCAGTGGTAGAGTACTTGCTTAGCATATTCAAGGGCCTGGGATCTCAGTCTAGCACTGCAAAAATATAAAATAAGATGGAAGTTGTAAATGTGCTGTCTCTTTCATTCTCTCAAAATATCTTTTTAAACTGTGTCCATGGAGATTGCTCTGTCCTATCCTCTGCTGGCCACAAGTAGCTGAAACCACAGAAAGAGAAATCACAGATAAGGGGACACTGTTGTCCACACCCTTCACATGCAGTGTAGTGGCTGTATTGGTTATTGGTAACCAGCCTCCTATGAAGTACTCGTTGCTATTTAAAAACAACCACCATGTACTTTGGGATGGGGGTATAGCTTAGTTGGTACAGTACCTGCCTGGTGTGCATGTAGTGATGGGTTCCATTCCCAGCAGTGCATAAACTGAGTGTGATGACCCACACCTGTAATCCCAGCACTGGGGAGGTGCAGGCAGGAGAATCAGAACTTCAGGGTCATTCTTGGCTACATAATGAATTTGAGGGCCAGCCTGGGATACATGAGATCCTATGGCAGTTACCTTCTCTTTGCTGGGACAAAACACCCAAACCATTTATGGAAGGAAGAGGTTTATTTTATTTATTTATTTATTTGGTTTTTCGAGGTAGGGTCTCACTCTAGCTCAGGCTGACCTGGAATTCACTATGGAGTCTCAGGGTGGCCTCGAACTCATGGTGATCCTCCTACCTCTGCCTCCCGAGTGCTGGGATTAAAGGCGTGCACCACCACACCCGGCTCAGGAGGTTTATTTTTATTTAAAGGGGAAGTTTCTGTTGTGGTGAGGAAAGGATGGCATGAGCAGGAAGGTAGCTGACATCATCACACATCAGCTGGGGAGATGCAGCAAGAGTAAGCTGGCTGTCACTAGTGGGGGTGGGTGGCGGTGGCTGGAGTGTGAATGATCCCAGTGCCCACACAGTGACACGCCTCCTCCAGCAAGGTCTACCTCCCAAAGGCTCCACTGGCTGGGATCCAGCAGAGGCCTAAACATACGAGAGAGAGAGAGAGAATGGGCACACCAGGGTTTGCAGCCTCTGCATGTGCCACCTTGTATGTCTGGCTTATATGGGTCCTGGGGATTCAAACCAAGGTCCCTTGGCTTTTCAGGCAAGTACCTTAACTGCTAAACCATCTGTCTAGCCATCCTTCTCCTTTCTTCTCTCCTCCCTCCCTTCCTCCATCCCTTTCTTTCTTTCTCTCTCTCTTTGTTTCTTATTTGCAAGAGAGAGAGAGAGAGCCTTCAGCTGTTGCAAACAAACTCCAGAAGCATGTGCCACCTTGTGCATCTGGCTTACCTGGGTCTTGGGGAGTTGACCCTAGGTTCTTTGGCTTTGCAGGCAAGCACCTTAACTGCTAAGCTATCTCTCCAGTCCAATACAAATATTTTCTGTTTGTTTTTGAAGGTTGGGTTTCACTCTAGTCCAGGCTGACCTGGAATTCACTATGTAGTCTCAGTGTGGCCTTGAACTCACAGTAATCCTGCTACCTCTGCCTCCCAAGTGCTGGGATTAAAGGTATGTGCCACCACGTCCTACTCAATAAAAATATTTTAAAAATCTATGAAAAGCCTTTAGCACAGAAGTACAGTGTTAGACCATAATAAAAACACAAAATGGTAGCTGTTGTTAATTATTTTTTAATGGTTTCTGTGTATCAAAAATTGGGGCCTAAGGCTGGACATGGTGGCACACACCTTTAGTCTCAGCACTTGGGAGGCAGAGGTAGGAGGATCTCTGTGAGTTCCAGGCTATCCTAAGACTAGTGAATTCCAGGTCAGTCTGAGTTAGAGTAAGACCCTATCTCGAAAAAAAGAAAACAAAAACCTGGGGCTTAGGGTTGGGAAGATGGCTCAGTGGTTAAAATACTTGCTTGCAAAACCTGCTGGCCTGAGTTCAATTCCCAAGCCATGTAACATAAACCAGACATATAAAATGGCATAAGCTTCTGGTGTTCATTTGTAGTGGCAAGAGGCCCTTGCAGGTCCCAAAACATACATAAATAAATAAACATTTAAAAAAAAAAAACAGCAAAACTGCGGCTTGTACATACTTAGCATTATACCCAAGGCCCATAGCTTTTTTCTTATTTTTTGGTTTTGAGGTAGGGTTTCATTCTAGTTCAGGCTGACCTGGAATTCATTATGTATTCTGACAAACTCATGGCGATCTTCCTACCTCTGCCTCACAAGTGCTGGCATTAAAGGTGTAAGCCACCGTGCCTGTTAATTTTTAAAATATGTAAACAAATATTAGTATCTGCAAAACAGAAATCATATTAAGGAAGAATTTGCAGCCATTATTTAATGGTGATTTGCTCTGAGGAAGAAGGTGCCATTGCAAAGGACGTTGAGCTGGGCATGGTAGTGTGTGCAGGAGGATCAGGAGCCCCAGGCCATCCTTGACTATTTAGACAGTTTAGAAGAATAAATAAATAAAAGCTGGGTAGACGGTCAACTGTTAAAAGTATTTGCTTGCAAAGTCTGCCTGCCCAATATCAATTCCCCAGTACCTGCATAAAGCCAGATGCAGAAAGTAGTGCATGTGTCTGGAGTTGGTTTGCAGTGGCAAGAGGCCCTGGTGTACCCATATTTATTCTCTCTCTCTCTGTGTGTCTCATAAATTAAAAAAAAACAAAAAGGCTGGGTATGATGGCGCACGCCTTTAATCCCAGCCCTCGGGAAGCAGTGGTAGGAGGATCATCCATGAGTTTGAGGCCACCCTGACACTACATAGTGAATTCCAGGTCAGCCTGGACTAGAGTGAGATCCTACCTCAAAAAACCGAACCAAACAAAAACAGTGACTTTGATTATTTTATATATGTATACATTAAAAATATTAAAACTATATGTATGCATGATTGTGTGTGTGTGTGTTTCTTAGGTACTGGGATTGTTATCTGAGGTTTTCAGGTCAAAACTTGGGCTCTAGTCAGAAGTCTAAGGCTGGGGAGGTCCTGAGCCTCAGGGGAATAATAGCTACTTTATCTAGCTAAATGCATATATTATCCCCATCAAACCTTCCTCTAGACAGTTATGTTTTTGTTCATATATTAATGCTGCTGTCATTTTTGATTAGAGAAGCTTCTCTTTTCAGATGTCAGTAAACACTGGGGTGACTCAAAAGTCACTGTAGCACGGTGTGGTGACACACACCTTTAATCCCAGCACTTGGGAGGCAGAGGTAGGAGGATTGCTGTGAGTTTTAGGTCAGCCTGAGAATATATAGGTCAGCCTGGGCTAGAGTGAGAACTAACCTAAAAAAAAAGTGGTTTTTTTTGGCATGTGTACAGGTGTTTGTGGTGTGCAGACATGTACATTTGCATGTGGTGTGTGCATTGGAGGCCAGGGGTCAACATCTGATGTCTTCCTCAGTTTCCCTCCACTTTGCTCTTTGAGATAGGGTCTTTTACTGAACTTGGACCTCACTGATTTGCTAGACTAGTTAGAGAGTGCCTCTCAGGGATCCCCTGTCCCCCCTCCCCAGGACTGGAATTATGAGCACACACTACCAAGCCCAGCTTTTACTTGGATTCTGGAGGTTGAACTCAGATCTTGTGCAGCAAGAACTTTACACACTGAGCCATCTCCCTAGCCCCAAAATAGTTTCTTTTCCTTTCTTTTTCTTTTTGGTTTTTTTGAGGTAGGGTCTCACTCTAGCCCTGGCTGACCTGGAATTCACTATGTAGTTTCAGGATGGCCTCGAACTCACGATGATCCTCCTACCTTAGCCTCCTGAGTGCTGGGATTTAAGGTGTGTGCCATCACGCCCAGCTTTTCCGAGAAACAAAACAATGTAATATTATCAGGTAACATTACCTCTCCCAACAAACAAATCCCCACGTATGCCCTCCTCAGAACTCCTTGCTTCTCCAAGGCCAAGTTCAAAATCCTGGCTGAGGCTGGGAGTATAGTCCCCTGGGTTCTGTTCACCTCACCACACATTGGGAGCTCTTGGAATAGGCTTCCCTTTGCATGCCTCTGCCTAAAATCTCTTCCTAGTGATGTCTCTGTCTATGAAAATTCCTCTAGTCTCAAGAGACTCTGCTTGGCTCTCTGGATTCCCCAGGGCTCTTAGCTGACTCCACATGTATCTGTCTCTGTCTGGTGTCATTCTGAATCAGCCCGTGACTGCAGGCCAGGGACCGTGTTATGGTCCCACTGTTCCCTCATTGTGTATAAAGGTCACCTGGTAAGATGTCTAACCGCACACGGAGCAGTGTGAAGCAGGTGCAGGAATAGCTCTTCCTTGCCAACCACTGTCCTAGGTCACCAGAGCAGACTACGTTGGACCATTGCCAGGAATAAGTGCAGAGAGGGACAGCAGCTGAGTTTCCCAAACCTCATTCCCTCTGACACTCAACAAACTCATGATTTGTTTTATTTTACTTTTTAAAAAATAGTTTATTTAGCCGGGCGTGGTAGTACACACCTTTAACCCCAGCACTCAGGAGGCAGAGGTAGAAGGATTGCTGTGAGTTCGAGATCACCCTGAGACTAGAGAGTGAATTCCAGGTCAGCCTGAGCTAGAGTGAGACCCTGCCTTGAAAACCAAAAACAGTTGTGTGTGTGTGTGTGTGTGTGTATTTGAGAGACAGAGAGAGAGGTTTTTAGACACAGAGAGAGAATGGGTACATCAGGGCCTCTAGCTACTGTCAACAAACTCCAGATGCAAGTGCCAGTTTGTGCATCTAGCCTACATGGGCACTGGGGAATTGAACCTGGGTACCTAGGCTTCATAGGCAAGCACCTTAATGGCTAAGCCATCTCCAGCCCTATTTTTTTTTAAGTATTTTATTTAATTATTTGAGACAGAAAGAGGCAGAGAGCACATGAGAGAGAAAATGGGCACACCAGGGCCTCTTGCCACTGCAAATAAGCACCAGACACATGCACCACCTTATGCATCTGGCTTATGTGTGTACTGGGGAGCTGAACCTGGATCCTTACGCTTTGCAGGCAAGTACCTCAATCACTAAGCCATCTCTCCAGCCCTATTTGTTTATTTTTGGTTTTCCAAGGTAGGTTCTCACTTTAGCCCAGGCTAACCTGAAATTCACATGATCATCTCAGAGTAGCGTTGAATTCATGGCAATCCTCCTACTTCTGCCTCCCAAGTGCTGGGATTAAAGGCATAGACCACCACACCCGGCTCCTATTTATTTATTTATAAGAGAAAGAGACAGTTATATAGAGAGGATGGGTGCACCATAGCCTCCAACTGCTGCAAATGAACTCCACATGCATGCACCCCCTTGTGCATCTGGCTTACATGAGTCTTAGGGAATCCAACTTGGGTCTTTTGGCTTGGCAGGCAAGTGCCTTAACTGCTAAGCCATATCTCCAATCCCCTCTCCCCCCCCCCATATATATATATATGTTTGTTTTTTTTCAAGGTAGGATCTCACTCTAGCCCAGGTTGACCTGGAAATCACTCTGTACTCTCAGGGTGGCCTCAAACTCACAGCGATCCTCCTATTTCTGCCTTGCAAGTGCTGGGATTAAAGGCATGTGCCACCACACCTAGCTAATATAGCTTGCATACGTGAGAAAGAGAAGCAAAAAACAAACAAAAAAGTGCACCACCACATGAGGCTGAGTCTAATTTTATTAGAAGACCTATGTCTGCACTCATGTAGGTAGGAGTACCCTTGCCAGAGAATTCACCAGGAGGGAAGTAGCAGGGGCCAAACATTTGATTTGAGTTAAAATGGACCGAGCATTGTGGATTGCCTTTCTAAAAGATTGCACCACAGCACTGCCCCCCCCCCCACCATCATGAATGGCACACCTGCTTCCCACACACTCGCTGGCTCTCTTCAGTTGCCTGCATGCTGTTAACCCACCACGGGCTACTCTGACAGCTTGGTCAAAGTCCAGCAAGTACTCCAGAGTGAGACTGGGGAGCCAGTATGTGAGGAGGGGTCTCTGCCCACAGAGCCCTAGGAAGCTCCACCCTGGCAGCCTCAGGCCTCACACCATAAGGAAGTCACCCAGAGGTAGTTAATCTTTTTGGTGCTTTGGGAATAGAGCATGAGAAATCAAAATCTAAGGGCTTGGCACGTGGCTCAGTGAGAGAGAGTACTTGCTTAGCAGGCCTGAGGCTCTGAGTTCCACCCCAGCACCCCAAAATAATAAAAAGACAAAGTAAAAATGATAGAAAGCTTTGCTCTGTAGGACAGAGGCCTGCTGATCAGGTGAGACGAGAGTCCTGCTGGCCTTGGAAAGGAAGCCGCCTGGCTCGCTGGTGTCTGGAACGCGGGGCCGGTAAAGAGCCTGCAGCCCAGGTGCAGGTGCTCCGCTTTCTGAAGGTTGCATACTGTGCTGAAATGTGCTGGGGTAGTTATTAAGGACTTCTTTGTTTGCTCTAGAAGCTTTATAAAAATACAGTTCACGTACCCTACAATTTACCCACTTAAAATATACAATCTAGCTGGGCATGGTGGCGCACGCCTTTAATCCCAGCACTTGGGAGGCAGAGGTAGGAGGGTCGCCGTGAGTTTGAGGCCACCCTGACACCACCAAGTGAATTCCAGGGCAGCCTGGGCTATTCTAAGACCCTATCCAAAAGAACAAACAAACAAAATCTAGTCTAATATGTTTTAGTGTATTTATAAAATTGTACAGCCTTCCCCATAAGAAATTTGACATTTTAATTATTTGTCCCCTCCCACAGAGGAAACCTATACCCCTCCAGACATCGCTCCCTAATATCCCCTTCCATTCAGCCGTAGTAGCCACTAATCCATTAATCTACTTGCTGTCTCAATGGATTTGCCTTTTCTATATAAATAGAACAACTGGAATGTGCTGTCTGGTGTCATGCATCTCTTGCTTAGTGTGTTATCAAGGTTTGTCTCATCACCTGTATTGGTGCTTTGTTCCCTTAAAAAAATATTTTTAGGGCTGGAGAGATGGCTTACTGGTTAAAGTGGTTGCTTACAAAGCCAAAGGACTCAGGTTCAGTTCCCCAGGACCCACAAGACAGATGCACAAGGTGGCACATGTGTCTGGAGATTGTTTGCAGTGTCTGGATGCCCAGGTGTGCCCATTCCCTCTCTCTCTCGATCTCTAATCATCTCTCAAATAATTAAATTAAAATATTTATTTAAAAATTTTTTAAATTTATTTGCAAGTGGTGGGGGGTAAGAGAGTGGGCACACCAAGGCCTCTGTAAACAAACTCCAAATGCATAATGCATGTGCCACTTTGTGCATTTGGCTTTATGTGGGCACTGGGGACTTGAGCCCAGGCTATCTGGCTTTGCAGTCAAGTGCCCTTAATCAGTGAGCCATCTCTCCAGCTCTTTATTCCCGAATGTTTCCTATCCACTGCATGCTTACACGTGCTTGAAGACTCCACTCGAGATGGATGTTTGGGTGGTTTCCAGTTTCCAGGTATCATGAAAGGCATGGTGTGGGCACGTGTTCTTTTCTGTTGGGTGCATATTGAGGAGTGCAGTAGCTGGGCCACATAGTAACTCTGTTTAAACCCTTATGCTTTTTATTTTTTTGAAGTAGGATCTCACTCTAGTACAGGCTGGCCTGGAATTTACTATGTAGTGTCAGGGTAACCTTGAATGCACAGTGATCCTCCTACTTCTGCCTCCCGAGTACTGGGATTAAAGGTATGCATCACCACACCCTGCCAACCTTATGCTTTTTTATTTTTTATTTATTTTTATTAACAACTTCCATGATTGTAAACACTATCGCATGGTAAAGCCCCCCCCCCACTTTCCTCGTTTAAACTCCATTCTCCATCATATCCTCTCCCCCTCTCAATCAGTCTCTCTTTTATTTGATGTCATGATCTTTTCCTCTTATTATGATGGTCTTATGTAGGTAGTGTCAGACACTGTGAGGTCATGGATATCCAGGCCATTCTGTGTCTGGGGGGAGCACGTTGTAAGGAGTCCTACCTTTCCTTTGGCTCTTACATTCTTTCCGCCACCTCTTCCACAATAGACCCTGAGCCTTGGAATGTGTGATAGAGATATTGCAGTGCTGAGTACTCCAGTCACTTCTTTCCAGCACCATGATGTCTTCTGAGTCATCCTAAGGTCACTGCCATCTGAAAAGAGAAAGTTCTGTACCAAAAGTGAGAGTAGCATTGATATATGGGTATGAACATTAAGAGAATTGTTTACTGGGCAGTTTGATAAGCATGGTAAATACATTTAGCCAGACAGCAGCAGACGTTACACCCCTAGGGCTCATGACTACCCCTGTTTTAAGTTTTCAGTATCAGGGATGTATGTATTCCCTTCCATGGAGCGAGCCTCCAGTCCAATTAGAGGGCAGTTGGTTTCCTCCATGACAGATGTGCCACTATTGCACCCATTGGCTCATTTGGCCTGGCTGGCAAAATATAAGACTTCCTTATGCTTTTTTTTTTTTTTTTTGGTTTTTTGAGGTAGGGTCTCACTCTAGCCCAGGCTGACCTGGAATTCACTATGTAGTCTCAGGGTGGCCTCGAACTCACGGCAATCCTTCTACCTCTGCCTCCCAAGTGCTGGGATTAAAGGCGTGTGCCACCACACCCAGCTCACCTTATGCTTTTTTAAATTAAAAGAAAATCATTTCGAGGTTAAGTCAATAGACCAGCCTTTTTTTACGTAAGAGAGTAAGAGTGGGAGCAAGAGAAAGAATTGACACGTCAGGGCCTCTAGCCATGTAATGAAACTCCACCTAGCACACATATGCAACCAATTGCATCATCTTGCATCTGGCTCACATGGAACCTGGAGAGTTGACTATGGGTCCTTAGGCTTCACAGGCAAGTGCCTTAATTGGTAAGCCACCTTTCCAGCTCAAAGCCTTTATGTTTTCATTATTTATTTATTTGTTTTTTTCTTGAGGTAGGGTCTCACTCTAGCTCAGGCTGTCCTGGAATTTACTATGTAGTCTCAAGGTGGCCTCAAACTTACAGTGATCCTCCTACCTTTAATTTTTGAAAGAGAGGGAGAGAGGGAGAGATTGGCTACATTTGCCTTTCCACTGTGCATCTGGCTACATAGGACCTGGAGAGTTGAACATGAGTACTTAGGCTTCACAGACAAGTGCCTTAACCATTAAGCTCTCTCTCCAGTCAACATTTTTTTTCTTTTTTTTTTTTGAGGTAGGGTCTTGCGTTAACCCAGGATGACCTGGAATTTACTATGTAGTCTCAAACTCACAGCAGTCCTCCTCTCTCTGCCTCCCCAAATGTTGGGATTAAAGGTGTGTGACACCATACCTGGCTCTTTATTTATTTGATTTTTTTTTTTTTTTTTTTTGAGGTAGGGTCTCACTCTAGTTCAGTCTGACCTGGAATTCACTGTGTATTCTCAGAGTGACCTAAAATTCACAGTGGCCCTCCTACCTCTGCCTCTGCTGGGATTAAAGGTGTGTACTACCATGCCCAGCTCTTCTTTTTTAAAATCAGTTTTTATTTATTTATTTGTAAATGGAGGGGGGGAATGGGGAGGGAGGGGCACACCAAGGCCTCCAACCATTGCAAAGAACTCCAAATACATGTGCCACCTTGTGCATCTGGCTTTACGTAGGTGCTGGGGCCTCAAACCTGGCTTGTTAGGCTTGCCGGCAAGTGCCTTAACCATTGGACAATCTTTCCAGCCCTCCTTATGTTTTGTTTTGTTTTTTTGTCCTCCTGTGTCATCTTTCAAAAAATTTTTAATTATTGACAATTTCCTTGATTGTAAGCAATATCCCATGGTAATTTCCTCCCTCCCTCCCCCACTTTCCCCTTTAAAACTCCACTCTCCATCATATCCCCTCCCCCTCTCAATCAGTCTCTTTTTATTTTGATGTCATGATCTTTTCCTCCTACTTATGATGGTCTTGTGTAGGTAGTGTCAGGCACTGTGAGGTCATTAATATCCAGGCCATTTTGTGTCTGGAGAAGCACATTATAAGGAGTCCTACCTTTCCTTTGGCTCTTATATTCTTTCTGCCACCTCTTCCGCAATGGACCCTGAACTTTGGAAGGTGTGATAGAGATATTTCAGTGCTGAGCACTCCTCTGTCACATCTCAGCACCATGGTGCCTCCTGAGTCATCCTAAGGTCACTGCCATTTGAAAAGAGAAGGTTCTCTAACCAATAGTGAGAGTAGCATTAATATTCCTTATGCTTTTTAAAAATGTATTTTCAGAACTGATGAGATGACTTAGCAGTTAAGGCACTTGCCTGCAAAGCTAAAGGACCCAGGTTTGACTCCCCAGGACCCACATAAGCCAGATGCACAAGGTGGCACATGCATTTAGAATTCATATGCAGTTGCTGGAGGCCATGGCATGCTCATTCTCTCTTTGTCTGTCTCTCTCAAATAAATAAATATTTTTTAAATGTACTTTTATTTATTTGTGTGCGAGGAGAGAGGACAGTGCATCATAGTCCTTGCTGCTGCAAATGCATTCCAGATGCATCTACCGCTTGTGCACCTGGCTTTACATGGGGTGCTGCGGAATTGAACCCGGGCCAGCAGGCTTTGCAGGCAAGTGCATTTAACTGTTAAGCTGTGCAACACCCCCTCTACTTTTTTTTTTTAATTATTGTAAAGAAAAGGAAGAGAGAGAATTGGCACACTAGGGTCTCAGCCACTGCAATTGAACTGCAGATGCTTATGCCACTTAGTGGTCATGTGTGACCTTGTGCTTGCCTCGCCTTTGTGCACCTGGCTTATGTGGGATCTGGAGAGTTGAACATGGGTCCTTAGGCTTCTCAGGCAAGCACCTTAACTGCTAAGCCATCTCTCCAGCCCATCTTTTTGAGGTAGGGTCTTGCTGTAGCCAAGGCTGACTCGGAATTCACTGTGTAGTCTCAGGAAGACCTTGAACTCATGGCAATCCTCCTACTTCTGCCTCCGAAGTGCTGGGATTAAAGGCATGCACCACCACACCTGGCCTTATTTTTAATTTTTTCAGAGGTAGGGTTTTCTAGCCCAGGTTGTCTTACAACTCACTTTCTGTTCCAGATTGGCCTTGAACTCGTGGCCATCCTCCTATCTCAGCCTTCTGGGTACTAGGATTGAGATTGTTGGTATGAGCCACTATGCCTGGCTAAAAAAAATCATTTAAAAAATATGGCCGGGTGTGGTGGTGCACAGCTTTAATCCCAGCACTCGGGAGGCAGAGGTAGGAGGATCGTTGATGAGTTTGAGGCCACCCTGAGAATACAGAGTGAATTCCAGATCAGCCTGGGCTAGAGTGAGACCTTACCTCAAAAAAATAAAAATAAAATAAAATAAATAAAAATAAAAATATGTCATTTATGGACTGGAGAGATGGCTTAGAGGTCTTAGTGCTTTCCTGTGAAGCCTAAGGACCCAGGTTTGATTCCCCAGTACTCACAAAATCCAGATGCACATGGTGGCGCATGCATCTGGAGTGAATTTGCCATGATGGAGGATCTGGTGTGCCCACTTTCTGTCTCTCTCTCTCGGTCTATCTGCCTCTTTTTCTGTCTCTCTCAAATAAATAAATAGAAATAAATATTTATAAAAAAACATTTGTAGGGCCGGAGAGATGTCTTAGTGGTTGAGGCGTTTGCCTGCAAAACCAAAGGACCCCGTTCGATTCCCTGGGACCCACGTAAGCCAGATGCACAAGGGGGCGTTTGCAGTGGCTGGAAGCTCTAGTGTGCCCATTCTCTTTCTCCTCTCTCCTTAACTCTGCCTCTCTCTCTTAAATAATAATAATAATAAAACTAAAACTAAAACAAAACAAGAAAAGAAACCTATATTTATATCTGGGCCTGGTGATACAAATCTGTTATCTCAGATACCCAGAAGACCTAGGTTGGAGTATTACAGTTTCAAGGCCTGCATGGGTTACAGTGAGCTCAAATATAGCTTGGATAGGTTAGCAAGAGTCTGTTTCAAAATCAAAAGTAAAAACAGGGATGTAGCTCATAGAGAACTCTGCTTGCCTAGCATGGGTGAAGTTCTAGGTTTAAGCTTCAGGTAATTTTGAAAAAAACAAGTCTTTATGAGGACAGTCCATGACAGACCATTGTCTGGATGTATGATAATACTGTAGTTTCCTATAGCATTAGGCCTATAGAGGCCTTGACATTTTACTGCTGTGTGCCATGCTGCCTTCCAGGAACAGGTGTGCAAATATGTCGTGGGTTCCACGCACAGGGATGTGAACGTGTGCAACACTGGGTTCTGTGCACAGGTGTGTGAATATGTGCAACGCTGGGTTCCATGCACAGCTGTAGTAATGTGTACAGTGACGGGTTCCGCACAGGGGTGTGAACATGTGCAGTGCTGGGTTCCGCACAGGTGTGTGAACAT
Source organism: Jaculus jaculus (assembly GCF_020740685.1). Taxonomy (NCBI): domain Eukaryota; kingdom Metazoa; phylum Chordata; class Mammalia; order Rodentia; family Dipodidae; genus Jaculus; species Jaculus jaculus. The sequence goes on along the minus strand of NC_059113.1, from coordinate 59,257,701 downwards.
GTGCAGTGACAGGTTCTGCACAGGTGTGTGAACATGTGTAGTGCTAAGTTGCTCACAGGGGTGTGAACGTGTGCAGTGACAGGTTCTGCATAGGTGTGTGAACGTGTGCAGCGCTGGGTTCCACACAGGTGTGTGAACGTGTACAGTGACGGGATCTGCACAGGTGTGTGAACGTGTGCAGTGACGGGATCTGCACAGGTGTGTGAACATGTGTAGTGCTGGGTTCCTCACAGGGGTGTGAACGTGTGCAGTGACGGGTTCCTAACGGGTGTGAACGTGTGCAGCGCTGGGTTCCGCACAGGTGTGTGAACGTGTGCAGTGATGGGATCTGCACAGGTGTGTGAACATGTGTAGTGCTGGGTTCCACATGGGTGTGAATGTGTGCAGCGCTGGGTTCTGCACAGGTGTGTGACATGTGTAGCGCTGGGTTCCTCACGGGTGTGAACGTGTGCAGCGCTGGGTTCCGCACAGGTGTGTGAACGTGTGCAGTGATGGGATCTGCACAGGTGTGTGAACATGTGTAGTGCTGGGTTCCACATGGGTGTGAATGTGTGCAGCGCTGGGTTCTGCACAGGTGTGTGACATGTGTAGCGCTGGGTTCCTCACGGGTGTGAACGTGTGCAGTGACGGGTTCCTCACAGGGGTGTGAACGTGTGCAGTGACGGGTTCCTAACAGGGGTGTGAACGTGTGCAGCGCTGGGTTCCGCACAGGTGTGTGAACTTGTGCAGTGACGGGATCTGCACAGGTGTGTGAACATGTGTAGTGCTGAGTTCCGCACAGGGGTGTGAACGTGTGCAGTGCTGGGTTACTCACAGGTGTGTGAACATGTGCAGTGACGGGATCTGCACAGGTGTGTGAACGTGTGTAGCGCTGGGTTCCTCACAAGGGTGTGAACGTGTGCAGTGACAGGTTCTGCACAGGTGTGTGAACGTGTGCAGTGACGGGTTCCTCACAGGGGTGTGAACGTGTGCAGTGCTGGGTTCTGCACAGGTGTGTGAACGTGTGCAGTGACAGGTTCTGCACAGGTGTGTGAACGTGTGCAGTGACGGGTTCCTCACAGGGGTGTGAACGTGTGCAGCGCTGGTTTCCTCACAGGGGTGTGAACGTGTGCAGTGCTGGGTTCCTCACAGGGGTGTGAATGTGTGCAGTGCTGGGTTCCACACAGGGGCGTGAACATGTGTAGTGCTGGGTTCCGCACAGGTGTGTGAACGTGTGCAGTGCTGGGTTCTGCACAGGTGTGTAAACGTGTGCAGTGACGGGTTCCGCACAGGTGTGTGAACGTGTGCAGTGCTGGGTTCCACACAGGGGTGTGAACGTGTGCAGTGCTGGGTTCTGCATAGGTGTGTGAATGTGTGTAGTGCTGGGTACTGCACAGGTGTGTGAACGTATGTAGTGCTGGGTTCCACACAGGGGTGTGAACGTGTGCAGCGCTGGGTTCCATGCGCAGGGGTGTTTTATTGGGCTGGAGAGATTGCTTAGTGGTTAAAGCATTTGCCAGCAAAGCCAAAGGACTCAGGTTCTATTCCATAACACTCTTGTATAGCCAGATGCACAAGGTGGCACATGTGTCTGGAGTTTGTTTGCAGAAGCTAGAGGCCCTGGCGTGCCATTCTCTGTCTGTATCTGCCTCTCTCTCAAATACATATACATACACATACATATAATCTGTACATGTGTGTTGTGTGTATAAGTGCACCAGGGCTTCTTGCCATTGCCAACAGATGCATGTAGCACTTTTTTTTGAGGTAGGGTCTCACTCTAGTCCAGGCTGACCTGTAATTCACTATGTAGTCTCAGAGTGGCCTCAAACTCTCAGTGATCCTCCTACCTCTGCCTCCCAAGTTCTGGGATTAAAGGCGTGTACCACCATGTCTGGCCAACTTTTTTTCTAAAGCATTTGCATGTAAGTATACACTTATATATAGTCACATATGTAATCTGTGGATGGATACATACATACATACATACACATACATACACACACACATATGTATGTGTGTATTTTATATCTCCTTTTAGAAGATGTGCTTTTACCAGGCATGGTGCTTTCACCTGTAATACCAGACTTGTGAGGCAGGAAGATGGTGATGGTGAGTTTGAGGCCATCCTGGGTTACACAGACCATGTCTCAAAAATACAAAAACATGGAGCTGGTGATATGCTTCACTGGGTTCAAGTGCTTCCAGAGCAAGCACAAGGACCTGAGTGGGGGCCTGAGACTGTCTGAGTTTGACTCCCCAGACCCCACATAATCATCTGGGCATGCATGACTGAAACCTCAGTCCTGTGGGGACCAGAGACTAGAGAATCAGTAGGGCAAGTGAAAAAATCGCAGGCTCTGGAATCAGTGAGTCTCCAACTCAAGAAAGCACATGGATGAGCAATGGAGGGGGATCACCTGATGTTCTCCACATGTGCATGGGGTATTGCACACCTGCACACACACATGTGTATAATACACACACCATATACTACATACATATGTCACACAAAAAAAGCCAACAGATGATTTTGACCATAATCACACTATCTCATAGTGAAATACTTCTGGGCTGGCTGGTTGATGCCATTGTACATTGCCAGAAGGTGACTTCTGTTGAGAGTCACCGCTTAGCAATGGGACAGTCCTTGGTGCTGGTGACTTAGGGGGTGGTATAGTCACCATTTGGGAGAGGCACAGCAGAGAACCATGTGTCTCCCTCCAGCTGACATCACCTCATCCACATAGACATTCCAAAGGGCAGCCTCCACCTTCCTAGCTGGAGAAATGTTGTCAGAGGCTGTCCCTGTTATTCTCAGCAACTGGAATATGAGGGGTCACTGTGATGCATTTTTTAAACTGCAGGGATCATAATTTATTAAGTATTTGAGATGTAAGCATACCTGCCAAGGGGTCATTTATAACAACAACAACAAAAAAACCCAAAACCATTGTCACTTCCAAGACTAGCAGTGGTGAGCAGCTGACTGACTGGTTGTCAATAGTGATAAACTCATGGTGCATTATTCTGTACTAGTAAGACAGATTGCAAACTAACTTGTAAACTTGACAGTTACTTAATGTAATATGCCTGTTAGAATTTGAGTGATGTGTTTATTGCTCCTGGAAGTGTATCTTTGAACTTTTTTTAAATTTTTTTATTTTTATTTATTTATTTGAGAGCAATAGACAGACAGAGAGAGAGGCAGATAGATAGGGGGAGAGAGAGAGAGAGAGAGAGAGAGAGAGAGAGAGAGAGAGAGAGAGAGAATGGGTGTGCCAGGGCCTCCAGCCACTGCACACGAACTCCAGACGCGTGCGCCCCCTTGTGCATCTGGCTAACGTGGGTCCTGGGGAATCGAACCTTGAACCGGGGTCCTTAGGCTTCACAGGCAAGTGCTTAACCGCTAAGCCATCTCTCCAGCCCAACTTTGAACTTTTATGAAGGACAACTTGGCAAGTTCTAGAATTTTTGTTTTCAGTCCTGAGCATTGCCAGGTTCTTGTACATACTAGATAAACACTCTACCACAGAGCTAGTTGTCAGGCCCCTCATCTTTAAATGTGATCCAGTGACTGCATTAAAAACAAACAATTCAGACTGGAGAGATGGGTTAGTGGTTAAGGCATTTGCTTGCAAAGCCAAAGGACCCAGCTTCAATTCTCCAGGACCCATGTAAGCCAGATGCACAAGGGGTTGCATGCATCTGGAGTTCGTTTGCAGTGGCTGAAGGCCCTGGTGTGCCCATTCTCTCTCTCTCTCTCTCTCTGACTCAAATAAATAAATAAATAAATAAATAAATAAATAAATAAATAAATAAATAATAAATAAATAAAATATGTTTAAAAAATTCAGCTGGCTCCCCGTTATGTGCGGAGGCAGAGCGAAAGGGCCCCGGCCCTCCCGGCGGCATGTCTTTGGTGTCAGTGGATTCTGGTTCTCCAGTTCTATCCTCAGACGCCGGGACATTTTGCAAAAAAAAAAAAAAAATTCAGCTGGGTGTGGTGACACATGCCTTTAATCCCAGCACTTGGGAAGCAGAGGTAGGAGGATCACCATGAGTCCAAGGCCACCCTTAGACTACATAGTGAATTTCAGGTCAGCCTGAACTAGAGTAAGACCCTACCTCAAAAAAACAAAAAAAAATTCTTACTGAGCTCTTGCACAGAGATTTAGAGACAAGAGTGTCCACTTCAGCACTTTTTGTGCTGTGACACACTGCAGAGAATCCAAGTGCCCATCAACCGGAGGCCAGACCAGTGCCTTGGGGTGCACTTACGCCATTCTATATCCTGCAGTCCTGAATAGGAAATGAGGTCAGCTGAGCCATCTGTCCACATGACCACGAAGCTGTCCAAGACCCTGTGCAGAAAGTGAGGCGCAGAGCAAATGTGGGCCATGGCCTCCTCCATGGGTGTTGGTGTTGACAGCAGCAGGCAGAGGGGACCTGAAGAGCAGCTGCAGCAAATGTCAGGTCTCCAGGGAAACTCTTGCTCAGAGGGCTCCTCCCTCCCTCCCTCCTTTCTCTCTCTTTTCCTTCCTTCCTCTTGCTGCTTGCCTCAGACTCACTGTGTAGCTATGGATGACTTTGGACTCCTGATCTTCCTGCCTCTACCTCCCAAGTGCTGAGATTACAGGTGTGTACCATCATGCCCAGTTTAGGATTTCCACTCTTCTCTTTAAATTATTTTTATCTATTTATCTGAGAGAGAGGGAGAAATGTGTGCACTATGGCCTGTAGCCACTGCAGACAAACTCCAGATGCATGTGCCACCTTGTGCATCTGGTTTACGTGGGTCCTGGGTAGCAAACCTGGGTCCTTAGGCTTTGCAGGCAAGTGCCTTAGCTGCTGAGCTATGTCTCCAGCCAATCCATTTTCTTTTTAAAAACTCATTTTATTTATACACATCCATGACCAGATCCGCCCTCTATTACTCTTGCCCCCACCCCACTCCTGCTGAACCCTTCCTCTTTTCCACCTAGTCCCCCTTCTACTTTCCCGTCTCTTTTGTTGTTTGGTGGCCCAGTGAGCTTACTTAGGGTTTTGTGCATGGGGATGGTTGGGGTATATACCACAGAACGGGCAACTTACAATATTCAACACCAGCAACACAGGAGAAAATGGCTCTCCTTCTCCACCAACCATTAAATGCCAATAGCTCCCCAGGGAGGGATGGGACCTTATAAGTCCCTCCTTGGGAATTGAACTGGGGCCTTCAGGATTTGCGAGAAAGCACCTTTAACCACTGAGCAAGCTCCCCAGCCTCGTGTCTGCTGTATTTCCTAAGTATTTTCATTAAGTCTAAATTAGCTGCCATTAAAAATATATATTCATTTGCAAACAGAGAGAGATAAGAGACAGAGACAGTGGGCATACCAGAGCCTCCAGCCACTGCAAACAAACTCCAGATGAATACACCACTTTTGCATCTGGTTTATATAGGTACTGGGGAGTCAAACCTGGGCCCTTAGGTTCTGAAGGCAACCGCTTTAACTGCTGAGCCATCTCTTCAGCCCTAGCTGCCATTTGGAAAGGAAAAAAAATTACAGACTTTACCTTTTGAACTTTGTAGAGATTTAAAAGCCCCAGCAAGGAACCATTGGCTAAAAGAGAGAGAGAGAATATGAGTTGCAAGACCCAGTTCCTTTGCCTGATCTGTTTTGAACAGGCTCCCAGTTCAGGGTCCAGGCTAGGAGGGTAGGCACAGTGCAGCCCTGTTGGGGCTGGAGTCCCTGCCAAGCTGGACTTCCAAAGGAGGCGGCTGCTGTGGGATGCTGGTGTTGATGTGGGAAGGTAGGCAGTGCTGCATGCTGACTGGCTGCTGTGGGCGTGCCGTACAATGTTCTTTCCCCAGGCTGTCCCCCCACCCCCCAGGCAGGGTCTCACTCCAGCCAGGCTGACCTAGAATTTACTTTGGAGTGAGGCAGGGTGGCCTTGAACTCATGGTGATCCACCTACCTCTGCCCAGGTGCTGGGATTAAAGGTGTATGCCACCATGCCCAGGTCTATAATTACATTTTTTTTTTTTCTTTTTGAGAGAGAGATGCAGAAATAGGCAGAGAGAGAGAGAGAGAGGCGCCTCCAGCCACTGCAAACAAACTCCAGATGTGTGCGCCCCCTTGTGCATCTGGTTTATGTGGGTCCTGGGGAGTTGAATCTGGGTCCTTCAGCTTTGTAGGCAAGCTCCTTAACTACCTTTCCAGCCGTTTTGTTTTGTTTTTTAAGATTTGGGATTTTTAGGAGAGAGCAAAAGAAGCAATAGTAAGTGTCATGGAGTGAGGATGCTGGTTTAGAAGGGGCAAGGAGGAGTATCCCACAAGCAATAAATTTTGGCAAAAAATGGTAATATGATAAGTCACTCTGTCTTCTATTGCTATAACAAAACAACCAAAGCAGTTTATAAAAAAATAGATGTTTATGCCTGGGGTGGTAACACATACATGTAATCAAGTACTTGGGAGGCTGAAGCAGGATGGTGAGTTTGGGACCAGGCTGTGCTACATAGTGAGACCCTGTCTCAAAAAAACAACAAAAAAAAAAATCAGAATTGGGGGCGTGGTGGTGCACGCCTTTAATCCCAGCACTGGGGAGGCAGAGGTAGGATTGTGTGAGTTCAAGGTCACCCTGAGAGTGAGTACATAGTGAATTCCAGGTCAGCCTGGGCTAGAATGAGATCCTACCTCAAAAAAAAAAAAAAAAAAAAAGTCAGGATTGGGGATGTGGTGGCACATGTCCTTAATCCCAGCATTTAAGAGGTGGAGGATTGCTCTAAATTGGAGGCCAGCCTGGGACTACAGAGTAGGTCTCAGTTTAGCCTGGGCTATAGTGAGACCCTACCTCCAAAAACAAACAAGAAAAATAAATAAATCCAACCCAAATTTAACTCATTGGGTGTAGCTATCACACACAAAACATGAAAATAGGAAGATAGTAAGGAGGAATGAAGGGCTTAGCAAGAGTGGAAGATGAAGAGTAATGATGGATGAATATAATCAAAATGCATTGCATACATGTATGAATTGTCTAATAAATAAAATTAAAGAACAGTCAATGAAATTAATTAATTATAAAATAGAAGTGTATTTGCTTCACTAGGCCAGACCCTTGAACAACCTGGTATGTTCTTGGCTTTTGGCAAGGGCCACATGGTGCCAGCATGGCAAAGGACATCACATGGAGAGACAGGATGAGTGTACTAAGCCAGGTTTCTTCCTCCTCTCTTCACTGATGCCATCATTATTGGGGCGGGGGTCATCTACAAATCACTGGCCAAGCAGCTTGTGGGAGGAAAGGGTTTATTTTGGTTTACAGACTCAAAGTGAAGCTCCACAATGGCAGGGGAAAATGTGGCATGAGCAGAGGCTGGACATCACCTCCTGGCCAGTAGCAGGTAGACAATAGCAGTAGGAGAGTGTCCAGAGCACTGGCAAGGGGAAGCTGGCTATGACAACCATAAACCTGCCCCAACATACCTCCAGCAAGGCTCCAATTCCCAAATTACTATCAGCGGGGAACCCAGCACTCAGAACACATGAGTTTTTGGGGACACCTGACTCAAACCATCACACCATTCATATATAACTTTGGGAACTAAGTTTTGGAAAACACCTGTATATCAGGTAAGGTGATCCTTCCTTGTTGAGACAAAATACCCAACAGAAGCAGCTTAGGGAAGGAGAGTTTATCTCAGCTTTCAGTTTCCGAGGGTAGAGTCTGTCGTGGCAAGGGAGGCATGGCAGGAGCAGGACGCCAGTGTCACACCAGCACACCAGCAGGGAGGAAGTAGAGCAGTGTGGTGAGACACCTTTCTCCTTGTGTTGTTGCTTTTCTTTGAGGTAGGGTCTCACTCTAGATCAAAGGCACGTACCATGCCAGGATCACTTTCTCCTTTTTTCAAGTTTGTTCTTTTGTTTTTTTCTTTTAATTTTTGTTTAATTTTATTTATTTATTTGAGAGTGACAGACAGAGAGAAAAAGAGGCAGATAGAGAGAGAGAATGGGAGCACCAGGGCCTCTAGCCACTGCAAACAAACTCCAGACATGAACTCCAGATGCATGAGCCCCCTTGTGCATCTGGCTGACGTGGGTCCTGGGGAATCGAGCCTTGACCCAGGGTCCTTAGGCTTCATAGGCAAACACTTAACCGTTAAGCCATCTCTCCAGCCCTCTTTTTTCTTTTTATTTATTTATTTTGGTTTCTTGAGGTAGGGTCTCACTCTGGTCCAGGCTGACCTGGAATTCACTATATAGTCTCAGGGTGGCGTCAAATTCACAATGCCCCGCCTACCTCTGCCTCCTGAGTGCTGGCATTAAATATGTATGCCACCATGTCTGGCTCACTTTCTTCTTTATTTGTTTATTGTGTCTATTTATTTATTTTATATTTTTGAGGTAGAGTCATACTTTAGCCCAGGCTGACCTGGAATTCACTATGTAGTCTCAGGCTGGCCTCAAACTCACAGCAATCCTTTTACCTTGGCTTGGGATTAAAGTTGTGTACCACCATGTCTGATTTTTTCTTTTTATTTATACATTTATTTATTATTTATTCCAGCCCATGGAATGGTGCCACCCACAGTTAAAGGTAGATCTTCCCATCTCATTTAATCTTTTTTTTTTTCTTTTTTTCTGAGGTAGGGTTTCACCCTAGCCCAGACTGACTATGTAGTCTCAGGGTGGCTTTGAACTCACATTCACCCTCCTACCTCCCGAGTGCTGGGATTAAAGGTGTGTGCCACCACGCCTGGCTACACCTCATTTAATCTCATCCAGAACATCCCTAGTACACATGCCAAGAGATTTGTTTCCATGGTGATTCTAAATCCTGTCAAATTGACAACCAGCGATCAATTATCACAGCCTTTAAGCCATAGCATACACAGTGCTGTTTGTCAGCTTGCTTTCTCCTCCTCCCCCCCAACCCCGGCTTTTTATTTGTGTTTTTCAGACAGATCTATGTGCCTCTGTGTGGTCTTGCACTTGCTATGTAGCTAAACTGGGCCTCAAACCCATGACAATCCTCCTGCCTCACTCAGCTAGGACTGCAGGTGGGCAGCACCATGCCTGGCTTTGCTTAGCCTTCTAAATGGGAGTAACCAGGGTTTGCTTAGGCAGACCTCGCGACAGCCTTTTTGAGCTCAGCCTCGCGCTATCCCAGTGACAGCTCGTGTGCTCCTGTGCTGCCCTTTGTTTCTGTTTTGTTTTGCTACAGTGTTGGAGATGAACCCGGGCCTCAGGCATGCTAGGCAAGTGCCCTACCCTGATGTTTCTTCTTCTGTAAGATCAATTCCTACATGTAGGCATTCTTGGTTCAAAATTAAGGAACGCCTTTTCCGTCTCCAGTTTTGCACACTTAGAGTGCTTTTTAGAAAAGGTTAGTCTGCAGGCATGCTATGTGAAGGCGCCTGCTTCCCTGTATCTTTCATGGCAGGCAGGTGCCAACATTTTTCTTTTAACAAAACATTTCTTTCTTACTCACAGGTCTATAAGTAATCTGGGTTGTCTGGGCTTGTATTTAATTTTTCTCTGTTCCTTCTTCTCTCCTTCCCTCTTTTCCTTTCTTCCTTTCTTTTATTTTTTAAGTTTTATTTGCGAGAGAGAGACATGGCCCACCACAAATGAACTCCAGACACATGCACCACATTGTACATCTTGCTTTATGTGGACATTGGGGAATTGAACCTGGGTTGTCAGGCTTTGCAAACAAGCACACTTAACCACTAAGCCATCTCTCCAGGCCTTTTGTTTGTTTGTGTGTGTGTATGTGTATAATCATATGTTTTATTTATATGCTGTTTATACATTATTTATACATTTCATCTGAACACGGATCATTTCCATCTTTTGGTAATTGTGAGTAATATTTAAATGAACTTTGACATGCAGGAATTTATTTGAGTGACTGTTTTCAGTTATTTTGCTTATATTCCTGGAAGTGGAGTTGCAAAAGCACCAGAGAAATATTGTTATGTTAACAACATTGTCTTCCAATCCATGAACAGAGGATGTATTGCCATTTATTTTTGTCTTTTTGCAATTTCTTCCGGCAGTGTTTTAAGTTTTCAGTATATAAGTTATCTTGTAATTTTTTCTTTTTTTTAAAAAAGTATATTTTTTGCTGGGCATGGTGGTGCATGCCTTTAATCCCAGCACTCGGGAAGCACAGGGAGGAGGATCACTGTGAGTTTGAGGCCATCCTAAGACTACATAGTGAATTCCAGGTCAGCCTAGGCTAGAGCCAGACCCTACCTCGAAAAACCAAAAAACTTTGTTTTTTGTTTTGTTTTTTCAAGGTAGGGTCTCGCTCTAGCCCAGGCTGACCTGGAATTTACTATCTATCTCAAGATGACCTTGAACTCCCAGCAGTCCTTAAAAATATTTTAAACTGGGTATGGTGGTGCACATCTTTAATCCCAGCACTTGGGAGTTAGTGGTAGGAGGATTGCCACGAGTTCGAGGCCACCCTGAGACTACATAGTGAATTTCATGTCAGCCTGGGCTACAGGGAGACCCTACCTTGACAAACCAAAAGAATTTCTAAAGCCAGGTGTGGTGGTGCACACTTAAAGTCCCGGCACTGGGGAGGCTGAGGTAGGACGATCGCTGAGCTCATGCCAACCTGCGACTACATGATGAATTCCAGGCCGCCTGGGCTAGAGGGAGACCCTACCTCACAAAACTATGTGTGTTTTTTTTTAAAATATTTATTACAAAGAGAGACAGAATTGTCACACCAGGACCTCTTGCCACTGCAACAAACTCTAGATGCACATGCCATGCTGTGCATGTGGCTTTACATGTGTGCTGGGGAATCAAACCCTGGCCATCAGACTTTTCAAGCAAGAGCCTTTAGCCACTGAGCCTTCACTATAGCTTCTGTTTTTGATTTTTTTCAAGTTAGGGTCTCACTGTAACCCAGGGTGATCTGCAGCTCACTTTGTAACTTCAGGCTGGCTTCAAACTCATGGTGATCCTCCTACCTCTGCTTCCCAAGGGCTGGGATTAAAGGTATGTGTCATTGTGCCCAGCTTGATTTTTGTTGTTTTTGTTAGTTTGTTTTTTTTCAAGGTAGGGACTCACTCTAGCCCAGGCTGATCTGGACTTCACTATGCAGTCTCAGGATGGCCTCAAACTCACGGTGATCCTCCTACCTCTGCCTCCTGAGTGCTGGGATTAAAGGCATGCACCACCATGCCTGGCTGATTTTTGCTTTTGTCTCACTCCCGTTGCTTTCTTTTGGCCCTCCTCACCACCCCTTTTCAGTGAACTCCCTCTTCTTTCTTACTAGTCCCTCTTCTACTTAGATGTCTTTTTCATGTTGATGGTCCAGTCTTGTGCAGGTGACGACAGCTGCTGTGAGGTCATGAATGCATCTGCCACTTTGTGTCCAGAAGACAGTGTTCCAAAGTATGCCTCTCCATCCTTTGGCTCTTACATTCTTTTTAAATTTTATTTATTTGCATGTCTGTGTGTTGGCAGCTACTGTCACTTGCCACTGCAAATGGATGCCTGCTTGTCCAGTTTTGTGTGAGTGGCTGGGAGTTGAGCCTGGACTGCTAGGCTTTATAGGCAGACAAGTATCTTTAACCACTGAGCCCACCCTCAGTCCCTCCTACATTCTTTCTGCCACCTCTTCTGCAATGTTCCCTGAGCCCTGGAGGTAGGGATATAGATGTCTCATTTAGTGCTGAGCACTTAACACTCATGTGCTCTCAGTACCTTGACAAGGTTTGAGTCTCCCCATTAGTCACCGCCGTCTTCAAAAAGAAGCTTCTCTGACCATAAGCGAGAACACCACTAACATGTGGGCAGAAACACAAATTCCTAGAAGGCAGTTGAAATGGTTAGACTCATTAAAATGTTTGCCATTCTATTGGAGAAAAGGTGTATTTTCTTCTTGTATGGTGCTGGGGATTGAACCTAGGGCCTGTTGCATGTTAAGCAAGCACTCTATCACTTACCATACTCACAGCCCAGTAGCTTATTCTCAACTTGGGCTACAAGTGAAGAATAGTGTCATTTGGGCTGGAGAGATGGCTTAGCGGTTAAGGTACTTGCCTGCAAAGCCAAAGGACCAAGGTTCCTTCCTCAGGACCCATGTAAACCAGATACACAAAGTGGCACATGCATCTGGAGTTCATTTGCAGTGGCTGGAGGCTCTGGCATGCCCATTCTCTTGCCCTCTCTCTGCCTCTTTCTCTCTAAAAAAGTAGAAGACTACGATGATTTTAAATAATAATAATAAAAGAATTGTGTGATTAATATGTCATTTCTGCCCACAGGAAGGCCATGCCTGTGAAAGCACACTGGATCTCTCACAGGCATGAATCCTTTCTTTTGGATGCTATGACTTCCCTAGGAAACATAGTAGGGTAGAGGCAGCTGGGCTGCTCATGGCTTGGGCCTAATACTCTTTTTGCCTTTTGCAGGAAGCCTGGAAGCATGCTATTGAGAAGGCCAAGCACATGCCTGACCCTTGGGCTGAGTTCCATCTTGAGGACATAGCCACAGAACATGCTACTAGGCACAGGTGAGCAGCTGGTCCAGGGCTTTGAGGCATCAGGGGTCATAGATCTCGCTTCTACGTGCAGAGACCTAAGTACTGTTGGGTCAAAGAACGAATACAGGTCAAGCATCCTTAATCTGAAAACTCAGGGTTCAGATTCTGTAATTTTAGATGTTTTTGTCTGTTTGTTTGTTTTTTGAGGTAAGGTCTCACCCTAGCTCAGGCTGACCTGGAATTCACTATGTAGTCTCAGGGTGGTCTCCAACTCACAGCGATCCTCCTACCTCTGCCTCCCACGTGCTGGAATTAAAGGTGTGCGCCACCACACCCAGCTCATTATTTTGTTTTTGTTTTGAGGTAGAGTCTCACTCTCACTCTAGCCCAGGCTGACCTGGAATTCACTACGTAGTCTCAGGCTGGCCTTGAACTCACAGTGCTCCTCCTACCTCTGCCTCCTGAGTGCTGGCATTAAATATGTGTGCCACCATGTCTGGCTCACTTTGTCCTTTATTTGTTTATTTTATTTATTTTTTTTTTAGTTTTTTGAACTCCAGATGCATGTGCCCCCTTGTGCATCTGGCTTACGTGGGTCCTGGAAAATCGAACCTGAGTCCTTTGGCTTTGCAGGCAAGCACCTTAACTGCTAAGCCACCACTCCACCCCAGCAACTTTTTATTTATTTTATTTTTATTTTTATTAGCATTTTCCATGATTATAAAAAAATCCCATGGTAATTCCCTCCCTCTTTTTTAAATTTTTATTAACATTTTCCATGATTATAAAAAAATATCCTATGGTAATTCCCTTCCTCCCCCCCCCCCCACTTTCCCCTTTGAAATTCCATTCTCCATCGTATTGCCTCCCCATCTCAATCATTGTACTTACATATATACAATATCAACCTATTCCAGCAACTTTTTAATGCATGGTTGTAGGACATGGCATCAGTTTACATGTGTTTCATTTGGTGAGATCTAGTTATAGGGCTCTACCTAGCTAGGAGGCAGAGAAGTACACTCTGTCCTCTTCATACATGGCTGTGCACACCTTTAATCCCTGCACTTGGGAGGCAGGGGCAGGAGGATCACCGTGGGTTCGAGGCCACCCTGAGACTACAGAGTGAATTCCAGGTCAGCCTGGGCTAGAGTGAGACCCTTCCTAGAAAAACAAAACAAAACAAAAACATAACTCTATAGCTTAATCCTGCCAAGAGATGGCTTTTGATCTCCTCACAGGCCCCTCCCTGCTATCGGAGGCCCATCTCCTGGGGGAGGGCCATGTGACTGACAGGCTAGGTCAGCATGGTGGAGACCCCACCATACAAGGTATAGATGGGTTCTGATCCTTTCTGTCTGAGAGAGCACTGGGGTGGCAGGGTGATGACAGAGCTTCCAGGCCCTGGGGTTTCCCAAGGAAAGCAGGATCTGGGACCGGGCCAAATTGAACTGCATTTATTTCCTAACGAAAGTGACTAACTTCCACTGCCAGCAGCCAGAGGCCAGGTGCAGATGGCTGGGACTTCTGGGATTTCTAAACCAGCAGCTTGTCTCCAGCTCTAGTTGTTTTTGTTTTGTTTTGTGGTTTTTTTTTTTTTTTTTTGGTGTGTGTGTATCCATCTGTCCCAGAGGTAGAATTTCACTCTAACCCAGGCTGACCTAGAATTCACTGTGTAGTCCCTGGGTGGCCTTGAACTCACTAAGATCCTCTGACCTTTGCCTCCTGAGAGCTGGGGTTAAAGGCCCATGCCTGGCTTCAGCTCTAGTTTTTTAAGAGCTTTGTTATGTGACTCTTTTTTTGTTGTTGTTTGGTTTTGTTGTTTTTCTAGGTAGAGTCTCGTTTCAGCCCAGGCTGACCTGGAATTCACTATGTAGTCTCAGGGTGGCCTTGAACTCACGGTGATCCTCCTACCTCTGCTGCCTAAATGCTGGGATTAAAGGTGTGCGCCACCATGCCCAGCACAAGGTGACTCTTAATGGGGACAGGTTTCTTGCCCCTATGATTTGTACCCTAGGAGATCAAGATTCTGTTTTAAACCAACCTATATCTGAATCCTGATACTTAAGACAAAGGGAAATGAACATGAACTGTAGCAATCTCAAGGTTGCCTCAATTGTTGAATGATGCAGCTGGTTGAAACATCTAGCTCCTATGTACTCAGTGAACTTTTTTTTTTCCTTCGGTTTTTCGAGGTAGGGTTTCACTGTAGCTCAGGCTGACCTAGAATTTACTATGTAATCTCAGGGTAGCCTTGAATTCATAATGATCCTCCTACCTCTGCCTCCTGAGTGCTGGGATTAAAGGCATGCGCCACCATGGTTGGCAGTCAGTGAACTTTGAGCACATTCATTTATTTTATTTAATTAACTGATTTTTTAATTTATTTACTTGTTGGTTAGTAACTGGTTATTGAACCTATAGCCTTGTACACACAAGGCAAACACTACCACTAAGCTGGGATGCCCAGCCTTCTTAATTTTTTATGTATTTTTTTATGAGAGAGGGAATTGGCATGCCAGGGCCTCCAGCCACTATAGTTGAACTCCAGATCTTGTGCCCATGTGTGACCTGCATGCTTGCATCACCTTGTGCAACTGGCTTATGTGGGACCTGGAGAGTGTGGAACATGAGTCCTTAGGCTTCGCAGGCAAGCGCCTTAACCACTAAGCCATCTCTCCAGTCCTTTCTTAATTTCTATTTTGAGAAGAGGGTCTTACTAAGTTGCCCAGGCTGGCCTTCAACTAACTCTAGCCCAGAATGGCTTTGAACTTTGGATCCTCCAGCTTCAGCCTCTGGAGCTCTTGATTATTGTCCTGGGCCGCTAGTCCTGGCTCACACTTGCCTTTATGATGTTAGTGATTGTGTGGCAAGACCCTCCCAAGGCTGCATACTGCCCTCCTGCCGCAGCCTCTGGGTTCCTCTCAGAGTGAAAGTAAGAGACTAGCATTTCCAGGACCTTCACTTCTAGTCGCAGAACAATTGGCACAGCTTTCTTAGCATGGCGCTTGCATTGGCTGTTGTAGACACGCTTGCAGCTCCGCAGAGCCCTCCTCTGATCCTTGGGAGGTTATCTGCCAGAGCTCTGAGAAGCCAGTTCTTCCAGGGCTGGGCGTGCTCAGGAGTTGGCCCCACTGAGCAGGGCCAAGGGAGGCCACCACCAGAGATAAGAACAAGCAGCCAGCGAAACCTGTTTGAGGGCAGCCAAGCCCCGGGCTGCCAGGTGTGTTCTGAGAAAGAGGATTCCTGGGAGGAGGGAGGGAAGAATATTGTGCTTCCTTCCTCTCCCCCTCTCGCTCTTCCTCTTTCTTTTCCTGTGCCCCATTTACTCCTTCTTTCTCTCCCACCACCCTTCACCATTTTCCTTCCTCCCCTTTCTTTTATCTTCTTTTTTCTGTTTTGGTTTTTCGAGGTAGGGTTTCACTCTAGCCCAGGCTGACCTGGAATTCACTATGGAGTCTCAGGGTGGCCTTGAACTCACAGCGATCCTCCTACCTCTGCCTCCCAAGTGCTGGGATTAAAGGCGTGAACCACCACACCCGGCTCCTTCCTCCCTTTCTTCATCTCTGTCTCCATCTCTGTTTCTACCTCTCACTCCATCTTTCTCTTGCTATCTCTATTTCTCCATCTCTCTTTCTCTCTGCATCTCCTGTTCTCTCTCCATCTTTCTAACTCACTCTGTAACCCTAGGCCAGCCTCAAACTCAGGACAATCCATTGTCCTACCTCAGCCTCTTGAATGCTGGGATTAAAGGTATGCACCACCATGCCTAGCTTTCTCTCCATCTTTTTGTCTCCATAGTTCTCTCAACCACTTTACCTCTTTCTTCCCCTTCCTTCCTTTTTTACATGTCTTTTTATTCCCCTCCATCTTTCTCTCAATCTCTCCATTCCTCTATTTTTCCCTACCTCCCCCTCTATCTCTGTCTGACTTTCTGTCTTTCCCACTGCCTGTCATGTACTTAGCAATCCTTTCCAGACTAGCTTCAGGGCAGGATGTCCCCCTCCCCTGCCTGTGCTGGGACAGACCTTACATATTGTGCTCACTTACCTGGGCTAGGCATGATCCAGGTGCTCAGCAAGGTTGAAGGTACTGCTGCCTCCTTCCTTCCCTAGAACTTGCTATTTGTTATATAGAACAGTTACAAGGAAGGTGGAAGGCTATTATGTCTCTAATCATCCTTCCAGTGTGTATTTATTAAACACACGTGCGTGCACCAGGCCCTGTGGTGAACAGAGCAGACATGGATCTGTTTTGTGGCATTACAGCTGGGAAGAGCCAAGTTTAGAGCCAGCCAGCAAATAGTATAGCAGTGAGCACTGGGGTTTCATGCAGTGGGATCACCGTGGAAACAGAACAGTGGGTTTGAGGAAAGGCAAGAAGGCCACCAGAGTGGGGCATGGGAAGGAGGGAGAGGTCAACAACTCTACCCAGGACTCTTTGAGGCTCTAGAACCTAGGTTCAGAGCAGTTTGGGTCCTGAGGCCCATGGGAAGCCCAAAAAGGTCTTTGAGCCACTGAAGGGTGGGATCATGTTGTGATGCTATGCTCTGAGTGGGCTCTGTCCTCTGCAGGTACAACGCTGTCACCGGGGAGTGGCTCAAAGATGAGGTTCTGGTCAAGATGGCGTCGCAGGTAAGTAGATTCCTGGGCCTCAGGACCAGGCTCAGTGGAGACTTTCTGGAGCCAACTTCAATCCCTGTAGCCTTCTCTCCAGTTGCACTTGAGTTGATTTTTGTTTTGTGTTCTTGCTTCTGAGTCAGGGTCTTACTTTGGCTCTTCCAGCCCCACCCCCCTGAGTGTGGCAATCACAAACATCTGTCACTTTTAATTTTTATTTTTACCTTTGGGGATTCTTTATGTTATTGGCTCAATATTTCATTTTTTAAAATATATTTTACTTATTTATTAGAGATAAAGAGGCAGTTGGAGAGAGAAGAGAATGTGCACACCAGGGCCTCCAGCCACTGCAAACGAACTCTAGATGCATGTGCCCCCTTGTGCATCTGGCTTACGTGAGTCCTGGAGAATTGAACCAGGATCCTTTGGCTTTGCAGGCAAATGCCTTAACCACTAAGCCATCTCTCCATCCCCAATATTTCATTTTTTATATAATAACTTTATTAAGTATAGTTCACATACTGTATAATTTACCCATTTAAATTACACATTTGGAGATTGGAATGTAGCTTAGTGCTTGGCTTGCATGCATGAGGCCCTGGATCCATCCACAGCCCTGACAAAACAGAAAAGTTCCCAGTTCAATAGCTTTTAAAAGTATAGTGGCAGAATTGTGTGACTGTCACCACCATCAGTTTCAGGCTATTTCTTTTCTTCCATCTTACTAGCAGTCCTTCTCATCCCTCATCTTCCCCCTTCCCAGAAGCCTCTGGTTCCTTCCTTCCCTGTAGGTTACCCTTTTGTAGACATTCTGTACACTGAGATGCCATGCATCAAGGCTGTCCTCAGCAGTGCACCCTAAATGTACTTACCTGTCTTCCAAACTTGCATGTCACTGCCTATTACTGAGTTGTTACATACATTAGGTGCGTTGCATCTAGCTTTCTAGAAGAGGAAGAAGAGACTAGCAAAGAAGAGACTAGAGTTTGTGCATTAGGGAGATAGCTCAGTCAGTCAAGGGCAGGTCTGAGCCCAAGTAAAATGCTGAGTGTAGCCACATGTGGTAGTGGCTCGTGCATTTAATCTCAGTACTTGGAAAGCTGGGGTAAGAGGATCACCAGGAGTTCAAGGTTATCCTAGGCTGAAGTGAGACCCTGCATCAAAAAAAAAAAAAAAGGAATGAGGGCTGGAGAGATGGCTTAGCAATTAAGGCACATGCCTGTGAAGCCTAAGGATACAGGTTTGATTCTCCAGGTGCCACATAAGCCAGAAGCACATGGTGGCACCTGTGTCTACAGTTGATTTGCATGAAAGCCCTGGCACGCCCATTCTGTCTCTCCCTCACTCCCTCCCTCTCTTTCTATCTCTAATAAATAAATAAAAATAAAAATAAAGAAGTCTTTAAAAAAAGGATGAAAGAAAGAAAAATCTGAGCATAGAGGTGCATGCTCGTAATTGCAGCTCTGGAAAAGCAGCAGAGACAAGGAATCCCTGGGGCTCTCAGGCCAGCCACCAAGTCTAGCCGAATTGGTGAGCTCCAGGTCAAGTGAGAGACCTTGTTTCAAAGGAGGTGGATGACATTCCTAGGAATGACACCTAAGGTTATCCTCTGGCCTCCGTACATACATACACAAGTCACCTGCACACATACATACGTACACAAACACATGTGAGCACACACATGAATGCATACCACACTCCCCATACACAAGTGAAATAATTAAAAAAGATAGAGTTTTTCCTGCATAATGAGAGAATCTTTTTTCATGTAATATGTACAAAGAAATCTGTAGCTGGTTTGGGGGTGTAACTCAGTGATAGAGCATGTGCTGAGCATGTGTGATAGGATGATCCATCACCCCACCAAGAAGCAAAGCCAAGCCAGACAGCTTGATGAGTTCTCATAAAGGGAACACGTTCTCAATAACACCCAGGGAACCTGGCCGTGAAGGTGCACACCTTTCATCCCAGCACTCGGGAGGCAGAGGTAGGAGTTTGACAGTAAGTTTGAGGCCGGCCTGGGGCTACAGAGTGAGTTCCAGGCCAGCCTGGGCTAGAGTGAGACCGTGTCCCAAAGAAAGAAAGAAAAGTAACACCCAGAGAAGCAGAATACAGAAGTGCCTCTCAGCTACTGCTCCCCACCAAGGTTCAGCAACACTCCAAACTCTGCCCACCCACCCCCCAGTTTTGCCAGTTTTACACTTCATACACATGTCATAAATTTTACACTTCATTTATGTCATAGGTCATAAATTGTTTTGAGTATGGTTTATTTTAGTCAACATTTTTCATTCATTCTCATATAATACTTCATTGACTGAATAGACCTAGTTGGTTTATTTCATGCTGGGGCAAAGAAGGGACATTTGGATTAGGATGATATATAGAACATTTACTGGGTGGGTGACGTTTGAGGGGAACATGGGAGGTGGGGACTGATAACTCCTGTGTCCTGTCTTTCAGCCCTTTGGCCGTGGAGCAATGAGGGAGTGCTTCAGGACGTAAGTGACTTGACCTAGCACTTGGGGCTATGCCCAAAATCTTTTTTTTTCTTCTAGGTAGGGTCTTGCTCTCTAGTCCAGGCTGACCTGGAATTCACTATGTAGTCTTAGGGTGGCCTCGAACTCAAGGTGATCCTCCTATCTCTGCCTCCGAGTGCTGGGATTAAATTCGTGTGCCCCCATGCCCGGCTTCTCTGCCCAAATTCTCTTGAGGCTTTGGGACATTCCCAGCCAAGGCCTGGAGTCAGTGGCCTCTGCTCCCTTCCATCGCTTGGATCTGTTGGGTCACGCTAGGCTGGCTGCAGAGCTGCGCTAGGAGGACAGGGAGCTTCCCGTGGGTGGAGGCCACAGGAAGTGGGATGGAGACCTTTGACACTGGCCTTTAGCTCCCTTCTCAGTTCTTTGAAGGATGCAGTGGGGTGAGGACACCCCCTCCCTCTTACGCTTGTTCCTGCCACCAGCCAGTCAGGTCAGGCAGGCTCTGGCTCCGACTCTCTTGAGGTCTCAGGGCTGTGTCTCCAGGGAACCACCGGCTTTCCACACAGCTCTTCTCCTGCCTTTCTCCCCAGGAAGAAACTCTCCAACTTCCTTCATGCCCAGCAATGGAAGGGGGCCTCCAACTATGTGGCAAAGCGCTACATCGAGCCGGTGGACAGGGACGTGTACTTCGAGGATGTGCGTCTCCAGATGGAGGCTAAGCTCTGGGGAGAGGAGTATAATCGACACAAGCCTCCCAAACAGGTGTGTGGACCCCACTTGGCCCCTTCCCACACCAGAGTGGCGAGAGATAGTGGCTGGTAATGAGGGTGATGGTAAAACACCTTTTGTGCAGTGCTGGGAATTAAAGCCAGAGCTTTGCATAAGCCAGGCAAGTGCTGTATCCCTGAGCCGCAGCCCCTTCTCAGGTCTGCTCTGTAGTGTAGGCCGGCCTCAAAGTCATGATCATTTTGTTTTAGGCCTCCTGCAAGTGTTGGGATTAAGCCCCTTTTCACCTTTAAAAAAAAAGAGTTTGCAGAAATGAGGAATTGAATTATAGATTAGGAATATAGAAATGAGAATTGTGAAATGTAAATACACATTTTATTTATTTGAGAGAGAGACAGAGCATAGGTGCACCATGGCCTCCTGCCACTGCAAAGGAACTCCAGACACGTGTGCTACTTGGTGCATCTGGCTTCGTTGTGGGTACCAGGGAGTCCGATAAGATTGTCAGGCTTTGCAAACAAGTGCCTTTAACTACTGAGCCATCTGTCCAGCCTCTTTCATCTTCTTAATCAGTAGCTGGTAGCAGCAGCCAACATTTATTGAGCATGATACACATGTACTTTATATGCAGAAAGTAACTTATTCCCAAGTACACAGCTCTGAGATTGGAATTTTGTTGTTGTTGTTTTTTCAAGGTAGGGTCTCACTCTAGGCAAGGCTGACCTGGAACTCACTCTGCAGTCCCAGGCTGGCCTTGAGCTCACAGAAGTCCTCCCACCTCTGCCTCCCAAGTGCTAGGATTATAGGCATTAAAGGATTAAAATCTTATTTTAGTGTGTGTGTGTGTGTGTGTGTGTTTGCATGGATGTATGTGTATATAGGATATGTACATGTATGTGCAAATGCATGGGCTCCATGTACATACATGCAGAGGCCATAGGAGAAGTCAGGTGTCCTTTATTGCTCTTCTGAGATATTTCCTTAAATGGCTTAGCGGTTAAGCGCTTGCCTGTGAAGCCTAAGGACCCCAGTTCGAGGCTCGGTTCCCCAGGTCCCACGTTAGCCAGATGCACAAGGGGGCGCACGCGTCTGGAGTTCGTTTGCAGAGGCTGGAAGCCCTGGCGCGCCCATTCTCTCTCTCTGCCTTTATCTGTCTTTCTCTCTGTGTCTGTTGCTCTCAAATAAATAAATAAAATTTAAAAAAAATTAAAAAAAAATGGAGTTGCTCTTTCAGTCACACTGGCTATGAGCCCCAGCCATCTTTCTGTGTCTGCCCCTCCACCCAGCCCACCGAGCTAAGGTTACAGGCACATTTGGCGATGCCCAACTTTTTACATGGGTACTGGGGATCCAGCTGAGGTCCTCTTGGTTGCATAGTAAGCATTCTTGCCTGATGAACCATCTCCACAGTCCCAGAGTTTTTTTGTTTGTTTGTTTGTTTTTCAAGGTAGGGTCTCACTCTAGCACAGGCTTACCTGGAATTCGCTATGTAGTCTCAGGGTGGCCTCGAACTCATGGCGATCCTCCTTCCTCTGCCTCCTAAATGCTAGGATTAAAGACACGCACCACCACGCCTTGCTTTTTACTTTTCTTTAAATAGAATGACCTAAGAGGCTTGAGCCCACATAAATATGCTGGGCAGGGCACTGTAATCCCAGCACAAGGCAGATAGAGACAAGACAGTTCTCTGCAGCTCACTAGCCAGCCAGTCTAGACAAATTGGTGAGCTCCAGACCAATGAGAGACCTGTCTCTAAAAGAGGTGGATGTTAGCTGGCCATGGTGGTGCACACCTTTAATCCCAATACTTGGAAGGCAAAGGTAGGAGGATCATTGTGAGTTTGAGGCCAGCCTGAGACTTTAGTGAATTCCAGGTCAGCCTGGGCTAGAGTGAAACCTAACTTGAAAAACCAAAGAAGAGAAGAAAAAAAGCAGTGGACAGCATTCCTGAGGACTGACACACGAGGTGTCCTCTAGCTTGCACGTGCATATGCATACAAGGTTATGCGTCTGAAGTTCATTTGCAGTGGCTTAGAGTTGTTTGGGAAGGCATTGGTGGCAAAAGTGTGAAACAGTTGGTCACATTGTACTTATAGTCAGGAAGCAGAGAGTAGACAGGAAGTAGGTACAAGGAATAGGGTATACATACATTGTACTTACCTTTGCATTATTGGGATAAAACACCTGACCAAAAGCAGTGGATGGGAGGAAAGGGTTATTTTGAATTATAGTCTCGAGGGGAAGCTTCAGCATGGCAGAGAAAGGATGGTAAAGCAGAGGCTGGATATCACATCGTGCCATAGCAACTGGCAGAAAGCAGCAAGAATGAGCAAGGGGAAGCTAGGCTGTAATAACTAAAAGCCCCAACAGCATACCTCTTAGCAAGAGTCCACCTCCCACACTTCCACAAGCTGGGGATTGACTATTCAGAGCACCTGAAGCTACGGGAAGCATTCCATATGACAGCTCCCACACGCATGCTCCCACACATGTGCAAACATATACATGCACACCACTCATGTACATGCAAAAAAAAAAAATATATGAGAAGGTCCTGTCAGGCATGATAGCACACACCTTGAATTCCAGCACTTGGGAAGCAGAGATAGAAGGGTCACTGAGTTTGAGGCCAGCCTGGGACTACAGAGTGAATTCCATGTCAGCCTGGGCTAGACTGAAGCCCTATCTCAAAGAAGCAACAAAAAATTATTCACTTACTTATTTGTATATATATGTGCGCGTGCACGCAAGCATATGTGGTCTCTTGTTGCTGCAAACTCCTACCTGGCTTTACATAGGTGGCTAGGGAATTGAACCCAGGCCAGCAGGTTTTGCAAGCAAACACCTTTAACTGTTGAGCCATTTCCCTAACACCAAATTTAATCTTTATATTAAATTTGAGATCCCATTGTCTACAGGTAAGGAAACTAGGACATACGGAGGGTTGGAAAAACTTGCTCAGATTTATAGTATTAATATAAGGGACAGGCTGAATTGTTAGCAAACAGACCTGCAAATGTGTGCTGACACAAAATGGTTTACTTCTCTCTCATATAACTGCCTTGGGTAGGTCTTATGTCTTTGCAGTCACCCAGAGGCCTGGTTCCATCTGTTCTGTTGTTCTGTCACCCTCTAGGGTTACTGTGACCCATGGTGCCAGTTCTGGCTCCCAAACAAAGTCCCCCTTGCAGGGCAGGCTGCAGTTATGGCACTGCTGAGGCTCATTTCCCATTGGCTGAGTGTGGTCACATGGCTGTGCCTTGCTGCAAGGGAAGTTAAACAAAGTGATTTTTTTTTCTAATCAATTTACACGTGTGGAGGGGGCACTAGGGCTTCTTGCTGCTACAGATGAACACCAGACACTTGTGCCACTCTTAAAAAACAAACATTTATCTATTTATTTGAGAGAGAGAGAGAGAGAACGCATCAGGACCCCCAGCCACTGCAGTGAACAAACCTTGTGCATCTGGTGGGTACTGGGGAATCAAACCAGGGTCCTTAGGCTTTGCAGGCAAGTGCCTTAACTGCTGAGCCATATCTCTAGCCCTTGTGCTACTTTTTGCATCTGGCTTATGTGGGGGGCTTGGCAATTGAACCCAGGCCAGCAGGCTTTACAAGCAAGCACCTTTAACTGCTGAGCCATCTTCCCACTCCCAGGTTCGATCCTGGCTGTAAACTGAAGGATAGGGGTTTCCTTGACTAAAAGGGAAAAGGAGACTGGATTCTGAGGACAACGAGCAGTTCTTCCCAGGAAGCGATGGAGTCAAGATCTGATCCCAGAGAGGGCTGCCCCAGGGAGCTCCCTGCCCTGACCTCTCACCCTGCACCAGGTGGACATCATGCAGATGTGCATCATGGAGCTGAAGGACAGACCCGGCCAGCCCCTCTTCCACCTGGAGCACTACATCGAGGGCAAGTATATCAAGTACAACTCCAACTCAGGCTTCGTCCGTGACGACAACCTCCGCCTGACCCCGCAGGTGAGCCCTGGCTTGCTCTGCCCACACTGCTACCCTCTGTCTACTCCTGGCCAGTTCATCCTCAGGAGGGTCCCTGGGACATGGGGTCTTCCATCCTCCAGAGACTTCTCAAGTCTTATCGGGAAGTGATGAGGGGTCCCCCCACCTTTATTGTGGCTGGGGATTCACTATTTTATTAATTTATTTAAGATAGAGGGGGGTCATATACCCAGAGAGAGAGAGAGAGGAAGAGGCAGAGGCATGCCACTGCAAATGAACTCCAGACGCATGCACCATCTTGTGCATCTGGCTTACATGGGTACTGGGGATTTGAACCTGGGTCCTTGGGCTTCTCAGGCAAGTGCCTTAACCACTAAGCCATCTCTCTAGCTTTTTTTTTTTTTTTTTTTTTTTGGTAGGGTGTTGCTTTAGCCCAGTCTGACCTGAAATTCACTATGTAGATTCAGGCTGGCCTTGAACTCATGATCCTCTTACCTCTGCCTCTGAAATGCTGGGATTAAAGTCATGTACCGCCATGCCCAGCTCTAAATCTTTTTCTGTTTTTCAAGGTAGGGCCTCACTCTAGCCCAAGCTGATCTGGAATTCACTATATAGCTGTAGGCTGGCCTTGAACTCGTAGTGATCCTATCTCTGCCTTCCAACTGCTAGGATTAAAGGTGTGCACCACCACTCCTGTTGTTTTTTTTAAAACATTTTTATTAATTTGAGACAGAGAAAGAAAGAGACAGAGATTGAGTATGGATGTGCCAGGGCCTTCTGCCACTGCAAATGAATTCCTTTTGTGCATCTGGGTATGCATGGGTACTAGAGAATTGAAATCAGGCCATCAGATTTTGTAGGCAAGCACCTTTGGCATCTGAGCCATCTCTCTAGCCCTTGAAGAAGATTCTTGTTTTTTTTTTCTTTTTGGGTTTAAAGAAAAACATTTTATTTATTTATTTATGTTTAATTTGTTTATTTTTATTTATTTATTTGCAAGAGATAGAGGGAGAGAGAGAGAAAGAATGGGCGCACCAGGGCCTCCAGACGCGTGCACCCCCTTGTGCATCTGGCTAACATGGGTCCTGGGGAATTGAGCCTTGAACCAGGGTCCTTAGGCTTCACAGGCAAGCGCTTAACCACTAAGCCATCTCTCCAGCCCGAAAGACAAACGTTTTAGTTATTTATTTGCAACCAGAGATACATAGAGTGAAGAAAGTCAGAGAGAGTGGGCATGCCAGGGCCTCCAGCTGCTGCAGATGAACTCTAGACGCATGTACCACTTTGTGCATCTGCATTTATGTGGGCACTGGGGAATTGTACCTGGGTTGTTAGGCTTTGCAGACAAGCGCCTTCACCACTGGGCCATCCCTCCAACCCTGAAGAAGATTCTTTAAGGGGACACTCCTGTCACTTAATGCCAGCTTCTGTCAGTAGTCTCAACCTACTCTCAAGCCGGGCTGGAGAGATCACTCAGTGGGTAAGGACATCTGCTGTGCCAGCATGAGGACCTGAACTTGATCCCTGACCCCCATGTTAAAAAAGAATTAGCCAGGTGTGGTAATTCACACCTTTAATCCCAGCACTTGGGAGGCAGAGGTAGGAGGATCACCATGAGTTTGAGGCCACCCTGAGACTACATAGTGAATTACAGGTCAGCCTGGGCTAGACTGAGACCCTACCTCAAAAGACCAAAATAGCCGGGTGTGGTGGCACACGTCTTGAATCCCAGCACTTGGGAGGCAGAGGTAGGAGGATTGCTGTGAGTTCTAGGCCACCCTGAGACTACATAGTGAATTCTAGGTCAGCATGGGCTAGAATGAAACCCTACCTCAAAGAAAAATAAATAAATAGCACTGGTCATGGCCATGCACCCTTGTAACCCCAGCCTTGAAGAGGACAGAAATAAGAGGATCACTGGAACTACCTCATCAACAAGTCTAACAGAAAACAGGTCTAGGCTCAGTGAGAGAGACTGCCTTAACAGAGTAAGGCAGCAGAGCAGTGAAGGACAACATTCTTCGTCCTCTGACCTACACAAGCATGTGCATGTGCACACATTTCTGCACACACGTGCATTCAGTACACATACTAAATAAAATAAGATGCTGGGCTGGAGAGCCTCATGACCCAGGCTTGATTCCCCCGTACCCATGTAAAGCCAAATGCACAAAGTGGTACATATATTTGGAGTTTGTTTTCTGTGGATAGAGACGCTGGCACACTCATTCATATTCTCTCCCTCCCTTTCTCTCTCTCTCTTTCTCCTTGCAAATAATTTTTTTTAAAAAACTGTGCCTACAGGCTCTGTATCTTTGAGGTCCCTGCAGAATTGTGCAGGCCTCCTGCCTTTGTCTTTTATTCTATAAAACTCCCCACATGGGTAGAAAGTTCCTAACATGGGCAGATCTGGGGTGTTCTAACCCCCAGCACAGTAGCTGGCCAGAGTCTGCACATCCATACCCTGATCTCTTACACTCTTCCTGCTCCCACCACAGGCCTTCAGCCACTTTACCTTCGAGCGATCCGGTCATCAGCTGATTGTGGTGGACATCCAGGGTGTGGGTGACCTCTATACTGATCCGCAGATCCACACGGAGACAGGCACTGACTTTGGAGATGGCAACCTTGGTAGGTGTGGAAAGCCAGCCCATTTCCATGGAGTGCTCCCCTAACTTTCACCAGTTCCTGCTACACACAAGGAAACACACAGAGACAGTGTTTGGGCCTTGCCAAGCTCACAGAGCTGGGATATCTGACCCACCTACCAGCTCATCATGCTTCCTGCCTGCCTGCTCACATTTCTAGGGTCTGCACTTTCCCTCCCCAACACCGCCAAAGCAACGCTCCAGATACGCTCTGTTTGCCTGCAGGTGTTCGGGGGATGGCCCTCTTCTTCTCCTCGCATGCCTGCAACCGGATTTGCCAGAGCATGGGCCTCACGCCATTTGACCTCTCACCACGGGAACGAGACGCAGTGAATCAGAACACCGTGCTGCTGGTAGGGAACGCTAACTGGCAGCTGCCTTGAGCTCGCTTCCATAGGGCCCTTCTTGGAGCCATGGGGGTCATCCTGAACTGACTTTTCCAAAGGCTCTTCTGTTCAGCAAGAATGAAAGCCATGGGTGGAAGGGCTCAGGAATGTCAAGAACAGTAGGAGCCTTTCATTTGCCCCACAGAGGTGCCTGCATGACACACATGTACCTGTTAATGTCCCTAGCAGTCAGCCAAGACCATCTTGAGGGGGACAGAGGAGAAGTGTGGGAGCCCCTGCATAAGGACCCACTCTGGCAGCCGGCCCCCCCTGCTCCTTCGCCTTTCAGAGAACTCTGGAGATGAGAACATGAGCGACGTGACCTTCGACTCTCTCCCTTCCTCGCCATCTTCAGCCACACCACACAGCCAGAAGTTGGACCACCTCCGTGAGTCAGGGTTTGGCTCCTGGTCATTGTGACTAGAGGGACAGACACCAAGTAGAACAAACTAATCTGGTTGTCATTCATGGTAGAAAATCAGAATTGCTGGCCCAGATGGTTTTATGGGTGAATTCTTTGAGTGAACTTTAAAGGCAGAGATCAACCAAATGTTATAAAAACAACCCCTGCAGTAGGAAACAAGGCAACACTTTCAGTGTGTGTTTTGAAACTAGCAAAGCCCCGATGTCAAAGTGTGACAAAACACAAAAAGAAGAAAATTTTATTCCAGTCTCACTTATTAAAAAGAAAAAAAAGTGGGCTGGGCATGGTGGCACACGGCTTTAATCCCAGCACTTAGAAGGCAGAGGTAGAAGGATCACTATGAGCTCGAGGCCAGTGTAGGACTACAAAGTTAGTTCCAGGTCAGCTAGGCTAGAGTAAGACCCTACCTTGAGAAATGAAAATTAAAAAAAAAAAAAAGTGGCTAGGCATGGTAGCTCATACCTTAATCCCAGCACTGGGGAAGCCGAGGTAGGAGGATTGTCATGAACTCAGGGCCAGTCTGCTACAAAGTGAGTTCCAAGTCAGCCTGGGCTAGAATGAGACCCTACTGAACATTTTAAAAGAGGTATAAAAGTTCTGAATAAAGTACTAACAGATAAAAACAAACAGTGCTTCGCAGCTGAATGTGAAGATTGCTCAGCATTAGGGACTCTGTTCACATGCAGAGCAGAGCAGAGCCGGCTCTGGGCTGGTGTGCCATGCGGGTTTGATGCTCTCTCTTCAACCTCTAGGGAGAGAGAAAAAGGAGAGGGGGTGAGCAAGAAGAGCAAAGTTGAATCATTATTTCCAGCGTTGAGGTGGCAGTGTGTTGATGGCATGGCCATGAGGTCTGCTGGAAAGAAGGACCAAGGCTGACTCCAGGGTTTTGCTAGAAAAGCTGAAGGATCATGTGACTGTCCGTTCATGTGGGAAAGGCTGTGAGGTCATGGACTCAGAGCAGAAGAGATTTTAATGTTACAACTTTATTAAAGCTGCCTTCCATTTATTTATTTTGGTTTTTGAGACCAGATCTCACTCCAATCCAGGCCAACTTTGAACTCACCACCATCCTCCTACGTGCTGGGATTAAAGGCGTGTACCACCACATCTAGTTTTAAAGCAGCTTTTTAGGTAGGAGACCTTGGGAATAATCAAGATCCAGGGCCAACAGGCCATATGGCCCCTGCATCTGCAGCATGAAGACAGCCAGAGATCATTCTTAACTCAAATGGTGGCTGTTTTCCAAGAAAATTTGGCCTACAGACACTGAACTTTAAATTTTATATAGTTTTCACATGCTATAAAGTTTATTCCTTTTTTCCTCCATTATTTAAAAACTTTAAGGGCCCAGCATCGGGTGGCACATGCCTTTAACCCAGTACTTACAGCACTTGGGAGACAGAGGTAGGAGGATCGCCTTGAGTTTGAGACTACAGAGTGAATTCCAGGTCAGCCTCAGTCAGAGTGAGGCACTACCTCGATAAACTAAAAAAAAAAAAAAAAAAAAAAACAGTTCCCACAACTTTGTGTGTGCATGTACTGTGGATTTAAACCTAGGCCTTATCCAGGTGTGGTGGCGCACGCCTTTAATCCCAGCATTTGGGAGGCAGAGGTAGGAGGATCGCCATGAGTTTGAGGCCACCCTGAGAATACAAAGTGAATTCCAGGTCAGCCTGGGCTAGAGTGAGACCCTCCCTCAAAAAAGTAAAATAAAATAACCAGCCTCGGCCTCATTGCTGCAAGGCCACATTCTACGACTGGGCTCCCCGGTCGCCACTCTTACCAACTTAACCAAAATGGTGCCATAGATGGGATCCAGCTTGCTGAGGGCAGGAGACAGAGGTCAGGGAGGGTCAGTCTTGAAGCCCTCTGAGGCACATATACATATACAAATGGCTTTTCTTCTGTCTTAACTGCACTTGTTGCAGAGCTGAGCATGTTAGTAATTACAAGTGTGAGTAACAAGTACAAGTGTGAATACAGCAGAGACACGAAAGTGAAGTTTCTTCTTCTGGACCCAGTGGCTAGCAAATGACCCACTTAGAAAAAGTTCTTAAAAAGAATTAGCTCTCAGAGCCCGGCTTGGTGCATGCTTTGAATTCCAGCACTCGGGAGACAGTGGTAGAAAGATCAACCATGAGTTTGAGGCCAGCCTGCTGCTACAGAGTGAGTTCCAAGGCAGCCTGGACTAGACTGAGACTCTACCTTGAAAAAAAAATAAAAAAGAATTGTAGCTCTCTAGATGTTGACAGTATCCTTTTCCCATTTTGTACTTTTCTTTAAAAATTAAAATGTGGGCTGGGCATGTAATGTATGCCTTTAATCTCAGCATTTCACAGGCTGTTGGAGCATTGCTGTGAGTTTGAGACCAGCCTGGGATAGACTTAAGACTGTCCGTTAAAACAAAACAAAACAAAACAAAACGGAAAAAACAATGCTGGGTGTGGTGGTGCACACCTTTGGTCCCAGCACTAGGGAGACAGAGATAGGAGGATCACTGTGAGTTCAAGGCCAGCCTGGGACTACAGAGTGAGTTCCAGGTTAGGCTGGGCTACAGTGAGACCTTACTTTGAAAGAAAAAAAAAAAAAGTATTCGGTTTGGGAGATGGCTTAGTGGGTAAAGTTCTTTTTCTGTTTTTTTGAGATAGGGTCTCACTCGGGCTCAGGCTGGCCTGTAATTCACTACGTCATCTCAGAGTAGCCTTGAAGTCATCCTCCTATCTCTGCCTCCCAAGTGCTGGGATTAAAGGCGTGCACTACCACACCCAGCCCTGTAAAGTTCTTTTCTGTGCAAACACGAGGATTTGAGTTTGGATCCCCAGCACCCATGTAAATACAGGTGTGATTGCATGTGCCTGTAATCCTAGTACTGGGGAGAATGAAACAAGGGATTGCCAGGGCTTGCTGGTTAGTTGGTAAGTCAGATTGGTTAGGTCTGGGCCAATGACAGACCCTGTCTCAAAAAAGGTTAGGTGGCTGGGCATGCTGACACATGCCTCTAATCCTATCACTGGGGAGGCTGAAGTAGGAGGATCACTGTGAGTTTGTGACCATACTGAGACTACATAGTGAATTCCAGGTCAGCCTTGGCCAGAGTGAAACTCTACCTCAACCCCCACCCCCACAAAAAAGGTAGAGAAGTGATAGAAGTAGATAGTCCATATTGCCCTCTGCTGCGACATACACGTGTGTGCACCTGCACACACACGTGTGCTCACAAACTAGCATTCTTACACAAGGGCAGACCACACACATACCTCCACATGTACATGTGTGCTAGGTGCTCACAAACATGAACATTCTTATACATGAGTGCACACTTCCACATGCATATATGTGCACCTGAACATGCATGTGTGTGCTTACAAATATGAACATTCTTACACGAGTAAAAACCACACACATGCCTACAAATGAAAAACAAAACCAAACCAAACGTGCTGGGCTTAGTAGGGTATATATGTGTACACACACACCTGTAGCCCCAGCAGGAGGATCACTGCTAGATGGAGGCCACCTGGACTGTTGGTGACACTTGGTACAGGTGCAGTCTGCTGTAAGCAAGCCCGGGGGTAGGATTTGTGCGTGTCCCACATTGTCTTTGCTTGTCCCTGCTCAGATTGGCCTGTATTCAGTGACCTCGATAACATGGCATCTAGAGACCACAACCATGTGGACATTCACCAGGTGAGTGGAGCTGGTGGGGCCGTGGTGTGGTGGAGGGATAGGGCTCCCTTCCACTGGGAACTGAGGGCAGAACTTCTGGTTGAGAGCTGCTGGGGCAACACCAGAAAGACACGGGCTGTGAAGATGCAGATGAACCTCAGCCTTCTGCCTGTCCCCTGGGAGAAGCTGGGCCCACTGCAGTTCCCAAAGATGGTTAAGGAGGTTTCCACATCAGAAAAAGGACAACCTTCTAGAAACTGCTGGACTTTGGCATATACATGAGGCTGGTTGACTCAGATGACCCCATGCTGCGTCTCAGACAAGGAACATAGAATGCGGGTCCCATGGAGATCCAGCTGGGTACATAGGATGTTTCCTACAGCTTTGTGCTGACATGGTGTGAGGTACTCAGGACATTCACTCAAATTATATCAGGGCATCAAATTACAAGTTGAAGTTAGGTGGGCAAGGTGGTACACACTTTTAATCCCAGAACTCATGAGGTAGAGGCAGAAGTATGCCCTGAGTTCAAGGCCACCCTGAACCTACATAGTGAATTCCAGGTCAGCTTGTACTAGAGAGAAACCCTACCTTGAAAAACAAACAAATAAAAAAATTAAAGTTAGAGGTGCTGAATGCAGAAAAGATGACTGTGGTTAAGGTGCTTGCTTGCAAAGCCTAACAGGCAAGGTTCAATTCCCCAGTACCCACATAAAGCCAGATGCACTAAGTGGCCCGTACACCTGGAGTTTGTTTGCAGTGGCAGGAAGCTCTAGCATTCCCGTACTTACTCTGTCTCTCTCAAATACATAAATGAAATGAAATACTTAAAAAAAATTAAAGTTAAAGCTGGGCATTGTGGTTTGTGACTATAATTCCAGCACTCAGTAGGCTGAGGTATGAGGATTGCTATGGCCAGCTTGTGATACTGCGTAAGTTCCAGGTCATCCTGGGCCAGAGTGAGACCCAACCTCAACAACAAAAGTATACACAGCTGTGGAGATGGCTTTGTGGTTAAAGACTTGCAAAGCCTGATAACCCAGGCTTAGTTCTCCAGTACCCACATAAAGCCTGATGCACAAAGTGATGCGTGTATCTGGAGTTTGTTTGCAGTTTTAAGAGGTCCTGGCATACTCATTATTCTCTCCCTCTCTCATTCTCTTTGCCTCTTGCTTTTAAATAAATAAAATATTAAGCCAGGCATGGTGGCGCAAAACAAAAAATTTAATTTTTGTTTTATGAGGAAGGGTCTCTCTCTAGCCCAGGCTGACCTGGAATTCACTATGTAGTCTCAGGGTGGCCTCGAACTCCTGGTGTTCCTCCTACCTCTACATCCCAAGTACTGGAATTAAAGGTGTGTGCCACCACACTTGGCCTATTTAAAATTTTCTATAACTTATACAAATAGAATTAACAGAAATGTCACACTTGCATAGGCTACTTTACATGTCCCTTTCACATTCCCTGAAGGTTCAGGTTCACTCTTGGCTGATTTCAGGTTTGAGTGGTAGAGAAAGGTAATAGTAGGTGACATGTGTGGAGTTATACCATGGCCAGATGGTTTTAAGAGCTTGGAAAACATTCTCATTAATCCCCAAAGCTTACAAGATAGATATGTGTTTTGAATGTGTGTGCGTGTGTGTATGAGTATTAGTGTCTGGGCAAGTGCACATGAGCGTGTATGCATAAGGAGGCCAGAGGACAACCTCAGGTGTCATCCTCAGGAATGCTCTCCACCTCCTTTGAAGCAGGGTCAGTTATTGGCCTGGAGCTAGACTATGCTGGCTGTTGAGTCTCAGAGATCCTCCTATTTCTGCCTCCCTAGTACAAGGATTCCCAGCACATCCTATCACCCCGGAGTTTTATGTAGGTACTGAAAATTGAACTCATGTCCTTCGCTTGTGAGGCAAGCGCCTACCTGACTGACTAGCCCCCGATGCTTTTTATTCCCTTTAAAATAGTTTTTTATGTGTATGTGTGTTCATGTGTAGAACTGTGTATGAGGAGATCAGAGGACAAGGTCATGTGTAAGTTCTCACCTTCCACCCTGTTTGAGGCAGGGTCTCTTGTTACTCACCACGGTGTTCACCAGGCTGGCTGGCCCATGACCTTCTGGGAGATTCTCCTATTTCCTCCCCCATCTTGCTGTAGGTACACAGGGATTACAGATGCTTGTACTACCATGCCTGCCTTTATGTTGGTGCTGGGGATCTGAACTCACGTCCTCACACTTGCACAGTAAACACTTTATCCACAGAGCTATCTCCCCAGACCTTATAACAGGTTTTATTCTAAAACTAGATGGAGCTGGGCATGGTGGTGCATGTCTTTAATCCCAGCATTCAGGAGGCAGA
Source organism: Jaculus jaculus (assembly GCF_020740685.1). Classification (NCBI taxonomy): domain Eukaryota; kingdom Metazoa; phylum Chordata; class Mammalia; order Rodentia; family Dipodidae; genus Jaculus; species Jaculus jaculus. The sequence continues at coordinate 59,223,960 of NC_059113.1, read as the reverse complement.
GGTAGGAGGATCACCGTAAGTTTAAGGCTACCCTGAGACTACATAGTGAATTCTAGGTCAGCCTGGGCTAGAGTGAGATCCTACTTTGAAAAAAAACAAGACAGGAGACAAGGGTTATTTTATTTTACTTTATTTTAGAGATAGAGGGGGAGAGATAAGAGAATTGGCATACCAGGGCTTCAGCCACTGCAATCGAACTCCAGATACTTGCACCACCCTAGTGGGCATGCGTGACCTTGCGCTTGCCTCACCTTTGTGCATCTGGCTAACTTGGGATCTGGAGAGTAGAGCATGGGTCCTTAGGCTTCATGGGCAAGTGCCTTAACCACTAAGCCATCTCTCCAGCCCTTCTTTTTTTTTTTTTTTTTTTTGAAAGAGGGAGAGAGAGAAACATATACAGAGAAAGTGGATGCTCCAGGGCTTCTAGCCACTGCAGATGAATTCCAGTCCCATGTGCCAGCATGTGCATCTAGCTTATGTGGGTTCTGGAGAATTGAACCTGGGACCTTTTTGGCTTTGCAGGCAAGCACCTGAACCGTTAAGCCATCTTTCCAACCCAGTTATTTTGGCTCACAGTTTCATAGGTTCAGTCTACTTGGTTCCATGATGATGGGAGCATCCCCAAGCACAGTTGCTCACCCATGGCAACCAGCAAATGGGGATCGGTGGAGGGGAAGGGTCTGGGCACAATAAATATCCCTCAGCCAGGGCCCATCTAGTTCTGATTAGTTAACCCACTGATAAGGCTAGCATGGCCATGATCCCATCACCTTTTATATCCAAATCCTAATGCAGCCCCTTAATGTTGGTGCTAGGGTGAATCCTCACAGCTAGGGAAACGGAGGCTCAGAGAAATTGAACAACTGCTCGGGTTCTAAATGGCAAATAACTAAGCTCAAGTTGAGCCAGGCAAGCTGGCTCCCGAGTCCTCCCTCTTTGCCACTACTGTGCACTCTTCTCTGGTGTTCTGATCAGCATGGGCCAGGAAAATGGTAAGCTAGGGAGTGGAGAAAAAGAGAGAAAGAAAATGATTGTCATATCCAAATGTCACCACCATTGGGTACTCAGAAGACCACTAGAACTCCAAGATCATCTTCTCTCTACAGGATTCTGAGGCCAGTGGGGACAGTGGATATCCCAGTGAGAAGCGCAGTGAGCTGGGTGACCCTGAGCCTCGAGAACACGTAAGCACCTCCCCCCCAGACAATGAGTCCAGAGTCCTCTGTTACCTCATCTAGCCTCCAGGAGAGGAGGGCAAGAAGCTAGAGGAGGAATGAGAGTGGACGCTGAGAGCATAGAAATAACAAAGCAGAATGTTTCAGGTAAATGTTGGAAAGAAGTAAAACGGGCTGATGTGGGTGAGGAAAGAGACAATGCAGAGGCTCAGAGACAAGGTTGAAAATGGCAGACCACCTGGGCATGTAGGCACACACATGATGGAAGGCTGAGGCAGGAGGATCAGGAGTTCAAGGCCAGTCTGGGCTACCTTGGGAGACCCTGTCTCAAAAAGAACAAAACACAGGAATAGAGAGATGGTTTAGTGGTTAAGGCACTTTCCTGCAAAGCCAAAGGACCCAGGTTCAATTCCCCAGGACTCACATAAGCCAGGTGCACGGAATGGTGCATTTATCTGGAGCTTGTTTGCAATAGATGGAGGCTCTGGTGCATCCATTCTCTCTCTATCTGCCTCTCCCCTCCCCCCTCTCTGTTTCTCAAATAAATATATATATATATATTTTTTTTTTAAAAGAGCCAAAAGTGGTGGCCTACACCTTTAATCTCAGCACTCAGGAGGCAGAGGTAGGAGGATTGCCATGAGTTCCAGGCTACCCTGAGACTACATAGTAAATTCCAGGTCAGCCTGAGCTAGCGTGGGACCCTACCTTGGAAAATCCCCCAAAAATAATAATTAAAAAATTAAAATTTTTCAAAAGAACAAAATTAAATCAAGGAAGAGAGGGAAGTGGAAGGGAAGGGAGAAGGACATACTAATCTCTTAGTGAAGCTGTAGCCTTTGGTTGCTGAGCACAGAGGATGCTGGGTAATAGATTTACCTGGGACTGGTATAGGTGGGAAAGTGCAGCTCAAAGGCACAGGGCCCTGAAAGTGTTAGGGAGGGTCTTAGACACCAGTTTCCTCAGTCCCCCTAACAGCATCCTGGGTGGGAGGCCTGGGCACTCAGCCTTGCACAGGTTTCACTGGGTGTCAAATGGGTTCACCTGTGCATCAGAGCCAGATGCTGAGCAGTCTCTAGTCTCAGCTAGCTGTATGATCATGAATGTGAAGTATACAGGCCAAATTGGCCAAAGGAAGGACTGCACGTTGTTTCTGCAGTGGCTTCATGCTGCATCATCTATCTGTGGGTCAGTTCCATCAGTTCACACAGGGAGAGGCACGGGAAGGTGTCTTCTGGGCAGGCCGACCCTGTTCCCCTGCAGCTGCTCTCTGGAAGGAGACCTGCCCCTTGTATCACTCAACCTCCATTTCTTTGCAGGGTCACTCCAATGGTTACCGAAGGCATGAATCAGATGAGGACAGCCTGGGCAGCTCTGGACGGGTAGTGTGTTCTTGCACCTTGCACCTTTTAAAAAACCTGTATGTGTGTATGGATGGGTGTGTCAGGGCCTCTTGCCACTGCAAAGAAATGCCAGATGCTTGTACCACTTTGTGTCTGGCTTATATGGGTCACTTGCAAATTGAACTCCAGGCTTTGCAAACAAGTGTCTAACTGCTGAGCCATCTTCCCAGCTCTGAAATTGTGTATTTTTTTTTAATCTGAAATACTTGGAATCAGAAATATTTCTGATTTCAGATTTTTGGGGGGGATCAGAATATTTACATATACAAAATGAGAGAATTTAGCCCTAAGTCCAAATACAAGATTCATTTATCTTTCATACACACCTGAAACACAAGCCCAAAGGTAATTCAGAACCCCATTTCTAGTGTGCTTGTGCTTTGACTGTGGCCACTCATGAAGTCAGGCATGGTGGTCTTCACCTATGTTGTTTTGTTGCACTTGTATCAGTTATTGTCTTCTTGCTTGGACTAACTATGCAATCAGAAGCAGTTTCGCAGAGGGAAGTCCCTTGTGGCAGAGAAAACATGGCAGGAGCACACAACCAGTGCCACACTGTCACATCATCAGGGAGGAAGGAGAGAGAAAGATTGAGAGAGAAGGGGCAAAAAGCAGGACTGGGCTGTAGCACCTTACGACACTGACACAGTACTAGACTTCCTCCAGCAAGGCTCCACTTCCTAAAAGTTCCACAACTTTTCCAAACAGTGCCACCAACTGGGGATTAAGTATTCAAATACCCAAGTCTGTGAGAGACATACTACATTCAAACCATCAAGCACTCAAAAAGTTGGATTTTTGAGTCTTTCAGATTTTGGATTTTTGGATTGGAGATGTTCTGTATATGCGTGTCTCAGATGATAGTTTGTATCAGATATGTCTGGGAAGGCCAGCTCTACACCCCACACATTCTCCCCTAACTAACTCTCAAACCCAACTTGAACCTCACACTTCCAAGCCTTTACTAAGGACAGTTTCTCTTGCCTTAAAAATCCCTCCTCCCCTTGGGCTGGAGAGATGGCTTAGCGGTTAAGCGCTTGCCTGTGAAGCCTAAGGACCCCGGTTCGAGGCTCGGTTCCCCAGGTCCCACGTTAGCCAGATGCACAAGGGGGCGCACACGTCTGGAGTTCGTTTGCAGAGGCTGGAAGCCCTGGCGCGCCCATCCTTTCTCTCTCCCTCTATCTGTCTTTCTCCCTGTGTCTGTCACTCTCAAATAAATAAATAAAAAATGAACAAAAAAATATTAAAAAATAAAAAAAATCCCTCCTCCCCTCTAGCCATTCCACCTTAAATCCTGCTCTCCACACCTGGACTTCAAAGACGCCTGCTAACCCTGAAACTCTCACTAGGCTAGACTCTTTTGTGGCAGGGGGACTGGTGGGGGAGCTGGCGCACGTGTGTGTACAGGTAAATGTGTGTGCAGGTGCATCTATGTATGGAGGACAGAGGACAACATTATATTCTTTGGGTACCAACCATCTTTTTTTTTTTCAGCTCTAGCCCTAAATACTTTTTTTCCCCCTTTTTCTTTTGAGTTAGGGTCTCACTGTAGACCAGGTGGACCTGGAATTCATATGGAGTTTCTGGGTGACCTCAAAATCACAGCAGTCTTCCTACCTTGGCTTCCCAAGTGCTGGGATTAAAGGCCACCACACCTGGCACTATTTCTTATTTTAAACTTTTATTGACAACTTCTGTAAATATAGACATATCTTGATCATAATCCCCTCCCACTACTTTCCCTTTCCCCCTTCCAAACTTCCCCTTCACTGAATGTCTTCTTATTTCCAGCTAGTTTTTCTCCTATTTTGATGTCATCATTTTTCCCTCCTATTATGCAGGTCTTGTATAGGTAGTGTCAGGTACTGTGAGGTCGTGAATGTCAAGGCCACTCTCTGTCTGGTAGACAGTAATGTAAGCACTCTTCCCCTTCCTTTGGCTCTTACATTCTTTTGTCCACCTCTTCTTCAATGGTCCCTGAGCCTTGGAGGGTGTGATAGAGTTGTCCAGTCATCTTTTTGGGGGAAGGTTTTTTGAAGTTGGGTCTCACTCAAGCCCAGGCTCGCCTGAAATTCACTATGTAGTCTCAGAGTGGCCTTGAATTCATGGTGATTCTCCTACCTCTGCTGGGATTAAAGGCATGTACCACCACGCCCATCCTCAACTATCTTTTTTGAGGTAGGGTCTCTCACTGGCCTGGAATTCCCTAAGTAGGCTTGGCTGGCTGGCCAGGGATCTGTTTATCTCTGTTTCCCCAATGCCCATACCAAGCTTACACCACCACACTCAGTATTTTACATACACCCTAGGGATCAAATTCAAGTCCTCATGTTTACAAGGCAAACACTTTACCCACTAAGCCATCTCCTCAGCCATCCCAGCGTGGGCTCTGGATTCTCCTGGACCACGGATCACTACCACAAACTATTTTTCAGTCAGGTGAGGTGTTCTTAGCCAGGAGGAGTGTGGCAGAGCTGCTCCTCTGTGGGCAGTATTGGTGTTCTGGGCTGAACCATTCTTGCAGGGGGCTGTAGGATGTTTAGTATGTCTTTGCTTTCCAAATCTATCTTCTGAAACACCCTGTAGGTGTTGCCCACGGCACTGCAGTTGACTCCCAGAGCAGGTGGATTTGCTGACATCAGACATTTCTGATGCCTGGGACAAGCAGCAGCTAAAGGGAGAGGCTTAGCATTGAAGCCCCAGCCCCACCCTCACCCCCACCCCCACCCCCCACCCCCAACCCCCGTCAGTAAAGGAGGACGGGGGCTCCTTATTGTTGTTGCACATGCATTCTTCTGGTCATTGTGTCTCATTGCTTCCATCTGTCAGCACCCATGGGTGGTGGCATTTGAATGATTAGAACATTTGGAGCTATATAGCTGGGCTTAGTAACACAGTTTCCTAGCACTTAGGAAATTGGGGAAGGAGAAACATGAGATCAAGGCCATCATAGACTACATAGTGAGTTCAAGACCAACCTGGACTATAGAAACAGCACCAGAAACAAACCAGGACAAAAAGAATTGGATCCATACTTTTCTTTACATGTGCATGTGGCATGTATGTGTGTGTGTTTGCATCTGTGTATGTTATGTGAGTACATATGTGATATTCAGTAACTTTTAACACTAGAAGGGTTCCCTTCCCCTCACTTGCCAGCCAACTGTCTGTCATAAGGGCTGCTGACCACTGACCCAACACCAACCCCACTTCTCTGGATTTCACACTCCACCTGCCCGGTCTCTCCCATCAGGTCTGTGTGGAGACATGGAACCTCCTCAATCCCTCCCGCCTGCACCTGCCGAGGCCCTCGGCTGTGGCCCTGGAAGTGCAAAGGCTTAATGCTCTGGAGCTTGAAAGGAAAATCGGGAAGTCTGTTTTGGGGAAGGTATGGGGATGCCCATTTCTGAACCCTCTCTGTACTAACTCTGAGCCCTGGGCTCATACCTCTTCTCCAGTAATCACGTCCTCCCACAGGCTGGCTGGGAGGCTGTTGTGTGTGGCTTCGGAGTTCCAGACAGCCAGGCCGACGCCACAGTCCGTCTTTGTGTGACAGGTCCATCTGGCCATGGTGCACTACCACGAGGGTGGGCGCTTCTGTGAGAAGGGCGAGGAGTGGGACCGAGAGTCGGCCGTCTTCCATCTGGAGCACGCAGCTGACCTGGGAGAGCTGGAGGCCATTGTGGGCCTGGGACTCATGTACTCACAGCTTCCCCACCACATCCTGACTGATGTCTCTCTGGAGGTGAGAGAGTATCCCAGCTGAAGGGGCAGGCTCAGCCAGTCTATCCCTCACCTGCCTGCCCAACCTAACTGTCACTCACCTGCTTTCTAAGGGATTATATACTCCCTAGAAGTATCCTGGGCATGATGGAACATGCCTGTAACCCCAGCAGGCTGAGGCAGGAAGGCCATGAATTTGAGGTTAGTCTGGGCTACATAGTGAGACACTGCATAGTAAAAGAAAGCATTTTGTCATTTTTATTTCTTTATTTGAGAGTGACAGAGAGAGAGGGAGAGAAAGAGACAGATAGAAAGGGAATGGGCGCACCAGGGCTTCCAGCCACTGCAAACGAACTCCAGATGCGTGTGCCCCCTTGTGCATCTGGCTAACGTGGGTCCTGGGGAATCGAGCCTCGAACCAGGGTCCTTAGGCTTCACAGGCAAGCGCTTAACTGCTAAACCATCTCTCCAGCCCAAGAAAGCATTTTGGATGTTGGTTTGGGGCCAGCCACTTCAAAGTTAGTTGAAAGACCTAGAATTACCTCTGTGTTTGGTATGTGAATGGGAAGTGAAGTCACATTTCCAGGCAGTTAGTGACAGGATATGCTGAGAGAAACAGAAGTCACTGGGAAACAAATGAGGATGGCCCTGAAGGGGCTGTGGGTTCTGTGGTCTCCTTATCAAGCCATGGTTACAGCAGAGCTCGGCCCTCAGTGGCTGCTCATTCATTCAGGGCTGAATGAACAAGAGCAAGAGGATGTCCAAGGTAGGCTGAAAGGCAGGATGGGAGTGAGCCAGGTAGATTGTGAGAGGTGAGCAATTGGGTAGTGGGATCCACGTGTGCTCAGCCACAGGGGTGAGAAAGAAGCCAGATGGTGGCTGAGGTGAGTGGGGCTAGAGATGGGGATGAGGAGCTGGGGCTGAGAGCCGGCCAGGGTGGGACCTGAAGCAGCAGGAGGCAGATGTGTTGAAAATCATGTGGGGCCACCTCCTTCCTTCCCGGGTCCTTTGCACTGACGAGAAGGAATAAACAGGACCTGGCCAGGCCTAGGGAATATGATGTTTTCTGAGGAGAGTTAGGTCCTTGATGAGTGTGTCTGTCCTCTTCTTCCTTATCATGGGACCAGGGTCTATCACTGGGCAAAACCAGGCTCAACATGGACACACACCAACCTTCCTCAGAGCTGACCATGGCCAGTGAGTGAGTAGGAACATGTTTCCTTTTCTGAGCAGGCAATTCACTCATGCAATTTATTCATTGATTGATTGATTGTTTTTTGAAGTAGGGTCTCCCTCTAGCCCAGGCTGACCTGGAATTAAGTCACAAGCTGACCTCAAACTCACAGTGATCCTCCTACCTCAGCCTCTTTTTTTTAAAAAAAATTTTGTTTATTTTTATTTATCTGAGAGTGACAGACAGACAGAGAAAGAGGGAGGGAGAGAGAATGGGCTCATCAGGGACTCCAGCCACTGCAAACGAACTCCAGATGTATAGTGCATCTTGCTTACATGGGCACTGGGGAATCAAGCCTTGAACCAGGGTCCTTAGGCTTCACAGACAAGCACTTAACTGCTAAGCCATCTCTCCAGCCTCCACCTCAGCCTCTTGAATGCTGGGGTTAAAGGTGTGTACCACCACACCCAGCAATTTAAAAATTTAACATAAGATTTACAGTTAAGGGCTGGAGAGATGGTTTAGTGGTTAGGGTACTTGCCTACAAAGCCAAAGGACCCAGGTTTGATTCCCCAAGACCCATGTAACCCAGATGCACAAGGTGGCACATGTGTCTGGAGTTCGTTTTCAGGGGCTGGAGGCCCTGGCACGCCCATTCTCACTCTTTCTCTCCCACTTTTTCAAATAAATAAATAAATAAAAATTATTTTTAAAGATTTATACTTACACTTAAAAAATCTCCCGTCTTCTTATTTTATACCTGTTTTTCTCTCACCTTCCCCCCCCCCTTTTTTTTTTATTTTTGCTGGAAATGAAACCTAGAATGTTGCTCATGGTAGGTAAGCACACTGGCACTGAGCTACATTCCTAGCCCTATCCATATTTCCTGAATAACATGTAACTAGTTTTTTTTAATCATATATATATATATTTTGGTTTTTCGAGGTAGGGTCTTGCTCTAGCCCAGGCTGACTCAGAATTCATTATGTAGTCTCAGACTGGCCTTGAACTCATAGCAAACCTCCTATTTCTGCCTCCCACGTGCTGGGATTAAAGGTGTACGTCACCACACCTGGCTTTATTTTTTAATTAATTTATTTGAGAGAGAGAGTATGGGTGTGCAGGACTTACTGGCCTACTGCAGGCGAACTCCAGATGCCTGTGCTACTTCATATATTTAGCTTTATGTGAGTTGTGGGGAGTTGAACCCAGGCTGTCAGGCTTTGCAAGCAAGCACTTATAACTGTTAAGCCATCTCTCCAGCCTCACATGTAACTATTGTTAATGGTCTCTCACATATAATTCTAGAATATATTAGCTATCTAAGAGTACCATACCAAATTAACACAAACCAGGTGGCTTATAGCAACAAAACTCACAGTTCTGCTTGAGGGCAATCCAAAATCAAGTTGTTTGTGCTCCCCCTGAAGGCCCAGTGAATCCTTCCTCTTCTCTTCTGGCCTCTAGGGATTTCTGGCAGTCTTTGGCATTTGTTGACGTAGATCATTCCAGGCCATCTCCCATGAGTCTCCATTTCTGTGTCTCTTCTAAAGGGTGACATGAGACCTCACCTGTGGATATGCTCCAGAGGAGAGAAACATGCGTCTAATCTAAAGCCAGATGTGGTAGTGCACAAGACTTCTAGGCCATCTGGGTGTAGTGGCACACACCTTTAATCCCCGCACTTGGAAGGCAGAGTTAGGGCGATAGCCGTAATTTCAAGGCCAGTCTGGGACTACAGAATGAATTTCAGGTCAGCTGGGACTAGAGTGAGACCCTACCTTGAAAAAAAAAATTTTTTTTTAAGTTATAGTCCAGCCTGAGCTATTATAGCAAAATCTTGTTACCAACAGTGACAACAGCCACACAAAACCTTGCATGTGAATGTTATAGCAGCAGGTCATGGGGATAACACAAGTGTCCATGGATGAGCAGATAAGCTCTGTGGAGGTGTTTCCACACAAGGGAATAGTCTTCGCTGGGAGAAGGAGCGGCGTGCGGATGCATGCCACCACACAGATGAGCATCACACAAAAGGCCACTTAATGCAAGATGCCATTTATATGAGTGTCCGGAACTCACAGAGACAGAAAGTGGACAAGTCTTGGCTTGGAACTGGGCAGGATGAAGAGATTGGTGGGTAGGAGATTTATAGTCACAAGGTATTCTTTTTGGATTGAGTCAAAATTAGGACTGGGAAAGGTTGCTCAGTGGTTAAAGCACTTGCCTGCAAAGCCTAACAACTGAGGCTCGATTCCCCAGGACCCACATAAGCCAGATGCACAAAATGGCACATGTGTCTGGAGTTTGTTTGCAGTGGCCGGAGGCTCTAGTGCTCCTATTCTCTCTCTGTCTGTCTTTCTTTTTTTTCTCTCTCTCTCTCTCTCTGCTTACAAATAAACAAATAATTTTTTAAGAATTGGGGCTGTGAAGATGATTCAGCAGTTAAAGGCATTTGCTTGCAAAGCCTCCCTGGATTCAATTTCACAGCACCCACATAAAGTCAGATGCACAAAGTGGCACTCAAGTCTGGAGTTCATTTTTAGCAGCAAGAGGCTCTAGCACACTCATACTCTATTTCCCTCTCTAATAATTTTCTAAAATTCTGAAATTGTGAGATGGCGAGGATGGTTGCATAACTCAGTGAATATACTGAGAGTCAGTGACAAGTCATTCTCCAAAAGCTCTAGCCCAGAATTTTCAAAGGATTCAAGAGAGGGAGATAAAGCCGGGCGTGGTGGCGCACACCTTTAATCCCAGCACTCTGGAGGCAGAGGTAGGAGGATTGCCGTGAGTTCGAGGCTACCCTGAGACTACATAGTGAATTCCAGGTCAGCCTGAGCCAGAGTGAGACCCTGCCTCGAAAAACCAAAAAAAAAAAAAAGAGAGAGAGAGAGAGGGAGATAAACAGTGAACTGTCACGCATGCCTCACTTGCTGTTTGTCCCCTTCTGTCTGGTTTGAAATGACAGGAGACAGAAGAGAATAAAACAAAAGGATTTGATTACTTACTGAAGGCGGCTGAAGCTGGCGACAGAAAGTCAATGATCCTGGTGGCTCGAGCTTTTGACACTGGCCAGAACCTTGGCCCAGACAGGTACTGTGGTGGTCACTCAGATGATGGCTGGAGGAATCCAGGCTTTCAGTGGGCACTTCCTCTTCAGTGTCAGAATAGACCCAGGTTCCAGTCCTGGCTCTGCCCATAACCAGTCCCTGGGCAAGTTTCTTCATTTGGTGAAATGGGAGTACAACTGCAGCTGTCATTTGAAAGTTAAGTGACACGATGCCTGTAATTCTCACAGTTCCTAAAACACATAGAGTACATGACATGTGGCAGTCATTATACAGCACACCAAAGCTTTGCCTGGGGAGAAAAAGAATAGATTATGCAGCATCAGACTCAATGTGGTTTTCCCTCCAGAGTAAGGTTTGGGGTAATTTTGATGGACTTTTCCTACTTTTGTTTTTATTTGTATTATTTTGATGCCATCCTGGAGATTGAACCCAAGCAGGCACCCTATACTGAACTACTCCCCAGCCCTGTTTTTCACCTCTAAGAAGGAAGACGTACGCTCAGGGGAAGTTTTCCCAGGGACTTTGGGTCTTCTGAGGACTCCAACGATGCACAGCAGTGTTGACATGCAGCCTTCAGGCTGAGCTGCCATGGCTGGGTTCAGCAGCAAGGGTATGGAGGGTGACCTCACCTGATCTTGGCCCCTAGGCTTGCCGGTAGGAGATCACAAAAGCCCAGAGTCGGAGGTTGGTTAGAGGAATTGAACTCTCATGGGACCCAGTGCTCACCCTCGGTGGCTCCTAGTGGAACTCAGCTACTCAGGAGCCTTCTGTGTGGCCTTCTGGATGGAAGTGAAGGAACTCGCCTGGTCTGGAATGCCCGGAGCCATGAGTCATACAGACAGGGAATTGTTTTCACATTTTAGAATATTGGTTTAGACATGAGATGCCTCAGGGATGGGACCCGAGTCTCAGCACACACTTACTCCACTCGGGCTGCATCCATGCTGCATACGTCCCTGTGAACACATCCGCAGGGTAGTCGCTCCTCCTCTTGTGAGGCCCCATGTGGAATTTCCACTTGTCACGCTGGCGCTTACAAGGTTTCAGGTTTGGAAGCCTTCGGGGATTTTGAAGTTTGTTCACTCTGTTGGCCTGCTTGTGGTGGACATAGAACTCAGATGGATTGGGCAAAAAAGACCTGACTGATGTGATTACATCAGCCCAAGCTACAGAGAATGGAGTGACCACTGAGTGCAGTGGACAAGGAGAGGGAAGCAGGGGACTGGGCCGAATATTTACACCGAGGTCCTTAGAAGGCTGTCATCTGTGCTTTCTCTTCTTGTCCTTTGTGTGATGCTGGATATCAAATCCAGGGTCTCTAGGCAAGTGCTCTACCTCTAAGCTATATCCTTGGTCCTATTTCTGTTATTTATATTTATATATACTTTTAATTTTACTTGAGATGATATTGATTCATGGAACTCTTTATATGTTAAGGCTCTGAAATCTTTGACATATATTTCTCTTTAAAAGAGAAATGGAGCCAGGTGTGATGGACACATCTTTAATCCTAGCACTCAGAAAGTGAAGGTAGGAGGACCAACATGAGTTTGAGGCCAGCCTGGAGCTAAAGAGTAAGTTCTAGCCTGGGCTGGAATGAGACAAAATAAAAAAATAAAAGAAGGTTGTAGAGATGGCTTAGCGGTTAAGATGCTTGTCTGCAAAGCATAAGGACCCACGTAAGCCAAATGCACAAGGTGGAACATGCATCTGGAGTTCATTTGCAGTGGCTGGAGGCCCTGGTGCACCCATTTTCTGTCTATTTGCTTCTGTCTGTCTGTCTGTCTCTCTCTCAAATAAATAAATAAATAAATAAATAAATAAATAAATAAATAAATAGAATAGCCTGGGCAAGAGAAATGGCTACCATAGCTTCGAGGAGGAACACATGTGCCACATAATGACTGACCATTGTTACTGGGTTTGGAGACACTGGGTTTTAGTTAAATCTATCCAAGTTTTATTTTATAGTTTCTGCTGTAGTCATTCTCTTACTCTTCTTCCTCATTCCAAGCAGCCCCAGCCTCTTCCATTCAGGGAGCTATAGGTAAGACAGGGCCCCTTGTAGGTCTGGATTTGTATTTAAGGGGGTTTGGCTCTTTCAGAAGTTACCTCTAATATGGGAATAAAAATTGTGGAAAATTTCAAGGCAGAGTGGGCTCCCGAGCCACTGAAAGCACACTGGGCTGGGAGTGACCCTGGGGAGCCTAGGTCCTTTCTACACTCACGTCCCCAGGTAACTCTGCCCTTTACAAGTGGAGAGGGTGAGGCAGATGGGATGGAATCATCTACATGAGTACCTTCCTGTCCGCTGGGGCAACCCTGGGGTTTCTGGGAACCTCACCAATAATTTTCAAACAATGTCATTATTTTAATGAGGTAAAATGGAGTCATAGTTGGCTCCTTAATGCATCCCCATCAGCCACTGGTCTATGCCCGTTCATTCAACACACATGATTGAGCATGTGCTGCCGCCCAGGCCTGGGAAGGCAGCAGTACACCCAGCAGCCATGGCTCTGCCTTTCTGGGCTCACGTTCTCGTGAGGGAGGACCGTGTGTAACGAGTGCCCAGGAAGTACAACTGTGCCGCTGTTTAACAAATCGACTTAGGAGCTGAGAGTCTAAAGGTAGGAAAGAGCCAGGGGAAGGAAGCTGCAAAGCCTGGGACAACAGGTACAATGGCCCAGGGGTGGGCCGGCACTGGCATTGGAAAGACTGCAAGTCTGACATGCTGCATGAGCATAATGGCAAGTAGGAGGCAGAGGAGGCCGGGGCTGCACGGTTAGGAGCACAGCTCACTAGAGCTATTGTTTCTGTTGTTTCCAACGTGCTTCAGGACACCTATGGCCTCTTGCTGCTCTGTGGTGATGTGCTATAAATACGTACTCACGTGTGTGATAATCAGAAGCAGGCAGCTGCCCATTTGGCTCTGAAGTGGTGTCACATGAGTTTGGCTGGGACCTCATGCACTCTCCAGGAAGTGTGACCATGTTTGTATCGCTGGAGGAGAAGGAGCTGGCAGTCTAGGGTCAAGCTGGGAGAGGAGTTGTCTCCACAGATGCTGGAGAAGAGCAGAGCTGGCCGGCTCAGGCAGAGCACTAAAGAGGGCCGAAAGGGGGCAGACGCCTGTAAGCCCCATCCTGAGGAGGCTGGAGTCACATAAGGAACGAAATCATACAGTGTGCGGCCTTATGGATTATGACGGGGGAAGCTTGGGCTTCTAGAGTGAGGCGCTGTCTTCAACAAGAGAGAATGGAAGGGCTGCTGGCTCAGATGGTTCTGGAGGCTTCTGCAAATGGCCCCTCACCTGCCATGCTCTCTTCTCAGGCGGGAGAGCAGCTTAGCAAGAACACACGGCCCTTGCTGTTCTCACCCAAAGGGTACTTCGTTGCAGTCCTAGAAAATGTCCCCTTCTCCAAAATGGCCTCCTTCCCTCTATTTCACAACGTCCTACTGCCTAGTTTAGTTAAGGAAAGTGCTCACTAAATATAAAACCCTACAATGTGAACATGCCCTTAGATGTGGAGGCCTTGGGCTCTGAAGATTCTGAACCAGAGGTGGTGGCTCCTTTGGATACCCTGCTCTGCCCCTCCAGCTCGATGGCCCTCTGCCCTCATGCGCCGTTGCCATGGCAACATCCTAACTCCTCCATGTCTCCTTGGCAAGGTGTCGAGATTGGTCTGAGGCCCTGTACTGGTACAAAACCGCGCTGGAGACCACAGACTGTGACGAGGGTGGCGAGTACGACGGCGTGCAGGACGAGCCCCGCTACTCGCTGCTGGCCAGGGAGGCCGAGATGCTGTTGACCGGGGGCTGTGGCCTGCTCAAGGACCCAAGCAGATCAGGTAGGGACCAGCAGACCTCCCTTGGGAGGCTGGTAATTCTCATCCCATTGGAAAGTAGGACAAGCTTCCAGGCTGGGTTTCTTTTCCTGGGAGGAGACTTTATAGAGCTGGTGTGCAGATGAACATTTTATTTTTATTTTACTCTTTTTTTTTTTTTGAGGTAGGGTTCCACTCTAGTCAAGGCTCACCTGGAATCCACTATGTAGTCTCAGGCTGGCCTTGAACTCATGGTGATTCTCCTCTCTCCCTCCCAAGTGCTGGGATTAAAGGCGTGCGCCATCATGCTCTGAGATAGTCTCACTGTGTAACTGTTCAGAGACATGCCTCAGCTTGTACTGTGATTACAGGCCTACGCTACCATGCACAACTCTTCATTCCTTTTCAGTATTAAACAATATGCTGCAGTATGGATAGGCCACATTTTGTTTACTCATCAGCTGATGGACACATTGGATTGTTTCTTCTGTTACATAATGTATTAGTCTGCTTGAGCTGCCATGTAGATATGGTGCCTTAAACAACAGAGGTTTCTTTCTTTGGGTTTTAGATGTGTACCAATGGTAAAATGCTTGCCTAGCATGCACAGTCTTAGGTTCCATGCTAGTACCACAAAAAAATAAAAATAAAATACTAAAAAGCCAGGCATGGTGGTGCACACCTTTAATCCCAACACTTGGGAGGCAGAGGTGCAAAGATCACCATGAGTTCAAAGCCAAACTGAGACTACATAGTGAATTCCAGGTCAGCCAGCCTGAGCTAGAGTAAGACCCTACCTCAAAAAACCAAAAAAATAAAAATAGAGCTGGAGAGATGGTTTAGCAATTAAGGCACTTGCCTGTGAAGTGTAAGAACTCATGTCCAAATCTCCAGGTCCCACTGAGCCAGATGCACAGTGACACAATTGTACAATGTCACACATGTGCACAAGAGGGTACATGCATATTTATTCTTTGTTTATTTTGGTTTTTGGGGGGTCAGTCCTTCATATATGCTAGACTTCTCACTGCCCTCACATCTATAATAATGTGTCAGAAAACTTTCTTATTTGGAATTTCTACATCCAAATGCAATAAAATCAAGGAGAAATTTTGTTTTCAGTTTGGTATGGTATTTTTGAAATAGGATCTCAGTTTGTTACCCAGGCTGCCTGGAATTTGTGATCCCCATCTCAGCCTTCCAAGTAAGATGGCTGCTGTAAGAACATACCATCAGGAAGTTGTCAATAAAAAAAAATTAATTTAGGGCTGGAAGGATGGCTTAGCGGTTACAGTGTTTGCCTGTAAAGCCAAAGGACCCATGTCCTGTTCCCCAGGACCCACCTTAGCCAGATGCACAAGGGGATGCATGCGTCTGGAGTTCATTTGCAGTGGCTGGAGGCCCAGGCACACCCATTCTCTCTCTCTCTCTTTCCTTCCCTCTCCCTCTTTCTCTGTCAAATAAATAAATATAAATAAATAAAATATTATAAAATTAATTTAAAGAAAAGAACATGCCATTAAGCCTGGCTAAAATGTGCTCTCAACAAGTTCATTTGGTGGCAGAATCTGTGCTGAGCTGACATGGAGTTATTTAGTCTTTATTCCACTTTTGCTTTATTTTGTTTTGTCTTGTTTTGTTTTATAAGGTAGGGTCTCACTCTAGCCCAGGCTGACCTAGAATTTGCTGTGTAGTCTCAGGGTGGCCTTAAACTCATGGTGATTCTCCTACCTCTGCCTCCTGAGTGCTGGGATTAAAGGTGTGCACCACCACAGTTCCTTTTTAAAAAAAATATTTTTACTTATTTGTGTGTGTACATGCCAGTATCCCTTGCCACTGCAATCAAATTCCAGATGCAGGCATTACATTTTGCAGTCTGGCTTTACATAGCTACTGGGGAATCGAATGAGGGCCAGCAGGCTTTGTAAGCAAGCGCCTTTAACCTCCCTTTATTCCACTTTCCTGTATTCTCAATTCATGCTGCAGAATCCTCTGCTACTTTCACTGGCTTGTGTGAAACCACCTATCTGGCCTGGTGGAAAATGGAGGAGTGTACTCTTACTGGCCAGATTTGATCATATGCTTACCCCAAAAGACTCCCAGCACAAGGTGTAGTTTGGGTTGTTATAGAAACCTCAGATGTTCTTTTGGGAGAGGTGAGATTTGCTTGGTTAGCAAAGATAATGGACAACTCACTCCTATGTGCCCCATATGCTCTCTTTCAGGAGACTTATACACCCAGGCAGCTGAGGCGGCGATGGAAGCCATGAAGGGCCGGCTGGCCAACCAGTACTATGAGAAGGCAGAAGAGGCCTGGGCCCAGATGGAGGAATAACCAATGGGCCAGGAAGTCGCTGTTAGCTATACCAAAGGGCTGGGGTGGGGTGGTGCTTATTTAGTTTGAGAGGGGAATAGTATTTTTACTATGCTATAAATCCACTTTTGTATTTCGTTGTTTGACCCTTTAAAAAGTCTTTGCAAGGGGGGTGGCGCACACCTTTCATCCCACCACTCAGGAGACTGAAGTAGGAGGATCACTGTGAGTTCAAGGCCAGCCAGGAGCTACAAAGTGAGTTCCAAGTCAGTCTGGGCTGGAGTGAGACCCTACCTCAAAAAACAACTACAACAAAAGTCTTTGCTAGCAGCTGTCTCTCGGGGCAGTGTTTTGGCAGAGTGGGGCTGGACAGTGCAGCCTGAGG
This sequence comes from Jaculus jaculus, assembly GCF_020740685.1. Classification (NCBI taxonomy): domain Eukaryota; kingdom Metazoa; phylum Chordata; class Mammalia; order Rodentia; family Dipodidae; genus Jaculus; species Jaculus jaculus. Next base: position 59,206,891 of record NC_059113.1, on the reverse strand, counting down.
AGCACCACGTTGGTTTAAGGTTCTGCTTCTCTTCTGTCACGAAGCCTAAGAGAGCACAAGGCCAGTGTGTGTGGACACTTCAGGGCTTTGCTCTCACAGCCGTTCTGGACTCAAGACTCTTCCGTGCAGCAGAGTGGGCAATGGGAGCTACACGATGACCTTCCCCAGGGTGTGGTGTACTCCCCTTTTTACACAGGAACAGCACTCTTCAAGCCTCTGGAAGCACGTGTGGCATTTCTCAGCAGATGTGACATCATTCTATGCCCAGGCCCTTCTCCACCATGAGGAAAATGGTGTTCTAACTTTTTAGCTTTATTTCCTCCTACCATGCTCCTGATTTTCTGGCATATAGCCAAATTGTTAGAAGCAAGTGTTCTGCCATGGGCTTTATAAAACAGGTTTGATTCTTTTGTTTGTTTGTTTTGAGGCAGGGTCTCACTGCTATGCTGATCTGGAATCCACTCTGTAGCCCAAGCTGGCCTGGAACTCACAGTAATCTGTCTACCTCACCCTCCCAAATGCTAAGATTAAAGGTGTGCACCACCGCAAGTGGCTTAGTTTGATTTTGTTCTGTTTCCACCCCCAGCCTGCCTGTCAAGTCTCACTTTAGCCCAGGTTAACCTGGAAATCACCCTGTAGCCTAGGCTGGCCTAGAACTCAGAGAAGTCCTCCTACCTCTGCCTCCTAAACACTGGGACTAAAGGGGGGCACCACCATGCCTTGCTAGGTTTGGGTTTTGTATGCACACATTCCCTTCCTCTAACTCCTAGAAGTTAGGAGGCACCCCAACAGATGGCTTCAGGGGAGATGAGCGCCCTTCCATGACAGAGGTGCCCTCTGCATGGGACAGATGGACAGATGGAAATGCCGTTGTGAAGGATCCGTCCGCCTCTTCTCCTATAATGATGTTCTCATGTGTAATCTCTCCAGCCCCTGCCCTTGGCATTTTCTGCTTGAATCTGGACTGATTTCCTTCTCATTTGCCCAAGCTGCTTTCAGCGGTGGTCCCCTGAGATTTATCTGAGATGTTTGCAAATGAGAGGGAAAGAACTGTAAACACTCATTGCTTCTCGGAGTTTCCCTAGGGCTGGGCTGTGACTATCTTTATTCAGTGAGCTTTCTCTTTAAAAGGAGTTCAGATTTAATGTTAGTATGATTTCACTTGATGTCTCAACTAGCCAAAAAAAAAAAAAACAAAAACAGCCAGCTTTGATCAACCACAAATGTTAGGGCAGCCACTATCTTTGTTTTTAAACAAATCAAGCAGGCCAGGTGTGGTAGCACACACTTAATCCCAGCACTTGGGAGGCAGAGGTAGGACCGCTGTGAATTTGAGGCCAGCCTGAGACTGCATAGGGAGTTACAGGTCAGCCTGGACTAGAGCAAGACCCTACTATCCTCCCTGCAAAAAAGTCAAACAGTTCCTTTTTTTTTTTTTTTTTTTTTTGAGAAAGTCAATGGATTCTATTGCTTCTAGGAGTATGGGGCTCAGGAACTCTTAGTGGGACAGGTACACTTTCTCTTCACCACCACAGGCTTCTGGCTGTTCAGATGGCTGCCACGCACAGCTCAGGGAAGTACTTGTTCTTGGGGATCATGTGTCTGATGGTGCTGAGGGTGGCCCTCACATTCTTGTTGATGGTGGTCCGCATATAGGAGGTGGCTGGCTTCCATTGCCAGATCTCCGCTTCATGACCACAACGACCCCTTCGCCTTCGGCCGTGGCAGGCTCCACTCCCATGGTCTTGCAGTGGATCAGCCCATACTAGTGGAAGGAGTTGCGGGCTTTCCGATGATTGGGCTTAGTGCTGTACACCTGCTTGTTCTCTTGACCAGGAAAGGAGCACTTCTGCATGACCATCATTGCAGATGCACAGACTCGTGGCGACTTCTCACTCTACGGCAGCCACAGACGGAAAGAGCCAGACCTTTTTTAAAATAAAAATAAACCAGAATGTATACCTGTTTATTCAAACAGGTCTTGGAAAGATGGTGCAGTGGTTAAGGACACTTCCTGCTCAAGTGTAAGGGTATGAAAGGGCCTGAGACTGCTAAGTTGAATTCCTAGAACCCAATTCCTAGAACCCACATGAATAGCTGGGCATGGCCATGCACATCTTGTAACCCTAGCCCTGTGGGGAGAGACCAGAGCATTGGTGGTGCTCGAGAAAACAGTGACTAGGTTCCATCTCAAGGAAACAAGTGGCTGAGTGATGGAGGGACACTGATGTTCTGGCCACTGCAAGTCCATGGGGCACCCAGTCTACACACCCCTCTCCCCACATCATGTCTACACACACCCATGCATGTGCACGCACAAAACAAAACAGGCCCTTCAGGACTTTAGTGTTGAGAGCTGCAGAGTCATGAACTTGGGTTCCAAAGTCCAGAGTATGTGCCCTTGGAGGAAAAACCAGTCAAAATTACTCTTGAGAGCCAGGTGTGATGTTAACACCTCAGCATGGAATGACAGAGGGAGGAAGATCACAAGTTGGAGACCAATCTGGGCTGATTCAAAAAAGAGCAAAAGGGGTCTGAAGAGACGGCTTACCACTTAAGGCGTTTGCCTGCAAAGCCAACGGATCCTGGTTCAACTCTCCAGGCCCATGTAAGCCAGATGCACAAGGGGGCACATGCGTCTGGAGTTCATTTTCAGTGGCTGGAGGCCCTGGCAAGCCCATTCTCTCTGCCTCATTCTCTCTCAAATAAGTAAATATTTTTTTAAAAAACAAACAAAAGGGGGATGAGATGGGTCAGTGGTTAAAGTGCTTGCTTACAAAGCCTGCCTTCCTGGGTTTTATTTCCCAGCACTCATGTAAAGCCAGATACACAAAGTGGCACATGCATTTACAACTTGTATGCAGTGGCAAGAGTTACTGGCATGCTCACACTGTGTCTATGTGTCTCTCTAACACACACACACATATTCTCTCCTCACAAATAAGTAAGAACATCAAAAGAAAAAAAAAAGCCAGGTATGGTGGCACACATTTAATCTGAGCTCTTAGGGAGGCAGACAGAAGGATCACTGTAGCCAACCTGAAACTACAGAGTGAGTTCCAGGTCAGCCTGGGCTAGAGTGAAACCCTACCTTAGAAACAACAGCAGCAACAAAAAAAGAACAAAAGTTGTCTTTGAAAAATCTCTTGTTCCCCCTGGAATTGCAGTATCCTGGGTTTCACATGTGAACTCATCACAGTCAGCTTTCTTAGAGTTAGCACTGCTCAATCTTACGTCTCCACGCTAGACCTGTAGCTGGCTCTCACTGTCGTGTGTGTTTTTAAAACCAGTGCCAATAATTTGCTTACATATGTTAAACATAAAAAGCAGCTGCAGGCGGGGGAGAGAGCTCAGATGGAACAGTGTTTACAGCCAGTGCAAGAACTGGAATTTGATTCCCAACACCCTTGTAAGTGCCAGCTGTGACGGTGCACATCTCCAGTCCCAGTGCTGGCTGGGGGACTGGCACATCCTAATACTTACTAGCCAATAGGAGACCCTGACTCAACAAAAGAGGTAAGTAGCAAACCTGAGGATGACACTTGGGGCTGTCTTCTGCCCTCCATAAACATACATATGCATCCACATACATATGCCTGTCCACACAGATGTGAACATGCGTACATCTTCATAAAATATGCATGCACAAAAAGCAAGCTTATTGTGACATACCTTTCAAAATAAACACGTCAGGCTGGAGAGATGGCTTAGCCATTAAGCGCCTGCCTGTGAAGCCTAAGGACCCTGGTTCAAGGCTCGATTCGCCAGGACCCACATTAGCCAAATGCACAAGGGGCCACATGCATCTGGAGTTCATTTACAGTGGCTGGAGGCCCTGATGCGCCCATTCTCTTTCCTTTCTGTCACTCTCAAATAAATAAATAAAAATAAACTTTTTTTTAAAAAAAGTAAAACACGTCATATATATTATTTATTTATTTGAGAGTGACATAGAAAGGCAGAGAGAATGGGCGCATCAGGGCCTCCAGCCACTGTAAATGAACTCCAGATGCATCTGGCTAATGTGGGTCCTGGAGAATCGAGCCTTGAACCAGGGTCCTTAGGCTTCACAGGCAAGCACTTAACCGCTAAGCCATCTCCCCAGCCTAAACACGTCATATATTTGTATTTATGTAAGGCGAAAAGCGACAGAGAGTATGGGCGTACCAGGTTCTGTCACTGTAGACAAACTCCAGATGCGTACACCACTTTGTGGATCTGGATTTACGGGGATACTGGAGAATCGAACTTGAGCCATCAGGCTTTGCAAGCAAGCACCTTTAATTGCTGACCCATCTCTCCAGCCCCAGATGTCATAGAATTCTGGGCCCCACACACACACTTTTTTGTTCATCCAACCTCCTGTTTCTACAATGGTAATATGCAAATTATAGTATCCTCTGAGTCCCAGTCTAATTTATTAGTAATATGCCATCTCTTCTCTGCCAGTCATGGGCTGGCTTTTGGTAAGTGGCCAGCAGCAAAGATTTTAGGCTTTGCAGGCCATGTTGTCTCTGTTGGAAGTACTGAGCCTTGCTGTTTAAGTGCAGAGCAAATCAAGGATGAATGAATGTGGCTGATATTCCAACTGCAAGGTATTGAGACCTTTCTGTCAAAGCATTTATTCCTCTTTCTAAACCCAGTCTTGTGCCTTTGACAGCTGATCAGGGCATCTTTTATTTGTTTGTTTGTTTATTTATTTATTTTATTTTTTTGAGGTAGGGTCTCATTCTAGCCCAGGCTAGCCTGGAATTCATTATGTAGTTTCCATGGCTTCGAACATAGGCGATCCTCCTATCTCTGCCTCCCAAGCACTGGGATTAGAGGTGTGCGCCACCACACCGCCCAATCTTTTGGGCACGACAGGAAGATAAACCAGATCTAGGACATTGCCTCGCCACAAGACACCAGTGACTGTCTTCAAGGACAAGAAGCAAGTCAATGTCCCTATGGACAGAACATCATTTCAGGGATAGAGAAACTGTCATGGGTGCTGCCAGCTAGAGAAGCTGGACAGGGCATTGGTCATAAACATTAAAAGCTAAACTGCAGGGCTGCAGAGATGGCTAGGTGGTTAAGACGTTTGCCTGCGAAGCATAAGGACTCAGGTTTGTTTCTCCAGGGCCCACGTAAGCCAGATGCATAAAGTGGCACATGCATCTGGAGTTTGTTTGTAGTGGCTAGAGGCTCTGGGGCACCCATTCTCTCTGTCTCTTTCTCTCTCTCAAATATAAAATATAAAAATATAAAAATAGAATACAAGTTTTAAAACTCCATATAATGGCCTGTTCAATTTAACTATAGGCAAATGGATGTTGCTTCCTCTATGCTCATCCCAGTCCATTTGCCTGCAGAACCAGACATGCTCTACCGATCCACAAATGTTTACATAAGTATATGCAGCTTGGGAAGGGAGGGGGTACAAAATATGCTTATTCTCTGCCTGGATTTGTGCCTCTTCTCACACTTCTAGTCTCTGGAGTCACTGGCCTGAAAGCAAACCCTGGGGCCTGACTCAGAGAGGGGGCTTGTTGCAGATTCAGTTTTCATATGTACTAGGTTCCATTTCCTCTTTCCAAATATGTCTTTGCTGTCTCAAATTTACATGTCTGCTGGTGAGAACAAACAAAACAAAACAAAATGATAGGGCTAGAGAGATGGCCTGCAAAGCCAAAGAACCCAGGTTGGATTCCCCAGCACTAATGTAAAGCCAGATGCACAAGGGGATTCATGTCTGCAGTTCATTTGCAGAAGCTGGAGGCCCTGGCACACCCATTCTCTCTCCCCCACACACCTATTTCTCTCTCTCAAATAAATAAGTAAAAATAAAAATATTTTTTGTTTGTTTGTTTTTGTTTTTCGAGGTAGGGTCTCACTGTGGTCCAGGCTGACCTGGAATTAACTCTGTAGTCTCAGGGTGGCCTCGAACTCTCGGCGATCCTCCTACCTCTGCCTCCCAAGTGCTGGGATTAAAGGCGTGCGCCACCACACCCGGCAAAAATATTTTTTAAAAAGAGCAAACAAAAAAATGATAGTTTGAATCTGAAGAAAGCTGGTGGGTTCATGCTCTGTGTGAAAGGAGTAGCCATAATTCACCTTCAAGTGATTTTGTTGCCTGAGGTGTAGGTAGGCCCAACATTGCCATTTCAATTTTTTCACAAGCTACTGGGAACAAAAAGGTGATGTCTCCTGAATTTTAATTTTTTTTTTTTTTGGTTTTTTGAGTTTTGGAGGTAGGGTCTCACTCTATAGTCCAGGCTAACCTGGAATTCACTATGTAGTCTCAGGGTGGCCTCGAACTCATGATGATCCTTCTACCTCTGTCACCAGAGTGCTGGAATTAAAGGCATGCGCCAACATGCCCAGCTTATTTTTAGCATTTGTATAAATGTCATATTTAAACAAACTTGTATGGTTATACAAGTCTGTATAAATTTGAGTAAATCCTTCCAGATTTTGGCTCTTAAACTGTTTTAGATAAAATATGTGAACTTGGGGGCTGGGGAGATGGCTCATTAAAGGCAGCTTGCTTGCAAAGCCTGCTTGGCCCAGATGTGATTCTCCAGCACTCATATAAAAGCCAGATGCAAAAAGTGGTGCAAGTATTTGGCAGCGAGAACCCCTAGGATGAACAATAAAAGTAAAAATATTTTTATTTATTTATTTATAAGCAGAGAAAGAAGAGAGACAGACAGAGATAATAAGTGGGCCAGAGCCTCCAGCTTCTTCAAATGAACTCCAGCATCTGGCTTTACATGGGTACTGGGGAATCAAACCACGATTGTTAGGCTTTGCAAGCAAGTGCCATAGCCATTGAGCCTTTTCTCCAGCCCAAAAATATTTTTAAAATATGTAAACTGGACCCAGCATGATGGTGAACACCTTTAATCCCAGCACTTGGAGGCAGAGGTAGGACTTGTGAGTGTGAGGCCAGCCTGAGACCACATACTGAATTTCAGGTCAGCCTTGGCTAGATAGAATGGGACCCTACCTCAAAAAAAGGAGGGGACTGGAGAGGTGGATTAGAGGATAAGGTGTTTGCCTGTGAAGCCAAAGGATCGGGGTTTGATTCTCTAGGACCCAGGTAAGCCAGATACACAAGGTGGTGCATGTGTCTGGAGTTCATTGGCAGTGGCTGAAGGCCCTGGTGTGCCCATTCTCTCCCTCTCTCTGTCTCTCTCTTTGCTTCTTTCTCTTTATCAAATAAATAAATAAATAATGTATTTTTTTAAAAGGCTGGGGATATGGTTTAGCTGTTAAGGTGTGTGTCTGTAAAACCTAAGGACTCAGGTTTGATTCCCCAGCCCACACAAGTAACATGCACATAGTGTCATATGCATTAGGTGTTCGTTTGCAGTGGCTGTAGGCCCTGGCCCCATTCTCTCTCTCTTGCTCTCTCAAATAAATAAATAAATAAATAAAAATAAAATCTTTTTAAAAAGTGAACTGGGACTGGAGAGATGATGGCTCAGCAGTTAAGGTACTTGCTTACAAAGCCTGACAGCCTGGGTTCCATTCCCCAGTACCCACGTAAAGCCAGATGCACAAAGTGGCACATGTGTCTGGAGTTTTTGCAGCAACAAAAGGCCCTGCCTATTCTCTCTCTCCTTACAAATAAATAAAATATTTTTTAAATCATGTCTTGAATTTCTTGATTGATTTTTTTCTTTCCAGGTAGGGTCTTACTCTAGCCCAGGCTGGCCTTGAACTCACAGTGGTCCTCTTACCTCTGCTCCCAAGTTCTAGGATTAAAGGCATGCATCACCATACCTGACTCTTGTATTTTGTTGTTAATTTTAAGCAACTGGAACATACATTGAAGTCATCTCATTCCTAAATCTCCAATACAATGATAGGTGGGGGGGGGGGCGGGGACTTCTTTTTTTCCTGGTTGTTCCATTTCTCGAGGTAGAGTCTTGGTCTGGCCCAGTCTGACCTGGAATTCACTATATAGTCTCAGGGTGGCCTTGAACTCATGCAATTCTCCTACCTCTGCCTCCCAAGTGCTGGGATTAAAGAAGTGTGCCACCATGCCTGGCTAGGACTTTTTTTTTTTTTCCCCCCCCTTGGCCCATGAGATTGATGAGAAAGGAATCCACACCTAAAAGCTCTGGAAGCTGGAAGCTTACGTATTGCCATTGGGTTAGCAGAGCCAAGAAGGCTGGGTCCTGAGTCCCTGGCTCAGTATGGTGACGCTTCCCTATCTATAAATCCCAGCAGCTGAGGCAGGAGGGTTGTGAGTTGAAGGCCAGCCCTGGCTACATAATAAGACCTTGTCTCAAAACAAAAGAGAACCTTAAAAATAAAAATATGAGCAAGCGGCAGTTGAGATGCTCGTCTGCAAAGCTTAAGGACGCTGGTTCCATTCCCCAGTACCCAGGTAAAGCAGCATGCACAAGGTGGTACATGTACCTGGAGTTTGTTTGTAGTGGCTAGAAATCCTGGAGCACCCATTTTCTCTCTCTCTCTCTTTTTCTGTCTCTCCTTCAAAAACAAATAAACAACCAAAAAAAAAAAAAAAAAAAGAAAGAAATAAAAATGTTAGCTGGGCATGGTGATGCATGCCTTTAATGTCAGCACTCAGAAGGTAGAGGTAGGAGGATCACTTAGTTTGAGGCCAGCCTGAGACTACATAGTGAATTCCAGGTCACCCTGAGCTAGAGTGAGACCCTACCTCAAAAAAAAAAAAAAAATTTAGCCTGGGCATAGTGACACATGCCTTTAATCCCAGCATTCAGGAGGCCGAGGTAAGAGAATCGCTGTGAGTTCGAGGTCATCCTGAGACTGCATAGCAAATTACAGCCTGGGCTAGAGTGAGACTACCTCAGGGAAAAATATTTTTATTTTTTTTAATTTGGAGGCTCAATTGAAAGACTATTAAAAACACCAAACCAGAACCAGGCATGGTGGTGCATGCCTTTAATTGCAGCATTCAGGAGGCACAGGCAGGAGGATTACTGTGAATTTGAAGCCAACCTGGGACTACATAGAGAATTCCAGGTCAGCCTGGGTTAGGGTATAACTCTGCCTCAAAAACAAAATAAACAAAGAAAAAAAAAACAAAAAACTAACAACAAAAACAAGAGCCAAAGGAAGGGTAGGACTTCTTACAATATGCTCCTCCAGACACAAAATGGCCTGCATATCCATGACCTCACTGTGCCTGACACTACCTACACAAGACCATCATAAGAGGAGGAAAAGTTCATGACAGCAAAATAAAAGAGAGAATGATTGAGATGGGGAGGGGATATGATGGAGAATGGAATTTCAAAGGGTAAAGTGGGGGGGGAGGAGGCTATTACATGGGATATTTTTTATAATCATGGAAAATGTTAATAAAAATTGAGGAAAAAATATATCTTCATACTTGCCTAGTATGCACATCATATACCATCTCCTTTTACTGTTAGCAAATTTTACAAAGTTTACTACAATGAGGATTTCAGATAGGTGTAGTTTCTTTCCTCCTACCTTAACACACCAGTATCTGAGACTTCCAAAAGGGACTCAGAAGTTTTCTTTTCTTTCTTTTTTTTTTTTTTTGATTTGTTTTCTTTCTTCTTTTGTGAACTATTTGAGGTACCCACTTGTTGTTTTTTCTTCTAACATACAACTTGAACATCTCTAATTTGAAATCCATAAGGCTCCAAATTTGAAACGCAAAGCATTTTTTTTTTAATTTGCAAGGAGACAATGAGAATGGGCATGCCAAGGCCTCCAGCCACTGCAAACAAACTCCAGACACATGTGCCATTTTGTGCATCTGGCTTTACGTGGGTACTGGAGAATCAAACTCAGGTCATCAGACTTTCCAAGCAAGTGCCTTTAAGCACTGAGCCATCTTCTCAGCCCCCAAATTTGAAATTTTTGAATGCCAACATGGAGAATACCACGGGTGAAACTTTTTCATCTACAAAATTAACAATATTGTCTATGGCTGAGGAGTTAGATGTGGTAGTGGTTCAATGGTACAGCATTTATTTAGCATAAACAAGGCTCTGGGTTTGATCCCCAGCACTACAATTTTTTCTTAAATTATATCAAATTACCCTTAAACAATGTGTTAAGGTATATAAGAAACAAATGGTATATAAATAAATGGTATATATGGTATATGTTAAGGTATATAAGAAACAAATTTCGTGTTTAGTCTTGGATCCCATCACCAAGATATCCCATTATATATATGGCAATATTCAGAAATCTGAAACACTTACTTCAAAGTGGATAGGGAATATTCAACCTGTGTTGGAACAAGAAAATACAGTAGATACTAGGACAATAAAACCACAGATTCTGGGCTTAAGATATGGCTCAGTGCCTGCAAAGCCTAACATCCTGGCTTCAATTCCCCAGTACCCCTGTGACGCCAGATGCACAAAGTGGCACATGCGTCTGGAGCTCACTTGCAGCTGGAGTTCATTTGCAGCAGCCGGAGGCCCTGGTGCCCCCAATCTCTTTGCTCTCTGTCTGTCTCTCTTTTCTCTATCTCTCTCTGCTTGTAAATATATACTATATAGATGGAGAGATGGCTCAGCTGTTAAGGTGCTTACCTGCAAAACCTAACAAACTGAGTTTGATTCCCCAGTACCCATGTAAAGCCAGATACACGAGGTGGCACATGCATCTGGAGTTCATTTGCAGTGGCTGGAGGCCCTGGTGTGCCTATTCTCTCTCTCTGCTTGCAAATAAATAAATAAGATATTTTTTTAAAAACACAGATTACCACACAGAGAGATGATGTCCTTTGGGGAGGAAGAGGAGATTAGAGGGAAATGTTAAGAAAACTTTTCAGGTGGTTTTATTCCAAGTACATGTCAAAACTTTATGATAGCCTTGCCATACACTAGAAGTGCCTGGCAAGCTAATTCAAAGATTCACATTGGTAGGGACATTTGCTGAAAAAAAAAAAAATCTATTGTTTATTATACCATTGCTTTCATAGAGGAATTTATGTAGTAACAAATATATAACTTGATGTAATTTTCTATCTATGGACAGCTGGGTACCAACAACCCAGGCCAAGATATAGAACACTTGAAGGTCACAGAGAGAGCCCCTTTGGGTAATCTCTCCTCTGACAGCTGTCTTAGTAGAGATGTTATATAGGACAAGAGCAGGTTAATCATTGTTAGACAAGATTGAAAAGAATGTTTTATTAAAGGTCACTGTACTACTGCCCACATCCTGTAGGTCTAGGGTTCTGGTGCAAAACTCTGCTTTTCCTGACCATTAGTTTCACATTTGATTGTTACAAGACTTCTGAATAATTAATGGGGCTGCAGGGTTGCAAGAAACTCCTGGAAGGGTGGCTGGGACTCCTCATCAGCCTGCATGCATGTTAACTAAGAGTCCTGCACACTATGTGTTAATAGGAACAAACCTGAACCATTCCAGAAGGTTCTGACAGACATATCTCTGGCTTCATTTGCGCCCTGATCAGCCAAGGGGTGGATTATTTGCTACAGTTGACAGCTACCTGGTAGCACAAAGTAGTTTTGGCAGAAGTGTGTTAAAATGATCAAGGTCAGGCAGAGATAGGAGGATCATGGTGAATTTGAGGCCACCCTGAGACTACATAGTAAATTTCAGGTCAGCCTGGGCTAAAGTGAGACCCTACCTCGAAAAACTAAAAAAAAAAGAAAAAAAAAAAAGATCAAGGTCCAAGGTGCATCTCTAGGAACCTGTATTCCAGAAGGGCTTTGGGAAGGGGGAGATGGCTCAGCAGTTAAAGGTGCTTGTTTGGCCAGGCGTGGTGGCACACACCTTTAATCCCAGCCCTCAGGAGAAAGAGGTAGGAGAATTACCAAGAGTTCGAGGCCACCCTGAGAATGCAGAGTGAATTCCAGGTCAGCCTGAACTAGAGTGAGACCCTACCTCAAAAAAACAAAAATAAATAAATAAGTATATAAAAATAAAAATAAATAAACAAGTAAAATCTAAGCTTCAACAATAGCAAATTATCTGCATATATACATAAACGTGGATAGATGCTTAAAAATAAAGCCTGGTGCCCAGCATGGTGGTGCACATCTTCAATTCCAGTACTCGGGAGGCAGAGGTAGGAGGATCGCTGTGAGTTCAAAGCCAGCCTGAGACTACAGAGTGAATTCCAGGTCAGCCTGGGCAAGAGGGAGATCCTACCTGGAAACACACCAAAACAACAAACAAACAAAACAAGACAAAACAAAAAACCCCCTAACACCACAAATAATAATAACATAAAATAATAAGCCGGACATTGTGGCGCACGCCTTTAATCCCAGCCCTCGGGAGGCAGAGGTAGGAGGATCGCCGTGAGTTCAAGGCCACCCTGAGACTACAGAGTTAATTCCAGGTCAGCCTGGACCAGAGTGAGACCCTACCTAGAAAAACCAAAAAAAAAAAAAAAAAGTAAATAAAGCCTGGTAAAAGAAACAGCCAACTGCATATCTATATTTATTAGTATGTTAACATTTATGTAACAGCCCATACATAATAAAAACAAAACTTTGCCATGGGGAGATATACATATACATACATACATACATACATACATACATACATACATACATATATATATATACTCAGCCACTAATGATGGTTTACTTCTGTGGAGGGGACTAAAATGGGGGTCAAAGAACATTTGTGCTTCATCTGAAAAGTTTTACTATTATTAAACCAAAAATAATAGTGCAATTAAAAATGTAAACGTAGTTTTTCAGAGACAGAGCTGCACAAACCAGCTGCTATGGGGTGGCTGCCAGGGCCCCCGGTGCAGGTTACTGCCAGGATCAATTTCCAGAAGACACTTGATACGGTTCATGTGAGTTAAGTGTGGGTTTCTGCTTCTGTTAAACCATCTGACTCAGAACGAATTTTTTTTTTAATTGACAACTTCCACCACTCTTTTCCTCTTCCCAGATCCCCCCTCCACTGAATCCCTTCTTTCCAACTAGTCTTTCTTCTAATTTGGTGTCAACATTTCCCCCCTCCTACCTCCTCGTAGGCAGGTCTTGTGTAGGTAGTGTCAGCCACTGTGAGGCCAGGAATGCATATGGCCAATTTGAGAACACAAATTCTTAACTTGTTTTTTTTTTTTTTTTTTTTTGCTCCAAAATCTTTTGGAATAAGTCTGAGTGTAAATATTAGAGCAAGTTTTTTTTTTTTTCGAATAGTGTCATGTTCATAATATTATCTACAATATCCTCATCAGGATTAGAGAGAATGTAAATAGATTGAGGGAAGGAAATGCAAACTTAACCTGTGTCAATGTATTAAGTAGCTTCTTAGAGAGGAAGCTTGGCAACTGGGTAGCGTGGCCGAGCGGTCTAAGGCGCTGGATTAAGGCTCCAGTCTCTTCGGGGGCGTGGGTTCGAATCCCACCGCTGCCAAGGTGAATTTTTTTTTTTGGTCGCAGCTGCGGTCGTTCTCTGTTCTGTTTTGCGATCGCACCAGCGACCCCTGGCGGTGCGCTTGGCCGCTGCACGGGGCGGAGGAGGCGGGCGGCGCGGCGGGGCGGGCATTGTGGGTAAGAGGAAGCGCGAGGCCGGCGCGCTCCCCCCACGTGTCCGCAGGAGTTTCTCCCCCAGCAACATGGCGACCGCCTGAGACGCGACCCGGCCGCCGCCGCCTCTGCAGCCCGCGGGTTCCTGGGCCGTTGCCGCCGCCCGCGCGCGGCCCCGGCGGAAAGGTGGGTCCCGACGCGGCGGCCCCGGGGCCCGGGCGTGACCGCCGTCCCCGCGAGCTGGGCCCGGGCTGCGCTCGGGAGTAGGCCGCCGAGGCCCGCGTCGCTCGGTGCCCAGGGGCTGCCTGGGGTCTCCCGGGACGCGGGCGGGGGGCGCGGGCGGCCCGCCTCAGGAGACCCCGGCGCCCGCGGGCCCCGACGGCCCTGGCCCGGTGGGCGTCCCCGGAGCGCGGCGGCCGCGGTGACTCAGGGTCCGGCCGCCCCGCCCCGCCGGCCGGGCCTCACCGGAGCGCACCTGTCCCGCGGCGTGCGGGGCGTGGGACGGGCCTGACCACCGCGAGCGAGCCTGGAGCCAGCCGACCCGCCCGACGCCGGGGCCCGAGGGGCACGGGGAGGGACGGATGGACGGAGCGTACCCGCGCCGGGCCGGGCCCTTCTCCCAGCTGAACCGGATCAGCCCTACCCGGCCGGGCCGGGATGCCTCATTCATTGCCCGGGAGCCTGCCCGGTCCCCGGCCCTTGGGTCACAGGGGCGCCGCCAGTTCATCAACAAGGTCGTTTTGGCATGTCAGCTAAGGGGCGCAAAGAAGAGATCGCGGGGGTCGCCACAATGGCCTCATCTGTGGAATGGGGATATAGGAAGCCCTCGTTTAGAGTCATGTTTGGAGCTAAACCGGCCACGTTCGCGTTTGCAGCTTCACTTGTGGCTGTCGCAGCCTGTGTAATAGTGCAAGAAAACATGTTGCCATGTAGTGACAGTGTTGGATATAGGGTTCATTTACTCCTCTCTGCACTCCCGTGGTAGAGCTGCTACTTTCCTTATCCTCGTTTTAGGGATGAAAATAAGGAAAGGGTCCTGTCCCACAGGGAGGGGTGTTCCACAGCTGTGTCCCACGATGAGAGCAGCAGAGGTGGGATTTGAACCCGTAAGGTTCTGCTCCCGAGTCCACCTTCTTACTCACTACACCACACAGCCTGTTATTGAAGAAGTGTGCAGCGTGGTGGTTAAGAATAAAAACACGGCTCTTTGACATCAGGCCTCGGGGTTCTCTGGTGCTGTGACCTTGGACAAATTAGTCTCCGAACCTGTTTTCTTATTTCTAAATTGAGCATGCCGGAAGTTTGATTTGCACAACTAATTGCAAGATTAAATATATATTGCTTTTTGTACTATATTGGGCATCTGTTTGGTGCCAGGTAGTTTTAGGTATTTGAGAAAAGACCTGTAATTTTTTTTTCTTTTCAATTTTTTTAAATTAACATCCATGATTATAAAAAAATCCCACGATAATACCCTCCCTCCCACCAATTTTTAAAAAAGTACTAATCCTAGCCAGGCATGCCCCGCCTTTAATCCCAGCACTTGGCAGGCAAAGTTAGGAGGATCTCCATGAGTTCTAAGACACCCTGAGACTACATAGTGAATTCTAGGTTAGCCTGGGCTAGAGCAAAATCCTACTTTGATAAAAATAAATAAAAAATTAGAATAAAGTACTACTCCTGTTCCTGATGAAGCAAAATTAAAAACAAATAAAGTTGATATTATTGTTTCTCCTATAAGTTTTAAATTTTTAATTTTTGTTTATTTTTATTTATTTGATAGTGACAGAGAGAGAAAGATGCAGATAGGGAGAGAAGAGAGAGAATGGGCGCGCCAGGGCCTCCAGCCACTGCAAACGAACTCCAGACGCTTGCGCCCTCTTGTGCATCTGGCTAACGTGGGACCTGGGGAATCAAGCCTGGAACCAGGGTCCTTAGGCTTCACAGGCAAACGCTTAACCGCTAAGCCATCTCTCCATCCCTAATTTTTAAAATTTTTAACAGAATTTTAAAATGTGTGTGTGTGTGTGTGTGTGTGTGTGTGTGTGTGTGTATTTCATTCCCCCAGGTAAGGTCTCACTCTAGCTTAGGCTGACCTGGAATTCACTATGAAGTCTCAAGCTGGCCTGGAACTCATGGCGATCCTCCTACCTCTGCCTCCTGAGTGCTGGGATTAAAGGCATGTACCACCATGCCTGGCAAAATAAATATTCTCATTTATTTATTTGCAGGCTGAGAGAGGGAGAGAGAATGGGTGTTCCAGGGTCTCCAGCTTCTGCATATGAACTTCAGATGCATGTGCCACTATGCATCTGGGTTTATGTGGGTACTGGGGAATCAAACTCAGGTCATTAGGCTTTGCAGGCCTTAGCTGTTGAGTCATTTCTCCAGCTCCAAATAGAATTCTTAACTCCAGTTTACGGTTGAGGAATCTGAAGCATTTGCAAGCCTTTGTGGAGTTTCTAGTCTAAGCAGCCAGCACCTAAGCAAATGGATCAGGAACTTCCAGGTTATATAAGAACCCCTGGGAGGTAAGTCAAGGAGATGTGCTAGTGACTGGAAGGAGTTGTTCAAGATCAGATTGTCAGGGAACCTGTCTAGTCTTGGACGGGGTGGTGGTAGTTATATCTAAGGAAAGGAGACGCCTGGAAAGGCCCTGTGGCAGGCTGGGGCTTGACCTGTCAGAGGCTATGAAACTGGCCAATAGGCCAGGTGGAGATGGTTGGGGAGGCAGGGGCAAGATCATGGAGGGTCTTAGGAAGCTTGGGAAGGAGTTTAGGTTGTGTTTTATGGGACAATTGAAGGGTTTGAGGAGGGCAAGGGTGGGCTTTGCTCTGTTACAAGAACTGCGGGTTTCTGGGAGCATGAGAGATAGGGAAGCGTGGCTGTAGGTAGTCACTTTTGTTTTACTTTGAGACAGGGCCTCGCTAAATAGACCTGTGATGGCTTCAGATTTCCGGTCCTCTTGCCTCAGCCTCCTGAGTGCCAAGATTCCAGGCCTGGTCTGCCATTCCCAGCTCAGGAAGCCCGTGGGTCATTATTCTTATGACTATAGGTAACGATCTATTAACAAGGGCTGTGAAACAACTTAGGAATTGTCACCAGGATTTTATTTGGCAAGTGCAAGGTAGAAAACATCACTTCATTGAGCATTGCTTTAGCTACGTCTTGTGTCTGTCTTCTGCTCTGCTCTGACCTCCCATGGTTTTTCAAGGTAGGGTGGCTCTCACCCAGGCTGTTCTGGAATTCATTATGCAGTCTCAGGTGTCCTCAGACTCACAGCGATCCTCCTGAGCACTGGGATTAAAGGAGTGCACCACTATGCCTGGCTCATAAGAAGAATTTTTAGGGGCTGGAGAGGTGGCTTAGCAGCTAAGGAATTTACCTGTAAAGCTAAAGAACCCAGCTTTGATTCCCTAGAACTCAATGTAAGCCAGATGCACAAGGTGGCACATGTGTCTGGAGTTTGTTTACAGTGACTGTAGGGTAGGCTCTGGTGTGTCCTTTCTCCTTATCTATCTGCCTCTCTCTTATAAATAAAATAAAATAAAATATATTATTCTTAAAAAATAAAGCCAGGCATGGTGGTGTACACTTTTAATCCCAGCACTTGGGAGGCAGAGGTAGGGGGATTGCCATAAGTTTGAGACCACCCTGAGAATACAGAGTGAATTCCAGGTCAGCCTGGGCTAGAGTGAGACCCTACCTCGAAAAACAAAACAAAAAAAGTTTTTTTTTGGTGGGTGTAACGGTGCACCTTTAATACAAAGAAAACAAAGAACTTTAAAAAATATTTTTGAAAGCCAGGTGTGGTGGTGCACGCCTTTAGTCCCAGCACTTGGGAGGCAGAGGTAGGCGGATTGACAAGAGTTCAAGGCCACCCTGAGAATACAGAGTAAATTCCAGGTCAGCTTGAGCTAGAGTGAGACCCTACCTTGAAAAACAAAAAAAAGTTTGTTTTTTTATGGGTGTAGTGGTGCACCTTTAATCCCAACACTTGGGAGGCAGAGATAGGAAGAGAATCACCCTGAATTCGAGGCTGCATTGTGAATTCCAGGTCAGCCTGGGCTAGAGTGAAACCCTACCTCAAAAAAACAAAAAAAGCCAGATGTGGTGGTGCACGCCTTTAATCCCAGCACTCAGGAGGCTCACCGTGAGTTCGAGGCCACCCTGAGACTACATAGTTAATATTCAGGTCAGCCTGGACCAGAGAGAGATCCTACCTTGAAAAGACCAAAAACGACAACAAAAAACAAACACACACTCATCTGCAAGCAGAGAATGAAAGAATGAGTAAATATGGGCCTGCCAGGGCCTCTTGCCACTGCATACAAACTCCATATTCATGGGCCATTTTGTGCATCATGCCTTACATGAGTACTAGGGAGTTGAACCCAGGCTGGCAGGCTTTTCAAGCCATCACCTTTAAGTGCTGAGCCATCTCCTCAGCTCTAAAAAGAATTTCTTACTGTGGATTATTTGAAAGCCATTGTGGTGGATCCTGTTGGCTGAGTCTGAAGGGAGGTGACATCCTTTGCATTAACCCCATCAGTCAGATGTGTGCTGGGCATCAGATGGTGCTGCACACCTTTAATCCCTAGGGAGGCAGAGGTAGGAGGTCCACTGAGTTCCAGGTGATTCAAAAACAAGAACAGACAAAATCAGATGTGGTCTAGAGGGAGAAGCTTCTGTCTTCTAGCAGAGAGGATGCCTCAGCATCTCTCATAGCAGGGATGGCCAGATAATCCCGCCCCCCCCCCCCCCAGTCAAAATCATTGTTAGGAAATTGGGCCTTGAGAGCCTCCGAGGCCACACCCTCTTACTGCATGGGATCAGTTTCCTTGTCCCAGCTGGTCACTGAGCACCTACTGGGAAGGTAAGTGACACATTTCCACTTCTGGCATTTGGTAGCAGTGTGGGGTCTTTTCCCGCCACCCCACCCCATCTAATCTGACTGCAGACTTTTACCCAGCCCTCCCTGCCCCAAACTGTCTCAGTGGCTAACCCCCTCCCCTGCCCCCATTCTTTCTTCCTCTGCTCAAAGTCCCGGCACTTCCTGCTACATAGCCCCTGTGGTCCATTTTTCTCAGACAGTCAGTAGGTGTTCCATGCTCACTGTGGCTAGGCACCAAGGATACAGCAAGGGATAGAGTTGACTGAAGTCCTTCTCTGCATGTAATGTGCAGCCTACTGGCAGACAGAGAATACACTGTCCCATGATAGGTTCTTTATTCCCCCAGATATTATTTATTTATTTGCAAGCAGAGAGGGAGAATGAATGGATGTGCCAGGGCCTCCAGCCACTGCAAACAAACTCCAGATGCCTGCACCACTTTGTGCATCTGGCTTTATATGGGTACTAGAGAACTGAACCTGGTTCGCTTCTCAGGAAAGCTCCTTAACCACTGGGCCATCTCTCTAGCCCCCATGATGACAAGTTCTATGGAGGCCAGAACAGAGTAGGAACAGTTTGCAAAAAGGTAACAGAAGGGGCCTTAGGGATGAGGTGACATTTGAGCAAAGCTGTAAAAGAGGTACAGTTGGGAGTCTGGAAATTATCAATGGTGGAACAGCCATGTAGGCCCCCAGGGGCAGGATGGGCACTGGGGTAAAGGGGCTAAGGCCTCTTGAGACTCACAGGGTGGTGATGACCCTGTCCAAGCAAAATGGGCAGCCTTGGGATACCTTTGCATAGTGATAACCATCTGACTTGGCTTCCTAACGGGTTGGGTCTCTGGCTATAGAGTTGAGCAGCAACTTCAGGAATCCAGAAGCAAGAGATGAGCTGGTTGGACTTGGCGGTGGCGAGGAAGAGCATCATGCATGGCGCAGTGTTTGGCTCTGGGCAGTCTCGGGTTGGGCTGGGGGTTGCAGAGGGGTGTCATGGTGCTGAGTTGTGCTTAGGCCACTCTGTGTCCTAAGCAGCTGAGCTGTGCACTGACAAAAGCTGCAGTGCTCTTCCCTTGCAGGTGTCTTGGGGCACTTCCCCCCTGGAAATTTCTTTGCTGCTCTGTTGTGCTTATCTGAGCCCTCCCAAACAGGAATGCTCCACCCCCGCTGACACCCCCCCCCCCCTGCTGTCACTGAAGTCTGAAGGCCTGGATTTGAAGTTCTTGGTCTTGTAGGATTTTGATTGTAAGATGAAGACAGTCATGCCACTCAAAGGGTCATTGCCTCAAATAACCCAGAGGAAAATATGTTAGGTATTTTTTTGAGATTTATTTTTATTTATGGGAGAGAGAGACAGAGAGAGAGAGTGAAAATGGATGCACCAGGGAACAAACTCCAGATACATGCACCACCATGTGCGTCTGGCTTACGTGGGACCTGGAGGATTGAACCTGGGTTCTTAGGCTTCACAAACACCTTAACTGCTAAGCGATCTCTCCAGCCAGCCTTTTTCTTTTTTCTTTTTTCTTTTTTTTTTTAAGGTAGGGTTTCACTCTAGCCCAGACTGACCTGGAATTCACTGTGTTTTCTCAGGGTGGCCTGGAACTCACAGGTGAGCCTTCTACCTCTCCCTCCCCAGTGCTGGGATTAAGGGCATGTGCCACTACACCCGGCTATGTTTAGTTTTATTTATTTATTTATTTTTGGTTTTTTTGAAGTAGGGTCTCACTCTGGTCCAGGCTGACCTGGAATTAACTCTGTCATCTCAGGGTGGCCTTGAACTCATGGCAATCCTCCTACCTCTGCCTCCCGAGTGCTGGGATTAAAGGCGTGTGCCACCACGCCCGGCTCTAGTTTTATTTATTTTTTATTTACTTGAGAGATAGAGGGAAGGGGGGGAGGAAAGGCCTTTATCCATTGCAGACAAACTCCATATGCAGCACCACCTTGTACATCTGGCTTACATGGGTCCTAGAGAATCAAACCTGGATCCTTTAGTTTTTCAGGCTGTAGCCTTAACTGCTAAGATACCTCTCCAGACCTTTTTTTTCCTTTTTAATTTATTTGAGAGAGAAAAATAAATGGGTGTGCCAGAGCCTGCAACTGCTATAAATGAACTCTAGATGCATGTGCCCCCTTGTGTACATGTACAACGTTGCACACTTGCATCACTGCATCTGGCTTACATGGGACCTGGAGATTTGAACTTAAAATTCTTAGACTTCACGGGCAAGTGCCTTATATGTTAAGTATTTTGACATCAAAATGAAGAGTTGGCTCACTGGGGTAAGGTTGAGAGTCAGTCTGATAGTGAGTTTGGGGTCAGAGTGCCCTGGAAATTCTGTAGAGCCTCCTTCCTGTGTGACGCCTGGCTCTTTCGTATTTCCCCAGCTCCTCCTGGGCCTGGCTGAGAGTTCTCTGTCAGTGGTCAAGAAACCTGTAAAATCAAGCTGGGCGTGGTGGTACATGCCTTTAATCCCAGCGCTCACTGTGAGTTGTTCAAGACCAGTCTGGAACTACAGAATGAGTTCCAGGTCAGCCTGGGCTAGAATGAGATCCTACTTTAAAAAACAAAAACAAAACAAACAAACAAAAAAAAAACCCTAAACTGGAAAAGAAACCTGTAAAGCCAGTCATTAATTTTTTTTCCCAGAGGTCTGACTGCCATGTATTTAGTTAGGTCTACTTGCTGCACTCTTTGCTGGCTTCTGCCTGTTGCCTCCACAGAAAGGAGACAGTGTGTTTGTCTTGGGCCTTCTCTGTGCAGCACCCGTGGAGGACTGGGTGCCTCAGAAAGGTTGCTGGAATAATTGACTGATGTCCAGGTCTCTTGCTCTCCTTGCAGATCCAGTCGGGGGCTGTGTGGCTGACTCTCCCTAGTATGGCCAATGAGGAGGATGACCCAGTCATACAGGAGGTAACTGCTGCTGTCTGCCCTCAGCCAGGGCCACAGGCAGTGGGGCTAAATCACTTTCACATGTCCACAAGCCTGCTGGTATCCTCTACTGTTTCCAACACTTGCATGGCTGACCTCTCCCTTCAGGGCCATATTCCAGCAGCACTTTGTCTCAAAGGCCTTCCTATTGCCTGCCCTTGGACTTCATCTGTCCACAAGGCCAGCAACAGGGCCTGGCATTGAGCAGACACTCAGTGACTGTTGGGTGATTGAAAAGGTTTGGCTGTTCTAGTCCAGTGCTTACCAGACTCACTCAATTCAGCAGTTCTTCATGTGATCCACTGCCTACCGGGGGCTGTGATATAACAGTGAGCCAGCTGTGAGTGTTCCTGTCCTGGTAAGCTTCTGGGCTATATAGATGAAACACACAGGGAGTCTCAGGATGTAGACTGGGGGTTGGGGAAATGGGGCAAGATCCAGACAGAATCCACATGAAAAGATCAAGTTGGAGGCTGCAAAGATGGCCTACTGGTTAAAGGTATGCACGCGTGTGTATGTAAATTTAATTTATTTGAGAGAGAGGCAGATAGTGGAAGAATGGGCGTGCTAGGGCCTCTAGTCACTGCAAATGAACATCAGATGCATAAACTACCTTGTGCATCTGGCTCATGTGGGTACTGGGGAATTGAACCTGGGTTCTTTGGCTTTGCAGGCAAGTGCCTTAACCATTAAGCCATCTCTCCAGCCCAAAGTGCTTGATTATAAAGTTTACTGGCCCCAGTTTGATTCCTAGCACACATGTAAATTTAGCTAGATGTAAAACTATGTTTCTGGCATTTATTTGTAGTGGCAGTAGACCCTGGCATGCCCCTCGCTCATACACCCCCCCACACACACACACGCACGTGCACACTCACAAAAGAAAGAAAAGAGAAAGTAGTTTGTAGCCAAAGGTAGCTCTTCAGAATCCTTTCACTCTAGGTCTTTAGAAGTCAAAGTGAGTGTATCTCACTCTGGCTTCCGTGTGCATGGTAGATGCCTGCCTTGAGTCTGGAGTTCTTGGGCCCAGACATGGTCCTAGATAAGCACAGTGAGGCTTTCTTGTTTGGGGGTTTGAGTTGTTTAAACTGCAGCTATATTGCAGAAACTGTTACCATACAGGGTGATGGGTGAGAGTACAGAGGGAGCCCAAGAGACTAGGAAGACAGAGACAGCACCCTCTGCAGCCAGGAGGTTGCTGCTGAGTAGTCCTTAAGGGTGAGGGAATTGTCAAGGGGACATTTGCGAAGGACATTAGGGACCAGCACGTGAGAGGCCCAGGGGCAAGAGAGGATACAGTTCACGTACAGAGCTGGGGAGCAGGAAGAAATTGTAGCCCAGCATGCTGGAGGTGGTCAGCAGTAGCAAGAAAGAAGAGACAGGTGGGTCACAAAGGGCCTTGCAGATCACCTTCAGATAGGAAGACAGGCTAGTCCAGGAGTAGAGATGGGAACAGGCACAGAGGGAATGAACAGGCAGGCAGAGCAGAGGGAGGGAGGCCTCCTGCTCATCTCAGGATGCTGTGGGAAGCAGCCTGATCCAGTTGTGTTCCTCCTGAGTGAGAGTGAGCTTGGGTGAGGGCCAGGCAAGCTCTTGTCCTGAGCGCCAGGTAGCTGTTGGGAGAGACTCCTGGACATGTTCAGCTTGAAGTCTTGGCCTGGCTCCCTGTTCTTATCATGAACTGAGCTATTTCCTCCTCCCCAAACTGCCTCTGTGAGCCTCTGCCCTATCTGAATTTCTGGTGTCAGCTTCTGTATTGTGGTTAAGTGTTCTCCTCTTGTTGCCAGATCGATGTGTACTTGGCCAAAAGTCTGGCAGAGAAGCTGTACCTGTTTCAGGTAATGACGGGAATGAAGGTAAAGTGGAAAATCATGGTGGAGCGGGGCAGGGAGGTGTGGGAAGTCTCAGCTAGTTCCTTCTGTAAGAGAAGAGGCAATGAATGAGTCTCCTAAGATGGGAAGCTGAGTGAGCAGTGGTGAGAGCTGGGGCTGCTGTCTGGGTTGAAACCTGCTTCTAGACCTTTGAGCAAGTTCCTCATTCTCTATGCTTCTTTTCTTTTCTTTTTAATTGGCAGTTTCCATAATTGTGAACAGTGTCCCATGGTAATTCCCTCCCCCCACCACCACTTTCCCCTTTGAAACTCCACTCTCCATCATATCCCCTGTCCATTTCAATCTCTCTTATTTTGATGTCATCATCTTTTCCTCCTATTATAATGGTCTTGTGTAGGTAGTGTTGGGCACTGTGAGGTCATGGATATCCAGGCTATTTTGTGTCTGGAGGAGCACGTTGTAAGGAGTCTATCCTTCCTTTGTCTCTTACGTTCTTTTTGCCACCTCTTCCACAATGGACTTTGAGCTTTGGAAGGTGTGATAGAGATGTTTCAATGCTGAGCACTCCTCTGTCACTTCTTCTCAGCACCATCTTGCCTTCTGAGTCATCCCAAGGTCATTGCTATCTGACAAGAGAAGAGTCTCTAACCAAAAGTGAGAGTAGCATTAGTATATGGGTATGATCATTAAGGAAAGTGCTTACTGGGCAGTTTGGTGACCATAGTATACCCATTCAGACAGACAGCAGCAGACTTACGCCCCTGGGGCTCATGACTATCCCTCTGGTAGGTTTTCAGTATCAGGGATATATTTCCTCCCATGGAGTGGTTTTCCCCCATACCAGACGTGCCACTATTGCACCCATTGGCTCATTTGGCCTGTCTGGCCAAATATAAGGCTTGCAGTGTCCACTGTTGAGTATCTTTACTGGTCATTTCTCTCCCATTGAATTGCATGCAGCATCTTTATCGAGCTTTCTGTCACCTATGCTTGTTTTCTTATTTGCCAAGTGGTGATAGTAATATTGTCTGCCTCATTGTTCCCCAGGGAGTGGGTAAGTCCATATCAGAATGCTTGGGACACTGCCTGGTGCAGTTAGTGCTGACAGTGACCACTGCTGTGTGCGTCTTTAAGGCACTTCCAGAGCAGCCTGTGGCCATAGTCCTGTCTGTCAGTTGTGAGCCTCAAGGTTATTAGCCCGCCCTGCTATAGCTGACATGGATTGAGCATCTACTGTAGACCATCACTGTTTAAGTGACCTTACTTCATCCCATACTAACCCTGTGGTAGTGGGTATGGCATTTTTGTAACAACTTTATTGAAATATAGTTCATATACCATTCAATCCCCCCATTTACATGTGCCACGTGGTGGCTTCTAGCCTATTCAGAGGATTGTGCAGCTAGTACCATAATCTGTTTAGTGCGGTTTTGCTTTTCCAGAAAGAAAACTCATATTTACATTCCCTCTTTCAGCCCTAGGTAGCCATTAGCTTTCTTTTTTTTCAATGAAAAAAATTTTTTAAAAAATATTTATTTGAGAGAGAGAGGATTGGTATGCCTGGGCCTCCAGCCACTGCAAATGAACTCCAGACACATGTGCCACCTTGTACATCTGGCTTATGTGGGTCCTGAGGAATTAAACTGGCGTCCTTTGGCTTTGCAGGCAAATGTCTTAACCACTAAGCAATCCCTTCAGCCCCATTAGCTTTTTTTCTATGAAGTTGCCTGTTCTGGACATTTCATGTGGATGCACTAGTTTTTAGTGACTGGCCCCTTTCATGTAGGGTTGTCCATGTGGTAGTGTATGAGTGTTTCATGTTTGTGGCTAGAGACTGTCCATTGTGGGTATTGCAGTTTTTTTTTTTTAACCCATTCATCATTTGGTGGTATTGAGTTGTGTCTACTCTGTGGCCATCCTTAGTATTACTATTCCTCTGAACATCTGTGCACATGCTTTTGTGTGGACCTGTGTTTTTCTCTCTCTTGGGTTTGTACTGGACTGACTGGGTTATATAGTCACTGTGCATTTAACTTTTTGAGGACCTGCTGGCCTCTTTGGCACCATTTTACATTCTCAATAGTACAGTGGTTACTGGAGGCAATTGGTCTCATGTTGCATATGAGAGAGTGACATGGGGAGCTTCATGAGCTCCCCTGAGCCCGGGGCAGGTGGCAGTGTGAGTGCCCCATGCCTGTGCTCCACATCTGTGCAGGGCAGAGGACCGTGTTTATCCTCCAGGATCTACCTGCATCCTCAGCTGACTACAGTAATGGTGACCATGGCAATGGCTCCTGTGTGTCTGCTGTGTGCTGGCCACAGTCATGCAGTTCTTGGACAGAAAACACAGTAAGACCAGAGCCTGGACCTGTTACTCAGCACTAACCTTCTCAGACAAGATCAGATGAGCTCCGAGCTCTGAGTCTCAGGAAGGCACACCAGTGGCCTCCTGAGCTGTTACAGTAGGAGGGCCTGCACAGCCCCCCAATACACAGTGCCGCTGGCCCTTCCATGGTCTCGGTCTGGAGCAGCTGTGTCATGAACTATTCCTCTCACCCAGGCTGCCCCTGCTCTAACTGGAAGCAGGGAGGAGCCATTGTACTCTAAGTAGCTTTTAGGAAGTAACCACTTCCTTGGCCAGAATAAGCTGACCTGAAGTGGCCTTAAGGTTTGAGCTTGCACCCAAGCATCTGATTCCTTGGCACACTAAAGAGGCTGTTGTATGCCAGACAGTGGTGGCCTGAGCTAAGGATGGGCCATTCCAAGGCTCATTTATCTGCAGTCTTCATGAGCCCCATGAGCAGAGAAAGGGAAGGTGTAAAGTGTTGTCCGTGAGGACAGATGTGGAAAGATCTCTGTGTTGAAGAGTCTGGGCTTGGGTTTCAGAGGAGCCCCAGGGAACAAGCCATTTATATCAATGTAACATTCATTACACAGGAGAGGCCTAGAGAGGGTCTAGGGATGCTCAGGGTGTCTGATTCACCTCCCCCCCCCCCATACCCATGTAATGGGAAAGGCATGTACCTTTTAGAAGGAAGAGAATGACATCTTGAATTCCATCAAGATCCCATGTCCTTCACCCAGGCTTGTTACCAGCAATCCTAAGCCAGCCTCATTCTCCTCCTTGGTTTCCTATGGTCCCATTTCTTACACAGATGGTCTGTGGAGTGGAGATGCAACCTTGAGCCCCTACTCCGAACTCTCATGGCCCTGCTTCACTTCTTGGAGCTTAGACACGGCACTTGAAAGCCAGATATCCTAAAATTGCCTGTGAAAGGAAGTTCAGAGGAGCCAGTGTGCATGGGACTGCAGATGGAGGCTGTAGGAGAGCCCCATGGTAGCTTAGTTCAGGGTCCTGGGTGCTCTGGTCTCTGCTTGAAGTGGTGGGGTTGGTTTTCCACTGGAAGCCCTGATGCCCAGCTCCAGTTTAGGCTGGGCATGGTGAACTAATGGCTCGTTTCCTTTTCATAGTACCCTGTACGTCCAGCCTCGATGACCTATGATGACATTCCACATCTCTCAGCCAAGATCAAGCCCAAGCAGCAGAAGGTAGGACTGTCCTTCATGATGAAAGTAGGGTTTAGAGGGGTGCAGCTGATGAGAGTGAGCTCAGATCCCCAGCCCAGCTGTGTGTGGTTTTAATAGTCTAAAGTAATAGAGGGGTTGTATTATGGGGTGACAGTAGAACCTGCCCCTATTTGAGTCCACCAACTTCTGTAGTACCTGTGTCTTCCAGAAGCCACAGGCGCCCTACTTGACCTTCCTGAGGGTGAGGTTGAGTCAGGACAGGTAAATGTTAGGTGTGGTGGTTCATGCCTGTAATCCCTGTGCTGGGAGGGTGGAGGTAAGAGGATTCCTGGAACTCATTGGTCAGCCAGTCTAACCCAATTGGTGAGCTCCAGGCCAATGAGAGATCCCACCTCAAAAAGAGATGGATGATGTACTTGAGAATGAATTGTCCGCTGGTCTATACATGCACAACACACATGAACACGGACCATATGTATGTATAAAAAGAGATGACCTCTTGATTTCAAAACTTCTAATTTAGATGTTGGTGTGGGAAGGGGTGGAACAAGCAAAACTGAGCTGCTCCTGTCCCCCAATTACTGACATTTTTTATGGGCTCAAGGGTTTGGGCAGGGCCCAGGTTGAGGTGTCCCCACCTTCCAATTACTGACATTTTTTTGGGCTCAAGGGTCTGGGTAGGGCTCACGTTGGGGTGTCCCTGCCCCCCAACTACTGACATTTCTCATGGGGCTCACAGGTCTGGGCAGGAACCAGGTTGAGGTGTACCTATCCCTGTAGTTATAACATTTCTCGTGGGACTCAAGGGTCTGGGCAGGGACCAGGCTGGGTGTCCCAGGGAGCTATGCTATGGAGTCTTTCCAATAGAGTGATGCTTTCCTTCAGGTAGAGCTTGAGATGGCCATCGACACCCTGAACCCCAACTACTGCCGCAGCAAAGGGGAGCAGATTGCACTGAATGTGGATGGCACCTGCTCTGATGAAACCAGCACGTACTCCTCGTGAGTGCCCCAGCCCATCAGTTCCAGTAGGATCAAAGAGGAGCCTCCAGAAGTCTCACTCATCAACCCCTCTGCCCCATCACTGGACTCCTCCCTGAGTCTGTCTTTGAGCTCTAGGCCCTTCCTGAGCTGGCTCCTCCCTCCAGGGCTCTGGTCTTTGAGGAAGACCGGCCTCTGGAGCTCCTGCCCCCTACTTGTATCTTGGTCCACAAACGAGGCCATGAATTTTCTCCCCCTTGGGCCCTGTCTGGTTTGGTGCATCTTGGAAAGTGTCGGCTGCCACGAGCTGGCCCGTCAGGCCCTGCTCCGGAGCTTCCTTGCTCTTGACACCAGTTCCTCCTGTGCTCCAGGAAACTGATGGACAAGCAGACCTTCTGCTCCTCCCAGACCACCAGTAACACATCTCGTTATGCAGCTGCTCTCTACAGGCAAGGTACCCAGGGCTGGATATCCCAGGGGAGGGTGCAAGGTACGCTCGGCCAGGAGGCCTCACTCAGTCTAGCTCTCCCCAGCTTTATTTCTGGCCCTTGCCTTCCCTGAACCCTAGATCCTCCAAGGTCAGGGTACTCAAGGAGCCACCTCTGGGGAGACTGTTGGACACTCAACATGATAGGGTCAGCTTCCTTCTGGGACACAGGTACACACATACAAGAGCATCATTTTGGGAACAGGTGGCAGAATTCTGTCTTTAAGTGCAAGGTACTTTGGGCCACCACTCTCCTCAGACAGCATCTGTTCAGAGCAAATGAAATGGGTCCACACAGAAACTCATATGCAAACGTTTAATTATTTTAATTTTATTTATTTGAGAGACAGAGGAACACAGAGAGAAAGGGCACACCAGAGCCTCCAGCTGCTGCAAATGAACTCCTGATGCATGCACCACCTTGTGCATATGGCTTACATGGGTTCTGGGGAATTGAACCCAGGTCCTTTGGCTTTGTAGGCAAACACCTTAACCACTAAGCCATCCTTCTAGCCCTGGATACAGATGTTTATAAGTGCTTTATTCACAAATGCCAAAGAGCAGAAGCAACCCCGGGGCCACCAAGTGATGTGTGTGTATAAACAAGATGTGGCCTACCCATACACCAGAGGCTAGCTGGCCACACTTCTAGCGAAGTAGTGAAGCTCTGACACAGGCTCCCACTTGAACGAGCCTTGAGGGCAGTAGACTCAGCTGGCCACATACCACATGCTCCCATTTGTGTGAATGTGCAGTCAGAAAGTACTGTTTCTGGGGCAGAGGGGGAGAGAAGTGGGCAGTGAGCTGACATATGGCTATACAGCTGCGAGCATTTCAGCCCATACCCAGCTGTGTACTTCACATGGGTGAATGTCTGGTATGTGCCAAAGCTCCGCAAAGCCCATCAGATGTACAAGTTACTTAATTCAATATTTAAAGTCTGCAAAGTAGTAAATGAAATGAGCCTGTGCACCAAGGGTGTCCCATAACCACAGTGCTCTATTTGGAATGGTATCTCAAGGCCATGGCACTCTGAAGCTGCATTCCTTTCACCCAGGACCTTAAGGAGCTGCCATGGTCCTGGTAAGAGGCCAGACTGTTTAACACTGCACTCCGGCAGAATCACTCCTAAAGCCATGTTGGCACTAGAAGGCTTCCTAGTGGGATGGCTGTGATAGTGACAAGAAGAGGTGGGAGCATGAGAGAGAAGGGAGGAACCCAGCAAGGGGTTGGTGACAGTGGTCTGGTAGAGGCCTAGAGGAGAAAGTGGATGGGGAGCCCATTGTAGCTGGAAGAAGCGATGAGGGTGAGGAGAAGAGACCTGACTGGGCGACACTTGTGTGTTTGAAGGTGAGCCTGAAGGAGGAGTCTATGAGATGTCTCAAGCTCCTGATCTAGTTTGGGGTGTACTTGCTGTGTACAGCAGGACCATATGGAGTTGGGAACAGTAGCTGGACAGGTGGCTGTGGTTTGGCAGTGGGCCTAGGCCTATATCAGAGGACTGGCAAGCTGGGTGTGTGGCCTCAGTTCCTAGAGGCAGGTTCAAGCCCTTCTTCCTCCACCAGGTGAGCTCCACCTGACGCCTTTACATGGCATCCTACAACTGCGGCCCAGCTTCTCCTACTTGGATAAAGCAGATGCCAAGCACCGTGAGAGAGAGGCAGCCAATGAGGGTGAGCCTGGATCCCCAGCCTACCTGTCTGTCTGTGGTCTTAGCAGGCCAGCTTGGGCTCAGGAAAAAGTAATAGTGGAGCCAGGCACGGTGGCACACCCCTTTAGGTAGAAAGATCACTGTGAGTTGGAGGCCACCCTGAGACTACATAGTAAATTCCAGGATAGCCTGGGCTAGAGTGAGACCCTAACTTGAAAAACCAAAACCAGAACACAAAGCAATAACGGGTCAGATTATGAGATACTTAGCAGCATCTCATGCCAGTAGATGGCCATGGAACATGCCCCCATTTGAGTCTGCCAACTTCTTCCAGAAGTCACAGGCTCCCCTGCTTGCCCTTCCTGAGGGTGGGGTTGAGGGCGGCAGGTTGAGCAGTCCCTTTGTAGACCAGCTCAGGAAGTCCCATGTTAATTACCTGTGTTAATCACCTTGCTCTTTTGTAGCCGGGGACTCTTCACAGGATGAGGCAGAAGAAGATGTTAAACAGATCACGGTGAGCTCTGGCCCCCAGCAAGAGGGTGCAGCCTGGTGGGAGAAGACAGCAAGAGGTGCAGGGACTGAGAAGGGATTCCTCTGTCCTGGGGTGGCAGGTGCAGAGTGTCTGTCCTCTTGAGCTTCCTTGCTGGCTGCGAAGAGGGAATAACCTACCCTCTGCCCGCCTGGCTCATTGCTGTAAACAGGGCAGCCTTGTTATTTATAAGAACTAGGTTGCTGGGCAAGGGTAGAAATTGCCTGGGAACCAAAAGGTGCAGCCCTGAGCCCCAGTGAGCCTGCAGGTCGGCTCTTAAAGTCCCATTACACATCTGTGTGATTCTACCCTGGCAGTGGTGTGCAGATGATCGGTACCTTCCCAGCAAGCCTGGTTTGGCGAGGTTAGAAGGAGATTAAGCTTCCATTAAGAAAGTGTGGGGAGTTTACAAGGAGCACTGAGGAAAAAGGTATAGCTGGCACATGGGAAGAGATAGAAGCTTGAAGTCCCCATAGCCTTGAGGATTGGCCTGTCTTGACTGGTGTGGCATTGTGCTCAGGCTGCAGGGGCTTGTCCTGTTCTCAACAGTTTGTTGAGAACCTTAAAAACCTTGATTATCTTCTTTGGGACTCATGGTCTCTCATCTGAAGAGGCATGCTTTGACAACCACTCCCTGAGAGGTGGTTCAGGCAGAGAGAGACAAGAGAGAACACTACCAGCATATGCTGCTGGCTTAGAGACAGGGACATGGTTAGAGCTGGATGTCAAACTAAAGAGGGCATGGAGTGCGAGTATCCCAGTGGGGGTTCTGGTCTGGCACAGCAGCCTGGGGAGGCCACAGACCTGACCCTTCCCTCTCCAGGTACGGTTCTCGCGGCCCGAGTCAGAGCAAGCCCGGCAGCGCCGCGTACAGTCCTACGAGTTCCTGCAGAAGAAGCATGCTGAAGAGCCCTGGGTTCCCCTGCACTACTGCGGCCTCCGGGTGAGTTGGGACAAGGCCTGGTGTAAAGCCTCAATGCCTAGAAGCAGTTTGGTTTATATTTAACTTCACTTTTTCCTGGCCACTTGGTGATATCACTGAGAACGTGAAGTCCTATGGGAGTTGTGTCGCTGACCCATCCCATTTAACCTGTGCCTAAGGGACCAGGAGTCAGAGCTGGCAGCACGCTGTTCCACTTGGGAGGTTTGGGCCCCCTTGAGCCAACTGTGTAGCTGCACTCTCAGAGGGGCTGTGTTTGGGTATTTGTTTTTTCACACTGTGGACCTTAATTGTAGGCCAAACACTTACCTGGGGTTGTTCTGGGGACTCCGGTGTCTGTTGCATGCCTGGAGGTTCCCTGTGCACCTGCCTGGGGAGTTTTATTATGCAGTTTTCACCTTGAACATTGGACTTAGTCCCTGACCACCGTTGGGAATGGGGAAGCAATATAATATTGTCTCCAGGGACTCTGGCTGGGGCTCCCCATCCTTGAGGGTAGGAGCAACTAGAACCTCCCTGTAATGTGCCAATATTGACACTCAGGGTCAGATGCTCTGCTGTTTTCTCCTGCATGATCTTGGGCAATTTGCTCTCCTTTCTGAACTTCAGTTTCCCTGTCTATAAACTGGGAATAGTAAAAGAAAGCCCTATATAGTTATTCTGAGCATAAGCTAAGCCAGTTTGTAGATTGTATTGGAGTGGAGCCTTGCACATAGTTTCAATGCTTGGTACATGGTGGCTAGTTTAGTGCTTGCTGGGCACTGGGGCTGGAGTGCCAGGGTGACCAGGTCATAAAACCAGAAGG
Source organism: Jaculus jaculus (assembly GCF_020740685.1). Lineage (NCBI taxonomy): Eukaryota > Metazoa > Chordata > Mammalia > Rodentia > Dipodidae > Jaculus > Jaculus jaculus. The sequence continues at coordinate 59,174,825 of NC_059113.1, read as the reverse complement.
ACAGGTAGCTGGCCTTGGAGCAGGACATGGCTGGAGTGGGGAGTGATTCAGATGGGAAAACTGGATTGAGGGGCCTGGGATGGATTGAGAGGCCTGGGGGTCCAGACCCAGGCCTTGGCTGAGCCCCATACTGCCTCCCCCCTCTACCCCCCCCCCCCCCACAGGACAGCCGTTCAGAGCATGAGCGCCAGTACCTGCTGTGCCAGGGCTCCAGCGGGGTAGAGAAAACGGAGCTTGTCAAGTCACCCAGGTGGGACTGGCGGGTGCTGGCGCAGGGCTCCCAGAAGATACCTGTGGGGAGGGGGTATTCCTGGGGCCTGTGACCCCTTGTGAAGGGCGGTTACTGCCCTTGGAGAGAGCCAGGAGGGTGGCCTGGGAAGGAGTAATTTCCCACTTTCTGTGGAGGTCTGTGGCCTGGCAGTGGAGGGCTGTTGGGGAGGGGGAGGCCAGCCCTTGGCCTGCATCCCCTCCCCAGGCTTCAGCCAGGCAGTGGCCTGGATTCACATTTAGAGGTGAGTCTTGATGGAGTCCACAGAGCCTCTGACTCTTACTCCTCGTTCCACAGAGAGTACCTCATGATGCTTATGCCTCCCAGCCAGGAGGAAGAGAAGTGAGTAAAGGGGTAGGCACCCTTCCCACTCCTTTCTCCCACCAGCCTCCCCTGACTCTGCCCCTTCATTTCCACAGGGACAAGCCTGTGGCTCCCAGCAATGTTCTGTCCATGGCTCAGTTGCGAACGCTGCCCCTGGCTGACCAGATTAAGATCTTGATGAAGAATGGTGAGTACTGCCCTCTGGCCAGAGTCAAGTTGGAGGCCCCTGCTCCTCAGGTCCTGCCCAGCTTGGACCACAGTGGTGCAGTGGCCTTCTCTGATGGACTCCTGAGCTTTCCTGCCAATTTCTTGTTGTAGGAATTTGGGCAGGTTGCTTGTCTGAGACTAGTGATGGTTCCTGGGGCCAATAATTCTGAGTCTAGAGCCATGCTTGGGAACACAATGTGCTTTCATTTGTGCTCACATGACACCCTGTTGGGCTCCACAGTAGGTACAGCCTCCTCTCAGACTGAGGGCCAGAGCCTCTAGGGGCTGAGTCCTGGGCCAGGGCTCCCTGCCGTGCCCGGGCTTGTGCTGAGGGGCTTTCCCAGACCTTGTCCTGGGCTCCCTGGAGGTCACAGGCACACTGTGATTAATGATTAAGGGCTTGGGCTTTGGAGCCAGGTGGTTTGGATTTAAGTTTTGGTTCTGATTCTTCCAGTTGGTTAGAATGGGGGAGTTCTGAACCTTTTGAAGCAGACAGGCACCTGAAACTACTGGGTATCTCTCCAGCCCTTGACCCTTTTCTAGGCCAGGTGTGACAGTCTTCTTGGGGCTCCCTCCATCTTACTTACTGTACATCCTCACAAGCACAGCCAGTTGCCAGTGAAGGCCTGCCGTGACTTCCCACGGTTACTACCCACACTGTGGAGGTGGAGCTGGGCACTCACTGCAATGTGGGGGAGGAAGTGAAGGGCCAGACTCCTCCTCCCTTGTCTAATGGGATGTGCTCTGCCTCTACCCACCTCAGTGAAGGTCATGCCTTTTGCCAATTTGATGAGCCTCCTGGGCCCCTCTGTGGATTCTGTGGCTGTTCTGCGTGGCATCCAGAAGGTGGCAATGTTAGTCCAAGGAAACTGGGTGGTGAAAAGGTAAGCTGCTTTGGAGTCTTGGTAGAAGTGCTTGATCCATTTAAATCTAATGCTTGTTTTCTAAATTTTTTTTTTACTTTAAAAATATTTTATTTTTATTTATTCATTTGACAGAGAAAGAGGGAGAGAGAGAGGGAGAGAGAGAATGGGCATGCCAGGGCTTCCAGCCACTGCAAACGAACTCCAGATGCATGCATCCCCTTGTGCATCTGGCTAATGTGGGTCTAAATTTTTTATATTTTGGTTTTTTGAGGTAGGGTTTCACTCTCTCTAACCCAGACTAACCTGGAATTTACTATGTAGATGCCCAGCTTCAATTTAATGTTTTGAGTTTAACTCCACCATACATACTGCCTACACAGCATTTTATGATATCCTGGATTCTTTGTGTTTCCACTGTCCTGCTCATTTGGAAGTCATCCTCTTGACCTTTTTATTGGCTCCCCTGGTTTTCATCTTGTATTCATAACAGCACAACTTCATATTGATGGCTTTTTAAAAAAGATTTATTTTTATTTATTAGAGACAGAGAGAGAGAGAATGGGTGCACCAGAGCCCCTAGCAACTGCAAACTCCAGATGCATGCACGACCATGTGCATCTGGCTTACGTGGGACCTGGAGAATTGAACCTGGTCCTTAGGCTTTGCAGGCAAGCACCTTAACCGCTAAGCAATCTCTCCAGCCCATATTGATGGTTTTTTGTTTATTTATTTATTTGAGAGAGGGAAAGAAGAAGAGAGAAAGAAAGAGAAAATGGGTGTGCCAGGGCTTCCAGCCACTGCAAATGAACTCCAGACACATGAGCCACCTTGGGCATCTGGCTTACATGGATACTGGTGAATCAAACCTTGGTACTTTGGCTTTGTAGGCAAGTGCATTAACTGCTAGGCCATCTCTCCAGTCTGGCTTTTTATTTTCTTCCAAGACAAAGTATTGGGGTATTTATTTCCCATTTTTATATTTTATTTTATTATCATTATTACTTTTGGTTTTTTGACATAGGGTTTCACTGCAGCTTAGGTTGACCTGGAATTTACTATGTAGTCTCAGGGTAGCCTTGAACTCACGGTGCTCCTCCTGCTTCTGCCTCCCGAGTGCTGGGATTAAAGGTGTGCGCCACCACGCCCAGCTTCCATTTTTATATTTTAAATTTTTATTTTTTCTTTTCCTTTTTTTCCAGCTTCTTTTCTTTTATTGACAGCTCCCGTAATTACAGACAATAAACCATGATAATTCCCTCCCCTCCACAGATCCACTCTCCCATCATATCCCCTCCCGCTCCATTAGTCTCTCTTTTATTTTTATGTCATCATCATTTCCTCCTGTTATGAGGGTCTTGTGAAGGTAGCTCCAGGCACTGCGAGGTCATGGGTATCAAGGCCAGTTTCTGTCTGTATGATTGTATCATAAGCAGTCCTACCCTTCCTTCGGCTCTTCCATTATATCTGCCACCTCTTCCTCAATGGACCCTGAGCCTTGGAAGGTGTGATAGAGATGTTTTAGTGCTGAACACTCCTCTGTCACAGCTTCTCAGCATTATAGTGCCCTTTGGGACATCCCAGTGGTCACTACCCTCTGAAAAGAGAAGTTTCTCTTAGCAACCCAAAAGTACAGCAGCCTGAGGTCGTCCCATTAAAATTTCTGCCCTCTTCATTTCTCTTTCCTAAATTTCTATATTTTCAACATCACAAAGCATTATTATAGCTTGTCAGTATTTTGTGTGTGGTGTACATGCCACAGCATGCATGTACGCCACAGTATGTATGTGATGGTCAGAGAACTAAGCTGTCTGTCCTCACCTTTAACCTTGTTTGAATCAGGGCTGGTGTCTTTGTCTGTCTGTCTCTCTCTCTCTCTGTTGAGCTTGCGATGAGTTTCTGGGTAATTTGCCTGTTTCCACCTCCTGTCTTGCTGTCAGCATGCTGGGATTACAAAAGCCTGCCAGCTTTGATGTGGGGTCTGGGGATCGAACTCCATACTTCAGCTTGAACAACAAGTGCTTTATTCACTGACCATCTCTGCAGCCTCCCTGTCAATGTGCATAGTGACATGCCCAGCTAATATTCTTCAGGCCATGTGTATCTAACCTTCAGCCCTAATCATGTCTTAGTTTCAAAAGGTTGGATACAAAGCTAGGTGTGGCATCTCATGCCTTTAATCGCAGCACTTGGGAGGCTGTGGTAGGAGGATTACAGTGAGTTGGAGGCCAACCTGGCCTACAGAGTGAGTTTCAGGTCACTCTGAACTACAGTGAGACCCTACCTCAAACAAAGCAGGAGTCAGGTGTGGTGGCACACACCTTTAATCCGAGCACTTGGGAGACAGAGGTATGAGGATCACTGTGAGATCCAGGCCACCCTGAGACTACATAGTGAATTCCAGGTCAGCCTGGGCTAAAGTGAGACCCTACCTCAAAAAAACAAAACACAAACAAACAAAAAAACAACAACAACAAAAGAAAAACCTTTGAGCCCTCACTTGGGAGACAGGGGTAGAAGGATTTTCATGAGTTCAAAGCCACCCTGAGTTACATTGTGAGTTCCAGATCAGCCTGGACTAGAGCAAGACCCAAAAACCAAAAAGAAAAAAATGGCAACAACAACAAAAAACTGTACACAAAGCAGGGCTGGAGAGATGGTTCAGTAGTTAAGGTACTTGCTTGTAAAGCCTAACAACCCAGGTTCGATTTCCCAGTACCCATATAAAGCCAGATGCACAAGGTGGCCCATGTATCATTTGCAGCAGCTGAAGGCCCTGGTGCGCCCATTCTGTCTGTCTTTCTTCCCTCTATTTCTCTCTGACTGCAAATAAATATTTTTCTTTTAAATTTTTACTTATTTATTTGAGAGAGAATGGGCACGCCAGGGCCTCCAGCTGCTGCAAACAAACGCTGGGCATGGCGCACGCCTTTAATCCCAGTGCTCAGGGGAGGCAGAGGCCACCCTGAGGCTACATATTGAATTCCAGGTCAGTCTGAGCTAGAGTGAGACCCTACTGCAAAACAAAACAAAGCAAAACAAACAAAAAGCCAGAGCAAACAAGGTTGGGATACCCCTACTTTAGATTCGCTCACCTATTCACTTTCTTATGGTGCTCCTCATTCCTGTGCATCCCTAAGTTTCCATCTGTGATAACTTCCTTCTGCCTGGAGAATGCTACAGTGTTTCATGCAGATCTGCTAGGGGTAGATCTCTGAGTTTTGTTCATTTCCCCTTTGACCTTAAAACATGTTTTTAAGGAATGTCAAATTGTAAGTTGGTAGTTAGAGACCCTCCATGCATTGGTGAGGTGACTTGTTTTTATTGCAGAGTCTGTTGCCCTTTAATTGTTCCTTTGATGTCAGTTTTTCTCTAGCTGCTTTGTTTTGGCTTTTGCTGTTGCATCAATAGTGTGGATTTCTTTTATATCACCTGTTGGGATTCATGAACTAGTGGCTTGGTGCTCCCAGTAGCTTCTCTTTTCCTGTGATTCCACTAGACCTTCTGTCTCCTTCAGCCTACTGTTAGTTGAGGAAGTTGAGACACTCTGTTTTTACTCTGTTATGTATGTCCCTGGTGCCCAGTTAGGTACCTGGCATGAAGTGGGCCCTGGAAAAGGCAGTGTGGCCACTTCTCATGCATACAGAATATTATAAATGCTGTGCAATAATAGGCACATTAACAGACACTTCTCAAGTAACGTACTGTGAAGTGACTAATTATGACAAAGCGTGAAAAGCTCTAAAATTTAAGAACATTTTGCTGGCTGGCCAAGCCAACTGTGAAGTATATTCATCTTACTGCCATATGGTGGCAACTTTTCACTGGTAAACAGCTGCTGTCCTGAGATACCCATTGTTCATTAGGGAGGAGCTTTGTGATGACTTGTTAACTGTGAGCACCTGTGTGTATTTGGGAATGACTAAAAAAGATGGGGAGGGTGTCCCATCACATACCTGAGGGCTCTGGCAAGACAGCTACAGAGCTGGGTTTGAACCTGGTGCTGCATGAGTCCCTGGGAGCCCCTATCACTTGGTGTCCTGACTAGTTTCCTCGCCTTGGGTGTCCTGCATTCCTCTGGCGTGTGCAAGCTGCTGTGTGGGTCCATGATTCTTCTAAGCCTGTTCTTGTCTCTGTGTGAGGAGATAATTTTGAACTCATGTCTTCATTCACAAACATGTCCTGTTTGTACTGTGCTGTACCCCTGTGTCTGTTAATGTGTGTACTATTATATTTTATAATGCTTTATGCATGAGAGGTGCCTTTTCCAGGGCCCACTTCATGCCAGGCTTCATTCAGATGCTGTCTCTGCCCTTGAGACAGGCTAGTGTTGTGTCTGATTCTTCTGTCTAGTGCCCACTTAGTGGGTACCTACCTCCAGTGCATGTCAGCCACAAGAAATTTAGACTGGGTTCCTGGCCTGTAGAGATCAGCTTTGGATGATGACTCGTTCAATCAGACTGGGCAGGGTGAGGTGAGGTGAAGCCCTCCAGCAGAACTAGAGACATGGCTGGCCTGGGCTGGGGCTTGGGCTGGAGATGGTGTTTAGTCATGCTGTGGGTACTCATGTACCTTACTCATGTGACTCAGGTCTTTAACCTAGAAGTCCTCTGGGTTTTGAGTATAGTCTTGTTTTCAAAATGCTTAACACTCCTTGTGACTTGGGGCCATTCAGACCTGGCCTCTGGCAGATCACCAGTACCCCTGGGAACAGGCAGGGAAGCCCTTGTCAGATCACCGTACCCCTGGGCCAGGCAGGGAAGCCCTTGTCAGATCACTGTACCCCTGGGCCAGGCAGGGAAGGCCTTGTAACTTGATTCAGCATCAGCTTCTCTTGGCACCACAAGCACTTTCCTGGGCTCCTACAGATTGCTGACTTGACTATCTCTCACCCCTCAGCTGGGCCAGAGTGGTGAGTGGTGGGTTGGGAAGGGTAGTGTAGTCTGCTCACACGTGTTCCTAGAGCCAGTCTTCTGGGCAGGGCCAAGGAGCTGGGCTCAGATTGTGAGGCCTGAGCTTCTGGTAGGACATAGTGGTAGCGATGATGGGGGAGGGATGGTGCTAAAAGACAAGCCCTGAGCAGCCGCTTCCACTTCTGCTTGCTTTGGCAGTGACATTCTGTATCCCAAGGACTCATCCAGCCCTCACAGTGGTGTGCCCGCCGAGGTGCTCTGCAGGGGCCGGGACTTTGTTGTAAGTACCTGGACTCTGGCCATAGGGGTGGGGAGGGGGATGGGGCTAGAGCCGTGAGGGGACTTCAGCAAGGACAGTCATGCAGGAAGAGGCCACGCTGCAGGCCTCCTGCATGCTGGGCCCTTCTCCTTTCTTTGGGTATTGTGGGCCAGTGAGACCCTGAGCTTCTCCCACTTGGGTTCAAAAAGCTCCACCTCGCCCAGGCATGGGATTCATGTGGTCTGGGCAGTGTGTTTCATCTTTGGAGATCAGAGTGCAGCTCCCACATGGGCTTGCACACCCACACAGGTGCCCTTCTCTCAGTGGGTACTTGCTGTCGGGTGAGGGACTGAGTTATTGTAGTTCATCCTTTCCTCTTGTGTCTCAGACGTCTAGTGTCACTTTGGCCAGGTATCTGTCCCCAGGCAGTGGTTAGGGGCAGGAGAGATCCTGAGGCAGTGAGTGGGTTGCAGGGTGCTCTGAGTCTCTGGGAAGCCACACCAGCCCCAGTGCTACCACCATGGAGTGGTGCCCATCCAGAGTGCCTAGAGGAAGTCCCTTGGCCCTATGTCACCTTCCCTTTGCCCTCATGACACTATTAAGGTGGCCCTGGGGATGCCGAAGTGAATCAGATATGAAAGGCCCTTCTCAGGAGCACTGTGGTTCAGGTGGGGTAGGGAATCCAGCTGCCCCAGAGAGGAGGGTGCCAGGGGTCCTTACCAGAGCAGCAGTAAACACTGAAGACAGTTCAGGTGTAGGGGCTGCCCAAGGTCTGCTCTGAGCCACCCTCTGCACCTATGCCCAGGTCCCAGCCCCACTGTGGGTCAGGGGCATGTCTGAGCAGCAGTCTGTTTCTGCTTCTGGAACATGTTGCTTTTCTCCCTCAGATGTGGAAGTTCACACAGAACCGATGGGTGGTAAGGAAGGAGGTGGCAGCAGTGACCAGAGTAAGTGGTAGTCTTCATGAGCTGAGCCCCGGGGCCTGCTACAGGAGGGGACTCAGGACTGGCCGTTCCTCACACCCCTCCTCTCCTCAGCTCTGCGCTGAGGACGTAAAGGACTTTTTGGAGCACATGGCCGTGGTGAGAATCAACAAAGGCTGGGAGTTCATACTGCCTTATGACGGGGAGTTCATCAAGAAGCATCCAGATGTGGTCCAGCGGCAGCACATGCTGTGGTCAGGCATCCAGGCCAAGTAAGGGCTTGCAGGATGGGAGGCAGGGTGGCCAGATACAGCATGTGGGCCCAGTAGCCTGCCTCCCTGGAGGAGCACAGTTGGGCTGCATGTGAGCACTGAGTGAGAGCCATCTGGGCGCCTAGGCATGCTGCACTACCCGCATAGATGAACATCACTGGCTGGCCCGTGATAGGAAGTTCTCCTGGCACAGGGCTGACATAGCCACAGCCCCAGCTTATCAAAGCTGTTCTGAGGAGCTGGAGAGGAGACAGGCTTGCAGGTGCTCAAGAGAGAGTAATGCGTGTAATTCCCTACCCTGGACTGGAATTTTGTGTGGCTGTGGGGCCTGCAGTAGGAAGCACGTAGTCTCAAGTGATGAGTGTCCTGCGCTTGATGCTTCTGTAGCCAGGTATGCAGAAGAGGATATAGATGAGTTACAAGGGCTTATTTTTCTTTGCAGATTAGAAAAAGTCTATAATCTTGTAAAGGAAACCATGCCAAAGAAGCTGGATGGACAATCAGGTGTGTGGGGCTTTGGGCTGGGCAGGCCCCCAACTCAGACCCTGTCCCCAAAGGACTGTTTTTCTAGAACCAGTACGACCCAGGTCTGGAGCAGAGCTGTATGACTCACAATTCACCTTTTCTTTGCCCTCCTCCCTTTCTGCCCTCCACAGACGGAGCCCATCCCTTGTCCAGCAGCACAGCCTTGGCCCTGGGGACCTGTGCCCTCCAAGGCTGTGTGGCTTTTGGGTGAACAGGTGGTGGCACTGGAGCAGCCTGCTGGCAGGAACTTAGCAAGGCCTTGTCTGGACACAGGAATTTGACAGGATTTCTTTACTCATTCCATTATTGGGTAGCTTGTTCCACCTGAGCAAGGAAGGCTGAAAGCAGTGCTTGGCTCCTTGATCCAGTAATGGTCCTGATGTCCCCAGCCAGGCTTCTGTCTCCAGGCCCTTGTCTGCCTGTGTCCTGTGTGCCCTTCTGAGCCACACTGCCTCTCTTCACAGGACCTGCTGGGCTGGTCTCTGGGGACCAGCGGGTCCAAGCAGCTAAAACCAAGGCCCAGCAGAACCACAACTTCCTAGAGCGGGAACTGCAGCGGCGGAAGGACCAGATGCGGGCGGCTGCCGTCCTGCCCAGCATGCAGATCAAGGAAGAGCCACTGAGTGAGGAGGATGGAGATGAGCTGGAGGCCGAGGTAGAGGAGGAAGAGCCCATGGACACTGCACCCAGTGGTGGCCTTGGCACCAAGCTGGCCAATGGGCTGCCTGCTGGGCGGGCAGTAGGTGGGGACAGCCTCAATGGGCACCTGCCTCCAGGCTGTGCCAGCACTCCAGCAGTCCGGGAACTGAAGGCCTTTATAGAGGCCACCTTTCAGAGACAGTTTGTGCTCACACTGAGTGAGCTCAAGCGCCTCTTCAACCTGCACCTGGCCGGCCTGCCCCCAGACCACACGCTCTTCAGCGGCATCTCAGACCGCATGCTGCAGGACACGGTGCTGGCCGCTGGCTGCAAGCAGATTCTGGTGCCTGTAAGTAGATCTACGCCTTCCAGGACAGGCAAAAGTCACCCAGAGTCCCTCAGGAGGGCACCTGGGCAGGTGTCTGTGAACCTTAGGGGTGGCTTCAGCTCTATCCACCCTGGAGAAACTGGCTGTGGGCCTGTTGGGGAATGGGGTGTGTGCTGCACCGGGGCTCCCTGTTTCCATTTGAAGGTGTATTGGTTTTTGTACTGCAGGACTTTGGTAGGAGTTAGGTAAGATTATCCGAGGGCCCTAATCTATACCAGTGTCTGAGTAAATTCAAGTCTCCTTTAGCCTCAGGAAGTGAGTGGAAGAGCTGTGTTATGATTCAGCATGGGAGCTCCATCCTTCCTGCTTCATCAGAGACCAGCGAACCCTTCTCCAGAACTTGGGCCTAGGTCTTGGTGGCCTCCCTTGTCCATAAGGCCAGCCGACCCGCAAAGGCTCTGGCCTTTCCACATTTCTGGTGCCAGTCCTGGGCACTCCATGCTTCATTTTTTCCCCTGTCAGTGGGAGAAGCCCTGTTTCAGGCGCAGTGGCAAAGCAGTGTGAGAGACTGTGGGAGGCCCACCCCTTCACTGAGGACAAGGAGTGCCCTGATCGTGCTTAGCCTGAGGGAGGCTGTTGTAGTTGTTCTCTTGTCTTGGGCTCTGCCCAGCTCTGACAGTGAATGGAGCACATTGGGTTGTGCAAAGGAATGTGGCATGTGCAATGCTGAACTGGGGAGCACTTGTCACAGAGGATGATGTTCTGAGGCCAAGGCCCATTGCTACGTACATGACAAGCAGAAACCGGGACGTGATGCCTTGTGGTCCTTGGGCTGTTAACAGGGATCTGGCCCTGAAAGTGCTGGGGTTTGGAGCCCTGACCAATGAGTGGTCCCCAGTCTCTCGGTCTCTGCATGCCTACCTTTTTGTGGGCCAGACCAGGCAAGGGAAGAGTGGTTGGATGGACTGCTCTCGGACGTCTCTACCTACCACCGGGACCTGCTCTAGCCATGCTCCTTCCTCTTGGAAGAGCTGCACCTGCAGGGGACCCCATGACTCTGTCTGGAGCTCTCTCCCTGTGATGCCTCCCAGAAACTTATCTTCCAAGATGGAAGATTGTCCAGTCTTCTATTTGGTCTTGCACAAGGACAGTGAGGTCTAGAGAGTAAGGAGTCCCTGACGTGAGTTTCACTCATGGTTCTGCTGCGTGTTGCATGTGTTAGCTGCGTGGCTATGGGCAGTGAGCAAGCCCATGTGAGCCTGCGTGTGCTTGTGGAGGGCCCTCTTCTCCGAGTCCCAGGCCTGTGTCTGCCATCCTTTTTGTGGGCATGTGTAGCAGGAGCTGGGCTTGGACTGCACCTTTTTTAGTGCTGGATTGCAGGGTAGGTGGGGTGAAGCTGGAGGGCCATGAGTCCATGAGGCAGGAAGATGACCAGCTCCTGCCTGGGCCAGTTTCCCCCACAGACTGCTGCTTCCCCGGATGAGCAGAAGGTGTTTGCCCTCTGGGAGTCTGGAGACATGAATGACCAGGTAAGTGACCTTTATTGTTGTCTTTTCCAAGAGAGGAGGAGATTCCTTTAAAGGTTGGTGGCTGGGCAGTGGACTACAGCATCAAGTTTTCTGGCCACTCAGAATCCCCTTTGAGACCAACCATTATTATGGTGTGCTGCAGTCAGGGTCGCTTCCAAGGGCAGTGGCTGAGCTGCTTATTTACCATAAGGCCTCCTTGGGGGATGGGCTGCCAAGCCAGTGCAGTCTGTGGGTGGAGAATGTTCTCAGGGGCGTCTCTAGAGGAAATTGGTTTATTTTTTGCCTTGTCACATTTCAGGAAGAGAGGGTCCTAGGTGTGCAGTGATCAGAGCCATTGGTGCTATGTCTGTGGAGCAGCTCTGGACACTGCGGTCCAAGGGTTTTCTTTGAGTAATGTACTTCCTGAACTTCAAAAATTAAAATTTGTGGGACTAGAGAGATGACTCAGCGATTAAAGGTGCTTGCTAGCAAAGCCTGACAGCCCAGGTTTGATTCCCCAGTACTCATGTAAAGCCAGATGCACAAAGTGGCTCATGGGTCTGGCATTCATTTGCATTGCCAGGAGACATAGATAGGAAGGTCGCCTTGAGTTTGAGGCCACCCTGAGACTACATACTGAATTCCATGTCATCCTGGGCTAGACAAAACCCTACCTTGAAAAACAAAAACAAACAAACAAAAAGGTTAAAAGTTGACTTTTTGCTAAAGTGTCAGGTGGGTGAGGCAAGTAATGAGCAAAAGCTCATGGAGGGCTCTGCCTTTTTACATGCAGAAGGCTTGAACAGGCAGGACAAGAACGTAGCAGGTGGGGCCTTTGATCCCCAGCTGGAGGTGGGTGCAGCCTTCTAGATTGACCCTGTGCTGTTGACCAGAACAGTTGGCAATTATTTCCCACTAATAACACAAGAGAAAAAAGTAGTAAGTACATTTTTGGGTGGGTGAGGGGGTTCAAACTAGGGTCTTGCTTTAGGCTGACCTGGAATTCACTATGTAGTCTCAGGCTAGCCTCTAACTCACAGCAGTCTCCTACCTCTGCCTCCTGAGCGGTAAGTGCACATGTAAAATGAAGTCAGGGGCTGCAGATACGGCTCAGCGGTTAAAAGTGCTTGCCAAAGTCAGCTGTATCAGAGATCAGTTCTCCAGTACCCACATAAGCCACATGGACAAAGTTAACGTATGCATCTGGAGTTTGCAACAGTAAGAGAACTGGTGGGCCTATTCATTCTCACTCTCAAAACTGAAGTCAGGCTATAAAGCTTATTCCAGCTCTTCCTGCCCTGCTCCCATGCCCCAGAGGCTGTCACTTGTCAACACACCCCCCTCAAACACACACACACAGCCTTAAGTTCAGACACACAGGATGTGCGCTCTTGTGCTGGAGGGGTGTTGTGCTGGGAGGAGGGAGGAGGTGTGCATAGCTGGCCGAGGACTACTTTTTAGTTCAGTCTATTATGCCTGTATTACAAGTAAAAGAACTGCAAATCTGTTCATTTCAGTGTGGCAGGCCAAAGCCCAGTGGTGCACGGTGGTCATGTTTCCTTTTACTACACTTTTCTCATGAGTTTGAGCGCAGCAGTGGCCCGGTCTTTGAACAGTGTCACTGCTTCTCCAGGTGATGGTAGGCTTGTTGGCTACTAAGGGGACAGAGCTGTCTGCTGTTTTTTCTTTTCCCTTTTCTGCCTTTCAAGAGTTGCATATAATAATGGGACAAGGGGCTGTAGAGCTGGCTCAGTGGTTCAGGTGCTTGCCTGCAAAGCCTAATGACCTAGTTTGATTCCCCAGTACCCATGTAAGGCTAGATGCACAGAGTAACACATGCGTCTGGAGTTTGTTTGCAGTGACTAGAGGCCCTGGTGTGCCCATTTTTCTCTTTCCCTGCCTCTGCACACATACACATCTCTCTCTCTCTCTCTCCTCCCCCCCCCCCTCGTGGTGGTTTCTGGGCTAGAGCGAGACCCTACCTTGAAAAACAAAATGGAAGTTTTAAAATTAATTTAATTTGTTCTATTTTTAAATTTGTGTGTGTGAGGGTGTGGATACCTTTGCTCTGCAAATGAATACCAGATGCTTCCACCACTTTTTGCATCTGGTTTACATGGATGGCTTGGGAGTTGAACCAGGCCAGCAGGCTTTTTAAGCAAGTGCCTTTAACCATGGAGCCATTTTCCTGACCCCTGTTCCTTCTCTCTCTCTAATTATTTTTTGTTTGTTTTTTGAGGTAGAGTCTTGCTCTAGCACAGGCTACCCTGGAATTCACTATGTAGTCTCAGGGTAGCCTTGAATTCACAGTGATTCTCTTACCTCTGCCTCCCGAAGTGCTGGGATTAAAGGCATGTGCCACCGCACCTGACTCTCTGTTTTTAACTGGTTTTTCTTCTTTTGTTAGCCCAGGCTGACCCAGAACTCACTCTGTAGTCCCAGACTTACATTAAACTCATGGCGACCCTTTTACCTCTGCCTTCAAAGTGCTAGGATTAAAGGCGTGTGCCACCATGCGGGCCTTGGATTTTTTGAACCAGAGTCTCACTAACTGCAGTTCAGGCAGGTTTGGCAGGCTTTGAACTCAGGGTGATCCTCCTACCTCAGCCTCCCGAGTATTGAGATTAAAGGCATGATCCATGGTACTAAGCTGTCTTATATCATTAAAAAGATATATTTTATCATTTATTTGATGGGGGGATAGCTAGAGAATGGGCATACCAGGGCTTTCAGACATTATAAACGAATACCATATGCATGTACCACCTTGTGCATTTGACTTACGTGGGTACTGGGGAATCAAGCTTGGGTCCTTAGGCTTTGTAGGCATGCACCTTGACTGCTTAGCCATCTCACTAGCCCTCTATTTTCTCTCTCTCTCTGTCTCTCTCTCTCTTTTGGGGGTGGTCAAGGTAGGGCTCACTCTAGCCCAGGGTGGCCTTGAACTCACGGGGATCCTCCTACCTCTGCCTCCTGAGTGCTGGGATTAAAGGCGTGTGCCACCAAGCCTGGCTGTCTTTTCTCATTTTTGAGATGGGGCTTCACTCTGTAGCCTAGGTTAGCCTCTAACTCATGATGAGCCTCATGCCTTAGCTTTGAATATGCAGGCATTGCAGGTATGAACCACCACACCTGGTAGTCTTTTTTCTCACTCAATACATTTTTTTAGTTTTGAGGAAGATCTGTGCTACCTTCATGCCATTTAATTTTTGTTCTGAGGCATAATGTATTTTCCAGTATCCTGCTTCACAGATGCAATGGCAAGTTTGTGTGACAACACTTGCAACTTTTTAAAAATTTTTTTTTGAGGTAGGGTCTCACTCTAGCTCAGGCTGACCTAGAATTACTTATGTAGTCTCAAGATGGCCTAGAACTCACAGCGATCCTCCTTCCTCTGTCTCCCTGAGTGCTGGGGTTAAAGGCTTGCACTACCACACCTGGCCACATGTAACTTTTTTTTTCAAGGTAGGGTGTCAGTGTAGCTCAGGCTGACCTGGAATGCACTATGTAGTCTCAGGATGGCCTTGAACTCACAGTGATATCCTACCTCTGTCTCCCAAGTTCTTGGATTAAAGGTGTGTGCCACCATGCCCAGCCACATGTAACTATTTTTTTTTTAATTTTTTTTTCATGAGAGAGAGAGAGGGAGGGAGGGAATTGGTGTGCCAGGGCCTCCAGCCACTACAATTGCACTCCAGACATGTGTGCCATCTTGTATACATGTGGAACCTTGCATGCTTACATCACCTTGTATGTCTGGTTTACATGAGATCTGGAGAGTCAGACATGGGTCCTTAGGCTTAAAAGGCAAATGTAGCCAGGTGTGGTAATGCACACCTTTTAATCCCAGCACCCAGGAGGAAGGCAAAGGTAGGAGGATTGCCATGAGTTCAAGGCCACCCGGAGACTCCATAGTGAATTCCAGGTCAGCCTGGACTAGAGTGAGACCCTACCTTACAAAAAAAAAAAAAAAAAAAAAAAAAAAGGCATATGCCTTAACTGCTCTCTCTCCAGCCTGTGACTTTTTTTTTTTTTTTTTTGAGAGTGACAGAAAGAGGCAGAAAGAGAGAGAGAATGGGTGCACCAGGGCCTCCAGCCACTGCAAAAGAGCTCCAGATGCATGTGCCACCTTGTGCATCTGGGGTACTGCGGAATTGAGCCTCAAACCAGGGTCCTTAGGCTTCACAGGCAAGCGCTTAACCACTAAGCCATTTCTCCAGTTCCCTATGACTATTTTTTTTTTTGCATTCTGTTTATTTATTTGAAAGCAACAGACACAGAGAGAAAGAGACAGATAAAGGGAGAGAGAATGGGTGTACCTGGGCCTCCAGCTACTGCAAATGAACTCCAGATGTATGCACCACCTTGCTTATCTGGCTTACATGGGTCCTGGGGAATTGAGCCTCGAACCAGGGTCTTTAGGCTTCACACGCAAGCGCTTAACTGCTAAGCCATCCCCCCCCACACACACCCCGGGACTATTTTTTATACCCTTTTGCCTTCCCTTCATTGTCCTGCACTTTCGATTGTGGCTTCTGCATGCTAAATTTATTCAGGAGTATGTCCAAGCTGCTTACAGTCTGACCCCTCCAGTGTGGTCTGGAGCAGTGACAAGCGGGTTAGCTGTGCTGATCTTTAACTGGTAGTGCTGAGTAAGGACTTAAATCAGACATTGCAAATTGAAGTTAGAGCCTTGGTTTGGAGCACAGCTTCCTTTACTAATGTATTTTATTTTATTAAAGCATCGACAGGTTTTGCTTGAAATATTTTCCAAAAATTACCGAGTCCGCCGGAACATGATCCAGTCTCGGTTGACTCAAGAGTGTGGAGAAGATCTAAGCAAACAGGAGGTGGATAAAGTGCTAAAGGTATGCCCATGTGCATGACTACTCCCAGGGGCCTAGCTCTGGCCGGTAGTAATGAGGTGCTTGACTATGGAGAGGACTGGTGCATTTCTTCCTGCTCTGTGCAGATTAAATCAGCGCCCCAAACCCAGCTGGTCTTGGGGCTCGCCTCCTTCATCCCGTGGAGGGTAGGCCTAGAGTAGGATCAGGACTCTTTATTTCCTGTGACTCTTCTACCATCCTCATGGCTGTTGATGTAGCCACATGCTTACACTTGTTCATCTTTCAGAAAAATCTTTTTTGTAAACTTAAATTTGAAAAGAAATACTATTTGCTTATTATGAAGCTACTTTGGTTTACCTGTGATATTTTTGTGAACTGTGGTATATTTGTAGAAATGGAACACAAAAATCTGATGACACTTTCCCTCCGTTTTGGCCTGTTCTTTGTCATGCAGGCTTTTATCAAGAACCTTTGTCCTGGCCAATCTCACAGTATTTACATTTTCTATATGAAAAGCACATCTATTTTCTAGAACCTCTGAGAATAATACCCTGGGGAAGAGCAGCCCAAGCATGAAGGAGGTCAGGCAGTTCTTGACACTCTGTTTGTATTCCATCCAGTATCAGAAATACAGCAGCTCCTTTCCTATAAAAATCTATCCTTAACTTTTTCTTTCTCAATTCCTAGGACTGTTGTGTAAGCTACGGTGGCATGTGGTACCTTAAGGGGACAGTACAGTCTTGACAATAGTAGCAAACCACGAACCCAACGAATCCAAGCCCAGGGAAGGAGGGCAGAGCTGAAGTAGAGTCTCGACTTGCCTGAGAAGACAGAGCAGGAGGATCTGCCATCTCGTGTCTGGTGGCACTTCCTGGCCCAGAGGACAAGAGGGGCTCACACTCAGCCAGTAGCAGGGTCAGCTTAAGTGAGATCGCTCTCAGCAGAGACCAGCCAGGCCGCCTTTGCAGTACAATTTGAAATTCCTGATGTATTTTACTTATTTGGTTTCATTCTCATAATAAAGAGAGTGTATACTGACATGGGCAGGATGATGAAAATCATGGTTTAATATTTTCCTTTTTAAACTAAATGCCAACAAAGTCAAGTTTATGTTTACAAGATGAAGAGAACCTTAAGGATTTTAATATTTTAAAAAAAGACGAGAAGCCAGTATTTAGTCTTAGATTATCTACCTGCTAAGACTTCTGCCAATTTAATTAAACCAAATTCAGTTGTTTTTCTGTTGGGTTTTTGAGGCCATTTTCCCTTTTACCACAGCCTGCTTTATGTAGCAGTCTCCACTGTTTACATGAGCCACAGCAAAAAAGTTAGAATCAAATCCATCTTCTTTCGTTTGCAGAAAGATGCAAACTAAACCAGGTAAGTGTGGAGCAGTGTGTAAGTGAGGTTATCACACTTTGATGTAAAAATTTTCTATTTTGTGGATTTTTTAAATAAATCTAACACTAACCTGGCATCATGGTGCTGCTGTCCTCAAATAGTTGCAGAAAGAAAATGTCTTCTATGCTGTCAAAGCGTAGGTATACTAGAGAGGGAAGGAAGACCAGACTCTGGAGCCATGTTAGGGCAGATAGATCACAACAGCTCATGTGCTTACTGCTGCTCACCCAGAGGTCACAGACTGATCTGGTGCTGAGTGGGGTCCTGACTGGAGCCTGGACTGGCATGCCCACCAGTCCCTAAATGCTGTTTTGCTGCTCCCACTGCTCAGGCCACCAATGAGTAGGAACAACCACTGAGTGGTCGTAGCTGTTCAGCAGACAGCAAAATGGAAAGAAGGTTGACTGGCAGAAAACAAACACTAGTTTCTTTAAAAAGAAGAGAATGGGGAACTAATGGTGGAAACTCCTTGAGAGCAGTGCTATCCAGTAGGAATGTGAGTCATGTAATTTTTAAAATAGTTTTTAAAAAGATTAAATTTAAATGTATTCAGCCCCAAATATTTTAAATGCCAAAATGTAATAAAAATATTATTTTGTTCTTTTTTTGTACTAAGTCTTCAAAATTTGGTATTTTATATTTTACACATTATAAACACTTGAGGTAGGATTTGCATACTCAGTTGTCACACATAGCTAGTGGTTAATGTACTAGGCCATACAACCATTGATGAGGCAGGGAAAAAATGAAAATTAAGCGAAAGTAGGTAAGCTGTGAGTTTCTCTACCTAGTTGAGGCTTTTGTATAGTACATCTACTGTCTGAAGGTTTAAATGATGGTCTGTGCTGTCCTGCCCTTAAGAAATAAAGGACCAAATACTTTGGCACAAATCAGAACATCATTGGTCAGGGATGTATGCTGTCAAACATTTGGTAGTATCATGTGACAGGCTGCCCATCTTGTACTCTTGGTTCTATGTGGTAACATGAGCCTGAAGAGTAAACAGTTAACACGACTGAGTAGGAAGGAGTGTGTCCTTACATTACATACCAGTGTCCTTTCTGCCTTTGAAAGGGGAACCCTTCACATGGGTTGGCACAGATAGTATCCTAGTGCCACCATGTAGCAGAACATACCCAGTTCTAGAGTTGTCAATGGGGAAATCCAAGCCTGAATGAAGTACTTAAACACATAGATAAGAAAGAATAAGTGAGAATGCTGAATTCCAATAGTTGTTAGTTATTGGAAAGAGAAAGAGGCAGAATGGACACGCCAGGGCTTCTAGCCATTGCATGTGTTACCTTGTGCATCTGGCTTATATGGGTACTGGGGAATTGAACCTGGGTGCTTAGGCTCTGCAGGCAAGTGCCTTAATTGCCAAGCCATCTCTACAGCCCTCTATTTTTACAAATTATTTTCAAGCAGAGAGAGAGTATGGACATGCCACAAAGAGCTCTGGATTCATGCACTGCTTTGTATGTACATCTGACTATTTGTGGGCACTAGTGAATTGAACCTTGGTCATTAGGCTTTTTGGGCAAATGCCCTAAGTGCTGAGCCATCTCTCTTGCCCCAGAATTACTTTTTAAAATTTTATTAATAATATTTTTATTGGCTTTTGAGGTAGAGCCTCGCTGTAGCTCAGGATGACCTGAAATTCACTATGTAGTCTCAGGGTGGCCTCACACTCATGGCAATCCTCCTACCTCTGCTTCCCAAATGCTGGGATTAAAGGCATGCACCGCCACTTCTTGAATTTTTATTTTATTTTATTTTAATTTGAGAGAGAGAAAGGCAGATAGAGAATGGGTGTGCCAGGGCCTCTAGCCACTGCATACGAACTCCAGATGCAAGCGCCACCTTGTGCATCTGGCTTGATGTGAGTACTGGGGAATAGAAGCTGGGTCCTTTGGCTTTGCTGACAAGTGCTTCAACTGCTGAGCCATCTCTCCAGCCCTGGAATTACTTTCCAAAACAAATTCTGAAGCTGAAAAGTAAAGTAAATAAAACAATGTAGGTTGAAGCAATAGCTCATTGGTAATGGTAAAGTGCTTGCCTTGCACATATGACCATAGTTCCACTGCAGTGTACCTGTAATCCCAGTACTGAGGAAACAGACGCCGCAGGATCCCTGGAGATTGCTGTTTAGTTTAGCCTAATTGGTGAGCCCTAAGCCAGAGATAGACCCTGCCTCAAAAGAGGTGGACAACATACTTGACAATGACATGTGAGGTCCTTTGCACACATGTGCACACATACCTGCACACATGAATGTATATTTTAAAATATGAATAAAAATAATAATTGTGATAGTATCGACAGCAGAACTGATTGAACAGAAAGTTACCAGAAAATACGCAAAGGGGAGTGAAAAAAAGAAGTAAAAGCCAGGTGTGGTGGCTCACACCTTTAATGCCAGCACTTGGGAGGCAGAGGTAAGAGGATCACTATGAGTTCAGGGCCACCCTGAGACTCCATAGTGAATTCCAGGTCAGCCTGTACTAGAGTGAGACCCTATCTTGAGAAACCAAAAAAAAAAAATATATATATATATATATACACACACACACACACACACACACACACACACACACACACATACATACATATACATATATACCCACACATATGCATATATACATGCATACATACATACATACACACACACAAAGGGGTAGACCATCTGTACACACCCATCCAGAACATGGAGGACTACATTGTTTAGGTCCCAGGTGAGTGCTACCCCTGTTCCCAAAACAGTCACACCTGAAGACCTCCTGCCACCCTCCTCACCTTGCAGAGTGAGGAACACTAAGCCTTCTTATCTCTGGTCCTTTGCCTCCTGTGTGCTAGGCTCAGATGCACTTAGGTACATTGCCTGCCCATTCAAGCCCTGAGCAAGGCAGACAAGGTTGTTCATGTCCCAGATGACCACCCCCTGTGCCCAAGCCAATTATGTGTGTAGACCACTCACCAGCACCTGTCCCCTGCAGTAAGGAGCACTAGCTCTGACTGGCTCTTGACCAGTCCCCCTTATGCCCAACCCAGAGGCATGTGTAGACTGCCTACCTCGGACAAGGCTGCTCAGGCCCCAGGTCCTCACCCCTGCATGCAGCCCACATGTGCTTTTCAACCACCTGCCCATGCTCGCCCAGAACTAGGTGGACCACACTACTCAAGTGGAGCCACTGTAGAGGGATTAGGGATTAGCAAATAACACAAGAGGGGTGGAGAGGAGATGGCTCAGCAGTTAAGGTGCTTGCCTGCAATGCCTAAGGCCCTGGGTTTGCTTCCCCAGTACCCTAAGACCAGATGCCTAGTGTGGTATGTGCATCTGGAGCTCATTTGCTGTGGCTAGAGACAGGGGCATGCCCATTCTCTCTCACAAGTAAATAAAATGATTTTTTAAAGTTATTAAAAATAATACAAGTGAGCTGGGCATGGTGGTGCATACCTTGAATCCTAGCACTTGGGAGACAGATAGGAGGATCATCATGAATTCGAGGCCACCCTGAAAATACATAGTAAATTCAAGGTCAGCCTAAGCTAGAGTGAGACCCTACCGGAAAAAAAAAGCCAGGTGTGGTGGTGCATGCCTTTAATCCTAGCATATGGGAGGCAGAAGTAGGAGTATCACCGTGAGTTTGAGGCCACCATGAGACTACATAGTTAATTGCAGGTCAGCCTGGGCCAGAGTGAAACCCTGCCTCGAAAAACCAGCGCGCACACACACACACACGAGGGCTGGACAGATGGTTTAGTGGTTAAAGCATTTGCCTGCAAAGCCAAAGGACCCAGGTTCAACTATCCAGGATCCACATAAGCCAGATGCACAAGGTAGCACATGCATCTGGAGTTGAGTTGCAGTGGCTGAAGGCCCTGGCATGCCCATTCTCTTTCTATGTGCCTTTCTCATAAATAAATAAATAAATAAATAAATATTTTTTTTACAAGGTAGGGTTTCACTCTAGCCCAGGCTGACCTGGAATTCACTATGTAGTCTCAGGGTGGCCTCAAACTTTTGGCGATCCTCCTACCTCTGCCTCCCATGCTGGGATTAAAGGTGTGCACCACCACTCCCGGCTTTTTTAAACTTCAGTTCTTTCTTTCCTTCCTTCCTTCCTTCCTTCCTTCCTTCCTTCCTTCCTTCCTTCCTTCCTTCCTTCCTCCCTCCCTCCCTCCCTCCCTCCCTCCCTCCCTCCCTCCCTCCCTCCCTTCCTTCCTTTGCGACAGACACAGAGAGAAAGACAGGTAGAGGGAGAGAGAGAGAATGGGCGCGCCAGGGCTTCCAGCCTCTGCAAACGAACTCCAGACGCATGCGCCACCTTGTGCATCTGGCTAACGTGGGACCTGGGGAACCGAGCCTTGAACCGGGGTCCTTAGGCTTCATAGGCAAGTACTTAACCGCTAAGCCATCTCTCCAGCCCCCAGCTTTTTAAAATAAATATATTTTTTTAAATAATACAAGCTGGGCATGGTGGCTCACACCTTTAATCCCAGCATGGGAGGCAGAGGTAGGAGGATTGCCACCACCCTGAGACTACATAGTGATAGTGAATTCCAGGTCAGCCTGAGCCAGAGTGAAACCCTACCTCAAAAAACCAAAAAAAAACTATAGAAAAGTCTATCTGAGTACAAGAGGCATACAGAACACCAAATAGGCCCAGAGAAGACATTCCCTAGGTTACATTATATTTAATAGTTTTTTTATTTATGTATTTGCAGCTGGGCATGGTGGCACACATCTTTAAACCCAGCACTAGGAGGCAGAAATAGGAGGTTTGTCATGAGTTTGAGGCTACTCTGAGACTACATAGTGAATTACCAGTCAG
Source organism: Jaculus jaculus (assembly GCF_020740685.1). Taxonomy (NCBI): domain Eukaryota; kingdom Metazoa; phylum Chordata; class Mammalia; order Rodentia; family Dipodidae; genus Jaculus; species Jaculus jaculus. The sequence goes on along the minus strand of NC_059113.1, from coordinate 59,152,716 downwards.
CCTGAGCTAGTGTGAGACCCTACCTGGGGGGGGGGGAAAGTGTGAGGTCTATTTATGTATTTGCAAGCAGAGAAAGATAGAAGAGAGACAGACAGAGGGAATGGTATGGCACACCCTCCAGACACTGCAAACAAACTACAGATGCCGTGTGTCACTTTATGCATCTGGTTTTGCATGGATACTGGGAATTGAACTTGGGTCATTAGGCTTTACAGGTAAGTGCCTTAACCACTGAACAATAGCTCCATCCCATACATTATATTTAAAACACTAAACATAGAAAACAAAGAGTAATAAAAGCTGCAAGAGAAAAATAGCTCATCACTTAAAAATGTAAGTCTATGAGAATAGCATATGATTTTTCAATGGAAACTTAAAGTCTGAAGGGTTTGCAATGGGTATTTCAAATATTGAAAGACCTTGGTTGCCCATTTCTGTTGTAGACAGCTTCATGTTGCTGGGATGAACATCCAAACCAGACACAGTTTATAGGAGGAAGGAGTTTATTTCAGCTTACAGATCTAGGGAGAAGTTCCATCTATGGTGATTTCTGTTGTTGGGATGAACATTCAAACCAGACAGTTTATAGGAGGAAGGAATTTATTTCAGTTTATAGATGCAGGAGAAGTTTCATTAATGGTGGAAGAAGCTGGCTCCCATTCGTAAATCCAAGCAGAGAGAGAGAGAAACTACCACCAGCCAGCAAAAACCAGAAGCAGCAAACACAAAACTTAGCAAACAGAACCACCAGAGCTCAAACTGCTCCCTTATACCTTTGCGCTGGAATTCAGATCCACCTCCAAGCACACCTTTGGGCTGGATCGCAGGATCATCCCCCAGTGAATGTCCTCTAGCCAAGCGTCTAGAAACCCAGGTTATAAGCTTTATGAAACACTTGAGTCTCATGGGGGACATACATTCAAACTACCATATCCTGCCCCTGGCCCACAATGGATTCACGATCATCTCACATTATAAAGTGTATTAAGTCCAACTTCACAGGTCCCCATAATCTTTTACCAACTTTAAGATTGTTCCAAAGTCCCAAGTCATATCCAGGATTGAAGACTGTCTCTTAACTGTTGGTCCTGTAAAATCAAAACAAGTTACATATTTTCAACATACAATGGCACTGAGTAAATATTTCCATTGCTATAAGGCATAATAAGGAGAAACTTTACCAATGCAAACTCAATAACCATCAGGTAAACATCAAACATCTGCAGTTCAAGTCTGACATCCATAACCAGTAATGACCACCTCTGGATTTTCAATTCCCATCCCTACAGCTGTGCTGAGTATCCAGAAAAAACGTTCATCCTGAGCCAATAGCATTCCATGGCAACCATTGCACAGTACTGGTATATTCAAAACATCTTCAGGTCTCTACTGCAAACTATGGTCTCCATTATACAAAGGCCTCACTGGCCTCTCTACCAGAGACATCACAATCTGCTTCATTTGCCCATTTTAGCAGTGGCTCCTGGAACTGTGCACTTCATAACTTCATAACATGCATTTTTCATGTTTCCAAAATCAGTGCCAGATGTATAGTGACACAGCCAATTGTTAATCCAGGGAGGAAATAAATCTTGACCTTCAGTCTTTAGAATTCTTCCTTCCAATACTGCATCTCCTTTCAAGAGTTTGCATTTCTGCACTGAAGAGATGGCTTAGTGGTTAAGCACCATCCTGTGAAGCCTAAGGACCCAGAATCAATTCCTCATGACCTACATAAGCCAGATGCACAAGGTGGCACATGCATCTGGAGTTTGTTTTCAGTGACTGGAGGCCCTGATGTGACCATTCTCTCTCTCTTTGCCCTTCTCTCTCTCTCTCTCAAATAAAAATTAAAAAATAAAAATAAATAAATTTTTAAAAAGAGTTTGCATTCCTACCTATGCAGTCTTTCCTGTAGGCAGCATTTTTGCATAGTTTCAGCATAAATAGTTGAGCCATTCTTTTTTTTTTTTTTTCTCAGTCTAGCCCAGGCCAACCTGGAATTCACTATGTAGTCTTAGGGTGGCCTGGAATTCATGCAATCCTACTAACTCTGCCTCCTGAGTGCTGGGATTAAAGGCATGTGCCACCTCACCCACTTGGTGAGCTATTCTTAATGATACTAATCTCCCTGACAATAGCAGCTGCAGTAACCTATTGTAGTAGTTTGAATATATTTCCCCCAATAGACTCATTAATGCTTGTAACTTGGATGTCCAGCTGCCTGGCTAGAAGAGATATCACTGAGAACAGATACTGGGGTCCAGTCCAAGGTGTGTTTGGGCAAATCTTATTTCTGGCCAAAAGATATGCAGAGTGCTTGAGCTCTGCATGGGTACTCTGTAGTTTTGGCTACTAGTTTTGCTTTTGCTTGTGGTGCTGGTTGATGGCTGTGTTTCTCCACTTTGATCTGTGAAAGAGGGCCAGCTTGTTTGATCATCAATGGAATGTTCCCTGGATATGTAAGCTTTAAATAAATTCATTCCCCTCATAACCTGTGTCTGGTTTGGAAGTTCATCCCAGCAGTGTGGAACTGACTATGACACCTACCAATTTTAAGTCTTGTATCTTTCAGTTCTATATCTTCCACCAAGCACAACAGTCTATTATTTTCAAGTTCAACCTCGATTAAACTCTTTAGGCATGGGCAGCAAAATGCAGACAGCCTTAATGCCAGTAGCCCAGTTCCAACCAAATTCTCTGTAGTCTCTCCTTCTCTTTTGAAAGTTCATTAGCAAAGCCTCGAAATACAATTATCTTTTAAATTTTATTTATTTTATTTTTTGGTTTTTCAAGGTAGGATCTCACTCTAGTTCAGGCTGACCCGGAATTCACTATGTAGTTTCAGGATGACCTCGAACTCATGGCGATCATCCTACCCTTGCCTCCCACGTGCTAGGATTAAAGGCATGCACCACCATGCCTGGCTACAATGCTCTTTATTTTTAAATTTTGAATTTAAAATTTAAAACTATGAATTTGTTGAGGAGAAAATCAAAATTGTGGGATTCATTTAAGGGACAACTCTTTTCATTTAGCATTTTCAAACTCTCACCAAAATAGCCCATAAAACTTGGCTTACCACTCTGGAAGATGTCTTCAGTCCCAAATATGAATTCCATGCCCATTCTTCCTCTAGTATACAAGTTCCAAAAGACCAAAATCCACAGTCAGATACATCATGCAGCAGCACTCCAGCTCTCTGATACCACATTTCTGTTGTACACAGCTTCATGTTGCTGGTATGGACATCCAAGCAGACACAATTTATAGGAGGAGGGAGGTTATTTAAGGGGAAAGTTACATCTATGACAGTAAAAGCTGGCTCCCATTCATAAATCCAAGCTGAGAAAAAACATCAGCAGCCAGCAAACACCAAAAGCAACAAACACAAAACCAGTAGCAAGCAGGACCACCAGAGCTCAAACTGCTCTCTTACATCTTTGGACTGGAATTCAGACCCAACCCCAAACACACCTTTGGGATGGATCCCAGGATCTACCCTTCCTCTAGCCAGGCAGCTGAGACCCAAGTTACAAGCTTTAACAAAATACCCAAGTCTGTTTGTGGGGGACATACATTTAAACTACCACACAACCCAAACTACTATACCCAGCAAAATTATCCCTCATAATAGGAGAGAAAAAAACCTTCCATGATAAAAGCCGGCTATATGAATATATGATCACTAGGTTAGCCTTTCTAAAGAGAATACTGAATGGAATATATCATACTCAGGAGAAAAGTAAACATACTCAAAAGGCTACAGGAAGGAAAGAACAATAATTAAAAATGGAATCAGCTGGGCATGATGGCACACATCTTTCATCCCAGCACTCAGGAAGTAGAGGTAGAAGGATCACTGTGAGTTCAAGGCCACCCTGAAACTACATAGTGAATTCCAGGTCAGCCTGGACCAGAGAGAGACCCTACCTTGAAAAACCAAAAAATAAAAAAAGTAAAAAATTAAAAATAAAAAGATAATTGTATTTGGAGGTCAGCCTGGACTAGAGTAAGACCCTACCTCAAAAACACATTAACAAAAAGAAAGAAAAACCACCACCAACAACAAAAACTAGAATACCTGTTAAAGCTAATGAAGATCGTGGTAACACCAAACTCCACAAAATCTTCAACATGACGGGAGTTACCTCACACCTCTCACTTGTTACTCTGGTTTTTTGTTTGTTTGTTTGTTTTGTTTTTTTTGGGGTCTCACTCTAGCCCAGGCTGACCTGGAATTCACTAGGGAGTCTCAGGGTGGCCTTGAACTCAACAGTGATCCTCTGCCTCCCAAGTGCTGGGATTAAAGGTGTGTGCCACCATGCCCTGCTCACTTGTAACTTTGAATATCAATGGATTCAATTTCCTAGTCAAAGGATACAGATTAACAGGCTGAATCAGTAAACCGGATCCATCCATTTTCTATCTTCAAGAAACCCACTGTAGCAGACAGCTTCAGTGTTGCAGGGATGAACTTAACCAGACACAGTTATGGAGGAAGGGAATTGATCTGAAGCTTGCAGATTGAGGGGAAGTTCCATAATGGCAGAAGAAGCTGGACCACTTTCACAGGTCCACGCAGCGAGAGAAGCCCCTACACCACCACAAGCAAGCACACTTCAGGAACTCCAGAAAAGCTTTAACACTGCATATCTTTAGACTGGAATTCCAAATCCACCCCTATATCTTAGGGCTGGACCCTAGGATCAGCCTTTAGAGACACCTCCTCTAGTCAGGTGTCTGGAGATCTAAGTTATAAAACTTGAATAAAACTTCTATATCTATTGGGGGACAGTCATTCAAACTACCACACCCACCCTACCACCAAAGAGACCATCTTGGGCTGGAGAGATGGTTTAGCAGTTAAGACATTTGCTTGCAAAACCAAAGGACCCAGGTTCGATTCCCAGAACCCATGAAAGCCAGATACACAGGTAGCACATGTGTCTGGAGGCCCTGGTGCTCCCATTCTCTCTCTCTCTCTCCCCCTCTTTCTCTCTCAAAAAACTAAAAAGAATGAATGGAAAAAGATATTACCTTGGGGTTAAAAGATGGAAAAATATATTGCAAGAAAATATAAATAAGACTTCCGGTTAAGATGGCGGCGTAGGTACCACGCAAAAGCAGCCTGGGGGGAAAAAAGACCAAAAAACCTCAGCAAAATACACACTTTTACTAAAAAGTGAGGTGTATAGGAAACTGAAGCGACAGTGGAGAAGTAGGAGAGATCCAGAGCCCGTACAGGCCGGCAAAAGCGGCCCCGGCAGCTCCGCCAACTGCCTTGGCAGCGGGGCACACCAGAAAGCTGCCAGGCTCGTCTTCAGCCGCAGGAAAAGCCAGGTGCGGGATTTTCCCCTCACACCGCGCTCTCCGCAACTCGGGAAACGTGAAGGGAGAGCGGCAGTGAGCAGCGGAGGAGCAGACCACGAGGTAGAAGAACACGTGGAGCAGCAAGAGAACCAGAGCAGCTGCGGCTCCCTCCCCTCCCCCACCGCCTGAGCCCAGCTCTGGTGAACAGAGCAGCGGCCCGAAGGACCCGGCCATGCCAACTTGAGCCAACAACGAGACCCAAGCAGGAGAAGAGTTCGGCAGCAACATCGGCAGCTCCGGAACCGGTACCAGCAGCCCCAGCAGCAGCAGACCCAGGAGCGGCAGCAGCGGCAGACCCAGGAGTGGAAACAACAGCAGACCCAGAAGCAGCAGCAGTTCCAGCAGCGGGGATGCTGATCTGCAGGGCCACAGTTGCCAGGCTTAGTTTGCCCCACAGGAAAAGCCAGTGCCCAGCTCCAGAAATCAGAACAGCAGCCCAACGACCCAGGCAGCAACTTGACTGAGACCAAAATCATCCAAGGTAACTGGGTTTGCACCAGGAAAGGGTCTCACTTGGTCACAAGCTGACTGGGATCCCTCAACAGACCACAAATCTTAACCTCTGTGTTGATAGAGGATCTGGTTGTTATAACTACTCTGGCATACATACTTGGGGCTGTTTTTGACTGAATGGGTACTGTGTTTAGTTAACTTTTAGAATCTACCAGTATTTTATTCCACTCAGCCTACTTGAATACTCCCATAGCAGGGAAACTCAACCCCTAGGAGCACCTTTGTAGATACTCTCAGAGTCTTAAGAGCCACATCTAACACCTTAAGCTCCTACTCTGAAAATATATAACATCAAATCAATTGATACAGCTAAGAATACCCAGCTAGCTAGAAAATCCAAGCATTAACTTAATTCAAGATGCAAAAATATATACATTATAACACAAGAAACACTAAAAAGCAAGACGATATAAATCCACCTAAAAATATTAATGCATCAGAAATGACCTCCAGTGAGAATGAGTTAGAGGAAATGCCTGAAAAAGATTTCAAAAGAATGATTGTAAATATGTTCAAAGAAGTCAGAGAAATCAAAGGAGTCAAAGAGGAACTTAAAGAGGAAATCAAAGGAATCAAAGAAGATGCAGGACACCAATTTCATGAAATAAAGAAGGCAATACAAGACATAAATAAGGAAATAGAAATAATAAAGAAAAACCAGTCAGAATTACTAGCAATGAAGAACACAGTTAATGAAATAAAAAACTCTGTAGAAAATCTCACCAGTAGAATGGATGAAGGAGAGGACAGAATATCTAAGCTGGAAGACCAGGTGGCAGATCTAATACAGGCCAACAAAGAGAAAGACAAACTTATAGAAAAGTATGAGTGGGAATTTCAAGATATTCAGGACACTAAGAAAAGATCAAATATTAGAATTAAGGGCATAGTAGAAGGAGAAGAATTTCACTCAAAAGGCATAGTAGGTGTCTTCAACAAAATCATAGAAGAAAATTTCCCCCAAATTGGGAAAGAGGTGCCAATACAGATACAGGAAGCCGTTAGAACCCCAGCCAGACAAAACCTGGAAAGAACCTCTCCTCGCCATATTATAATCAAACTTCTAAACACACACACCAAAGAAAAAATATTGAAAGCAGTTAGAAAAATCAAGTTACCTACAAGAGTAAGCCCATAGGATTACAGCAGATTATTCAACACAAACTTTTAAAGCCAGAAGGGCTTGGGGTGATATATTCCAAGTTCTGAAAGATAACAACTGTCAACCAAGGTTACTTTATCCTGCAAAGTTATCCATTCAAATAGATGGAGAAATAAGGATATTCCATGACAAAAGCAGGTTAAAGGAGTATTTGAAGACAAAACCAACTCTACAGAAAATACTTGATAGAATCCTCCATGCTGAAGAAAAGGAAAAGCACTCATATAAGGAACCTAGAAAAAACAAGCAATACTCAAATACTAGTTAACAGAAGAGAGCACAGGTAGAACCAGAAACACACACACACACACAAAAATACACACCTGTCAATAATATCTCTTAATATCAACGGCCTCAATGCCCCAACGAAAAGACATAGATTTGCAGACTGGGTTAAAAAGCAGGATCCTACAATTTGTTGTCTCCAAGAAACTCACCTTTCTACAAAGGATAGACATTATCTTAGGGTGAAAGGTTGGAAGACAGTGTTTCAAGCAAATGGGCCTAGAAAACAAGCAGGGGTTGCTATCCTAATATCGGACAGGGCAGACTTTACTCCAATGTTAGTCAAGAAAGATAAGGAAGGTCACTTTATATTGATTAAGGGCACACTCCAACAGGAGGACATTACAATCCTAAACATATATGCACCTAACATGGGGGCTCCCAAATTCGTTAAACAAACACTATTAGAACTAAGGTCACAGATAACACCAAACACAGTGGTGGTGGGTGACTTTAACACCCCACTCTCATCAACTGACAGGGCATCCAGGGAAAAAATAAACAGAGAGGCATCTGGACTAAATGAGGTCATAGAAGGAATGGACTTAACAGATATATATAGGACATTTCATCCAAAGGCTGCAGAATATACATTCTTTTCAGCAGCACATGGAACGTTCTCTAAAATAGACCATATATTAGGACACAAAGCAAATCTTAACAAATACAGGAAAATTGAAATAATTCCTTGCATTCTATCTGATCACAATGGAATTAAACTACAAATCAGTAGCAAGAAAGGCTATAGAGCATACACAAAATCATGGAAACTAAACAATATACTACTAAATGATGAATGGGTCAATGAAGAAATCAAAAAGGAAATCAAAAACTTTATAGAGTAAACGATAATGAGAACACAACATATCAAAATATCTGGGACACAATGAAGGCAGTTCTAAGAGGTAAATTTATAGCCTTAAGTGCCTATATTAAGAAATTAGAAAGGTCGCAAGTAAACGACCTAATGCTTCGCCTTAAAGCCTTGGAAAAAGAAGAACAAGGCAAACCAAAAATCAGCAGACTGAGAAGAAATAATAAAGATTAGGGCAGAAATTAATGAAATAGAAACAAAAAGAACAATCCAAAGAATTAATGAAACAAAGAGTTGGTTCTTTGAAAGGATAAACAAGATTGATAAACCCTTAGCAAATCTGACCAAAAGAAAGAGAGAAGAGACACATATTAATAAAATCAGGGATGAACAAGGTAACATCACAACAGATTCCAGAGAAATTCAAAAAATCATAGGGACATACTATAAAAGCATATACTCCACAAAGCATGAAAATCTGAAATAAATGGATGATTTCCTGGATTTATATGACCTACCTAAATTAAATCAAAATGAGATTAATCACTTCAATAGACCTATAACAAACATGGAGATCTGAACAGTTATCAATAATCTCCCAACTAAAAAAAGCCCAGGCCCAGATGGATTCACTGCTGAATTTTAGCAGAATTTTAAGGAAGAGCTAACACCATTGCTTCTTAAGCTTTTCCAGGAAATAGAAAAAGAAGGAATTCTACCAAACTCCTTCTAGGAGGCCACCATCACCCTGATACCAAAACCAGGCAAAGATAGAACAAAAAAAGAAAATTACAGACCAATCTCCCTCATGAACATAGATGCAAAAATTCTCAACAAAATATTGGCAAACAGAATACAAGAATATATCAAAAAGATCATTCACCCTGACCAAGTAGGCTTTATCCCAGAGATGCAGGGATGGTTCAACATACGCAAATCTATAAATGTAATACATTACATAAACGGGTTGAAGGACAAAAATCACATGATCATCTCATTAGACGCAGAGAAAGCATTTGACAAAATCCAACATCCCTTCATGATAAAAGTCCTACAGAGACTGGGTATAGAAGGAACATATCTCAATATAATAAAGGCTATTTATGACAAGCCTACAGCCAACATATTACTAAATGGGGAAAAACTGGAAGCTTTTCCATTAAAATCAGGAACAAGACAAGGGTGTCCACTGTCCCCACTTTTATTTAACATAGTTTTGGAAGTCTTAGCTATAGCAATAAGGCAAGAGACACACATAAAAATGATACAAATTGGAAAGGAAGAGATCAAGTTACCATTATTTGCAGATGACCTGATTCTATACATAAAGGACCCTAAAGACTACTAGCAAACTGTTAGAGCTGATCAAAACCTACAGCAATGTAGCAGGATACAAAATAAATACACAGAAATCAGTAGCCTTCATATATGTTAACAACAAAAACACAGAGGATGAAATCAGAGAATCACTCCTGTTCACAATTGCATCAAAAAAAATAAAGTACCTTGGAATAAACCTAATCAAGGAAGTAAAGAATCTATACAATGAGAACTTTAAAACACTCAAGTGAGAAATTGCAGAAGACACTAGAAAGTAGAGAAACATCCCTTGTTCCTGGATTGGAAGAATCAATATTGTGAAAATGGCAATCTTACCTAAAGCAATCTACACAGTTAATGCAATCCCTATCAAAATTCCAAAGGCTTTCTTCACGGAAATAGAAAAAACAATCCAAAAATTCCTTTGGAATCATAAAAAACCTCGAATATCTAAAATAATACTGAGCAACAAACATGAGGCTGATGGTATCACCATACCTGATTTTAACCTATACTACAGAGCCATAGTAACAAAAACAGCATGGTACTGGCACAAAAACAGACATGTAGATCAGTGGAACAGAATAGAGAACCCAGATGTAAGCCCAAGTAGCTATAGCCACCTGATAATCGATAAAAATGCCAAAAATACTCAGTGGAGTAGAGACAGCCTCTTCAGCAAATGGTGTTGGGAAAACTGGATATATATCTGCAGAAGGATGAAAATAGATTCTTCTCTCTCGCCATGCACAAGAATTAAGTCCAAATGGATTAAAGACCTTAACATCAGACCTGAAACTCTGAAACTGCTAGAGGAAAAAGTAGTGGAAACCCTTCAAGATATTGGTCTTGGCAAAGACTTTCTGAATACAACCCCAATTGCTCAGGCAATAAAACCACAGATTAATCACTGGGACCTAATGAAATTACAAAGATTTTGCACTGCAAAGGACACAGTGAAAAAAGCAAAGAGGCAACCTACAGAATGGGAAAAAATCTTCGCCAGCTATATATCTGATAGAGGATTAATATCTAGGATATACAAAGAACTCAAAAAGTTAAATAATAAGGAATCAAACAAGCCAATCAAAAAATGGGCTATGGAGCTAAATAGAGAGTTCTCAAAGGAAGAAATATGAAGGGCATATAAGCATCTAAAAAAATGTTCTATGTCACTAGTCATCAGGGAAATGCAGATTAAAACTACATTGAGATTCCATCTCACTCCTGTCAGATTGGCCACCATCATGAAAACAAATGATCATAAATGTTGGCAGGGATGTGGAAAAAAGGAACCCTTCTACACTGCTGGTGGGAATGCAGTCTGGTCCAGCCATTGTGGAAAACAGTGTGGAGGTTCCTAAAACAGCTAGAGATTGATCTACCATATGACCCAGCTATAGCACTCCTAGGCATATATCCAAAGGACTCATCTCATTTCCTTAGAAGTACATGCTCAACAATGTTTATTCCTGCTCAATTTATAATAGCTGGGAAATGGAACCAGCCTAGATGTCCCTCAACAGATGAGTGGATAATGAAGATGTGGCACATTTATACAATGGAGTTCTACTCAGTGGTAATGAAACATGAAGTTATGAAATTTGCAGAAAAATGGATGGACCTAGAAAGTATTATACTAAGTGAGGTAACCCAGGCCCAGAAAGCCAAGCGCCACATGTTCTCTCTCATATGTGGATCCTAGCTACAGATGATTGGGCTTCTGCATGAGAATGAAAATACTTAGTAGCAGAGGCCAGTAAGGTAAAAAGGAGACATAAAGGGTAGAGAAAGGAAGGGAGGAGGATACTTAATAGGTTGATATTGTATATATGTAATTACAATGATTGTAATGGGGAGGTAATATGATGGAGAATGGAATTTCAAATGGGTAAGTGTGGGGGTGGGGAGGGAGGGAATTACCATGGGATATATTTTATAATCATTGAAAATGTTAATAAAAATTAAAAAATATATATAAATAAGAAACTAGTACGTGTGGCTATGCCAGTATATGACAAAATAGACTTTAAACTAAAAGTAATTAAAAGATATAAAGAAAGCCACTTTATATTCATCAAGGGAAAATATCAACAAAAGGATATTACAATTGTCTATGTTCAAAACATGGGTCCACAGAATTTTATAAAGCAGAATGTTCTGGGCAGGGTAGTGGACACCTTTAATCCCAGCACTCGGGAGGCTGAGGTAGGAGGATGGCTGTGTGTTCAAGGCCACCCTGAGACTACATAATGAATTCTAGGTCAGACTGGGCTAGAGTGAGACCCTACCTCAGAAAAAACAAAAAGAAAAGAAAATGAAAACACAATATACCAAACCTATGGAACACAATGAAGGCAGTCCTAAGAGAAGAGTCCATAGCTGTAAAATGCTTATGTTACCAAAAAACAGAGAGATTGCAAATAACTTAATAATCCATATGAAGGTCTGGAAAAACAAGAGTAATAAGCCAAACCCAAAAGTACCAGTCAGAAAGAAACAATCAAGATCAGGGCAAAAAGAAAAATCAATGGATTAGAAGTGAAGGCAATAATTAAAATTTGACGAGGGGAGCCAGGTGTGGTGGCACACATCTTTAATCCTAGCACTTGGAAGGCAAAGGTAGGAGGATCACCGTGAGTTCGAGGACACCTGAGATTATATAGTGAATTCCAGGTCAGCCTGGGCTACAGCGAGATCCTACCTCGAAAAAATACAAAAACAAAAACAAAAAATTGAAACAAAAAGCTGGTTCTTAAAAAAAATAAAACAAGATTGATATATCCCTAGCCAAATTAATCAAAAGAGAGAAAAGATGCTAATTAAGAAAGAGTAGAGATTTCCTTGGCCTCTGGGACTGGGCCAGCCTGGCGGCACTTGTAAGCACTCGCCTCCTCTTCAGATGCTGTCATGAGAAAACGCCACTGAGTCAGTGAGGACCTGACCTGGTGGTGGTGAGGCTCAAGAGTTGTTGCTAGGCAGCTTTTATCCCCAAGCTAAGTGATCAAAACCACAATGGAGTTGCTTCGTGGAGGTGACATTTAAATGTGGTGCTTTGATTTCCTCTGTAGGGTGTGCTGGTTTTACACACCCAGGGCCCTTGTGGGGTGGTGTGAAAGAAGGTTTCAGATCACACTGGCCACACAGGTACCCTGCGATAGGCCTCTGGGGTTCGCTCTATTTCAGCCTTATTCTGGATATGTGACCCTTGAGTTAGTGGAGGGGAGAGCTTCAGACTGTTGTTCTCTTCTCTCTTTTTGCTCCTCCCCCTCTTTTTTGTCCCTGTCCTTTTTTGGTTTAGTGCTTCAGTTAATTGTGAGGGAATTACAGCTCCTCTTAATGCATAGATCATCTTTAAAGCTAATGTAAGCACATCTGAGTGAGTCACACATAATTTTGGGTTGCAATGGATTTAGAATAATTTATATCTGAAGATCTTTATTATTTTGAGTCATGAATGTATACACTTTGTGAATCAGAGCAGCTTGAATGCCCACAACTCCCTTTTCATAGGGAAGGGAACTGAACAGATTTCTCAAGTGAAGAAATAGAAATAGCCAATAAAATACCTTTAAAATGTTCAACATCTTTAGTCATCAGGGAAATGCAAATACAAACAATTTTGAGATTTCATCTCACTCCAATCAGAATGGTTAGCATCAAAAAAATCAAATGGGGGCTGGAGGGGTGACTTAGCAGTTAAGGCATTTGCCTGCAAAGCCAAAGGACCCAGGTTTGATTCCCCAGAACCCATGTTAGCCAGATGCACAAGGGGGTACATGCCTCTGGAGTTCGTTTGCAGTGGCTAGAGGCCCTGGCATGCCCATTCTCTCTCTCTCTTCCTCTTTCTGTCTGCGAAATAAATAAATAACAATAAAATATTTTGCCCGGGGTGGTGGCGCATGCCTTTAATCCCAGCACTTAAGAGGCAGAGGTAGGAGGATCATTGTGAGTTTGAGGCCACCCTGAGACCTCATAGTGAATTCCAGGTCAGCCTGAGCTAGAGTGAGACCCTAACTTGAAAAACCTATGTATATGTATTTAAAAAAATCAAATGAGGGCTGGAAAGATGATTTCGTGGTTAAGGCCCTTGCCTGTGAAGCCTAAGGACCCAGGTTCAATTCCCCAGTACCCACGTAAGCCAGATGCACAAAGTGGTACATGTGTCTGGAGTTCATTTTCAGTGGTGCGTATAGATCCTGGCACACCCATTCTGTCTATTTGCCTCTTTGTCTCTCTCATGAATAAATAAATAAATAATAACAAAGATGGGCATGGTGGCATATGCCTCCCTTTAATGCCAGCACTGAGGAGGCTGAGGTTGGAAGGTTGCTGTGAGTTCAAGGCCAGCCTCAAATTCCAGGTCAACCTGGGCTAGATCAAGACCCTACCTCAAAAAAAAAAAAAAAAGATCAAATGAAGGGCTAGAGAGATGGTTTCACAATTAATGCATTCGCCTACAAAGCCTGATGACTCTGGTTCAATTCCCCAGTAGCCAAGTAAAGTCAGATGCACAAAGTGACACATGCATCTGGAGTTCATTTGCAGTGGTTGGAGACCCTGGCATGCCCATTCTGTCTGTCTGTCTCTCTTCTATCGCTCTCTACTTGCAAATAAAATTATTTCTTAAATTTTTCTTTTTAAATAATGAGGCCAGTTGTGGTGGTGCATGCCTTTAATCCCAGCACTTGAGAGACAGAGGTAAGAGGATTGCTATGAGTTTGAGGCCAGCCTGGAACTACAGAGTGAGTTCCAGGTTAACCTGAGCTAGAGTGAGGCCCTACCTTGAAGACAAACAGAAAACAAGTCAAGGCTAGAGAAATGGCTCAGCAGTTAAGGCACTTGCCTACAAAGCCTAATGGTCAGGGTTTGAGTCCCTAGTACCCACATGCACGTGAAACGTGCATCTGGAGTTCATTTGCAATGGCTGGAGGCCCTGGAATGCCCATTTTCTCTGTCTTTCAGCTTGCAAATAAATAAATAAATAAATAATTTAAAAACATGTATTGATGGGCTAGAGAGATGCTTAGCAGTTAAGGTGCTTGCCTACAAAGCCAAAGGACCTAGGTTTGATTTTCCAGGATCCTAGTAAAGCCATATGCACAAAGTAGTGCATGTGTCTAGAGTTCCTCTGCAGTGGCTGGAGGCCCTGGTGTGCCCATTCTCTCTTTCTGCCTCTTTCTTTCTCTCTTTCTTTCTCTCTCTCTCTCTTTCTTTCTTTCTTTCTTTCTTTCTTTCTTTCTTTCTTTCTTTCTCTCTCTCTCTCTCTCAAATAAATAAAATATTTTTTAAAACTTTTTTTGTGTGTGTGTGTTTTGCTTTTTTGTTTAGATTTTTTTTAATTTTTGAAATTTATTTATTTGAGAATGACAGACACAGAGAGAAAGACAGATAGAGGGAGAGAGAGAGAATGGGCGCGCCAGGGCTTCCAGCCTCTGCAAACGAACTCCAGACACGTGCGCCCCCTTGTGCATCTGGCTAACGTGGGACCTGGGGAACTGAGCCTCGAACCAGGGTCCTTAGGCTTCACAGGCAAGCGCTTAACCATCTCTCCAGCCCTTAAATTTTTTTTTTTGAGGTAGAGTTTCACTCTAGCCCAGGCTGACCTGGAATTCACTATGTAGGGGGTATCATCGAACTCATGGTGATCCTCCTACCTCTGCCTCCAGAGTGTTGAGATATATTGGCAAATATTTAATTAAAAAGAATCTAAAAACAGATCCACCATTGGACCCAATTATACCACTTCTGGCACAAACCCTAAAGACTACTCTTTAATATAGAAATACTTGCTCAGCCATGTTTGTTGCAGCACTATTCACAATAGCTAAATGGAATCAGTCCAGATGCCCATCAGCTGATGAATGGACATGAAGACATGCTACATATACACAGTGAAGTTCTATTTGGTGGTAAGGAAAAATGAAAATGAAACTTGCAGAGAAATGGATGGACCTGCAAAAAAAATTATACTGAGGTTACCCAGGCTCAAGAAAGAAATGTCATTATGTTCTCTGTCATATATGGATCGTGACATGGACTAGTTTAGTAGTACTTCTTAGGAAGCTAGAATGAGGTTTTGAGGGAGGAAAACTCAGGAGGGGGAATAGGAGGAAGAGGGGATAGGAGACAGGCAAGTGGAGGGACAGAATACATGGGAGGAAAGGTCTAGAGGGGATAGGAGAAAGGGAGGGAGAAGAGGGGGATGAATTAGTACTACAGAGGTAGGGTCTCACTCTAGCTCAGGCTGACCTGGAATTCACTCTGTAGTTTCAGGGTGGCCTCGAACTCTCGGCGATCCTCCTACTTCTGCCTCCTGAGTGATGGGATTAAAGGCATGCATTACAGAAACCTATGTCTTTATTAGCTAATTAAAAGATATAACTTGGTGGGGAGGGAGGGAATTACCATGAGATATATTTTATAATCATGGAAAATGTTAATAAAAATTAAAAAAATAAAAAGGAAAAAAAATAACAACAACAAAAAAAGATATAACCTGACTTCCTATTAATGCAGATACAGGAAGCCTCTAAAACATCAAATAGACAAAACCTGGAAAGAACCACTCCTTTCTCTCTATACATACATACATACATACATACATACATACATACATACATATATATATATATTTTTTTTGAAGTAGGGTCTCACTCTAGCCCAAGATGACCTGGAATTCACTATGTAATCTCAGGGTGGCCTCAAACTTATGGTGATCCTCCTACCTCTGCCTCACAAGTGGTGGGATTAAAGGCATGTGCCACCACACTCGGCAATCCTTGACACATTTTAATTAAACTACCAAACATACAAACCAAAGAAAATATATTGAAAGTGAAAGGCCCAAGAATTCAGAAGCCCAGAAATACTATCACGCTCCAAAGGGAGCTTAAGCGGGCCCCTGCATACCTCAAACTCCAGGCTTTACTCTCTGTTGAAAGCAAGTAAAGAATCCCTCTCCTCATTATATCAGAGCCCGCTCCTAATATAAAACTAGGTAAAAAGGTCTTGAGATAGCCCTCAAGGATTGGAAATGAGTAATAAAGTAAAGCACTTATTTGGTTTCTGTAAATAGCCTGCACCATAAGCCTTAATAGCCCACACTGTAAGCCTTAGTAGCCTGCACCATAAGCTGTAGCAGCCTGCTTCAGACCTCCAAGGTCATAGGAGACTGATACCACACTCTGCTACTCCCACCCAAGGACCTGCGCAAATGCTGACCACCAAGGTCATAAGAGACTTATTGGTCCACGAGGGGCTTGAACAAATTAAACTAATTGGCTTAGAAACTATGGAGTGGCACAAACTGACTGGCTCGCACCCCATGGGCTCCTGATATTAAAAAAATGATTGGGACTTCCGGTTAAGATGGCGGCATAGGTACCACGCCAAAGCAGCCTGGGGGGGGAAAGACCAAAGAAAACTCAGCAAAATACACACTTTTACTAAAAAGTGAGGTGTATAGGAAGTTGAGGCGGCAGCGGAGAAGTGGAAGAGTTATAGAGCATCCAGAGCCTGCACAGGCGGGAACAGCGGCTCCGGGGCGGCTCAGCTACCCACCGCAACCGCGGAGCGGCAGAAAACCGCCGGACTCTCGGCTCGAGCCGCAGGACAAGCCAGGTGCGGGATTTTCCCCTCACACCGCGCTCTCCGCAACTCGGGAAACGTGAGGGGAGAGCGGCAGCGAGCAACGGAGGGGGGAGCAGACCGCGAGGTAAAAGCACGCGTGGAGCAGCGATACAACCAGAGCAGCCGCGGCTCCCTCCCCTCACCCGCCGCCTGAACCCAGCTCCAGCGAACACAGCAGCGGCCCGGGACCCGGCCACGCCAACTTGGGCTGACGGCGGGACCCAAGCAGGAGCAGAATTCGGCAGCAACTTCAGCGGCTCCAGCACCGGTACCAGTGGCCCCAGCAACAGCGGACCCAGGAGCGACTTCGGGGTGAGCAGCAGCGGTGGACACGGCAACGGCAGCTTCAGCAGCGGTGGGGGCTCTGGGGGAGGCAGCTATAACAGCTGCAGAGGCGGCGGCAGCGACTCAGTTTGCCCCGTAGGAAAAGCAAGTGCCCAGCTCCAGAAATCAGAACAGCAGCCCGACGACCCAGGCAGCAACTTGACTGAGACCACAATCACCCAAGGTAACTGGGATTGCACCAGGGAAGGGTCTCACTTGGTCACAAACTGACTTGGATACCTCAATAGACCAGAAATCTAAGCCTCTTTGTTGATAGAGGATCTGGTCATTATAATAACTACTCTTGCATACATACTCGGGGCTGTTTTTGATGGAATGGGTACAGTGTTTAGTTAAATTTTAGAATCTACCAGTATATTATTCCACTCAGCCTGCTTGAATACTCCTATAGCAGGGAAACTCAACCCCTAAGAACATCTTTGTAGATACTCTGAGAGTCTTAAGAGCCACACCTAATACCTTAAGGTCCTACCCTGAAAATATATTACATCTAATCAATTGATACAGCTAAGAATACACAGCTAGCTAGAAAATCCAAGCATTAACTTAATCCAAGATGCAAAAATATATACATTATAACACAAGAAACACTAAAAAGCAAGACGATATAAATCCACCTAAAAGTATTAATGCATCAGAAATGTCCTCCAGTGAGAAAGAGTTAGAGGAAATGCCTGAGAAAGAGTTCAAAAGAATAATTATAAATATGTTCAAAGAGGTCAAAGAACACATGAAAACAATCAAAGAAGAAATCAAAGAGGAAATCAAAGAGGAAATCAAAGGAATCAAAGAAGAGGCAGGACACCAATTTAATGAAATAAAGAAGGCAATACAAGACATAAATAGAGAAATAGAAATAATAAAGAAAAACCAGTCAGAATTACTAGCAATGAAGAACACAGTTAATGAAATAAAAAACTCTGTAGAAAAAAATGATTGGTCTAATGCACAGGCTTTGTTAGAAACCCTATAAAAACTGTCCCGTTCCTGCATTCGGGGCTCTGCAGTCCTCTACCCCTGTGCGGTGTACGACTGTGGGCCCCAGCGCGCTTGGAATAAAATCCTCTTGCAGTTTGCATCAAGACCGCTTCTCGTGAGTGATTTGGGGTGTCACCATATCCAGGCAGAGCGTGGGGTCCTCGTTTTGGGGGTCTTACAAAAGCAGTTAGAGAGAAAAATCAAAAATCAAGTTACCTACAAAGGCAAGCCCATCAGGATCACAGTAGATTACTCAATACAAACTTCAAAAGCCAGAAGAGCTTGGAATGATGTCTTCCAAGTTCTGAAAGATAACAGCTGTCAACCAAGGTTACTTTATCCTTCGAAGCTATCCATTCAAATAGACAAAGAAATAAGGACATTCCACAACAAAAAGCAGGCTAAAGGAATATTTGAAGACAAAATCAGCTCTACAGAAAATACTTGAAAGAATCCTCCATGCTGAAGAGAAAGAAAAGCACACATATAAGGAATCTGGAAAAAAGAAATCATACTCAAATACTAGTTAACACAAGAAAGCAAAGGTGAAACCAGAAGAACTACAAAATGAGAAAAATGGCAAAAAGATAGCTAAAGAACCTTTTTTTTTTTTTTCAAGGTAGGGTCTTACTCTGGCCCAGGCTGACCTGGAATTCACTATGTAGTCTCAGGATGGCCTCAAACTCATGGCAAACCTCCTACCTCTGCCTCCCGAATGCTGGGATTAAAGGCATGCACCACCACACCCATTGTAAAGAACATTTTATTCAACTGTTGCAGAATACACATTCTTTTCAGCAGCACATGGAACATTCTCTAAAATAGACTATATATTAGGGCAAAAAAACAAATCTTAACAAATATAGGAAAGTTGAAATAATTCCTTGCATTCTATCTGATGGGATCAAACTACAAATCAATAGCAAGAAAAGCTATAGAGAATCCACAGATCATGGAAACTAAACAATATATTACTAAGTGATAAATGGGTCAATGAAGAAATCAAGAAGGAAATTAAAAAGTTCATAGAGTCATTCGTATTTCTTCCTTTGAGAACTTTATTTAGCTCCATAGCCCATTTTTTTTTGTTTTGTTTTGTTTTTGTTTTTCGAGATAGGGTCTCACTCTAGCCCAGGCTACCTGGAATTCACTATGGAGTCTCAGGGTGGCCTCGAACTCACGGCAATCCTCCTACCTCTGCCTCCCGAGTGCTGGGATTAAAGGCTTGCGCCACCACGCCCAGCTAGCCCATTTTTTGATTGGCTTGTTTGATTCCTTATTATTTAACTTTTTGAGTTCTTTGTATATCCTAGATATTAATCCTCTATCAGATATATAGCTGGCAAAGATTTTTTCCCATTCTGTAGGTTGCCTCTTTGCTTTTTTCACTGTGTCCTTTACGGTGCAAAATCTTTGTAATTTCATTAGGTCCCAGTGGTTAATCTGTGGTTTTATTGCCTGAGCAATTGGGGTTGTATTCAGGAAGTCTTTGCCAAGACCAATATGTTGAAGGGTTTCCCCTACTTTTTCCTCTAGCAGTTTCAAAGTTTCCGGTCTGATGTTAATGTCTTTAATCCATTTGGACTTAATTCTTGTGCATGGCGAGAGAGAAGAATCTATTTTCATCCTTCTGCAGATATTTATCCAGTTTTCAAAACACCATTTGCTGAAGAGGCTGTCTCTTCTCCAATGAGTATTTTTGGCATTTTTATCGAATATCAGGTGGCTATAGCTACTTGGGCTTACATCTGGGTATGGAGCTAAATAGAGAGTTCTCAAAGGAAGAAATACGAATGGCATATAAGCATCTAAAAAAATGTTCTACGTCACTAGTCATCAGGGAAATGCAGATTAAAACTACATTGAGATTCCATCTCACTCCTGTCAGATTGGCCACCATCATGAAAACAAATGATCATAAATGTTGGCAGGGATGTGGAAAAAAAGGAACCCTTCTGCACTGCTGGTGGGAATGCGATCTGGTCCAGCCATTGTGGAAAACAGTGTGGAGGTTCCTAAAACAGCTAGAGATTGATCTACCATATGACCCAGCTATAGCACTCCTAGGCATATATCCAAAGGACTCATCTCATTACCTTAGAAGTACATGCTCAACCATGTTTATTCCTGCTCAATTTATAATAGCTGGGAAATGGAACCAGCCTAGATGTCCCTCAACAGATGAGTGGATAATGAAGATGTGGCACATTTATACAATGGAGTTCTACTCAGCGGTAAAGAAAAATGAAGTTATGAAATTTGCAGAAAAATGGATGGACCTTGAAAGTATTATACTAAGTGAGGTAACCCAGGCCCAGAAAGCCAAGCGCCACATGTTCTCTCTCATATGTGGATCCTAGCTACAGATGACTGGGCTTCTGTGTGAGAATGAAAATACTTAGTAGCAGAGGCCAGTAAGTTGAAAAGGAGACATAAAGGGTGGAGAAAGGAAGGGAGGAGGATACTTAATAGGTTGATATTGTATATATGTAATTACAATGATTGTAATGGGGAGGTGATATGATGGAGAATGGAATTTCAAATGGGAAAGTGTGGGGGTGGGGAGGGAGGGAATTACCATGGGATATATTTTATAATCATGGAAAATGTTAATAAAAATTTTTAAAAAAGTTAAAAAAAAGAAAAATCACGCAAAAAAATAAAAAAAAATTAAAAAAAAAAAGTTCATAGAGTCAAATGATAATGAGAACACAACATACCAAACACAACATACCAAAACAATGAGGGAAGTCCTAAGAAGCTTTAAGTGCATATGTTAAGAAATTAGAAAGGCTGCAAGTAAACAACTTAATGCTTCACCTTAAAGCCTTGGAAAAAGAAGAACAAGGCAAACCAAAATAAGTAGATGGGAATAAATAATAAAGATTAGGGCAGAAGCACCAGAGACCAGGGGAAGGAAGATCACAGTGCCCAGCACCTGCAACTGGAGCAGTGACCCAATGACCCAGTCAGCCTACTTGAACCCACAGCACACCAAAGAGGGACCCAAGCAGGAACGCAGCAAAACTGAGATCAAAATCATCCCAAAAGGTAACTGGGATTACACCAGGTCAGTACCCGCCAAATAAGCCTGGTATATGGGCCTGAAGTGGAAGTGCTAATTGCACCTTCCATATCAGGATAAATTATATGTTAAATCTGAGGGATAGTCGGATTTGCTGTGCTTTGTTTTGTTTCATTTTGTTTTTTCAAGGTAGGGTCTCACTCTAGCTCAGGCTGACCTGGAATTCACTCTGTAGTCTCAGGGTGGCCTTGAACTCTCAGCAATCCTCCTACCTCTGTCTCCTGAGTGCTGGGATTAAAGGCATGTG
This sequence comes from Jaculus jaculus, assembly GCF_020740685.1. Classification (NCBI taxonomy): domain Eukaryota; kingdom Metazoa; phylum Chordata; class Mammalia; order Rodentia; family Dipodidae; genus Jaculus; species Jaculus jaculus. The sequence continues at coordinate 59,130,962 of NC_059113.1, read as the reverse complement.
CCCCCATGCCCGGCTACATTTGCCATTCTTTTTTTTTTTTAATATTTTACTTTATTTATTTATTTGAGAGTGACAGAGAGAGAGAGAAAGAGGGAGAGTGAGAGAGAGAGAGAATGGGCGTGCCAGGGCCTCCAGCCACTGCAAACGAACTCCAGATGTGTACGCCCCCTTGTGCATTTGGCTAACGTGGGTCCTGGAGAGCCAAGCCTCGAAACAGGGTCCTTAGGCTTCACAGGCAAGTGCTTAACCGCTAAGCCATCTCTCCAGCCCTGCCATTCTTAAATAAGTTTTGGGCTTGTTATTTGTTGCTTCTTGGTTTATAGTGGCTTAGCTTCTTCTGCTATATATTAGGGATGGCTCTCACTTGGTCACAAGCTGACTTGGAACCCTCAACAGACTAAAAATCTCTGTGTTGACAAGATTAAGTGTGTGGGGTACCATACATCTAAGGGACAGTGATATTGTTAGAGGATCTGGTTGTCATAATATCTACTCTTGCATAAGTATTCTTTGCTGTTTTTCATTGAAAGTGTACATTGTTTAGTTAAATTTTAGAATCTGCCTGTATTTTGTTCCACTCAGCCTACTTGAATACTCTCATATCAGGCAAACCCAACACTTAGGGTCACTTCTGTAGATACGCTGAGAGTCTTGAGAACCACACCTAGCACCTTAAGCTCCTACCCTGAAGATATGTAACATCAGATTGATATATCTAATAATACTGCAGATAATTAGAAAATCCAAGCATTAAATTAATCCGAAATGCAAAAATATGTACATTATAACACAAGAAACACCAAAAATCAAGACGATATAAATCCACCAAAAACTATTAATGCATCAGAAATGACCTCCAGTGAGAATGAGTTAGAGGAAATGCCTGAGAAAGATTTAAAAACAATGATTATAAATATGTTAAAGAAGTCAAAGAGGAAATCAAAGGAATCAAAGAAGATGCAGGACACCAATTTAATGAAATAAAGAGGTCAATACTAGACATAAGTAAGGAAATAGAAATAAGAAAGGAAAAACAGTCAGAATTACTAGCAATGAACACAGTTAATGAAATTAAAAATTGTAGTAAATCTCACCAGCAGAATGGATGAAGGAGAGGACAGAATATCTAAGCTAGAAGACCAGGTGGCAGATCTAATACAGTCCAACAAAGAGAAAGACAAAATAATAAGAAACTATGAATGGGAATTTCAAGACATTCAGGACACAATGAAAGGTCAAACATAAGAATTCAGGGTATAGTAGAAGGAGAAGAATTTGACTCCAAAGGCAGAGTGGACATTTTCAACAAACTCAAAGAAGAAAACTTCCCCAAATTGGGAAAGAGATGCCAATGCAGATACAGGAATCCTTTAGAACACCAAAAGACAAAACCTTGAAAGAACCTCTCCTCACAATATTGTAATTAAACTATCAAACATACAAACCAAAGAAAATATGCTCAAAGAAGTCAAAGAACAAATCAAAGGAAACAAAGAAGAAATCAAAGGAAACAAAGAAGATGCAGGACACAAATTTCATGAAATAAAGAAGGCAATACAAGACATAAATAAGGAAATAGAAATAATAAAGAAAAACTAGTCAGAATTACTAGCAATGAAGAACACAGTTAATGAAATAAAAAACTCTGTAGAAAATCTCACCAGTAGAATGGATGAAGGAGAGGACAGAATATCTAAGCTAGAAGACCTAATACAGTCCAACAAAGAGAAAGGCAAAATAATAGGAAAGTATGAGTGGGAATTTCAAGATATTCAGGACACTATGAAAAGATCAAATGTAAGAATTCAGAGCATAGTAGAAGGAGAAGAATTTCACTCCAAAGGCATAGTAAGTGTCCTCAACAAAATCACAGAAGAAAACTTCCCCCAAATTGGGAAAGAGGTGCCAATGCAGATTCAGGAATCCTTTAGAACCTCAGCCAGACAAAAACTGGAAAGAACCTCTCCTCGCCATATTATAATCAAACTTCCAAACACACAATCCAAAGAAAAAATATTGAAAGCAGTCAGAGAGAAAAATCAAGTTACCTACAAAGTCAAGCCCAACAGGATTATAGCAGATTACTCAACACAAACTTTAAAAGCCAGAAGGGTTTGGGGTGATATATTCCAAGTTCTGAAAGATAACAACTGTCAACCAAGGTTACTTTATCCTGCAAAGCTATCCATTCAAATAGATGGAGAAATACGGACATTCCATGACAAAAGCAGGCTAAAGGAGTATTTGAAAACAAAACCAGCTCTACAGAAAATCCTTGAAAGAATTCTTCATGCCAAAGAAAAGGAAAAGCACACATATAAGGAACATGGAAAAAAACAAGCAATACTTAAATGCTAATTAATACAAGAGAGCAAAGGTAGAACCAGAACCACCAAAAAAACTGCAAACATAAAAACACACCTTTCACTAATATCTCTTAATATCATGGCCTCAATGGCCCAACCAAAAGATATAGGTTTGCAGACTGGGTTAAAAAGCAAGATCCTACAATTTGTTGTCTCCAAGAAAGTCACCTTTCTACAAAGGATGAACATTAACTTAGGGTGAAAGGTTGGAAGATGGTGTTTCAAGCAAATGGGCCTAGAAAACAAGCAGGGGCTGCTATCCTAATATCTGACAAGGTAGACTTCAGTCCAACGTTAGTCAAGAAAGATAAGGAAGGTCACTTTATATTGATTAAGGGCACACTCCAACAGGAGGACATTACAATCCTAAACATATATGCACCTAACATGGGGGCACCCAAATTCATCAAACAAACACTATTAGAACTAAGGTCACAGATAACACCGAACACAGTGGTAGTGGGTGACTTCAACACCCCACTCTCATCAATTGAAAGGTCATCTCAGGAAAAAATAAACAGAGAGGCATCTCGAGTAAATGAGGTCATAGAAGGAATGGACTTAACAGATATATACAGGACATTTCATCCAAATGCTGCAGAATACACATTCTTTTCAGCAGCACATGGAACAATCTCTAAAATAGACCATATATTAGGACACAAAGCAAATCTTAACAAACACAGGAAAATTGAAATAATTCCTTGCATTCTCTCTGACCACAATGGAATAAAACTACAAATCAGTAGCAAGAAAGGCTATAGAGCATACAAAAAATCATGGAAACTAAACAATACACTGCTAAATGATGAATGGGCCAATGAAGAAATCAAGAAGGAAATCAAAAAATTTGTAGATGGGATATATTTTATAATCATGGAAAATGTTAATAAAAATTAAAAAATAAAAAAATAAATAAATAAAAAATAAAATCCTAAAAAAAAAATTATAGAGTCAAATGATAATGAGAACACAACATACGATAACCTCTGGTACACAATGAAGGCAGTTCTAAGAGGTAAATTTATAGCTTTAAGTACCTATATTGAGAAATTAGAAAAGTCACAAGTAAATGACCTAATGCTTCACCTTAAAGCCTTAGAAAAAGAAGAACAAGGCAAACCAAAAATCAGCAGATGAGAAGAAATAATAAAGATTAGGGCAGATATTAATGAAACAGAAACAAAGAAAAACAATCCAAATAATCAATGAAACAAAGAGTTGGTTCTTTGAAAGGATAAACAAGATTGACAAATCCTTATCAAATCTGACCAAAAGAGAGGGAAGAGACACAAATTAATAAAATTAGAGATGAAAAAAGTAACATCACAACAGATTCCAGAGAAATTCAAAAAATCATAGGGACAGACTATAAAAGCATATACTCCACAAAGTATGAAAATCTGAAAGAAATGGATGATTTCCTTGATTTATATGACCTACCTAAATTAAATCAAGATGAGATTAATCACTTAAATAGAACTATAACAAGCATGAAGATCCAAACAGTTATCAAAAATCTCCCAAATAAAAAAGCCCAGGCCCTGCCGGGCGTGGTGGCGCACGCCTTTAATCCCAGCACTCGGGAGGCAGAGGTAGGAGGATCGCCATGAGTTCAAGGCCACCCTGAGATGACAGAGTTAATTCCAGGTCAGCCTGGATCAGAATGAGACCCTACCTCGAAAAACAAAAAACAAAAAACAAAAACAAAAACAAAAAAGCCCAGGCCCAGATGGATACACTGCTGAGTTTTACCAGACCTTCAAGGAAAAGCTAACACCATTGCTTCTTAAGCTTTTCCATGAAATAGAAAAAGAAGGAATTCTACCAAACTCATTCTATGAAGCCAGCATCACCCTAATACCAAAACTAGGCAAAGATAGAACAAGAAAAAGAAAATTACAGATCAATCTCCCTCATGAACATAAATGCAAAAATTCTCAACAAAATATTGGCAAACAGAATACAAGAATATATCAGAAAGATCATTCATCCTGACCAAGTAGGCTTTATCCCAGAGATACAGGGATGGTTCAATATACGCAAATCTATAAATGTAATACATCATATAAATGGATTGAAGGACAAAAATCACATGATCAGCTCACTGGACACAGAGAAAGCGTTTGACAAAATCCAACATCCCTTCATGATAAAAGTCTTACAGAGACTGGGAATAGAAGGAACATATCTCAGTATAATAAAGGCTATTCATGACAAGCATTCAGCCAACATATTACTAAATGGGGAAAAACTGGAAGCTTTTCAACTAAAATCAGGAACAAGACAAGGGTGTCCACTGTCTCCACTTTTATTTAATATAGTTCTGGAAGTCTTAGCCATAGCAATAAGGCAAGAGACACACATAAAAGGGATACAAATGGGAAAGGAAGAGATCAAGTTATCATTATTTGCAGATGACATGATTCTATATATAAAGGGCCCTAAATACTCTACCAGCAAACTGTTAGAGCTGATAAAAACCTACAGCCACATAGCAGGATACAAAATACATAGAAATCAGTAGCCTTCATATATGCTAACAACAAACACACAGAGGATGAAATTAGAGAACCACTCCCAATCACAATTGCATCAAAAAAAAAAAAAAAGTACCTTGGAATAAACCTAACCAAGGAAATAAAGAATCTCTACAATGAGAACTTTAAAACACTCAAGCGAGAAATTGCAGAAGACACTAGGAAGTGTTCCTGGATTGAATCAATATTGTGAAAATGGCAATCTCACTGAAAGCTATCTATTCATTTAATGCAATTCCCATCAAAATTCCAAAGGCATTCTTCATGGAAATAGACAAAACAACCCAAAAATTCATTTGGAATCACAAAAAAAACCTTGAATATCTAAAATAATACTGAGCAACAAAAATAAGGCTGGTGGTATTACCAAACCTGATTTTAACCTATACTACAAAGCCATAGTAACAAAAACAGTGTGGTACTGGCACAAAAGCAGACATGTAGATCAATGGAACAGAATAGAGGACCCAGATGTAAGTCCAGGTAGCTATAGCTACCTGATATTCGATAAAAATGCCAAAAATACTCATTGGAGAAAAGACAGCCTCTTCAGCAAATGGTGTTGGGAAAACTGGATATGTATCTGTAGAAGGATGGAAATAGATCCTTCTATCTCTCCCTGCACAATAATTAAGTCCAAATAATTAAGTCCAAAAGGCCTTAACATCAGACCGAAACTCTAAAAGTGGTAGAGTAAAAAGTAGGGGAAACCCTTCAACATATTGGTCTTGGCAAAGACTTCCTGAATACAACCCCAATTGCTCAGGCAATAAAACCACAGATTAACCACTGGGACCTCATGAAATTACAAAGATTTTGCACTGCAAAGGACACTGTGAATAAAGCAAAGAGGCAACCTACAGAATGGGAAAAAAATCTTCGCCAGCTATATATCTGATAGAGGATTAATATCTAGGATATACAAAGAACTTCAGAAGTTAACTAATAAGCAATCAAAGAAGCCAATAAAAAAATGGGCTATGGAGCTAAATAGAGAGTTCTCAATGGAAGAAATACAAATGGCATATAAGCATCTAAAAAAATGTTCTACGTCACTAGTCATCAGGGAAATGCAGATTAAAACTACATTGAGATTCCATCTCACTCCTGTCAGATTGGCCACCATCATGAAAACAAATGATCATAAATGTTGGCGGGGATGTGGAAAATGAGGAACCCTTCTACACTGCTGGTGGGAATGCAATCTGGTCCAGCCATTGTGGAAATCAGTGTGGAGGTTCCTAAAACAACTAAAGATTGATCTACTATATGACCCAGCTATAGCACTCCTAGGCATATATCCTAAGGACTCATCTCGTTTCCTTAGAAGTACGTGATCAACCATGTTTATTGCTGCTCAATTTATAATAGCTGGGAAATAGAACCAGCCTAGATGTCCCTCAACTGATGAGTGGATAATGAAGATATGGCACATTTATACAATGGAGTTCTACTCAGCAGTAAAGAAAAATGAAGTTATGAAATTTGCAGAAAAATGGATGGATCTGGAAAGGATTATACTACGTGAGGTAACCCAGGCCCTGAAAGCCAAGTGCCATAAGTTCTCCCTCATATGTGGATCCTAGCTGCAGAAGATTGGGCTTCTGCGTGAGAAGGAAAAAACTCAGTAGCAGAGGCCAGTAAGTTAAAAAGGAGATATAAAGGGAAGGGAGGAGGGGATTTAATAGGTTGGTATTGTATATATGTAAGTAGAATGATTGAGATGGGGAGGGGTTATGATGGATAATGGAATCTCAAAGGGGAAAGTGGGGGAGGCCATGGAAGGTATTACCATGGGATTTTTTTTATAATCATGGAAAATGTTAATAAAAATTGAGAAAAAAAAATCTAAGAAGATATAAATAAATCATATGGAAACCTACTTTTTTGGACAATGGAACACTCAGGAGCCACAGATTGTTACTAAAAAATTTTCAGTGCCAGGGATGGGATACCTTCCAGTGAGTTGTTGGCCAGGGAGGTCCCTTATTTCCCAAAAACATTACAGGCCATTGCCTAGGCCTTTGGTTTCCCACCAGGAATAGATGGTAAGACCCTATTGCTGAAGACTCCACATATTTGGGCTGCAAGGCCACTGAGAAATTCTGCTGGAGCTGAGCTGAAAACCTCCTCTATGAAGACCAACTGACCGAAAGCTGGAAGAAGCCATTTTGCATGCAGTTCAATGGGAGAGAGAGAAATCGCTAGTGAAGATACTCAACAGTGGACTCTGCAAGCCTTATATTTTGCCAGCCTGGCCAAATGAGCCAACAGGTGCAATAGTGGCATGTCTGTCATGGTGGAAACCAAGTGCCCTCTAATTGGACTGGAGGCCCACTCCATGGGAGGGAATACATCCCTGATACTGAAAAGCTAAAACTTGGGTAGCCATGAGCCCTAGGGGTGTAACATCTGCTGCTGTCTGGCTAAATGTATATACTATGCTCATCAAACTGACCAATAACCACTTCTCTTAATATTCATACCCATATATTAATGCTACTCTAACTTTTGGTAGAGAACCTTCTACTTTCAGATAGTAGTGACCTTGGGGTGACTCAGAAGGCATCATGGTGCTGAAATGAAGTGACTGGGGTACACAGTGTTATGCCCAGAATGAGGAATCTCCAAAGACCACTGAGAGTCTGACATGTATGCAACAGCAAAGAGCTTCATTTCGGGCATAAGCTCGGACTCTTGACTTCACCAAAGCAGTGGATCTGTACAAGAGCCCTGAGCAGCAGGGGGCCAGGTTTTTTATAGGGATTTGAACACAGAAGTAGGGAGAAGTAGGGAAATAGTTATATGATTGGTTGATTTAAGCAGTAACTGCCCTTCTATTTTTCTGATAGGTTTAGGATACTGGTGGGCAAAGCTGGTGGGCAGGGGGCTAGGGAGATTCCAAGCAGATTAAGTAACCTTTATTGTAATTGGCTATGTGTATTTGAGGAACTTTAAACAAACTTATTTTAAGCAAACTTATCTATGACCACAGGAATGCATGGTGAGTCCCCCTTATCAGGAAACTGACCATGCTGGGAAGCAGAAACTTAGGCCTATTGATGATTCTGAGGCTTATTACGGCTTCCTGAGTCCTTCACTTGGCACTGCAATGTCTCTATCACACCTTCCAGGGCTCAGGGTCCATTGTGGAAGAGGTGGCGGAAAGGATGTAAGAGCCAAAGGAAGGGTAGGACTCCTTACAACGTGCTCCCCCAGACACTAAATGGTCTGGATATCCATGACCTCACAGTGCCTGACGCTATCTACACAAGACCATCATAAGAGGAGGAAAAGATTACGACAACAAAATAAAAGAGAGACTGAGATGGGGAGGGGATATAATGGAGAATGGAGTTTCAAAGGGGAAAGTGGGGGGGGGGAGGTATTATCATGGGATACTTTTTATAATCATGGAAGTTGTTAATAAAAATTTGAAAAAAAAATCATGTTCCTCAGTTACAACAACAAAAGCAAAACCAAAACAAACCTCTGAGGCAGCAGGGTGCGGTGGGGCACATTATATCATCTTACAGTTGGGAGGCAGAGGCAGGAGAATTGCTACAAGTTCAAGGTCAGCCTGTTGTATAAAGCAAGTTCCAGGTCTACTAGAGGTGGTGAAATACCATCTCTGAAGGTTAGAGAACAGTTCAGCACTTAAAGGCACTTGCTTGCAAAACATGTCTGCTTGGGTTTGAGTCCCCAGTTTCCGTATAAAGACAGATGCACAAAGTGTTGCATGTGTCTGGAGTTTATCTGCAGTGGCCAGAGGCTCAGGTGCACCCATTCTCTCCCCCACAAACCAAGCTGGGTGTGGTGGCGCACACCTTTAATCCCAGCACTCAGGAGGCAGAGGTAGGAGGATTGCTGTGAGTTTAGTGAATTCCAGGTCAGTCTGGGCTACAGTGAGACCCTACCTCGGAAAAAAAAATCAACTCACAAAGCTTATTTTTTAAAGATTTATTTTTAAAAAAAATATTTTATTTTTTTCCATCAGACCAAAGAGCAAAAAGAAAAAAATATATAAAAGGAAAAAACAAAGTAACACACTACCAATTATGTCACTCGGGTACAATTTTGTGATATTACTTTTTGTGTGTGTCTGTTTCTTTGTATTGCTCAGCATGTTATTCCGCAGTTGCCTCTGTCCTCCTTGGGGTGCCTCAGTTTTGAATGTTACACTTGGCATCTCTACTGCTGTTATGTGAATGGTAGGATGTAAGTGAATTATCATAAGGGCTCTTTGTTAAAAAAAAAAAAAACCCTAAAAATTCAAAAAAAAGTTTTAAAAAGAATGTTGTATACATTTTATAGTCTGGCTATCAGTTTGATATCTTGTGGTCAAGTATGTTTCTCAATCTGTATTTACCCATCCCATCAATAAATGTTAATGATAAAGTAAAAAAAAATTTATTTATTTGAGAGAGAGAGAGAGAGGGAAGGAGGGAGGGAGGGAAAGGGCACATACAAACAAATACATCCATCACCTTGGGGAATCAAACCTGGATCCTTAGGCTTTGCAGGCATGTGCTTTAACCACTAAGCCATCTCTCCAGCCCCACTAAATTTATTTTTAACCCAGAAGCAAATCTAATTTAAAACCAATGTTCATTAATATTCAAATATTATCACATTTCTTTGCTTGATTGGTTCATTAGATGCTTTGAGAATCAACTAGTTAAATGCTAGGAATTCCTAGCCAATGCAGACTATTTCTGAAATAGTGAATATTAGTGTAATTGTGAAAATGTTTTCAATAAATACAGCAATTTTTTTTTTTTTGATTTTTTTGAGGTAGGGTTTCAGTCTAGCTCAGGCTGACCTGGAATTTACTATGTAATCTCAGGCTGGCCTCGAACTCATGGCAATCCTCGTACCTCTGCCTCCCAAATGCTGGGATTAAAGGCATGCGCCACCAAGCTCAACAAATACAGCAGGTTTTTTTTTTTTTTTTTTTTTGGTTTTTCGAGGTAAGGTCTCACTCTGGTCCAGGCTGACCTGGAATTAACTCTGTCATTTCAGGGTGGCCTTGAACTCATGGCAATCCTCCTACCTCTGCCTCCCGAGTGCTGGGATTAAAGGCATGCGCCACCACACCCGGCAAATACAGCAGTTTTAATTAGCACTTAGTATCATGAACAGAACTTAGAACGTTATTTAATTCTAAGAGTTCCATTTAAAGGAAATTGGGAAAATCACTACTAAATCTCCCTAGAAAATCTTTGCCAGCTGTACATCTGACAGAGGATTAATATACAGGATATACTAAGAACTCAAAAAAACTAGGAAGTCAAACTACCCAATCAAAAAAATGGGCTGTAGAACTAGAGTTCTCCAAAGAAGAAATATAGATGGAATAGAAACATCTAAAAACATGTTCTACATTCTCAGTCTTCAGGGAAGTGCAATTTAAAACTACTTTGAGGGCGCGGTGGCACACACCTTTAATCCCAGCACTTGGGAGGCAGATGTAGGAGGATTGCCGTGAGTTTGAGGCCACCCTGAGAATACAGAGTGAATTTCAGTCAGCCTGGAGTAGAGTGAAACTACCTCAAACAAACAAAAAACCAAACAAACCTACTTTGAGATTCCATCTCATTCCTGTCCAAATGGGTTTCATCAAGAAATGATGTAAGGAGCCAGGCGTGGTGGCACACACCTTTAATTCCAGCACAGGAGAGGCAGAGGTAGGAGGATTGCTTTAAGTTCCAGGCCAGCCTGGGACTATAGAATGAGTGCCAGGTCACCCTGTACTAGAGTGAGACCCTACCTTGAAAAAACATATACAAAAGCAAAAGACAGAGAGAGGGAGAGAAAGGGAGGGAAGGAGGGAGGGAGAGCAATCAAGTAACAATAAATGCTGGTGAGGATGTGGAGAGGAACCCTTCTGCCTTGTTGAATACAATCTGGTCCAGCCATTGTGGAAATGTGTGCAGGTTCCTGGGACAGCTAAAAATTGATTTGACATATGACCCAGCTATAGCACTCCTAGGCATATATCCTAGGGACTCTTCTCCCTACCTTAGAGATACTTGCTCATCAATGTTTGCTGCCACTCTACACACAATGGCTAGGAAATGAGACCAGCCTAAATGTCCCTCAGCTGGTGGATAATGAAGATGTGGTAAATTTATACAACAGAGTTCTATTCAGCAGTAATGAAAAATGAGGGCTGGAGAGATGGCTTAGCAGTTAAGGCAGTTGCTTGCAAAGCCTAAGGACCTAGGTTCAATTCCCAGGTCCCATGTAAGCTAGATGCACAAGATGGCACATGAGTCTGGAATTTGTTTACAGTGGCTGGATGCCCTGGTGTGCCCATTTTCTCTCTCCCTCTGTCTGACTCTCTCAAATAAGTAAAAATATTTAAAAAGAAAAATGAAATGATGAAATCTGCAGGGAAATGGATGGATCTGGAAAGGATTATACTAAGTAAGGTAGCCCAGGTCCAGAAAGCCAAACGCTGCACGTTCTCCCTCATATGTGGATCCTAGATGCAAATGTTTAGATTTGAGTTGGAGTAAAAGTCAGAAGTAGAGGCCAGGAAGCTAGAAGGGGCTATGAAGGAAGGACTGAAGGGGTGGGTACTGTAGATGTAAGTAGAAGAGCAGATTGTGTGTGGGTGGGAGGGTTAATCAAAATTTAAGATGACAGCCGGGCATGGTGGTGCACGCCTTTAATCCCAGCTCTCAGGAGGCAGAGGAAGGAAGATAGGACTGAGACTACAGAATGAAATCCAGTCAGCCTGGCTAGAGCAAGACCCTGCCTTGATAAACAAAAATAACATAAAATTTAGGATGAGTAAGCCATATAGAAACCTACCTCTTTGCTAGTCCATAATGTATGTTTAAAATAGAGTATGGTAGAAATATCCTAAGAAAGTAGATAATGGTGTACCCAGTAGCAATACATTATTACTAGAAAATTTTTATAGCGTCAGAGGTGGAATATTTTTCAGTGATTTGTTGGCCAGGGAGGTCCCTGATGTCCCCCAAACATTATAGGCCATTGCCAAGGCTCTTGGTTTCCCACCAGAACTAGATGGTAAGACCCTCTTGCTGAAGACTCCACATGCTTGGGTCGCAAGGTCACTGAAATAAAGCTGGAGCTGAGCTGAAAACCTCCTTCCTGCTGACTAGCTAGCAGATAGCTGGAAAGAGCTATGCTGCATGTAGCCTTTTGGGAAAGAGGTCACCACAAGTGTTAAACAGTGTGGAAACTGTAAGCCAGTGTGGCTGGCCAGTGTGCCAACTGGTGCTACAGGGGCAGGTCTGTTATGGGGGAAACCAACTGCTTTTCTAATTGGACTGGAAGACTGTTCATGGGAGGGAACACATACATGACTGATGCTGAAAATCTAGTATAAAATTTACGGCTGAGGACGTCATAAGCCCGAGGGGAGTAAAGACCACTGCTTTCTGACTAAATGCATATATTATCCTCACCAAAATGCCCTGTAAGAACATTTTAAGAATGTTTATATCCACATATTAATGCTACTTATGGTTAGAGAAGCTTCTCTTCAGATGGTGGTGACCACTGGGATGACTCAAAACTCACCATAGTGCCAAGAAGTGACAGAGGAGTGCTCAGCACTGAGACATCTCTATCACATCCTTCAAGGCTCAAGGTTCATTGCAGAAGAGGTGGCAGAATGTAAGAGCTGCTTACATTGTCTTTCAGACACAAAATGGCTTTGATACTCATACCCTCACAGTGGAGTACCTACTACCTGCACAAGACCTTCCTAACAGGAGGAAGGGAGCCTAATTGGAAAGAAGGGTTACAATGGAGGATGGGTTTGGAAGGGAGAAAGTGAGGATGATGGTTGAAAACTATCATGGCTTATTGTCTATACTTATGCAAGCAAATAAAAAAAAAAAAAAGAGTTGGCTAACAGCGTAAGATGGTGTATGCTTGAAACAGCAGATTCATCTGCTCATTTTCATTGATAGCTTTATTTGGCTTTTAGAAAATTATGTACAACAATGAGAACCACAGTTCTATTAAATAGTCTTAAATTAATATAATGCAAGTGAGAAGAAGGTGTATTTCCACAGTGAGAACATCAACACTGCATAACAGGCCGGGATTTCTGCCCCACGCCAAAACCATTTGTAGGAGCGTCAGAATGGAGCAGGAGTAGCTTGTGGCTGGCAAGCTGCCAGCTCAGAAACCACTTATGAGGAAAGAGTCCATTTTTCTTTAGTTTGCCTTTGAGAAAGAAATTAAAGATTGTATTCAGACCCGAAAGGCTTTGAGTAAAAATATTCAAATGCTGGGGGAAGCCCTCATGGGCATATGCCAACATACTCTGATCAAGCCAAAGCCTGCCATTCAGTTTGGGAACCAGTCAAATCTGGCTATATCAGAAGTACCTGTAGTCACAGTCTAACTGGTAGCAGATACAACATGACTCATGGGCTTGGGGCACTTGCTCATTTGTCATGTGTTCTGGATTAGACTCTTGCTTTCTCCTGAACATTCTTCTGATTGAATTCACAGTATCCAACAGTGCTTGCAAAGGCTATTTTGTTTGGGCAGCCCTTGGAGTTGTATAGTTTTGAGAAGTTGAATCAGGAAGAAGTAACAGGAAGTGCCTCAGCGTTGGTCCAACTCTGCCCTTCCTCCATGCCACAGGAAGTCCAGCCTGTTTCTCCAGGAGCTCAGACCTCCCTCTGGGGCTTTTCCAAGAATCACAGCCTCATCAGTGAGCAAACCAGAGCCCAGTTTGCATGGGATTTCCTAGGGAGCTTAAATAGAAATGGACTGTAGGTTAGACACCAGCAGCCACCTCCTTTCCTCACTGTGCTGGTGCCAAACAAGCAAAGCAAAGAGGCAAACATGAGCAACATGGGCTTTGGAGTCTGCACATGCATGCTGGAATGGGAGAGGGTGACAGCAAACAGGCTAGTTTTATTAGCAGGAGCTGGAGGCCTGGTTAAGAATGAGAGGAGAGAGACTGGCATTTTGTTCTCTGCTCATCTATTTCCTGCTTAGCCTTCTCGATACAATTAAAGATCTCCTTAAACAGTGTTTTGTATTCTGGAGGTGGTGTAGTGGTGGGGGAACTGATGGGCTCTGGGGTGGCAGGGGCAAGTTGCCACCCACTGGCCCCGGCCTCACACTGGGTGAGCATTCCTGTTATGTCCCTGGCTGGAGCCCTGGAAGTTTGCACAGCCTTGTGTGACAATGAGTCCTGCTCCTGCTGGCACTTCCTCAGCAGCTCTTCATACTTCACCTTCAGGGCAGTGTACTGAGTGTCCACCTCATGCAGAAGGGAGATGCCCCTCTGCTTCACAGCCTTAGCCCTCCTGATGCAAGTCTCCTCATGGCCTTTCACGATGTCACTACCCGCCAAGCTGCTGAGGCCCGTCTCACTGCTGCTGCGTTTAAGTGGTTTTCTGTGTGCTTCAGGCACAGCCAGACACATCTCCTCCAGTAGGCTTTGGCTGGGCTCTTTGAAAGGAACAAACAGAGAGTCAGGCACCAGCTTCTCGACGCCATTCACAAAAGGGTGCTCTGCCCGCAGCATCTGGCGCATCTCGGCCACCTCCGCCTCCAGCTCCAGGGCCCGGGTACGGTAGGCTTCTGTGGCCTCCAGCTGCTGCTCAAGTTCGCTGTTCTCTTTCAGCGCCAGCGCGTACTCCTCCTCCATGGTTGCCCGCTTCTGCCGCTCCAGGCTCAGCTGGGCCTGCAGCATTGCCACCGTCTCTTTCAAGTGCTCATTTTCTTCTTCCTCGGGGCTTTGCTGGCTTTGCAAGGATGTGATTTTCTCAGCAAACACATGGTCATACACAAAGTGCCTATGTGGAAAAGGGAATACAGGTCAACTGAAAATGCAGAGGCAGATGTAAAATAATTTTTTTTGAGGCAAGCCCAACAGACTGCCTTTAAAAAAATTATACAATACATACATACATACACACACACACACACACACACACACACACACACACATATTTTTTGCTATTTTGAGGTAGGGTCTCACTCTAGCTCAGGCTGACCTGGAAAGCACTCTATAGTCTCAGGGTGGCCTTGAATTCATGGCAATCCTCCTACCTCTGCTTCCCAAGAGCTGGGACTAAAGGTGTGTGCCACCATACCCAGCTTAAAAATTATATTTTTTATTTTTATTTATTTGAGACAGAGAAATAAAGAGGCAGATAGAGAGAAAGAATGGCCATGCCAGGGCCTCCAGCCACTGCGAATGAACTCTATCTACATGCATGCACCTTTACATCTGGTTTCATGTGGGTACTGGGGAATCAAAACCTGGATTGTTAGGGTTTGCAGGCAAGAGTCTTAACTGATAAGCCATATCTCCAGCCCCAGACTGCCTTTTTTGTTGTTTGTTTTTTTGAGGTAGGGTCTCACTCTGGCCCAGGCTGACCTGGAATTCAGTACGGAGTCTCAGGGTGGCCTCGAACTCATGGCAATCCTCCTACCTCTGCCTCCCAAGTGCTGGCATGCACCACCACACCCGGCCTTTTAATTAATTAATTTATTTTTAATGCAAGTGAGAGAGAGAGAGAATTGGCACGCCACGTTCTCCAGCCACTATAATAGAACTCCAGATGTATGTGCCACCTTGTGCACATGTGCGACATTGCACACTTGCATCACTGTGCTTCTGGCTTATGTGGGACCTAGAGAGTTGAACATGAATGTTTAGGCTTCATAAGCCATCTAAATTTCAGAGGAGCTGTGTTGACTGCTTTCTTTTTTATTTTTTTTTCGAGGTAGCCTCTGGTCCAGGCTGATCTGGAATTAACTATGTAGTCTTAGGGTGGCCTCGAACTCATGGTGGTCCTCCTACATTTGCCTCCCTAGTGCTGGGATTAAAGGCGTGCACCACTATGCCTGGCTTCCTTTTTAGCTCATTCTACACTGCAGCAGTGGTTGAAATGAAATTGTGAGTTGGCAAACCCATGAAAAAAAAGTTTTGTGACTTTTCTTTTTCAACATTCTTAAATACTACATAAGCCAGGTGTGGTGGCTCATGCCTATAATTCCAGCACTCAGGAGGCTGAGGCTATAGGACAACCATGAGCTCAAGGCCAGACTGGTCTGCATTTTGAGTTCAGGACAACCTAGGCTACAGAGTGACACTCTGTCTTTAAAAAAAATTGAAAGTGCTACAGAAAAGCCATTCAAAAAGACCAGTAGTGTGACAGCTACCTTACTTAGAAAACCCCAGCGGGTCTCACATATGGCTTCATATCAGAACTGCCTGAGTGCCTTTAAAAACCTGGCTCTCTTGGGGCTGGAGAAATGGCTCAGCAGTTAAGGCACCTGCCTACAAAGCCTAACGATACAGGTTCAATTCACCAATACCCATGTAAAGCCAGATGCAGTGATGCATGCATCTGGAGTTTGTTTACAGCAACCAGGAAGCCCTGGTATACCCATTCTCTCACGCCACCCCCCGCAGGCAAGTAAATATACATTTAAAAAAATCAGGTACAGGGCTGGAAAGATGGCTTAGTTGTGAAGTGCTTGCCTGTGAAGCCTAAGGACCCTGGTTTGAGGCTTGATTCCCCAGGACCCACACATAAGCCAGATGCACAAGGTGGCACATGCATTTGGAGTTCGTTTACAGTGGCTGGAGGCCCTGGCGCACCCATTTTCTCTCTTTATCTGCCTCTCTCTCTCTCTCTCTGCTGCTCTCAAATAAATAAATCAAAATTAACAAAAAATTAAAAAAATATTAGGTGCAGAGTGATTGAGGAAGATACCTGACCTCTGTATATACATGCACACACATAAACATGTACATAGCCTCTCATGCACAAATGTGTTTTCACAGAATTACTAATACCCAAGAGCTCTCATTTGTACGTTTAAGTTGGTTTAATACACAAGTGGCACTTCTTTAAATGATATTTTCTATCTACTGGAATCCAGAATGTGTCAGTGACATGCATGTTCCCAGCTTGCCAATGCAGCAGGCAGGTTCTTACTGGCGGAGGTCGTATAGCTCTTTCAGACAGGAGAAGCTGGGTTTCTCCTGATCAGGTGTCCTCTGCCTCCTCCTTCCTTGGCTGGATGACTTCAGCTCTTCCACTTGGCTCTGAAGGTGATCAATGTTGGTTTGCAGGCATTCAATTGTTTCTGTCAGGCTGTGAGGAACACACAGAAACCAACTGCTGCTTGTCATATTAAATTAAGGGCAAGAGCACTGAGGGGGGATTAGCTCTGAGCCACTCAAACTGGGCTTTCTTAATTGGAAAGGACTTATATTTAATCTCCATTTTCCAAAACAAATTAAACCTTACCTCACACTGCCCAAACCCTTTACAGCCACATTCTATTCCAAATTATATTAAATAACTCCCTTGTAGGGTTTCCTTGATTCTAGAAATTTTACCTCACAATTTTCTGCTGTGATGCCCTGCTGTCAGCGACTAGCTTCCGGTTGGTTTCCTCTAGTCCCCTTGCCGTGACATCTAACTGCTCGTAAACTTTTGCATGCTGTTCATCCATTTGCCGCAGAAACTCCACCTGCTTGGTGAGATACTGCAAAAGAAGGGGGCGGCAGGTGATAGCAGCAAGTAAGACAAGTGAAGAGTAATAGGTGAGGCTCAGGTACAGATAGGGTCCCATCCCAGATGTTCCCTACAGCCACTTCTCGAGTTTTGTCAAACAGCTTGACCTTGTCTGCAGTGGTGACTGAACTCAGTTCTTGGCTCCTCTCCTGGCTGGAGGGTCTAGTTCTAATCATGTGGTTGATGCCTTGGCCATTATTTCCCAGGGTTTTAGGAAAGTTCTATTTCAGGTTCTATTTCAGGATCAAGCCCACAAAACTATGTGTTAATAGGAAACAAGCACAAGCCAGTACTGGTGTGCTTAGTTCCCTACAAACTTTCATACTACCAGGTTGGTCTAATTATATAGACCGTGTTTGTTAGTCCTCAAAAGGAAAATCTAGAGCAGATGTGATAACCCCTCATGAAGAAAAGCCTGGAAAACATGATCAAAGTGAGTTCAAAGCCAATCTGGGACCACAGGGTGAATTCCAGGTCAGCTTGGGCTAGAGTGAGACCCTACTTGGGAGGAAGGAGGGGAAGGGGCTTCTTCGTGAGGCATTTCAGACAAAACTAGTAAAAAACTAAATATCTTAGCTTAACAATACATTAAAAATCCACCTTTAGGGCTGGAGAGATGGCTTAGCAGTTAAGTGCTTGCCCATGAAGCCTAAGGACACCAGTCCAAGGCTCCATTCCCCAGGACCCATGTTAGCCAAATGCATAAGGGGGCGCACACATGTGGAGTTTGTTTGTGGTGGCTGGAGACCCTGGTGTGCCCATTCTCTCTCTCTCTCTCTCTCAAATAAATAAATAAATAATAAACAAAAAATTAAAAAAAAATCCACCTTTTATTTTTTCCCCCAAGGTAAGGTCTCACTCTAGCCCAGGCTGACCTAGAATTCACTTTTTAGTCTCAGGTTGACCTCGAACTCACAGTGATCCTCCTACCTCTGCCTCCTGAGTGATGGGATTAAAGGTGTACATCACTGTGCTGGGCTATAATTTATACTTAAAAAATATTTTAAAAAATTATTTATTGGACAGAGAGAGGGAGAAAAAGGCAGGTAAAGTGGGCTTGCCAGGGCCACCAGCCACTGCAAATAAACTCCAGATGCATGCACCACCTTGTGCACCTGGCTTATGTGGGTCCTGGGGAATCGAACCTGGGTCCTTAGGCTTCATAGGCAAGTATCTTAACTGCTAAGCTATCTCCCCAGCCCTGTAATTTTACTTTAGAACATCTTCTGTGAGGTCTAGGCAGGACTCTATAATCAAGTATTAATATTTCTGCAACAAAAACATAAAGATCACATCTTAGCTTGGAGAGATGGCTTAGTGGTTTAGGACTACAAAGCCAAAGGACCCAGGTTCAAATTCCCAGGATCTACATAAGTCAGATGCACAAGGTAGTGCATGTGACTGGAGTTTGTTTGCAGTGGCTGGAGGCCCTGGTGCTCCTATACTTACTCTCTCTGCTTCTTTCTGTCTCTCATAAATAAATAAAATATATATATTTTAAAAAGCTAGGTGTATACCTCGAGTTTGGAAGTGGTAAGGGGTTGGAGCTTTGTTGTTGGTACCTGCCACGTAGAACTGACATGATTAAATAAGGTAAGTTAGCAGGCAGCATGGTGTCTATGAAAGGCTCTTATTTTTCATTGCCTGAACTCCTACCACTTTCTCATGGTCCCATGGAATCAACCACTCATTTTCCTACAGGAAGTCTCTTCAGAGCTATAGGAAGAAGTTCTTAGTCCTGCCCGCTCCAGCTAACAATGCCACACATTTCCTGTCACCCACAGGAATGTGTTCAATCTCTTAGGAACAGTGGACTTGGAAAAAGCTTAGGATCCGAAGAATATATGTTATATAGCCATAGGTATGTTGTAAGATACTCTGTATCATGTATAAGGTCCCAGGTATTCTTTAGGGTTGATTCACAACAACCTTAAAAAAGACACACGGGGGCTGGAGAGATGGCCGAACAGTTAAGGTACTTGTCTACAAAGCCAAAGGACCCAGGTTTGATTCCCCAGGACCCATGTAAGCCAGATGCACAAGGTGGCACATGCATCTGGAGTTTGTTTGCAGTGGTTAGATGCCCTGGCGTGCCCACTCTTTCTTTCTTTCTTTCTTTCTTTCTTTCTTTCTTTCTTTCTTTCTTTCTTTCTTTCTTTCTTTCTTTCTTTCTTTCTTTCTTTCTTTCTCTCTCTCTCTGCCTCTTTCTCTCTCAAATAAACAAACAAATGAGCCCAGGTGTGGTGGCACATGCCTTTAATCCCAGCACTTGGGAGGCAGAGGTAGGAAGATTACTGCAAATCTGAGGTCACACTGAGACTAGTGATTTCCAGGTCAACCTGGGCCAGAGTAAGACCCTACCCTCAATCCTCGCTCCCCCCCCCAAAAAAGACAAATGTACAAGCAAGACATATTTACAGGGCTGGAGAGATGGCTTAGCCATTAAGGCACTTGCCTGAGAAGCCTAAGGACCCAGGTTCAATTCCCCAGTACCCACGTAAGTTGGATGCACAAGGTGGCACATGTGTCTGGAGTTTGTTTGCAGTGGCCAGAGACCCTAGCATGTCCACTGTATTTTTTTTTTTTTCTCTCTCTCAAGTAAATAAAATATTTAAAAAAAGACATTTACAGCAGAGGCAGTTCCCACCCAGTGATGGGAACAGTCATCTCCTCTAACATGGGACATATCTGGTCCACAAAGGGCATGGGAAAGGCCAGTTCATCAATGGTTTCAGTGAGCACAGGTATATCTTATCACTCAGAGCACAGGCTTTGGGGTCAGTGCTTAACATCCTGCTTGAACACTAAAAACTAGGTGACCTTTAGCAAGCCCCTTGATTTTTCCAAGGTTCCCTAGTCAGAACATCATAAGGCTATAGAGATTTTATATATATGTGGGAGAGACCAGAATATATGATCCCAAAATATGAGCTGAGAGCATTTGAGAAGCAGATGTGGGAAAGTTCCCTGTCCTCCCTGTACACTTGCGAAAAAGCAGGACATGGACCAACAAAGGCGAGGGTTCCATCCGCCCCATTCGAGGTTGACTACTGGCTAAAACTTTAGGCTCTTGTGGGCCTGGAGCCAGGACCAGAGGAATCTGCACTCAAGAGCTTTACTGGTTTTTAACTGCCACCCCCCACACACAGATTCAAAGTCTCTTTCCTTTATTTTGTCACATGTCTTTAAGATGCTATAGGAGAGCCACCTCTTAGACAATTACTTAATTCCTAGGTATATGAAACTACATGTTAACAAACCTACTTCTTTTCATCTTGTTAAACTGTCTTTGTTACAGAGGTCCATTATTTCTCCTCCCCTACACACACCAAATGTGTGAATTTACACAGAAGGTAAGACATGAAAGTGCAGCATGACTGACAGCTGGCCTATGCTCAAAGGGTTTGATGAGAGGAAGCTGCTGCATCTTCACTCAGTTATAGTATATAAACTCTACCTGAGCTAAGAATCGCCTTGAAGATTTATTAAATTATAGAGACCTGAAATCCTGTCCCCTACTTCAAAAAACCAAAACAACAAGAAAATGATATATTAATACAAAGAAAATAGTTTAGTAAAGTATTAAGTACCCATCATCCAATTTCACTAATTACTAACATGGAGCCATCATGTTCATTTCTACTGTCCTCATCCTCATTTTAAAGCAAATCCAATTCAAGTGTACCCAAATGGCTATTTCTGAGACAATTTCCACACTCCTTCAGAGCTATTATGCTCCAGCATATCATCTTCCCAGTTACCTCCAGTGCTTCTGCCACTTGGAATTGTTAGCTACTAACTCTTCTTCACACAACAGACACCTCATCTTGAACTTTCGGAACCACTCACTTTACCGAAGGCAGGCTCCTCCTTCCTTTGGGCCTCTGCCTCACTACCCTCTGCCTGGCTCCACCTAATCCAGCAGTTTTTTGAATTCAGAGGGTCTGTGAACTGTGATGGGGAAGCAAAGCTACTTTGCTGATTTCTAATGGAAAGTCTGCCCTTTCAATTATGAACATCAGCAATGCCAGCAATGCAGTTAGGACCTCTTCACCAACAGAAATAACAAACACTTTAGACAAGATTGGATGTATTCAGGCTGGTAGGGCTGTAGCACAACCATTTTCCTATCACACTGTAGTAGTTACAGAAATGTTGACTTATTGCTTGCATATGTCACTATTAGAAGTTATGGTTGGGCTGGAGGGATTGCTTAGTGTTTAAAGCATTTGCCTGCAAAGCCAAAGGACCCAAGTTCAATTCCCTAGAACCCATGTTAGCCAGAAGCACAAGGGGGCGCATGCATCTGAAGTCCATTTGCAGTGGCTAGAGGCCCTGGTGTGCCCATTTTCTCCCTCTATCTCTCTCCTTCCCTCTTCCTCTGCCAAATAAATAAATAAATAAATAAATAAATAAATAAATAAATAAATAAATTTAGAAGTTATGGTTGTTTTCAGACTTCTAGAATACTGTTATTTAATATGTTGATATATACCTGTAATACAGGTAATACCACATCGTGCTTTTGTTTCTTCCATACTTGGATATTATAACATGACATTTCATTTATAATTCATCACTTATTAGAGCAGGGGTCTGCCTTTCAATCTTCCTGCCACGGCCTCCTAAATGCTGGGGTTCCAGGCATGGGCCCCATACCCAGCCTGTCCTCCTATGCATTTTAAGGAGGTCACTGTAGACCCCAACAGTCAGTCAAAAGGATCCATGGCACAGAGTTAGCCAAGTACTTCCTCATATAAACACAAGCTCTTCAGAAACCTGTTCAGGGTACCTGCTCTCAAGCAGACCTCCAGAGCCCCTCTCTGTCTGTCCCTCCTTCAAGACAACACAACCATCCACTCTTACTGTGGTCCTCTGTCCAGGAAGAAAAGGTTCCTATAATCCATATACATACACAGAGTTGGGACTAAAACCTTTGTAGATGGCAACTTCTAGTTCTCTGTTCAAAACTTCTAAATGCACTTAACAGCATGATTCAGACTGAGAATGTCAAGAAAGATTTGACTGAAAAGCTTTTACAATAGGCTTTGGTTGTGGATGCCTTGAGGAAAAAGCCTGTAAGCGTAGCCCCATGCACCAACCTCACTCGATTATCTAAAGGGGAGACATTTACAAATGACACCACCCATTATATGGGGCCTAAGCTGCTGCCTCTGTAAAGATGTATCAAGTTAGGCTTGTGGCCAACACACAGGAAATAAGTCAACATTGCAAGTAAGTACAAAGAGGCCACTAAAAAGCTGTAGAAAGTGCCCTCTGCTTAATAGATAAAAATCTGTGTTAAAAATACAATGAAAAGCCAGGTGTGATGGTGCATGCCTTTAATCCTAGCACTCAGGAGGCAGAGGTAGGAGGGTTGACATGAATTCAAGGCCACCCTGAGACTCCATAGTGAATTCCAGGTCAGCCTGGGCTAGAGTGAGACCCTACCTCAAAAAACCAACCAACCAACCAACCAACAAACAAACAAACAAAAAACAATGAAAGCATTTTAGAACTCATGATAAGAAATATGGATGGCATATAAGCATCTAAAAAAATGTTCTACATCCCTAGTCAACAGGGAAATGCAGATTAAAACTATGTTGAGATTCTAACTCACTCCTGTCAGATTGGCCACCATCATGAAAACAAATGATCATAAATGCTGGCAAGGATGTGGAAAAAGAGGAACCCTTCTACACTGTTGGTGGGAATGCAATCTGGTCCAGCCATTGTGGAAATTAGTGTGGAGGTTCCTAAGACAGCTAAAGATTGATCTACCATATGACCCAGCTATAGCACTCTTAGGCATATATCCTAAGGACTCATCTCATTACCTTAGAGATACTTGCTCAACCACGTTTATTGCCACTCAATTCACAATAGCTGGGAAATGGAACCAGCCTCATCTGATGAGTGGATAATGAAGATATGGTACATTTATACAATGGAGTTATATTCAGTGGTAAAGGAAAATGAAGTTATAAAATTTGCAATAAAATGGATGGATCTGGAAAGGATTATACTAAGTGAGGTAACCCAGGCCCAGAAAGCCAAGTGTCACATGTTCTCTCTCATATGTGGATCCTAGCTACAGATGATTGGACTTCTGTGTGAGTAGGAAGAAAACTCAGTAGCAAAGGACAGTAAGTTAAAAAGGAGATATAAAGGGAAGAGAAAGGAAGGAAGGGAGGTACTTAATATGATGGTATTTTGTGTGTGTGTGTGTGTGTGTGTGTGTGTGTGTATGAATAGATTAATCGGGGTGAAAAGGCCCAAAGTGAGGTCAAGGGAAGAGATTGAGTAAAGGAAAGGTGGAGGGAGGGCTAATCAAAATCTAAGAGGATATAAATAAATCATATGGAAACCTACTTTTTTGGACAATAGAACACTCAGGAGCCATAGATTGTTGGCTAGAAAATTTTCAGTGCCAGGGATGGGATACCTTCCAGTGAGTTGTTGGCCAGGAAGGGCCCTGATGCCCACAAAACATTATAGGTCAGTGCCAAGGCCCTTAGTTTCCTACTAGGAACAGATAACAAGATCCTACTGTGGAAGACTCCATATACTTGGGCTGCAAGGCCACTGAGAAATCCTGCTGGAACTGAGCTGAAAACCTCCTCCATTTAGACCAGCTGGCAGAAAGCTGGAAGAAGCCAGTCTGCATGCAGTTCAATGGGAGAGAAATCACCAGTGAAGATACTCAACAGTGGACTCTGCAAGCCTTATATTTTGCCAGACAGGCCAAGTGAGCCAAAGGGTGCAATAGTGGCCCATCTGTCAGGTGGAAACCAACTATCCTCTAATTGGACTGGAGGCCTGCTCCATGAGAGGGAATACATCCCTGATACTGAAAACCTACAACAGGGATAGTCATGAGCCCTAAGGGTATAACACCTGCTGCTGTCTGGCTAAATGCATATACCATGCTTATCAACCTGCCCAGAAAGCACTTCTCTTTTTTTTTTTCCCCAATTTTTTATTAACATTTTCCATGATTATAAAAATTATCCCATGGTAATAACCTCTCCCCCCTCCCACTTTCCCCTTTGAAATTCCATTCTCCATCATATCCCCTCCCCATCTCAATCATTCTCTCTTTTATTTTGATGTCATGGTCTTTTCCTCCTCTTATGATGGTCTTGTGTAGGTAGTGTCAAGCACTTTGAGGTCATGGATATCCAGGCCATTTTATGTCTGGAGAGAGCACGTTGTAAGGAGTCCTACCTACCTTTGGCTCTTACATTCTTTCTGCCACCTCTTCCGCATTAGACCCTGAGCCTTGGAAGGTGTGATCGAGATGTTACTCAGTACTCCAGTCACTTTATTTCCAGCACTATGATACCTTCTGCGTCATCCCAAAGTCACTACCATCCGAAAAGAGAAGATTCACTACCCAAAGTGAGAGTAGTGTTAATATGAGGGTATAAATATTAAGAGAGCAGTAAGCACCTCTCTTATCTGAGACTGAGAGGGTGAAGGGATACGGTGGAGAATGGAGTTTCAAAGGGGAAAGTGGGGAGGGGAGGGCATTACTATGAGATATTGTCTACAAACATGGATGTTGTTAATTTAAAAAAAAAAGAACTCCTGTTATTTTAGTCTTAGAGGACTTGGCTAAAGGATAATCCAAAGACAGTCAAGGAGCTTGTTTTTACATAATATGAGTTCAGTCTAACTATATTAAACCAGAATTAACCAAGAAAGCCAAAGTCCTTCTCTTCTCTAAGACTCGGCTACAGATAACTTACAAAGGAATCTAATCTAGCTAGCAATTTAAAAGAAAAAGTATCTGCTCTCTTACACAAGTACTGATGTCTAGCAAACATTAAGCTCTGTGTGCTCCCCTCCTCGCTGAATCTAGCAGGAAATGGACAAATTTATTATCTATTACTTGCCTCACAGTACACAGATGCTTCTGATGTCCTAAGTTTTCTCAATTCAGAATCTATGGTACATAGTCTCAAACAAATATGACTGCCATATTAGAGGGAAAGGAGATTTTTCAAGCAAAACTGT
The DNA here is from genome assembly GCF_020740685.1 of Jaculus jaculus. NCBI lineage: Eukaryota > Metazoa > Chordata > Mammalia > Rodentia > Dipodidae > Jaculus > Jaculus jaculus. Next base: position 59,105,489 of record NC_059113.1, on the reverse strand, counting down.
GGAGGAAGAGGGATGTCAGATTGGTAGAAAGTAGACAATGATGTTACCTTATAGTAAGAATACTGAATTTTAAATGTGAGTTTTATCTTGCTGTCTAGACCTCTGTATAGAACGCCACGTCAACTGTGGATACAAGGTTCAGGTTATATGTGAAGGCTATCCCACAGGCCACCCTTACCACCAAGGAAAAGCAATGCCAATGGGATCATTTGACACATTTGTAGCTGTAAAGCCTAGCCTGAAATGCAGAAACAGATGCACACGACCCAATCAAAGGACATAAGGAGAACTGGGGAGGTGCTCAATGGACGGCACATGTGCTGCTCAAGCTGGAGCAGCCAGGTGCAACACCCAGACCCAATCCAAAGCCACAGCCATGGCAGGCTTCTGTCACTTCCGTAACTCCAGCATACTGATAATGACAGCGAGCTGGGAGGCGGGGACAGGAGAATTTTCTGAAAGCAAGTGGAAGAACACTAATAGCAAGAATCCAGAGTGAGAAGCCCTGCCTCAAACGAGGTGAAAGACAGAGGATTCACCCCGAGGTTGTCTTCTGACCTCCACACACGCACTCTGGCTCGTATACCTGCGCTCACATGTCACATGAGCAAGGAAGTTTTTCTTTCTTTTTTTTAAAGAATAAGGAAGGAAAGGCATGAAAATGTGGCTTCCTAGCAGGGTTGGGATTATCCTTAAATCAGGGATTATGGCCCATTCCTTTGAATTTAGTACCAAAATAACCTTCCAAACCTGTTTCTCCTGATTAAATATATTTTTTCCCACAGAAAAATACAGTGGTGGGGAGCCATTAATATGAAAATAAAAGCCACCTATATTCATACAATTCAAAGCTTATCAATTTTGGGCTGGAGAGATAGCTTAGTGGTTAAAGTGCTTGCCTGAGAAGCCTAAGGACCCATGTTTGACTCTCCAGATCTCATGAAAGCCAGACGCAAAAGGTGACACAAGTGTACAAGGTGGCACATGCACACAAGGTGGTACACACATCTGGAGTTCAATTACAGGGCTGGAGGTCCTGGCATGCCAATTCTCTCTCTCTCACAAAGAATTGCCAAAAAAAAGCTTGTCAATTTAAAAAATATTTTATTTATGAGAGAGAGAGAGAAAGAATGAATATGAATAGGTGGACGAGGACCTCTAGCCACTGCAAACAAACTCCAGATACATGGGCCACCTTGTGCATCTGACTTATGTGGGTTCTGGGGAAATCAAACTTGGGTCCATAGGCTTTGCAGAATAGTGCCTTAACTGCCAAGCCATTTCTGCAGCCTCAAATTTTTTGACCTATTTTCTAATAAGTCAAGAGGATTTACTTTTTAGGAATGAGTTTTTTCACTATAAATATTCTGAAGATATGGGTAAATAAGTGATATGATTTATATGGCACAAAGCATACTACTTCCAGGATCTCATCCCCTCAGTCATGTTCTACCACTGTAAAGCAAGCACTCCTCAACATTGCACAATGGAGCAAACAGGCTCTGAGAGGTGGTTCACATGCCTCAACTTAGCTATCTGCAAGGAAGAGGGCTTGCAACCGACTCTTCAAACAGGAGGCCAGAGCTCCTTGCATGTCTTTTAAAATCTCTAGAGGCAAGTACTTCCAGTTTAGAAAAAAATTATTGAGAGAGGACTGGAGAGAGGGCTTAGTGATTAAGGCATTTGCCGGCAAAGCCAAAGGACCCAAGTTTGATTCCCCAGGCCCCACATAATTCACTATGTAGTCTCAGGATGGCCTCAAACTCATGGCAATCCTACCTCTGCCTCCCAAGTGCTGGGATTAAAGAGAGAAAGAGGGATGAAAGTGGGGGGGAGGGAGGGAGGGAGGGTGGAAGAGAGAGAGAGAGAGAGAGAGAGAGAGAGAGAGAGAGAGAGAGAGAGAGAGAGAGAGAATGGGCACGCCAGGGTTGCCAGCCACTGCAAATGAATTCCAGATGCATGTGCTCCCTTGTGCATCTGGCTAACATGGGTCTTAGAGAATCAAGCCAGGATCCTTTGGCTTTGCAGGCAAGTGCCTTAACCACTAAGCCATCTCTCCAGCCCTAGACTATTCTTTTTTGGAGGTACAGCAGTTTTCCTGCAAAGCCAAAGGACTCAGATTCAATTCCCCAGGACCCATGTAAGCCAGGTGCACAAGGGGGCTCATGCATCTGGAGTTTGTTTGCAGTGGCTAGAGGCCCTGGCACACCTATTCTGTCTCTCTCTCTCTCAAATAAAGAAAAACAATTTTTTTTAAATAAAAAAGATTAGAGAGCTGGAGAAATGGCTTAGTGGCAAAGGCCCTTGCCTGCAAAGCCCAAGGTCCCATGTTCGAGTCCCTAGTACCCACGTAAATCAGATGCACAAGGTGGCACAAGCATCTGGAGTTCATTTGCAGAGGCTGGAGGACCTGGTGTGCCCATTTTCTCTCTACCTGCCTCTTTCTTTTTCTCTCAAATAAATATATTTTTTTTTTTTTTTAAAGACTAGAGGCTGGGGAGATGACTTCGTGTGAAAGTGCTAGATATGCAAGCATGAGTACAGGATTTAGATCTGCAGAACGTGCAGTAAATGCCAGCTGCACTGGCAGCCTACCTGTAATCCCAGCATTCGGGAGGCACAGGCAGGGCAAGCTGGACTACCCTAGTCAGTGAGCTGTGGGCTCAGCTGAGAGCTGCTGCCTGAGTAAATAAACAGAGAGGGCAATAAAGAACACCAGACATCTACCTCTGGCCTCCATGCACACCCACCCACACGAGTGACCACATACATCCATGCACACACATGTCTTAAAAAAAAAAGTTAAAGGCCAGGCGTGGTGACACACGCCTTTAATCCTAGTGCTTGGGAGGCAGAGGTAGGTGGATTGCTGTGAGTTCAAGGCCAACCTGAGAAGACTACATAGTGAGTTCCAGGTCAGCCTGGACTAGAGTGAGACCCTACCTCGAAAAACAAACAAAAGCCGGGCATGGTGGCGCAGGCCTTTAATCCCAGCACTCGGGAGGCAGAGGTAGGAGGATCGCCATGAGTTCAAGGCCACCCTGAGACTACAGAGTTAATTCCAGGTTAGCCTGAACCAGAGTGAGACCCTACCTCGAAAAACCAAAAAAAAAAAAAAAAAAAAAAAAAAAAAAGAAAAGAAAAACAAACAAAAAAAAAAGTTAAGCTGAGTGTGGTGGCACACACCTTTAATTCTAGCACTCGTAAGGCAGAAGCAGTGGTAGGAGGATCATTGTGAGTTCAAAGCCACCCTGAGACTACATAGGGAATTCAGGTCAGCCTGGGCTACAGTGAGACCCTACCTTGGGGAAAAAAAAAAGGTTAAATGAGATAAAAGATTAAATGAGGTAGTGAAATAGGCCTCAGATAAGCATGAAGATTGTCAGAATATTATTTGGTGCTAATTTGAACATCTTAGTTTCTTGAATCCAGAGCCAATTTTGGCTTTCTGTTTGGTTTTTGTTTTAGATGGAAGAGGGAAACACAGAGAGAAGCTATGAAGAGTAAGGAGACTAACGCTATCTTACAGTCACTGAAGCAGTCAGCAGGCTGTGTGCTCCACTGTGTGAACTGTCACCACAGTCGAGCACAGTCTGCCTCTCAAAGTGACTTCACCTTCAAGGTGACCTGCTTTATTCCTTCCTAAGAGTTCTAAAGCATTCTGTACTTCTACTCCATGTATTAATATTCTGCTGTGTATTATGTTCAATGCTTGATTTGTCCTTCTCTCCTTTCTCCTCATTTCCCATTGCAGCCTTGAGGGCTGTTGTGTGTATTCGTGGTCTTTTACACATAGTAGGTAGCTGATATACGTCTTTAAATATTTTAGTTATTTAAGAGAGCGAGACAGAGAGAGAACGGGCACTCCAGGGCCTCCAGTTGCTGCAAACAGACTTGAGACACATGCATCAAGTTGTGCACTGGCTTACATGGGTCCTGGGCAAGTGTCTTAATCGCTAAGTCATCTCTCTAGCCCAGGTTGGTAAATACTTCTGAAATCAGTATTTTATGAGTGAATGAAAAGTGAATGAAAAACTCTCTCAATAATTTCTTTTTAAAAATATATTTTATTTATTTATTTGAAACAGAAAAAGAGACAGAATAAGAGAGAGAATGGGCATGCCAGGACCTCCAGCCACTGCAATCAAACTCCAGACACATGTGCCCCTTGTGCATCTGGCTTATGTGGGTCCTGGGGAATCGAACTTGGGCACAAGGTGGTACATGCATATGGAATTTGTTTATAGTGGCTAAAGGCCCTGATGTGCCCATTATCTTTCTCTCAAATAAATTAAAATTAAAAACAATTTTTTTCTGAGGTCAGGGGAAGACATTGAATACAGTGCAAGGCTATTCAAAATCTAAGAGGATATAAATAAGTCATAGGGAAACCCACTTTTTGGGACAATGGAACACTAAGGAGCCATAGATTGTTACTAGAAAATTTTCAGTGCTGGGGGGGGATATCTTCCAGTGAGTTATTGGCCAGGGAGGTCCCTGATGCCCCCCAAACATTATAGGCCATTGCCAGAGGCCCTTGGTTTCCCACCGGGAATAGATGGTAAGACCCTATTGCTGAAGACTTCACATACTTGGGCTGCAAGTCATTGAGAAACCCTGCTGGAGCTGAGCTGAAAACCTCCATGTAGACCAGCTGACAGAAAGCTGGAAAAAGCCATGCTGCATGTAGTTCAATGGGAAAGAGAAAAATCACCAGTGAAAATACTCAACAGTGGACATCGCAAGCCTTATATTTGGCCAGCCAGGCCAAATGAGCCAATGGTGTTAATAGTGGCACATCTGTTATGGGGGAAACCAATTGCCCTCTAATTGGACTGGAGGCCCACTCCATGGGAGGGAATACATCCCTGATACTGAAAACCTGCAACAGGGGTAGTCATGAGCCCTAGGGATGTAATGTCTGCTGCTGTCTGGCTAAATGTATATACTGTGCTCATCAAACTGCCCAGTAAGCACTTCTCTTTATTATTATTATTTTTTTTGGTTTTTTGAGGTAGGGTCTCACTCTGGTCCAGGCTGACCTGGAATTAACTCTGTAGTCTCAGGGTGGCCTTGAACTCACGGCGATCCTCCTACCTCTGCCTCCCAAGTGCTGGGATTAAAGGCGTGCACCACCACGCCCGGCATAAGCACTTCTCTTAATGTTCATACCCATATATTAATGCTACTCTCATTTTTGGATAGAGAACTTTCTCTTTTTAGATGGTAGTGACCTTCGAGGCAGAGGTAGGAGAATTGCTGTGAGGCCATCCTGAATTCCAGGTCAGAGATCCTACCTTGAAATACAAACAAACAAACAAAAACCCCAAAACAGAAACAAACAAACAAAAAAAAACCAGTTGTCAAAAAAGAATAAGATCCTAAAATCTGTGATACTCAGATTTATGAATCAAGGGGCTACATTGTGTCATAGGAACAAGAGACTTATGAGAATGTTTCTGGAAGTAATACAGAGTACATTTATTTGAATAGCTTTAGACATCAATTGAATTTTATGTTTATTTAATTAACCATAGTTTACTTTTTTTTGTTTTTGTTTTTGTTTTTGAGGTAGGGTCCCACTCTAGTTCAGGCTGACCTGGATTTCACTATGTAGTCTCAGGCTGGCCTCGAACTCATGGTGATCCTCCTACCTCTGCCTCCCGAGTGCTGGGATTAAAGGTGTGTGCCACCACATCCAGCCAATCAACCATATTTTAAAATGAATACTTCATACCTATAATACTTTGCAACATCCTATGGATGACACTAGACTGTAGATTTAGAGACTCAAAGACCCTGGATTTTTTTCCTGAATGTGAATGATCTGTCTTAATCACCCAAAGGCAGAAAGAAAGGCTAAATCATAAGGCACTATGTTGGTATCCCCTACATTAACCAACAGGCATCAATCTACTAATCACACATATTTGGACTCCTTTCAACTAACCCTGGAAGACATGCTTAAAATAATCCATTGCAGCATTGTCAAGATGCTTTCATAGAAAATGTTAATGCAGGGCTGGAAAGATGGCATAGTGGTTAAAGCACTTGCTTGCAAAGCCTGACAACCTAGGTTTGAATCCCCAGTATCCAAATGCACAAAGGGGTGCATGTATCAGAAGGCCTTGGTGTGCTCGGTCCTTCTCCTCTCCCCTTCCTCTAAATAAAAGAAAACATTCCTGAAATGTATTGAGATAGTGTTTTTGCCCACATACAACGAATGTATCTCAGTGAAACCTTCCAATGAGTTGGAAAACAAAGTGTAAGAAACAAGGAAGAAAAGGAGTTTCCTAATGTTTGATTAGTTTAGTAATTAATGTTTGGTTAGTTTAGTAATTAATACCCAAATTCCCTATCTTTTTATATTTTTGGTAAACTGTAAGTTGTGAAATTCAACTAAGCATATTCTATGCAATACCTGATGAAGTATGTACTAAAAAAATACCTGGTGACCTCAGTATCATCATAAGAATGTATTCCTGCTGTGGTGGTGCACACCTTTAATCCCAGCACTCGGGAGGTGGAGGTAGGAGGATCGCTCTGCTCTGAGTTGGAGGCCAGCCTGAGACTATATAGTGAATTCTAGATCAGCCTGGGCTACAGTGAGGCCTTACCTCCAAAACAAAATAAAAAAGGGTCTCTTTAGTTTTGTTGTTGCATGTCCCAGTCTAGTTGACCAGTGAGTTTTCAGATTCCTCTGGTCTGCTTCCCATTGCCTAGGTATATTCAAATCACAGATGAACAGCTGGGCATGGTGGTGCATACCTTTAATGCCAGCACTTGGGAGGCAGAAGGAGGAGGATCACTGTGAGTTCAAGGCCAAACCTGAAACTACATAGTGAATTCCAGGTCAGGCTGGCTAGTGCGAGACCCTACCTTGAAAAAACAAAAACAAAAAAATCACAGATGCATGCACCACTGCATGTCCGGCTTAGGTGCTAGGATGGATTGAACTTGGGCCAGAGGCTTAAAAGCAAATGTCTTTAACTGTTTAGCTATCTCTCCAGACCTAGAGTTCTAATGTATACACCTTAACTATTGCTATCATGTAAAACAAAGACTGAGATTATACATTTTCTTGAGTTTTTAAAAATTTTTCTTAAAATATATTTTATTTATTTGAGAGAGAGAGAGGGAGAAAGAGAATGGGCACTCCAGGGCCACCAGCCACTGCAAAAGAACTACAGACACATCTGCTACCTTGTGCATCTGGCTTACAAGGGTCCTGGGGAATTGAACCAGCATCCTTTGGCTTTGCAGGCAAACGCCTTAACCATCCAGCCCCATTTTCTTTAGTTTTGGTGATAGGTTTATATATATACAAAAAGTGAATATGTGTAATATGACCACTTCTAAGGCAAAGACTGCATAACTGTGCTTCTTTGAAGTTCCAGCATTTGGTTTTTAATCTTTTAAAACATTTTCACTGATTTTATTTGAGAGACAGAAAGAGAGAGACAGACAGAGAGGAGGGGAGAGGGAGAGGGGCAGAGGGAGGGACGGAGAGAATGGGCAGGCCAGGGCCTTCAGGCACTGTAAACAAATTCCAGCCGCATATGCTACCTTGTACAGCTGGCTTATGTGGGTCCTGGGGAATAGATTTACAGGCAAGCTCCTTAACTGCTGAGCCATCTCTCTGGCCCACATTCTTGCACTTGGAAGAATAAATAATCAAGAGCCAGTAAGTACTGATCACAGTGACTGCTTCAGGTCTTTGTTTACACATAGACATCAAAGTTCTGGCTCTCCTATAGCAATTTAAAGGAGTTATAATTTGTCAAGTTTTTGTTGAGAGGTTGTGGTTGGTTTGAAACAAGTGTCCCTCATAAACTCTCAATGTTTGGTCCCAAGCTGATGGCAATTTGGGAGGTGAAGCCTTGCTGGAGGAGGTGTGTTGTTGGGGGTGGACCCTGAGGTGTAACCCAAGCTTGCCAGTGTTAGTTGGCTCACTCTCCTGCTGCTGTTGTCCAACTGATACTGGCAAGGAGGTGATGTCCAGCTTCTGTTCTATCATCTTTCTCCTGCCATCATGAAGCTTCCCTTCAAGACCGAAAGCTAAAATAAACAACTTTCCTCCTGTTAGCTGCTTTTGGTCAAGTGTTTGCGTCAGCAACGAGAAATGAGAAAGTCCCTACAAGAGAGTGTTGGGAGAAGTCTGGGACAGAGAGGAAAGTGCTCTGGTAGGAGGGTCTTCTTATTAGTAACCAAAATTACATTCTTTTTTTTTTTTTTTTGAGATAGGGTCTCACTCTAGCCCAGGCTGACCTGGAATTCACTATGTAGTCTCAGGGTGGCCTTGAACTCACGGAAAATCCTCCTACCTCTGCCTCTCGAGTGCTGGCATTAAAGGCGTGCGCCACCAGGCCCAGCTCAAAATTACATTCTTTTTTTTTTTTTAATTAATTATTTATTTATTTGAGAGCGACAGACACAGAGAGAAAGACAGATAGGGGAGAGAGAGAGAATGGGCGCGCCAGGGCTTCCAGCCTCTGCAAACGAACTCCAGACACGTGCGCCCCCTTGTGCATCTGGCTAACATGGGACCTGGGGAACCGACCTCGAACCGGGGGCCTTAGGCTTCACAGGCAAGCGCTTAACCGCTAAGCCATCTCTCCAGCCCCAAAATTACATTCTTTACAGTCAAGTGTCCTACATATAACTGGACTACTTCACTGTGGTCATTTATGTAACAATACTTCCCATTTTAAAGCTTTAGTCCAGCAACTTTCAATTCAGTTTGTTAAAGTTTGCTTTAAAAACACTTCAGTGAAGCTGGGCTTGGTGGCACATACCTTTGATACCAGCACTCAGGAGGCAGAGGTAGGAGGATCGTCATGAGTCAAAGGCCACCGTGAGATAACATAGTGAATTCCAGGTCAGCCTGGGCTAGAGCAGAACCCTATCTCAAAAACCCAAAAGTCAGTGAGAAAAAAATCGATCAAAACGAAAATGAGATCATATCAGGGAGCACAGAAAAATGGATAAACTAGGTATACTACCTACAGTTTCATTTTGCTTTACATATTTAGCAAATACTGGACCATTTGCTTCTTGTGTACTTCACTGGAGAGAAACCTCTAATCGTAGCAGACTTAAACTTTGGGAAAATCTAAGGAAAGTATTCATCTTTCCTGATGGCTATGAAAATTAAACAATGCTTCTAATCATTCTTCTGTTATAGTGGATATGACTGGTATCACAGCAACACCTTGAGGTGGAATGTATTCTCCACTGAATGTATTACCTCAATTTCCTGTAACTGCTCCTGATTGGTTGTATACATCTGCTGAAGGGAATCTTCCAGTTCTGTGTTCCGATCCAACAACGTCTTCCCAAGTTCAGCAGCAAGCTGGAGATCTATAACACAACAAACAAGCCTTATAATAAAAGTGAGCTCACATTTTCTATAACCCACTCCTTAAAGTAAGAATGAAGCAAGTCTGAATGCATACATGCCAATGAAATGCAGGATGGCCTAAAAAGAAATTAGGAGTTCTACTTAAAATTCAGTTTGAACTGGGGCCTTCTTGCAGGTAAAAAAAAAAAAAAAAAATTATCTCATGAACCCTTACTTGTAAGACATAAAAAATAGTAATCAGCATTATAATTTCTACAAAAACCATTATCGGAGCCTGGTGTGCTGACACATGTCTTTAATTCCAACACTTGGGGCTGAGGTAGAAGGTTCATTGTGAACTTGAGGCCAGCCTGGGAGCTACAGAGTGAGTTCCATTCCAAGTCAGCCTGGGTTCACCTCCTAGCATCCCATAAAATGGGACAGTAGACACCTATAATTCCAGCATTCAGGTGGAGGAGACAGGAGGATCAGAAGTTCAAGGTCATCCTTGTCTTAACAGTGAGCTGAGGCCAGCCTGGGACACCTGACTACCTCAAAACAAAAACTGTCATTTACTAATGGAATAGGCTTATTCAAATTCTGACAGTCTACTCTGGATCAACAAAGCAAATCTTTACTCTCTAAAGTTCTCATTAATCCAGCTCTGTGAGCACAACTGTCCAAGCAAAATTGGTTGCCATGTATTTCGAACTCTGGCCTGGAATTCACTATGTAGTCTTAGGGTGGCTTTGAACTCATGGCAATCTCCCTATCTGTGTGTCTGGAGTGTTTGCAGTGACTGGAGGCCCTGGCACACCCATTCCCTCTATCTGCCTCTGTATCCTTCTCAAAATAAGTAAATAAAGTATTTTCCAGGTATGTTGGTGCATGCCTTTAATTCCAGCACTTGGGAGGCTGAGGTAGAAAGATTGTCATAAGTTTGAGGCCAGCCTGAGACTACATAGTGAATTCCAGGTCAGCCTGGGCTAGAGCGAAACCCTACCTTGAGAAAAGAAAAAAACGAAAAAAAAAAAAAAAAGTTCCTTTCAAACCAGGTTGCTATACTCCGGCAAAGTATCAGAGCAGGCATGGGTTTGCAAACAAATGTTTCTGTTGCTAAGCACTAGAGCAGTGCATGAAATAGGTGAAGTTCCTGCTTGGCTGATATATTCTCAAGCTATTAAGGACAGCTAGAGAGCAATTAAGTGACTATACCTACAAATGTGAAGCACCATTCAAACGTGTGTGTGTGTGTGTGTGTGTGTGTGTGTGTGTGTGTGTTCATCATAGCAGGTGATGTTTCAACACTGGGGATTATAAGGAACTCCAATAAATACTACTCTGCCTCATGAAGCTTATAGTGTTGGGGGGGGCAGCATGATAAAACATAAAGAACAGTACCCAAGAAAGCATATAAAGCGAGGAGATGCATGAAAGGAGTGTGATGTGAGTTGAACTGTGTGACAAGGGTGATATTCCCATAAAGATTTAAAGGAACTGAGTAAATGACCATGTAGATCTGGGGGAGCAGCATTTCAGGGCAGAGGCAAAACGAGTGCAAAGGCCCTGTGAGGAAATGATGATGATGAGGAGGAGAGTATTATGGGAGGGGAGGCTAACAAGGCTGCAGTGAGTGGAGCATAAGGAGTAAACTGGAGGAAACACCAAGGCAGGACAACTTTGGCAGAAGCTAATTAAGGAGGTCCAGACTGACTTTTTCCCCACATTAGATGAAGCTCAGTGTAAGCTACTATTTAAACAGACTGAAAGGGTTAAAGTGGAGCAAAGGGACAGGACAATGCAGTTATTTGGTGAGAGACAATGGTGGCTTGGACCAGGAGTGGAGATGGGCTGAAGAAGCAGGGTTCCAGCATGTTTTTGTTGTTTGAGGTAGGGTCTTGTTCTAGCCCAGGCTGACCTGGAATGTAGTCAGGGTGGCCTTGAACTCACAGTTATCCTCCTACCTCTGCCTCCCCCTGAATGATGGAATTAAAGGCATGTGCCACCATGCCCGGCTTCCAGCATGTTTTGAAAGGAAAAGCTGTAAGGTCTTGTTAACTAACTTGATAACAGAGTATTATAAGGAGAGGAGGGGAGCTAAATTGGTGATAGTGAACAAATATCCAATTTAGAAAAGGAGATCTCAGAAATGGGAGAGATTTGAGCTACAGCTGAAGGGTGAAGCTGTCACTGTGAAAGATCCAGGCAAGAACTTGGCACATTCTATGCACCCTGATAAGTAGCCAGTAAGGAGAGACATAGGAGGGAGGGTGGGTGAGATGAAATGGGAGAAGCAGGCAGGGATCTGATCACATAGACTTTATAGGCCATGGTAGAGAAACTATATTCTAGGTATGACGGAAAGTCACTTCAGTTCATGTTAGAAGTGTTACTAGAAAGCATTTATGGGCCGGGCGTGGTGGCACATGCCTTTAATCCCAGCACTCAGAGGCAGAGGTAGGAGGATCCCCATGAGTTCAAGGCCACCTGAGACTACATAGTGAATTCCAGGTCAGCCTGGACTAGAGTGCAACCCTACCTTGAAAAACCAAAAACAAACAAACAAACAAAACACTTTGTTGGCACTTGCCAACAAAGTCAAAGGACCCAGGTTTGATTCCCCAGGACCCACATAAAACCAGATGCACAAGTGGCTCATGCATCTGGAGTTATAGGGACCAGAGAGATGGCTTAGCTGTTAAGGTGCTTGTCTGTGAAGCCTAAGAACTCATGTTCGAATCTCCAGGTCCCACATAAGCCAGATGCAGTGATGCAAGCGCACAATGTCGCACATGCACACAAGGGGGTGCACGGAGTTCATTTGCAGTGGCTGAAGGCCCTGGCACACCCATTTTCTCTCTCTCTTTCAAAAAAAAAATTATTGGCTGAAGTGATGCCTTAGTGGATATCTGCCTAGTTTTAAGGCTCTTGAAAGGTATGTCAATAACTATTTTTAAGGTAGAAAATATAAATTTTTCTAGTTGAGGGACCTAATCTTATCCACATTTTCCCTGATGGCAATGAGAAACTCAGAATTTGGTTATTTGGGTATTTATGGTCAGCTCTGCCAGTAAAGCACATACAAAAGCACATTAATATCTTCTTTTCAAATGAAAAGGTAACTGTAAGCACTGCACGGTGGTGTATACCTGCAATCACAGCACTCAGGAGGCAGAGACAGAACAATCATACAAGTTCCAGGTAAGCCAGGGCTGTACAGTGAGACACTGCCTCAAAGAAAAAAAAAGGCATTATGAGAAGCTGAAGAGAAATCAACATTCTGTACTCACAGAGACTGTAATGTGTGCACAGGCCCACAGAAGCCAACACGCTATTAAAAACATAGCATAAAAACATTACCAAATACTGCATAAGTCTTTCCTTCAGGCCTGTGCAAAATGTTAATTCCTCACTGGGAAGGTTTAGAGACTCACAAAACATGTTCCTCACTGGCAATTAAAACTTGAGCTGAAATAGTTACATAAAACCATACACACACGTAAGACACGAAAGTGAAGCAAAACTACTGGTACAAGGGAAACAGGAGGAAGAGGGGAAGAAAAGGTGGTATATCATGTACAATGAATTTACATAACCAAAAATTCTGAAAATTGGGCTGGAGAGATGGCTTAGCAGTTAAGGCACTTGCCTGCAAAGCCAAAGGACCCAGATTCAATTCCCCAGGACCTACGCAAGCCAGATATGCACAAGGTAGTGCATGAATCTAGAGTTTATTTGTAGCAGCTGGAAGCCATGGCACGCTCCTTCTATCTGCCTCTTTCTATCTCTTTCAAATAAGTAAAACTTTCTTGGGCTGGAGAGATGGCTCAGTGGTTAAGGCACTTGCCAACAAAGTCAAAGGACCCAGGTTTGATTCCCCAGGACCCACATAAAACCAGATGCGCAAGTGGCTCATGCATCTGGAGTTTGTTTGCAGTGGCTAGAGGCTCTGGTGCACCCAATTCTCTTTCTAAAAAAGTGAAAAAAAAATTTAAAAAAGATTCTTGCCACTTGCAAAAAACAAATGAAACCTCCGTGGGAATCGAGGCTTACTGAAGACCACTCACTCACTATATGTTGCTGAGACTCTTTAACAGCAGGACAGCTTTTCTGCTCCTGCAGGGGCCAAGTTCAGCCTCTTATTTATTTGCTGTCAGTAAACAGCCAAGAAGAACAAGTTGAGACTGATCTTTATCTCAATCCTTATTTCTAGTTAACAGAGTCCCACCTGGCTCTGTAATCTAAAGGCCCAGACTCCTGAATATTTTATAGGATGATGAGAATTTTGGCAAGTCAAGGCTTAACTACAAGAAATTGGCTGTGAAGTCACACTGTATAATAGGATATTACTTCATCCATTAGTTTAAAGACAAGGACTTCGGTCTTTAAAAAAACCTTTCGCTTCCTGTTGTGAAGCATCTGGCTTCCATAACCAAAAAGAGCCAAAAGCTGGCAGTAAGCCCAAGAAGGTTTTCTAAGTAATTGGGAGGGGGAATGGGAGAATATTGAATGTCCCTTATTTGTTTTTTTTTTTTTTTTAATTAAGGCACAAAAGAAAAGGAAACCATATAGTTTCAAAGCCTGTTTAATCTCTATTTTACAATAAGGATTTTCATTAAGTTGTCTTTTTAAAATCCTATAGAACAGGCCTGGTTTTGGCATAAACTAAAAATGCAGATTTACTGCAAGCCTGAGAATTACATATTGGTGACTATTTTGTTTCATATTCTTTCATTAGTCATTTTTGGTATGTACTTTTTTTTCCCTGAAGCTAGACTCAAACCCAGAAAACTAAGCATGTATATGTATGTGTGTATGTATGTATGTATGTATGTACACACACACACACACACACACACACATACATATATATATATATATAAAATCCCTAGCCCTAATAGTCTATTTTGATAGTGTAAACTGTTAGCTTTAAACAGATACTCCACTCAGCAATATGCCTTGGGCAGAAAAAAAAAAAAAAAAAAAAAAACACTAGTAGCTGAGTGATTATTATTTTTTTTTTAAAGAATCATTCTTCCAGAATTTTGGAACCTTTAAATTTGTTATACTTTTCTCATCTTACTTCAGTTTCTTATAAACAAACCATGTAAATAAAGTTAAAAGATGAGGGCAATATTCCCATGTTCACTGCAGTCTATAGCAGTAATTCAATAATGTTAAGGTTGAAAGCACTTCCTATTACAAAGTCAAATGCGTCATCGTTGCCAGCGTTACTCTAATGGGAACACACAAAATCTGAACATAAACATCAAGGAAAAATGATGTCAGTTTTCATGCCCCTCCAAACAGTGATTCAGCAAATTAGGTGTATATCAGAAATTAGAGATGTATTCATCTCGACAAGAAATCTTGGGGTTCTTTTAAACTAAGATTTCATTTGGTGATCCACATATTTGAAACCTGACACCTAATTCTTAGCTCCCATAGCTCACCAAGTGACAACTATAATAGCAGCTGGCCTAAAAGAAAATCCAGTCTCTGAAGTCAGTCCGCTTTGTTCTCGAGGGGCACATTTCAAAGCAAGCACCATCATTACCTGCAAAGAGGCTCCCGCTGTCCCAGAAAAGATCTACCCACAAAGATTAGTTGTCAGTATCAGCGTGCCAACTCTGACAAAACACTTTCTTCATCAAAGCCTTTCCGCCTGTACTCAGCTAGATGTGTTTCTAACAAGGTATGAATGGACACCAGAATAGACTGAAGTTAGACTGTTTCAGCTATTTTAACTTAAACAAGAATGCCCTAATAAATTTTGATATAGAGCATTATCTATTTAAAATGGCATCCATTGCTAAAGGGAAAAAATTAGCAGTCCTAAGACTTTGAAAATGAGACTTTAAAGAGAGGCTCAGCCATGGAAGCCTTTGCCTGCAAAGTGTAAAAACCTGGGCTCGATTCCCCAGTACCCATATAAAGCCAGATGCACCAAGGGGACGTATACATCTGGGGGTCATTTGCAGTGGGTGGAGGCCCTGGCATGCTCTCCCTCTTTTTCTCTATCCTTGCAAATAAATATGCTATTTGGCTGGGTGTGGTGGTGCACAACTTTAATACCAGCAAGCACTCGAGTATAAGGATCACTATGAGTTTGAGGCCAGCCTGAGACTACATAGTAAATTCCAGGCCAGCCTGGGCTAGAGTGAGGCCCTACTTTGAAAAACCAAAACCAAACAAACAAAACAAAAAACACAACACAAGGGGCTGGAGAGATGGCTCAGCAGTTAAAGGTGTTTGTTTGCAAAGCCTGATGATCTAGGTTCAATTTCCTAGTACCCATGTAAAGCCATATACACAAAGTGGCACATGCCACTTTCATTTGCAATGGTAAAAAGGCCCTGGTACGCCCATCTCACCTTTCTCATTTTCTCATCACCTTGTGAATCTGGTTTTATGTGGGTACTGGGCAATCAAACCTGGGTCTTCAGGCTTTGCAAACAAGTGCCCTTAACTATGGAGCCATCCCTCCAGCCCCAAATATGTATTTTAAAAGAACACATGACAAAATCCTACTAGAGCTGCTTAATCAATCTATGTAAAGAGGCAGAGCTGTTCCCAAACTATACTCAGCAGTAAATACCCACTAAGGGCCTGCAAGTGCCAGCACCCCAGGCTTCTCTAGTGAACAAATTCCTGAATTGCAACTCCGTAACAGCAAGAATCCTGTCTAACATGTAGTTGGCTAGGACAGTGGCCCTATTGCCTAGATGAAAATTTAACATTGAGAAAGCAAGCTCCTGAGAAATGAACAAGTTTTTAAGTTTTAAAATCTGTTACAAGTTTAGCTCTAGCTAGCTCAGCGGTACAATTGTTTGTCTTGTTCCGAACTGAGCCCTGGGTTCAAGCCCCAGCACAATACACACACAAACACACAATGTGTAATTTAGCAAAATTCGGGGAAAAGATGCCCTCAGGGCTGGAGAGATGGGTCAGTGGTTAAGGTGCTTGATTGCAATGCTTTATGACCTAGGTTGGAATCCCAGTACCCAGTAAAGTCAGATGCACAAAAGTAGTGCACCCATCTGGAGTTACTGTGCAGTGGCTAGGGGCCCTGGTGCACCCATTCTCTCTCTCCTTGCAAATAAACAAATAAAATGAAAGATGCTCATGGAAAATGTTAATAAAAATAAAAATTAAAAAAAAAATAAAGAGCGAAAAAAAAATAAAATAAAATGAAAGATGCCTTTATCCATACTACAGTCTTTGTAGGGGGGTATATGTACAAGTTTGGATAGGTGGAATGTTACATCTTCTATCTGTACCCCTTATCATGGGTTATGGCGAAGTCCACCATTGGTAATGCATGTAAAAGCCCTTTGAAAGTACAGAACAAACTCCAAATGAAAGTTGGCAGTAACGAGGTCCAGAGGTTAAGGATTGTTAGACTTGAAGATCTGACAACTTGATCAGAGGTTAAAGAGAATTTCACATATAACCCCAGTATGCCCTGTTTACTTGTCAGAAGACTGAAATATTACAACTGGTTCTTCCTGCTAGCCTCCCACGGGGGAGGGCCAGTGTGGACTAAGGCTCAGATGGAAGCCCGCCATGAAATGGTAATCTTGTGAGTGGTTCAGTTTAACAAATGCTAAAAAGCAAGTATTTCCTATGATATGCTACACAGGATGCTAGATGTGGGAGATTAAAAAAATACTTTGGATGTTTCTTAAATACAGAAGAGTAATTTGCTTGATTATACAAACTGCTTTCACAATGCACGGTGGTCGCTTCATTAGTCCCTAAGAAAGTATCAAAGTAGGCCATCAATTTTATGGGGAAAACCTAAAATAGATGTGTTAAAATGTACCACAGTTATGCCATGGTGGTGGTGGTGCACACTTTTAATCTCAGCACTCTGGAGGCAGAGGAAGGAGGATCACTGTGAGTTTAAGGCCAGCCTGAGACTCCATAGTGAATTCCAGGCCAGCCTGGGCCAGAGAGAGACTCTACCTGGAAAAACCAACCAAACAAACAAAAAAAGTGCCACACTTTTGGACATAGAGAAATATGGTGGCTAACAGGCATGGTAATTACTAAAATACCTCAACCCTATAGGCACAGGAGAACCACTTTGGCTTAAGTCATTACACACTAGTTTAAGAATTCGCCCTCTCAAAAAAAAAAAAAAGTGCTTGTTTTTTTTTTCTTCTGAGTCACTTAAGTCCACATTCTTTTCTGCCAAGTTCAGTGGTAACATGAACAAGCACCACCATCATTTAATAGTCAACTAAACGAGACGCTAACTTTCACAGCAAGTTTACAGTTGAAATCACTGATTTATACAGAACAGCAAAAACAGAGGACGCGTCTGAGAATTTCTGAGGATTATTCAGCATAGTGGTTATGTTTTGTCTGGAGTCTGAGGTAAAACCTAGCTCCCCTAGCTGTACCTACTTGTACTAACAGCATTAATATTACTGGGAGGATTTAATTAAGGACCTATCAGTGTCTCCCAAGTGCTTCCTGCCATTAACATGCAAAAACAGGGGTCTCTGGCTTCACATTGTGGGCTTGTTCTCAGGAGGCACCATACAAAAGAAAGCCAAGGAGGGTAATTTTTAATTAAAAGCAAGGAGCGCCAAGCGAAGGAAGTGATAGAAGTGTCTCAAACAGTTTCACCTGTCATCCGGTAAATTATGCAAAACTAAAAGGAAAACAGTTTACACAGCCAACGGAGAAAGTTGTAAGATGAACTGAAGAGAGAGGTGATTGAATAATCTACAACTCTTCGTTCTGAGTGTGTGGGGTCATCAACAGTTGCTCCCAAGCCACTTCTTTCAGCCTCCGCTTTCTCATCTATTAAATAAATGGTGCGGATTAAGCCGGAGCAGGCATGCATGCATGCAGAGGGTTTGAAACGGCTCCTGCCAACCAGCACCCTAGCACCTGCGACAGCTCCCAGCCCCTGTGGACCACTAAAGGCGCATTAGAATTCGCCGGGGTAGGGGTGGCAGGCAGCGGAGTCACAGCCTCGGAAGGGGGTAGCTTCCTGGGTTCTAGAGAGGGTACGCAGGTTCGGAGGAGACACACAGGATTAAATCAGGCGATCCTGGGCAGCCCGTTGACAAGCCTCCTTCAGTGCTGCGCACCGGCTTCTGCCCGCGGTGGGCGGATGCGCTGCAGGTGAACGCGCTGCGGTCCCGGCACCCGCATCCCCGATGCCGAGCGGGCGAAAGCAACTTTCGGGCACTTTCGCGCCGGCAGCCTCCCGGGCCCGCCGGCCCACCCGCGGGGCGACCTCGCCCTCACCTTGCTGGAGGTCCCGGTGGTCGTACCACGGCTCGTCCTCCTTCATCTCAAACTCCTCCACCAGGTTCTCCGCCAGCATCTCCGCTGGGTCTTCCGGGGGCAGCGGTCCCCGCCGCCGCCGTCCCACCTCGGCCGCTGCCCCGGGTGGATCCCCGGCCCCGCCGCCTTCAGCCAGAGCCGCCTTCGGGCGGGACGCGCCGCCGCCCAGGCTCCGCCGCGCCGCCTCCTCACAGCCACCCGCCGGCAGCCACACAGTCCACGGGCTCCCAGGCTCGCCTCGCGCGGCCCAACAGACCCCAGGAGCCGCTGCTCGGGAGCGAGCGCCCCGGGTGGCGCCCCGAGCCGGCTCCACACACCGCAGCCCGGCCCAACGTGGCACTTTGGCAGAACCCTCCCTGACCGGCGATGCGATTCAAACCCCAGGCGGCGTGTTGACCAATCGCGAGCGGGCCGCCAGCCGAGTGGCAGTGATCTTACCCAATCACGTCTCAGCTAGGGCCCGCGGGCACGCTCGGTTCCGAAGGCATTCAGCCAATGGCGGCTCCGGAGGAAACAAAGAAGGCGGGAGAAAGGGGGAAAGGGGTGCGGCCGACGGCCCCGCCGCCTCGCCTGCGTTTTGTGTCCTTCGCCACAGCGTTCGTGTCCTGCTTGTGGAGACGGCGTGGGTGGTGGGTGGTCCCCGCGCGGGCCAGGCGGCGGGCGAGGTGTGCGCACCCGAGGGCCGCTGGGCCGGGGGCGGACGTGTAGGGCAGCTTTCTTGTCCAAGGCAGCCCCGGAGGATCTCGGAAGCGCCAATTCCGCCGTCCCGCGGGTCTTCCTCGGACCCGCCCGCCCGCTCTGAGGCGCGAGGCTCGGGGCGTCCGGGGCTGAGAAAGCGCCGCTCAGCGTTAGCTGCGTCCTCCTGCGTGTCCGCGAGCGCTCGCCTCCCAGGGGGTGGGTGGATGGGTCTGCCCCCTTCTAAAACGGTGGCCACCCGTCCCCTGGAGAGCTGGCTGGCGGGGGACAAGTTGCGAGCCGTTGTGCCGAGGGTTTTGACGGTTGCTAGGCCGCGAGTTGAACGCCCGGAGCGTGGCCTGGCGGAGGGAGCGGGGCTGCGGTGTCCGCGGGCGCGCCAACGCCACTGGAAATGCGCTGCTCGTGGGTTGAGCCCTGGGTATGATCACGTAGGCCCGAACCAGGAAACTATCTTAAACGGGGCGAGGGGAGGTCAGTGTTCTGGCCCTGGACGTAGGGGTGCATCTGTTTGTTAGGACCTGAGTGCTGCTGTGCAGCCTTTATGGAACAAAACAATGGTAACAAAGCCGGAGGGAAGAGGAGTTCAGTTCTCGCCTAGGACTGCAGTGAGTGTATAGGTGTTGGCCGAAGTTGGGCATTCACAAACTCCTTCCCACAACATAGGGAGAGGTACCAGAACTAAAATGGGAAGCAGGGGCTGGAGGGATGGCTCAGCGGTTAAGGCGTTTGCCTGCAAAGCCAAAGGACCTCGGTTGGATTCCCCAGGACCCACGTTAGTCAGATGCAGAAGGTGGCACATGCATCTGGAGTTCGTCAAAGGCCCGAACCTCTTATCCTTAAGGAGGACTCAGTAAAATAGTAGAAAAACCAAAGACCTAGAATTAGAAATCCTAGGGTGTTGCCACCCTTGGTACTAGCAGAGAACTCTTGAGTAAAGCAGTTTGGCGATGAGATGACAGAGTCTTGCTCAGAGTCGTGAGAATCAAACTATAAGCAGTTCTGCGCCTGTAAAGCTGGGTTGTTTTTGAAATTGTTCAAGTTCAGGTGTCCTTGAGAACCATTATGAATGGCAAGATAATATCCCCCTTGTTTTTCCTTTGTTTCCCTCTCCCCACTCCTCTTCTCTTTAATCTCTTCCTCCTGGGGATCAAAATCAGGGCCTCATAAATGCAAGGCAAATTCTACCACAGCCTTAGCCCATGAGTATCGAGATGAGTAACAGTAACTACCTGTTGATGATGTATCTAGAGTAATATAAGTAAATGAGAGAGAAAGGAAAACAAAGCTCCTCCCCCAAAAGAAATAACAGTGTTAGAAGATAGTATTACCTGGATGTGTTGGCACACATCTGTAATAGCACTGAGGAAGTAGAGGCAGGATTGTGAGTTTAGGTCTAGCCTCGGCTACCCAGGGAGACCCTGTCTCAAAAAAAAAAAAAAAAAAGCAAAACAAGAAAAGTAATACTATTAAAAGAAGACGACAAACTCAAGAGAGAAGTGGGGGGCCGTGGACCGGCCACGCCAGAGACTCTTGTTACTGCAAGAGAACTCCAGATGTATGTGCCACTTTGTGCATTTGGCTTTACTTGGGTACTGGGGAATCATACCTGGGCCATCACCTTTAACCATTTAGCCATGTCCCCCAGCCTGCAAGTCCCTTTCTGCCCCAACCCAACCAGGTAGAGTCTCACTCTAGCCCAGGTTGACCTGGAACTCACAGCAGTCCTCCTACTTCTGCCTCCCGAGTGCTGGGATTTTAATCCCTTTTAGGGATTAAAGTGCCTGACCTCTTTCTCCCGCCCCCCCTGCCCTTCTTTTGAATACAGATTATTAAGAAGCAAGATATAGTTGGGCATGGTGGCACATGCTTTTAACCCCAGCACTTGGGAGGCAGTGGTAGGAGGATCTCTCTTGAGTTCTAGGTTGAGACTACATAGTGAATTCCAGGTCAGCTGAAACACTACCTGGAAAAACAAACAAAAAGCCCAAACAACAGCAAAAGAAGCATCAGCAGCAAGAAGTAGGGGGAAAAGGGAGGGGAGAAGCAAGATTTTGCAGATCAACTTTTTGTTGCTATGTTAAAAAAAAAAAATAAAGAAAGGCCAGGCATGGTGGGGGCCTTTAATCCCAGTGCTAGGGAGGCAGAGGTAGGAGGATCACTGAGTTCAAGGCCACCCTGCAACTACATAGTGAATTCCATGTCAGCCTGGGCTAGAGACCCTACCTTGAATGCCCCCTCCCCCCAAAAAAGAAAATTAAAACTAATCCCCTGTAAAGCCTCTTGTGTCCAGAAAAATCAATCTTCAGGTGGAACATTAGTCCAGGGACAAAATGAGAATGTAAAACCAGTGATCTTAATCACTCCAGACAGAACCCTTTGGAATGGGTTTAGGGCTTGCTCATGGCAGTCTGGAAGCTGAAGATCTGGAGTCATGCACTTGCCTGTGGTCACTGATCCGAACAATTCAAAGTACCAGCTGTTTTTCTGTGACAAACAGAGCCCATTTTGACTCCAAATGGAAAAAAAAAAAAATTATTCTAAAAAGAAAGAAAACAAAAAGGGAAAGAAAGCCTCACAGACACATTTTGGGGCATGTTTTGGGTTTTTTTTTTTTTTCAAGTATGCTATTTTCAGAAATCTTTTTCCCCCTGCAAAGTCAGAACAAAAATTGCATTGAAAAAGTGGCTTTAGCCTTGAGTGCTAAAAGCTCTGCTTTAGAAGAGCCTTCATTATTCTTTTAGTGTCTGCTTACCCTAAACATAGAAGCACTAAATAGTGTTTTCAGGGACAATATCATTTGATCTAAAAGTAGGTTAGTGAATGACTATCCAGGCTGATTCTAACGGGAGGGCTTGGTAGTCACCTAATCATTTACCAGTATTTAGTGCTCTTTCCCAGCCTAATCACACTAATCTGTTGCCTTAATTTCTTCTATAGAAACTATTCTGTAAAGAGCCACCTTCAGAAATTTTCTTGTTCCACTTTGTATGGCTGGAGGAAAACCATGGCAAAGTTTTTAGATAGGCCTACAGAAGATTGTGAGTGGTGATTTTCTGTTTGCTACTGAAATAAGGATTTACTAGAGTGAATACGAAGGAAAATATTGATGGGCCTTTTTGCCAAGGGAAGTAAGGAAGATGCTACTTCACTCAACATACATAATCAGAGCTCATACAACAGCATTTTCCATAATGCTATTCAAACCTTTTATTCTTCATTTCAGACAGCCTGGGCATTTAACTTAGGAGTTTATGACACTGCAAAAATTTGAGTTTATAATCACCTGTCTTCTGACATAATGATAGGCTAGTTCAGGAAGGCATGGCCTGCTTGTGTTAGTGTGCCTAAAGTAGCATGAAGAAAAGAGCCTGAATTTCTGTGCGCTAAATTTGTATGTTGGCTTTCATCTCTTACCAACTTGCCTGTTTGTGGCTCTCTTAGTAACAAGATGACCTCTAGCTTCAGTCTTCCTTCTTACTTATGCCAAAAGTAATTCCCTCAGTACAGTTTTCTAATCTGAGAATTACCTTTTAAAGGCAAAAATACTGGACCACAGCATGAGATACTGTAGTACTTGTGCCTTTCAAGTGCTGAGAACTACATAATGATGAAAAAAATCATATTTTTATTTTATCATGAAAGCAGAATCTACAAGTATGTATATGGACGAAATGCCTTCTTTATTGTTGCAGTGCTAGGGATGGAACTTGGGGCCATCCACGAGGTCGGCAAGCACTCTACCAGTGAGCGACGTCCCTAGCCTATGCAAACATTCTTTGTGTGTGTGCGAGTGTACACGCACATGTGCATGCCTGTGAGTGTATGAAGGCCAGAAGAGAACACAGGGCGTCTTATTACACAACATGTTCTCTTGAGGTAGAGTCTCTCACTGAACTCATTGGTTAGATTGGCTGACCAGAGAGCCCCAGTGATTCTCCAGTCTTCGTCCCACATGGGACTGGAGTTACAGACGTGTGGCCGTGACCAATTTTTGTTTTACTGTATTTGCAAGCAGAGAGACAGACAGAAAGAATGGTTGCACCAGGGTCTCTAGCCACTTGCAAACAAACTCCAGATGCATGCACCACTTTGTGCATCTGGTTTTACATGGGTACTGGGGAATGGAACCCAGGTCCGTAGACATTGCAGGCAAGCACCTTAACTGCTGAGCCATCTCACCAGTTCCCCCCACCCTTTTAAGTTTAGAGAGCCAGAGGTGATGGTGCATGCTTTTAATCCTAGTGCTGGGGAGGCAGAGGTAGGAGGATCCCCATGAGTTCAAGGCCAACCTGAGACTACATAGTGAATTTCAGGTCAGCCTGTGCTAGAGCAAGACCCTACCTTGAAAAAACCTAAAAAAAAAAGTACAAATAAGAAAAAAAAAAAACTGGGCTGGAGAGATGGCTTAGCGGTTAAGTGCTTGCCTGTGAAGCCTAAGGACCCCGGTTCGAGGCTCGGTTCCCCAGGTCCCACGTTAGCCAGATGCACAAAGGGGCGCATGCGTCTGGAGTTCATTTGCAGTGGCTGGAAGCCCTGGCACGCCCATTCTCTCTCTCCCCCTCTATCTGTCTTTCTCTCTCTGTCTGTCGCTCTCAAATAAATAAATAAAAAATGAACAAAAAAAAATTTAAAAAAAACTGAAAAAAAACGTTTAGAGAGACTTTATTAGATTAAGAGGAAAGAGGAGAAATTGTGAAGAGCTCCTGCTTATGAGAAGGCAGGAGGGGTAAAGCCCACCTAGAGACCCAAATTAGGGTCATTTATTGCTTCTGTATGGGGGCTGAGCTAACCAGCCACATTGCCAGTTCAGGTTTAATCCTTCTAGGAATCTTAATTGTATGAAAGGGGAACTCTTGCCCAAGGAGGGACTCAGGCTGCTTATGGAAAAACACATCTGTCCTTTGGCAAGAGATAAGGAGAAGCAAGATCTTTCTGTGTCTTCTAGCAAAGTGAAAACTGCATGTGTTGGGAAAAAAGCAGGAAATGAAACAAGGGAACAGGCTCAACAACAGAGACAGGTGATTTACTCCAGAAAGCCTGAGAAGGGCTCTGACCAGGCATGCCAGAAGCAATTTCCCTTAGAGACTAGGGAGTACTTATGGGGCAGTGGTGTCATTGGAATTCTTTGGTAACAGGGTGTTCCATCCTGCCTCTGGGCCCGGGCCACTCCAGGGCGGGAGGACAGGTGATTTGGACCATTCCAGGGAATTGACAATTGAGATGGGTGCTCTGGGTAACTCTTGGGAAACAGAGTTACAATTGTGAAATGGCACTCAAGAATTCAAAAATGGAGACATTCTGGTTCTAACAGCAAGCATGCTCAGCTTTTTATATGGGGTGCTGGGGATTGAACTCAGGCAGTTTCAGGCCCTCTTAGGCTTTCATGCTTGCATGCAATGGCTCTTATCTGATGAGCCATCTCCCTAGCCAAAAATTTGTCATTAATTGACAAATAGTGGTTCCTGCACATATGGATTTAATAACCCTTTGTGTTTTAGGCCTGTTTTTATTTTATTTTATTTATTTATTTTTCAAAGTAGGAACTCACTCTAGCTCAGGCTGACCTGGATCTCACTCTGTAGTCTCAGGCTGGCCTCAAACTCATAGTGATCTTCCTGCTTCTGCCTCTGCTAGGGTTAGTGTGCACCACCACCAGGCTCTTACTATATAACCCAGGCTGGCCTCAAATTTATAATCTTCCTGCCTCAGGCTCCACAGTACTAGAATTACAATTATGCACCCTCACATTTGGCTAAGCCAGATAACCTCCCGAGACTCCTTCACCATCATGTTCAAGGTTTTTTTTTTTTTTTTTTTTTTTCTGGTTGTTGCTATTGTTTGTCTGCTCTCTTTTGGTTTTGGGGAGTAGTAACTTGGTTATATGAACTAAATGCCCAGTTATCCTCTTTTAACTTGCCTCTCTTTCCCAAAGAAATCATGCAATATGGACTAAATTGTTTGCTAAATTTTATTACTGCGTCTCCAAGGTTGAGGCAGAGGCCCAAGGATTATTAAAGCAACTGACATCCTGAAATGATGTGCATACTCACCTGTTTCATGATTCAGTAAAATTGTGGGTGCCTGGTAAAACAGGATAAGGCAAGAAGATTAGCAGGACCTGATGTTGCCAGTGCTTAGGAATCTGAGGCTAGAAGATAGAAGGTTCATAGTCAGTAGTAGTTTGAGGTCATTATGGGTGTATTTCTTCCCAGTACTTGGCCAGACTTTCTGTTTTCAAGTTGCACATATCAAATGGTAGAGTGATAGTCTAGATTTAAGAGAGTAGGTTGGAGAGATGGCTTAGTAGTTACGGTGCTTACCTGTGAAGCCTATAGACCCTGGTTTGATTCCCCAGAACCCACGTAAACCAGATGCACATGGTAGCACATGCATCAGGAGTTCATTTGCAGGCCATAGGCCCTGACATGCCCATTTTTTTCTCTCTCTAATAAAAATAAATACAAAGAAAAAAAGAGGGTGTCTTGGGGGGTGGAGAGATGGCTTAGTTGGTAAAGTGCTTGCCACACAAGTATTAGGACCTGAGTTCAGACCCTTAGTACTCATGTAAAAGCCTGATGTGACAGCACAAGCCCGTAGTTCCACTGCTGGGGAGGCAGAGATAAGAAGTCATTGAGGTTTTCTGGCCAGCTATTTAGTCCAATCAATGAGCTCTAGGCCAATCAGAGGTGCTGTCTTCAAAATAAGGTGAGAAAGCACTGGTCCCATAGGGGTTAGCCTAGCTGCCTTCCAAAAATAAGGTGGAGAGTGACACATACACACAAATAGACATATGCACATACACATGTAACACCCCAAAATAAATAAAAATTTTAAAAGGGTCATCTAGTTGCTGGGTGTGGTGGCTTATGCCTTTAATCCCAGCACTCAGGAGGCAGAGGCAGGAGGATCAACATGAGTTTAAGGCCACCCTGAGGCTACATAGAGAATTCTAGGCCAGCATGGGCCAGAGTGAAACCCTACCTGGAAAAAACAACAAAACAAAACAAAAAGGGTCTTGGGGGGCGGGCAGGAGGTGCATCAATATCAGAGCATGAATCAGCATATGTTATTTCTATATAACTCATAGATATGTCTTTAGATCAAAGCTCTGTTGTCTACCAGGAGAAGGTTAAGTAAATTCTTCAGTGCAAGTGTGTGTGGCAGAATGAACAGCTTTCTTTTTTCTCAATTTTTATTAACATTTTCCATGATTATAAAAAGTATCCCATGGTAATGCCCTCCCTCCCCTCCTACTTTCCCCTTTGAAATTCCATTCTCCATCATATCCCCTCCCCATCTCAATCAGTCTCTCTTTTATTTTGATGTCATGGTCTTTTCCTCCTCTGCTTTCTTATAAGAAAAGAGCTCCTGCTCCTCCTGCTCTCTGGCTTTAGCAGAGGGCTGTTCTTTTGTACCTTCCCAGCGAGCAAGGATAAAATGCATGAACCTATTGCCCTTACCACTACCTAAGTGTATCTAAACTCTTGGAGAAACCTCTTACTTTAGAATTTAGAAGGCATACAAAAAATAGAAGTGAGGCTGGAGAGATGGCTTAGTGGTCAAGATGCTTTCCTGCAAAGCCATAGGACCCAGGTTCAATTCCCCAGGACCCACGTAAGCCATATGCAAAAGGTGGCACATTCATCTGGAGTTCATTTGCAGCAGCTGGAGGTCCTGGTGTGCCCATTCTCTCTCTCCCTCTATCTACCCCTTTCTCTTTCTCTCCATTTCAAATAAGTAAATAAATGATTTAAAAATATAAGTGGAGTTATAGTCTATGCCAATTAGAACTGGCAACATCTCAAAAAATGGGCATGGTGGCATAGGCCTTTATTCCAGCACTCAAGAGGCAGATGTAGGAGGACTGCTATAAATTCAAAGCCAGCCTGGGACTACAGAGTGAGTTCCAGGTAAGCCTTGGCTAGGTAAAATGTTAAATTTCCTGGGAATGGTGGCCCACAGGCCTTTAATCCCAGTGTTTGGGAGGCAGAGGTAGGAGGATGGTTGTGAATTTGAGGCCCCCCTGAGACTACATATTGAATTCCAGGTCAGCCTGGGCTCGAGTAAGACCCTACCTCAGGGGAAAAAAAAAAAAAAAGTTAAGTTTGGTAACATTTACAGCTAGTAGTTTTGGACTTTTATTTAACTAAATGGAATTTTACTGTCCATTAACTATTGCATGCAAACAGTAAATTCTAACTTCTTTTTTTCTTTAACATAGGGAGTAAACTTCCTCTGCATTGAAAAATGATACTTTTATTTTATTTTATTTATTTATTTTTAATTTTTTATTTATTTATTTGAGAGCGACAGACACAGAGAGAAAGACAGATAGAGGGAGAGAGAGAGAATGGGCGCGCCAGGGTTTCCAGCCTCTGCAAACGAACTCCAGACGCGTGCGCCCCCTTGTGCATCTGGCGAACGTGGGACCTGGGGAACCGAGCCTCGAACCGGGGTCCTTAGGCTTCACAGGCAAGCGCTTAACCGCTAAGCCATCTCTCCAGCCCAAAATGATACTTTTAAATATCAAGTCCAGTGTTTGGGCATACTCTCTGATCACACTGGGAACTGAAATGCTAAATTCTATCTTTAGTTTCTACTATGTGAAATTTTTCTTAGAAGTATACCAGATTTCAGAAGTGGCTTTCTATCAAGGGCAGGTGAGATGGAATTTTTATTATCCTGAAATATAGGAGAGTACTTCCTTCCTCATAGTTGTATTTACCAAATACATTTCATTTACCAAAAAGTGGCTTCTTCACATAGCTGTAAGAGTTATCAGGATAAGTTCTGAAAGCTAGGTGTGGTGATATATTCCTGTAAGCTGAAGCAGGAGGATTGCTGAATGTTAAAGCCAGGCTGGGCTGTTTAGATCTTTATCAAAGATGAGGAAAAAGGAAAGGATGAAATGGAAGGAGGCATGGATGGAGGAGAGAGGGAAAAAATGGACTGGGGTGGGTATTCTGTCTTGAAAAGACCCATTCCTTGATAGATTAAGTTGAGATTATATAGTAACTCATTGCCAATTAGGTGGGTAGAATGACTTCATGGTTTTAAGTTCCTCCCATGTTTTGTAATATTGCTTATTTATTACAGACAACATACTATCTGCATCTATTTTGAGTTATAAACATTGATTTAAAAATTTTTGTTTTTATTTTTATTTATTTATTTGAGAGTGACAGAGATAGAGGCAGAGAGAGAGAGAGATAGAATGGACATGCCAGGGCCTCCAGCCACTGCAAACGAACTCCAGATGCATGTGCCCCCTTATGCATCTGGCTAACGTGGGTCCTGGGGAATCGAGCCTCGAACCAGGGTCCTTAGCCTTCACAGGCAAGCACTTAGCCACTAAGATCTCTCTAGCCCATAAACATTGATTTAAAAAATATTTTATTGTGCTTGCCTGTGAAGCCTAAGGACCCTGGTTCGAGGCTCGATTCCCCAGGACCCACGTTAGCCAGATGCATAAGGGGGCACATGCATCTGGAGTTCGTTTGCAGTGGCTGGAGGCCCTAGCACACCCATTTTCTCCTCTCTCTCTCTCTATCTGCCTCTTTCTCTCTCTGTTACTTTCAAATAAATAAAAAAAATAAAAATATTTATTTGTTAGAGAGAGAGAAAGAGGCAAATAGAAAGCAAGAGAGAATGGGCACTCCAGGGCCTTTAACCCCTGTAAACAAACTCCAGATGCATCTACCACTTTATGCATCAGCTTTATGTGGGTACTGGAGAACTAGAGGAAAACCTCTTGACAGAGCACGAACAGGACCTCGCATGGGCTGCCTCCGTCTTGATGTTGAGACAAATCTTGTCCCAGAAAAACTTCTACCTTTTCCTCATAATGAATTTCTTCCAACTGTTCAATGACTTCATGATGATCTTTGCAGATCACCTCATTCCCAGAGGTGTTCTTTCTTCTTCCTTAAGGGGCATCATGTATGGGGTAGGCTTTATTTGCCCACAGGTATGTGAAAAATCTTCCTGTATTTTTTTTTTCCAGAGGCATTAAAGATTTAACTTGGATCTGGCTAAGGAAATTAGAAACATGAATAAACGAGAAGCTTGAATAAATGGCATTTATAATAACCCAGGGTCAGTGTCCCAGATGCTGAACAAAGTTCAGAAGAAATACACTGGAAAACAAGGAAAGCTACTTTCAACATTTTTGCTTTGAGCTTTGTTCCCCTGAGGTGCCACGTGGACATATCAGCAGAGCTATGGGATAATAAGATGGCTTCCTGGGAGTGGGTAGTTTTATTTAAAAAAAACTTTTATTTGATTTTGAAAGAGAGCAAATGGGCATGCCAGGGTCTTTGCCACTGTGAATGAACTCCAGACACATGCACCACATTGTGCATGTGGTTTTAGGTGGCTACCAATGAATAGAACCCAGGAGGGCAGACTTTGCAAGGAAGCACCTTTAACCTTTGAACCCTCTCTCCAGCCCCCAGTAGTTTTGCTTTATGTGGGCATTTAAGAGTCCTGTGACTGCTACATGGAAGAAGTCTCAGAGAGGGAAGTGAATGCAGGATGGAAAAATAGGGGCAGTTAAGGAGACATGGGAAGGGAAAGGAGTCTTTCCTGCTGGCTATGAATTAAGAAAATCTCAACTGGCACCATGGTGGCACACGCCTTTAATCCCAGCACTTGAGAGGCAGAGGGGATTCCTTTGACCTTCTCTGACCTGTTTCACCAGCCTGTGGACATCTCAGAATGAACTTCTCAGGAGCCACCTTATAATCACATTTAATAAGTATACCAAAACATTTTATTTATTTATTTTTTCTTTTCTCAATTTTTATTAACATCTTCCATGATTATAAAAAATATCCCATGGTAATACCCTTCCTCCCTCCCTCTTTCCCCTTTGAAATTCCATTGTCCATCATATCCCCTCCCCATCTCAATCAGTCTCTCTTTTATTTTGATGTCATGATCTTTTCTTCCTCTTATGATGGTCTTGTGTAGGTAGTATCAGGCACTGTGAGGTCATGGATATCCAGGCCATTTTATGTCTGGAGGGAGCATGTTGTAAGGAGTCCTACCCTTCTTTTGGCTCTTACATTCTTTCCACCACCTCTTCCGCATTAGACCCTGAGCTTTGGAAGGTGTGATCGAGATATTACTAAGTACTCCAGTCACTTTTCTAGCACCATGATGCCTTCTGAGTCATCCCAAGGTCACTGCCATCTGAAAAGAGAAGATTCTCTACCCAAAGTGAGAGTAGCATTAATATAAGGGTATGAATATTAAGAGAAGTGCTTGCTGGGCAGTTTGATATGTGCAGTATATACATTTTTCCAGACATCAGCAGACGTTGCTCCCCTAGGGCTCATGACTACCCCTGTTTTAAGTTTTCAGTATCAGGGATGTATTCCCTCCCGTAGAGTGGGCCTCCAGTCCAATTAGAGGGAGGTTGGTTTCCACCATGATAGACGTGCCACTATTGCACCCATTGGCTCATTTGGCCTGGTTGGCCAAATATAAGGCTTGCAGTGTCCACTGTTGAGTATCTTCACTGGTGATTTCTCTTTTTCCCACTGAACTGCATGTAGCTTCCAGCTTTCTGTCAGCTGGTCTACATGGAGGAGGTTATTAGCTCAGTTCCAGCAGGACTTCTCAGTGGCCTTGCAGCCCAAGTATGTGGAGTTTTCAGCAATAGGGTCTTACCATCTATTCCAAAACATTTTCACTTAGCCTTTTTTTTTTTTTTTTTGAGGTAGGGTCTCACTTTAGCCCAGGTTGACCTGGAATTCATTATGGAGTCTCAGGGTGGCCTCGAACTCATGATGATCCTCCTACCTCTGCCTCCCAAGTGCTGGGATTAAAGGCGTGCACCACCATGCCTGGATTACTTAGTTTTTTGTTTTTTTTTTTTCTTTTTGAGACCGTGTTCCACTCTGTAGCCCAGGCTGGCCTTGAACTCATGGAAGTTCTCCTGTCTCAGCCTCCCAAGCAGCTGGGATTACAGATGTGAGCCACCATACCCAGTGTGCTTAATTTTTTAAACCCTTCCAACAACATGTAAAAATCATCACAATCATATGTGGGCAGCCTGTAATTCCAGGTTGGAGGATTGCTGCACGTTTGAGGCCAGCCTGCACTACATAGCAAGTTCCAGGCCAGTGTGAGCTACAAAATGAGATAAAACTAGACAAAAATCATCCCCCCACCCCAGAACAGACACAATTGTGACTCTCTCTTGAGAGGTCCATATTCATGCTAGGGGTATGCAACTATCTTCCTCTCCCCTCCCTTTCCCTGTGCTCCCCTGCCCACTCTTCCCTTCCCCTTCTGTCCCCACCCTCTCCTCCCCTCCCGTCTTCCCTCTTCTCCCTCCTCTCTCTCCTCTTCCATTCCCCTTTGATCTCCTCAGTGCTGGAATTAAAGGCATGAGCCACTGTAATACCTGGCTTTTCTCTCTCTTAACTCTGTATTAGACTCTTTTCTTAGTAAACTACAATTGTTTTTTCAAGGTAGGGCATCACTCTAGTCCAGGCTGACCTGAAATTCAGTATGTAGTCTCAGGGTGGCCATGAACTCACAGCGATCCTCCTACCTGTGCTTCCTGAGTGCTGGGATTAAAGGCGTGTGCCACCATGCCAGGCCAGTAAACTCCAATTTTGTTAAAAGGAAAAAACATGTCACTTGATCAAGAATTCATAGAGCAAGGTTTCAAAACACTTGGCTAAAAGCCTGGGTCCTGGAGTTCCTAGCACTATTAAGATTCCATGGTTATGACTGTTACAGGAGATCACATATCCTCCTTTAAAAAATATACTGGCATGTGGTTTGAGGTACTGCTGCCCTTAAACCTGAATGTGTTTCCTAAAACCATGACATAATCTCGTCTGTGGTAGGGGTTTATCCTATTTTCACAAGTAAGTAAAACCTGTACTCATCCTCGTTAGCTAGTAAGTTATATGATGTAAAGTAGTGTATTAGTTCCCTTTTTTTCTTTTAAATGAGCCAGTGTGGTGGCACATGCCTTTTTTAAAAAAATATTTATTTGACAGAGAGAAAGAGGCAGGAGAGAGAGAGAGAGAGAGAATGGGTGCGCTAGGGCTTCCAGCCACTGCAAATGAACTCCAGACACATGCGCCACCTTGTACTTCTGGCTTATGTGGGTCCTGGGGAATTGAACCTGGGTCCTTGGCTTGACAGGCAAGTGCCTTAACCACTAAGCAATCCTTCTATCCCTAGTTCCTTTTATTTATTTATTTATTTTTTGGTTTTTTGAGGTAGGGTTTCACTCTGGCCCAGGCTGACCTGGAATTCACTATGTAGTCTCAGGGTGGCCTCAAACTCATGGTGATCCTCCTACCTCTGCCTCTTAAGTGCTGGGATTAAAGGCGTGCACCACCAAACCCGGCTTGTTATTTATTTATTATGGTTTTTCAAGGTAGGGACTTGCTCTAGCACAGACTGACCTGGATTCACTATGTAGTCTCAGGGTGGCCACAAACTCACAGAGCTCCTTCTACCTCTGTCTCCTGAGTGCTGGGATTAAAATAATGTTTTACATCACCTGCCTTACTTTTCTTATTGCCATTATTTTTTTTTATTAAATTAAATTTATTATTATTATTTAAATTTAATTATTTGTTGGGGGGCACACACACAGTGGCACACATGTGGAGATCAGAGGACAACTTTACAGTGGGTGTTCATCTTCCACCTTGGTTTTTGTTTCTTTATTTTCAAAATAGGGCCGCCCTCTAGCCCGTGTTGACCTGGAACTCATTCTGTAGTCCCAGGCTGACCTCACACTCACAGCTATCCTCCTACCTTTGCCTCCTGAGTGCTAGGACTAGTGGTGTGCACTACCATGCCTAGATTTTCATTTATTTTATTTATTTATGGGGGGGAGAGAGAGAAAGTTGGAGGGAGGGAGGGAGAGAATAAGTGTGCCAGAGCCTCTAGTCACTGCAACAAATTTCAGATGCATGTGCCACTTTGTGCATCTGTGGGTACTGGGGATTTGATTCTGGGTCCTTAGCTTTGCAGGCAAGTTCCTTAACTGCTGAGCCATTTCTCCAGCCCATTATTTTTATTTATTCTTATTTTGTTGTTGTTTTTTAGGTAGGGTCTCACTCTAGCCCAGGCTGACCTGGAATTCACTATGTAGTCTCAGGGTGGCCTTGAACTCACAGCAATCTCCCACCTTTGCCTCCTGAGTGCTGGGATTAAAGTTATGTGCCATCATGCCTAGGCTGACTTTTAATTATTTGTTTTATTTTGCACCTTGTTTTTAAGGAAGGGTCTTTTGTTGTTCACCCTTTGTTTTTGAGTTTCTGGGAAATTCTCCTGCCTCTGTCTACCTTCTCACCATAGGTGCATTGGGATTACAGGATCCTATCACAACTTCAGGCTTTTATGTGGGGTCTGAGGATCTGAATTCAGGTACTAAGAGTTGCCTGGCAGGTGCTTTATCAGCTGAGGGAGGGTTTCTTTTGTGTCACAGTCCATAGTTGCTTGGCTCCCTGCACTTGGGCAGAATGCCTTAGTGACAGGAGCCTATGGTGGATGTGGTGGTTTGATTCAGGTGTTCCCCATAAACTTAGGTGTTCCGAATGCTATAGAGGGATTCGGGGCGGGCTTATGTGTGTTATAGACAGTTTCCCCATGCCAGTGTTTGACACACTCTCCTGTTGCTATTGTCCACTTTATGTTGGCCAGGGGGTGATGTCCACCCTCTGCTCATGCCATCATTTTCCCTGCCATCATGGAGCTTCCTTGAGCCTGTAAGCCAAAATAAACCTCTTTTTTCCCCATAAGCTGCTGTTGGTTGGGTGATTTTTACCAGCAATGTGAACCTGACTGCAACAGTGGATGATGCTATTCGTGTCTTACCAGATAGGAAGCAGAGAAAGGGCATGTTGTGGTGGTGCATGCCTTTAATCCCAGCACTTGGGGTTGAGCGGGCTGAGGTAGGAGGAGTGCCATGAGTTTGAGGCCAGCCTAAGACTGCATAGTGAATTCGAGGTCAGCCTGGACTAGAATTAAACCCTACCTTGGACAAACAAACAAACAACAACAAAACACACACACACACACAAAGAAAAAAAAAAAAAGAGAATGTAGTGTCAATGTCAATGCTCTGTTGACTTTCTCCTCCCACCCCCTTCATTCCATCTAGGTCCTCAGCCCACGAGAGGGTGCTGCCCACATTCAAGGTGGGTCTTCCTCCAGATCCACAGGTACACCCAGAGGTGGGCTCATTAGTATCTTAGGTGGTTCAGGCTGGCCTCAAACTTACTATGTAGCCAAGGATCCTCCTGCCTTCATCTCCCAAGTGCTGGGTTTACAGGCATTTGTTACCATACCTGGTTAATGTGGTGGTAGGGACGAACCAGGGCTCTGTGAATGCTAAGCAAGCACTCTACCAATGCAACTATATACCCAGCCCAAAAATCTACTCTTTAGTAGCTTTGTCGGGGGTAATATATGTAAACACTTCATAATTTACTGATGGGCATTAAGCTATTTCTAGTAGTTTTGTTTTATAAATGGTGTTGACCAGCTTTCATAAAGCTCTTGCTCTTCATGGTTTACTGAACAATTGAGAAAATGAAAGGGTTGAAGGAAAGACAAGGTGTTAGCTTTTTTCTATTTTATGATCAAACACAATAAAACTACACCTATTAAAACTACCACATTGGGCATGGTGGCACAGGC
Source organism: Jaculus jaculus (assembly GCF_020740685.1). Lineage (NCBI taxonomy): Eukaryota > Metazoa > Chordata > Mammalia > Rodentia > Dipodidae > Jaculus > Jaculus jaculus. The sequence goes on along the minus strand of NC_059113.1, from coordinate 59,070,466 downwards.
CTTTAATCCCAGTACTTGGATGACAGAGGTAGGAGGATCACCATGAGTTCGAGGCTAGCCTGAAACTACATAGTAAATTCCAGGTCATCCTGGGCTAGTGTGAGACCTTACTTTAAAAGAAATAAATAAAACAAAACTATACAATCTGGTACATTTTGATATGCTTATGTACCAAAAAATCACTATCACCACTGAGATATTTGTTTTTTGTTTATTTGTATTTATTTGAGAGTGACAGACAGACAGAAAGAGGCAGAGAGGGAGAGAGAGAATGGGTGCACCAGGGCCTCCAGCCACTGCAAACAAACTCCAGATGCATGCACTATCTTGTGCATCTGGCTTACGTGGGTCCTGGGGAATTGAGCCTTGAACCGGGATCCTTAGGCTTCACAGGCGAGTGCTTAACCACTAAGCCATCTCTCCAGTCCCCACTGAGATACTTGACATTTTAGTTACTCCTCAAAGGTTTCTTGGGCTGTTTTTTTTTTTTTTTTTTTAAATGTGTGTTTTGTTTACTTTTGGCTTATCTTTTTTCTTTTCTTTTCTTTGGTTTTTCGAGGTATAGTCTCACTCTAGCCCAGGCTAACCTGGAATTCACTATGTAACCTCAAGTTGGCCTTGAACTGATGGCGATCCTCCTACCTCTGCCTCCTGAGTGCTGGGATTAAAGGTGTGTGCCCCTACGCCTAGCTTCTTATTTTATTTTAATTTTTGGTTTTTTTAGGTAGGGTCTCACTCTAGTCCAGGCTGACCTGGAACTCACTATGTAGCCTCAGGGTGGCTTCGAACTCACGGTGATCCTCTTATCTCTGCTTCCCATGTGCTGGGATTAAAGGCCTGCACCACCACGCCCAGCTTTTTATTTTATGTATTTTTTTAATTCAAGGTAGGATCTCTCTCTAGCCCAGGCTGACCTGGAATTCACTAAGTAGTCTCAGGGTGGCCTCCATCTCATAGTGATTCACCTACCTTTGCCTTCCAAGTGCTGAAATTAAAGGCATGTACCACCACGCCTGGCTTCTAGTAACTGTTTTAATAGGTCTGTGAGTCTTCCACATTCCACTCCCCTCAGGCAGGCAAATGGTAACTGAGTTAAGAGCATGAATCTTCCAAGAGAAATTGTATGACACTGAGTAAGTTGCTCAACTTCTCTGTGACTCAGTTTCATTTATAAAATGAAAATAAAAATGGGATGTACCTAATGCAATTACAACAAGGACTAAATGTATGAAAATGCTTAAAAGGGGCTCCTGGTGCAAAATAAACTCCAGAAATGCCAGCTCACATGTGCCCATTCCTGCTGCTGGCATTGAGATTTGTGCTGTGAGCAGGCCTGACTACCTCTCTGTGTGCTGTGTGTGTGCTGTGGGGTTGCTGGCATGTAGGCTGGAACTCTCTGTGTGGACTCCGACTCAGTGACCACATGAGAGGAGAGCCAAATTCCCCTTTACAGAAGGCTGTACTAAAGCAGAGGCAGCCTTTCTCTTATGACTTAAAGTGTGTGTATGTACATATGTACACACACACACACACACACACACACACACACACACACATATACTTCTTTAAAAATGAATTTGCAAGGAGAGGGGCGATAGGTGCACCATGTCCTCCAGCCACTGCAAAAGAATTTCAGACATATGTGCCTCTTTGTGCATCTGGCTATACATGGGTACTGGGAAATTGAACCCAGGTTGTTAGGCTTTGCACACAAGCATCTTATCCACTGAGGCATATCTCCAGTCCTCTTTTATGATTTTAACAAAAATGCCCATAACTGGCTCATGTCTTTGTGTATATTGGACATAATAATAACTAACCATTATTGAGTATGTTATGTGTTGAATACAGAACTGGATAAGGGAGAAGGAATAAAAGTATTGCTTAATGGCTGGGCGTGGTGGTGCATGCCTTTAATCCCAGCACACATGTGGTTCCAGTGCTCTGGAGGTTGAGATAAGAGAATTGCCAGTGTGGGCTATGTATTAAGGCCAAGGTAGGACGTGTGTCTGTGTGTTAGAGGTTCATTTCAGTCAGGGCACACATATTACTTTTATAACATCTGCATGACCTGCCAGGGTGGCTTACACACTCTGTCTCTAAGAAATTCTTCCCCTCCCTTCCCCTCACTGTGCCTTGACTTCAGTATCCTGAAATGAGCTCATTTATTTATTTTCAAGGTAGGGTCTCACTCTAGTTCAGGCTGACCTGGAATTCACTATGTAGTTTCAGGGTGGCCTCGAACTCACGGCGATCCTGCTCCCTCTGCCTCCCAAGTGCTGCGATTAAAGGCGTGCCACCATATGCCCGGCTGAGCTCTTGTTTCTTGAAAGCAGAGAAGGAAACACAAGAATCAGTCAGCAGAACCCTTCTGTTTCTTTAAGGACCTTTGCATACTACTTGCATTGTTCAAAATCCTCTCCTAACCATGGTGTGCATGCATGTATGGTTAGAGAGACCCTTTCAGGACTAAACAATGTGCTTTTTAAAGTAAGAACAAAGGCTATCTTCTGCTCTCTGTGGATGGATGCATGCATATTTCACACACTTTTCAGTCCAGGACAATTAACTTCTTCACTGGCATCAAGAAATGCAGAAGGAGAACATCTAAGTTCTCAACATGATTCTGTTAAGATCTGTCACATAACCAGAAGAGATGAAGGTGCAGTTGTTTTTTTTTTTTTTTTTTTTTTTTTTTTGTGTTTCGAGGTAAGGTTTCACTCTAGCTCAGGCTGACCTGGAATTCACTATGGAGTCTCAGGGTGGCCTCGAACTCACAGCAATCCTCCTACCTCTGCCTCCCGAGTGCTGGGGCAGTTGTTTTTTAAACCTCTGACTTCATGATAAAAAAAGACCTGGGCATGGTGTTGCACGCCTTTAATCCCAGTACTTGGGAGGCAGAAGTAGGAGGATCACTATGAGTTCAAGGCCAGCCTGACACTACATAGTGAGTTCCAGGTCAGCCTGGGCTAGAGTGGACTCTACCTTGAAAAACCAAAACCAAAACCAAAAAAGGCATTTAAGATTTACACCAACAGTAAGGAGAATAATGAGAGTGATTTATTTACTCAACAAATACTTGTTTCATATTCTGTGTGCTTGGTGAATGCTAGGCTTTAACTTTAAGTTGTACAGTTTGGGTTTGCTTCAAATTTGGGGAGACTTTTCACTTTCCCATGAGTCAATTGTTGTTTCTAGGTGGTTGACTTTTTTTCATGTGATCAGTTTTTAAAAATATTTCTTAAATATTTATTTGAGAGAGAGAGAGAGCAGGGGGAATGGTGCTCCAGGACCTCTAGCCACTGCAAATGAATTCCAGATGCATGCGTTACCTTGTGCATCTGGTATATGTGGGTACTGGGGAATTGAACCTGGGTCCTTAGCCTTAACTGCTAAGCCATCTCGCCAACCCTATGATCAGTTTTTGTAAAGTTAATGTGAAGACAAATTAGGAAACCATTTCCTGGGTATGTGCTTCATGGACTATGATAGCAGTTTCTTGTTATTTATAGAATATTAAAGTATCTGTAGTCTTTTTCATTTTGGTGGGCTGGTGATAGAGGCCAGGTCTTTGTGCATGCTAAGCAAGGGTTCAACCACTGAGCTATATCCCCTGTTCTTTAATTATTCACACACACACACACACACACACACACACATTACTAAAGGCATCCCTAACTGTTGGGCATGGGGGTTTATCTATAATCTTAACATTTGGGAGATTGAGGCAGGAGGACCACTGTGAGTTTAAAGCCTTCTGGGGCAAGAAAGAAAATGTACTAAAAGCCTCCCTAATCAAGAGTGTTAACTGTGTGTTGCAACAGATGCTATAATTCAGAAGTAAATTAATTTTATTGTGTGACTCTGATTTTGTCATCACAAGGAAGCAGGAATAACAGGTAGGGTGGGTTTCTAAACAGTGTCAATCTCTTTCCTTTGCAGTACCTGGTTCTTTTAGGTCAGTCCTGGCTGAAGAGATATGGTTACTATAATATTATCTTAATTTCTTTCTACCTAGAAGGAGCAGCTTCCAATGTCATGTTACTTCTGGGACAGGAATACTATTACTGCTTGGCTCTTTATCTCACTGTCATCATGTAAGTAAATGCCAGGCCTGGTCTCAGAATTATGCCCTGCCATGCTAGTTTCTCTTTCAGTGGTAAAGCAGCTCTGATCTGAGTGGAGTGTAATACTCAATTCTAGGCCAGGTCATTGCACCTTTCTGTGAAATTGCATGTTAACAGCTTGATTTTTCAAAGTATTCATATACTTTAGTTTGTAGTAAAGTTAAGTTCCTTTTTAAACCTACTTGGGGGCCTGGAGGGATGGCTTAGTGGTTAAGGTGTTTGCCTGTGAAGCCTAAGGACCCAGGTTCGATTCCCCAGTACCCATGTAAGCCAGATGCACAAGGTGGCACATGCTTCTGGAGTTCATTTGTAGTGATTAGAGGCCCTGGCTCGTCCATTCTCTCTGTCTTTCTCTCTTCTATCTTCTTTCTCTCTCTGCTTAAAAAAAAAAAAACAAAAAAACAAAAAAAAAACCCTAAATAGGGGCTAGGGAGATGGCTTAGTGTTTGTTAAAGGCTCTTGCCTGCAAAGCCTTCTGCCTAGGTTTGTTTCCCCAGTACCCATGTAAAGCCATCTGCACAGAGTGCAGCATGTGTCTGGAATTCATTTGCAATGGCATGAGGCCTTGGCACTTCAGTCTTTCAAATGAAAATCTAAAAACTATTTAAAAACCTATTTAGTAGCTGGATGTAGTGGCTTGCCCCTGTAGCCCTAGCTCTCAGGAGGCTGAGTATGTTCATAGGATTGTTGTGTGTTCAAAGACAGTCGGTATTACATAGCGAATTTTAACTGCATCTGGGCTGCAAAGTGAGATATCTCCCCCACCCCCTGCTTTCTCTCTCTCTCTCTCAACTAACTACCTATATTTTTTATTTTCCAAGGTAGGGTGTTACTCTAGCCCAGGCTGGACTCAAACTTACAGTGATCGTCCTGAGTGCAGGGTTTAAGATGTGTGTCACCATGTTGTGGGCTCTCTCTCTCTATCTGTATGTTTCTGGAGTTTGTTTGCAGTGGCTAGAGGCCCCTGGCATGCCCATTCTCTCTTTCTTTTATCTCTCTTTCTCTCTCTGCTTGAAAAAAGAAAAAGAAAGAAAAGAAAAGAAAAGAAAAATAAACCTATTTATGGGGCTAGTGAGATGGCTGTCTGTCTGTCTGTCTGCCTGCCTGCCTGCCTGTCGTCCATCTATCTATCTATCTAGAGACTGACAGAAACTATGGGCACACCAGGGCCTCCTGTTGCTATAAAGGCAATCCAGATACATGTGCTACTTTGTGAATCTGGCTTTATGTGGGTACTGGGGAATTGAATCCAGGTCATCAGGTTTTATAAGTAAGTGCCTTTAACCATTGAGTCATTTCTCTAGCCCCAGATCTCTGAAGATTTCTTTCTTTCTCTGTCTGTCAGCCTGCCTGCTTCTCTCTCTCTTATATAAATAGGGATGGAGGGATGGCTTAGCTGTTAAAGTGTTTTGCCTGCAAAGCCAAAGGACCTAGGTCCAATTCCCCAGGACCCACACTAGCCTGATGCACAATGGGGTGCACATGTCTGGAATTCGTTTGTAGTGGCTGGAGGCTCTGATGCACTCCTCTCTCTCCCTCTTTCTCTGTCAAATAAATAGATAAATAAAATAAAATATTAAAAAAAAAACAGCTGGAGCCAAGTGTGGTGGTGCACACCTTTAATCCCAGCACTCGGGAGGCAGAGGTAGGAGGATCACTGTGAGTTCGAGGTCACCCTGAGACTATATATTGAATTCTAGGTCAGCCTGAGCTAGAGTGAGATCCTACCTTGAAAAACAAAAAACAAACAAAAAAAAAAAATCAAAACAAAAAAAACACAAAACCCCATAAAAATATAAATAAATAAAATATTTAGAGTCAGGCATAGTAGCCCGTGCCTTTAATCCCAGCCAACCAACCAACCAGCCACCCAGCCAGCCACCACACCAGACTGTTTAGTAAGCATTTAGTTCATGCTACTGCCAGGTATAAGGGTGGCCGAGCTTTTCTTCCTTCTTCAAGTCACACTCCCGTTCCTTCTTCTAAGAAACATTTGAGTGGCTGGCGAGATGGCTCAGTGGGTAAAATTCTTGCTTATAATACCAGCACTGCGGAGCAGAGAGAAGTATATTCTTAGGGCTTTCTGGCTAGCTATTCTAGCCAAATCAGTGAGCACTGAATTCAGTGAGAAATCTGTCTCAAAAATAAAGTGCAGAGTGATTAAGGGAGACAGTGTTGACCTGTGGTCTCCATATGTGTGAACGCATGTGAGAATTGCAGTGAGTTTGAGGCCACCCTGAGACCACATAACGAATTCCAGAGCAGCCTGGGCTAGAGCAAGAACTTACCTCAGAAAACAAAAACAAAAACAAAACAAAACAAAAGAGAAAACTATTTTATTTATTTGCAAGCAAACAGAGACAGAGAGAAAATGAGAGAGGGAACAGGCATGCCAGTGCCTCCTGCCATTGCAAACAAACAGATGCATGTGCCTTCTTTTATTTTTTTTTTGCATCTGACTTTACGTGGAAACTGGGGAATCAAACCCAGGCCATTAGGCTTTGCAAGCAAGCACCTTTAACTGCTTAGCCATCTCTCCAGCCCTAGTCTAGCTTCTTTTTATGTTCTCTCTCCCTCTATCTCTAGTATTTACTAGTCTGTGTTCAGATAGATATTTTTTCAGTTTCCATATATAAGAAAGAATATGTGATACTTTAAAAATTTTATTTATTTATTTGAGAGAGACAGAGTAAGAGTGTGTGTGTGTGTGTATGTGTGTGTGTGTGTGTGAGAGAGAGAGAGAGAGAGAGAGAGGGAGAGAGAGAGAGAGAGAATGAGCCTTGAACTCACAGTGATCCTCCTACCTCTGCCTCCTGTGTGCTGGGATTAAAGGTGTGCACCACTGTGCCTGTCTTCCTTGTTTTTATTTTTTTGAGGTAGGGTTTCACTCTAATCCAGAATTCACAGAGAATCCACTATGTAGTCTCAGGGTGGCCTCAAACACATGGCAATCCTCCTACCTCTGCCTTCCAAGTGCTGGGATTAAAGGCATGCACCACCACGCCCGGCATTGAGTTTGCACATAATATAATGTTCTTCAGTTCCTGTCCATTTTGCTGTATATGACATTTCATCTTTATGGCTGAATAATGCTGTACTGTATTATTATTTTGTATGTATACTATATGTATTCTCTCTCTCTATACACACATATATATGTATGTATGTATTTCTTTATCTGTTCACCCATGAATAGGCATCTAGGTCAATTTTAGCTGTTTTGAGTAGTGCTGCAATAAATAAGGGCATGCAGTTTTATTTCCTTTTATTTATTTATTTGCAAGGAGGGAGGGAGAGAGAATGGGTACATCAAGGCTTCCACCTACTGTAAATACACTCTAGATGCATGCACCACTTTGTGCATTTGGCTTTATGTGGGTACTGGGCAATCAAACCAGGTCATTAGGCATAGAAGGCAAGTGCCTTAACCTCTGAGTCATCTCTCTAGCCCCCAGATTTAATTCCCTTTGAACCTAGAAGTGGGACAGCTTTTCTAATTTCCATTCCTATGAACAGTGTTTGAGAGTTCCTCTTTCTCTCCATCACCAGCACTTGTTTTTTTGTGCTTATGATAACAGCCCTTTTAACTGTAACTGGGGTGAAAGAATATCTCATGCAGTTTTCATTTGCATTTCCCTGATGGCTAATGATAGTGAGCATTTTGTACATATATTTGTTGTTGTTAGCCATTTGTATGTCTTCTTTGAGAAGTGTTTGTTCAGAATGGTCCTCCATAGTTTGATATTGTTTATTATTTATATATGTGTATGTACATGTTGTCTGCCTCCTATTTGACTATCAGCATGCTGGGATTATAGCCCACCAAGACTTCTGGCATTTTTTGGGTGGGGTTGGAGGAAGGGTCTCACTGTACTACAGGCTGACCTGTAATTCACTATGTAGTTTCAGGGTGGCCTCAAACTCATGGTGATCCTCCTACCTCTGCCTCCTGAGTGCTGGGATTAAATGGGATTAAAGGTGTGCACCACCACGCCCAGCCCAGCTTCTGGCCTTTTTACAAGAGGATCAAATTCGGGTACTCCAGTTTGAGCACCTCTTTATTCATTGAGCCATCTCCCTGGCCCTCACTCATATTTTAGTTAGGTTGCTGCTTTTGAGGGGTTATTTTTTATTACTTTCTTCTTTTTGGTCTCTTATGGATTCTAAATATTAATCCTTTGTCAGATGAACAGGAGGAAAATATTTTCTCCCATTCTGCAGTCTCTCTTCACTCTTGATTTTTTTCTTTTGCTTTGTGTAAGCTTTTCAGTTTTTTTTTTTTTTTTCAAGATAGGGTCTTACTCTAGCCCAGGCTGACCTGGAATTCACTATGGAGTCTCAGGGTGGCCTTGAACTCATGGCAATCCTCCTACCTCTGCCTCCCAAGTGCTGGGATTAAAGGCATGTGCCACCATGCCTGGCTAGCTTTTCAGTTGGTCTGTTTTGCTTTAAGTTTTCAAGAATCGTTGAATCCCATTACTTAATAATTTAAATAGCTTCTCATTACTTTCAGGTTACATCTAATGTCTTGAAGTGTTTTGTGTCAGTTTTCTTCTGTTCTTCTTGCTACTGTTTTATATGAGGCCTCGTGTACAGGTTGGCTTGAAACTCATGATGTAGTCAAGGATGAGCTTGAACTCTACTTCCTTCTCCATCTCTCAAGTGGGACTATAGGCGTGTGCTGCCACACACAGTTTTTATACAGTGTTAGGGATCAAACCCAGCGTATTATGCATGCTAGGCAAGCACTTTACCAGTTGAGCTGTGTCTTCTTCTTTTGTTTTTGTTTTTTTGAGGTAGTTTCACTCTCGCTCAGGCTGACCTGGAATTCACTATGTAGTCTCAGGGTGGCCTTGAACTCACGGCAATCCTCCTACCTCTGCCTCCCGAGTGCTGGGATTAAAAATGTGCGCTACCACACCCAGTTTGTTGACTGTTTTTTCTATTTCCACAGCCTCCACTGTTACCAGTTCCTCCTCATCAGAGATTCAACTGGTCCAAATCAAGGGCCCTGCGCTAGGTCTTCCCCTCTGCCCTTGCTCGTCATTGTGGGAAATGGCTTCATCCTCTTTGCTTGCCCAAGTCAGGGATTGAGAACTTGTCTTGACTTCCCTCTCTCCTTTGACACCCACACCAAACTACCAGTTATTGGCAGTTTCAACTCGAACGTGTCCTGAATCCTTCCCGTCTTAGTTCCACTGCTGTCCTTCAGCATGGGTGCTCCTGGTTGCATATGGGAAATGCTACCTAGGCTCCCATATGGCCTTCTTACGTCCACACTCTAGTCCGTCTAGTCCCTTTTCCCGCATTGCTTTGTCATTCCTTTGCTAAATAATCTAAGTGACTTCTCAGTGCCTTCAGGATAGATTCAAATGATGTTATTTGAAGTTTTTTGTTAAGTGGCCTGTTTTACATCTTTATGTGTTTATTTTTTAATTTATTATTATTTTTTTAAGGTAGGGTCTTATTCTAGCTCAGGCTGACCTGGAATTCACTATGTAGTCTAAGGGTGGGCTTGAACTCACAGCGATCCTCCTATATCTGCCTCTCAAGTGCTGGGATTAAAGGCATGCGCCACCATACCTGGCTTATTTTTTAATTTTTAAAATTCTTACTAGTTTTGTCTTTTTGAGGTAGGGTCTCACTGCAGTCCAGGCTGACCTGGAGTTCACTATGTAGTCACAGCAATTCCCCCACCTCTGCCTCCCAAGTGCTGGGATTAAAGACATGCACCATCATACCCAATTAAAAAAAAAAAGATTTTATTTATTTATTTATTTGAGACAGAGAGAAAGAGAAAGAAGGAGGGAGATATAGAGAATGGACACTCCAGGACCTCCAGGCACTGCAAACGAACTTCAGATACATGTGCCACCTTGTGCATCTGGCTTACATGGATCCTGGGGAATCGAACCTGGGTTCTTAGGCTTTGCAGGAAAGTATCTTAACCACTAAGCAATCTCTCCAGTCCCCCTCTCCCAATTTTTTTAAAAAAATATGTATTTTAAAAATATGTATTTTTATTTTTATTTATGAGAGAGAGAGAGAGAGAGAGAGAGAGAGAGAGAGAGAGAGAGAGAGATTGAGAATGGGTGCACTGGAGCCTTTAGCCACTGCAAAATGAACCCTAGATGCAAGTACCACCTTGGGCATGTCTGGCTTCTGTGGGACCTGGAGAATCGAACTTGGGCCCTTAGGCTTTTCAGGCAATCATCTTAACCACTAAGCCATGTCTCCAGCCCCAATTTATTTATTAGACAGAGAGAGAAAGAGACATATAGATAGAGAATAGGCACACCCGGGTTCCTAGCCACTGCAAACAAATTCCAAACACATGTGCCACTTTGGGCATCTGGCTTTATGTAGATACTGGGGAATTGAACCTGGGTCCTTTGGCTTTTGCTGCCTTAACCACTAAACCATCTCTTTAGGCCCACCTCCTTCTAAAATATTCTTCCAATTAAAAAAACATATTTTATCTATTTATTTGCAAGCAGAGAGAGATAGAGAGGAGAGAGACAGATTGAGAGAATGAGCATACCAGGGCCTCCAGCCACTGCAAACAGACTCCAGATGCATGTGTCTCTTTGTGCATCTGGCTTTATGTGGGTCCTGGGAAATTGAACCTTGGTCCTTAGGCTTTGCAGGCTAGCACCTTAACCACTGAGACATATCTCCAGCCCATTCTCCCATTTTTTTTTTTTTGAGGTAGGGTTTCACTCTAGTCCAGGCTGACCTGGAATTCACTATGTAGTCTCAGGGTAGCCTTGAACTCATTGGCGATCCTCCTACCTGTACCTCCCAAGTGCTGGGATTAAAGGCATGTGTCACCATGCCCAGCTGTTCTCCCAATTTTTAATCACAGTTAAAATGTATGTACCAAAAATGTATGCACTAGGTATGGTGGCAAATGGCCTGTCATCCCAGTACTCATATGGTGGAGGCAGGAGGATCAGAAAATCAAGGCTGTCCTTGGCTATCTAATGAGATTCAGGCCAACCTGGGCCATGTGAGACTCTGTCTCAAAAATAACTTACCCTATTCTTGAGAGAAGTATGGCTAATAAAATTCCATGAAAAGATCTGTTCTTCATAGTCTATTTATAATTTAAGAAAATTTAATGAACAGGTAGTGTTTGGGAATATAAAAAAGCATAACAGCGATTTTATTTATGTTTGATTATTTTTTCTTTGAGGTAGGGTCTTACTCTAGCCCAGGCTGACCTGGAATTCACTATATAATCTCAGGGTGGCCTCAAATTCATGGCAATCCTCTTACCTCTGTGTCCCAAGTGCTAGGATTAAAGGCATGTACCACCATGTCCAGCTTATTTTTTTGATTTTGGTTTTTCGAGGTAGGGTCTCACTCTAGCTCAGGCTGACCTGGAATTCACTATGTAGTCTCAGGGTGGCCTCGAGCTCATGGCAATCCTCCTACCTCTGCCTCCCAAGTGCTGGGATTAAAGGCGTGCGCCACCACACCTGACCTTGTTTTATTTTTTTGATACAGAGTCTCATGTGTCCAAGGCTGACCTCAAGCTCATTGTGATCAAAGCTGCTCTTGAACTTCTGACCCTCCTACCTCTCTACCTCCTGAGTTCTGGGATTATAGATGTTTTCTACTATGCCTTGCTGTGGTTTGTTTATTTATACTAATTATAAAATGTTCATATATGAACAGTATTTTAACTTTTTTCTAGGGTGATTGTGCAAGCTTCTTTTTGCTTGTTTAATCTGCCGCTGGCTGACATGGTCAATGCAGATTTGTTGAAGTTCAATCGACAATAAGTATACTTACTCAGAAACTAGCTATGAAAATGCCACCCCTGGGCAGAACCCATCAGAGTCTTCCTATCTCAGGTATGCCAGCGAGATGATCTTAAGTAATGTCACTGAGAATCAGGGAGCAGAATGTCATAGGATATTCATATTTCTTTGCCCTGGGAAATTTACCTTAGCTTGCAAGTGCTCTGCCATTTGGCTGCTTCCCAGCCTCTGGACAACTCTCCCCTGCTTCTGAGAGGGCATCTGTAGTAGTTGCCTTCTCATTGCAGCTGATGTAATGATAAGGTTTATTTTAGCTTAGTTTCAAGGAGAAACTTCATCATGACAGGACAAGCACTGTAGAGAAGACAGTTGGAACATCACATCTTGTCATACCAGTTGGGAAGACACAGCAAGAGTGAGCTATCTCTGGCAAGGGTGGCTACATTATATAATTCCAAGACATGCCCTCAGTGACACACCCTCCAACCAGGCTCCACACCTCAAAGGTTCCATAACTTTCCCCATTTGCTACCAGCTGGGGCCCAAGTATTCAAAACACCTGAACCTGTTGGGGACATTTTACATTCAAACCACCAAAGCAGCATAATTGTTATCCCACAGGTTCACACAGCCAATGCTACAGCAAGGGTTACAGCTTAGAAACTGACGTGAAATCTCAACTGGTTTTATGTCCTACACATTGCAGTGCACACTGGGTGATGAGATAAAGTGATCTTTGTTTCATGACACTGCAAGAATTAAAGTGAAAAAAGTCAGCAAGGAGGCAGAGGTAGGAGGATCACCATGAAGACCACCTTGAAACTACTGAGTGATTCCAGGTTAGCCTGGGCTAGAGCAAGACCCTACCTTGCAAAACAAAACAACAACAACAAAAAGTCAAAGCGCATCATCTCTGCGTACTGCGAAAAGTCCACGCTGAGCTAAGAGGGTTTGTTCTCTGCTATGGTTATAAAGTGTAAGATTCTCATGGTTGGCAAACATTTCCTCCTATGATTTCCTCATATGTGCCCTATTTCACAAATTAGAGGAGAGTGTGCTATTAAGACAGAGGCCCATGCTTTGTTAGCTCTGTAGGAGCATTTACACCACAGGGCCTCTTCTTCTAGTGCCGCTTACACTGAGGAAACTTTGCCTGCTGCTTGGCCCCCTTTTGTGATTCTAGCTTCTTATTGCTAGAGTGAGCAGGCTGATGCGCTCCTTACAGAGGAGGACTGTCCTTTTCACGTTAGTGGCCCTTGTGCCGGAAAGTGACCGACTGAAAATGCCTTTCCCCCCTTTTTTTTGTGGTGCTGGGAGTCAAACCCAAGGCTCTCTACCACTAAGTAACATCTCCAGTCCCATTTCTCCCTCCCTCCCCTTCTCCTCCCTTCCCTCCCCTTCCTTCTTTCCTTCTCTCTCCTCCCCTCCCTTCCCTCCCCTTCCTCTTTTCCTCCCTCCCTCCCTTCCTTCCTTTTTCCCCCTCCCCCTCCCTCCCTCCCTCCCTCCCTCTCTCCCTCCCTCCTCCCCTCCCTCCTTCCTTCCTTCCTTCCTCCTTTCCTTTCTCTTTCTCTTTTAAAGGAAGAGTCTTGCTCTAGCCCAGGCTGTCCTGAAATTAACTATGTAGTCCCAGGCTGGCTTTGAACTCACAGTGAACCTCTTACCTGGGCCTCATGAGTGCTGGGATTAAAGGTGTGTGTTACCATGCCTGGTCCTCCTCTCTCTTTCTAAATGAATGGTTAGCAAGCAGAGTCATTTCAGTAGCCAGTTCTCAAAGTCCTGTTTTATTTGGAGGGATGGTGGTACTGGGATTAAACTCACTGTTTTGCACATGTAAGTATACACTCTACCGCTGAACAGTCCCTCGCACCCAAATCCTGTTTGAATGAATGGTCTACCAATAGCAAAATGTCCCTGTTGGAAAGAGAAGGGACCCCAACATTTACCAAATGCCAATTCACATAAGTGCCATATACCAGATGAACATGGTGACACCTTCCTGAAGTCTCCCAGCTACTCAAGAGTCTGAGGCAATAGGATCTCTTGAGTGCAGCAGTTCCAGTCAGTGTCGGTACCATACAAGATCCTGTCTTCATAATCCCAATCCTAGCACTTGAGAGGCTGAGGCAAGAGGATTACCTCAAACACAAGGCCAACCTGGGCTACATAGTCTGTCTCAAGAAAATAAGAAAGTCGGGCTGGAGAGATGGCTTAGTGGTTAAGTGCTTGCCTGTGAAGCCTAAGGACCCCGGTTCGAGGCTCAACTCTCCAGGACCCACGCTAGCCAGATGCACAAGGGGGCACATGCGTCTGGAGTTCGTTTGCAGTGGCTGGAGGCCCTGGCGCGCCCATTCTCTCTCTCTCTCTCTGCCTCTTTCTCTCTCTGTCTGTTGCTCTCAAATAAATAAATAAACAGTAAAAAAAAAATTAAAAAAAAAAAAAGAAAGTCAACCACAGACTGGGGAAATGGCTTTGCAGTTAAAGGTGTTTGTGTACAAGTAGCAACACAAAAGAGTGCTAGATCTGGAGAGATGGCCTTGTCTACAAAGGTACTTGTCTGCGGAGCCTAAGGACCCAGGTTTGATTCCCTAGTACCTATGTAAGACAGATGCACAAGGTGGCACATGCATCTGGAGTTTGTTCACAGGGGCTGGAGGTCCTGGCATGCCTATTCTCTCTATCTGCTGCTGCTTCTTTCTCCCCCCACTCAAATAAATAAAATAAAATAAAAGATTTTTTAAGAGAGTTCTAGTTCTATAACCCCTTATAACTAAGGAGTCAACATTTTATAATTATTTTGTAGTTTTTATTATTATTTATTTTGGTTGAAGGGAGCTTCATAGATGAAGAGTTTCTTTTCTTTTCTTTTATTTTTTCCCGCCAAGGTAGGGTCTCATTGTATCCCAGGCTGACCTGGAATTCACTATGTAGTCTCAGGTGGCCTTGAACTCATGGTGATCTTCCTAGAAGACGTCCTTTTTAAAAATAAATTTCTTTAAAAAAAAAAACTTTTTAGGGGCTGGAGAGATGGGTTGGTGGTGAAGGTGCTTGTCTACAAAGCCTAAGGACCCAGGTTCAGTTCCACAGTACCTATGTAATCTAGATGTACAAGGTGGCACATGTGTCTGGAGTTCATTTGCAGTGGTTAGAGACCCTGGCATGCCCATTCTCTCTCTCTCTGCCTCTCTCTTTCTTTCTCAAATAAATAAATGAATAAAATAAAAATATTTTTATTAAGCTAGGTGCACATGCCTTTAATCCCAGCACTCGGGAGGTAGAGGTAAATGGATTGATTGCTGTAAATTTGAGGCCACACTGAGACTACAGAGTGAATTCCAGGTCAGCCTGGGCTAGAGTAAGACCCTACCTTGAAAAACCAAAAAAAGGGCTGGAGAGATGGCTTAGCGGTTAAGCGCTTGCCTGTGAAGCCTAAGGACCCCGGTTCGAGGCTCGGTTCCCCAGGTCCCACGTTAGCCAGATGCACAAGGGGGCGCACGCGTCTGGAGTTCGTTTGCAGAGGCTGGAAGCCCTGGCGTGCCCATTCTTTCTCTCTCCCTCTATCTGTCTTTCTCTCTGTGTCTGTTGCTCTCAAATAAATAAATAAATAAATATTTAAAAAAAGAAAAACCAAAAAAAAAAATTATTTATTTACACACACACACACACACACACACACACACACACACACAGAAAGAGCGAGAGAGAGAAAGAGAGAAAGAGAGAGAGAGAGAAGAGATAAGAGAGAATGAGTGCCCTAGGGCCTCCAGGCACTGCAAACAAATTCTAGATGCATGTGCCACATTTTGCATCCAGTTTATGTGGGTACTGAGGAATTGAACCTGAGTAATGGCTTTGTAAGCAAGTTTCCTAACTGCTGAGCCATTTCTCCATTCCATGAAGAGGTTCTTGATGCATAGATATATGCATGTATGAACACTTGATAAAGACCCATGCTATTCTTATCTGTTTCAGGTCACCCCTCTTTTCAATTATTTTTGGCATCAATGCTTTGTTTGCCAAACCTGCTCAGTCTTTAGCTCCCATGGTGATACTGTTTAAAGTAAACCAGTATGGATATGGGGAGCCAAGTAGAAGGCAAAGTACCAAGATTTTTGCAGTCAGGCAAGCAAATTCACCCTTTCATATTAACCACTAAGCATTTGTCTTTGACTTTAGATATTGTTGGTCATTAACTCTTATATATTGAATAAACTATATTAAAAGGCATTAATGCTAAAGATCTATAGGAGTATTTTCAATACTATTATTTAAATTACATATACTACATATGTCTGTGTAGCTCACACAAAGCTATATGTTGATTGTTTTCTCTTAATCATTCATTCATTTGTTATTCTTTCATTGCACAAATGTTTTTGGGGCCCTACTAGGCAGAAAGGAGACAAGAGACTCCATAGATTGTAGAATGCTGTAATGGGCTCCACCCAGGGCTAGGTTATATGCCTAACATGTGCCAAGTTCAGGGTTTGACCTATAGCATCACAGAAAGAGGGCCCCAACAGAAGTGTGCTGGGAAGCCAGTCAGTAACATACTTGTCTTACAGGAATGAGGACCTGAGTTTGATTTCCAGAATACGTTTTTTTTTTTTTTTTTCCAGGTAGGATCTCACTCTAGCCCAGGCTGATCTGAAATTCACTATGTATTCTCAGGGTGGCCTTGAACTCACAGTGATTCTTCTACCTCTGCCTCCTGAGTACTGGGATTGAAGACCCAGAACCCATGTTTCAAAAAGACAGGCATGGTAGTGTGCACACCTAATCCCAGCACTGAGGAGGTGATACAGGAGGATCCTTGGAACTTGTTGCCTGGTCAGTCTAGCCTACTCGGTGAGTTGCTGGCCAGTGAGACACTCTATTTCAAAAACAAGGTAGCACACGCACATACACACATACTCTTTCTTTTTCTCACACACACATGAAGCATACTGGATACTGTGGTTATGTGAAGAGAGAGGTCCCTTCTTCAGTCTGCCTATGGTCAGGGAGCACGTCCCAGGGGAATTAATCTACAGGTCAAATTAGGCAGAGTCAACACCCGAGAATATGGAGTATCCTATCTGTGACATGGCTCATTTCTCCATTTAGTTAATCTTCCTTTGATTTCTTTCATCAGAGTTTTTCCTCATACAGCACTTGTACATGTTTTGTAGGACGTAAGTCTAATACCTAAGTATTGCTTATTTTGGGTGTTCGTATAAATGAATTTTACTAGCTGAGCTGGATTTCCCCATCTTATCATAGAGGAATGTCATTCCAGGAAAAGAAAACAGCATGACAAATATCTAGATGAAGGCATGCATTCTCAATAAGCTATTCATTTATTCATCTCACAAATGCCATTGAGAGCCTGCCAAGTACTAGGTTGCATGATACAGCAGTAAGGTTTAGCAAGGAATAAAACAACAGCAGTCTGTCTTCATTGAAAATCCATCCTGGTGGGGGGATGCAGACTCGGCATTAAACACAATAGGGTTTATTAGACTGTAATATCTCCCACCTACCTAACCTCCTCCATGGCCAGTGTCTAGCATCAACGAGGTTCTTTGTGACAACTGAACCTGCACTGTCTCATTCTTCTGTCTGAAAATCCATGGTTCATGTGGAGTTGTGCATTCTGTGGGTTTGGACCAATGTATATAATGACATGTACTGACCATTATGTACCATACAAAATGTTTCACTGTTGCTACGATCCTTTGGAGTCTGCCCATTTATTCCTTCTTTCCACCCAACACCTGGCAGCTACTGATCTTTTTACTGTTTTCTAGTCTTGTTTTCTCCAGAATGACATATAGTTGGACTTATAGGACATAAGGTTGTGTCTAAATTCTTTTTTTTTTTTTTTGCATTATTCTATAGTAATTGTTGAAAAGACTGCCTTTTCTCTATTGTATTGCTTTTGATTCTTTGTCAAAGTTCAGCTAATTGTATTTATGTGGATCTATTCTGGGTTCCCTTCTCTGATTTGATTGATTTGTTTATTTTTCACCATTACTACACATCTTTTCATTTTTTTAACATAAAGGTATATAGTTCTATATCCCCTCTCCCCAAGTCCCACTTTCCATGAGAACTCTCCTCAATGAAATTGTTGGCGTTCAGTGTTGGGTAATTAAAGTCTCAGTCTCTGTGTGTGTGGAGCAGGGGAGGGGGAAGCTCTGCCCCACGATATTTTTACCCACCCTGTGGCTCTTATAATCTTCTCATCTCCTCTTCCCCAATGGTTCCTGAACCATGGAGGGTCTGTTACCAGTCTGGTTTAGTGTTAAGTTCTCTGTAGCCTCTGGGTTTCTGGTTCAGTGTGTTGACCATAGTGTCGTTCACCATCACCCTGGAGCTGGTTGACAGGCTAGCAGTGGGAGCAATACTCTTGTTACCCCTTCTGCTGCAATTTCTCGTGGGGGCACAAGTGGTTGTGGTGGCACTTTTTTTTTTTTTTTTTTCGAGGTAGGGTCTCACTCTAGCTCAGGCTGACCTGGAATTTACTATGTAGTCTCAGGGTGGCCTCGAACTCCTGGTGATCCTCCTACCTCTGCCTCCCGAGTGCTGGGATTAAAGTAATGCACCACCACGCCTGGTTTATGGTGGCACTTCTTATTGTAGTCAGTCTGAAGAAAGGAGTACATGTAGGATCCCTCAAAGTAAAAACAAACAAAAGGCAGGAAAGTCTTCACTTGCTAGAAATCAAAGATGAGCTGACTTATCTCTTGCCTAGTTTCCTAGACCTGTTTTTCCACAAACAACCAGGACCCCTCCTGGGAGGGAGGTCTTTCATAGGATTTAAACATTGTGGTTGATCAAGTTCAGCCCCTGGAGCTTGGTTTCAGGGCGAGCCTCTTCCTGAGACAGCCCTAGCCCTAACCAACTAGCTGTCCCTTTGATTTACCTGAGCTGGAAGACAGCCCATCACTACGTTATAAATACCTTTACAAGGGGAGGGCAGGCTCTCTGGCCACTTGGGAACTTCCAGCTGTGGGTGAATTTTTCCATCAGATGGTTCTGGGCCCCAGTCCAGCCCAGGCCCAGCTGGGTTGAACCAAGGGGAGGCCCCCTAGCCCTTAACTCTCCACATGGCTTCTTTGTCTCCTCGAGCTCCTCACATGGCAGAAGCTCCTTAAACTCTCTTTTCTTTCCACAGTTTTTCCAGGCCCTCCATGTGTGATCTCTAACCATGTGGTTGACTTTCCTTGGCTCTGTACTTCCCTAAATAAATATAATAAATTTAATAATTGTCTTTATCAGCTTTTTATTCAATTATTTGACTAAAATTAGAAACAAACCCATGGTTTGGGGTTCAAGGACTTTCCTGGATTCCTAATACTCCATTTCAAGTAGACTATCCTTTCTTGTCTTATTGGTGGATTTTGTATCTCCTCCATTTTCTCTGCCATCTATAAAGTAAAACAGATTCTCCAACCAAAAGTGAGAGAAGTTGGATTAAAGGGGATATACTTAGTTATTTGAGAGAGTTTTGGTTTGTAAGCCTACTCTTCTCCAGAGAGCAGTGGGGACTTCTTTCTAGGGTCTATGAGTTTCCTGCCCATGGGATTCTGACTTGCTTTCCAGGACCACATATGAGTTTTCTACCACTAAGTGGGCCTCACATCCAATCAGAGAACAGTTGATTACCCACAAAGGCTATGTATCACTATTGCATAAGTGTGTGCTTCTTGTCTGGCTGGTTAATTTAATAGGTGGCAGGGTCCCCTGCTTATTCAGGCTATTGGTGACCATTGTTGCCCAGAAACTTTCATAGCATTTTCTAGCACTATGATGGTTACAAGGAGGAAAATGGTTTTCCTCTCAATTCCAGTGTTTATCACACATCTTGATTATTGTACTATTGGAATTTGGGAGCCCCCCTGTTAGGTGCATATATGTTTAAGATTGTAATGTCCTCCTGTTGGAGTGTGCCCTTAATCAATATAAAGTGACCTTCCTTATCTTTCTTGACTAACGTTGGACTGAAGTCTACCTTGTCAGATATTAGGATAGCAGCCCCTGCTTGTTTTCTAGGCCCATTTGCTTGAAACACCATTTTCCAACCTTTCACCCTAAGTAAATGTGCATCCTTTATAGAAAGGTGAGTTTCTTGGAGACAACAAATTGTAGGATCTTGCTTTTTAACGCAGTCTGCAAACCTATATCTTTTGGTTGGGGCATTGAGGCCATTGATATTAAGTGATATTATTGAAAGGTATGTGTTTATGTTTGCCTTTTTTTTTTGTGTGTGTGGTTCCAGTTCTACCTTTGCTGTCTTGTGTTAATTAGTATTTAAGTATTGCTTGTTTTTTCCCATGCTCCTTATATGTGTGCTTTTCCTTCTCTTCGGTATGGAGGATTCTTTCAAGTATTTTCTGTAGAGCTGGTTTTGTTTTCAAACATTCCTTTAGCCTGCTTTTGTCATGGAGTGTCTTTATTTCTCCATCTATTTGAATGGATAGCTTTGCAGGATAAAGTAACCTTGGTTGACAGCTGTTATCTTTCAGAACTTGGAATACATCACTCCAAGCCCTTCTGGCTTTTAAAGTTTGTGTTGAATAATCTGCTGTAATCCTGATGGGCTTGCCTTTGTAGGTAACTTGATTTTTCTCTCTGACTGCTTTCAATATTTTTTCTTTGGTGTGTGTGTTTGGTAGTTTGGTTATAATATGGCGAGGAGAGGTTTTTTCCAGGTTTTGTCTGGCTGGGGTTCTAAAAGCTTCCTGTATCTGCATTGGCACCTCTTTCCCAATTTGGGAGAAGTTTTCTTCTATGATTTTGTTGAAGACGCCTACTATGCCTGTGGAGTGAGATTCTTCTCCTTTTACTATGCCCTGAATTCTTACATTTGATCTTTTCATAGTGTCCTGAATATCTTGAAATTCCCACTCATACTTTTCTATTAGTTTTTCTTTCTCTTTGTTGGACTGTATTAGATCTGCCACCTGGTCTTCTAGCTTAGATATTCTGTCCTCTCCTTCATCCATTCTACTGGTGAGATTTTCTACAGAGTTTTTTATTTCATTAACTGTGTTCTTCATTGCTAGTAATTCTGACTGGTTTTTCTTTATTATTTCTATTTCCTTATTTATGTCTTGTATTGCCTTCTTTATTTCATTAAATTGGTGTCCTGCATCTTCTTTGATTCCTTTGATTTCCTCTTTGATTCCTTTGATTTGTTCTTTGATTTCTTTGATCATATTTATAATCATTCTTTTGAAATCTTTCTTAGGCATTTCCTCTAACTCGTTCTCACTGGAGGTCATTTCTGAGGCATTAATACTTTTAGGTGGATTTATATTGTCTTGCTTTTTAGTGTTTCTTGTGTTATAATGTATATATTTTTGCATCTTGGATTAAATTAATGCTTGGATTTTCTAGCTAGCTGGGTATTCTTAGCTGTATCAATTGATCTGATGTTATATATCTTCAGGGTAGGAGTTTAAGGTGTTAGGTGTGGCTCTTAAGACTCTCAGAGTATCAACAAAGGTGTTCCTAGGGGTTGAGTTTGCTTGCTATAGGAGTATTCAAGTAGGCTGAGTGGAACAAAATACAGGTAGATTCTAAAATTTAACTAAACACTGTACACATTCAATCAAAAACAGCACCAAGTATGTATGTAAGAGTGGGTGTTATAACAACCAGATCCTCTATCAACAAAGAGGTTAAGATTTCTGGTCTGTTGAGGGATCCAAATCAGCTTGTGACCAAGTGAGACCCTTCCCTGGTACAATCCCAGTTACCTTTTTGGATGATTTTGGTCTCAGTCAAGTTGCTGGCTGGGTAGTTGGACCATTGGTCTGATTTCTGGAGCTGGGCACTGGCTTTTCCTGAGGGGCAAACTGAGCCTGGCAACTGTGGCCCTGCAGATTGGCACTCCCGCTGTTGGAACTGCTGCTGTTGCTGCTGAAGCTGTTGCTGCTGAAGCTGCTGCTGCTGGATCCGGTGGTGCTGCTGCTGCCACTCCTGCTGCTGCTATAGCTTCCACTTCTGGATCTGCCACTGCTGCCTCTGAAGCTGCTGCTGCTGGAACCACCACTGCTGCCACTGCTGGATCCGCCACCTCTGGGGCCGCTGTTGCTGGTACTGGAGCCACTGATGTTGGTGCAGGACTCTGCTCCTGCTTGGGTCCCGCTGTTGACTCAAGTTGATGTGGCCAGTCCCGGGACCGCTGCTCTGTTCACTGGAGCTGGGCACAGGCGGTGGGGGAGGGGAGGGAGCCACAGCTGCTGTAGTTCTCCTGCTGTTCCATGTGTTCTTCTACCTTGTGATCTGCTCCTCCATTGTTCATTGCTGCTCTCCCTTCATGTTTCTAAAGTTTGCGGAGAGCTCTGGTGGGAGTGGACGCTCCCCTCACCTGGCTTTTCCTGTGGCTCAAGCCGTGCCTGGCGGCTTTCTGGTGCATCACCTCCATGGTTGGTGGACCTGCCGGGGCCGCCTTTGCCGGCCTGTGCAGGTTCTGGATGCCCTGGATCTCTCCTACTTCTCCACTGCCTTTTCAATTTCCTATACACCTTACTTTTTGGTAAAAGTGTGTATTTTGCTGAGTTCTTTTTGGTCTTTTATCCCCCAGGCTGCTTTGGTGTGGTACCTACGCTGCCATCTTAACTGGACCGTTTTAATTTCTTATACACCTCACTTTTTAGTAAAAGTATTTATTTGTCTGGATATTCTTTGGCTTTTTCTCCAGTAAGCTGCTTTGGTATGGTTCCTAAGCCACCATCTTAATTGGAAGTCTTGATTATTGTACTTTTATAGTGAGTCTTAAAGAGGCCCTGCTGTGTCCACAGTGTCTATCTCTCTCTGTCTCCCAAAATAAATAAATGCTATGTTAAAACACAAATACACAGAAATTCTGAGAAAATTGTATACTGGGCACATCTAGATTCAATTTTTTTCAACTATTTATATTTCACTATATTAGTTTCATCACATATTGATGAGTGATCTGTCCTATTTATTAATCAAAGCATCTTGTTTTCCCTAACAGTTTTTAAAATTTGTTTCCATTTTATTTGTAAGGGGAGAGAGAGAGAGAGAGAGAGAGAGAGAGAGAGAGAGAGAGAGAGAGAGAGAGAATGAAAGAGAACGGGAGTACCAGGGCCTCTAGCCAGTGCAAACAAACTCCAGAGGCATGTGCCACTTTGTGCCTCTGGCTTTACATGGGTCCTGGGGAATTGAAATCATGTCATTAGGGTTTGCAGGAAAGTGTCTTTAACTGCTGAGCAATCTTACCAGCTCCCTAGCAATTTTTATTATGAGAGATTTTAGCTTTTAAACATGTGTATGTGTCTACATACAGGCCTCGTGCTTCTGCAAAAGAACACCAGATGCTTGTGCCAGTTTTTGCATCTGGCTTATGTGGATGGCTTGGGAATTGATCCCAGGTTAACAGGCTTTATCACCTTTAATGTATGGGTAATCTTTCCAGTCCCATTGTAAAATTTGGAACTTCTGGGTAAGATGGCAGCATAATAGCCACACCAAAGCAGCCTAGAGAGGGAAATAAACAAAAAAATAGCAAAATACACTCTTCTACCAAAAAGTGAGGGTTTATAACTTATTATCAACCATAGCAGAGAAGGAAAGACTCAGATCTGCAGAGGTACCTGTGACCTGATCTGCCTATCTGCCTGGCCAGCTGGCATAGAGCTGCAGGAGCCACTCACATCAGCCTCCTTGCAGAGTCAAGAAACCTGAAGTAGAAGACAGCAAAGACCAGCTGAGAAGCTGCTGAAGAACTGAAATGGGATCAGCTGAGCAGTTCCAGTGCAACTCTAGGCACCCTGCAAAACCTCCCACCCCTAACCACCAGTGCTGCGGTGAGTTACTGGAGAACTCATTCACCTTCAACTGCATGGCATCCAGCACAGAAGATCAGAAAACCATATCCACAGCAAAACAGAAAGGGATGGAGGTGGGCACTCAGCATTGGTGGGATTGGAAGCCATCCCAAAAGGTAACAGGGTCTGCTTACAGAAAGGCAGGTACATAAGTTTGCAATGGAAGTGCTAATCTCTTTTTCTGTGACAGGGCAGGTTATGTGTTACATATTTGTGGTTGGCTTTACCATTCTCAAATAAGCTGTATTTTGGGGCTGACTATTGTTGCCTTTGGTGCTTCCTGATTTATAGGGCCTTTGTATTTTTCTTCTACTATTACTGGGGGAAGGGTCTGACTGGCCCCAGACTGATCTGGAACCCATTTCAGACCAGAAATCTCAATCTTCCAGTTGACTGGATTCAGGGTGTGGGGCAACACACACCCTTATGGACTTTGGCTTTATTAGATTATCTGTTTGTTTTAATCCCCACTGCTGCATAAATACTCTGTGCTGGTTTGGATTGAATATGTATATTGCTTAGTTGAATTTTAGAATATTCCAGGAAATTACTCCACCCAGTATAATAGAATACTTGAATGTCAGGCAAACTCAACAGCTGTTTCTCTTGGAGTATAAGAGCTGTACCTGACACCTTAAACTCCTACCCTGAAGATACATAAAGTTGGATTTACACAGCTAAGGACACTGTAGATAATTAGTAAACTCAAGCATCAAATTAAGTCAAGATGCAAAAAAACTTTACATTATAATAAAATAAACAAAAAAATCAAGACAATACAGTCGCACCAAAATTATAAATCCATCAGAAATGACCTCCAGTGAGAATTTTTTAGATAAAAAGCCTGATAAAGATTTAAAAAGTATTATATCTATGTTCAAAGAAACCAAAGAAGAAATCAGAGGAATAAAAGAGGAAAACAAACTCCTGAAGGAATCCCAAAAGAACACTGGAAACCAACTTAATGAAACAAGGTGGTCAATATGAGACATGGGTAAGGAAATAGAAATAATGAAAAAATACCAATCATAAATTTAAGAAATGAAAAACAGAGTAAGTCAAATATAAAACTCTGTAGAAAGTCTTGCCTGTAGAATGGATCAAGGAGAGGACAGAATATCTAAACTAGAAGATAAGGTAGATTATCTAATACAGCCCAACAAAGAGAAAAACTAATAGGAAGGGATGAATGGGAATTTAAAGACATTCAGGACACTATGAAGAGATCAAACATAAGAATTCGGGGTATAGTAGAAGGAGAAGAATTTCATTCCAAAGGCATAGCAGGTATTTCCCACCAAATCATAGAGGAAAACAGATATAGGAAGCCTATAGAATACCAAACAGACAAAATCAAGAAAGAACCTCTCACTGTCATAATTAAACTACAAAACACACAAAGCAAAGACAATATATTGAAAGAGTTAGAGAAAAAAATCAAGTCACATACAAAGGCAAGCCCATCAGGATAATAACAGAAGACTCAACACAAAATTTAAAAGCCAGAAGGGCTTGGAATGATGTAGTCCAAGTTCTGAAAGATAACAACTGTCAACGAAGATTACTTTATCCTGTAAAGCTATCCATCCAAATAGATGGAGAAATAAGGGCATTCCATAACAAAAATAGGTTAAAGGAATATATGACCACTAAGTCAGCTCTACATGTAGAAAATACCTGAAAGGATCCTCCATGCAGAAGAGAAAGAAAAGCAAGCACATGAGAAAACAGGAAAAAAAATATACTCAAATAATAGTTAATACAAGAGAGTAAAGGAAAAACTAGAAGAACTACAAAACAAGAAGAATGGCGAGAATAAATACACACATTTCAATAGTAACTATTAATATCAATGGCCTCAATGCTGCAACCAAAAGACTAGGTTCTCAGACTTGGTTAAAAAGCAGGATACAAGCTGGAGAGATGGCTTATAGGTTAAGGCACATGTCTGCAAAGCCTAAGTACCTCGGTTCAATTCTCCAGCCCCATGTAAGCCAGATGCACAAGGGGGCACATGCATCTGGGGTTCGCTTGCAGTGGCTAGAGGCCCTGGCTGTCCATTCTCTCTCTCTCTCTTCCCCACCCCTCTCTCTGTCTCTAATAAATAAATAAATAAAAATCTTTTTCTTAAAAAGCAGGATCCTATTTGTTGCCTCCAAGAAACTCACGTTTCCAGAAAGGATAGGCACTATCTTAGGGTGGAAGGTTGGAAAATGATATTTTAAGCAAATGGACCTAGAACAAGCAGGTGTTGCTATACTAATAGCTGACAGGGTAGACTTCAAACCAACATTAGTTAGGGAAGATAAAGAAGGTCATTTTATATTGATTAAATGAACACTTTCGCAGGAGGACATTACAATTCTAAACACATATGCACCTAACATGGAGGCTCCCAATATCATCAAGCAAGCACTATTAGAATTAAGGTAACAGATAACACCAAACAGTCTTATCAATTGATAGGTCATCCCGGCAAAAAATAAACAAAGAAGCATCTGGATTAAATGAGGTCCTTAAACAAATGGACCTAACAGATATCTACAGAACATTTTCTCCAAATGCTGCAGAATGCACATTCTTTTCAGCAGCACATGGAACATTCCTGAAAGTAGACCACATATTAGGTCATAAAGCAAACCTTAACAAGAAAATTGAAATAATTCCTTGCACTCTGTCTGATCACAATGGGATTGAACTATAAATCAACAGCAAGAAAAACTATAGAGCATACACAAAATCAGGGAAGCTAACCAATACACTACTAAATAATGCATGGTTCAATGATGAAATCAAGAAGGATATCAAAAAAATTCATAGAATCAAGCCTGGCATGGTGGCGCACACCTTTAATCCCTGCACTGGGGAGGCAGATATAGGAGGATCACCAAGAGTTTGTGGTCACCCTGAGACTACATGATTAATTCCAGGTCAGCCTGGACCAGAGTGAGACCCTACCTTGAAAAACAAAACAAAACAAAAATTCATAGAATCAGGGCTAGAGAGATGGTTTAGCAGTTAAGGAGCTTGCCTGCAAAGTGAAAGGACCATGGTTTGATTCCATAGGACTCACGTAAGTCAGATGAACAAAGTGGCACATGCATCTAGAGTTCATTTGCAGAAGCTAGAGACCCTGACACACCCGTTCTCTCTCTGCCTCTTTGTCTCAAATAAAAAAATAAAATAAAATAAATTCAAAGAATTAAATGATTATGAGAACACAACATACCAAAGCCTTTGGGGCACAATGATGGGAAAGAGGGAAATTTATAGCTTTTAGTGCCTATATTAAGAAATTAGCAGCTGAGTGCAGTGGCACACATCTTTAATTTCAGCACTTGGGAGGCAGAAGTGGGAGGATCACCATGAGTTTGAGGCTTCGCTGAGATTATTCCAGGTCAGCCTGGGCTAGAGTGAGACCCTACCTCAAAAACAAACAAACAAACAAACAAACAAAAAATTAGAAAGGTTGCAGGCAAACAATTTGATACTTCACCTTAAGGCCTTGGAAAAAGAACAAGGTAACCCAAAAATCAGTAGATGGGAAGGGGCTGGAAAGATTGTTTAGTGCTTAAGGTGCTTGCCTGTGAAGCCTAAGGACACATGTTCTACTCTCCAGATTCTGCATTAGCCATATGCACAAAGGTGAGGCAAGTGCAAAGTCACACATGACCACTAGGTGGTGCAAATGTCTGGAGTTTGATTTCAGTGGCTGAGGCCCTGGTGTGCCAATTCTCTCTTGTCTCTGTCTGTTTCTTTCTAAAATAAAAAATAAATAAACCTAGCAAGTAGATGGGAAGAAAGATCAGGGCAGAAATTAATGAAATGGAAACAAAAAGAAACAATACAAGTAATCAATAAAACAGAGTTGGTTCTTTGAAAGGATAAACATGATTGATAAACCCTTAGCAAATATGATGAAAAGAAAGAAGAGACACAAATGAACAAAGTTAGAGATGAAAAAGACACCATTACAACATACATCAAAGAAATTCAGAAAAGCATAGGATGTGGTGGTTTGATTCAGGTGTCCCGCCAAAACTTAGGTGTTCTGAATGCTAGGTTCCCAGCTGATGGAGATTTGGGAATTAATGCCTCCTGAAGGCAGTGTATTGTTGGGGGAAGGCTTGTGGGTATTATAGCCAGTTTCCCCTTGTCAGTGTTTGTCACACTCTCCTGTTGATATTGTCCACCTTACGTTGGCCAGGGGGTGATATCCACCCTCTGTTCATGCCATTGTTTTCCCCTGCCATCATGGAGCTTCACCTTGACTCTGTAAGCCAAATTAAACCTCTCTTTTCCCCCCACAAGCTGCTCTTGGTTGGGTGATTTCTTTTTTTTTTTTTTTTTTTTTTTTTTTGGTTTTTCGAGGTAGGGTCTCACTCTGGTCCAGGCTGACCTGGAATTAACTCTGTAGTCTCAGGGTGGCCTTGAACTCACGGCGATCCTCCTACCTCTGCCTCCCAAGTGCTGGGATTAAAGGCGTGCACCACCACGCCCGGCTTGATTTCTTTTTTCTTTATTTTATTACTATATATGGACATATTTTCTATGTAAACACGTGCTGGCACCATCCTTTCCCTCCTCCCTGCTCCTTTTCTGAAGAGGTCTTCCTCACAGGGGATGCAGGTCAACTCCATGGGGATTGTGGGTCATGCATTATGGGGTCAGCAGTCAGTTATGGGGCAGAGGCAATGTCTTTGTGCAAAATGTCCCAACTTGTGGATCTAACAATCTTTTTACCCCCTCTTTCTTTTTTCTTTTGTTTTTTTTTTTTAATTTTTATTAACATTTTCCATGATTATAATATATATCCCATGTTTTTACCCCCTCTTTCATAAAATCCCCTGAGCCATGCTGGGTGCATTTAAGTCTACTTCAGTGATGGGCACTTAGGACATCTAGATGTCTGGTTT
The DNA here is from genome assembly GCF_020740685.1 of Jaculus jaculus. Taxonomy (NCBI): domain Eukaryota; kingdom Metazoa; phylum Chordata; class Mammalia; order Rodentia; family Dipodidae; genus Jaculus; species Jaculus jaculus. The sequence goes on along the minus strand of NC_059113.1, from coordinate 59,041,814 downwards.
GGTAGGTGTTGAGCATCCTCAGTATCTTTCTCCATCACCCTTGTTCTGATATCAGCTTAACTAAGAGAGTAGCATTCTTGCTCATTTTCCCAAATCCTCTGTAGTTTCAGCTGGGGCTGGGGTGGAGTGCGCTGGGTTGTTTATCTCCTCAAGTCCAGTTCCCATCTGAAAAAGAGAAGCAGATTTTCCAATCAGGGAGTGAAGTTAGTGCCAGTTAAATGGTATAACTATTATTAATTTAGAGAGAATTATTAGAGTTTAGACACTTTTATAGTGTAAGGTTAGTGGGAGCTTGACAATGGAAAGCAGAATAATTATCTGGATATGATTCTGACTTGTTTCCCAGTTCCAGATATGATTTCCTTTCCACTGAGCAGATCTGTTAGCCAATCCAAGAGCAGTTGGTTACCCACCCTGGCTGTGTGCCGCTCCTGTGTGAGCATCACATCAGGTTGTTTGCTTCTGAGTAACTTATATTTTGAGTTGCTTGGGCATATGTTGGCTACTTTCCCCTGGTAGTTCATGTAGTGCCTTCCAGCAATAGATGGGCTAATTATCTGAGGACTGGCTCTCCTCTGAATTCCAACCAGGTCTCTCCATGGTCCATGGTGACAGCAATTGGTGTCTTCAGCAGTGGGGTCTTACCATTAACTTCTGGTGGATAATCAAGTGCTCTGACAGAGACTGTCTTGTTTGTTTTGGGAGATCTAGTAGGTCTTTCTGATCAATAGCTCATTGTGGATGTAGACCACATTCTGGTACAGGGAATTACAGGCCAGCACCCAGGGAAAAGAAACAAGAAAAAGCCAGAGAAGAAAGAAAAACAAGAGAAATTTGAGGTTAGGTTTTGTCTCACTCTCTCCAGGTCCCCTCTATTCAGGTGCTCCCTCTAAGCTTTGCTTGAGGGTTCCACCTTTTAGTCTGATTTCCAGGACATAGGATTCTATGGTACCATTTCAATTTAGGTTCAGATTTTGTGCCCTCCTCTACCCTCTCCCTTCCCCTTCCTACCTTCTCTATTGTCTAAGTCTCAAGATGCTATTCAGTTATGCCAGGAACTTGGGCTGATGCAGGTTAGGGACTGCAGATGAGTGAGATCATGCAATGATTGTCTCTGTGATTGTGTGAGTTCCAAATTTGACCATTTTTCTACAAATTTCAATGTGTCATTTTTCTTACTGCCGAGTAGAATTCCATTGTGTAGATAAACCACATCTTTGTTATTCATTCATCCAATGATGGGCACCTGGGTTGATTTCAGATTTTAGCTATTATGAATTGAGCCACTGTAAACATGGTTGAGCAAATATTTCTGAACTGAGATGTGGAACTTTTCGGGTAAATGCCCAGTAAGGGAATAACAGAGTCTTCAGGTAACTCTATATTAATCCTCTTCAGGAGTCCCCAAATTGATTTCCACAGTGGTTGTAACAGCTTACATTTTCACCAACAGTGAATGAGGGCTTCTATATCTCCACAGCCTAGCCAACATTTGTTTTCATTTGATTTTTTAATGTTTCCTATCCTTAGTGGGGTAAGGTGGAATCTCATAGTTGTTTTAATTTGAATTTCCTTAATGGTTAGGGATGTTGAACATTTTCTTAAATGTGTGTTAGCCATTTGTAATTGTTTTTCTGAGAACTCCCTATTTGGTTCTCTGCCCCACTTATGGAGTGGGTTGTTTGATTTTTGATTGTTTATTTTTTTGAGTTCTTTGTAGATCCTAGATATTAGGCTTCAGTCAGTGTTATAGCTGGCAAAGATTTTATCCCATTTAGTGGGTAGTCTATTGGCTGTGCTTATAGTATATTTGTCTGTACAAAACTTTATGAGATCTTTAGCTTTATGAGATCTCATTGGTTGAGTGCTTATTTAATTTTCTTGGCTACTGGGGTTTTGTTCAGGAAGTCTTTTCCTAGTCCTATATCAGGGAGCATGCTTCTTATTTTTTCTTCCAGTAGTTTAAATGTTTCAGGTCTTTCATTGAGGTCTTTAATCCATTTGGACTTGACTTTTGTGTACAGTGAAATGAGTCATTGTAATTTCTTTTCTTTTCTTTTTTTTTTTTTTAACATATGATCATCCAATTTGCCCAACACCATTTGTTGAAGATGCTGTCTTTTCTCTAGTCTACATTATTGGCACCTTTGTCAAAGATCAAGCAGCTGTAGTTGCTTGCCCTAAAGCCTGGATCTTCAATTCTGTTCCATTGGTCTGTTTTGAGGGACTTCCAGTTAAGATGGTGGTGTAGGAACCATGCCAAAGCAGCCTAGGGGAGAAAAAGCCCCCCCCCAAAACAAAAAACAAACAAACAAAAAAACCCCCCAAACCCAGCAAAATACACTCTTATACTAAAAAGTGAGGCATATAAGAAATTAAAATGGCAGCAGGGAGTAGGAGAGATCCAGAACATCTGGAGCCCACACAGGCAGGCAGAAGTGGCTCCAGCATCAGGGCACCAGGTCTGCAGGGGCACAGCTGCCAGGCTCAGCTTGAGCCACAGGAAAAGCCAGGTGAGGGTATATTCCACTCATATTGAGCTCTTCCCAAACTCAAGAAACATGGAGAACCACAGTGAACAATGGAGGAGCAAATCATGATATAGAGGATCATGTGGACCAGTGAGAGAACTATCATTGACAGCCTCTCCTCCCCCACCGCCAGTGCAAGCACCAGGAAGCAGCAGAGACAAGCTGAAGGGACATCATAGCACCCAGTACCGGTGAACAGAGCAGCGATCCAATGACCCAACCAGCCTACTTGAACCCACAGTGCACCAAAGAGGGACTCAAGCAGGAGCACAACATAACTGACACCAAAATCATCCCCAAAGGTCATGGGGATTACATCAGGTCAGTACCCGCCAAATAAGCCTGGTATATAGGCCTGAACTGGAAGTGCTAATTGCACCTTCCATATCATGATAAATTATATGTTAAATCTGATGGATGGTCAGATTTGCCATTCTTTTTTTTTGGTTTTTCGAGGTAGGGTCTCACTCTGGCCCAGGCTAACGTGGAATTCACTATGGAGTCTCAGGGTGGCCTCGAACTCACGGCAATCCTCCTACCTCTGCCTCCCAAGTGCTGGGATTACAGGCGTGCGCCACCACACCCGGCTTAGATTTGCCATTCTTAAATAAGCTGTATTTTGGGCATGTTATTTGTTGCTTCTTGATTTATAGTGGCTGTGTTTCCTCTTCTGTTATACATTAGGGAAGGGTCTCACTAGGTCACAAACTGACTAGGAACCCTCAACAGACCAGAAATCTTAACCTCCTTGTTGTTAAGATTAAGGGTGTGGGCACCACACACCTTAAGGAACAGTTAAAGGATCTGGTTGTCATAATACCTAATCTTGCATAAATACTCTGTGCTGTTTTTCATTGAAAGTGTACATTGTTTAGTTAAAATTTAGAATCTGCCTGTATTTTGTTCCACTCAGCCTACTTGAATACTCTCATAGCAGGCAAAGCCAACACCTAGGGTCACTTTTGTAGATACTCTGAGAGACTTTTTTTTTTTTTTTTTTGGTTTTTCGAGGTAGGGTCTCACTCTGGCCCAGGCTAACGTGGAATTCACTATGGAGTCTCAGGGTGGCCTCGAACTCACAGCAATCCTCCTACCTCTGCCTCCCGAGTGCTGGGATTAAAGGCGTGCGCCACCACACCCGGCTTACTCTGAGAGTCTTGAGAGCCTCACCTACCACCTTAAGCTCCGACCCTAAAGATATATAACATCAGATCAATTGATACATCTAATAAAATTGCAGCTAACAAGAAAATCCAAGCAATAAATTAATCCAAGATGGAAAAATATATACATTATAACACAAGAAACACCAAAAATCAAGTCCATATAAATCCAACAAAAAGTACTAATACAGCAGAAATAACTTCCAGTGAGAATGAGTTAGAGGAAATAAGTGAAAAAAAATTCAAAAGAATGACTATAAATATGCTCAAAGAAGTCAAAGAGGAAATCAAAGGAATCAAAGAAGACACAGGGAACCAATTTGATGAAATAAGGATGTCAATACAAACAATAAATAAGGAAATAGAAATAATAAAGAAAAAACAGCCAGAATTACTAGCAATTAATGAAATAAAAACCTCTGTAGAAAATCTTACCAGTAGAATGGATGAAGGAGAGGGCAGAATATCTAAGCTAAAAGACCAGGTGGCAGATCTAATACAGTCCAACAAAGAGAAAGAAAAACTAATAGGTAAGTATGAATGGGAATTTCAAGATATTTGGGACACTATGAAAAGATCAAACAAGAATTCAGGGTATAGTAGAAGGAAAAGTATTTCACTCCAAAGGCATAGTAGGCATCTTCAACAAAATCATAGAAGAAAACTTCCCCCAAATTGGGAAAGAGGTGCCAAATCAGATACAGGAATCATTTAGAACACCAACCAGACAAAATCTGGAAAGAACCTCTCCTTGCCTTATTATAATCAAACTACCAAACATAGGATCAAAGCAGATTACTCAACACAAACTTTAAAAGCCAGAAGGGCTTGGAGTGATGTATTTTATTTTTAGATGTCTTAGGAACCTCCCCATTGATTTCCAAAATGGCTCAACCAGATTGGATTACCCCCAACAATGTAGCAGGGTTCCTCTTTTTCCACATCCTCACCAGCATTTATGATCATTTGTTTTCATGATGGTAGCCAAACTGACAGGAGTGAGATGGAATCTCAATGTAGTTTTAATCTGAATTTCCCTGATGACTAGGGATGTAGAACATACTTTTAGATGCTTATATGCCATTTGTATTTCTTCTTTTGAGAACTCTCTCTTTAGTTACATAGCCCATTCTTTAATTGGTATGTTTGATTTCTTATTATTTAATTTTAATTCATTTTTATAAATTTGAGAGTGACAGAAAAAAAGAGGGAGGGAGGGAGGGAGGGAGAGAGAGAGAGAGAGAAAATGGGCACGTCAGGGCCTCCAGCCACTGCAAACGAACTCCAGATGCATGTGCCCCCTTGTGCATCTGGCTAATGTGGGTTCTAGGGAATCAAGCCTCGAACTGGGGTCCTTAGGCTTCACAGGCAAGCGCTTAACCACTAAGCCATCTCTCCAGCCCTTATTATTTAATTTTTTGAGTTCTTTGTATATCCTAGATATTAATCCTCTATCAGATATATAGCTGGCAAAGATTTTTTTCCCTTTCTGTATGTGGCCTCTTTGCTTTATTCATAGTGTCCTTTGCCATACAAAATCTTTGTAATTTCATGAGGTCCCAGCAGTTAAGCTGTGGTTTTATTGCCTGAGCAATTGTGTTATATTAAGAAAGTCTTTGCTAAGACCAATATGTTGAAGGGGTTTCCCCTATTTTTTCCTCTAGCAGTTTCAGAGTTTCGGGTCTGATGTTAAGGTCTTTAATCCATTTGGACTTAATTCTTGTGCATGGAGAGAGTAGAATCTATTTTCATCCTTCTACAGATACATATCCAGTTTTCCCAACACCATTTGCTGAAGAGGCTGTCTTTTCTCCAATGAGTATTTTTGGCATTTTTATCGAATATCAGGTGGCTTTAGCTACTTAGACTTGCATCTGGGTCCTCTATTATGTTCCATTGATCTACATGTCTACTTTTGTGCCAGTACCATACTATTTTTGTTTCTATGGCTCTGTAGTATAGGTTAAAATCAGGTATGGTGATACCACCAGACTTTTTTTGTTGCTCAGTATTGTTTTAGATATTTGAGATTTTTATTGTGATTTCAAATGAATTTTTGAATTGTTTTTGCTATTTCCAGGAAGAATGCCATTGGACTTTTGATGGGGATTGCATTAAATGTGTAGATTCATTTTGGTAAGATTGCCATTTTCACAATATTGATTCTTCTGATCCAGGAACAAGGAATGTTTTTTCATTTCCTAGTGTCTTTTGCAATTTCTTGCTTGAGTGTTTTAAAATTTTCATTGTAGAGATCCTTTACTTTCTTGGTTAGGTTTATTTCAAGGTACTTTACTCATTCATTTATTTTTTGATGCAATTTGATGCAATTGTGAATGGGAGTGATTCTCTGATTTTGTCCTCTGTGTGTTTGTTGTTAGCATATAGGAAGGCTACTGATTTCTGTGTATTTATTTTGTATCCTGCTCCATGGCTATAGGTTTTTATCAGCTCTAACAGTTTGCTGGTAGAGTCTTTAGGGTCCTTTATGTATAGAATCATGTCATCTGCAAATAATGATAACTTGATTTCTTCCTTTCCAATTCGTATTCCTTTTATGTGTGTCTCTTGCCTCATTGCTATGGCTAAGACTTCCAGTACTATATTAAATAAAAGTGGGGACAGTGGACACCCTTGTCTTGTTCCTGATTTTAGTGGAGCAGCTTCCAGTTTTTCCCCATTTAGTAATATGTTGGCTATAGTCTTGTAATAAAAAGCCTTTATGCTGGGCTTTAATCCCAGCACTTGGGAGGCAGAGGTAGGAATATCGCCGAGAGTTTGAGGCCACACTGTGACTACATAGTGAATTTCAGGTCAGCCTGAGCCAGAGTGAGACCCTACCTTGAAAAAACAAAAAAGCCTTTATTATATTGAGATATGTTCCTTTTATTCCCAGTCTCTGTAGGTCTTTTATCATGAAGGGATGTTGGATTTTGTTAAATGCTTTTTCTGTATCTAATGAGATGATCATATGATTTTTGTCCTTCAGTCCATTTATATAATGTATTATATTTATTGATTTATGTATGTTGAGCCATCCCTGCATCTCTGGGATAAAGCCTACTTGATTGGGGTGAATGATCTTTTTTATATCTTCTTGTATTCTGTTTGCCAATATTTTGTTGAGAATTTTTGCATCTATGTTCATGAGGGAGATTGGTCTGTAATTTTCTGTTCTATCTTTGCCTGGTTTTGGTATCAGGGTGATGCTGGCTTCATAGAAGGAGTTTGGTAGGATTCCTTCTTTTTCTATTGTATGGAAAAGCTTGAGAAACAATGGTGTTAGTTCTTCCCTGATGGTCTGGTAAAATTCACACAGTGAATCCATCTGGGTCTGGATTTTTTTTTAGTTGGGAGATTTTTTTTTTTTTTTTTTTGGTTTTTCGAGGTAGGGTCTCACTCTGGCTCAGGCTGACCTAGAATTCACTATGTAGTCTCAGGGTGGCCTTGAACTCATGTTGATCCTCCTACCTCTGCCTCCCGAGTGCTGGGATTAAAGACATGCGCCACCACGCCCAGCTAGTTGGGAAATTTTTGATAACTGCTTGAATCTCCATACTTGTTATAGGTCTATTTAAGTGATTAATCACATCTTGATTTAATTTAGGTAGGTCATATAAATCAAGGAATTCATCTATTTCTTTCAGATTTTCATACTTAGTGGAGTATATTTTTATAGTATGTCCTTATGATTTTTTTGAATTTCTCTGTTGTGATGCTGCCTTTTTCATCTCCAATTTTATTAATTTGTGTCTCTTCTCTCTTTCTTTTGGTCAGATTTACTAAGGGTTTATCAATCTTACTTATCCTTTCAAAGAATCAACTCTTTGTTTCATTGATTCTTGGTTTCTATTTCCTTAATTTCTGCCCAAATCTTTATTATTTCTCCCCGTCTACTAATTTTTGGTTTGCCTTGTTCTTCTTTTTCCAAGGCTTTAAGGTGAAGCATTAGGTCATTTACTTGAAACATTTCCATTTTCTTAATATAAGCACTTAAAGCTATAAATTTCCCTCTTAGGACTGCCTTCATTGTGTCCCAAAGTCTTTGGTATGTTGTGTTCTCATTCTCATTATCATATGGATTTTTTGATTTTCTTCTTGATTTCTTCATTGACCCATTCATCATTTAGTAGTGTATTGTTTAGTTTCCATGATTTTGTGTATGCTCTATAGCTTTTCTTGCTATTGATTTGCAGTTTGAGTCATTGTGGTCAGATAGAATGCAAGGAATTATTTCAATTTTCCTATATTTATTAAGATTTGCTTTGTGTCCTAATATATGGTCTATTTTAGAGAATGTTGCATGTGCTGCTGAAAAGAATGTATATTCTGCAGCATTTGGATGAAATGTCCTGTGTATATCTGTTAGGTCCATTCCTTCTATAACCTCATTTAATCCAGATGCTTCTCTGTTTATTTAATTTTTTTTTTTTTTTTGCCAAGATCACCTGTTAATTGATGAGAGTAGGGTGTTGAAGTCACCCACTACCACTGTGTTTGGTGTTATCTATGACCTTAGTTCTAATAGCATTAGTTTGATGAATTTGGGTGCCCTCATGTTAGGTGCATATATGTTTAGGATTGTAATGTCTTCCTGTTGAAGTGTACCTTTAATCAATATAAAGTGACCTTCCTTATCTTTCCTAATTAGTGTTGGACTGAAGTGTACCTTGTCAGATATTAGGATAGCAACCCCTGTTTGTTTTCTAGGCCCATTTGCTTGAAACACCATTATCCAAACTTTCACCCTAAGGTAGTATCCATCCTTTGTAGAAAGGTGGGTTTCTTGGGGGCAACAAATTGAAGGATCTGCTTTTTTTTAAAAAAAATTTTATTACCATTTTCCATGATTATAAAAAAAATAAATCCCATGGTAATTCCCTCCCTTCCCCCACTGAAGGATCTGCTTTTTAACTCAGTCTGTAAACCTATGTCTTTTTGTTGGGGCATTGAGGCCATTAATATTAAGAGATATTATTGAAAGGTGTGTATTTATTTTTGCCATTTTCTTTGTATTTCTTCCTGTTTTACCTTTGCTTTCTTTTTATTAACTAGTATTTAAGAATGGCTTTTATTTTTCAGGTTCCTTGTATGTGAGCTTTTCTTTCTCTTCAGCAGGGAGGATCCTTTCAAGTATTTTCTGTAGAGCTGGTTTTGTCTTCAAATATTCCTTTATCCTGCTTTTGTTGTGGAATGTCTTTGTTTCTATATCTATTTGAATGGATAGCTTTTCAGGATAAAGTCATCTTGGTTGCCAGTTGTTATCTTTAAGAACTTGGAATACATCACTTCAAGTTTGTGTTGAGTAATCTGTTGTGATCCTGATGGGCTTGCCTTTGTAGGTAACTAGATTTTTCTCCCCAACTGCTTTCAATGTATATATTTTTGGGTTTGTATGTTTGGTAGTTTAATTATAATGTGGCGAGGAGAGGTTCTTTCCAGGTTTTGTCTGGTTGGTGTTCTAAAGGATGCCTGTATCTGCATTGGTACCTCTTTCCCAATTTGGGGGAAGTTTTCTTCTATGATTTTGTTGAAGATGCCTACTATGCCTTTGGAGTGAAATACTTTTCCTTTTACTATACCCTGAATTCTTATGTTTGGTCTTTTCATAGTGTCCTAAATATGTTGAAGTTCTCCTTCATACTTTCCTATTAGTTTGTCTTTCTCTTTGTTGGACTGCATTAGATCTGCCACCTGGTCTTCTGGCTTAGATATTCTGTCCTCTCCTTCATCCATTCTACTGGTGAGATTTTCTACAGAGTTTTTTATTTCATTAACTGTGTTCTTCATTGCTAGTACTTCTGACTGGTTTTTCTTTATTAATTCTATTTCCTTATTTATGGCTTGTATTGACATCCTTATTTCATTAAATTGGTTCCCTGTGTCTTCTTTGATTCCTTTGATTTCCTCTTTTATTCCTTTGATTTCCTCTTTGGCTTCTTTGAGCATATTTTTAATCATTCTTTTGAAATCCTTCTCAGGCATTTCCTCTAACTCACTCTCACTGGAGGTTACTCCTGATGCATTAGTCCTTTTTGCTGGATTTATATTGTCTTGATTTTTGGTGTTTCTTGTGTTATAATGTGTATATTTTTGCATCATGAATTTAATAATTTGATTTTCTAGTTAGCTGCAGTATTATGAGATGTATCAATCAATCTGATATTATATATCTTCAGGGTAGGAGCTTCAGGTGCTAGGTAAGGTTCTTAAGACTCTCAGAGTATCTACAAAAATGACCCTAGGTGTTGGCTTTGCCTGCTATGAGATAATTCAAGTAGGCTGAATGGAACAAATTACAGGCAGATTCTAAAATTTAACTAAACAATGTACACTTTCAATGAAAAACAGCACAAAGTATTTATGCAAGAGTAGATACTATGACAACCAGATCCTCTAACAATATCACTGTCCCTTAGGGTGTGTGGTACCTCATACCCTTAATCTTGACAACAAGGAGGTTAAGATTTCTGGTCTGTTGAAGGTTTCAAGTCAACTTGTGACCAAGTGAGACCCTTCCGTAATGTACAACAGAAGAGGAAACAAAGCCACTATAAATCAAGAAGCAACAAATAACAAGCCCAAAATATAGCTTATATAAGAATGGCAATTCCGACCATCAGATTTAACATATAATTTATCATGATATGGAAGGTGCAATTATCACTTCTGGTTATGGCCTATATACCAGGCTTATTTGGTAGGTACTGACCTGGTGTAATCCCAGTTACCTTTTGGGATGATTTTGGTCTCAGTTATTCTGCGCTCCTGCTCGGGTCCCTCTTTGGTGCACTGTGGGTTCAGGTAGGCTGGTTGGGTCATTGGACCGCTGCTCTGGTCACTGGTGCTGGGTGCTGGGTGCTCCCTTCCCTATGTCTCTGGTGCTTGCATGCACTTTTGCTGGTGGTGGGGGTGGAGAGGCTGTGGATGGTGGCCCTAGTTCTCCTGCTGGTCCACGTGTTCCTCTACCTCATGATCCGTTTCTCCCTTGTTCATTGTGGTTCACCATATTTCTTGAGTTTGTGAAGAGCTCTGGTGTAAGTGGAGAATCCCCTCACCTGGCTTTTGCTGTGGCTCAAGCTGAGCCTGGCAGCTGTGGCCCTGTGGACCTGGTGTTGGCACTGCTGCGCCGCTTCTGCCTGCCTGTGTGGGCTCTGGATCTCTCCTACTTCTCTGCTGCTGTTGAAAATTTCTTATACACATCACTTTTTGGTATAAGAGTGTATTTTGCTGGTTTTTTTTCTTTTTTCTTTTTTCTTTTTCTTTTTCTCCCCTAGGCTGCTTTGGTGTGGTTCCTATGCCACCATCTTAACTGGAAGTCCAGTTCTTGGATCTGTAAAAGAGAAAACAGATTCTCTAACAGAGAATGACAGTAGCATGGACTCTCCATATCAAAGTAAGCCAGGCACACAGTGATGCAAGCACACAAGTTCTCACATGTGCAGAAGGGGGCTACTTGCTTCTGGAGTTAGATTGCTCTGGCACACCAATCCTCTTTCTCATTCTCTCTTTCTCTCTCTCTCCCTGTCTTGTATAAAAAATCCAGTCTGTTGGCCTTGCCTCAAAAAAAAAAAAAAAAAAAAGAAGGGATGAATCTGGGTATGGGGCATATGTCTTTAATCCCAACACTGAGGAGGCAGAGGTAGGAGGATCACTGGGAGTTTCAGGCCACCCTGAGACTACTTAGTGAATTCTAGGTCAGCCTGAGCTAGAGTGAAACCCTGCTTAAAAACAAAACAAAACAAAACAAAACAAAACAAAAAACAAACCAAGCCAGGCATGGTGGCACACGCCTTTAATCCCAGCACTCAGGAGGCAGAGGTAGGAGGATCACTGTGAGTTTGAGGTCACCCTGAGACTACATAGAGAATTCCAGGTGAGCTAAAGTGAGACCCTACCTCAAGAAACCATAACAAATAAACAAAAACCTAACTAACTAATTAAATAGATGGCTCAGCTGTCAGGGCCACTTGCCTATAAACCTTGCTGGCCTGGGTTCAATTCTGTAACTCTCCACATAACAATGGGTAGGTATTCGATTGCAGTGGCAAGAGACCTGGTGTACCCATACAGACATAGGCAAATAAATAATTTATTTAAAAGGAAAGAAAAACAAAGCTGGGCATGATGGTGTATATCTTTAATTTTAGCATTCAGGAGGTAGAGATAGGAGGATTGTTATGAGTTCAAGGCTAGCCTGGGACTACAGAGTGAGTTACAAGTCAGCCTGGGCTGGACTGAGACTCTACCTTGAAAAAAAAGAGGGCTGAAGAGGGCTTAGTTAAGGTTCTTGCCTACAAAACCAAAGGACCCAGGTTTGATTCCTCAGGGCCCATGTAAGCCAGAAGCACAAGGTGATGCATGCACCTGGAGTTCATTTGCAGTGGCTAGAGGCCCTGGCATACCAATTCTCTCTCTCTCTCTCTCTCTTTATCTGCCTTTTTCTCTCCCTCTATCACTGTCAAATAAATAAATAATCATAAACTTAAAGAAAAGAAAAACAGGAGAAAAGAAAAATATATGAAGAAAGGTACTTTTCTGGCACCAGAAGCTGACATTCTGCTGAAGGAGACAGATGAGGAAGTAATTATAGCAAGAGTGGCAGGTTCTATGATTAGAAGCAGCTCCACCCTCCTGTAATGAACCTCTAAACGGACATAGCTTGTGGGAGGAAAGGGTTTATTTTGACTTACAGATTTGAGGTGAGATCCATGTTGGCAGGGAAAACTGTGGTATGAGCAGAGGCTGGGCATCACCTCCTGGTCATCAGCAGGTGGGCAAGAACAGGAGAGTTAAGCTGGCTTTGAAAAAATTAATTTATTTGAAAACACAGAATTGAGAGATACAAGAGAGGCAGACAGAGAGAATGGGCACGGCAAGGCCTCTAGCCACTGCAAACGAATTCCAGATGCATGTGCTCCTTGCACATCTGGCTTACGTGGGTCCTGGAAAATTGAATCTGGGTCCTTTGACTTTACAGGCAAATGCCTTAACTGCTATGCCATGTCTCCAGCCCCAGAAGCTGGCTTTAACACCCATAAGCCTGCCCCCAACAATACACTGCCTCCAAGAGTCTCCAATTTCCAAATTGCCACTAGCTAGGTACCTAGTATTCAGAACACAAGTTTTGGGGAACACCTGAATCAAACCACCACATTCTATCCCTGGCCCCAATAAACTAATAACAACACATGATGTAAAATGCAATGCCTTCAGTCCAGCTTTAAAAGTCCCCATAGTTTTTTGTTGTTGTTCTGTTTTTATTTTTGTTTTTCAAGGTAGGGTCTCACTACAGTCCAGGCTGACCTAGAATTCACTATGTAGTCTCAGGGTGGTCTGGAATACCCAGTGATCCTCCTACTTCTGCCTCGCAAGTGTTGGGATTAAAGGTGTGGGCCACCTTGCCATGCTAAGTCCCCATAGATTTTTTCAATCCCACTGGTGTTCAAACATCCCCATAGTCGAAGGTCTTTTAACTGACCTGCAATACCAAAAAGAAAAGTCCATAATGGCACAGAATATTCACACTGCAAAAGATGGCATTTGGAATCGCAAAGAAAGATTAAACCAATACAATATTTAAACAAACAGGGCAGCACCAAGTCCAACAACTGTAACTAGTGACAAGTCTCCAAAGTTTGATCATTCTAACTGGTGATGAGTCTCTGGAGTTCCAATTCCACCCCTCCAGCTAAGCTACTCACAGTTCCAGAAAACTTTACCTGGTTCCAGCAGCTCTCCTTGGCAGCCATAGACCTGGCACTTTACTGGGTCTCCACTGTAGCCTATGATTCACCTTCATGTCTCCATTGGGCTTCCACATGGGGCCTTCAGCAAGCCTGGTTCACATTGCCCATGGCCATGTCTAAAAAACAAAACTGTGTTGCACATCCAGTGACCCTTTCCATCCTGCATTTGTTTTACTCAGTCCCAGGTGGGCTACCAACCTGTTAATTCAGGGGAGAAAAAAGCCACTTTGAAGAGCAGGACACTCCTTTGGCATTCAGGCCCCTTACTTCTAAAAAGTCTGCATTCTTCCTGTTGTCCCAATGCAGATGGCCCAATCTCAATGATTGTAGTATCTCAAACAATTGCAGCTGAATGGGCAGTAGTTTTGCCCCAAAGATTTCCTTACTTTCTGTGCAATATCTCTCTGCTCATTCCAGTTTATTTATATGCAAAGCAACCCTGCAAATTCTCAGGACATTCTCAGGCAAAATGCAGCAAGCCTCTTACACAAATCACTTTTAGACCAGTCCTAACAAAGGTGTTTCTCACCCTCATAAACTAAACCTCACAGTCCATAGTTCTTACTGCATTCAGGTCTTTCAATTCTGATAAGAATGGCCCATCAAGCTATACTCACAGCACTGCAAGATGTCTCTTAGGCCAAGGTTTCAAATGTAGCCACTTTCCTCCTGCAAATCAGTTCCAAAAGGCCAAAGCCACAGAATCATGTGTCTAGAAGTAGCAACCCTACCTCTTGGTACCAATTTTACTATTGCATTCAGCTTCATTTTGTTGGCAGAAAACACTCGACCCAGAGCAGCTGATGGGAGTAAACAGGTAAGTTTATGTGGGACACCTGAATCAAACCACCACAGGAGGATATACAACATATAATGGTGGCAGAAAACAAAGCCAGGAAGCCTTCCCAGAGGCAGAGATGTGTCAGCCAGCTTTCAGTGCAGGCGTTACTCACATGCCCGGGGGCTGGCAAGACCCATGACAGAGGAGCAGCGTGTCAAGCAGGGACATGTGGGATGATTTTATATTCAGCTAATAACAGCTGACTGAGCACTTGTTGAACACCAGTGTCTATGCTAAATCTGTAAAACCAAGATGTAGAGGATGCAGTTCCACTGGCCATGCTGGCACTTGGGTAGCTACAGCAGGATTGTTGCCAATTCAAGACCAGCCTGGGCTCCTGAATGAGACTCTGTCTCAAAAAATATATATAACTGCAGTACCCACTCTGAATAAACTCACAGTCAATTATGGTGAAAATCATAATGCTGTTTCCTAGCTATTCTTTGTTTTTTTTTTTCTTTCTCAATTTTTATTAACATTTTCCATGATTATAAAAAATATCCCATGGTAATACCCTCCCTCCCAACCCTCCTCCCCCCGCCCCCCAGTTTCCTAGCTATTCTTTTTTTTTTTAAATTATTTTTTTTTAATTTTTATTTATTTATTTGAGAGCGACAGACACAGAGAGAAAGACAGATAGAGGGAGAGAGAGAATGGGCGCGCCAGGGCTTCCAGCCTCTGCAAACGAACTCCAGACGCGTGCGCCCCCTTGTGCATCTGGCTAAAGTGGGACCTGGGGAACCGAGCCTCGAACCGGGGTCCTTAGGCTTCACAGGCAAGCGCTTAACCGCTAAGCCATCTCTCCAGCCCTCCTAGCTATTCTTGACAGAAGTCACCGTGGATAATGGGTAGGGCTGGGGATATGGTTCAGCAGTACAGTGTTGCCTGGCATACATGTGATGCCCTGGGTTTGGTTCCCAGTACTAGAAAAAGAAAAGTGTCTTTCTCTATTATCTCCTGGATGAAATTTTTAAAAATATTTTTTATTTATTTCAGAGAGCAACACAGAGAGGCAGACAGAAAGAGAGTGAATATGGGCACACCAGGGCCTCCTGCCACTGCAGACCAACTCCAGATGCATGTGCCACTTTTTGCATCTGGCTTTACATGGGTACTGGGGAATTGAACCCAGGTCATCAGGCTTTGTAAGCAAGTGTCTTTAACCACTGAGTCATCTCTGCAGCTCTCCCAGATGAATTTTGAAAATGTTCTAGAATCCATAGGCATAGAGCAGCATGAGGGTGCATGACGTGATTGAAGGACAGACACTTTAGTAGGGCTTCAGATGAGTAGTTGTATAAGACTGTTGTATGCATACCAGGCTGATCATAGAAATCTTCTTTTATTTATTTATTTTTTGCTGTTGTTTTGAGACAGTGTCTTTACTCTGTAGCTCAGACTTGCCTGGAGCTCAACAGGTAGCTCAGGCTGGCAATCCTCCTGCCTCAGCTTCCCAGTTGATAAGATTATAGGTATGTGATACCACACTCAGCTTAGGACCATCCTGTAAAGATCACCCTGCAGTGTGGAGACTATTTGAAGGGAGCTTAACTAAATTGTAGAGACAAAACAGTTTAAAAGGCTGGTGAAATGATTTTTTATGAGAAATAGTGATGGCAGTCCAAGCTAAAACAATGCAATGGGGATGGCAAGGCAGAGACTAAAGTGATTAAGGATTTGAAAGTCGAACAGAATTTGGTGATACCTGACTATGAAGTATGAGCTGCCGTAAGAATGAATATCTGAAGAAAGTGAATGTGAACTGCTCTGGACATACCTTTTTACTCTTTGCTATTTTCTCTTTTCCTACCTTTCTTTTTTTCTTCCTTCCTTCCTTCCCTCCTTTCCTCCCTCCCTCCCCTCTTTCTTTCAGTCTTTCTCTCTTTCTTTTTCTCTCTCTTTTTCTCTCTCTCTTTCTTTCTGTCTTGCTCTCTCCCTTTCTTTCTTTCTTTCTTTCTTTCTTTCTTTCTTTCTTTCTTTCTTTCTTTCTTTCTTTCTTTCTTTCTCTCTTTCTCTCTTTCTCTCTTTCTCTCTTTCTTTCTTGTTGTTTTTGAGGTAGGGTTTCACACTAGCCCAGGCTGACCAGGAACTCACTCTGTAGTCCCAGGCTAGCCTCAAACTCACAGTGATCCTCCTACCTCAGCTTCCTGAGTGCTGGGATTAAAGGCATACACCAGCATGTCCAGCTCTTTCCTGTTTTTTCTTTTTCCATTTCTTTCCCCTCACTCCCTAACTCCCTTCCTTCTTTCCTTCCTTCCTTTTTTCCTTCCTTCCTGCCTTTCTTTTTCCCTCTCTCCCTTCCTTCCTTCCTTCCTTCCTTCCTTCCTTCCTTCCTTCCTTCCTTCCTTCCTTCCTTCCTTCCTTCCTTCCTTCCTCCCTGCTTTCTTTTGATACACAGTCTCACTGCATAGCCCAGGCTGGCCTAGAAATGGCAATTTTCCTTCCTCTGCTCCCAAATGCTAGAATTACAGACATGCACTATCACATTAAGCATCTAGGCAATATTCTTTCTGCAGATTTTGTATAATCTGGTCTTTGCTGTGCTGGGGGTTGAACCCTGGCATACACAAGGCAAGGACTCCACCACTGAGCCATAACGCTACCTCTTCTGCAGAATTAAAAGAATTTGTAGAATTTGAAGTCCTCTTTTTTCGTCTCAGCTTCTTCATCTACTAGTGACGGTTTACCTGCACCAGGAGAATTGCTGCAGATCTAGGCAGCATTCAAAGCCTCCAGAGACTAAAAAGGAGACAGAAACAGACAGATGGAAGAGTCAAGGCCTTGTGTCTCCTATTTCAACATTCTCACAGACAGTGGTTACAACAGGGAGGAGAGAATGTGTCTAACTTGTTTCTGAGTTTTCCTTGTATTCTAATCACAAAGGTACTAAAGTAATTATTTCCAACCCTGATGCACATTATAATAATTTGGAGCTTAGAAAAGCCCTGAGGTGGAAGCTGGGGAGATAGCTTAGTGGCTAAAGGCACTTGCTTGCAAAGCCTGCTGGCTGGGGTTCAATTCCATTCACATAAAGTTGGACAGTTTACAGCAGTAAGAGACCCGGGTATGTCCTGCCCAATAAATAAACAAACAAATGAAATCCCTGGTGGCCAGGTCACTTCCTGGCCCAAACACCTCATTAAATCAGAAACTCTGGAGGTGACATCCAGCCTCTATTATCTTTTAAAGTGCCCCACCTTTTCCCATCATGTAGCTCATATAGGGAACAGAGAGATTATTGCCTTGGGAACAGTGGCTCTAGGATGTTTTATTGTTGGCTCAGCAACATGACACGTTGGCACCCAGACACGTTGGCAAACTAATTTCACAATTCTGTAAGCATTTTCAGAGATCCAACTGCATATAGAGCACTCAAGTGTCATTTATCTTTGAGTGATAATTAAACCTTAGCACCTGGTGGCCTCACATAGCAAATACAACCTGAAAGTCCAGAGGCCAACTGCACACTTAGAGGGATGTGCTTTGATGACTACAGATCCCCCATGGAAAGAACTGAGCAAAAATGTATTTGAAATAAATTTCATACTTGCAAGTAAGTTTTCTAATCTCTGATTAGTATTTTATTGTTATAGTGTGCAGAGTTGTATAATATAGGGGTATTATTCTTCCCTTTGCCATTTTCAAAAGATACTGCCATTTAAAAAATTATTTGCTTGTAAGGGGAGAGAGAGAGAGAGAGAGAGAGAGAGAGAGGGAGAATATGGGTGCTCCAGAGTCTCTAGCTGCTGCAAATGAACTCCAGATGCATGTGCCACTTTGTGCATCTGGCTTCATGGGGGTACTAGGGAATTGAACCTGGGTCATTAGGCTTTTCAGGTAAGTGCTTAACTGCTGAGCTATCTCTCCAGCCTGAGATAGTCTGCTATTCTTTAGTGTAGCTTAAAAAAAAGTGTTGGTTTTGAGCCAGGTATAGTGGCTCACGCCTATAATGCCAGCATTTGAGAGGCTGGGGTAGGACGATCATGTGAGTTTGAGGCCAGTTTAGATTATACTGTGAGTTCTAGGCCACCCTGTGCTACAGAAAGAGGCCCTACCAAAAACAAAAAATGAACAAAAAGGGGTCAGAGGGCTGGCCTAGTGGATAAAGCACTTGTCCCACAAACATGAATACCTGAGTTTGGATCTCCAGATCCTTTATAGTACTGAATACTGTTAGCACCAGTGCCTGTGACCATAGCATACCTATAGTGAGCAGAGAGGTGGAGACAGGAGAATCCCCTGAAGCTCATGGGCTAGCTAGACTGGAGAATGCCACAGTGAACAATGAAAGACCCTGCCTCAAACAAGGTGGAAGGTGAGGACTGTCACCCAAAGTCATCCTCTGACCTCCACATGTGTGCACATGCAGATGCGCACACACAAACTCATACACACCCCAAAACAAAAAAGGGGGGACTGGGGAGACAGCTCATCAGTTAAAGGAGTTTGTTTGCAAAGCCTGCTGGCCTGGGTATGATTCCCCAATGCATATAATGCCAAATACACAATGTGGTGTGGTGTGATTCTGGAGTTTATCTGCAGCAATAAGAGGCCTTGGCATACTCTCTGTCTCTCTCAGGTAAATAAAAATATTAAAAAGAAAAAGAAGCCAGGTATGGTGGTGCATGCCTTTAATTCCAGCACTCGAAGGCAGAGGTAGGGGGATTGCCGTGAGTTCAAGGCCACCCTGAGACTCCATAGTGAATTCCAGGTCAGCTTGGGCTAGAACAAGACCCTAACTTGAAAAAAAAAAGTTTTACAGGACATAACTATTTTACTAAGCTTAATAGATTGATCACTTCTTGGTGATCTGAGGAACTATCCAGTAGCCAACAAAACATAATCATTAAGTTTGTCACTAATGGGGATTAGGGGGCTTGGGCAAGAAAATCAATGTAATATCATCTAATTATTTGGGATAAGATACTTCATATAGAGATGTTAGAAATGTATCTCCAAGCCAGGTGTAGTGGCTCATGCCTGAAATCACAGCACTGGGAGACTGAGGTCGAAGGATCTTTGTGAGTTTGAAGTCCCCCAGGCTGCAAAGTGAGACTCTCTCAAAACACGGATTAAACCAGGGCTGGGAGGCACACACACACACACTAAAAACAAAACAAAAAGAAATGGCTCACCAATTATTATTATTATTATTATTATTATTATTATTATTATTAGTATTTTATTATTTTTGAGATAGTGTCTCACTCTAGCCTAGGCTGATGTGGAATTCACTATGTAGTCTCAGTTTGGCCTTGAACTCACTGTGATCCTCCTATTTCAGCCTCCTGAGTGCTGAGATTAAAGGTTTGTACCACCACACCCAGTTTTTTTAAAGTAATTTTATTATATTTTTAAACATCCTTGTCCTGTTTTCCTGGGGCTCTCCTTAGTGGGGACACTGTGGGGTCAAGAAGGCCTCAACCAGTCCCAATGGGATAGTGGGGGAGCTGTGCCTCAGGGTATTCCTATCTACTCCATGGCTCTAATAATCTTTCTGCCCTGTTGCAGTCAGGTTTGCATTGCTGGCAGAAATAACCTGACCAAGAGCAGCTTTTTGGGGAAAAAAAGCATTTATTTTGGCTAATAGACTTGAGGAGAAGTTCCATGATGGCAGGAGAAAACAACAACATGAGCAGAGGGTAGACATCACCCCCTGATCAACATCAGGTGGACAACAGGAATAGGAGAGTGTGCCAAATACTGGCATGGAGAAACTGGCTATGACATCCATAAGCCTCCCCACAATAATACACTGCCTACAGGAGACTTTAATTTCCAATTGCCATTAGCTGGGAACCTAGCATTCAGAACACCTAAGTTTATGCAGGACACCTGAATCAAACAACCACATGCCCCCACTTTGGCAATGTTCCATGAACCAATGGAAGGCCTCTTAGCAATCTAATTTAGTGTTGAGTTCCCTATGGCCTCTGGATTTCTGTTTTGTTAGGGTTTTTTTGTTGTTGTTGTTATTGTTGTTTTTTTGTTTGTTTTTGGAGGTAGGGTCTTGCTCTAGCCCAGGCTGACCTGGAATTTCCTATGTAGTCTCAGGGTAGCTTTGACCTCATGGTGATTCTCCTACCTCTGTTTCCCCAGTGTGGGGTTAAAGGTGTGCGCCACCTTGCCTGGCTTTGGTAGGTTTTAATTGATCATCCTATGTGCTACCATCACCCTGGAGCTGGTTGGCAGGCTAGCAGTAAGAGTAATATTCATATTGCCACTTCCTGTACAATTTCTAAGTCATACCAGATGTGGAAGAGGTGGTAAATCTATGGTGGGCAATCAGTTGTCTTCATGTCTTTTTTTTTTTTAATTTAAAAAATTTTTATTAACATTTTCCATGATTATAAAAAAAATCCCATGCTAATTCCCTCCCTCTCCCCCCATACTTTCCCCTTTGAAATTTCATTCTCCATCATATTACCTCCCCATCTCAATCATTGTACTTACATATATAAAATATCAACCTATTAAGAACCCTCCTCCCTTCCTTTCTCTTCCCTTTATATCTCCTTTTTAACTTACTGGCCTCTGCTACTAAGTATTTTCCTTCTCACGCAGAAGCCCAATCATCTGTAGCTAGGATCCATATATGAGAGAGAACATGTGGCGCTTGGCTTTCTGGGCCTGGGTTACCTCACTTAGTATAATCCTTTCCAGATCCACCCATTTTTCTGCAAATTTCATGACTTCATTCTTCTTTACCGCTGAGTAGAACTCCATTGTATAAATGTGCCACATCTTCATTATCCACTCATCAGTTGAGGGACATCTAGGCTGGTTCCATTTCCCAGCTATTATAAATTGAGCAGCAATAAACATGGTTGAACACATACTTCTAAAGAAATGAGATGATTCCTTCAGATATATGCCTAGGAGTGCTATAGCTGGGTCATATGGTAGATCAATCTCTAGCTGTTTTAGGAACCTCCACACTGTTTTCCACAATGGCTGGACCAGATTGCATTCCCACCAGCAGTGTAGAAGAGTTCCTCTTTTTCCACATCCCCACCAACATTTATGATCATTTGTTTTCATGATGGTGGCCAATCTGACAGGAGTGAGATGGAATCTCAATGTAGTTTTAATCTGCATTTCCCTGATGACTAGTGACTTAGAACATTTTTTTAGATGCTTATATGTCATTCATATTTCTTCCTTTGAGAATGCTCTATTTAGCTCCATAGCCCATTTTTTTTTTACTTTTTATTTTTATTTTTATTTTTATTTTTTTAAATTTTTATTAACATTTTCCATGATTATAAAATATATCCCATGGTAATTCCCTCCCTCCCCACCCCCACACTTTCCCGTTTGAAATTCCATTCTCAATCATATTACCTCCCCATTACAATCATTGTAATTACATATATACAATATCAACCTATTAAGTATCCTCCTCCCTTCCTTTCTCCACCCTTTATGTCTCCTTTTCAACTTACTGGCCTCTGCTACTAAGTATTTTCATTCTCACACAGATGCCCAGTCATCTGTAGCTAGGATCCCCATATGAGGGAGAACATGTGGCGCTTGGCTTTCTGGGCCTGGGTTACCTGACTTAGTATAATACTTTCCAGGTCCATCCATTTTTCTGCAAATTTCATAACTTCATTTTTCTTTACCGCTGAGTAGAACTCCATTGTATAAATGTACCACATCTTCATTATCCACTCATCTGTTGAGGGACATCTAGGCTGGTTCCATTTCCCAGCTATTATAAATTGAGCAGCAATAAACATGGTTGAGCATGTACTTCTAAGGAAATGAGATGAGTCCTTTGGATATATGCCTAGGAGTGCTATAGCTGGGTCATATGGTAGATCAATCTCTAGCTGCTTTAGGAACCTCCACACTGTTTTCCACAATGGCTGGACCAGATTGCATTCCCACCAGCAGTGCAGAAGGGTTCCTTTTTTTCCACATCCCCGCCAACATTTATGATCATTTGTTTTCATGATGGTGGCCAATCTGACAGGAGTGAGATGGAATCTCAATGTAGTTTTAATCTGCATTTCCCTGATGACTAGTGACGTAGAACATTTTTTTAGGTGCTTATATGCCATTCGTATTTCTTCCTTTGAGAACTCTCTATTTAGCTCCATAGCCCATTTTTTGATTGGCTTGTTTGATTCCTTATTATTTAACTTTTTGAGTTCTTTGTATATCCTAGATATTAATCCTCTATCAGATATATAGCTGGCGAAGATTTTTTCCCATTCTGTAGGTTGCCTCTTTGCTTTTTTCACTGTGTCCTTTGCGGTGCAAAATCTTTGTAATTTCATTAGGTCCCAGTGGTTAATCTGTGGTTTTATTGCCTGAGCCATTGGGGTTGTATTCAGAAAGTCTTTGCCAAGACCAATATGTTGAAGGGTTTCCCCTACTTTTTCCTCTAGCAGTTTCAAAGTTTCCGGTCTGATGTTAAGGTCTTTAATCCATTTGGACTTAATTCTTGTGCATGGCGAGAGAGAAGAATCTATTTTCATCCTTCTGCAGATATTTATCTAGTTTTCAAAACACCATTTGCTGAAGAGGCTGTCTCTTCTCCAATGACTATTTTTGGCATTTTTATCGAATATCAGGTGGCTATAGCTACTTGGGCTTACATCTGGGTCCTCTATTCTGTTCCACTGATCTACATGTCTGTTTTTGTGCCAGTACCATGCTGTTTTTGTTACTATGGCTCTGTAGTATAGGTTAAAATCAGGTATGGTGATACCACCAGCCTCTTTTTTGTTGCTCAGTATTATTTTAGATATTCGAGGTTTTTTATGATTCCAAATGAATTTTTGGATTGTTTTTTCTATTTCCATGAAGAAAGCCTTTGGAATTTTGATAGGGATTGCATTAAATGTGTAGATTGCTTTAGGTAAGATTGCCATTTTCACGATATTGATTCTTCCAAGCCAGGAACAAGGGATGTTTCTCCACTTTCTAGTGTCTTCTGCAATTTCTCGCTTGAGTGTTTTAAAGTTCTCATTGTAGAGATTCTTTCCTTCCTTGGTTAGGTTTATTCCAAGGTACTTTATTTTTTTTTGATGCAGTTGTGAATGGGAGTGATTCTCTGATTTCATCCTCTGTGTGTTTGTTGTTAGCATATATGAAGGCTACTGATTTCTGTGTATTTATTTTGTATCCTGCTACATGGCTGTAGGTTTTTATCAGCTCTAACAGTTTGCTAATAGAGTCTTTAGGGTCCTTTATGTATAGAATCATGTCATCTGCAAATAATGATAACTTGATCTCTTCCTTTCCAATTTGTATCCCTTTTATGTGTGTCTCTTGCCTTATTGCTATGGCTAAGACTTCCAGAACTATATTAAATAAAAGTGGGGACAGTGGACACCCTTGTCTTATTCCTGATTTTAATGGAAAAGCTTCCAGTTTTTCCCCATTTAGTACTATGTTGGCTATAGGCTTGTCATAAATAGCTTTTATTATATTGAGATATGTTCCTTCTATTCCCAGTCTCTGTAGGACTTTTATCATGAAGGGATGTTGGATTGTGTCAAATGCTTTCTCTGTATCTGATGAGATGACCATGTGATTTTTGTCCTTCAACCCATTTATATAATGTATTACATTTATAGATTTGTGTGTATATATATATATATATATATATATATATATATATTTTTTTTTTTTTTTTTGAGGTAGGATCTCACTCTGGTCCAGGCTGTCCTGGAATTAACTCTGTATTCTCAGGGTGCCTTGAACTCATGGCGATCCGACTACCTCTGCCTCCCGACTGCTGGGATTAAAGGTGTGCACCACCACACCTGGCTAGATTTGCGTATATTGAACCATCCCTGCATCTCTGGGATAAGGCCTACTTGGTTAGGGTGAATATCTTTTTGATATACTCTTGTATTCTGTTTGCCAATATTTTGTTGAGAATTTTTGCATCTATGTTCGTGAGGGAGATTGGTCTGTAATTTTCTTTTTTTTTTCTATTTTTGCCTAGTTTTGGTATCAGGGTGATGCTGGGCTCATAGAAGGAGTTTGGTAGAATTCCTTCTTTTTCTATTTCCTGGAAAAGGTTAAGAAGCAATGGTGTTAGCTCTTCCTTAAAGGTCTGGTAAAATTCAGCAGTGAATCCATCTGGGCCTGGGCTTTTTTTAGTTGGGAGATTATTGATAACTGTTTGGATCTCCATGTTTGTTATAGGTCTATTTTACTGACTAATCTCATTTTGATTTAATTTAGGTAGGTCATATAAATCAAGGAAATCATCCATTTCTTTCAGATTTTCATGCTTTGTGGAGTATATGCTTTTATAGTATGTCCCTATGATTTTTTTAATTTCTCTGTAATCTGTTGTGATGTTACCTTGTTCATCTCTGATTTTATTAATTTGTGTCTCTTCTCTCTTTCTTTTGGTCAGATTTGCTAAGGGTTTATCAATCTTGTTTATCCTTTCAAAGAACCAACTCTTTGTTTCATTAATTCTTTGGATTGGTTTTATTTTTGTTTGTTTCTATTTCATTAATTTCTGCCCTAATCTTTATTATTTCTTCCCGTTTACTGATTTTTGGCTTGCCTTGTTCTTCTTTTTCCAAGGCTTTAAGGTGAAGCATTAGGTGGTTTACTTACAACTTTTCTAATTTCTTAATGTAGGCACTTAAGGGTATAAATTTACATCTTTGAACTGCCTTCATTGTGTCCCAGAGATTTTGATATGTTGTGTTCTCATTATCGTTTGACTCTATAAATTTTTTGATTTCCTTCTTGATTTCTTCATTGACCCATTCATCATTTAGTAGTGTGTTGTTTAGTTTCCATGATTTTGTGTATGCTCTATAGCCTTTCTTGCTACTGATTTGTAGTTTAATTCCATTGTGGTCAGATAGAATGCAAGGAATTATTTCAATTTTCCTGAATTTATTAAGATTTGCTTTGTGTCCTAATATATGGTCTATTTTAGAGAATGTTGCATGTGCTGCTGAAAAGAATGTATATTCGGCAGCCTTTGGATGAAATGTCCTGTATATATCTGTTAGGTCCATTCCTTCTATGACCTCATTCAGTCCAGATGCCTCTCTGTTTATTTTTTCCCGGGATGACCTGTCAATTGATGAGAGTGGGATGTTGAAGTCACTCACCACCACTGTGTTTGGTGTTATCTGTGACCTTAGTTCTAATAGTGTTTGTTTGACGAATTTGGGAGCCCCCATGTTAGGTGCATATATGTTTAGGATTGTAATGTCCTCCTGTTGGAGTGTGCCCTTAATCAATATAAAGTGACCTTCCTTACATGTTCTCTCTCATATGTGGATCCTAGCTACAGATGACTGGGCTTCTGCGTGAGAGTGAAAATACTTAATAGCAGAGGCCAGTAAGTTAAAAAGGAGACATAAAGGGAAGAGAAAGGAAGGGAGGAGGGTACTTAATAGGTTGATATTATATATATGTAAGTACAATGATTGTGATGGGGAGGTAATATGATGGAGAATGGAATTTCAAAGGGGAAAGTGTGGGGTGGGAGGGAGGGAATTACCATGGGATATTTTTTATAATCATGGAAAATGCTAATAAAAATTTTAAAAAAAGTGACCTTCCTTATCTTTCTTGACTAATGTTAGACTAAAGTCTACCTTGTCATATATTAGGATAGCAACCCTTGCTTGTTTTCTAGGCCCATTTGCTTGAAACACTGTTTTCCAACCTTTCACCCTAAGATAATGTCCATCCTTTGTAGAAAGGTGAGTTTCTTGGAGACAACAAATTGTAGGATCCTTTTTTTTGTTTTGTTTTTTCAAGGTAGGGTCTCACTCTGGTCCAGGCTGACCTGGAATTAATTCTGTAGTCTCAGGGTGGCCTTGAACTCATGGCGATTCTCCTACCTCTGCCTCCTGGGTGCTGAGATTAAAGGCATGCGCCACCATGCCCGGCAGTATCCTGCTTTTTAACCCAGTCTGCAAACCTATGTCTTTTGGTTGGGGTGTTGAGGCCGTTGATATTAAGAGATATTATTGAAAGGTGTGTATTTATGTTTGCCATTTTTTTTTTTTTTTTGTGGTTCCGGTTCTACCTTTGCTTTCTTGTGTTAACTAGTATTTGAGTATTGCTTGTTTTTTCCAGGTTCCTTATATGTATACTTTTCCTTTTCTTCAGCATGGAGAATCCTATCAAGTATTTTCTGTAGAGCTGGTTTTGTCTTCAAATAGTCCTTTAACCTGCTTTTGTCATGGAATGTCCTTATTTCTCTGTCTATTTGAATGGATAGCTTTGCAGGATGAAGTAACCTTGGTTGACAGTTGTTATCTTTCAGAACTTGGAATACATCACTCCAAGCCCTTTTGGCTTTTAAAGTTTGTGTTGAATAATCTGCTGTAATCCTGATGGGCTTGCCTTTGTAGGTAACTTGATTTTTTTCTCTAACTGCTTTCAATATTTTTTCTTCAGTTTGTATGTTTGGAAGTTTGAATATAATATGGCGAGGAGAGGTTCTTCCCAGGTTTTGTCTGGCTGGGGTTCTAAAGGCTTCCTGTATCTGTATTGGCACCTCTTTCCCAATTTGGGGGAAATTTTCTTCTATGATTTTGTTGAAGATGCCTATTATGCCTTTGGAGTGGAATTCTTCTCCTTCTACTATGCCCTGAATTCTTATATTTGATCTTTTCATAGTGTCCCGAATATCTTGAAATTCCCATTCATGTTTTTCTATAAGTTTTTCTTTCTCTTTGTTGGACTGTATTAGATCTGCCACCTGGTTTTCTAGCTTAGATATTCTGTCCTCTCCCTCATCCATTCTCCTGGTGAGATTTTCTACAGAGTTTTTTATTTTATTAATTGTGTTCTTCATTGCTAGTAATTCTGACTGGTTTTTCTTTATTATTTCTATTTCCTTATTTATGTCTTGTATTGCCTTCTTTATTTCATTAAATTGGTATGCTGCATCTTCTTTGATTTCCTCTTTGATTTCTTCTTTGATTCCTTTGATTTTTTTCTTTGCCCTCTTTGAACATATTTACTATCATTCTTTTGAAATCTTTCTCAGGCATTTCTTCTAAGTCTTTCTCACTGGAGGTCATTTCTGAGGCATTAATACTTTTATGTGGATTTCTATCATCTTGCTTTTTAGTGTTTCTTGTGTTATAATGTATATATATATATATATATACATTTTATTAGCATTTTCCATAATTATAAAAAAATCCCGTGTTTATTCCCTCCCTCTCCCTCCACTTTCTCCTTTGAATAATGTATATATTTTTGCATCTTGGATTAAGTTAATGCTTGGATTTTCTAGCTAGCTGGGTATTCTTAGCTGTATCAATTGATTTGATGTTATATATTTTCACGGTAGGAGCTTAAGATGTTAGGTGTGGCTCTTAAGACTCTCAGAGTATCTACAAAGGTGTTCCTAGGGGTTGAGTTTCCCTGCTATGGGAGTATTCAAGCAGGCTGAGTGGAATAAAATACAGGTAGATTCTAAAATTTAACTAAACACTGTACACATTCAATCAAAACAGCCCCAAGTATGTATGCAAGAGTAGTTATTATAACAACCAGATCCTCTATCAACAAAGAGGTTAAGATTTCTGGTCTGTTGAGGGATCCAAGTCAGCTTTTGCCCAAGTGAGACCGTTCCCTGGTGCAATCCCAGTTCCCTTGCATGATTTTGGTCTCAGTCAAGTTGCTGCCTGGGTCTTCGGGCTGCTGTTCTGATTTATGGATCTGGGCACTGGCTTTTCCTGCAGGGCAAACCGAGCCTGGCCAGTGTGGCCCTGCAGATCAGCACCTCTGCTGCTGGAACTGCTGCTGCTAAAGCTGCCGCTGCTGGGTCTGTAGCCACTGCTGCTGAAGCTGCTGCTGGGCCCTCCGCTGCTGCTGCTGAAACTGCTGCTGCTGTAGCTGCCACTGCTGGAGCCACCGCTGCTGCTGAAGCTGCTGCTGAAGCTGCTGCTGAAGCTGCTGCTGCTGGGTCCACTGCTGCTGCTGCCATTAAAGCTGCTGCTGCTGTGTCTGCCGCTGCTGCCGCGACTGGATCTGCTGCTGCTGGGGCCGCTGTTAATGGTGCCGGAGCCACTGATGTTGCTGCCGAACTCTGCTCCTGCTTGGGTCCCACAGTTGGCTCAAGTTGGCGTGGCTGGGTCCTGGGACCGCTGCTCTGTTCGCTGGAGCTGGGCTCGGGCGGTTGGGGAGGGGAGGGAGCCGCAGCTGCTCTGGTTCTCTCTCTGTTCCACATGTTCTTCTACCTCGTGGTCTGCTCCTCTGTTGCTCACTGCCGCTCTCCCTTCCCGTTTCCTGAGTTGCGGAGACCTCCGACTTGAGTGGAAGCTCCCTGCACCTGGCTTTTCCTGCAGCTCGAGCTTTCTGTTGCGCTGCTGCCGCTGCGGTTGGCGGAGCTGCCGGTGCCACTTTTGCTGGCCTGTGCGGGCTCTGGATGCTCTGGATCTCTTCTACTTCTCCGCTGCCACTTCAATTTCCTATACACCTTTCTTTTTAGTGAATGTGTGCATTTTGCTGAGTTTTTTTGGTCTTTTCTCCCCTACGCTGCTTTGGCGTGGTACCTATGCTGCCATCTTAACTGGAAGTCCGCCATAGGCTTTTGATTAGGTTTTTAGTAACAGTCATGTATTCCCTCCCATAGAGTGGGCCTCCAGTCCAATTAGAGAGCGGTTGGTTCCCCCAGAGCAGACATGCCACTATTGCACTCATTCAGTCATTTGGCCTGTCTGGTCAAACTTGAGGCTCCCAGTGTCCACTGTTTTCACCACTGATGACTTCTGTCTCCCATAGGGCTGCATGCAGTGCAGCTTTTTCCAGCTTTCAGTTGGCTGGTCTACAGGGAGGGGGTTTTCAGCTCAGCCCCAGCTTGATTTCTCAGTGACCTTGCCACTCAAGCATGTGAAGGCTTCAGCAATAGGGTCTTACCATCTGTTTTTTGTGGGAAGCTAAGAATCTTGTTAATAGCATGTAATGTTTTGGAGGCAACAGGGACCTCTCTGGTCAACACCTCACTGGAAGGTATTTCATCCCTGGCACTGAAAATTTTCTAGTAACAAATCTATGGCTTCTGTATGTGCCATTATTCAAGAAAGTAGATTTTCATATGCCTTATTCAGAATGCCTTGAATATTGATTGACCCTCCCCTCCACCCTTCTTTTATGCAATCTCTTCCCCTGACATCTCTTAGGCTTTCCCTGCTCCCTGTAATCTGTTCTTCTATTTACATATATACAATACCATCCCCTAAAGTCCTTCCCTCTCCTTCCTCCCTTACAGCCCCTTTCTAGCTTATGGGCCTCTGCTACTGATTTTTGGTTCCAGCTCACACACAAGTCTATACATTTGTAGTTAGGATCCACATATGAGAGAGAACATGCAACATTTGGCTTTCTGGGCCTGGGTTACCTCACTTAGTATAATCCTTTCCAGAGCCATCTATTTTCCTGCAAATTTCATAACTTCATTTTTCTTTACTGAATAGAACTCCACTGTGTAAATGTACCACATCTTTATTACCCATTCTTCTATGGAAGAACATCTAGGCTGGTTCCTTTTCCTAGCTATTGTGAATAGAGCAGCAATAAACATGGTTGTGCAAGTATCTCTAAGGTAGTGAGAAGAGTCATTAGGATATATAACTAGGACTGCTATAGCTGGATCATATGGTAAACCTATTTTTAGCTGTCTCAAGAACCACCACACTGATTTCCACAATGGCTGTACCAGATTACATTCCCACCAACAGTGTAGAAGGGTTCCCCTTTTACTGCATCCTTGCCAACATTTATTGTCATTTGTTTTCTTGATGGCAGCCATTCTGACAGGAGAGAGATAGAATCTCAGAGTAATTTTAATTTGC
Source organism: Jaculus jaculus (assembly GCF_020740685.1). Taxonomy (NCBI): domain Eukaryota; kingdom Metazoa; phylum Chordata; class Mammalia; order Rodentia; family Dipodidae; genus Jaculus; species Jaculus jaculus. Next base: position 59,011,715 of record NC_059113.1, on the reverse strand, counting down.
ATTTCCCTGATGGCTAAAGATGTAGATCACTTTTTTAGATGTTTATATGCCATCTGTATTTCTTCCTTTGAGAATTCTCTGTTTAATTCCATAGCCCATTTTTTACTTGTGTTGTTTGATTTGTTATTTTTCTGTTTTTTGAGTTCTTTTATATTCTGGATATCAATCCCCTGTCAAATGTGCAGCTGCCAAAGATTTTCTCCCATTCTGTAGGTTGTTTCTTTGCTCTATTCACAGTGTCCTTTGCTGATAAAAGCTTTGTAATTTCATGATATCCCAGTGGTTGATTAGTGGTTTTATTTTCTGAGCAATTGGGGTTATATTCAGAAAGTCATAACCTATGCCAATATGTTGAAGGGTTTCCTCTATCTTTTCCTCTAGCAATTTCAGATTTTAGGCCTTATATTAAGGCCTCTGATCCACTTGGATTTGATTCTTGAGCATGGAGAAAGACAAGGATCTATTCTCATCTTTCTATATATAGCTATCCACTTTTCCCAGCTCCACTTGTTGAAGAGTCTGTCTTTTCTCCAATGAATATTTTGCCATTTTTGTTAAAGATCAGATGGCTGTAGCTGCCTGGATTAACAAATGGGTCCTCTATTCTGTTCCATTGACCTACATGTCTGTCTTTGTGCTAATACTATGCTGTTTTTGTTACTATGGTTTTGTAATATAGCTTAAAATCAGGTATGGTGATAACACCAGCCTTATTTTTGTTGTTCAAAATGGTTTTGGTGCTGGGCGTGGTGGCGTGCGCCTTTAATCCCAGCACTAGGGAGGCAGACGTAGGAGGATTGCTGTGAGTTCGAGGCCACCCTGAGACTCCATAGTGAATTCCAGGTCAGCCTGGGCTAGAGACCCTACCTTGAAAAACAAAAACAAACAAACAAAATTGTTTTGGCTATTCGAGATTTTTTTGTGCTTCCAAATGAATTTTAGGATTGTTTTTTCTATTCCTGTGAAGAATGCCATTGACATTTTAATGGGGATTGCATTAAATGTATAGATTGCTTTTGGTAAGATTGACTTTTTCATAATATTGATTCTTCTAATCCAAGAACATGGGATGTCTTTCCATTTCCTTGTGTCTTCTGCAATTTCTAGCTTGAGTGTTTTATAGTTCTCATTGTAAAGATGCTTCACTTCCTTGGTTAAGCTTATTCCAAGGTTCTTTATTTTTGTTTGAGACAATTGTGAATGGGAGAGATTCCCTTATTTCATCCTCTGCATGTTTGTTGTTAGTATATAGGAAAGCTATTGCTTTCTGTTTATTTATTTTGAATCCTGATGCATTGCTAAAAGTATTTAGCAGTGCTAACAATTTTCTGGTAGAGTTTTTAGGGTATTTTATGTATCAAATCATATCATCTGCAAATAGTGATAATTTAAGCCACCTGTGCATCTGGCTTACATGGGTCCTGGGGAATTGAACCTGGGTCCTTTGGTTTTGCAGGTAAATGCCTTAACTGTTAAGCCATCCCTCCAGCCTCCTTACTCATGTCTTGTAATGACCTCCTTATTTCATTAAGCTGGTTTCCTGTGTTCTCTTGGAAGTCCTTCATGAGTTTATTTTCTTTCTCAATTTCTTGTTTTCTCCTTTGATTCCTTTGATTGTTTATCTTTGATTTCTTTAGTATAGATAAAATATTTTTTGAAATCTTTGTAAAGTACTTCATCTAAAACAGTCTCAATGGGCATCATTTTTGATGGATTTATAATTTTTGGTGGGATTGTATTGTCTAGATTCTTTTTGTTTCTTGTATTATAATGTAGCAATATTTGCATCCTGAGTTGATTTGATGCTTGGGTTTTCTAATTATCTGCAGTGCTGTTAGACTTGGAAATCCAACTTTATGTACCTTCAGAGTAGGGAGTTTAAGGTGCCAAATGTAGTTCTTGTACTCCAATCCAATCGCAGAAGTAATCGTAGGTGTTGAGTTTGCCTACTGTTAAAGTATTCTAGTGGGCTGGGTGGAGCAATTTACTGGCAAATTGTAAAATTCTACTGAACAATATATACGTTCAATAAAATCCAGCTCAGAGTATGCAAGTGTGGGGATTGAAACAAACAGATTACCTTATAAAGCCAAAATCCCTAAGGGTGTGTGTTGCTCTACACCCTTAATCCTGTCAGCTGGGAAGATGAAATTTCTGTCTGAAATGGGTTCTAGATCAGCTTGGGTCTGAATCAGACCCTGACCCCAGTAATGACAGAAGATAGAGACAAAGGCCCTGTGACTCTGAAAGCATCAAAGGCAACAATAATTGTGGTGGTTTGATTCAGGTGTCCCCCATAAACTTAGGTGTTCTGAATGCTAGGTTCCCAGCTGATGGGTATTTGGGAATTAATGCCTCCTGGAGAGAGTGTATTGTTGGGGGTGGGCTTATGGGTATTAAAGCCAGTTTCCCCTTGCCAGTGTTTGGCACACCCTCCTGTTGCTGTGGTCCACCTTATGTTGGCCAGGGGGTGATGTCCACCCTCTACTCATGCCATCGTTTTCCCCTGCCATTGTGGAGCTTCCCCTCGAGCCTGTAAGCCAAATAAACCTCTTTTTCCCAGAAGCTGCTCTTGGTTGGGTGATTTCTACCAGCAATGCGAACTGGACTGCAACAATAATCAACCCCCAAATACAATTTACTTGAGAATGGTAAAGCTACCCATGAATATATAACCCCTAACTTGCCCTGACATGGAAAGAGGGATTAGCACTTCCAGTGCAGGCCTATGTACCTGCTTTTTTTTTTGTCAGTCGGCCTCATTACCTTTTTGGGTGGCTTCCAATCTCACCAATGCTGAGTGCCCACCTTGATCCCTCCATGTTGTGCTGTGAATTTGGTGCTCTGATCAGCTGTGCTGGATGCCCTGCCACTGGCACTGAATGCGTTCTCTGGAGGGTCGCAGTTCTGACAGCTGTGGGATGGGAGGGTGCAGGAAGCCTGGAGTTGTAATGGGACTTCTCATCTGGACACACCTGTGTCCCTGCCAGCTGGTCTCCATTGTCTTCCCTTTCAAGTTTCCTGACTTTGCAAGGAGGCTGTTGAGGTTGGAAAATCTCCTTGTTTGGTCTCTGCTCCTGCAGCCTGGTGCCAGGCTGCGTGGGTGTGTGGGTCCATGCGGATCAGGGCCGCAAGTGCCTCAGGTGAGATTCTGGCTGGTTTCCTTTCTGGTAGATCTTGGTCTCTTCTGCTTCTCCACCTTGGCCAATAAAAACCTATATACCTTCACTTTTTGGAAGAAAAGTGTGTTTTGCTATGCTTTTGCTTGAATCCCTTCCTAGGCTGGTTTGGTGCAACTCCTATGCAGCTATCTTACCCAGAATCTTTATTCTTCAGGTGTGCACCACCAAGACTGGCTCAGATGGAAGATTTAAATCCAGCAATATTGCCATCGTATTAAATAAAAATGGTTTAAACACACAAAAATATAGAACTGTTATGCTGACTTAAAATAAGATCCATGAAACATGTCGAGAGTAAAAGGATTTTTAAAAAGTAACATGAGGGCTGGAGAGATTGCTTAGTGGTTAGGGAACTTGCCTGCAAAGCCTAACAACCTGAGTTTGATTCCCCAGAACCCATGTAAAGCCAGATGCAAAAAGTGGCACAATATCTGGAATTTTTTCTGCAGAGACTAGAGGCCCTGGTGCACCCATTCTGTCTTTCTTTCTGCTTCTCTTTCTTTATCTCTCTGATTACAAATAAATAAACAAAAAAGTAACATGAAAACACTAGTCAAAAGAAAATTGAACCTGGGTGTGGTGACACACACCTTTAATCCCAGCACCCAGAAGGCACAGGTAGGAGGATCACCATGAGTTTGAGGTCAGCCTGAGACTACATAGTGAATTCCAGGTCAGCCTAGGCTAGAGTGAGACTACATAGGAAAAAAAAAAAAAGAAAGAAAATTGAGTGGCTGTATTAATATTTAACAAAGTAAACCTCAAAAGAAGGAATATTGCCAAGGATAAAGGTCATATAATGAAAAGCAAAAGCAAGTTAATTAACCATAAAGATAAAATAATCATAAATGTGTGTATACACAGAAGGATGCATGAAGCAAAATTGATATGAGAATGGAAAAACAAATTCACAACGATGGGTAAAGACTTGGTCATTGATAGAACAAGTAGTCAGAAAACCAGTCATGGCACAGAAAATGTGCACAATACTATCAAGAAACTTGACCTGGCTGGTGCTTATGGTCCACTCTGCCCAGCAACAGCAGAATTCACACTGAAGTGCACGTGGAACATTCACCAAGATAACTTATCTTCTGGATTAGAAAATAAAGCAAATAGAAAAGAATGAAAATTACTTAAATTATGTCCTAAAATCACAGTGGAAGAACCTAGGTTACAAATCAATAACAAATATACTTGCAAAATCCCTAAATATCTGGAGATTTAAAAATATACATTTCTCCAATCACCTGGGAGGCTGAGGTAGGACTATTACAAGTTTAAAGCTAGCCAGGGCTACATAGCCAGACCTTCTCAAACAGCAAAATATACTTCCAAATAACTCATATTTCTAAGAGGAAGTCACAAAATAAATTAAGAAATAACTTGAACAAAAATGAAAATTCATGGGCTGGAGAGATGGTTTAGCAGTTAAGATACTTGCCTGAGAAGCCTAAGGTTCCAGGTTCCATTCCCCAGTACCCATGTAAGCCAATGCACAAAGTATTGCTTGCATCTAGAGTCCTTCGTGTGTCCATTTTTTTCTCTCTTTCTGTCTCTGCTTCACAAATAAATCAAAAATTTTAAAATATTTTTTAAAAAATGAAAGTTAAAAAAATTTCATTTTAAATGGGGAAAAAAAACTTTTCCACTTTAAATGCCAAAAATGGGTTGGAGGGATGGCTTAGTGGTTAAGGTGCTTATCTGCTAAGGACCAAGTTTCGATTTACCCTGAACCCATGTGACTAGAGGCCTTGGCACGTCCATTCTTCTCTCTCTTTCTACATCTGCATCTTCCTCTCTGTCAAATAAATAAAGCAAAATAAATAAAAAAATTTTAAATGGCAAAAAATTTGAAAATTCAGGGGGCTAGGAAGATGGCTCAGTAGTTAAACTTGCTTGCAAAGCCTGCCAGTTCAGGTTCAATTCCCAAACTGCTCATGTAAGCCAGATGTGAAAAGTGATAAAATTATCAGTGTTCATTTGCACAGAGGCAAGAGGCACTGCCTCTCCCCAAATAAAAAAAAATTAAAAAAAGAAAATAGCAGTTGGCCCAGAATAGCTGTGAATGTGGCACAACACAAAGTTGTAAAATTACTTAAAATGATAATACAACTTATCAAAACTTATGGGATATAGTAGCATAAACAGTGCATAGAGGGAAATGTATGGCATAAATGCTTACATTAGAAAAGAAGAGTCTTGGGTGGAGGCTCCTGTAACTGTGGTTGGTACCGGGTCTGGAGCTGTCTGAGCCACTTGAGTCCTCACCCTCTCAGTGTCCCTCTTCTAGGCCAGCCTACCTCGCTCCTTGGAGCCATGACCGCCACCAGCACCTTCAAAGGCATAGACCCCAACAGCAGGAATAGCTCAGGGGCAGTGGGGCAGATTGAACCTTGGCTTTTCATTTTGTGTGTGTTTTGTGGGTTCCAGGTAGTAGGTCCAATTTTCATTAGTTTTTTTTTTTTAACATATTTTTATTTTTATTTATTTATTTGAGAGAGAGATACAGAAATAGGCAGGGAGAGAGAGAAGGAGAGAGAATGGGTGCACCAGGGCCTCCAGCCACTGCAAATGAACTCCAGATGCATGTTCCCCCTTGTGCACCTGCCTTACGTGGGTCCTGGGGAATTGAACGTGGGTCCTTTGGCTTTGCAGACAAGCGCCTTAACTGCTGAGCCATCTCTCCAGCCCTTCATTAGGTTTTCAAAAGCTTTAATTAAATTAATTTATTTATTAGAGAGAGAGAATAGGTATGCTGGGGCCTCCAGTCAGTGCAAAGGAACTCTAGGTACATGTGCCACCTTGTGCATCAGGCTTAGGTGGGTACGGGGGAACTGAACCTGCGTCCTTAGGCTTTGTAGGCAAGAGCCTTAACAACTAAGACAGCTCTCCAGCTCCATTGCGGGTTTTTTTTTTTTGAGGTAGGGTCTCACTCTAGCCCAGGCAGACCTGGAATTCACTATGGAGTCTCAGGGTGGCTCCACACTCAGGGCAATCCTCCTACCTCTGTCTCCTGAGTGTTGGGATTAAAGGCATGCGCCACCACGCCTGGCTTCCATTACACTTTAAAAAAAGTTTTTATTTGTTTATTTATTTATTTTAGAGAGTCAGAGAGAGAGAGACAGAGAGAATGGGCATGCCGGGTTCTCCAGCCACTGTAAATGAACTCCAGACACATGTGCCACCTTGAGCATCTGACCTACATAGGTCCTGGGGAATTGAGCCTGGGTCCTTTGGCTTTGCAGGCAAGTGCCTTAACTGCTAAGCCCTCCATTACGTTTTGATGAGCCAGCAGAACAGCCCGTAAAGAAGAGCAAAATGGCTTCTAGCATCTTTGGGACACCTGAAGAAAATCCTCCTTCTTGGGCAGAGTCTGCAGGTGCCAAGTCTAGTGGTATCAGGGAAGATTTGGATTCGTCTGGACCATGTGAAGGAATTCCTCTGAAGCAAGCTCTGGAGACTTCTTTGATCTGAAGGGAGAAGGTAATATTCATGAAAACTGGACATAGACTTCCAAGCCAAAAGAGAAGCCTGTGCCTGTCCCTTCTGCACCCAGCCCAGTGGCCCCAGCCTCTGCACCCTCCAGGAGAAACACCCCTGGTGGCAAGTTCAGCCTGTTCTGGGTTAACTTTGACTGGCGGAACACTGTCTTTGGGCTGGAAAGATTGCTTAGTGGTTATGAAGCCTAAGGACTTAGGCTTGACTTCCCAGAACCCACATAAGCTAGATGCTCATGGTGGCCCAAGCACCTGGAGTTCCTTTGCAGTGGCTAGAGGCCGTGGCATGCCCATCCTCACTCTGAGTGCCTTTTTCTCTCTCGACTAAATAAATAAAAATAAAATATTAAAAAAGAACTCTGTCCTTTTGTTTGTTTTCTCTGTGCTCATGAACTGTACAACATAAGCCTGACTGTACATCTTTTTTTATTTGTTTTATTTAAAAAAAAAAAAAAAGCACCTTAGCTGGGCATGTTGGCCCATGCCTTTAATCTCAGCACTCAGGAGGCTGAGGATCACTGTGAGTTTGAGGCCAACCTGAGACTAATTCCAGGTCAGCCTGGGCTACAGTGAGACCCTGCCTCAACAAAACACAATAAGATCCAGGCATGGTGGTGCATACCTTTAATCCCAGCAGAGGCAGAGAAGATCCCTGGGAGTTCAAAGCCACTCTGAGACTACATAGTGAATTCCATGTCAGCTTGCGCTAGAGTGAGACCCTGCCTTGAACCCCCCCCCCAAAAAAAACCCCACAAAAATAAATAACTAGGGCTGGAGAGATGGCTTAGCGGTTAAGCGCTTGCCTGTGAAGCCTAAGGACCCCGGTTCGAGGCTCGGTTCCCCAGGTCCCACGTTAGCCAGATGCACAAGGGGGCGAACGCGTCTGGAGTTCGTTTGCAGAGGCTGGAAGCCCTGGCGCGCCCATTCTCTCTCTCTCCCTCTATCTGTCTTTCTCTCTGTGTCTGTCGCTCTCAAATAAATAAATAAATAAATTAAAAAAAAATAACTAAATAAATAAAGAAGCAATTTAAAAAGAAGGGTCTTAAACCAGTGAGCCATGATTCTAATAGGGAACTAATAAAAGAGAAAAGTAAACTCAAGCTAAGCTGAAAGAGAAAATGGTATCATACAAAATTGTAAAGGAAAATTATCCCTTAAGTTAGTTCTTTGAAAAATCATTAAAAGTGCTTTTTTGCCAGATTGTCCTAGGGGATAAGAAAGAAGACATAATTACAGCATCAGGAATGAAAGAAGGGGCGCCCATCCAGATTACATAGAGAAAGGATAATAAGAAATATTGTGACAGCTTGATACCAATACATCTGACAACTTCAGTGTTTCCCAATAGAGAACATCCCAGACCCAGATGGTTTTACTGGAAAATTCTATCAAACATTTTAAGAAATGCAATTTTGCACACTTCTTAAAGAAAATTAAAAGAGAATACTTTCTGATTCATCTATGATATTCATATTACAGCAAGCAAAGACATTATTAAAAAAAAGAAGTTATAGTGCTGGAGAGGTGCTTAGTGGTTAAGGCAGTTGCCTGCGAAGCCTAAGCATCCAGGTTTGATGCCACAGAACCCACGTAAGCCAGATGCACAAGGTGGTGCACACATCTGGAGTTTTTTTTTTTTTTTTTTTTTTGCAGTGGCTGGAGGCCCTGGCATGCCCATTCTTTCTATGTCTCAAATAAATAACAATAAAATACTCAAAAAGGAAGCTGTAGGGGCTGGAGAGATAGCTTAGCCATTAAGGCATATATCTACAAAGGCTAAGGACCTAGGATTGATTCTCCAGGCCCCACAGAAGCCAGATGCACATGGTGGTGCATGTGTCTGGAGTTCATTTGCAGTGGCTGGAGGCCCTGGTGTGCCCATTCCCTTCCCCCCACCCCCTGCCATCTCAAATAAATAAAGTTAAAAAATTTTTTTAAAGAAGCTGTGCCAGGCATGGTGGCACAGGCCTTTAATCCCAGCACTCAGGAGGCAGAGGCAGAGGAGGATTGCCATGAATTCAAGGCCACCCTGAGACTACAGAGTTAATTCCAGGTCAGCCTGGACCAGAGTGAGACTCTACCTCGAAAAAACAAAACAAAACAAAACAAAACAAAAAAAAAAAAAAAAAAAAAAGAAGCTGTAAACCTGTATTCTTCAAGAATATAGCAACAAAAGTATTCAGCAAAATGCCAGCAATTCTAGTTAGTACAAAATGGATAGTAAATATGACCAAAGGAATGTTGACTCATCATTCAGGAATCAGAATAAGTCATCATATCAACAAAAAACAAAAGCCATATGATTATTTAAATTGATGCAGAGAAAGCATTTGGAGAAATATACCATATATCTGCTTGTACTAAAAAACACTCAGTAAGCTAAGAGTAAAGTGAGATTTCTCAGTAGAGCCCTGACAAAGATATCTACTAAGGAACCTAAAACTAATGTCCTCCTCAATGGTGGAAGATCAAATGCTTTGTCCTAAGATTAGAAACAACATAAAGCTGTTTGGTATTCCCACTCCTCTTCAAAATTATGCTGGGATTGTTGACAGTGCAGTGAGATTAGAATAATACATGAATATATACAGATTTGAAAGGAAGAAATAAAACCCCTTTAATAGATGCCATGATTATGTAGAAAAATTCCAAGAATCTGGGCCGGAGGGATGGCTTAGCAGCTGAGGTGCTTGCCTGCAAAACCAAAGGACCCAGGTTTAATTTCCCAGTACTCACATAAAGCCAGATGCACAAGATGATGCATGAATTTGGAGTTCATTTGCAGGGGCTAGAGGCCCTGACATGCCCATTCTCTGTATATCTCTCTCTTTCAAATAAATGAAATGAAAAAAGAAAAGAAAAGAAAAGAAAAATTCGTGCAGAGCGGGGCATCGGCCTTGGGATTGGTAGCGTGCGTGGACTCGGTGAAGGCAGAGCAAATTAAAGATGGGTGATGTTGAGAAAGGCAAGAAGATCTTTGTACAGAAGTGTGCCCAGTGCCACACTGTGGAAAAGGGAGGCAAGCAGAAGACTGGACCAAATCTCCACGGTTTGTTTGGGTGGAAGACCGGTCAGGCTGCTGGATTCTCTTACATAGACGCCAACAAAAACCAAGGCATCACCTGGGGAGAAGACACACTGATGGAGTATCTGGAGAATCCCAAAAAGTACATCCCTGGAACAAAAGTGATCTTCACTGGCATCAAGAAGAAAGGAGAAAGAGCAGACCCAATAGCTTATCTTAAAAAAGCTACTAATGAGTAGTGGCCTCTGCCTTATTTATTATAAAACAGAAATGTCTCATGGCTTTTACTGTGTACCATACTTTTACTGATTTCATACACCATAATTCAGATCATGAATGACTAACAGAATATTTTTGTTGGAGAGTCTTTATTTAAGTAAAATTGGCTTGCAGTAAAGATAATACGATCTTACAAAAAAAAAAAGAAAGAAAAATTCCAAGAATCTATAGCAAAGCTACTAGAACTAATAAGATTAGCTAATAGGAGGTCATGGGATACAAAGTTGCTGCAGTTATTTTCTCATTATTGGGACGAATACCCAAGCAGAGGTGCCTTATGGGAGGAAAGGGTTTGTTTCAGGCTCATGGAATCCAGGAGAAAAACAGCATCAGCGGTGGAAGAAGCTGGTTCCCTTCCATAGATACATAGCAGAGATACACCACCAAACAGCCAGTGCTCAAAGTCACTCAAAACACACCTTAGGGCTGGACTATAAGGTGCTCCCAGTGACATCTCCTCCATCAGGCTGCTGGAGACTTAGAGTAGGAAGCTTAAATTTAACCAAAACTTCCTGAGTCTATGGGGAATCATACATTCAAATTCAAACCACCACCAAAGTCATTATACAGAATAAACTGTATTTCTATATTCTTTCTTCAAGATAAGGTCTCATTCTAGCCGAGGCTGACCTGGAATTCACCATGCTGTCTTGGGCTGCCCTTGAACTCATAGTGAACTTCCTACCTCTGCTTCCTGAATGCTAGTGTTTTCTGTAGAGCTGGCTTAGTAGTCATATATTCCTTTAGTCTGTTTTTGTTTGTGGAAGTCCTTGTTTCTCTGTCAATTATGATGGATAGCTTTGCAGGATAAAGTAACCTTGGTTGACAGTTGTTATCTTTCAGAACTTGGAACATATCACTCCAAGCCATTCTGGCTTCTAAAGTTTGGGTTGAGTAATCTGCTGTTATTCAGGAAATATCAAAAGCAACCAAATTCAACTCCAAACACAGCTTATTTAAGAATGGCAAAGCTGACTAATTAAATCTAACCTGTAACCTACCCTGACTTGGGAGGTATGAATAGCACTTCTAGTGCAGGCCTATACCTTGCTTTGGGGCAGGTATCAGCCCATGTAGGTAGGCTATGTTGCCTTCTGGGATGGCTTCCTGTCTCACCTATGCTGAGTGCCCACCTAGTTCCCTCGTCGTTGCACTGTGGGCTCGACTAGGCTCAGAATCAACTATTTGTAAATAGTGGGGATGAACAATTGCAAATTGATATTTCTTTTCTAAAAATGCCATTTCTCGGGGATGTGGAAAAAGAGGAACCCTTCTACACTGCTGGTGGGAATGCAATCTGGTCCAGCCATTGTGGAAATCAGTGTGGAGGTTCCTAAAACAGCTAAAGATTGATCTAGCATATGACCCAGCTATACCACTCCTAGGCATATATCCGAAGGACTCATCTCATTTCCTTAGAAGTACATGCTCAACCATGTTTATTGCTGCTCAATTTATAATAGCTGGGAAATGGAACCAGCCTAGATGTCCCTCAACTGATGAGTGGATAATGAAGATATGGCACATTTATACAATGGAGTGCTATTCAGCGGTAAGGAAAAATGAAGTTATGAAATTTGCAGAAAAATGGATGGACCTGGAAAGGATTATACCCAGGCCCAGAAAGCCAAGCGCCACATGTTCTCTCTCATATGTGGATCCTAGCTGCAGATGATTGGGCTTCTGCATGAGAATGAAAATACTTAGTAGCAGAGGCCAGTAAGTTAAAAAGGAGACATAAAGGGAAGAGAAAGGAAGGGAGGAGGGTACTTAATAAGTTGATATTGTATATATGTAAGTACAATGATTGTGATGGGGAGGTAATATGATGGAGAATGGAATTTCAAAGGGGAAAGTGTGGAAGGGGTGAGGGAGGGAATTAACATGGGATACTTTTTTTAAAATCATGGAAAATGCTAATAAAAATTAAAAAAATTAAAAAAAACAAAATAAAAAAATAAAAATTGAAAAAAGATAAAAATGCCATTTCTAATAGAATCAAACCATGAAATTCTTAGGTATATATCTTTAAAAATATGTGCAAGAGCCAGGCATAGTGGCACCTGCCTGTGATCTTAATTCTTGGGAACCCCAGGCAGTGGCATTGTGAGTTTGAGGGCAGCTTGCTCTACACAGTGAATTCTAGGCCACCCTGGGCTACAGAGCAAGACCCTGACTCAAAAAGACAAAGCAAAATAAAACTATGGGAGATGGTGCAACAGATATAACACTTGATGTGCAAATATGAGGACCAGATTCACATCCTCAGAATCCACAAAAAGGCTGGGTGTGGTGGCACACTCCTGTCATTGCAGTGCTTGGGAGGTGGAGGTAGGGCACCCCCAGGGCAAGTTCTGGGTTCAAGTGAGGGACCCTGCCTCAGTAAATATAGTGGAGGGTGATTGAGAAAGACACTTAACATCAATCTCTGGCCTACACACACATGCACATACATGGCCATGCACCTGCACATACATGTGCAAATATGCGTACACATGTACACCATACATAAACACACATGAAAAAAGACTAAAATTAAAACGACGTCTTTTACAGCCAGGCGTGGTGGTGCACATCTTTCATCCCAGCACTTAGAAGACAGAGGTAGGAGGATTGCTGTGAGTTCAAGGCCACCCTAAGACTACATAGTGCACTCCAGGTCAGCCTGGGCTAAAGTGAGACCCTACCTTGAAAATAACAACAACAAAATCTTTTACAATAAAACAGGAAAAAATTCTTGTGTCTCTGGAACAGGAAATATTTCTTAGATATATCTAAAACCAAAATGATAAATCTGACTTCACTAAAATTTTTTAAAAATTATGATTTTTGAAGATGTTAAAATGTTTGGCGGTGCTTACACAGTTGTACAAATTTGTCAAAATTCATAAATAGTACATTAAAGAGGATGAGTTACCTTTAAAACATTACAGGTAAAGGCTGGAGAGATGACTTAATGATTAAGGCACTTGCCTGCAAAGCCTAAGGACCCGTATTAGACTCTCCAGATCCCACATACGCCAGACACACAAGGTGATGCAAGTGCTCAAGATCACACACGTGTACTAGGTGGTGCACGCATCTGGAGTTTGACTGCAGTGGCTGGAGGCATGGTGCACCAATTCTCTCCCTCTCTCTCTCTCATGAAAAAATTGCTTTCATTTTATTTTTGGAAAGTTACCTTGAAGTAATTGCACAAACACCATTTGGAAATGTCATTTTTCTCTTTTGGATTATCACAACAGATCCTTAAAAATTATGACTCATAAACACGTTTTATTATTGCCATGCTACTTCTGCTAAAGAACTTTTCTCTGCCGCGCGCGCGCGTGTGTGATTCTGAAAACTCCCCACTCACAGCTTTCTGCGGTGCGAGTGTGGGGCGGACCTCTGATGGACGCTAGGGGGCAGCCGAGTACTACAGCGCTGAGCGTGTGTTCCGATAGCCAGTGCACAATCCTGCCTGCCCGCTTTTCACTAGGCAGAGGAACCTTTGTGTGCCCACAGTGATCCTGCTGGGGAAAGGTGGCAACAAGAAGATCAAACTTGTTCTCGAGGTTCATGAGGACTAAAAGAGGTGGCATATGTAAGATCCTCCACACAATGTCTGGCACCAAGCACATGCTGGTGATGCGGAGGGTGCTCTCCTTTGGATGAGTCTCTCAGATGTAGAACTCCATGAGGTAGAAAACTATGATTTTCCATATGTCCCGAGTCCTCCAGTAGACTGGGCAAGCCTCACCCCTGAGGCCATAGGTGGAGGGTGATAGTGGCGGTGGTGATGAGTGTGGTGGTGGTTGTGTTAAGAAATATTCCCATGCCGGGCGTGGTGGCACACGCCTTTAATCCCCGCACTCGGGAGGCAGAGGTAGGAGGATCGCTGTGAGTTCGAGGCCACCCTCAGAGTCCATAGTGAATTCCAGGTCAGCCTGGGCTGTGAGACCCTACCTCAAAAAAGCAAAACCAAACCAAAACAAAACAAAAAAAACCCCAAAAAACAAAAAACAAAGAAATATTCCCACAGTTCTTTCCCACAGCTCTTTCTCATGTCAGTTTTTAAAAAAATGTTTTTACTGATTATTCATTTGCAAGGAGGGAGGGAGGAAGGGAGAGAGAGAGAGAGAGAGAGAGAGAGAGAGAGAGAGAATGATAATGAGTGTGATGTACCAGGGCCTCTTGCCACTGAAAATGAACTCCAGACACATGTGCCACTTTGTATATCTGGCTTTATGTGGGTACTGGGGAATCGAACTCCAGGCCATCAGGTTTTGCAAACAAGTGTCTTTCTCCACTCATCTCTCCAGCCCTCACATTTCATTCCCACAATAGTCTTATAGACTATGAAATGTTAATAACATTTTCACCAGTTGTCCTGCTTTTTTATCCTGAAGTGGTTCCAGGGGCTGCCTCATACTTTCCCACTTCGAGGCACTTTGTGGGGTCTACTCCAGCTACTTGACCAGACCCAGGACCAAGAAGAGTGAGGCTGCTCCCCAACCTGCTGTGGTGCACAGCAGGTTTCCCCCAACCCCTTGGTTTGACAGGCTGCAAGGGCGCCAGCACTAAGGCTGCAGCCTTGGCTGGCTTTCTCCCTCAGCCACACCTGGCTGGCTCCCATCTAGCAATTTCCACCCCCTGCATACCTTTTTGCAGGATGGAAATGCACATGGCCCACTTTGGGGGCAGAACTGCCCACCCCTGTGTCAACTTGAATCTTTTTCCTGTGCACTGGTCTGTCATTTATGTCTTCTGAGAATTGCTCTTCTAGCTGTGGAGCCTTCCAGAAGCTCACTAGCATTGCATTTGGCTTTCTGTTAGTTTTATCCTTAGGAACCCCAGCTTGACACAAATCTTGCCCCATTTGCCTTCAAGTGATCCAAGAGACCCTCTGGGTGCTAGGCTTTTTCTAACCTACTCTAGAATGCGATAGCACTTTACAAATTTGATTCATGTGACAGTTAACATCACCTATATCTGTCAGAGATCTTCCCATCTTGTGTGGAGCACATCCTGCAAAGGGATTTATCAGAGCAACTGAAGCCCCACGTCAATCCCATGGCCTCTGCTGAATTAACTTCGTTTTTTTTTTTGAGGTAGGGTCTCACTGCACCCTGGAATTCACTATGTAGTCTCAGGGTGGCCTTGAACTCACAGCGATCCTCCTACCTCTGCCTCCCAAGTGTTAGGATTAATGATGTGCACCACCAAGACTGACCTTTCTTTCTTTAAATTTCTTCTTCTTCTTCTTGACAGCTTCCATAATTATAGACAGTAAACCATGATGCTTCCCTCTCCCCTTACTCTTCCCTTTTCAACTCCACTCTCTACCATATCCTTATCCCCTCTCAATCAGTCTCTCTTTTATTTTGATATCATCTTTTCCTCCTGTTATGATGGTTTTGTGTAGGTAGTGTCGGGCATGGATATCCAGGCCATTTTGTGTCTGGAAAAGTACATTGTAAACATTCCTAACCTTCCTTTGGCTCTTACATTCTTTCCACCACCTCTTCCATAATGGACCCTGAGCCTTGGAAGGTGTGATAGAGATATTGCAGCGCTGAGCACTCCTCTGTCACTTCTTCTCAGCACTATGGTGACTTAAAAATTTTTTTTGTTTACTTTTTAATTTTATTTATTTGAGAGAGAGAGAGAGAGAGAGAGAGAGAGAGAGAGAGAGAGGGAGAATGGATGCACCAGGGCCTCCAGCCATGCAAATGAACTCCTAGACGCATGCGCTCCCTTGTGCGTCTGGCTAAGATGGGTCCTGGGGAATCGAGCCTTAAACGGGGTCCTTAGGCTTCACAGGGAAATGCTTAACTGCTAAGCCATCTCTTCAGCCCTATGGTGACTTTTGGGTCATTCCAGAGCTCACCGCCATCTGAAAAGAGAAGATTCTCTAACCAAAAGTGAGAGTAGCATTAATACATTATATATATAATATATAATATAATATATATATATAATATATATATTAATAATATAGCTTACTGGGCAGTTTTGTGAGCATAATATATGCATTTAGCCAGACACCAGCAGACATTGCACCCCTAGGGCTCATGACCTCCTCCATTATATATTTTCAGTATCAGGCATGTATTCCCTCCCATGGAGCAGGCCTACAGTCCAAGTAGAGAGCAGCAGTTTCTCCCCATAACAGACATGGCACTATTGCACCCATTGGCTCATTTGGTCTGTCTGGCTCAACCTAAGGCTTGCAGTGTCCACTGTTGTTTATCTCCATTGACGACTTCTCTCTCTCTCTCCCATGGAGCTGCATTCAGTGTGGCTTTTTTCCAGCTTTGTGTCAGCTGGTCTACAGGGAGGCAATTTCCAGCTTAGCTCTAGCATGATTTCTCAGTGACCTTGCAGCCTAAGCATGTGGAGTCTTCAGCAATAGGGTCTTACCATCTATTCCTGGTGGGAAACCAAGGTCCTTGGCAATGGCCTATTATGTTTTGGGGACATCAGGTACCACCCTGGCCAACAACTCACTGAAAGGCATCCCATCTCTGTCGCTGAAAATTTTCTACTAACAATCTATGGCTTATGGGTGTGCCATTGTTCAAAAAAATAAGTTTCTATATGATTTGTTTATTTCTTCTTAGATTTTGATTAACCCTCCTCCAATCCTTCTTTTACTCAGTCTCTTTCCCTGACCCCACTTAGGCCTTTCCACCTCCAGTAATCTGTTTTTCTACTTACATATATATGATACTATCCCCGTAAGTCCCCCTTTCTCTTTGTAGAGCCTTTCTAGCTTACTGGCCTCTGCTACTAAGTTTTATTTCCAACTTACATACAAGTCCAAATATTTGTAGCTAGGATCCACATATGAGAGAGAACATGTGGTGCTTGGCTTTCTGGGCCTGGGTTACCTCACTAAGTATAATCCTTTCCAGATCCATCCATTTCCCTGCAAACTTCATAATTTCATTTTTTGTTACCGCTGAATAGAAATTCATTGTATAAATGTGCCATATTTTCATTATCCACTCACCAGTTGAGGGACACCTAGGCTGGTTCCATTTCCTAGCTATTGTGAATGGAGCAGCAATGCACATGGATGTGCAAGTATCTTTAAGTTGTGAAAACAGTTCTTAGAATATGTGACTAGGACTGCTATAGCTGGCTCATATGGCAGATCCATTTTTAGCTGTCTCAGGAACCTCCACACTGATTTCCACAATAGCTGTGCCAGATTACATTCCCACCAATATAGAAGGGTTCCTCTTTTTCCACATCCCTGCTAGCATTTATTGTCTTTTTTTTTTTCTTTTTGATGATAGCTATTCTGACAAGAGTGAGATGGAATCTCAAACTTTTAATTTGCATTTCCCTGATGACTAGGGATGTAGAACATTTTTTAGATGTTTATATGCCATCTGTATTTCTTCTTTTGAGAACTCTGTATTTAGTTCTGCAGCCCATTTTTTTTTTAATTGGGTTGTTTGATTTCTTATTATTTAGGTTTTTGAGTTCTTTGTGTATCTTGGGTATTTTAAAAATATTTTATTTTTTTAATGAGACAGAGAGATAGAAAGGGGGGGAGAGAATGGGTGCACCAGGGCCTCTAGCCACTGTAAACAAACTTCAGACACATGTACCACCTTGTACATATGGCTTACATGGGTTCTGGAATATCAAACTTTGGTCCTTAGGCTTTGCAGGCTAGTGGCTTAACCACTAAGGCCTCTCTGCAGCCCTATTCTGGATATTAATCCTCTGTCAGATGTACAGCTGGCAAAGATTTTCTACCATTCTGTAGGTTGTCTCTTTGCTCTATTCACAGTGTCCTTTGCTGTACAAAACCTTGTTACTTTCATGGGGTCCCAGTGGTTGATTAGTAGTTTTAGTTCCTGAGCCACTTGGGTATATTCAGAAAGTCATTGCCTATGGAATATGTTGAAGGGTTTTCCCTACTTTTTCCTTTACAGTTTCACAGTTTCAGGTCTGATATTAAGGTTTTTGATCCATTTGGACTTAATTCTTGTGCATGGAGAGAGATTAGAATCTATTTTCATCCATCTACATATAGAATCCAGTTTTCCCAGCACCATTTGTTGAAGAGGCTGTCTTTTCTACAATGAGTATTTTTAGCATTTTTGTCAAAGAACAGGTGGCTGTAGCTCCCAGTACTTACAACTGGCTTCTCTATTCTGTTCCATTGATCTACGTGTATGTTTTGTGCCAGTACCATGCTGTTTTTGTTACTAAGGCTCTGTAATATAGGTTAAAATCAGGATTGGTGATATTGCCAGCCTTCTTCTTCTTTTCCTTTTCCTTTTCCTTTCCTTCTCTTTTTTTCTTTTTCTTTTTTTTTTTTTTTTTTGAGGTAGGGTCTTGCTCTAGACCAGACTGACCTGGAATTCACTATGTAGTCTCAGGCAGGCCTTGAACTCATTGCAATCTTCCTACATCTGCCTCTTGATTGCTGGGATTAAAAGCATGTGCCACCACATGCAGCTTCAGCCCTCTTTGAAAAAGTATCTTATTTATTTATTTAGAGAGAAAGTGGGGAGACAGAGGGAGAGAGAGAGATTTGGCATGCCAGGGCCTCTAGTCACTGAAAATGAATGCCAGACATGTGCCACCTTGTGCATCTGGCTTTACATGAGTATTGGGGAATCAAACTCGGGTCCTTAGGCTTTACAGGCAAGTTCTTTAACCACTGAGACATCTATCTCTCAGTCCTGCCAGCCTTCTTTTGTAGCTTAAAATTGGGTATGGTGATACCACCAGCCTTATTTTTGTTGCTCAAAATTGTTTTAGATATTTGAAGATTTTTGCTTCCAAATGAACTCTAGGATTTTTTTCTATTTCTGTGAAGATTGCCATTGGAATTTTGATGGGGATTGCATTAAATGTGTAGACTGCTTTTGGTAAGATTGACTTTTTCACAATGTTGATTCTTCCAATGCAAGAGCATGGGATGTCTTTCCATTTCCTAGTGTCTTCTTCAATTTCTGTCTTGAGTGTTATAAAGTTTTCATTGTAGAGATCCTTCACTTCCTTGGCTAGGCTTATTCCAAGGTACTTTATTATTATTTTTTTTGAGGCAATTGTGAATGGTTGTGATTTCCTGATTTCATCCTCAGCATATTTGTTGTTAGTATATAGGAAAGTTACTCATTTCTGTGTGCTTATTTTGTATCCTGCTACATTGCTAAAATTGTTTATCAGCTCTAACAGTTTGCTGGTAGAGTTTTTAGGGTCCTTTATGTATAGAGTCACATCACCTGCAAATTATGATAATTTAATCTCTTCCTTTCCAATTTGTATCGCTTTTATGAGTGTCTTTTGCCTTATTGCTATAGCTAAGACTTCCAGGACTATATTAAATAAAAGTGGGGACAGTGGCCACCCTTGTTCCTGATATTAGTGGACAAGCTTCAAATTTTCCCATTTAGTATTATTCTGGTTGTAGCCTTGTCATAAATAGCTTTTACTATGTTGAGATATATTCCTTCTATTCCAAGATTTGGTAGGAATTTTTACTTTTTACTTTTGTTTTGTTTTGAGGTAGGGTCTCACTCTAGCCCATGCTGACCTGAAATTCACTATTTAGTTTCAGGGTAGCCTTGAACTCATGGTGATCCTCCTACTCTGGCTCCCAAGTGCTGGGATTAAAGGCATACGCCACCACAACCAGCTGGTTCTGTGGGATTTTTATCATGAAGGGATGTTGGATTTTGTCAAATGCATTTTCTGCGTCTGTTGAGATGATCATGTGATTTTTGTCCTTCAGTTCATTTATATAGTGTATTACATTTATCAATTTGTGTATATTCAAATATCCTTGCATCTCTGGGATAAAGCCTACTTCGTTGGGGTGAATGATCTTTTTGATATATTCTTGTATCTTGTTTGCCAATGCTTTGTTGAGAATTTTTGCATCTTTGTTCTTGAGAGAGATTGGTCTGTAATTATCTTTCTTTGTTATGTTTTTGTCTTGTTTTGATATCATGGTGATGTTGGCTTCATAGAAGAAGTTTGGTAAAATTTCTTCCTTTTCTATTTTATGGAAAAGTTTGAGAAGCATTAGTATTAGGTCTTCCATGAAGGTTTGGTAAAATTTGCTTGTATTTCTATCTGGCTCTGGATTTTCTTTTTTAGTTGGACGATTTCTTTTTGTAACTGCTTGGGTGTCTCTACTTGTTATAGGTTTATTTAAGTGGCTAATCTCATCTTTATTTAATTTTGGCAGGTCATATAAATCAAGGAAATCATCCATTTCTTTCAGATTTTCAAACTTAGTAGAGTATATGTTCTTAAAGCATTTCCTTTTATTTTCTGAATTGCTTTGTTATCTCCTGTTATGTTGTCTTTTTCATCTCTAATTTTATTAATTTTTTACCTCTTCTCTCTTTCTTCTGGTCAGATTTGCTAAGGGTTAATCAATCTTATTTATCCTATCAGGGAACCAACTCTTTGTTTCATTGATTCTTTGTACTGTTTTTTTGTTTCTATTATATTAATTTTTTGCCCTAATCTTTATCATTTCTTCCTGTCTGCTGATTTTTGTTTTGCATTGTTCTTCTTTTTCCAAGGCCTTAAGGTGACCTTTCTAATTTCTTAATATAGGCACTTAAAGCTATAAATTTTCTTCTTCGGACTGTCTTTATTTTGTCCCAAAGGGTTTGGTATGTTATGCTCCAGTGTCATTTGATTCTATGAATTTTTTTTATATCCTTCTTGATTTCTTCATTGACCCATCCATCATTTAGTAGTGTATTGTTAAGTTTACGTGATTCTGTGTATGCTTTATAGTTTTTCTTGCTGTTTATTGGTAGATTAATCCCACTGTGATCAGATCAAGTTCAATGAATTATTTCAATTTTCCTGTATTTGTTAAAGTTTGCTTTGTGTCCTAATATGTGGTCTATTTTAGAGAATGTTCCATGTGCTGCTGAAAAGAATGTGTATTCTGCAGCATTGGGTAAAATGTTCTGTAGATATCTGTTAGGTCCATTTGTTTGATGATCTCATTTACTTCAGATGCTTCTCTGTTTATTTTTTGCTGGGATGTCCTGTCAGTTGATGAGAGTGAGGTGTTAAGGTCACCCACTACAATTGTGTGTGGTATTATCTGTTACCTTAATTCTAATAGTGTTTGTTTGATGAAATTGGGAGCCCCCATGTTAGGTGCATATATGTTTAGAATTGTAATGTCCTCCTGTTGGAGTGTTCCTTTAATCAATATAAAGTGACCTTCTTTATCTTTCCTAACTAATTTTTGTTTGAAGTCTACCCTGTCAGATACTAGGACAGCAAGACCTGATTGTTTTCTAGGTCCATTTGCTTGAAATACCATTTTCTATACTTTTACCCTAAGATAGTGTCTGTCTTTTATGGAAAGGTTCTTGGAGGCAACAAAACAGAAGGATTCTGCTGTTTAACTCGGTTTGATAACCTGTGTCTTTTGGTTGGGACACTGAAGCCATTGATAGTAAGAGTTATTGAAAGGTGTGTATTTATTCTTGCCATTCTCCTTGTTTTGTAGTTCTTCCCGTTTTTCCTTTACTCTCTTGTATTAACTATTACTTGAGTGTGGTTTATTTTTTCCTGGTTTCTCATGTGTGTGCTTTTCTTTCTGTTCTGCATGGAGAAGATCCTTCCAAGTATTTTCTGTAGAGCTGGTTTAGTGGTCATATATTCCATTAGCCTGTTTTTGTTGTGGAATGTTTTCATTTCTCCATCTATTTGGATGGATAGCTTTGCAGGATTAAAGTAACCTTGGTTGAAAGTTGTTATCTTTCAGAGTTTGGCCTACTTCGTTCCAAGCACTTTTAAGGTTTGTGTTGGGTTATCTGCTGTGATCCTGATGGGCCTGTGTTTATGTGACTTGATTTTTCTCCTTAACTTCTTTCAATATATTTTCTTTGGTTTGTGTGTTTTGTAGTTTAATTACTATATGGTGTTGAGAAGTTCTTTTCTGATTTTTGTCTGTTTTGTTATTCTAAAGGCTTCCTATATCAGTATTAGCATCACTTTCCCTATTTGGGGGAAACTTTCTTCTATGATTTGGTTGAGATTACTTGCTATGCCTTTGGAGTGAAATTCTTCTCCTTGTATATATACCTTGAATTCTTATGTTTGCTCTCTTCATAGTGTCCCAAATGTCTTGAATTACTCATTCCTACTTTCCTACTATTTGTCTTTCTCTTTGTTGTACTGTATTAGATCTGCCACCTGGGCTTCTAGTTTAGATATTCTGTCCTCTCCTTGATTTATTCTACTGGTTAAACTTTCTACAGAGTTTTCCATTTGACTTACTCTGTTTTTCAGATTGGTATTTTTTCCATTATTTCTATTTCCTAACTCATGTCTTGTATTAAACTCCTTATATCATTAAGTTGGTTCCCTGTGTTCTCCTGGAATTCCTTTAGGAGTCTGTTTTCTTCTTTGATTCCTTCTTTAATTTTTTTTTTGAGCATAGATATAATCTTTTTTTAAACCTTTGTCAGGTATTCCATTTAAACCAGTCTTACTAGAAGTCATTTCTGATAGTTTTACAATTTTTGTGGGATTGTGTTGCCTTGATTTTGTGTTTTTTTTTTTTTTGTATTAGAATGTAGAGATCTTTGCATCTTGACTTAATTTGATGCTTGGGTTTTCTAATTATCTTCAGTGTTCTTAGCCATGTAAAATCTGACTTTAGCGTAGGAGTTTAAGGTGCCAGGTGTAGCTCTTATGCTCCCAAAATAACAGCAGAAGTGACCCTCGGTGTTGGGTTTGCCTGCGGTTCAAGTATTGTATTAGGCTGGGTGGAGCAAATTACTGACAAATTCTAAAAGTCAACTGAGCAATACATACATCCAATAAAAACCAGCACAGAATATTTATGTAGGAGTGGGTATTAAAGCAAACAATCTTTTAAAAAAACTTTTATTTTCAAGGCAGAGTCTTCCTCTATCCCAGACTGATCTTGAGTTCGCTATGTATTCTTAGGGTGGCCTCAAACTCACGGCAATCCTCCTATCTCTGGCACCAGAGTGCTGGGATTAAAGTCGTGTGCAACCACACCTGGCCAAACAGATAATCTTTTTTTTTTTTTTTTTTTGGTGTTTCGAGGTAGGGTCTCACTCTATCCCAGGCTGACCTGGAATTCACTGTGGAGTCTCAGGGTGGCCTCGAACTCACAGTGATCCTCCTACCTCTGTCTCCCAAGTGCTGGGATTAAAGGTATGTGCCACCATGCCCAGCTCAAATAGACAATCTTATAAAACCAAAGTCCCTAAGTGTGTGTGTTGCCCCACACCCTTAATCCTGTCAACTGGGAGGCTTAGATTTCTGGTCTGAAATGTGTTCTAGGTCAGCCTGGGGCCAGTCAGACCCTGCCCCCAGTAATGGTAGAAGAAAAAGACAAAGGCCATTTAGATCAGAAAATGTCAAAAGCAACAATAATGAATATCAATATACAGCTTGCTTGAGAATGGTAAAGTCAACCAAGAATGTATCAATCAAGTCTAGCACATGACCTGCCCTGGCAGGGAAGGTGAGATGAGCACTTCCAGGGCAGGCTATGTACCAGGCTTTGTGTAAGTAGGCCCTGTTAGCTTGTGGAATGGCTTCCAATCTCATCAATGCTGAGTGCCCACCTTGATTCCTCTCTGTTGTGTTTTGACTTATGGACTTGGTTAGGCTGCTGGGGTCACTGGATCTGGTGATCTGGTCAGCTGTGTTAGGTGCTGTGCAGCCAGGGGGTCGATGTGGCATAGGCAGTTGGGGGAGGGGAGGCTATGCAGGGTTCCTGGAGTTGTACCACATCTGCTTAACTGGTCCCATTTGTGGCGTCCTTCAGCAGCTGCTCAGCTCTGCTGTCTTCTCCTTCGGGTTTCTTGACTTTGTGAGGAGGCTGGTGTGAGTGGAGAAGACCTTCACCTGGTTTCTGCTCCCACTGCTCTGTGCTTGCTGGGTGGGTACATGGATTGGTGTCACTGGCACCTCAGTGGTATTCTGGCTGGTTTCCTGCTTGCTATAAGATCTGAGTCTCTCCTGCTTTTTTGATGTTATTGATAATTCCTTATATACCTTCAGTTCTTGGTAGAAGAGTGTATTTTGCTGTTTTTCTGCTTATTGCTCTTCTTGGCTGGTTTGGCATGGCTACTATGCTGCCATCTTACCCAGATGTTAGTTATTTTGCCTATTAAAAAATTGTTTATTTTTATTTGAAAGTGACAGAGAGAAAGAGCCTGGGGGGGGGGAGAGAATGGGCGTGCCAGGGCCTCCAGCCACTGCAAACAAACTCCAGACATGTGCGCCCCCTTGTGCATCTGGCTAACGTGGGTCCTGGGGAATCGAGCCTCCAACCGGGTTCTTAGACTTCACAGGCAAATGCTTAATCACTAAGCCACCTCTCCAGCCCCTATTTTGCCTCTTTTTTAAAAAATATTTTTCTTTATTTATTTGAGAAAGAGAGATAAAGAGGAAGAGAGAGAGAGAAAGGGAGTGAGAGAATGGGTGTATCAGGTTCTCCAACCACTGCAAATGAACTCCAGATGCATGCATCCAGATGTGCATCTGGCTTACATGGGTCCTGGGAACTTCTTTCTTAACTCTCCTATAAACATAGCCCTATTGGGCCTAGCAGGTTGGACATCCAACTCTGCTTCTCTTATTACTAGTTCCCTCAGTAAAGCCTGACCCTCTATTGTCTTCCAGTTCCTGATATTTATGGGGACCTTAGCCAGCAATAGTCAAGTGTCCCAAATGGCTAGTGTGAGCCAGTCCTTCAGGGACAGATTTCCCTCATGTCATGGCATATTGCATGTGCTCAGTAGGTGTTATTGTGTATATGAATGGTTTCTTTCTTTCATTCTTTTCTTTTCTTTTCTTTTTTTTTCTTTTTGAGGGAGGGTCTCACTCTAGGACAGGCTGACCTGGAACTAACTCTGTAGGCTTCAATGCACTGTGATACTCCTCCCTCTGCCTCCTGAGTGATGGGTTTAAAGGTGTGTGCCACCATGCCTGGCTTTGCTTCATTTCATTCTGTTTCTACTGATATTCCTGACATAAGTTGAGTCAGGTATGAGATTGCCACAGGAAGGAAGTCGTCAGTTCAGAAGTTTCTGTAAACAAGTGAAGTTGCCACAGCTGACACAGAGGTGGAATGATGAGCCAGCTGGAAAGAATTCTGTAAATCAGATGATTAAAAGCTTTCCTACATAAAGGACAGGCATCTCTGATAAGTTGATAACTTGAATTTTCTTTTTTTAAAATATTTTATTTATTTATTTGAGAGAGAGAGAGGGAGAGAGAAAGAGAATAGAATATGGGTGCACCAGGGCGATAGCCACTGCAAACAAACTCCAGAGGTGTGCACCACCTTGTGTATCTGGTTTATGTGGATACTGGGGAATGGAACCTAGGTCCTTAGGCTTCACAGGCAAGCGCCTTAACTGCTAAGCTATTTCTGCAGTCCTGATAACTTGAATTTTCTAACTGAATTTTTTTTTAGTGGTCCTTTCCCCCTCATGCCCAGCTTCATTCTATTAGTATGAGATCTCACGAAGGGGTCTGAAGATAGACACCGTATGTTATTTTCCACATTTTGTGATAAAGTAAATAATAAAAAAATAGAAATTGCTCAAGGGAGGAAAGGCTTCTTTCAGGTCATGGTGTCAGAGGGAAGGCACAGTGGTAGGAGCATGAGGCAGCTGACCAGGAAGCAGAGTGCTAGACCCAAAGTAAGGCTGGGTTGTCATCTCCAAAGGGCCAGCTCCAGTGTGACTTCTGCTAGCCAGGCCTTCATGGAAGAGGTGCCACAGCCCATCTTCCTGCCTCCCCCTGTCTCACTAATAGTGCCATCAGCTGAGGAACAAGCATTCAAAACGTGAACCTTGGGGAACATTCCAGACTTGTTATTTAAGAGAAGCTAACACCCTCAGTTCCAAAAGAGTAATAATTATGGGGAAAATCCAAGTCACATGAGAACTGAACATATCAAGAATGACAATGTTGAGACTTCCGGTTAAGGTGGCGGCGTAGGTACCACGCCAAAGCAGCCTAGGGGTAAAAAGACCAAAAAAACTCAGCAAAATACACACTTTTACTAAAAAGTGAGGTGTATAGGAAATTGAAGTGGCAGCAGAGAAGTAGAAGAGTTCCAGAGCATCCAGAGCCTGCACAGGCGGGAAAAGCGGCTCCGGCAGCTCAGCCAACCGCGGTGCACCAGAAAGCCGCCAGGCTCGGCTCGAGCCGCAGGAAAAGCCAGGTGCGGGAGCTTCCCTCACACCTCGCTCTCCACAACTCGGGAAACGTGAGGGGAGAGAGGCAGCGAGCAACGGAGGAGCAGACCGCGAGGTAGAAGAACCCTTGGAGCAGCGAGACAACCAGAGCAGCTGTGGCTCCCTCCCCTCCCCCACTGCCTGAGCCCAGCTCCAGCGAACAGAGCAGCGGCCAGGGACCCGGCCACGCCAACTTGGACTGACAGCGGGACCCAAGCAGGAGCAGAGTTCGGCAGCAACATCAGCAGCTCCAGCACTGGTAACAGCGGCCCCAGTAGCAGCAGACCCAGGAGTGGCAGCAGCGGCAGACTCGGCAGCAGCAGCTTCAGGGCAAGCAGCGGCAGTGGACACAGCAGCAGCAGCTTCAGCAGCAGTGGTGGCTCCAGCAGTGGCAGCTACAGCAGCAGCAGAGGCAGCAGCAGCGGCTCAGTTTGCCCCAAAGGAAAAGCAGTGCCCAGCTCCAGAAATCAGAACAGCAGCCCGACAACCCAGGCAGCAACTTGACTGAGACCAAAATCATCCAAGGTAACTGGGATTGTACCAGGGAAGGGTCTCACTTGGTCACAAGCTGACTTGGATCCCTCAACAGACCAGAAATCTTAACCTCTTTGTTGATAGAGGATCTGGTTGTTATAACACCCACTCTTGCATACATACTCGGGGCTGTTTTTGATTGAATGTGTACAGTGGTTAGTTAAATTTTAGAATCTACCTGTATTTTATTCCACTCAGCCTGCTTGAATACTCCTATAGCAGGGAAACTCAACCCCTAAGAACATCTTTGTAGATACTCTGAGAGTCTTAAGAGCCACACCTAACACCTTAAGGTCCTACCCTGAAAATATATTACATCAAATCAATTGATACAGCTAAGAATACACAGCTAGTGAGAAAATCCAAGCATTAACTTAATCCAAGATGCAAAAATATATACATTATAACACAAGAAACACTAAAAAGCAAGACGATATAAATCCACCTAAAAGTATTAATGCATCAGAAATGTCCTCCAGTGAGAAAGAGTTAGAGGAAATGCCTGAGAAAGAGTTCAAAAGAATAATTATAAATATGTTCAAAGAGGTCAAAGAACACATGAAAACAATCAAAGAAGAAATCAAAGAGGAAATCAAAGGAATCAAAGAAGAGGCAGGACACCAATTTAATGAAATAAAGAAGGCAATACAAGACATAAATAGGGAAATAGAAATAATAAAGAAAAACCAGTCAGAATTACTAGCAATGAAGAACACAGTTAATGAAATAAAAAACTCTGTAGAAAATCTCACCAGTAGGATGGATGAGGGAGAGGACAGAATATCTAAGCTAGAAGACCAGGTGGCAGACCTAATGCAGTCCAACAAAGAGAAAGACAAACTTATAGAAAAGTATGAGTGGGAATTTCAAGATATTCGGGACACTATGAAAAGATACAATATAAGAATTCAGGGCATAGTAGAAGGAGAAGAACTCCACTCTAGAGGCATAGTAGGCGTCTTCAACAAAATCATAGAGGAAAATTTCCCCCAAATTGGGAAAGAGATGCCAATACAGATACAGGAAGCCTTTAGAACCGCAGCCAGACAAAACCCAGAAAGAACCTCTCCTCGCCATATTATAATCAAACTTCCAAACACACACACCAAAGAAAAAATATTGAAAGCAGTTAGAGAGAAAAATCAAGTTACCTACAAGAGTAAACCCATAGGATTACAGCAGATTATTCAACACAAACTTTTAAAGCCAGAAGGGCTTGGAGTGATATATTCCAAGTTCTGAAAGATAACAACTGTCAACCAAGGTTACTTTATCCTGCAAAGTTATCCATTCAAATAGATGGAGAAATAAAGACATTCCATGACAAAAGCAGGTTAAAGGAGTATTTGAAGACAAAACCAGCTCTACAGAAAATACTTGATAGAATCCTCCATGCTGAACAAAAGGAAAAGCACACATATAAGGAACCTAGAAAAAACAAGCTATACTCAAATACCAGTTAACAGAAGAGTGCACAGGTAGAACCAGAAACACACACACACACAAAAATGGCAAACATAAATACACACCTTTCAATAATATCTCTTAATATCAACGGCCTCAATGCCCCAACGAAAAGACATAGATTTGCAGACTCGGTTAAAAAGCAGGATCCTACAATTTGTTGTCTCCAAGAAACTCACCTTTCTACAAAGGATAGACATTATCTTAGGGTGAAAGGTTGGAAGATGGTGTTTCAAGCAAATGGGCCTAGAAAACAAGCAGGGGTTGCTATCCTAATATCAGACAGGGTAGACTTTAGTCCGACGTTAGTCAAGAAAGATAAGGAAGGTCACTTTATATTGATTAAGGGCACACTCCAACAGGAGGACATTACAATCCTAAACATATATGCACCTAACATGGGGGCTCCCAAATTCGTCAAACAAACACTATTAGAACTAAGGTCACAGATAACACCAAACACAGTGGTGGTGGGTGACTTTAACACCCCACTCTCATCAATTGACAGGTCATCCAGGGAAAGAATAAACAGAGAGGCATCTGGACTAAATGAGGTCATAGAAGGAATGGACCTAACAGATATATACAGGACATTTCATCCAAAGGCTGCAGAATATACATTCTTTTCAGCAGCACATGGAACATTCTCTAAAATAGACCATATATTAGGACACAAAGCAAATCTTAACAAATTCAGGAAAATTGAAATAATTCCTTGCATTCTATCTGACCACAATGGAATTAAACTACAAATCAGTAGCAAGAAAGGCTATAGATCATACACAAAATCATGGAAACTAAACAATACACTACTAAATGATGAGTGGGTCAATGAAGAAATCAAAAAGGAAATCAAAAAATTTATAGAGTCAAATGATAATGAGAACACAACATACCAAAATCTCTGGGACACAATGAAGGCAGTTCTAAGTGGTAAATTTATAGCCTTAAGTGCCTATATTAAGAAATTAGAAAGGTTGCAAGTAAACGACCTAATGCTTCGCCTTAAAGCCTTGGGAAAAGAAGAACAAGGCAAACCAAAAATCAGTAGACGGGAAGAAATAATAAAGATTAGGGCAGAAATTAATGAAATAGAAACAAAAAGAACAATCCAAAAAATTAATGAAACAAAGAGTTGGTTCTTTGAAAGGATAAACAAGATTGATAAACCCTTAGCAAATCTGTCCAAAAGAAAGAGAGAAGAGACACAAAATAATAAAATCAGAGATGAACAAGGTAACATCACAACAGATTCCAGAGAAATTAAAAAAATCATAGGGACATACTATAAAAGCATATACTCCACAAAGCATGAAAATCTGAAAGAAATGGATGATTTCCTTGATTTATATGACCTACCTAAATTAAATCAAAATGAGATTAGTCAGTAAAATAGACCTATAACAAACATGGAGATCCAAACAGTTATCAATAATCTCCCAACTAAAAAAAGCCCAGGCCCGGATGGATTCACTGCTGAATTTTACCAGACTTTTAAGGAAGAGCTAACGCCATTGCTTCTTAAGCTTTTCCAGGAAATAGAAAAAGAAGGAATTCTACCAAACTCCTTCTATGAGGCCAGCATCACCCTGATACCAAAACCAGGCAAAGATAGAACAAAAAAAGAAAATTACAGACCAATCTCCCTCATGAACATAGATACAAAAATTCTCAACAAAATATTGGCAAACAGAATACAAGAGTATATCAAAAAGATCATTCACCCTGACCAAGTAGGCTTTATCCCAGAGATGCAGGGATGGTTCAACATACGCAAATCTATAAATGTAGTACATTACATAAACGGGTTGAAGGACAAAAATCACATGATCATCTCATTAGACGCAGAGAAAGCATTTGACAAAATCCAACATCCCTTCATGATAAAAGTCCTACAGAGACTGGGAATAGAAGGAACATATCTCAATATAATAAAGGCTATTTATGACAAGCCTACAGCCAACATATTACTAAATGGGGAAAAACTGGAAGCTTTTCCACTAAAATCAGGAACAAGACAAGGGTGTCCACTGTCCCCACTTTTATTTAATATAGTTTTAGAAGTCTTAGCCATAGCAATAAGGCAAGAGACACTCATAAAAGGGATACAAATTGGAAAGGAAGAAATCAAGTTATCATTATTTGCAGATGACATGATTCTATACATAAAGGACCCTAAAGACTCTACTAGCAAGCTGTTAGAGCTGATCAAAACCTACAGCAATGTAGCAGGATACAAAATAAATACACAGAAATCAGTAGCCTTCATATATGCTAACAACAAACACACATAGGACAAAATCAGTGAATCACTCCCATTCACAATTGCATCAAAAAAAATAAAATACCTTGGAATAAACCTAACCAAGGAAGTAAAGAATCTCTACAATGAGAACTTTAAAACACTCAAGCGAGAAATTGCAGAAGACACTAGAAAGTGGAGAAACATCCCTTGTTCCTGGATTGGAAGAATCAATATCGTGAAAATGGCAATCTTACCTAAAGCAATCTACACATTTAATGCAATCCCTATCAAAATTCCAAATGCTTTCTTCATGGAAATAGAAAAAACAATCCAAAAATTCATTTGGAATCACAAAAAACCTCAAATATCTAAAATAATACTGAGCAACAAAAAAGAGGCTGGTGGTATCACCATCCCTGATTTTAACCTATACTACAGAGCCATAGTAACAAAAACAGCATGGTACTGGCACAAAAACAGACATGTAGATCACTGGAACAGAATAGAGGACCCAGATTTAAGCCCAAGTAGCTATAGCCACCTGATATTCAGTAAAAATGCCAAAAATAGTCATTGGAGAAGAGACAGCCTCTTCAGCAAATGGTGTTTTGAAAACTGGATATATATCTGCAGAAGGATGAAAATAGATTCTTCTCTCTCGCAATGCATAGGAATTAATTCCAAATGGATTAAAGACCTTAACATCAGACCGGAAACTTTGAAGCTGCTAGAGGAAAATGTAGGGGAAACCCTTCAACATATTGGTCTTGGCAAAGACTTTCTCAATACAACCCCAATTGCTCAGGCAATAAAACCACAGATTAACCACTGGGACCTAATGAAATTACAAAGATTTTGCACCACAAAGGACACAGTGAAAAAAGCAAAGAGGCAACCTACAGAATGGGAAAAAATCTTCGCCAGCTATATATCTGATAGAGGGTTAATATCTAGGATATACAAAGAACTCAAAAAGTTAAATAATAAGGAATCAAACAAGCCAATCAAAAAATGGGCTATGGAGCTAAATAGAGAGTTCTCAAAGGAAGAAATACGAATGGCATATAAGCATCTAAAAAAATGTTCTACGTCACTAGTCATCAGGGAAATGCAGATTAAAACTACTTTGAGATTCCATCTCACTCCTGTCAGATTGGCTACCATCATGAAAACAAATGATCATAAATGTTGGCGGGGATGTGGGAAAAAAGGAACCCTTCTGCACTGCTGGTGGGAATGCAATCTGGTCCAGCCATTGTGGAAATCAGTGTGGAGGTTTCTAAAACAGCTAAAGATTGATCTACTATATGACCCAGCTATAGCACTCCTAGGCATATATCCTAAGGAAACATCTCATTTCCTTAGAAGTATGTGCTCAACCATGTTTATTGCTGCTCAGTTTATAATAGCTGGGAAATGGAGCCAGCCTAGTTGTCCCTCAACTGATGAGTGGATAATGAAGATGTGGCACATTTATACAATGGAGTTCTACTCAGCGGTAAAGAAGAATGAAGTTATGAAATTTGCAGAAAAATGGATGGACCTGGAAAGTATTATACTAAGTCAGGTAACCCAGGCCCAGAAAGCCAAGCGCCACATGTTCTCTCTCATATGTGGATCCTAGCTACAGATGACTGGGCTTCTGCGTGAGAATGAAAATACTTAGTAGCAGAGGCCAGTAAATTAAAAAGGAGACATAAAGGGTAGAGAAAGGAAGGGAGGAGGATACTTAATAGGTTGATATTGTATATATGTAATTACAATGATTGTGATGGGGAGGTAATATGATGGAGAATGGAATTTCAAATGGGAAAGTGTGGGGGTGGGGAGGGAGGGAATTACCATGGGATATATTTTATAATCATGGAAAATGTTAATAAAAATTAAAAAAAAAAGAAAAAAGAGAAAAAAGAAAAAGAATGACAATGTTGGTTGGTGTTTTACAGCCGATGATGATTTCTGATCATTTGATTTTTCTCTGATGCACAGTGAGTAGAGAGCTCAGAAGTAGGGTGCTGCGCTCACAGGTCTGGGGAGAGATACTTAGAAGAGGATGGCTTCTCCAAGGCAAAGGGAAAATACGAGCAAGTCAGCAGTCTTGTTAGTGCTTACTTTGTGTGGAAGTTCTCTTATAAGCTCTTCATATTTAGAAGACATGCTACAATCTCCAATGTATTTCCATGAGTTGGGTCACTGTTTCTGTTATTTCCAGTTTACAGATGAGGAAACAGACTTGGACATCAAGTGATTTGCCTCCAATTACATAACTAGGCTTCAAACCCAGACAGTGTGTCAGGTGAACATCTGTGCTAGTGATAGGCCCTGGGAGACCTCCAACGAGTACACGTTGTTACTTGTATCCGCTACTGTGTTCTTCTGATGTCTGGTTTGTTCTGCTACTTCAGGCTGCTATGCTTTTAAAACTCACTTAGAATTTATACACGACCATAGTGATGTCATTACAAATGACTGAAGTCAACTCCAGAAAAATGATAGAATACTCTTAGTCATCATTCCATTATTGTGACAAAATAACTGAGAAAACCAACTTAACAAACAAAAGGTTTGTTTTCAGTCCCTGGACATTTGGTTCTGTGGCTTGGAGCAAGGCAGAACATCATGCAATGGGTTGGGTAGATTAAAGCTCCTTACACTCCACTGTGAACAGTAATGGTACCTGGGAAGCAGAGAGGGGAGAGAAGCCATTGACCTAACTTCCTTTTACCAGGCTCCACCTCCAAAAGGTTCCATTTTCTCCCAATAGCGTCATAGGCTGCTGTCAATCCTTTGGCATAGGGCCTTTGGGAGACATTTAAGATTCCAATCAATAAACCATTTACTAGTTTTTTTTTTTTTTTTTTAGAGTTGCTTATAACCATAGGGTACTTTTTTTTTTTTCAAGGTAGGGTCTCACTCTAGCCAAGGCTGACCTGGAACTCACTATATAGTCTCAGGGTGGCTTCAAACTCATGGCAATCCTCCTACATCTGCCTCCCAAGTGCTGGGATTAAAGGTATGCACCACCATGCCCAGCCATTGGGCACTTTTGATTATATTGTGAAAAACTTGTGTTTTTCTCTGAAGGTGTATTAGACATTATTATTATTAGTAGTATTTTGTGTTTTTCAAGGTAGGGTCTCACTCTAGCCCAGGCTGACCTGGAATTCACACACAATCTCAGAGTGGCCTCGAACTCACAGAAATCCTCCTACCTCTGCCTCCCAAGTGCTAGGATCAAAGACATGTGCCACCACACCCCGGATCAAGACATTATTTTTGAAAACTATTTTATGGGCTGGAGAGATGGCTTAGTGGTTAAGGCGCTTGCTTGCAAAGCCAAAGGACCCAGGCTTGATTACCCAGGACCCATGTAAGCCAGATGCACAAGGTGGCACATGTGTTTGGAGTTTGTTTGCTGCAGCTGGAGGCCCTAGTGCACCCATTCTGTCTCTTTCTCTCTCATCTCAAATAAATAAATAAAAAAAATTTAAAGAATTTATTTAGCTGGGCATGGTGGTGTACACCTTTATTTTTTTCACTTAAATTTTTTATTAACATTTTCCATGTTTTTAAAAAAAATCCCATGGTAATTCCCTCCCTCCCCCCCTGACACTTTCCCCTTTGAAATTCCCTTCTCCATCATATTACCTCCCCATCTCAATCATTGTACTTACATATATACAATATCAACCTATTAAGTACCCTCCTCCCTTCCTTTCTCTTCCTTTTAGATCTCCTTTTTAACTTACTGGCCTCTGGTACGAAGTATTTTCCTTCTCACGCAGAAGCCCAATCATCTGTAGCTAGGATCCACATATGAGGGAGAATGTGTGGCGCTTGGCTTTCTGGGCCTGGGTTACCTCACTTAGTATAATCTTTTCCAGGTCCATCCATTTTTCTGCAAATTTCATAACATCAATTTTCTTTACCACTGAGTAGAACTCCATTGTATAAATGTGCCACATCTTCATTATCCACTCATCTGTGTACACTTTTAATCCCAGCACTTGGGAGGCAGAGGTAGGAGGATCGCTGTGAGTTCGAGGCCAGCCTGAGACTACATAGTGAATTCCAGATCAGCCTGGGCTAAGGCAAGACCCTACCTTGAAAAACCAAAGCATTTTTAAAAAATTCATTTGGAAGGGGGGTGGGGAGAATGGGTGCATAAGGGCCTCTAGCCACTGCAAATGAACTCCAGATGCATGTACCACTTTGTGCGTCTGCCTTTATGTAGATACTGGGGAATAGAATCAGGTTGTTAGGTATTGCAGGCAAGTGCCTTAACTGCTGGACCATTTGTCCAGCCCAGACAATATTAAGAATAATAAGCCCGGCTTGGTTGTGCTCACCTTTAATCCCAGCATTTGGGAGGCAGCTGTAGGAGGATCGCCATAAATTGGTGGCCACCCAGAGGCTACATAGTGAATGTAGCCCAGGTCAGTCTGGGCTAGAGCCAGACCCTACCTCAACTCCCACCTCCCAGAAAAAAACAAACATATGCCCATGAAAGTATTTAATTAGATGAGTTTTAAAGAATATTATCTTAAAGAGATTACAGTGACTGACGGAAGCCAGCATGTTTTGTGTCGTTTCTAAATCCAAGTCTCTCTTCCTGTGTAATCTTCACATAATGCTTTGTAGTTGAGAAGATGAACTGAGCATGGTGGCACATGCTTGTGATTTCAGCATTTGGGAGGCAGAGGAAGGAAGATCCCTGAGTTCCAGGGTCACAGAGAGAAGAGAGGAGAGAAAAGATAGACTTGTAGCTCAAGAGAGCAACAGTATCAATGACAACCCTTGTCTAGGGATTTGGAAAGCAACCAACCAAAATGGCCAGTCTGTTCACAGAGCTGAAACCGAGGCTATACACCCCAGTTGAGCAAGCAGAGCCCAGCCAGAGGACAGCATATGTATGACTTTTGAATATCACTGACTGCGTTTTAAAGCCACATTAGGCTGTGCGTGGTGGCACACACCTTTAATCCCAGCACTTGGGAGGAAGATCGCTGTGAGTTTGAGGCTAGCCTGAGACTACATAGTGAATTCCAGGTCAGCCTGGGCTAGAGCGAGACCTTACCTCGAAAAACAAACAAACAAACAAACAATGTCTTAAAGCCACATTAGAAGGTGTGTTGGCTCACATTTGGCTTCTGCTACGTTTGCCTCTTCCCCTCCCCATCATAGATAACTGAGGTTTTAATGTACAATGGTGACATTTTCGTAAGGTCACAGTCACAGAGGGCAATGTGAACTTCTGCTTGGTATGTTTTCTCTTGCCGCTTTCCTTCCTCCTCACTTGTAACTCAGGAGGCTCTCTGGGAGGCAGAGACAGCAAGGCGTCTTGGATGGATCAAAGAATCACCAGCTGGGATTCCAAATTCTATGAAAAGGTCTGCTATTGAATTTGCTCTTCTACCTTTAGACAAACCATTTGGTCAGGCTGTGCTTTGGTTTCTTCCTGTGCTTGCTGAATGTAAATAACATGTGTGTGAGTGTTTTGTGACAAGTATCTTTCAAATGTGTGGCTGATTTATGTTTTTCTAGGCTGACTGCTCGGGTATAAAGCAAAAATCTGTTCCTCTTAGAAGCAATTCTTCAGACCACAGCAGACATCGCCTCTCCTCTTGTTAATCTGCCGCATGTTGTAGTCTGGGAGCTGTGGTTAGGCAGGTTTATTTTACAGTTGGGGTACATCTTTCTGTCTTTCTCTTCAGAAGTCAAATATGCCCCTTAACGACTCCTGTTGCTTGCACTCCACTCACTCCTACTAAAGATAGAGACTTTATTTTGTGTCGCAGGAGAGGTGACATAGTAGACAAACTGAGTTATCTGGCCTTGCTAATAATGGAGTGCCTTTATAAGTGTTTTGGGCCAGGGCTTCTAGGTGGTTGATCTTGACTCAGGAAGGTATTGGGATTGGCAAAGTGTCCGGGTCTATATTAGAATGAGAGAATACAGTGTATCTTCTCCAGTTCTTCTTAAAAAAATACTGTTGTTACATTCTGTCACATTAAACAACAAAACACCCATTAGGGGAAGGTGTCAAGCTGAGACTCTTTAGCAGCTAATAAAAGTGTGTGGGTAAGGGATGATTTTATTCCTCATCTGTGGGTCATTAGCCATTTCATAACTACTTCATAGATGAAAACCTCTGAAGTGAAATATGAAATTAACCAAAACAATAATTCATTTTAAAATTAAATACATTTACATAATTTCTGGTCCAGTCAAATGTAAAGCATTGTCCAAACAAACCTAAGGAGGAATTAGGGGGCAGGGCTCTAAAGAATTGTGTTAGTCCCTTGCTGCTCGGTTGGCAGACAGGAAGAAGTTCAGACACAGGAACACCTTGTAAGCCTTGGGTTTTGAAACGTTGCTAGGTTTCCTCCTGCTGTAAATGATCAAAGAAACATCCGGTTAAATCTCCCAGAGCTGAGCTAGTGGGGTTCAACTTCCGCCTGTCAGTTCAAGGAAAGAAGGCAGGCAGGGACTGTAACTTGTGGTCTTCTCTGTGAAGCAGAGCCAGCACCCCTTTACTGGTGCGTGCTCCAGTGGCACCAGATTCTGGCTTCCAACAAGAGAACTTTCCTCCTGCCTTAGGGACAGTGTAACCAGCCACCTGTCAGGCTAGGAGAAGGCAGGGGCTGGGACTGGTGGTGGGATCCTTTCCAGCAGGACTCTCTGCTCTGCAGCTCCTGCGAAAGCCCAGCGTTCGGGGTGGGGGTCTGGTTCGTGAACCCCGACTGTAAACTGGAGCTTAGGAACTCGAGTCACAAAAAGAACGGACCGAGCCGGCGTACGCCTTTAATCCCAGCGCTCGGGAAGCTGAAGTAGGAGGATCGCTGAGAGTTCGAGGCCAGCCTGAGACTATATCGTGAATTCCAGGTCAGCCTGGATTAGAGCGAGACGCTACCTCCAAAGCCGAAAGAGAGAGAGAGAGAACTGGCCCCATTTGTCTATTGGCTGGACTAGGGTGAGTGCTCAGGCACCTAGGAGAGGGGAGCCTTCCCTCTGGGTCCCTTGGGTCAATCTGTACGACCAGGCGAAAGTCGCGACACTGGCAATAACTCGGGCAAGGATCGACTGGCGGTCCTGCGGGCAGCACTAGTCACCCTCTGCGGGAGTGGGCTCGCCTGCGCTAGATCCACGCAGCTCACCTCCGCCATTACGCATCGAGGAGGCGGACCCGGCCGCGGGGGCGCGCGCGACGCGAACGCGCACTCCCTTTGTCCCGCCTCCCTGCCGGCCGTTCGCGGCGCAGAGAGCGCGTGCGCGCCCGCCGCCGTACGTCTCCGGGTGGAAACTGGAGCCCGCGACGCGACGTTCCGCGGGCGGGACGGAGAAGTGTGTGTGTCTGTGCGTGCGTGCGTGCGTGCGTGCGTGCGTGTGTGTGTGTGTGTGTGTGTGTGTGTGTGTTTGTGTGTTAGGGGTGGGAAGGGAGAAGGCCGCGCGCCGACCGCTCCTCCCACCCTCCGCCTCGGCCCTGAAGGGGCTGCTCCGGCAAGTTGGGCGCGATGGCTCGAGCCCGGGTGGCGGCGACGGCGGCGGCGGCGGCGGCCCGAGGCGGCGGCTCCTCCTCCTCCTCGTCGTCGTCGGCGGCGGCGGCCCGGCGCCGGCGGTGATCCGAGCGGGTGTCCGCGGCCCCCGATGAGACTGCTGGCGAGCTGGCTGTGCCTGAGCCTGAGCCTGGCGTCCGTGTGGCTGGCGCGGAGGATGTGGACGCTGCGGAGCCCGCTCACACGCTCCCTGTACGTGAACATGACGAGCGGCCCCGGCGGGCCGGCGGCGGCCGCGGGCGGCAGGAAGGAGACCCACCAGGTAGGGGCCGCGGCCCGGCGGGGCGGGGGCGTGGCGGCCCGGCCTTCCCGCGCTCGGCCCGCGCTATTGTGCGGGGCACCGTGGGCCCGGCACTCGCCCCCACGGCCTCTGCTCCTCGGAAACTTTTCCCCGCCTCTTCCCGGTGGGCCGCGGGCCTCGACACCCCGGGCCCTCGGCTCCCGGACCCACAGCGCCTTTTGTTCGGCGGCACGGGCGGAGAACGGCCTCTCCTGCGGGCTCCCCCAGCTCGATAGTGGGCACCCCCCGAGCCCCGCATTGTTCCCCGGTCCCCGGCCACCTCCCGGCCTCGGGACCGCAGCAACTTCGGGACGGCCGTCTGGCGGGGGTTGGGGGCCTCCCATCTGCTCCTGAGGCCTGGGCTAGAAAAGATTCCACCGATCCCGTCACCCCGGCCACCCTGTCTAAACCTCGAAGAAACAAAAACGAAAGCCTGACGGGCTTTTTGTGTAGTGGAATCCCTGGATATACAAAGGATCGTAAAGAAATTTAACCGTGTCTTTTTCCTGAACCCTTCAGTTGACATTTTCCCGAAGCACTTGAAATACATGTTTGACAGGTCTCGGCTCCCAGCCTGCGAGCCCTCCTCTTCTGATAAGAGACATGTCCTTTAAACTTCAGTTGAGTTAGCTGACCGGATGGGGATGAGGAGGAAGATGATGCGAGGTTTTACAGGAAAGGTTTTTTTAAAAAACAGAGTTGGACAGAGGAGTGAGTTTTTTTTTTTTTTTTTTTTTAAAGGAGTTGTAGTTGTGGATCCTGAACCATGAGCTGTCACTAGTTAGTTGGTCTTTTCATTAGTTGTTTGTGCCACTTAAAAATGTGTGGGTTAGCCCTAGAAATAAGTGGAAGATATTTGGCAGAAGTTGCAGTTATTGAAAAGAGGCTTTTGGTTTCTACGGAACTCTTGGATTAGAAAAGCCAACATTCCTCGTACATTTTGCCTTTCCAGAGAGCAGTAACGAATTGCTCTCCCTGTCATCTTATGTCTCATTATCATTTTCATTTTTCCATGTTACTTATCTTGCCAGTTGTTCAGAGAATTTATGCACATGTTGGTTTCATGCGCTTTAGTAAAGGTTATCCATTAAAGAGATAAAACAACTCATTTATAAAAGTAACATTTAGTTTGTATTTATGAACTATGGGAGTGGCTTCACCTCATTGATTGATTGGTTGGTTGTGGTACTGGGAATGGAACCCAGGTTCCCAAAGGCTGTGTTCTGCAAATGAGCTATGTGGTCAGACCCCCTCTTTTATTTTAAAAGAATTCTAAAATTCCTTTTTTTTTTTTTTTTTTTTGATGACATCTCCCAGCGGTTGAAATGTTAGGTGATCTCTCCTGTGGAATTCTTAGGCGTGCATTTACACCTAGTGTGCAGTCTTAAATTATAAAGCTGTAATTATTGTCGTGGATTACTTATACTGGGTCAGCGTTGTAGAAACAAGTTTAACTTGCTACACTCTTATCTGCACAGTAATCTGAATGTCTCATATCCACATGGATAATGGCGTAAAATAATGAATTAGAAATGTCATTTGTAACAGCAGTGGTTAGAAATAAGGTCTTGGCTAGGAAAAAATAGCTTATTTCCATTGACATGGTTGAGTCTCTTTAAAAAAAAATATTTTTATTTGAGAGAGAGAGAGGGAGGAAGGGAGGATGGGCGTGCCAGAGCTTCCAGTGGCTGCAAATGAACTCCATACTCATGTGTCACCTTATGCATCTGGCCTGTGAGGCTTCTGGGGAATCAAACCTTTGTCTTTTGGCTTTGCAGGCAAGTGCCTTAACCGCTAAGCCATCTCTCTAGCCCAACAAGGCTGAGTGTTTATGATAACGTGATTATAGCAACTTGATATGTTTTCAGTGCTTGTAAATATTTTACTTTAAAAATTGAAAACTTTGGACTGAAGAGATGGCTTAGTGGTTAAGGTGCTTGCCTGCAAAATCTAACAACCTGGGTTTGATTCCCCAGTATCCATGAAAAGTCAGATGCACAAAGTGGCTCGTGCATCTGGAGTTCATTTGCAGCTGCTGGAGGCCGGACACACCGATTCTTTCTATTTGCCTCTCCTCTGCCTCTCTCTCTGCTTGAAAATAAAATAATTGAGATGGGGAGGTAATATGATGGAGAATGGAATTTCAAAGGGGAAAGTGTCAGGGGGGAGGGAGGGAATTACCATGGGATTTTTTTTTTTATAATCATGGAAAATGTTAATAAAAATTTAAAAATTAAAAAAAATAAAATAAATATATAAAATTATTGTAAATGATTGAAGGCTGGAGAGATGGCTCAGGTTAAGGCCCTTGCTTGCAAAGCCTGAGGACCTGGGATTGATTCCCAGTACCATCATAAAGCCAGATGCACAAGGTGGCACGTGCATCTGGAGTTCTTTTGCAGAGGCTAGAACCTAGTGTGCCCATTTGCTTTCTCTACCTCTCTCATAAATATTTTTTTAAAAGTCGAAAAACTTTAGATAGTGTTTTTTTTGTGGAGTGAGAAAAAATGATGTCTGTGGACATATCCCAATAGATTAGATGGTATTTCCTTTGTCTTCCTCCTTTTTTCCTCTTTTTTTGCTTTTCTGAGATGGGGTTTTGTAGCTTTGGCTGTCCTTGTACTTGCTATAGGAATCTTCCTGCTTTAGCTTCCCATGTACAGGGATTATAGATGTGTTCCTCCACATTTGGCTTGTTCTTTAGTGTTTTGAGACAGTATGTTTCACTGTGTAACTGAGGCTGGCCTTAAACTCATGATCTTTGTAACTTAGCCTCTCAGATACTGGGATTATAAGTGTGTACTTGCTGTGTCCAGCCAGGTGAACACATTTATGTTAGGAACATAAATGTCCAGGGCTGGAGAGATGGCTTAATGGTTAAGGTGCTTGCCTGCAAAGCCAAAGGACCTCAGTTCAATTCCCCAGGACCCAGGTAGGCCAGATGTACAAGGTGGCGCATGCATCTGGAGTTCATGTGTAGTGGTTGGAAGCCTTGGCATGCCCATTCTCTGTCTTTCTCTCTCAAATAAATAAATAAAAATAAAAAAATTAAAAGTAAGATGGAAAAGACCAGAAATACAGCACACGTATAGAAATAGCTGTGAGCTAAGGTGAAAATGACCAGAAGTATGGTGTGTGTAGTGAAACAACAGCTAAGGTGGAAAATGACTAGAGTACAGTATGTGTGCAGAAACAACTATGAACTAAGGTGAAAATGACCAAAACTACAGCATGTGTGTGCAGAAACAACCATGAGTTAAGGTGAAAATGACCAGTACAGTGTGTGTTTGTGCAGAAACAACTGTGAGCTAGGGTGAAAATGATCAGAAGACCAGTGTGTGTGCAGAAACAACCGTGAGCTAAGATGAAAATGACTGTAAGTACTGTGTGTGTGTGTGTGTGTGTGTGTGTGTAAACAACCATGAGCTAGGGTGAAAATGACCAGAAGTACAGTGTATGTGTGTGCAGAAACAACTGTGAGCTAAGGTGAAAATAACCGGAAGTCCAGTTGTGTGTGCAGAAACACCCACGAGCTAAGGTGAAAATGACTGGCAGTCCAGTGGTGTGTGCAGAAACAACTGTGAGCTAAGGTGAAAATGACCAGAAGTCCAGTGTGTGCAGAAACAACCATGAACTAAGGTGAAAATGACCAGAAATCCAGTGTTGTGCACAAACAACCATGAGCTAGTGTCAAGTAGCAGTT
Source organism: Jaculus jaculus (assembly GCF_020740685.1). Taxonomy (NCBI): domain Eukaryota; kingdom Metazoa; phylum Chordata; class Mammalia; order Rodentia; family Dipodidae; genus Jaculus; species Jaculus jaculus. Next base: position 58,969,721 of record NC_059113.1, on the reverse strand, counting down.
GGTCCTTTTAGCTTTTTGGCAGAGTTGATAATTTACTTCTTTTATATTCCAGAATCCTGATTTACCACATAACTTTGTTGCTTGTGAAGTAACTTTAATGGTCTCCTCCTCTCTCCAATTAATAGTCTTATACTAGCTCTTCTGGTGTTCATTTGGCCGTGGGGTTTCCACAGCTGCCACATCTGGTGCTTTTGGAATTGCATGAAAGTGGAGTTATGGATTTGACTGAAACACATGGAGTGCAAGTTTTCCTTCTGGTTGTTTTATTAAGGAATTATGGTGGAGGATTCTTTGGTTAAGAGAGAGATCTTGGGCAATGTTTACTCATTAAAAATTGCTGTTTAGTTATCAAGACCTAGGGATGCCAGGCTCCTTTGGGCTTAACGTGGAGTAGCACCTTCATTAATCTTAGTTCTGTGTGCAAGCGTCACAAATGGGTTTGTGCATCACTTTTGGCAAGCTAGAAGTCCTCAGGCCAAACTGATATCCTTCACTTACCTAGCCTGTGAACTAAGAATATTTTTATGTTTTAAAATGGTTACCAAGGAAAAAAGTAGTATTTTGTAATATGTGAGAATTTCATATGTGAAATTCAAATTTTAGTGACTTCAAAGACAGCTTTCTTTTTTTTCCCCCAAGTAGGGTCTCGCTGTAGCCCAAGCTTACCTGGAATTTACTATGTAGTCTCAGGCTGGCTTGGATCTCATGACCTCTGTTTCCCGAGTGCTGGGATTAAAGGATGTGTGCCACTATGCCTGGCCAAAGACACTGGTTTTGAAAGAGCCACCATATTGGTTCACTGTGGTCTGTGAATGTGTTAGCTACAGTGGTAGAGCTGACAGTTATATGCTTCAGCCCAACAGCCTCCTGTATTTACTCTGTCCCATTAGTTTTTTTTTTTTTTCCTCCTAAGATAAAACCCTTAGGCTCCTCACCAGCAGTGTGTTTCTAATCACAAAAGGCAGATTGAGTAGGTAAAGTCATTGGAGAGAAATGGGGCTTGGCAGTGAGACACAAGATGTCACTTGTCATTTGTCACCACAGTCATAATTTAAAAATCAAAAAGCTGTGCATGGTGGTGCTTGCCTTTAACCCAAGACTGAGGTTGGAGAATCATTATGGGTTCAAGGCCAGCCTGGGCTAGTGAGGCCCTGCCTGAAAAAAAGAGAAAAGAAGAAAACAGACAAGCGTCAGATATAGTCTTTTTTTTTTCTTTTTTCTTTTTTCCATTTTTCAGGGTAGGGTCTCACTCTAGCTCAGGCTGGCCTGGAATTTGCTATGTAGTCTCAGGCTGGCCTCGAACTCAAGGCAATCCTCCTACCTCTTGCCTCCTAAACTCTGGGATTAAAGGCGTGCACCACCACACCTGGCAGATGTGGTCTTTTTTGAGCATTATACCTCGTGCTTAAAGTTAAAGGAACTGCACAGAGCTGCTGAAACTTGAAAGGACTCTCCGGGCCTACTAACTACATTCCTGGTAGTAAAAGTCATTTGCAGCCTCTCAGCTGATGGAGTGGAAAGACTATTATATAACTTGTTGGCTCCAAACCATAGTTATTTCTCTAGGTGTCAAACTATAAGTTGTTGATTTTTTTTTCCTACACACAGCATTCAATATCTGGAATTATTTAGAAGTGACTTAAAAATACAAGGCATATATGTGTATCTGTACCTTCTTGGTTCCAATTTCTTATCTAAGTTCAGAACTGTGCTAGCCCATGCTCAACAAAAGATTCAAGATAGAATTGAAATCTGTTTTTCCTCCCAAATTAAAAAAAAATACTTGGATGTTATAGCTATAGTCAAATGTGCTGAAGGACAGGTTTGCGTTCCTGTCCCTGACCCTTTAGTCTTTACTTACCTTGTGGAAGCTGGCAGGAAGCAAGTGTGAGCTAACCATGCTCAGGGCGTCGGCCAGCTGTGCTAGATTGGTGTGCTGGGCTGTGTCTTCCAGTTTGGGGGCCTTTGCAGCCGGTACCACAAGAGACCTTGGAAATGGGGTCTTCTCTTCCCTTAACCCTGTGCGGAACCCCTTAAACAAGTGTTTGCTTCAGTTTCAGAGAACACTGGGTTCTTTTTCCCTTTTTTTTTTTTAATTTCTTTTTGTTCATTTATTTATTTATTTATTTGAGAGCGACAGACATAGAGAGAAAGACAGATAGAGGGAGAGAGAGAGAATGGGCGCGCCAGGGCTTCCAGCCACTGCAGACGAACTCCAGACGCGTGCGCCCCCTTGTGCATCTGGCTAATGTGGGACCTGGGGAACCGAGCCTCGAACCGGGGTCCTTAGGCCTCACAGGCAAGCGCTTAACCGCTAAGCCATCTCTCCAGCCCTCTTTTTCCCTTTTGAAGGTGGCCTAGAAGACCCTAGTAACTTCTAGTAACTTCTTCTAGTAAAAGGCCCTGTTGTTTTGACTCGTTTGAATCTCCGTTAACGTTTTAGGATTACACAATACTAACAGTGAGAGAATATTTGATAACAGGATTGCCAGTTACATATTTATTAAATCAAGGCTAAAGTAACTTGATCTAGTCTGGATAAGTCATTTCCCACAATGAATGTGGGGGACCTGTAACTGCAGTGAAATTGTTATTAGAATCTAAGATTCATGTTGCTTGATGCACTGTGGAAAAACCTGGGAAGGTAGAAATTGGTGGAAGGAGCTGGGTTTGGTCAGTACTGGGGAGAGAGAAATTCTCGGTTTGTCTCAGCATTGCCTGGAGTAGTGTTATAATTTTCAAAAAAATGAAACCAAAACCAGAAAATATGCATATGTAGGTTTACCAGAAGTGGAAGAAATGCATTTTTCTGTTGGTCCATGGGCCAGCCATTTTCAGTCTTGGGGTCCTCATTACACGGGCTCACATGGAGAGATGATTGGCTGGCTTTCAGTCATTTGTAGAAAAATGATGGCCTCTTTGGATATTTACTGTGCTGTGCTTAGATGAAGACGGTGCCAGTGGCGAAATGTCTGGTCATTTGATTGTACCATAGAATCTTGGAAAGAAATTTCAAGCCCTTAAGCATCAAGATCAGTGACCATGGGCTTGTTCTGACCACCCCTATAATGGAAAAAGAGCCTGTGTTCAATGGCTTCTGGGCAGTGGGGCATTTCTAATTATTTTTGGTGCCATGGAATGCCTTAGGTCCTTGGGTACTCATTTTGTCTTAGAATGACTCTGGTGTCCAGACCAATAGTGTGGTTTTAGGTATTTCCTTGAGCTGTACTTCTCTGACCAAGCTAGCCTTTTCCTCATGCAGGAAGGGAAAGGACATATGTGTACAATTAGTCAGCTTCTTTGTGTGCCTGGCACTTTCAAATATATTGCAACTCGTAATCATCGTAACAGTTCTCTTGTGTAGATGGTACTACCCCACTTCTCAGATGGACGCTTGAGGCCAAGAGAGGTACTTGCCCAGCCCAAGAGCACAAAGTTAGATGGGTAGAGTGGGATTTTGCATGCAGCTTTGTCTCCTTTCAAGGCTCAGGTATTTCCAGGGCTTCATGATGCTCCTTCTAGGAAACTGCTCTCAGAAGGGTGTCATAATAAGTTTGTCTCCCAATGGGGAACTGCCTCACTCTAGTGGGCCTCTGTGTAGATAGTAAAGGTAGTTATGTACATAAATTAGATGATTTTGTAGTTTGCAGGTTAGACACATAGGGCAACTGCTTGAAGTTTTGGCCCCCATCCAGTTTATTTGTGCTTTTGTTAAACCTTAAAGTTGAAGAAAATCTTAATTTTAGTGCTTTCTCCTAACACCAATCAATTCTCCAGTTTCTTATCACTGGGTGGGGTCTCCAACAAGGGTTTAGTTCTTCCACCAGACAACTCCTCACTTCAGAGGCTGCCAAAAGTTCCAGGTTCCCAGGTATCAAGTGCTTTTGTCCAGCTTGGCTGTAAGCTTAGGAATTCTGTAGCCCAGTCCTCCAGGTGCAGTGATTTGCTATAATGACAGAGAAGTTAGGCATAGCTGATGAAGCTATTGGCTGTTGGTCAATTTTACTTAAGCCCCTTTCCATCCTTGGAGATTTGAGGTTGAGGCTGAAAATTCTACCTCTCTAATCATATCTTTCTTTTCCTCCTATTTTTTGGAATAATCTCATTTGCATACAAAAGGTTTTCTTTTCACTGCAGACATTCCTGAATAGTTATTAGGAGCTCTGGACCAGGAACCTGGGGAAAAGATCAAATATTAATTTGTTTTGTCACATTATAAAAATATAAAAGTTGAATTTTACAGCTTTCAGATTCTATGAGTTTGCTCAAGTCTTTTATATTTTTGGAAGAAAAGACTTGCATATCATGTTTGACTAGTTGAGAAACTCCAACAAATAATTTCAGAAGAATCCTTAACTATTTTTCATAGTTTGACAAGTAAGTAGTTGTATTGAAAAATTTCCTACTTTGAGAAGGTATTCATGGGTCAAGGTTATATAAACATGAAGAGATGTTCATGTACTTAAAGACATTTTTTTAAAAGTTTAAAAAATGTATTTATTTATTTGAGAGAGCAAGAGATAAAGAGGTAGAGAGAGAGAATAAGAATGGACATGCCAGGGCCTCCAGCCACTGCAAATGAACTCCAGACGTATGTGCCCTCTTGTGCATTTGGCTTACATGGGTCCTGGGGAATTGAACCGAGGTCCTTTTACTTTGCAGGCAAACGCCTTAACCACTAAGCCATCTCTCCAGCCCCTTAAAAGACATTATTAAAGATAGCATGACCTAATGTTTCATCACTTTGATTTCATTAATATTGTTAAAATCAATAGCTGGGTATGGTGATGCATGCCTTTAATCCCAGTACTCAGGAGGCAGAGGTAGGAGGATCACTTTGAGGCCAGCCTGAGACTACATAGTTAATTTCAGGTCATCCTGGGCTAGAGTGAGACCCTACCTTGAAAAAAAAAAGACAAGCAACAAAAAATACCAATATATTATTGTCATCCATCTAATTGAGCTATTTGACTACTTATTAATATCTTCAGTCTTTTTACATGGTTCTTAGAAGATGTTTAGTTTCCACACCTTACTATTCCTGGGACCAGAGGTAACAAGGATAGTTCTGGTTTGATTTCAAAGATTCACTTGATGAATCCCACAATTGGCACTTTAAAGACTGGCAGTAATAAGCTTTTCAGACATTGTGGCCTGCAGCTCAAGGTGCAGCCCTACAGAAGAGCTGGTGCACAGTCTTTGCAGTGGGTAATTTAATAAGCACAGTACTTTGTTCATGCCCAGGCTCCTTTGTCTCTGTAGTCTTTGAGGAACTATTGTTCAGGTAACTCACCTGCTTGAAAGTGCCCAGGAGGAGAAAAGACAGCCTCTTCAGCAAATGGTGTTGGAAAAACTGGATATATATCTGCAGAAGGATGAAAATAGATTCTTCTCTCTCGCCATGCACAAGAATTAAGTCCAAATGAATTAAAGACCTTAACATCAGACCTGAAACTCTGAAACTGCTAGAGGAAAAAGTAGGGGAAACCCTTCAACATATTGGTCTTGGCAAAGACTTTCTCAATACAACCCCAATTGCTCAGGCAATAAAACCACAGATTAATCACTGGGACCTCATGAAATTACAAAGATTTTGCACCGCAAAGGACACAGTGAAAAAAGCAAAGAGGCAACCTACAGAATGGGAAAAAATCTTCGCCAGCTATATGTCTGATAGAGGATTAATACCTAGGATATGCAAAGAACTCAAAAAGTTAAATAATAAGGAATCAAACAAGCCAATCAAAAAATGGGCTATGGAGCTAAATAGAGCATTCTCAAAGGAAGAAATACGAATGGCATATAAGCATCTAAAAAAATGTTCTAAGTCACTAGTCATCAGGGAAATGCAGATTAAAACTACATTGAGATTCCATCTCACTCCTGTCAGATTGGCCACCATTATGAAAACAAATGATCATAAATGTTGGCGGGGATGTGGAAAAAGAAGAACCCTTCTACACTGCTGGTGGGAATGCAATCTGGTCCAGCCATTGTGGAAATCAGTGTGGAGGTTTCTAAAACAGCTAAAGATTGATCTACTATATGACCCAGCTATAGCACTCCTAGGCATATATCCTAAGGAAACATCTCATTTCCTTAGAAGTATGTGCTCAACCATGTTTATTGCTGCTCAGTTTATAATAGCTGGGAAATGGAGCCAGCCTAGTTGTCCCTCAACTGATGAGTGGATAATGAAGATGTGGCACATTTATACAATGGAGTTCTACTCAGCGGTAAAGAAGAATGAAGTTATGAAATTTGCAGAAAAATGGATGGACCTGGAAAGGATTATACTAAGTGAGGTAACCCAGGCCCAGAAAGCCAAGTGCCACATGTTCTCTCTTATATGTGGATCCTAGCTACAGATGATTGGGCTTCTGCGTGAGAAGGAAAATACTTAGTAGCAGAGGCCAGTAAGTTAAAAAGGAGATATAAAGGGAAGGGAAAGGAAGGCAGGAGGGTACTTAATAGGTTGATATTGTATATATGTAAGTACAATGATTGAGATGGGGTGGTAATATGATGGAGAATGGATTTTCAAAGGTGAAAGTGTCGGGGGGAGGGAGGGAATTACCATGGTTTTTTTTAATAATCATGGAAAATGTTAATAAAAATTAAAAAATTAAAAAAAAAAAGAAAGTGCCCAGGAGTCTCGAGGCAGCTGCCCTGTGCTGTGAGCTAGTAGAGCTTCTCATTTAAGGCTGGCTGTCTGGAGAGAGGTGACTGGGGGACAACCACCAGTTGGGTGTGGCAGCTCCAGGTGCTGATTTTATCTTGTTTGCTCAGTGGGGCCTTTGCAGGTCATGACCAAGGTCATGGTCACAGTACTTGTTCCTCTTGGTTTCTGATTTTATTATTCCCATTGGAATGCAAGTTCCCTGAGGCCAGTGAGTCCCTCCTTTAATCAGCTACAGTTCCTAGACCACAGCTAAGCTGGAATAGTTATTAAACTGTACTGGAGATCCAGAACCATGACATTTTCTGGCTAAGCCCATGCAGAGGTTCTTAAGCAGTGACAGTTATACCCTGGAGACATTTAACAATGCCTGGAACTTTTTGGGTTGTCACTTGGAGTAGTGCCATTGACATGCAGTGGGTAAAGGCAGTCTGTGACAAAGGATGATCAGGCCTCCCCCTGGCCTTCAGTGGTTTAGTATAGATGGATAATCTTTTCTTCACACTCCCTCAGACCACCTTCGTCCAAGGACTGACAATTCCCCTTTCTTTTCTCTAGCAGACACACTGGGCAGAGTTAAGCCCAGAGAATCTTCCTTGAAAGATGGTTTTGTAGCTGGGTATGGTAGCACACGCCTTTAATCCCAGCACTTGGGAGGCAGAGGTAGGAGAATCGCTGTGAGTTTGAGGCTACCCTGAGACTGCATATTGAGTTCCAGGTCAGCCTGGGCTAGTGTGAAACCCTACCTCGAAAAAGAAGACAAACAACAACAACAACAACAACAACAACAAAAAGATGCTTTTGTAATAAAATCACAGGAATGGAAGTTAGAATCAGCCGAGGTTATTCTGGGACTCCTGGCTTTTGGATGTGGTGGCTCATGCTTTAGGCTGAGGCAGGAGGACTGCCTCCAGTTTGAGACCAGCCGGAGCTACATAGTGCGTTACAAGGCCAGCCTGGGATACAGTGGAAGAACCTGTTTGAAACAAAACAAAAAGTTTATGTGGTATAAATGTAATGTAAAGCTCTTGCCAGGTGCCTGGCCCTGTGGGTACTTGCTGCCTTACTTGTGTGTAGTAATGTAGTTTTATAGTGAGTAGGTGGATAGCTTTTACCACCGTTTGCAAAATTAGTTTTGGGCAAGGTGTTTTAGAAACCTTGGAGTTTGAGCAGTTGTCAAAAAAACGTAGTGACAGCTGTGGTTAACCTTATGTTTCCTCCAGAATTTTGTTAGCAATGCCAGATTCTGCCTATTAGATTTCCTGTGAGTCTTAACAGTCATTCATTTGATGAACATTTATCATTGGTCTATTTGCCAAGCTCTGAAGTCAGTCATTGCCCTGTCTATTGGTGTACGCACTGAGCATGTAGATGTGCAGTTGTCCCATTCAGTCGCCATCATGTTGCCAGGGAGACACTGGGGATGTACAAGGGGGTCTGTCTGAGAACAGAGGGTCTACTCTGGAAGTTCAGGAAAAACTGAGGATGTGCTTAGCTGGGTTGATTGGACAGGTAGAGAATGCAGTGAGTAGAGCAGATACCATGTGGAATAGCCATGGGAAAGGAGGGAGGAGAAGCGCTTTGACAAAGTGAGTCTAGTGTCATGAATTGGTAGTGAATGCCATGAGGTCAGGTTGTGGACATGTGGACAAAAGCTTTGTAAGGCCTTGTATGACATGTTGAGCATTTTAGATATTATTTTAAGACTTGTGAAGCAGAGTAGTGATATCTCTGACTTGCACTGAAATCTTAAAACATTTGAAGAGGCTTGCTGGGTCATGTGTGTTAAATCTTACATTTGAAGAGGCTTGCTGGGTCATGTGTGTTTCCAAACTGCTTCACTTCTAGAAGGTCAAAGTGCCACCTCTATTTCGTGGTGGGTATGTTATAAAAAGAGGACAGATTTACTGAGATAAAATTCAATGCTGTAAACATTTTAAAGGGTATAGATTAGTAGTTTCCAGTATATTCACAAGTCATGAGACCATATACTATTGTCTAATTTTGGAAATTTTTGTCACCTTAAAAAGCAACTCCATATCCATTAGTAGTGACTCCCCACTGTCACTTGGTGTGGGCAACACAATCTACTTTCTGTCTCTGGATTTCCATGTTGTATATATTTTATATAAATAAAATAATATATGTATGTTTTTTGAGGTAAGGTCTTGCTAACCTGGGCTGACCTGAAATTCATTATGAAGTCCCAGGGTAGCCTCAAACTCACAGCAATCCTCCTACCTCTGCCTCCCAAGTGCTGGGATTAAAGGTGTGCGCCACCATGCCTGGCTTCAGAATACTGTATTAAATGACCTTTTGTGACTGGCTTATTTCACTTAGCATAATATTTGTCAAGGCTCATCCTTGGTGGAGCATGAATGAGGACTTTATTCCTGCATATGGCTGAATATTATTCTGTGGCATGGTTCCACTACATTCTTTTTACTCATCAGTTGAGCTGTTTCCACTTTTTGGGTATTAGTGAATAATGCTGCTATGGGCTTAATTTTTTTTAATATTTTCATTTATTTATTTGCGAGTGAGCGAGCGAGCGAGAGAGAGAGAATGAATTAGAATTGGTGTGCCAGGGCCTCCAGCCACTGCAAACAAATTCCAGATGCATGCACCCCCTTGTGCATCTGGCTTATGTGGGTCCTGGGGAACAGAGCCTTGAACCGGGGTCCTTAGACTTCATAGGCAAGCGCTCAACCGCTAAGCCATCACTCCAGCCTGAGCTTGATGTTTTATCATGTAAATGGTTAGGAGGGCCACGGTTGTTACTTTGCAAAGAAGAGCCTCTCTTTTTGTTCTGTAGCACATGTTTAATAAGCAGTTTCTTGTGTGGTAGTAAAGGCTGACCTATATGTATTAGTGTTGATGAGCTGAGATGTGCTAGAAGAGCTTGAGTTTTCTTCTTGGTAATTAAAAACAGTATCTGCAGCTGATGGTGCCGTTCTTGCTTGGTTCTGGAGGTCAGTGTTACTCTGGTTGTCCATTCACAAGTGGATGCCAAGACAGTCTCAGCCCCAGGGTTTTGGCTGGATGACTTCTTGTCCACACTAATAGAATGTTCCTGATTGCCTACTATCAAGGTGATAGCTTTCATCTTGATTAGTCATTACAGCAAATAAAAAATAAATGAAAGTCAGAGTAGTCTGGTATTCCAGAGTTCATAATGTACAAGCAGTCACAGGCACAGTCAAAACAGTTTATGACCTGTGCCAGAGCCTAATTTCATGCATAGTATGAAGACTTAGTAAATGATTAAGCAAGAACATTTCCCAGCCAACAAAAAAAAAAAGTGTGGGCTGTGAATGTAAGCTGCTTAATACCTTGTCCTATGGGGGTGAGGAAAACAAGGAGTTTTTATGTAATGTCCAAGCAGCAAATAGCAACTTAGCACAAATAAGTCACAACTAGAGACTTTTGATTTATCTAATTTGAGGGTACCAAATAAGTAAAATGATTAATCTTTAAATTTCATGTGCCTGTTTGGCTTGTTTTTGTTGGTTTATACCTAGTTCCTTTTAATGTTGGTGTCTGGAATGTTACTCAAAATTTCATTTAACATTTTGGCAAGTTAAGATGACTGTAAAAATGGTCCATTAAGTGTGCAAGAAGTCATGGGACACTACTGCTGGTTAAATGGCAGATGTTTTAGGTAAACAAGTTTCTTTTTTGACCAGTAGACTCCTTATGGAAAAAAAGAATGGATTACTTTAGAGCAGAAAATGGATAAATAGTGACTTGTCTACAGTTTTATCAGTATTGTCGCGAGCACTCTCAAAGATGATTGGTTGAGAGGATTCCGCCCACGAAGGTCAATGATACTCAGACACTGGTATACTTGCAAAGGAGTTTACTGGGATGAAAGTCACACACAAGCAAGTCCAAACTATCACAACTAATATTATAGCTAATATAATATATAACCAAATTATATTCATCACTACTAACACAAGAATATTTCTAACGAGTCTAACATGTATACAACCTGATAACGCGAGACTTGGGCTGCAGTAACGCGAGACTTGGGTTGCGACGTCTCGGAGGCTTTACGACCTGGCAACGCGGAGTCCGTGCTGTGACTTTTTCTCTGGGTTCGCGGTGTTTTCTCGGTCTGTGGTGTTTTCTCGGTTTGCGGTGTTTCAAGCCGAGTCTTGATCGTTCAGACAGCGTGTCGGGCAGATGAATTCGGATCGGTGACGCGTCTTGCGGAGGTCTCGGTCTGGACTGCTGAGCAACCTTTCAGTCAGTCATAGTGTTGGGAAGACTAAGACAACGGTTGCTGAGCAGCTGGGGTTTTTATACTTTCCACTACTTATCTAGGGTTCCACACACACACCTGCCAATCTCCACTATGTCACCGCACACAGCTTAGTCTTAGTTTTTGCTTACAAGGTTTGACTTTGCATTTTTACTCTCACAAAAAAAACCAAAACTTATTTATCTAAGCTGGCCCTGGACCATATGCTGGTCCTTACATGCTCATAACAACTATATGATTTGTCTTTTTCAGGACATGTTAGAGGAATAACCACTCTTATTATCATAGGTGTCTCACTGTGTGTCTGGTATTGTATTGAGGACTTGCCTGCAATAGCTCATTTCATCTTCATAGTACCTACCAGAGACATCTGTAGTTTACTGAGGAATACTCAGATTAAGTAATTTGTTGAGGCTCCCACAGGAGTGACAGAGCCAGGACTTGGCTTGTGGGCCTGTCACTGAAGCTAACAGTGTACTTTCCCATTCCTTTGGTACATGAACCCTCAGTGAAATGGGAAAGGTTGACTTACTTTGTATCTACAGTTGAAATTTAAAATTTTATTCCAACAAGTAAGTTTTGGCTAGAGCCCATTCCTGGAAATCTACTCAGCATCTTATGAATTGGTCTTCTCATTAGCTGCAATATAAGTTCAAGTAACTCCAGCTTTCTTGAGCTCGTTTTGCCTTGTCTCTAAGCATGCGCAGGCTGTGCTGCTTAGTAAAGCACACTTACTGACAGCGAAGGTCCTCCTCTTTATACCCTTGATGGCGACCAGCGACCTGATCTGGCGACCAGCAACCTGATCTAGTTACCAGATTTGGAGGTGTGGTGTTGGGTTGTGTGACTGTTGGGTTGTGGGATGATGGTCTGGTTCTGCCACCTACTTTGCTACATGATCTGGAAACCCCTTGAGAAGTCACGTCTGAAGAAGTATTTTGTACTTTGTGTGTCACGAGAGCATAAAAGATGATGATTGGCCTATTTGAAGGCCTTAGGTTTGACTTTAGGACTCTGTTTTTTGTCTTTGGATTTTGTAGGTGACACTTCAGCTATGTTTTAAACTTTGTTGTTTTTTTTTTTTTTCTAGTGGTATGCATGCAACAGAGAGAAATTGTGTGAATCGCTCCAGTCTGTCTTTGTTCAGAGTTACCTTGACCAAGGAACACAGATCTTCCTAAACAACAGCATTGAGAAATCCGGCTGGCTCTTTATCCAACTCTATCATTCTTTTGTGTCATCTGTTTTTAGCCTGTTTATGTCAAGAACATCTATTAATGGGTAAGTGAATCTTGGAAAATTTATTCTTTTTACCCTTAGCCCACTGTCTTGCCTCCTATACTAGGTTTTAAAGATTTTTTCATTAGTATTATATTAATTATGCCTAATGGATTTCACCATGACTTTTTTCTTTTTCCTTTTTTTGTTTTTGTTTTTTTCAAGGTAGGGTCTCACTCTAGCCTAGGCTGGCCTGGAATTCACTCTGTAGTCTCAGGGTGGCCTCAAACTTACAGTGGTCCTCCTACTTCTGCCTCCCAAGTGCTGGGATTAAAGGTGTACACTACCATACCCAGCTCATTATTGACATTTTGAAACATAAATATTGTGTATTTTGATGATTTTTATACCCCCTTTTAATCTGCCATACCTTTCCTACTCCCCTGCCTCTTACCAAATTGTCCCCCTTTTACTTTCATGTCGTCTTATTGTTATTATTGGTGTTTTGAGGCAGGGACTCACTGTATAGCCCAGGCTGACCTGGAACTCAGTCTGGCTGACCTCAAGCTCACTGAGATTCTCCCACCTTAGTCTTGAGAGTGCTGAGATTAAAGATGTATACCACCAGGCCTGACCTTTTTTTTAATGACTCAATGAGTTTTACTACAGTTGCTTAAAGGAGCATGGGTAGGGGTGTTTATAGGAGAATGGACACCTGACTAATGGCTATTCCACTAAAGAACATGTCTCTGCTTCCCCATCAACCACTGGCTGCATATAGTTCCTCAGGGAGGGATGGGGCCCTTTGAGTTCCTCCTCCCTCCATGCAGGATGTTCATAGCCCAGTCTTGTACAAACCTTGTATCACAGCTGATAAGAGCTCAAGAGCACACAAAAGTCAGTCTTTGTACCGCTTCCTCACTTCTTGCACCTCTTACATTCTTCCCACCCTCCTCTGTGATGTTCTCAGAGCCTTGGAGGGGTTGATGTAGATGTTATGTTTATGGTTGATCATTCAACTGCCACTTATTCTCCTCACTTTGATCAGTTATGAATCTTTGCATTTACTGCTGCCCATGACAACAAGAAGCTTGCCTGACCAAAGTTGATAGCAGCACTGATCTATGGGCATAGACACAGTTACTAAGAAGGCAGTTTGATGGGCACCTTTTAAAATTTACCATAATGTCCCAGATAATCTTCATTAAGTCTGTATTTGTGTGGTGAGAGATTTGAGTGCTTGCTTGCTTTTATGTACATAGGAACCACCTAGCATTATATTGAAATTTTGCAAGTCTGTTTGTGTGGGGAAGGGCTTGAGAGTCTGCATTTTGTGTCTGTACGTGTGTGTGTTGTGTGTATGTTCGTGTGTATATGGTGTGTATGTTTATATATAGGCATACATGGTGCATGTGTGGAGGTCAGAGGACAACTTCAAGGGTGTTGGCCCTCACTTCCATCTTTTTTCAAGGCAGAGAATTGGTGCGCCAGGGCCTCAGCCACTGAAATTGAACTCCAGATGCTTGCGCCACCTAGTGGGTATGTGCCACCTTGCACTTGCCTCACCTTTGTGCATCTGGCTAATGTGGGATCTGGAGAGTAGAATATGGGTCCTTAGGCTTTTCAGGCAAGCGCATTAACTGCTAAGCCATCTCTCCAGCCCCTCACTTCCATCTTTTATGAGACAAGGTTTTAGTTTTTTTGTTTTTTCAAGGTAGGGTTTCATTCCTGACCAGGGTGACCTGAAATTCACTATGTAGTCTCAGGGTGGCCTCAAACTCATGGCAATCCTCCTGCCTCTGCCTCCTAAGAGCTGGGATTAAACTAAAAATTGTAGACTTGGGCCACCACGCCTCGCCCAAGTCTTCATTTTTACCACACTCCCAGGTAATACCAGTGCTGCTGCTGTAGGCTGCTAGTATGGATCTCAGAGCAGCAAGATTTGGACTCAGGCCCTTAAGCTGAAGATTAATATTTTTGCCTTAAGCATACTTCCCACAGGCAAGGTTTTTAGGGAGATCCAATTACTCAGTCCAGCCATGGCTGACAGCTGTGGAAGAGCAGAGCATTTGTTCTTTCAAAATGTCTAAGTTGACTAGGATTCTGTAAACTTACTATGGAATTCTCTGTCCGTAGACATATAAATCCACAGAAAAGATTTTCTGAATATTATCTGAATATTATCAAGGCTCTAGAAGGAAAGCCAAAGAGAAGGAACCAGGCACTATTCTGTAAAGCCTTGTGGGACTACTGAAGCTAGCGGCTGGCCCACTGTTCTTTTCCCTTGAGGCTTGGAGCCAGTTTCTGCAAAGTGTCTGCATCCCAGTGTATCATCTGGTTCTTAAATCTGTTTTCAGGCACCACAAGCCATCTCTCAGCATTTCTTGTTTGATTTTCCCCATTGTTTGTGTGAAATTGGCTTCTGTTTGCTTTAGCAAACATTTGTTATTTTTATATTGGGAATTGAATTTATACAACTTGGTCTGACATTAAGTTCCTAAACTTAGTTAATACTGATTTTCTATCTTATACCACTTATCCTTTCTGTGGAAATTATAGAGTCACTGTGGTAAGGATTCTTACCCTTTTTAGGGTTCTACCCCTCCTTGAAAGTGATAAAAGCTAGAAACCTTTTCTTCTGACAGTGCTTACATTCAGTGCTTTAGTTTTTAGGGGCTTACCCCTCTTTGAAAGTGATAAAAGGTAGGAACCATTTCTTCTAACAGTGCTTACATTCAGTACTTTATTTATAATTTTTTTGTTCTGTTTTGTTTTTTGAGGTAGGGTCTCACTCTAGCCCAGGCTGACCTGGAATCACTTTGTAGTCTGAGGGTGGCCTCAAACTCACAGCAATCCTCCTACCTCTGTCTCCTGAGTGCTAGGATTAAAGGAGTGCGCCACCATGCCCAGTTTGTAATTTTGGAGGCTTCAAACAAAATTGCTTTCATATTCTCTATTTGTTGGAACCCACTTAAATTTTTTTTTTGTTCTAGAATTTTGCAGTTTGATCAAAGAGGCAATGTAATTGATTTTTTTCTGAGGTAGGTATTCGCTGTAGCCCAGGCTGACCTGGAACTCACTCTGTAGTTTCAGACTGGTCTCAGACTCACAGTTGATCCTCTTGCCTCTGCCTCCCAAGGGCTGGGAGTAAAGGCTTGCACTACCATACCAAGCTTCTGCCTTTATAAAAAGTTTTTTCTTTTTTTTCTTTCTTTCTTTTTTTTTTTTTTTTTTGAGAGAGAGAGAGAGAGAGAGAGAGAGAGAGAGGGAGGGAGGGAGGGACGGACGGAGGGACGGAGGGAGAGAGAGAGAGAATGAGAATGGGCACACCATGGTCTTTAGGTACTACAAGTGAACTCCAGCCACTTGTGCATGTGTGTGATATTGTGCACTTGTATCATTATGTGTCTGGCTTATGTGGGACCTGGAGATTCAAGCAGGCATTCTTGGGCTTTGCAGGCAAGCACCTAACCACTAAGGTATCTCTCCAGCCCTGCTTTTTTTTTTTTTTTTTTAAAGTATATACCTTTTATGGACACATCATGTGTTGTTACTATTGTTTCCCTCTTCCCTGACCCCATTCCACTGAGGACTTTCCTCAGTGGGATTGCTGGTGTTCCCCATGGGGTTGTGGGTTATGAGTTGTGAGTGCCTTTTTTTTTTTTTTTTTTTTGGGTTTTTCGAGGTAGGGTCTCACTCTAGCTCAGGCTGACCTGGAATTCACTATGTAGTCTCAGGGTGGCCTCAGACTCATGGCAATCCTCCTATTTCTGCCTCCCAAATGCTGGGATTAAAGGTATGTGCCACCACGCCTTGTGTGAGTGCCATTTTTTTTTTAAATTTTTTTTTGTTCTTTTATTTATTTATTTATTTGAGAGCGACAGACATAGAGAGAAAGACAGATAGAAGGAGAGAGAGAGAATGGGCTCGCCAGGGCTTCCAGCCACTGCAAACGAACTCCAGACGCGTGCGCCCCCTTGTGTATCTGGCTAACGTGGGACCTGGGGAACTGAGCCTCGAACCGGGGTCCTTAGCCTTCACAGGCAAGCGCTTAACCGCTAAGCCATGTCTCCAGCCCCATTTTTTTTTTTTATATGGAGTCTTGATATGTTGCCAGGTTGTCCTTGAACTCCTGGGCTTCTGAATTCACATGATGTATTTGCTTCGCATGTTCTCTGCCAACCTCATTCTCATTCTACTGGTTTCTTTTTTCTGTTTTTAACTGTCTTTTTTTTTTTTTTCTAAATATGGAACGCTTCACGAATTTGCGTGTCATCCTTGCGCAGGGGCCATGCTAATCTTCTCTGTATCATTCCAATTTTAGTATATGTGCTGCCGAAGCGAGCACTTAACTGTCTTTATCTTCCAGAATTTTACTTGTCTTGTGTCCTGTCCTCAACTCAAAACTTCATTTTGAGGGCTGGGGAGATGGCTCAGTGGTTAAAAGTGCTTGCCTGCAAAGTCTGCTGGACCAGGTTTGATTCCCCAGTATTCACATGAAGTCAAATGCACAAGTGTAGATTGTCACAAGTATCACAACTATAGGAATAATTGAATAGTTACTGTGGAACTTTCTTGAATCAAAATACTTACCAAGCTGTCTTCATGGTGGAAAGGAAAGGAAAGGAAAGGAGAGGAGAGGAGAGGAGAGGAGGGGAGGGGAGGGGAGGGGAGGGGAGGGGAGGGGAGGAGAGGGAAGGAGAGGGGCGGAGAGGGGAGGAGAGGGGAGGAGAGGAGAATATTTTTTTCTTGAGACAGCATCTTGGTATGTCTCTCTAGCTGGTCTATGTCTACCAAGCTGACTTTGAATTTGTGGTAATCCTCCTGTCTGCCTCTGGATTGCTGAGATTACAAGTATGCATCACTATACCTAGCTTAAAAAAACTTAAAAAAAATTATGGCACTGGGGATTGAGCCCAGGGTCCTATAACCAGGGACTCTACTATTGACCTACATTCCCTGGAGAAACTTAACAACTGTTTTCAGAGTTTTTTTGTTTGTTTGTTTTTCAAGGTAGTTTCACACTAACCCAGGCTGACTTGGAACTCACTATGTAGTCAAGTTGGCCTCGAACTCAGTGATCTTCCTACCTCTGCCTCTCAAGTGCTGGCCAGAGTTTGTTTTATAAGGAAAAGACATAACTCTGTAGACTAAATCTAGAAAGAGCTTGTATTGTGCCTAGAAAGCCTAGGATTGTGATAAAGAACTAAAGTTAAGGACAAGATAGCCTTATCATCTCATAGCATGTTTCCCAGTAACCTTGTATTAGACTAAGATAGTATCTTGATTTTTAAAAAATCTTTTGGTTAATTTTTATTTATTTATTTGAGAGTGACAGACAGAGAGAGAAAGAGGCAGAGAGAGAGAGAGAGAGAGAGACACAGACAGACAGACAGACAGACAGAGACAGAGAATGGGCACGCCAGGGCTTCCAGCCACTGCAAATGAATTCTAGATGTGTGCGCCCCCTTGTGCATCTGGCTAATGTGGGTCCTGGGGAATCAAGCCTCGAACCGGGCTTCACAGGCAAGCGCTTAACCGCCAAGCCATCTCTCCAGCCCATATCTTGATTTTTATTGTGTGAGACTTCCCTCTTTATTGTAGGAAGGCAAGCTCTTCTGGTCATGCTCAATAAATAATGCCACTTACTATCCCTCAACTGATTATGACTACTTGTAACTTTCCCACTACCCTGTAGATGGCAGAATTGGTTCTGATTGACAAGGGTATGAGAGTGGGGTCATGGACTTTTTAACTTATTTTTTGACAATTAATCTTTTTAGGGAGCCCCTTGTGCTCCTGTTTGGAAATGGGACAGTCCTGCCCCCTTTTCTTTCTGGTTCCCTTAAATGTAGACTACTAAAGTGACTTGGTGAGTTCTGACCGCAGGTGACCTTCAGCTCTAGAGTTTTGAGTATGATGTCATGGTTCCTCACAGCCAGAGAGATGGCTGGGGAAACATGTTTGTTTATTTCTTATTATTGAGAGAGGGAAAGAGGCAGAGAGAGGGGGGGGGGGGCGGGAGGGCGAGTGCAAGCGAGACCGCGCGAGAGAATGGGCGTGTCAGGGCTTCCAGTACTGCAAATGAACTCCAGATGCATGTGCCACCTTGTGCATATGGCTTACATGGGTCCTGGGGAATTGAACCGAGGTTCTTTGGCTTTAAAGGCAAGCGCTAAGCCATCTCTCCAGCCCCAGAAACATGTTTTATAGAGTTGGAGCAAACTATTGTGTGACTTGTTTTGGTGCTAGGGCATGAAGCAGCATTGGCATTTGAAACTTGCTTCTTCACCATGCTGCCAGGAGCCCCTTCCTGCTGACTCTGGGTCCTGTGTGAACTTTGTAGTGTCTCAGTTCAGTCTCTTCTCAAATGTGCTCTTTTTCCACTAGAAGATACAAATAATTAAGGACTGAAGACAACTTGTCTTTTATGGGACACAGTTTTCTTTGGTAAAAAGTAGTAGTTCTCAGCATCATGGTCATGGCTACTTGTCTATGGAGTCTTTCTTCTTCCCAGTCTTCAGTCTTTGAGCATTTGTGTGGTGCAGAAGATTTACTGGAAATGAATTATTAAATTTGCCTTAACTCTCTTATGGCCTTAATGGGAAAGAGGAGAGGGAAGTTATTACATGAACTGCATCAATATTTTTTTTTCCTTCCAGAAGCTGGACATGCACCATGTTGCATGCATATTCCAATTAGCATTCAGTGAATTACTTTACATTCTGATGATTTCCAGAAAGTGGCAGAACAGTCCAGCTTTCTCTGACATGGGTTCATTATTTTTTTTTTCCCCCAAATACTCTGAGGGGAAGTAGCCCAGAAGCTACTTCGGGTTACCAAGAAAGTCCTAGAACTGGGCTGGTGGTAGCTTCCGGGCCATCAGTGTCATTCCAACTGACAACTATTGTCTTCTATTGTCTTACCATTTGATCCCTTGTTTTGAGTTCCATTTCACTTAAAGATAAGCACTGCTGCTTAAGGAAGTCAGAGAATCACTGGCTCAGACAAACCAGGCTTGAGAGCAAGAAAGCAGGTTTGGAGCAGGGAGTATGCTTCAAATCCCAAGGCTTGCTTGAACTGCAGCTACCTTCTTAGGGTTTGTCTCCACTTAAACTACTCTCAGCCTCTTTTTTTCAGTCATTATTATGGTGTTGAATGGCTTTTAGGTCCCTAAGAAATAATAAGACCATAGCCTGGTATGGTGGTGCACACCTTTAATCCTAGCACTTTGAAGGCAGAGGTAGGAGGATCGCTATGAGTTCGATGCCACCCTGAGACTACATGGTGAATTCCAGCTCAGCCTAGGCTAGAGCAAGACCTTACCGCAAAAAAAAAAACAACCCAATAATAATAACAAAATACCAGCTAGTTATAAAACGTAAACTGACAAATTTCCTTTAAAATTTTTAAAAAGTATTTTTTTATTTATTGATTTATATATATATATATAGAGAGAGAGGGAGAGAGAATGAGCATGAGCCTGGGCACTGCAGACTGATTCCAGACACATGTACCACTTTCTGCATCTGGCCTTATGTGGGTACTGGAGAATTGAACCCAGGCCTTTAGGCTTTGCAATCATGTGCCTTTAATTGTTTAGCTATTTCTCCTGCCCCATTTTTTATTTTTATTTTTTTTAATTTTAGGTATGGTTTTGCTATAGCCCAGGCTGACCTGGAATTTACTATGTAGTCTCAGGCTGGCCTTGAACTCATGGAATCCTCCTACCTCTGCTTCCCAAGTGCTGGGATCAAAAGCATGTGTTACCATGCCCACCTGACTCCTTTTTTTCCCCCTCCTGAGGTAGAATGTGTAGCCCACTCCCAGCAATCTTCCTGCTTCTGCCTAACGAGTGCTGGGATTAAAGTGTGTGCCAGCCAGTCCCTCCCACTTTAAAAAAAAATCTCTTTTGTGCTCGCTTTGGCAGCACATATACTAAAAAAAAGGGGGGGGGGTGCGGGGCATGGTGGCGCACGCCTTTAATCCCAGCACTCGGGAGGCAGAGGTAGGAGGATCACCGTGAGTTCGAGGCCACCCTGAGAATGCAGAGTGAATTCCAGGTCAGCCTGAGCTAGAGTGAGATCCTACCTTGAAAAATGGAAAAAAAAAAAAGGAACGATACAGAGAAGATTAGCATGGCCCCTGCACAAGGATGACATGCAAAGTTGTGAAATGTTGCATGTAAAGAGAGTGGGCCCACCAGGGCCTCTAGCAGCTGCAAACAAACTTCAGGTGCATGAGCCACTTTGTGTTATCTGGTTTTACATGGATACTGGGGAATCAAACAAGGATCGTTAGGCTTTGCAGGTCAGTGCCTTAACCACTGAGCCATCTCTCCAGCCCTAAAAAGTATTTTATTATTTATTTGCAAGTGTGTATGTGTGTACATGCACGTGTGTGTGTAGGTGCCCCAGGGCCTCTTGCCACTGTAAATGAACTCCAAACACATACACCACTTTGTGCATATGGCTTTATGTGGGTACTGGAGATTTAAATATGGGCTGTTAGGCTTTGTAAATAAGTGTCTTTAACTGCTGAGCCATCTCTCCAGCTCCACACTGCTCATTTAATTTAATATTTTTCCTTCTTTTCCCAACCCTCTTACCATTTTTCTATGCCTTTTGGAGTATT
Organism: Jaculus jaculus; assembly: GCF_020740685.1. Classification (NCBI taxonomy): domain Eukaryota; kingdom Metazoa; phylum Chordata; class Mammalia; order Rodentia; family Dipodidae; genus Jaculus; species Jaculus jaculus. The sequence continues at coordinate 58,948,923 of NC_059113.1, read as the reverse complement.
ATTTGTAAATCTAAAAACATATCATGATGTCTATAGGTATTTTATCACCTTAGTAACTCTGATTGTTTTATTTTATTTTTTTCTAAATAGGGTCTTGCTCTAGCCCAGGCTGACCTAGAGTTAGTCTCAGGCTGCCCTCAGATTTATAGTGATACTCCTACCTCAACCTCCCAAGTGCTAGGGTTAAAGATGTGTGCTACTACACCCAGAAACTTTTATTTATTTATTTATTTTTAAGATTTTATTTTTATTTATTTATTTGAGACAGAGAGGGAGAGAGTGAATGAGAATGTGTGTGTTAGGGCCTCTAGCCACTGCAGACGATCTCCAGATCCATGTGCCACCATGTACTTCTGGCTTATGTGGGACCTGGAAGATTGAACTGGGGTCCTTAGGCTTTGCAGGCATGTGCCTTAACCGCTAAGCCATCTCTCCAGCCCTATGTATTTATTTTTTATTTTAGTATTACTTTTTTTGTTTTTTGAGGTAGGGTCTCACTCTGGCCCAGGCTGACTTGGAATTCACTATGTAGTCTCAGGGTGGCTTTGAACTCATGGCAATCTTCCTACCTCTGCCTCCTGAGTGCTGGGATTAAAGGTGTGCACCACCACGCCACAATTTTTTTTTTTAATTTTTTTTTATTATTTATTTATTTGAGAGCGACAGACACAGAGAGAAAGACAGATAGAGGGAGAGAGAGAGAATGGGCGCGCCAGGGCTTCCAGCCTCTGCAAACGAACTCCAGACGCGTGCGCCCCCTTGTGCATCTGGCTAACGTGGGACCTGGGGAACCGAGCCTCGAACCGGGGTCCTTAGGCTTCACAGGCAAGCGCTTAACCGCTAAGCCATCTCTCCAGCCCATTTTTTTGAGGTTGGGTCTCACTCTAGCTCAGGTTGATCTAAAATTCACTATGTGTCTCAGTGGTCTCAAACTCATGGCAGTCCTCCTACCTCTGCCTCCCAAGTGCTAGGATTAAATGTGTGCACTATCACGCCTGGCAAAGCTTTTATTTTTAGTAATAAAATTCATATAGCATATTTTAATGTTTAATAATTTTATAAATTTAAAAGGTTGTTGATGCTGTTTACTTTGTTTGTATATGGGGGTCCTTAATTTGCATAGGTTCTTCCATTTTTCTCCTTTTTTTTTCCAGGTTGCTAGGAAGAGGCTCAATGTTTGTGTTTTCACCAGATCAATTTCAGAGGCTGCTTAAAATTAACCCAGACTGGAAAACCCATAGACTTCTAGATTTAGGTGCTGGGGATGGAGAGGTCACAAAAATAATGAGCCCTCATTTTGAAGAAATTTATGCTACAGAGCTTTCTGAAACTATGATATGGCAGCTTCAGAAGAAGAAATACAGGTATGATTTTTATAGATATGGTTTGGATATATTTCTTGGCTTTATATGTATTTCTTCTTAAAAGTATATTGTGTGTGTGTGTGGGTATATACATACATACATATGTGTGTGTGTGTGTGTGTGTGTGTGTGTGTGTGAGTGTGTGTACACACTTTTTTTTTCAGTGCTGAGGATTGAACCCAAGACCTTATGCATACTAGGCAGATATTCTACTACTACTGAGCCACATCAATAGAGATAGAATCAGAAGCATGTTCCATGATTAGGAATAAACAGAATGAAGTGGAAGTTTAGAGAGAGGATCTCTCCATGAGAATATTTTTCCAGAGCAGAACAGTTGGTACCACCAAAGGGAAAAAATGAATAGTGAAAAACAGCTTGGAGTAGGTGTTTAGTTAGAGCTAGCATTAGAGCTAATGTGAACATTTTCATTTTAATCATTTTTAGGTCTGTAATTACATCAGTGATAGTAGGACATCTGTATCATCCACCTCCACAAGTTTTTCCTTCTTCTTAACTGAAACTTATTACTCATGAAACAATATTTTATTCCCTCTTTATTTTTTAATTTTAATTTATTTATTTACATGTGTGTTTTGTGCATACCAGAGCCCCTTGCTGTTGCAAACAATGCCAGGTGCATGCACCATTTTCACATCTGGTTTTATGTGGGTAATGGGGAATTGAACCCAGGGTGGTAAGCTTTGTAAGCAAGCACCTTTAAATGCTGAGCCTGACTTCCTCTCCCACTTTTAAACTTTTTATTAACAACCTCCATTCATATTTACAGTATACTCTGATCATAGTCTCCCCCCACTATCATTTTTGCCCCTTTCCTAGCCCTTGAATTTTTTTTAAAGCCCCTTTTCATGTAGGTCTTTTGTAGGTATTGTTAGCTACTGTGAGGTCATGAATGCAACAGCCATTTAATATATGGAAGACAGTATTCCAAAGCACTCTTCTTCCTTTGGTTCTTATGTTCTTTCTGTCATCTCTTCTGTTGTGGCCTCTGAGACTTGGAGGGTGTGAACGAGATGTCTCACTTAGTGCTAAACACTCCACTGTCACTTTTTCTCACTTTGATGAAATTTGCTTCTCTGAAACAAACATCTCTAACCAAAAATGGGAGTAGCATTTATATGAAAATAAATATTTTGAGACCAATTTGGTGGGCATATCCATTTAATCAAACAGCAGTAGAAGCTTCCCCTCATAGGTTACAACCTCTCAGCCATAGGCTTTTCATTAGGTTTTTAGTATCAGGCATGAATTCTCTCTCATGCAGTAGGTCTCAAGTCTAATCAGAGAGCAGTTGGTTTTTCCCAAAACAGAGATGCCATCATTGTGTTAGTTGGCACAGTTTGCCTGTCAAGCCTTCTTTTTTTTTTGGTTTTCTGAGGTAGGGCCTCACTCTAGCTCAGGCTGACCTAGAATTCACTATGTAGTCTCAGGGTGGCCTTGAACTCACAGTGATCCTCCTACCTCTGCCTCCCGAGTGCTGGGATTAAAGGCGTGCACCACCACGCCTGGCCCTCTTTTCTTTAAATATATATATACTAATACATATATATATATATATATATATATATTATAAATATATTACAAATAAATAAATATATATATGTGTATATATATGTGTGTGTGTGTGTGTATATATATATATATATATATATATATATATATATATATATGGTTTTAAACAAATTATTTTGTTGTTGTTTTGAGGTAGGATCTTTCTCTAGCCCAGGCTGACCTGGAATTCACTGTGTAGTCTCAGGCTGACCTTGGACTCAAGATCCTCCTATCTCTGCCTCCTCAGTGCTAGGATTAAAGGTATGTGCTACCATGCGTAATGTAAACAATTTATTTTTTATTTTTATTTATTAGAGAGAGTGGGAGAAAGAGAGGGAAAGAATGGGCATTCCAGAGTCTCTAGCCACTGCAAATGAACTCCAGATGCATGTATTACTTTGTCCATCTGACTTTACGTGCGTACTGAAGAATCGAACCCAGATCATTAGACTATAGATAAGTGCCTCAACCTCTCTTTACTCCTGTTTTTAAAAATAAATCTTTTAAATTATATTTTTATTTATTTTATTTGAGAGAGGCAGATAAACAGAGAATGTGCACATCAGGGCCTTTAAGCTGCTGCAAACAAACTCTAAATGCATGTGCTACTTTGTGCTTATGTGGGTCCTGGGGGAATCAAACCTGAGTCCTTTGGCTTTACAGGCAAGCACCTTAACTGCTAAGCCATTTCTCCTGCCCAAATACATACTTTTTCATTTATTTGCAAGCAGAGAGAAAGAGAGAGAAAGAGATACATAGATAGATAGATAGATAGATAGATGGATGGATGGAAAAGAGATAGAATGGGTGTGCCAGGTCCTCCAGCCGCCTCAAACGGACTCCAGATATATGCACCAATTTATGTATCTAGCTTTTGGTGGGTACTGGGGAATTGAACTCTGGTCATTAGGCTCTGCAGGTAAGCGCCTTAACTGCTTAGTCATCTCTTCAGCTCCCTATTTTAAGTCTTTGCTTTCACTTTTTTGGTATGTGCCTAGAAGTAGAATTGCTAGATCACATGTTTAATTTTTTGAGAATTCACAGTCACATTTCCATAGTAGCTATACCATTTTACATTCCCACTAGCAATATATATATATATATATATATATATATATATATATATATATATATATATGAGTTCTATTTTCTTAACATATTTGGCAATATTTCCTCCCTCTCTCCCTTCCTCCTTTCTCTTTCTCTCTCTCTTTTATTGGGTTTTTCGAAGTAGGGTCTCGCTCTAGCCCAGGCTGACCTGGATTCACTGTGTAGTCCTAGGCTGGCCTCATACAGTGATCCTCCTACTTCTCTGCCTCCAGGTGCTAGGATTAAAGGTGTGCACCACTATGCCCAGTCTTTCTCTCTCTCTGTTAATAATAGGTTATCAGTGACCATCTGGTGCTTGAGAGACTTAGGAAAAAGGGTATTCATTCAGTATGCAATCTGTTGGTTGAGAGGTTTGTATATTGGCTGCTTATAAAATGGGCTTTCCTATTCACATGTTTCTATGGCCTCCCAAGGTAGGATGTCATTCTAGCCCAGGCTGACCAGGAATTCACTATGTCTTAGGATGGCCTTGAACTCACAGTGACCCTCCTACCTTGGCCTCCTGAGTACTGGGATTAAAAGCATGTACTACCACTCCTGGCTGTTTCTACCTTTATAGACTTAAGAGTGGTCATGACATCTCTTTAGCTTTTGGATCAAGACCAGACTGAGTATTTAGAAAACATTTTTAAATCTGTAATCTTAAATTGTTTGGCCAAAGCACTAATGCATATAATCCTTTCATGGTTCATTTTATTGTTTTACATAGGAACTGATGACATTTTTGGCCTGAGTAGAATCTTCATAGCAGTGTTTGGCAACTCTTCCTTAATGAATAATCGTAGTTTCTAAAGTCATGGTGCAGTTCACCTCACTACAGCACAGTGGTTTTGAAGCCCTAACCTGCATCTGTGTCCAGCAGCGCTTCATGCAGTTAGACACCTGTACAACAGGGAATCTGACTCATTTGTTGGCTGGTTATAGACTTGTGTGGAGGATGTTCTAGGTATATTTTAAAAAACAGATTGAGGGTTGAGGGCTAAGGAGATGGCTGAGTGGTTAAAGGCACTTGTTTGTAAAGCCTGCTGCCCTGAGTTTGATTCCTCAGTACCCATGTAAAGCCAGATGCACAAAGTGGCACATGTATTTGAAGTTTGTTTCCAGTGGCAAGAGGGCCTTGGTGTGTCCACAGTCTCCCTCCCTTCACCCCTATCTATCTAATAAATAAAAATACTAAATTAAAAATAGATTGATAAGAAGATGCTACTGAGTAGTTTGTGTTTCCTTTTGTTTTGCTACTCAGAAATGCTGCATTTAAAAGATCACATGGTTGAGCCGGGCGTGGTGGCGCACGCCTTTAATCCCAGCACTCGGGAGGCAGAGGTAGGAGGATTGCCATGAGTTCAAGGCCACCCTGAGATGACAGAGTTAATTCCAGGTCAGCCTGGACCAGAGTGAGACCCTACCTCGAAAAACCAAAAAAAAAAAAAAAACAAAACAAAACAAATAAAAGATCACATGGGCATGGTGGCACACTTGTAATCCCAGCACTTGGGAGGCAGAGGCAGAGGCAGAGGCAGAAGGATCACTTGAGTTTGAGGCCAACTAAGGCTGCACAATAAAACCGGGTCTCAAAAAAAAAGAAAGAAAAAAAGAAAGAAAGAAAGAAAGAAAGAAAGAAAACAACATAACTTTTTTTTTTCCTCTAAAACTGTCCCCATAATGCTTTTATGCCCAAGGTATTTCTCTTGTATCTCAGCCTTAGTAAAGATTGGTTTTCCAGAGATCCTTTTGGCTTCCTTTTCATCTATCACTATCAGAACATCACATATTCTATTTATTTATTTATTTATTTATATAGAGAGCAAGATGTAGAGAGAAAGAAAGAGAAAGAATGGGTATGCTAAAGCCTTCAGCCACTGCAAATGAACTCCAGATGCATGAGCTCCCTGTGCAGCTGGCTTACATGGGTCCTGGGGAATTGAACCAGGGTTCTTTGGCTTTGTAGGCAAATGCTTTAACTGCCAAGCCATCTTTCCAGCCTTCTTCTTCTTCTTTTTTTTTTTTTTAAGATTTATTTATTTATTTGAGACAGAGAAAGAGAGATAATGGGCACATCACGACCTCTAGCCACTTCAAGCAAACTCCAAGACTCATGTACCACCATGTGCATCTGGCTTACATGGGACCTAGAAAATTGAACCTGGGTCTTTAGGCTTTGCAGGCAATTGACTTAACCACTAAACCATCTCTCCAGCCCAGAATATCACATATTCTGATATGATTAAGCAATAGTATATAATTTATAGAATTGTCTTAATGGTGCAGACAGCAAAGACTATAAAAACTTCCCCTTTCTATAGATATACTGTAAAGGATTAAAATTTGTGTGTATGAGAGAGGATTCAGGCACGTATATGCCACAGCATGTATGCAGAAAGGTTAGGGGACAACCTCGGGTTTTGACTCTTGTCTTCTACCTTGTTTGAGATAGGATCGCAGAATTGCTTTATTGTTTGTTGTTTCAGTGACAAGAGACCCTAGCATAAAAAAGAAAAACAAAGATTCTAGTTGTCCTCTGGGAGCAGATGCACCAAGGAATAGAAAATATAAATATGTGATTTTGGCTTAGAGAGATGGCTTACCAGTTAAGGTGCTTGCCTATGAAGCCTAAGGACCCATGTTTGACTCTCCAGATCCCATGTAAGCCAGATAGGTGCACAAAAGGTGAGGCAAGGATACACATACCTACTAGGTGGCACAAGCATCTGGAGTTCGATTGCAGTGGCTGAGGCCCTGGCATGCAAGTTCTCTCTTTCTCTAAAAAATAAATAAAAAAGAAAATATATGATTAAAAAACTTTTGTATGTGTGGTTTTTCAAGGTAAGGCCTTACTCTAGCCCAGGCTGACCTGGAATTCACTGTGGAGTCTCAGGCTGGCCTTGAACTCACGGTGATCCTCCTACCTCTGCCTCTCGAGTGCTGAGTGCTATGCCCGAATGGACATATCAGAACCTCCTGTCACAACAAAAAAACTTGGAGTTTGCAGTAACTAGAGGCCCTGGTGCACCCATTCTCTCTCTCTCTCTCTCTCTCTCCCTCTCTCTCCCTGCCCTCAAATTAAAAATAATAAATATTTAAAAGCCCCCAAACTCCAGACATATGTGTCACTTTGTATTTACTTCACGTGGGTACTTGGGAATCAAACTCACACTATCAGGCTTTGCAAGCAACTGCCTTTAACTGCTGAGCCATCTCTTTAGCCCAATATATATGATTAAATTACATTAAATGTTAAAAATAGGACTCTGGTTCTCCATTGTTTATGACTTTGATGTCTTAGTCTCGTTATTATTTTTATTACCTTGTATTTTCTTTCTTTTTTAAGGTAGGGTCTTGCTCTAGCCCAGGCTGACCTGAAATTCACTATGTGGTCTCAGGCTGGCTTTCAAGTCACAGCTATCCTCCTACCTGCACTCCAAGTATTGGGATTAAAGGTGTGCATTGCCATGCCTGGCTATTACCTTATTTTTTCACACTTCTTTTTTTGTTGTGTTTTGTTTTTGATTTTTTGAGGTAGGGTTTTGCTGTAGCCCAAGCTGACCTGAAATTCACTATGGAGTCTCAGGGTAGCCTTGAACTCACAGCAATTCTCTTACTTCTCCCTCTGAGTGCTGGGATTAAAGGCGTGCACCACCACACCTGGCACACTTCTTTCTTTTGAAGGATATTTGTATGTTTTGATATTTGTAAAGAGGTGACATGGCAAATTCAAAGAAATATGGCTGTTTTTCTCTTTGACTTTTGTATTATTGCAAACAAATTATAAGTACAGATTTTGAGTGCACATTGATATAGAAGACAAAGTCATAGCCTTTATTGACATCTTATTTTTAAAGCTGCCTCTACAAAGAGAATTATCAATCAAGTTCTTGATTTTTTGCAGAGTGCTTGGTATAAATGAATGGCAGAATACAGGGTTCCAATATGATGTCATCAGCTGCTTGAATTTGTTGGACCGCTGTGATCAGCCCCTGACCTTGTTAAAAGATATCAGAAGTGTCTTGGAGCCAACTCGAGGCAGGGTCATCCTTGCCCTGGTCCTACCCTTTCATCCCTATGTGGAAAACGGTAAGTGTGGGCAGGCTAATTCTTACCCAGGATGGCTGTTTATGGATATCTGTGACTTTCATATGGCATACAAATAAATACTGTCTAATATTTCTTAGAACCATTTGAAATTTGAAATGATACAGTTAGTGCATGTAAGTACTACTTTGGTTAATGTTCACCCTAATAGGGATTTTAAAGAATTCTAGTATTTCCCCGGCACTCATAATAATTAATTCTCATCTGGGTCTGCCTGCTCGAGACAGAAAACCTAAAATGCATCTGTTGTGCTCTGGATTTAAATGTAGCTTGAACCATTTGTTTGCTGGTTTATAAGCTGAGTTGAAGCAATAAATAGTGCCTTTTAATCTACTCATACTTACTTGTTAAATGTCATGGCTGTTTTGTTTTGCATTTAGTGTTTCTTGTCTCTGGCTCAAAATGATGAATGCTCTTATTTGTTTTCTCTTTTAAAGACATTCATTCTCCAGCATGTAGCATTTCTTTGTGCCACATGTTGTTTGATCTAATAGTGCTCTGAGGTGGTAACTGATGTTACATACGCAGGATGGGCTCTTCATATCACTTCAGTTTTACTCTGGTTTCTGATACTTACTGTGACCTAATGTCACATTATATAATTCATAATGTGACATTTTAGTCAGTGTGGTTTACATTTCTAAAAAAATAATGTGTGTATTTTTAAGCAGGAAGAGAGAGAGAGAGGGAGAGGGAGAGAATGGACATACCAGGGCTTCTAGCCACTGCAAATGAAGTCCAGATTACCCTGTGCCACTTTTTGCATCTGGCTTTATGTGGGTACTGGAGAATTGAACCCAGGTAATAAGGCTTTGCAGGCAAGCATCTTAACCACTGAGCCATTTCTCCAGCCCCTGGTTTAGGTTTTTTAGGTAGGGTCTTGGAATTATCTATGTAGTCTCAGGTGGCCTTGTACGCACAGTGATCCTCCTACCTCTGCACTTGGGATTAAAGGCGTGTGCCACCATGCCTGTTTTTTAAAAAATATTTATTTATTTATTTGAGAGAGAGGGGAAGAGACAGAGAATTGGTGCGCCAGAGCCTCCAGCCACTGCAAATGAACTCCAGATGCATACACCACCTTGTGCATCTGGCTTATGCAGGTACTGGGGAATGGAACTTGGGTCCTTAGGCTTGTCAGGCAAGTGCTTTAACCGCTAAGCCGTATCTCCAGCCCTTTTTTGTTTTTTTATTTGAAGTAGGGTCTTAGTATAGTCCAGGCTGACTTGGAATTTACTGTATGGTCTTAGGCTGGCCTCAAACTCACAGTGATCTTTCTACCTTTGTCTCCTGAGTGCTGGGATTAAAGGATTAAAGGCATGTGCCACCATATCAGGTGCTCTCTCTCTCTCTCTTTCTTTCTTTTTTTTTTTTTTTTGAGGTAGGGTCTCACTCTAGTCCAGGCTGACCTGGAATTCACTATGTAGTCTTAGGGTGGTCTCAGACTCATGAGGATTCTCCTACCTCTGCCTCCCAAGTGCCGGGATTAAAGGTGTGTGCTACCACACCTGGCTTTATTTATTTATTTGAGAGAGAAAGAGGTAGAGTGTGAGTGTGAGTGAGAGACAAATAAAGATAGAGAATAGGTGTGCCAGGGCTTCCAGCCACTGCCAATGAACTCCAGATGCATGTGCCCCCTTGTGCATCTGGCTTATGTGGGTCCTGAAGAATTGATCCAAGGTCCTTAGGGTTCACAAGCAAACGCCTTAATCACTAAGCCATCTCTCCAGCCCTCTCACTCTTTTTTTGAGACAGAGTGTTGTATATGTCAGACTGGCCTCAAATTCACTATATAGCTGAGGATAAGCTTGAAGTGTTGATCCTCCTTCCTTTGCCTTTTGAGTGCTGGATTTGTAGGTGTATGCCACCATGTTCAGCTTGAAAGTGGGAAATTTTTAGACATGGGAGGCTGGGAAGAGAATAGAGAGAACACATATCCTCTGTCCCACCTTCTTTGTTTTTTTTTAATTATTTGCAAGGAGAGAGGGGAGAGAGAGTGAGAGTATGAATGGGCACATCAGGGTCTCTAGCCTATGCAAATGAACTCCAGACACAGGCACCACTTTGTGCATCTGGTTTTACGTGAATATTGGGTAATCAATCCAGGGACATCAGGCTTTACCTTAACTGCTGAGCCATCTCTCCAGCCCCACTTCTTCATTTTTTATGTTCCTGTTGTTGAGCTGTTTGCTGTGGTAATGAAGACAACTGTCTTGAACGTGAGTGCCCGTAGGTCATATGTCACAAGTATGTTACACAAAGAAAAAAGCCAGGAAATGTCCTCTGAGGTGACTCAGCCACCTGTCCTTATTGCAATGCTTGTCAAGGTTCTGTTTCCTGTGTCCTGTTGGGCAACCACATGACAGAATTTTAATGCTACTTCCTGGCAAGCAGGAGATGGGAAAGCAGGAAGAAACATCAGTCTAACCACAAGTTTTATTTCCTTGTTTTTCTGACATACAACTTGAGAGGACATCAAACTGGACAAGGTGCAGTCTCCACTTGGCTTGAGAACAAGCTCCTCGATTGTGGGTGCCTGGAGCTGCCTGCACAGTCAATGGAGTTTGGCATTGGCATTTGCAAACTTAAGACAGGAAGCCTTGTTGCTATGGGTGACCTTTAGTGACCTATAAACTTTGCAGACTGCTCTGCAGCACTCTATTGTTGCTCCCTTTCTTTGCATCATTAATTAGGTCCTGATGCTTTCCATGTGAGCTGGGAGGGCTGGTAGGTGCCAAGTGGTCTGCTATGTGAGCTCATGAACACTGGCTTGTTACAAGGACATCTCAGTGAGCTTTGTCTACTTGGCTTTGTCTTGAAGTTAACCAAGCAATTTTGTTGCTTAGATTAACTTATAAAAATAAGTGCAAATAGGAATCCTTCTGATTTCAGTTGATTTGGTTTTCTGACCTAGTGTTGGTTAGGAGTTGTTAAATCTAGTGAGAATTGTTAAGTACCAATAAAAGGAAAAGTATATAATTAAGAAAAGAATTTCTGGGGCTGGAGAGATGGCTTAGTGGTTAAGCGCTTGCCTGTGAAGCCTAAGGACCCCGGTTCGAGGCTCGGTTCCCCAGGTCCCATGTTAGCCAGATGCACAAGGGGATGCACGCGTCTGGAGTTCATTTGCAGAGGCTGGAAGCCCTGGCGCGCCCATTCTCTCTCTCTCCCTCTATCTGTCTTTCTCTCTGTGTCTGTCGCTCTCAAATAAATAAAAAAAAAAAAAAAGAAAAGAAAAGAAAAGAAAAGAATTTCTGGCCAATTTCCAAAGGGAACCAGGATGCAATGGTGTGCTGGGGCCGGAGGGGGGGGGGTGGGGGGGGTCTAGATGAGAAGGTCAGTGAACCACTACTGTGGGAGCTCTTTCTCCAGGCAGGGCCAGTAGTCACCCACATAGCAAAGGACAGAGTCACTGGCCAGCACCAAGGCTATGGCTTTGAGTTCTTAAGTGAGGAAGATGCTGACTGTACCAGTAAGATTACGAACATTATCAAAGTCTATGGAAGCCAGTAAGTGAACAAAGCATTATTAGCTCACTACAGCCTGGTGTAGGGCCGGCTCTTGCCTTGTGAAGCTGGGCCTAGAGATCAATGAGAAGCTGCTTTATGATACTTTCAGTGCCTTCAGGGTCATCTTAGAAACCCCCAAGATTATGTGGGACCCTAATACAGGCAACTCCAAAGGTTATGCCTTTATTTAAAAATTTTTTTTTAAATTTTTTTGAGAACAACAGACAGAGAGAGAAGTGGGGGAAGAGAGAGAGAGAGAAAGAGAGAGAGGTAGGAGATAATGGGCACGCCAGGGCCTCTAGCCACTGCAAACAAACTCCAGATGCATGTGCCCCATTGTGCATCTGGCTTACATGGGTCCTGGGGAATCGAGCCTCGAACCGGGGTCCTTAGGCTTAACAGGCAAGCACTTAACTGCTAAGCCATCTCTCCAACCCAGGTTATGCCTTTATTAATTTGATGCTTTGGATGCAGCGGTTTGAGGCTGTGAATGGGCGGTACCTCTGTAAGCACCCTATCACTATGGTGTATGCCTTCAAGAAGGACCCTAAGGGAAAACGCCATAGCTCAGCAGCTGAATGACTTCTGGTGGCCCGGAACCATCTTTCCCAGCCTGACTGCCCCATCACCTCTTGCAGATGCCTCCCCTCCCCCCCCAAACCTGTGGTCTCACCATTGATCTGGGTTTCCTCCACCAGGCATGCCTCTTCTTGGCTCCTTTCCTCCTCCAGTGCCACCTTCTAGAGCCCTCCCACATGGGATAGCCCCAGCCATGTCCCCACCACCTATGGCTCCTGAGGCTAGAGGACTTGGCCCTCAACAGCAGGAACCTCAGGGGCTGAGCAATCTAATCATGGGCATTTATATCCTCACCCATTCCCAGCAGCTGGGATGTCCCATCTAGGGTTGTCTCAGATGCACCTAGCCTACCATGGCTCTCTTAGCCTAGGACACTGTCATGCTGGGCAGGCTGTGGGCACAGTCACCACCCTGACTGACCACCTCCTAGAATACCTCACCCTAGACTTTCTTCAGTGGGCATGCCCTTCCAAGGGCTACCATCTGGTTCCTTCCTGGGTCACCCAGGCTGACCCCCTGTCTCCACATGGTATGCATGGACTTCCTCCATTAATACTCCCTGTGGCCCTCCATGATCCTCTCCCTGTAACTATCAGCAGGGGCTCATCCCTCCACTCAGACTCACTCCCTAGCCCCCAGTGTTCCCTCATGGCACACTTTGGGACCCTCTCCTTCAGTAAATTGTCATCTTTCTTTCCTCTCTTATATCCTTTCAATAGCTTCTGCATTTCTTGGATCAGTCAGAATTGCTATAGCTCCATACTACCCAGTTCAATGTCACTTTTTCTATAAGAAAAATTTTTAAAAATGTTAATCCTAAATGTTGCTGATACATAGAAAGAAAAAGTATACTCCTTGTTAAAAAAAAAAAAAAGCCGGGCATGAGGACTGGAGAGATATCTCAATGGTTAAGTCACTTGCTTGCAAAGCTTAAAGATCCAAGTTTGATTCCCCAATACCCATGTAAAGCCAGATGCACAAGGTGGTACATGCATCTGGAGTTTGTTTGCAGTGGCTAAAGGCCCTGGCACATTCATTCTCCCTCTTTCTGTCTCAGAAATAAATACTTATATGTATAATATAAACAAAACAAAAAATTTACATATAAACAAAATATATGCATATGTATTTATATATTTATATATATGTGTGTGTATGTATGTATGTATAATGTGTGTGTGTGTGTGTGTGTGTGTGTGTGTGTATTTTATTGGAGGTTGGGTTTCACTGTAGTCCAGGCTGACCTGGAATTTGCTATGTAGTCTCAGGGTGGCCTTGAACTCAAGGTGATCCTCCTACCTCTGCTTCCAGAGTACTGGATTAAAGGCATGTGCCACCATGCCTGGCTCAATACAATATTTTTTAAAAGGTGGGCATGGTGGCACACTCCTTTTATTCCAGCACTTGGGAGACAGAGGTAGAAGGATCACTCTGAGTTTGGGGCCGAACTGGGACTACAGAGTGAGTGCCAGGTCAGCATGGGCTATAGCCTACTTCAAAAAATGTGTGTGGGCTGGAAAGATGGCGTAGCGGTTAAGCGCTTGCCTGTGAAGCCTAAGGACCCCGGTTCGAGGCTCGGTTCCCCAGGTCCCACATTAGCCAGATGCACAAGGGGGCGCACATGTCTGGAGTTCGTTTGCAGAGGCTGGAAGCCCTGGCGCGCCCATTCTCTCTCTCTCCCTCTACCTGTCTTTCTCTCTGTGTCTGTCACTCTCAAATAAATAAATAAAAAATTTAAAAAAAAGTGTGTGTGTGTGTGTATGTATGTATAGTACACAAATGAAAATTTAATACCATGAATAATTTTTTAATTTTTATATTTTATTGATGACTAATTATAGACAATAAGCCATAATCTCCCCCTATGCTTTCCCCTTTGCACCCCCACTCTCCATCATACCCCTTCTCCTTCTCAGTCAGTCTCTTTTATTTTGATATCATCATCTTTCCTTCCTTTTTTTTTTTTTTTTTTTTTTTTTGGTTTTTCAAGGTAGGGTCTCATTCTAGCCCAGGCTGACCTGGAATTCACTATAGTGTCTCAGGGTGGCCTCGAACTCACGGCAATCCTCCTACCTCTGCCTCCCGAGTGCTGGGATTAAAGGTGTGTGCCACCATGCCCAGCTTCCTTCCTATTATGAAGGTCTTGTGTAGGTAGTGTCAGGCACTGTGAGGTCATGGATATCCAGGCCGTTTTGTGTCTGGAGGAGCACGTTGTAAGGAGTTCTACCCTTCTTTGGGCTCTTACATTCTTTCTTCTACCTCTTCTGCAATGGACCTTGAGCCTTGGAAGGTGTGATAGAGACGTTTCAGTGCTGAGCACTCTCTTCTCTGCAATATGGTGCCTTCTGAGTCATCCCAAGGTCACTGCCATCTGAAAAGAGAAGTTTTACCAAAAGTGAGAGTAGCACTAAGATAAGGGTGTGTACATTAAGAGAAGTGCTTGCTGGCCAGTTTGGTGATCATAGTATATATATTTAGCCAGACACCAGTAGATATTATACCCCTAGGACTCATGACTTACCCTTTCATACGTCTTCAGTATCAGGCATCTATTCCCTCCCATGGAGTGGGCCTCCAGTCCAATTAAAGAGTGGTTACTTTCCCCCATAATAGACATGTCACTATTGTACCTGTTGGCTTATTTGGCCTGGGTGGCCAAATTTAAGCCTTGCAGTGTCCATTGTTGTTTATCTCCACCTGGTAATTTTTTTCTCTCCCATGGAATTATATGCACTGTGGCTTTTTGCAGTTTTCTGTCAGCTCAGTTCCAACAGGATTTATCAGTGACTTGCAGCCCAAGTATGTGGAGTCTTCAGCAATAGGGTCTTACCATCTATTTCATCTGTTCCTGGTGGGAAATCAATAGCATCAGCAATGGCCTATAATGTTTTGGGGGCATCAGGGTCCTCCCTGTCCAACAACTCACTGGAAGGCATCCCATTGCTGGCACTGAAAATTTTCTAGTAACAATCTATGGCTTCTAGGTGTGTGATTGTCCAAAAATGTAGGTTTCCATTTGACTTATTCATAACCTCTTAGATTTTGACTAGCCCTCCCTCTACCTTTCCTTTACTCAATCTCTTCCCCTGACCTCACTTAGGCTTTTCCATCCCCAGTAATCTGTTCTACTTTATGCAATACCATCCTCTTAAGTCCCCCCTCCTTTCCTCTCTATTTCCTTTATATCTCTTTTTAAGCTTACTGTCTTTTGCTACTGAGTTTTCTTCCTACCGACACAGAAGTCCAATCATCTGTACCTAGGATCCATATATGAGAGAGAACATGTGATGTTTGGCTTTCTGGGCCTGGATTACCTCACTAAGTATAATCTTTTTCAGATCCATCCGTTTCCTTGCAAATTTCATAATTTCATTTTTCTTTACTGCTGAATACAACTCCATTGTAGAAATGTGCCACATCTTCATTACCCACTCATCAGTTGAGGGACATCTAGGCTGGTTCCATTTCCCAGCTATTGTGAATTGAGCGGCAATAAACATGGTTGTGCAGTTATTGCTAAGGTAGTGAGAAGTCTCATTAGGATGTATGCCTAGGATTGCTATACCTGAATCATATGGTAAATCTATTTTTATTTGTCTTAGAAACCTCCACACTGATTTCCACAATGGCTATACCAGAATTGCATTCCCACCAACAGTGTAGAAGGGTTCCTCTTTTTCTGCATCCTCACCAGCATTTATTGTCATTTGTTTTCTTGATGGTAGACAATCTGACAGGAGTGAGATGGAATCTCAAAGTAGTTTCAATTTGTATTTCTCTGATGGCTAAGGATGTAAACTTTTTTATTTTTATTTTTATATGCCATCTGGATTTTTTCTTTTCTTTCTTTTTCATCTTTTTTTTTTTTTTTTTTTTTTTTTTGGTAGGGTCTTGCTCTAGCCCAGGCTGACCTGGAATTCACTCTGGAGTCTCACGGTAGCTTTGAACTCACAATGATTTTCTTATCTCTGACTCCCAATTTCTGGGGTTAAAAGTGTGTGCTACCACGCCCAGCTCATAGCCTATTTTTTAATTGGGTTGTTTGATTTCTTAATATTTAGTTATTTTGAGTTCTTTGTATATCCTGGATATTGATCCTCTGTCAGATGTATAGCTAGTGAAGATTTTCTCCCAGTCTGTAGGTTGCTTCTTTGCTCTATTCACAATGTCCTTTGCTGTACAAAAGCTTTGTAATTTCATGAGGTCCCAGTGGTTGATAAGTGGTTTTATTTCCTGAGCCACTGGAGTTGTATTTAGAAAGTTGTTGCCTATGCCAACTTGTTGAAGGGTTTCCCATACATTTTTCTCTAGTAGTTTCAAAGTTTTGGGTCTTTGATCCATTTGGACTTCATTGTTGTGCATGAAGAGAGATAAGGACCTATTTTCATCCTTCTACATATAGTTTTCCCTGCACCATTTGCTGAAGAAGATGTCTTTTCTCCAATGAGTATTTTTGGCATTTTTGTCAAAGATCAGGTGGCTGTAGCTGTCTGGACTTATCTGCGTCCTCTACTCTGTTTCATTGATCTATGTGTCTGTTTTTGTGCCAGTACCATGCTGTTTTTGTTACTATGGCTTTGTGGCATAGGTTAAAATCAGGTATGGTGATACCACCAGCCTTATTTTTGTTGTTCAAATTGCTTTAGATACTTGAGTTTTTTGTGCTTCCAAATGAAGTTTAGAATTTTTTTTTCTATCTCCTTGAAGAATGCCATTGAAATTTTTATGAGGATTGCATTAAATATGTAGATTGCTTTTGGTAAGATTGCCATTTTCACAATATTGATTCTTCCAATCCAAGAATATAGGATATCTTTCTATTTCCTAGTGTCTTCTGTAATTTCTTGCTTGAGTGTTTTAAAGTTTTTATTGTAGAGGTCCTTAACTTCTTTGGTTAGGTTTATTCCAAGGTACTTTATTGTTTTTGATGCAATTATGAGTGAGAGTGATTCTCTGATTTTATCATCTGTGTGTTTGTTGTTGGTATATAGGAAGGCTACTGATTTCTGTGTGTTTATTTTGTATCCTGATAAATTGCTGTAATTGTTTATCAGCTCTAACAGTTTGCTGGTAGAGTCTTTAGGGTCCTTTATATATAGAATCATACCATTTTTTTTCTTTTCAAATTTTTATTAACAACTTTGATGATTATAAAAAATTTCCCATGGTAATACCTTCCCCCCTTTCCCCTTTGAAATTCCATTCTCCGTCATATCCCCTCCCCATCTCAATCAGTCTCTCTTTTATTTTGATGTCATGATATTTTCCTCCTATTATGATGCATGCATACCATTTTTTTCAATTTTTAGTAGCATTTGCCATGATTATAAAAAAGTATCCTGTGGTAATTCCCTCCCTCCCCCTCTACACTTTCCCCTTTGAAACTCCATTCTCCGTCATATCCCCTCCCCATCTCAATCAGTCTCTCTTTTATTTTGATGTCATGATGTTTTCCTCCTATTATGATGCATATCATTTTTTAAGGTATAACTTAAGCAAGATATTTCATGGTAAAATTATTGAGGCAGTTTGCAAAAGGATATACAATGAAAATTTTCTTTTAAAAATATGTTATTTATTTATTTGAGAGAGGGGGGGTAGGTAGATACAGAGGGGCATGCCAGGGCCTCCAGCTACTACAAACGAACTCCAGATGAATGCACCACCTTGGGCACCTGGCTTATGTGGGTCCTGGGGAATTGAACCGAGTTCCTTTGTCTTTGCAGGCAAATGCCTTAACCATTAAACCATCTCTGCAGCCCTACAATGAGAAATTTCTTAGCCACTTCAGTCCTTTAGTGGTTTCAGGTTACCTTAAGCTTTCTTCAAATGTTAGCCTCCATGTACCCTAGCAAGAGCCTATTAGAAATGCTTTAGTTATCTTTTCCACTTCAGTGTACCTTGGAAGTTCCCCTTAGTGCCATCTCCACACACATGTGACAGTCTCTGCATATGAGTAGTGGTGTGCTGGAGTTCCTCAGACTGGCTCTGCATGAGTTGGGAGCACTGGTGGGTAATCAAGGCACTATTTGTTAAATATGGCTGTCAATCACTTTTGACCATAGTGAGAATATTGGCATAATATAATCTGACCAAACTATAAATGTCTTTATCCTTTTCCAAACTGGTTGTTAAACATTTACTATCATGCTCTAGATGCATGGGATAGAGTGCAGATACTAGCACTATCAAAAAAGGAAGAAAGGGAGGGAGGAAAGAAAACAAGGAAGAGAGAAGAGGGTGTGATGGCACAAGCACAAAGCTTATAAATCTTAGCCCTCAAGAGGCAGAGTCAGGAAGATTGCCACAAGTTCAAGGCCAGCTTGGTCTACATAGGGAGTTCCTGGCTAAGCAAGGATACAGAGTGAGACTTTGTCTCCAAAAAATAGGAGGGAAAGTAGACTTTTTTTTTTCTTGTTTCTTGCTTTAGTGAAAATGATGCTATCTTTTCACTTTAGATCACTATTGTTTGGTTGAGATACACTTAATAAAATTTCCTGTTAGGAGCGTAAATATTGAAGAATTAAAACTTTAGGAATCTATATTAAATTTTATAACCTGATGGCGGAAAGAATGTAAGAGCCAAAAGAAGGGTAGGACTTCTTACAGTGTGCTCCCTCCAGACATAAAATGGCCTGGATATCCATGACCTCATAGTGCCTGATACTACCTACACAAGACCATCATAGGAGGAGGAAAAGACCATGACATAAAATAAAAGAGAGACTGATTGAGATGGGGAGGGGATATGATGGAGGATGGAATTTCAAAGGGGAAAGTGGGGGAGGGAGGGTATTACCATGGGATACTTTTTATAATCATGGAAAATGTTAATAAAAATTGAGAAAAAAAATTTTATCACCTGAGCTCTCACTGTGTGTGGGGGCCGATGCTGAGGGCAATATCTTCCTCTGACTCACTGTATTAGGGATTTTCTTAGCATGTTACCACCTTGGCCATTTTGGACTTGCATGTGATTATCTCACCTCATGCACCACTAGATTCTCTTTGCAAACATTCTAAATGCAAATGACAGCATTAATATTACTAGCATTATCTTAAGCAGAGCTGGGGATTGGATGCAAGGCTTTGTGGATGCAAGGTCAGTGATCTACCACTGAGCCATCTCCCCAGCCCTTTTGTTTCTTTGGATTTTGAGATAGGTTCTTGCTAATTTATTTACTCAGGCTGGACTTGAACTCATGATTCTCATATTTCAACCTCCTGAGTGGATGGGAGGACAGATGAGTACCACAGTGCCTGAAAGAATTAATATTACTGATAAAAATAGACTGTAGATGATCTTTACTTGTTTTTGGAAAGTGTTCTCTTTGTTATAATTATCAATGTTCCATTGACTTTGTAGAAAATAATTGGGAACATTATATGTACAGTCTATTCTTTGAAAATTTGGTAAAATTATTCTTTTAAACCATTTAGGCCTTTCCTTTGGCGAAGTATATACCCATTTGATAATTATGTCCCTCTCCTTCTCTTTAGTCTCATTGGTCTGATTAAATTAGACATTTAGTCTTTTTGAACAGGGGTAAGGCAGAAATTTATTTAAAAAAATAAGTGGCAAGGCCCCAGAGTATTTAGGACCAGGACCTCAGCTGACATCCTAAGAAGAAAAAGGAAAACAAAATAAGGGGGGGAAAAGTCAGAATTCAAAAAAGCTGGCAGGCTCAGCAGTGAGAGTCTGTGAGCAACTCTTCCCCTCCCTCCCCAACCCTTATATAGTGTTGCAGTTACCTTCTCGTTGTTGGCTCAAAGCACCTGACCAAAAGCAGCTGATGGGAGGAAAGAGTTTATTTTGTTTTATAGTCTCTAGAGGAAGCATCATGAGGGCAGGAAGAGATGGTACAGCAGGTGGAAAACTGCAGCAGAAGAGTGAGCTGAGCTGTGGCAAGGGGAACTGGCTATACCAACTATAAGCCTGCCCCCAGAACCACACCTCCTCAAGCAAGGCTTCACCTCCCAAACTGTCACCAGCTGGGGACCGAGCATTCAGAACACAAGAATTTATGGGGAACATCTGATTCAAACCATCCCAGAGAGTATTTGCTTTATAATCTTGGCTGGCCTGGGATTTTCTATGTAGACCAGGCCTCATTTATGTCAATTGTCTTGCCTCTGCTTCAGTCTTGTCTTTACCTCCTGAGTGCTGGGATTGCAGGCATGCACCATCACTCCTGGCTTCACCTTTAATCTTAAAGGTCATACTCATGTAAATAGAAATAAGCAAAACTTATAGGACTGTTTTGTGGAAAGAGCTTAATCTCTGAGGACTGATCCTGTTTGGATTTGAAATAGGGCTAGGCTAGACTCTCAGTAATTTTAGAGCTTCATCTGCCAAAAGGGCCTGGGGTTATGAGGTCCAGGCAATCTACTCCATTAACAATGCCCAAGTCTATCTGTATTGTCGGTATCTGATGCGTATTAGGTTGATCCCATCCTATCCTGCTCTGTCTGTCTTCTCAGCTGTGACTTTCATACTTGGTCCCAGTTCCTCAGATTGAATTATTTGTTAAGTGTTTTTTAGTCTGGGTAAAACTCTTAAGCACAGTAATCAGAATTTGAAGTTTTCATCCTGCACTTTAATTGTCCTACAGTGCAATCTTCATTGGCTTATGTGACTCAGTAGATCAGAGACACAGCTACATACCTCTTGGCCAGGGTTTTCAGACTCCTTACATAGCATGAAATGGAATTACTTATTTTGAAAACCCCACTAAATGTTTGGGGTGTGGTTTCAGTGCAGGGATGTAGACAGTAGAACACCTCTAGGTCCATTCACCTCTTTTTTAAAAATATTTATTTGAGAGAGAGAAAGAGAGAGAGAGAGAAAATATGAATGAATGAATGAACGAGAATGGGTACACCAGGGCTTCCAGCCATTGCAAATGAACTCCAGACACATGAGCCACCTTGTGCATCTGGTTTATGAGAGTCCTGGAGAATCAAACCTGGGTCTTTTGGCTTTGCAGGCAAGTGCCTAAATGCCATCTCTCCAGCCCTATTTACCTCTTATATGTTGAAACCTTCCCTGATGTTAAATGGAGTTAGGGGATGGAGCCTTAGTTACATGGAATTAGAGTCACATACTAGAGGTCCCACAGACCTTCTCTGTGCTCCCTGACCTGCGAGAATACAAGCAGTCAGCATTCTATGGTTTGAAAGAGAGTCCTTACCATAACCCAAGCATGTGACACCTTGATCCAAATTTCCAGACTCCAGAGCTCTGAAAAATAGATTCCTGTGTTTATAAGTCACCCAGCTCATGACAGTTTGTTACAGCAATCCCAGTTGATAAGAATGGTTCGATGTTCTCTCTTTGTTGTCATGGGAAATGTGCCAATGAAAAGTGTTAGGCTAGTCTTTTCCAGCAGGCATTTTTTTGGTCACTTAGGAAGAAAATTAATATCATTAGCAATTCACTGAAAAGTCTATGGAGAAAGGGTTAGGATCTGTGGCTAGAGAGGAAAGATATGTGCCTCATCTTAGATGAAATACCAAAATAATTTTTTTTTTGAGGTAGAATCTCACTTGTAGCCCAATCTAACCTGGAACTTGCAGCAGTCCTATCTCAGCCTCCCAAATGCTGGGATTAATAGTGTGTACCACCATGTCTGGCCAAAAGAATTTTAAAGTAGAAATACTATTCAGTTGTCTTCACATAAGGGTATTTAAAGACCTACTATGTAATGTGTAGTGCCAGGCAGTAGAATTTCAAAGATAAAAAAATGTGATCCTAGTTGTAAAGTGGCACAGTGCAGATGGTAGATGGAATAGGTGCCATTGGGGTACTATA
This sequence comes from Jaculus jaculus, assembly GCF_020740685.1. NCBI lineage: Eukaryota > Metazoa > Chordata > Mammalia > Rodentia > Dipodidae > Jaculus > Jaculus jaculus. Next base: position 58,926,892 of record NC_059113.1, on the reverse strand, counting down.
ATACAGATATGAAGAGCTGGTGATAACTTTGTCAGTAAAGTTCTGCTTGCAAGCATGAGGACCTGAGTTCCATTCCAGAGCCTACATAAAAATGCCAGATGTGATGACAAATACTTGTAACTCTAGCACTGGGAAGCAGACACAGATCAATTTCTGGTGAGTTCCAGGACAGTGACTCTTAAAAACAAATGGTGGCAGGAGTTCTAACCCTAACACTGGCACATAGACACACTCATGTGCATATGAACTCACATGAGGGATATGTCTTATATAATGCCACTTTAGGAGAAACATGCTTCTATGGAAAGTATGAAGATGTGGACACAGTGGGGTTGGAATAGGATAGGTTCATTGGCACCCAAGGTTATGTGCAAAGGAGGCCTTGTGTAAGTCTAGCACTCATGGAATATTATTGGGCACTGTTATGTATGACCTAGGGAGATAGAAGGCTCCTTTCTCTGGAAAGGTATAATTTAAATTTGAGCTTAAAAATTAATGGCTTGGGGCTGAAGAGATGGCTCAGCAATTAAAGGCACTTGCTTGCAAAGCCTGATAGTTTAGGTTTGATTACTCAGTTCCCACATAAAGCCAGATGTACAAAGTAGTGCATGTGTATGGAGTTTACTTGCATTAACAAGAGGCCCTAGAGTGCCTGTCCCCACTCTTTGTCTCCTTGCAAATAAACGATTAAGAAAATCAGTCTTTGGAATAGTTACTGCTTTCATTGGGAGAGGCTTATTTAGAATTTAATACTAGTATATTAGGGATTTTGTCTCCTACTTTAGTTATATAAGAAACACTGAGTGTTTTTTCAGCCCTGGAATGAAGTGCCAAAATGTAATGACTGCCAGAAATGACATGTAAATGATTAATTCATCACTTCTGCTTACCTAAGTGGAATTACTGCCTTCTCTCTCTCTCTCTTTCGCTATCTAGTTCAGAAATTCATTTATTTCATTCAAACCAGTAGTTGTGGGCTAGAGAAATGGCTAAGTGGTTAAGGTACTTGCCGGCAAAGCCTAAGGACTCATGTTTGACTCTCCAGGTCCCACATAAGCCAGAGCACAAAGTGATGCAAGTGCGCAAGTCGTACATGCACACAAGGGGGTGCACGTACCGAGAGTTTGATTTCAGTGGCCGGAGGCCCTGCTGTGTGGGAGGCAGAGGTAAGAGGATCGCCATGAGTTCGAGGCCACCCTCAGACTACATAGTGAATTACAGGTCAGCCTGAGCTAGAGTAAGACCCTACCTCGAAAAAACAAAACAAAACAAAAAAGCAAAGTAAAATACTGTTGGATATGCCATTGTTTTATTTCTATTTTTGTGTGTAAGATACAAACATATGCACATATTTGCATATACCACACAGCTCATGGGCAACCATAAGTATACACATGTACACACACAAATAAAATGAGGTTATTTGCTCCTTCCTGTCCCTTTCCATGGGGGAGGGGTCACATGGTAGCAGAAAAGTCGGGTATCACTGATTTGAGCCATCAGTGTAAGACTCTTCCAAAGAAATCTTAAAATACTTTAAAATTGTATCTATGTTTAAAAAGAATAAGCCTTGGGCTAGGGAGGTGGCTCAGTGTGGGTAAAAGTACTTGTTGCACCAGGGTGAGGCCCTGAGTTCAGATCCCCAGAACTCATGTAAAGCCAGCTGCAGTAGCATGTAATTTCAGTGCTCCTGCTGTGAGATGGTAGGCAGAAATAGGAGCATCCCCAGAAACTCCCAGACCAGCTAAGCCTGGCTTATGCAGCAGTGAGCAACAACGAGGCCCTATTGTAAACAAGATGGAAGGGAAGGACTTACACCCAGGCTTGCTCTGATTTCTACATGTGTGCTGTGACAGCAGGCACCTGTGCACACATGCACCCACCACATCATTTAATATCACTTTAAAAGAGACCGTAATGAAAAATACATTGTGATTCATTTTTAATGATAAATGCATACTAATGAGCACTTTATTGCTTACACCTTAGTAGTTTTCAAAGAACAGTTCATAGCACATTTTCTTAGTGAAATGGTAAAGAAAACCATAAATAGCTTTGCTGTGCCAGGCCAGGCCCCATGTGGCATTTCCCTTTCAAGTTGGTTAATAAGTGCCTGGTCTTCTCTATCGCTTGTGCTGTATTTTTTTGTTGGCACAACGCTGACATCTAGAGTCAGCTGTGGTGTATTTGTTCTGAGGTTTTCTTTAATCTGCTTTGGATTTCTTGTACTTGTGGTCTTACTCTAGTTTCTATTCTAGTCGAACTTTTGTTGGCATAATTTAAATTATTTTGCATTCTTTGGCAGGAAAATGTATACTATACCATTGTTACATTATATTAGAAAAACTATTTGTTCCAAGATACTTTAAAAGATGAGTTTCTCTAACTCAAATTCTGGCACTTTACTTTCTGTTTACTCCTCCCATTTGAGTCTAGTTGTCCTGTAATTTCCACAGCTCACAGACATTTCTGTCTTTCAGGAGTGAGGTATGCTGATTGACTGTAAATCTTCTTGAAGCTAACGGCCGTCACACACCTGGCCTATGATGTTACAGGTGTGCACTACCACTCTCAGTTTATACAGCGCTAGAGATCAAACCCAGAACTTTGTGCACGTTAGGCAAGCATTTCACCAGCTGAGCTATATCTCCAGCCTCATTTGGTTGGTTTGTTAAAGACTTGATTGGTGTGTGGGTGTGTCCATTTACTGCCATAACTTCCAGAGTCAGTTTTCAGTGACTTAATTGAAAAGTAGACGTGTCTAGGGTCTTTTCTGGTCGGAGAGTGCACTTCTGTTTTCATAAGGATCCTCTTTCTCCTGCAGTAGTAAACAGTGAGCTATGTTACCAGTGAGTCCATCCTCTAAGCCATTTTTATCCTGTGAACCTTCAGGCATCGTTTTGGTTTTTGTAATTTTTTCTTTGTTTTTAATTTTCTTTCATTTGTGTGAGAATTTTTGTTTTCATTTGGTCTATTGATTCTCAGACTTGCTTTGTAATAGCAGATGACCTGGAGTTCCTAATCCTTCTGCCTCTACTTCCCAATGTTGAGATTACAGCCATGTGCTACCATGCTGAGCTTATTAGTTTTTTTTTTTTAAAGTGAATGTATATGTAGTGTGCATGTGTATTCATATGTGTGTGTGGATGCATGTGTGTGAGCATGGGTGCGGAGACCATAGGTTTATGTCAGATATCTTCCTGGAGGCAGGGTCTCTCATTTTAACTAAAGCTAACCAACTCAGCTAGCCTAGTTATCCACTTTGTCCCCTGGATCTCCTGTCTAAGTGCTGGGACTATAGGTGGACTGCTCTACCTCCCCAGAATTTACATGGGTGTTTGGAATCTGATCTTTGGTCCACATACTTTTCTAGGCGGGGGAGGTGGTTTCTAGGTAAGTTCTCATTTTAGCCCAGACTGACCTGGAATTCACTATGTAGTCTTAGGGTGGCCTCAGATTTACAGAGATTCTCCTACTTCTGCCTCCTAAGTGCTGGGATTAAAGGCATGCGCCACCATATCTGGCTAGCCCTCATACTTTTAAGGCAAGAGCTTTTTCCACTGAGCCATCTCCCCAGCCCCTGTTGTGTTTTTTGACATAGGGTTTAGCTGTGTAGTCCAGTCTGTCTCTGAACTCACAATCCTTTTGCCTCAGCCTCTCAAGTGCCAGGTTTAAATGTACACATCACCATGCCTGGCCTTTTAGTCATCTTAAATGCTAGGTTACCATTTTTCTTTGCTTTAGAGTAAATGTGAGATCTAAAACATGGTTGTTTTTTTTTTTTTTTAATCTAGATGCCATTGTCAGAGTTCTTGCTGGGAACTTTACAGTTCTTAGTGCGAGCCCTTCCTTCAGACTATTTCTGCCTGTTTTTTTTTTTTTTTTTTTTTTTTTAAGATGCTAAGCATCAAGAAGAAAGTAGGAACAGGCATTTATAATTATTTAGAGTGTTATCTCAGGCTGGAGAGATGACTCAGCAGTTAAAGGTGCTTGCTTGCAGAGCTTGATGGCCCAGGTTCAATTCCCCAGTGCCCACATAGGGCCAGATGAACAGAGTGGTACATGCATCTGGAGTTTGTTTGCAGTGGTAGGAAGCCCTGGTGCACCCATTCTCTCACTCTCTCTGTTTACAAATAAATGTTTGAAGAATCATGTGGACTGCTGGCTCAGGTAATTTGACTACTGTCTTTGTGTATCTGTACACAGAAGGATGAAATAACTATTTGGATGATACTCTTTTTGGAGTAAAAAAATTTTTGTGTGTGTGGTGCTAGGGATGGAACCCAGGGCCTTACACATGCGAAGCAAGTGCCCAGTAAAAATTCTTTTTAAAAATTAACTAAAGGCTGGAGAGATGGCTTAGAGTTTAAGGCACTTGCCTACGAAGCCTAAGGACCCAGGTTTAAAACTCTCCAGAGCCCACATAAAGCCAGATGCACATGGTGGTACATGTGTCTGGAGTTCGTTTGCAGTGGCTAGAGGACCTGGTGTGCTCATTCTCACTCTCTGTCTTTCTCTCTCTCTTTGTCTCTAATAATTAAAAAAAAAAAAATGTCCCTCTCTCTAGAAAATAGAAACCTGCAATCAGGGTCACTGTCCTGTTGTTCTTGCCCTTGGGGCTGTGGTAGGATAAAAATATCTTTACTAGTGTATCAGTTCTTCTTTCTATTTATTTGCTTATTTATTTATTTTTGGATTTTTTAAGGTAGGGTGTCACTCTAGCCCAGGCTGACCTGGAATTCACTATGTAGTCTCAGGGTGGACTGCAACTCACAGCAATCCTCCTACCTCTGCCTCCCTTGTATTAGTTCATTTGCAGTGGCTAGAGGTCTTGGTATGCCCATTCTCTCTCTCTCTCTGCCTCTTTCTCTCTCTCTCTTAACTATATAAATACACAATATTAAAAAAAAAATAACCAGTGTCCTTTGTTATGTATTTATCAAGACAGACTCTATAAAATGCATTTTATGCAAAAATCTTTCAGACTTTTCAAGGAAACCATGATTATTGATCACTCAGTTGGCAGCTTGGTATGTTCAGTGACATGTATTTTATATCTGCACTGTATCTTTTTGCTGTTTTATACTTACAGGTTGTTGGCTTGTTTCCATATATCTCTTACGGTATAATTCTTGAGCAATTTCCTGAAACACACGCCGGGCACTCTTCTGTCAATACAAATGAGAAGAGATTTGTGTTTCAGAAGCATAGGTGATGGTTGCAGTATATCATCACAGCTCCTCTGTCTTTCCTGCTACCAGTCTTAGAAGTGACCACCCTAACACACACAGTTAGCTCTTGTTCTTGATTACATTAAGCAGAATTTATGGTTGACAGCTGTCACACCACCTGTGGCTACCCTTGAGGGTCAGTGATGAGCAACAGGAATGCTGAGGTTGGAAGTGACTGTGATATTCTCTGTGTTTCTTAAACCATTTCATATATGAAATACTTCCAATCACCCACAACTTATAAAATATTTTGCAAGTGGTGTACCTTTTGTAAGTCTTCATTGTTTCTTTTGTGTCTTAGGATGTTGAATTTTGACTGCCAAGAAGAGAAAAGTCTGTAAATTTTCATGCACTCACAATAGTCAAAGATTGTTCATGCTGTAATAAGACTAAACCAACTTTATCTCTAAATGATATACAGTAAGAATGTTTATACCATTTCCTCATGTGCTTTTATTTCACTAATAAATGAATTTAGCAACTCAAACTGATGCTTATGATAGGCTGTATATTCTAGTAAATATGCACAAGACCCTCTTATTAACATATGCACAGATAAAAGATACTCCTTTCTAGAAACTTGGTATCTTTTGCCCATTTTAGGCAGGTTTGTCATCTTCATTAGCCTCTTTTTGCTCTTAAAGGTTGTTCTTAGGGTTCTCATAGATAACATTGACCCCACTGTCACCTTCCCCCAACCCCTGCAGAAGAAAACCAGCATGGACCATGGTCTCTTAATCCTATATCGCTGGGCTTTCAAGAGGAAACAGTGGATTGTGTAGCTTGCTTAGTGGTGGTTTCAGTGACGAAGATTTATGCCTTCTGCAGCCTTCCTCTGCAGGTGCTTATCTCTGAGATCTGGAATGAGGTGTTTTCTAGGTGAGCTGTCTTTGAGGCTTACAAGGTTGAGGGCAGTGGAAATGATCTCGTCCATGGTGATGGTAAAGCGAGAGCAGGTGACTTACTTTGGAAAGGACTATGAAGATCACGCATACCCCAGTGATGTAGATGGAGAGCAGTGCTAAGAGCACTATCAGGAGACTATGCACTTCCTTGCTAAGAAGCTTATTTTCTGTGATGGAAACAGAGAAACAGTCACTGTTATATCATTGAAACTACAGTTTAGAGGTGGGACATGAATTTGCTGTTTGCCCCAATTCCTTTTTTTTTTAGGTTAAATCTCCAGGCTGGCCTGGAACTCATGATCTTCCTATCTCAGACTCCAGAGTTCTGGGACTAAAGGTGTGTGCCACCACACCTGGCTCTGCCTTCTAATTCTTTTGTTTTCAATTTTAATTAATTTATTTGAGAGAGAAAGAGGCAGATAGATAGAAAGTGGGCACGCCAGGGCCTTCAACCACTGCAAATGAACTCCAGATGCATGGGCCACCTTGTGTATCTGGTTTATGTGGGTACTGGGGAATTGAACCTGGGTCCTTATGCTTCACAGGCAAGTGCCTTAACTACTAAGTCATCTCTCTAGCCCTATCAGTTCTTTAACTGTATTATAACAAAAATGTTTCTTGATAAAATAAAAAAATCTCCAAAAATGCTAAGAATCATGGTTTTTTGTTTGTGGTATTAGGGATGGAACCTAGGTCCTTTCATATGCTTAGGCATGTGTTAGGTATCCCTAGCCCAGGAATTACTTTTTATATTAAAGCATAACTTAAACATTCCAAGCCATTGTCCTCAAGGGCATCAAAATCATCTTTTGTTAGAAACGATGTACCCAAGCTGGCCTAGTGAATAAAGTACTAGCTGTGCAAGTGTGAGCACCTGAATTCAGATTCCCAGAGCCCATGTGAAATGGGAGGTGGAGACAGGAGAATTGCCCAGAAGCTTGTGGGCCAGCTAGCCTGGCAGATACAGGGGTGAGCAAGACATGCTACCTCAAGGTGAAAGGTGAGGACCGACAGCCAAGGTTGTCCTCTGACATCCACAGGTGCATGCTTGCTCTCATACATATGAACATTCACACACACACACACACACACACACACACACAGAAGAAATGATGTACAAGTATTAGAAAGTCTGTTTATGCAGTATTTGCTAGTGATGTCCTTTATAGTCTTGGAACTTTTACAGCTGACAAGTGACGTCTGTTAACCTCTTGAGAAGGTCATCCATTGAGTATCACAGTGCTCATTCCTTGCTTAAAAGGCATTCATGGGGCTGGAGAGATGGCTTAGCAGTTAAAGCACTTTTTTGCAAAGCCAAAGGACTCAGATTTGATTTCCTAGTGCCCGCATAAAGCCAGATGCACAAGGTAGCACATATTTCTGAAATCCATTTGCAGTGGCTAAAGGCCTTGGATACCCATTCTCTTTCTGTGTGCCTCTTTCTGCCTCATGTTATTGTGACATATGTGCTTTTTAATGAAGTTCTACAAGTAGAAATCTTGAATCCATTTTCTCATTCTGAATCCTTCCTCCTGGCAGGAAGTGTCCCATGCACTAGGTAGGGATTAAGTAACATGCCATGTCTTTACATACTGATTATTTGAAGTGCAAAATATAACTGGATATAAAATTACGTGTTAGCATGTGAATTCCAACCAAATATCCCATAGATACTATTCCATGAACTCAGTTTATACAAGTATACTTTCATTTGTGAAACTAACAGGTAATGCACAACTTTAAGAAATGTTTCAGTATTAAATTCATAGTTTTATACAAAATCCAGGATGTTAACATCTCCATCTCAGCAAAACTTTAAATTGTGCTCATAAAGAAGAATCTACTTGTGACTTTCATTTTTCTTTTAAATTTAAATTTATTTTTATTTATTTATTAGAGACAGAAAGAGAGCAAGAGAGAGAAAGAATGGGTACTCCAGGGCCTCTAGCCACTGCAAATGAACTCCACGTGTATCTGGCTCATGTAGGACTTAGAGAATCAAACCTGGGTCTTTAGTCTTTGCAGGCAAGCGCCTTGACTGCTAAGCTATCTCTTCAGCCCGACTTTGTCTTTCTACAAGACATCTTTTTCCTTTTAACTAACTTTAAAAAGTTATGTGTGTGTGTGAGCATGTGCTTGTCATGGTACACTGTAGTAATCTGAAGGATGAATTTGGGTGGAGTGTCTGTCCTCCCACTTGCTTGAGACAGGATCTTCCTTATTGCGTTTTTTTTTTTTTTTTGGGGGGGGGGGTTCTTTGCTTCTTTGGGTATGCCAGTCTAGCTGGCCTGCAATCTTCAGAATTCTGGCTCTCCCCCCCATTGCCCTAGGCATGTTGGGATTATAGATACATATACCACTTTGTGTCTAGCTTTATGTGGGTACTGGAGAATTGAACTCAGGACAGCAGGTTTATAAGCAAGCACCTTTAACTACTGAGCTGTCTCCCAATGAGGCATGAGTTAACATCGAAAATAACTCAAATTGCTATTTTTGGCATTCTTAAAAGTGCTATATTTACGTTAGTTCATTTCTAATTATCTGTCAGGTGAGAACAAGCTAAGGTTAAATAACATTTGGATTTTTCTTAATACTTTTATTTCATTTATTTATTAGAAAAAGAGTGAGAAGGTTGGAGAGATGTCTTACCAGTTAAGGCACTTGCCAGCAAAGCCTAAGAACTCATGTTCAAATCTCCAGGTCCCGAGTAAGCCAGATGCATAGTGACACAAATGCGCAATGTCACACATGTGCACAAGGGGGTACATGTGTTTGGAATTTGTTCACAAATTCCTGGTGCACCCACTTTCTCTTTCTCTCTCTGTCTCTTCTCTCTCTCTGTCACTCTCTTCCACTGGGCTGTGGTATTACTCTACCACGTTTATATTATAGTTTCTGGATGTGAGCAAAACATCATGATGTAATAAAATAAGTCTTAGTGGACTGACCTCTTACCACCAGCATGGTCCCCTTTCCAGTCTGCTTAGCTCTTGGTGCCACTGCACTAGGAAATGCGATTCCGCAGATGTAAATTGCACTGTCATTTGGAGCCACCCTGTTGACGGTGAGAGAGACTTGATTCTTGCCCAGGGTCTCTGTCACTGTAAACTTGTCTGTCTCACTGCTGCATCTGTCCAAGCACAGAGTCTCTGTTTGGTGCGCACCATAGCGGAACCACAGGCTTGTTGGTTTCTCTGAAGGACAATCAGTTGTGAAGAAGATACACTCTATGATGACAGCCTGGTGAGTGTAGTCCACCTCTAGGTAACCTGGCTGCATGACAGAGACAGTACAGGTACTCACAACACCTGTGGGAGGAAGCACATGCGTGTGCTGTGGTGTTACTGGCTTGGGAAACCCAACCACTCCATTTTCTTCTTTCCCTTTCTCCTGCCGTGAACAAAACTCTAAGTCCCACCAGTAGGCCTCACTTGTGTGGACTCCCAAAGCCTCCTGACTGACCTGCCATCAATAAATACCATCAATAAATGCATAAATGTGGCAATGTAATACCACAGCCTGAGGAAGAGAGTGAGAGAGAGAGAGATAAGAGGCAGAGAGAGAAAGAATAGGTGCACCAGGGCCTTGCATGCCTTCAAGCAATCTGAGGACAGCTGCCAGAGGTTCTGAGGGGCAGTGTGAGGGGTAGCATGTCTGGAGCCAGAAGTTTGGGGTGTGCTGCATACTCTTGCTTTCCTTTGACCTGGGGCTGCTCCTGTCACCTCACAGAGCCTGCTTGCTCCTCTGCCCCTCACCACGGAACCTTGTGTTCAGTGTGGGAAGTGCTGCCACACAGCAGAGCACTGATCAGGAGTTGGTTTCTGCCTGCTGGGGGCAGGGGTTTCTAGGAAGGCACGACAATCCACAATGTTCCCTTGTGAGCCTGGTGTCCATTCGGGAAATACGATACTCCATGGAAGCCTAGCTGCAGCCTACTGCTGCATTCCCTACTGCTGTAGAGCCGGCAAGGGAGCCACCTGGGCCCCGACTCTCTAGTCCCTGGTGCATTCATCTTACTTGATAACAATATTGTGACAAGGAGAATGCGGGCTTGAGTCCAAACCCAGTTCTGCAGAGTGTGGCTCTGTGAGCTCCGTGTAGGTTCCTTATTATATCAGAAAAGTTGGTACCCACTGTGTGTGTTTGTATAGACTCAAGCATGCTGCCTGTGTGATACTTACTTACACCATGACCATTTCTTCTGCTGCCCCTTCCACTGTCCCCACAGTGTCACATGCTCATTTGAAAGATAATTTTGTACCTGTTCCCAGAACCTGGAACCCCTGTCTTCCTGGGGTGGTGCTGCTTGGAGCTTGGCTCCCCACCTTAGCATTGTGACCCCAGACACATGAGGCGGTAGCACCACTCAGATGCTTCTGAATGGGGGGAGGCCTTGCTAAGCAGTCTGTCAGGCAAGGGGCATATGGAAGATAGGGTTGCTTGAGGCAGATGGGGATTTATGCAAGGTTTTAGTCTTATTTCTGCCTAGTTTTATAGACCACATAGTCTTAGAAAAAGTAATAGACCAAGTGGCCTTGTTTATCTGAGTGTGCTCTTTGCTCTTGTGAAGGAAATTGGAAATTAACCCGAGTCCTCTGATGATGGCTTTCAGAAGGGATTCTTTCTCATTTTAAGTTTTCTTACAGGTCCCAACCAGAACAGAATAGGAATTAGTCTGAATGTGGACATTTGTGAAGGGAGTCTCTTCATATATTGTACTTTTAGAGCTGGGATCTTTGTAGTGATTTGATAAGAATAAACAGATGAGAGGGAGAGAGACCACCTGGCTTCTTGGGCCTCTTGTCCACCAGGAATCTCAGCTGAGGGACCTGGATTCAGCCCAAGCCTCTGTCTCCTGCACAGGTTGTCTTAAACTTAGAAGTCTAGAGGCACCTTTGGCAAAATAATCATCTTTGTATAAATGGAATTAGTCCTGTTAAATCCTAAGCAAATAAAACTGTTTCAGTTTCAACTGATCTTTCAGATGAGGCTTTTTTTTTTGCTTGTTTGTTTTGGTTTTCCGAAGTAGGGTCTCACTCTAGCCCAGTCTGACCTGAGAGAGAGAGGGAGAGGGGGAAAGAAAGAAAGACAGAGGAAGGAAGGGAAGGAGGGAAGGAGGGAGGGAAGGGGGTGGGGGGAGGGAGGGAGAGAGGATGCGCACACCAGGGCCTCCAGCTGCTGTAAATGAACTCCAGACACATGCACCACTTTATGTATCACACTTTACACGGGTACTGGGAAATCAAACTCCAGTTATTAGACATTACAGGCAAATGCCTTAACCACTGAACCATCCCTCCAGCCTGGAAAGCTGACTTTTAACACATTCCTGTAGGATCTGATGGCACAGGGTAAGAAGTCTTTGCAACTTGGGAGTTTGCTGTGTACTTAGTCTTCCTGCATGCACATGGGAAGCCATGAGCAAAGGGTGGGAAGAAACTGCTCTCCACCCCCTACTTAAGCAAGAGAGCAAAAAAGAGAAGTTGGATAAAGTCACCCCACAGCTTTCTCCTGCAGACATTTTCTTTTTATGAATTCTGATTCTTGATTTGTTTTAAATTAGTTTCCATTAAAAATGTTGAAAGTTTATCTTGGAATAAATAATATTTTGCTGGGTTTTGTTTGGTTTTGTTTTTCAAGGTAGGGTCTTGCTCTAGCTCAGGCTGACCTGGAATTCACTCTGTAGTCTCAGGGTGCCCTCAAACTCATGGTGATCCTCCTACCTCTGCCTCCCAAGTGCTGGGATTAAAGGCGTGCACCACCACGCCTGGCTTGCTGTTTTTTTTTTTTTTTAAACAAGTTAGCAAATAGGTAGGGAACTAATTTTGGATAGATAAAAACAGACATTATAGAAAATTTCAACATATCTAGAAGTAACCACCTAGAACAGTGGACCTCCCACAGCACCCAGCTTCACCACAGTCTTGTTTCACCTCCCTCCCGACCTTACCCACCCTCTCCCATGTTGTTGTCGGGCAAGTCCCATGTGAACAGTTCAGAATATATCTCTAACAGAAAACACCAACTAAAATAGTGCAGAAAAGTAATGTGCACTCATCACCAAAAGTAGAACATTGCAAGTTCTCACCATAATCCTTTGTCTTAAAATAACCACTGTTAACATTTGAGAATATGATTATCATTATTCTCCACTCTTTCTCCAGTGCTGGAATGACCCACACATGGGAGCCCCAGAATGTTCTTAATTCTTTGTTCAGAGATATTCTCTAAAGCAGCTCAGAGCAAAGGGTGTTATCAAGGCTTATATGAAACTTTTCCTCAGCAGCTGCTTTGAGATTGGGTCTAATGTAGCCCAGGCTGGCCTCACATTTGCTAAATAGTCATTAATGGCCTTGAATTTGTAATCCTCCTGCCTTTATCTCCCATGTGCCTCAGCTATTCTCTATCACCTTTTTCTCTAGGGAAAAAAAAATATCTTAAACAATTTTTATAATGTTGCATATTTAAAAATTACTTGGTAAGAGCTTAAAATAGATAATACATTAGGCAAGAAACAGCAGTTAACTTATATAAGTGAAGAAAAAACTCTTACCAACAGAAAATAGAATCAGGCTGATTTCCACACCAAGACCAACATTGCCTCTGTTCATGGTCTCCATTTCTGCGTGTGCTGGAGTGCATTTGCAAAGAGCGTGGCTTGTGTTTTTCTCCTTTCTTTTTTAGAAAGGAAGAACCAAAGAGCGGAACTCTAACTGAGGAAACAGAATCAGGAACTTTGTGAAATTGTGTAAAAATGGTTTGTAACCCAATTTCACCATTTCAAATTGAGATTTCCGCCTGGAACATGCTTCCAAATGTGCTTTTTTTTTTCATGGATTTTATATCCTTACAGGTGTTTATATGATGTTTTGCTTTGAGCATAATACATACTTCCAGGAAAGATTAGGGTGTGGCAGATATCCTATATCCTAGTATGGTGCCCTTAGCCAATTGTGCTGAATTAAAAGACCCCCTCTTTTTTTTGAGGGAGGGTCTCACTCTAGCCCAGGTTTACCTGAAATTCACTATGTAGTCTCAGGGTGGTCTTGAACTCACAATGATCCTCCTACCTCTGCCTCCCGAGTGCTGGGATTAAAGGCGTGTGCTACCGCACCTGGCGCAAAGACCCCTTTTTAAGAATGTGGGGTTCACTGTGCCCGCTGACCAGGTGCCTGTCTTGAAGCCCAAGGAGCTGACTTGGGCCGACTTCAGCAAAAGGAGACTTGTTAACAGGTTGCAGGGTGTCTCCAGAGTTCTTGAAGGCCTGGAGAAGTTCTGGAGCCAGGAAGAACACCTGAGTCACACTGTGACATTGGTCTGAAACAGGTGTTGCAGATTAGCACCACTCAGCCACTGCTTGCCCCAGAGAACACGCTTCCTGCCCCACCCATAGGGTCACTGGCTCCTCATTCTGGATCTTCATGGGTGTCCCTGAGCCTAGATGATGAGCCAATGATCTGCTGCAACGAAGGGCAAAAGAGCAGCTTCCGGATTCATTCCCCAGACAGTGAGAGGACCCTGCCGGCCATCAGATACAGAGAATCTCCGCCATAACCTTTGCACTCTTGGCAACTGCTTGTGGTGTATTTTCTTATTGTCATGAAGCTCGAGTATCAATTTAGGGATACATTTAAGAATGAATATAAAGTCGGCATGGTGGTGCACACCTTTAATCCCAGCACTGGGGAGGCAGAGGTAGGAGGATTACCATGAGTTCAAGGCCACCCTGAGAATACAAAGTTAATTCCAGGTCAGCCAGAGCTAGAGTGAGACCCTATCTCGAAAAACTGAAAAAAAAAAAAAAAAAAGAATGAATATATATAAATATATACATATATATTTTGGTTTTTCAAGGTAGGGTCTCACTCTAGCTCTGACTGACTTGGAATTAACTCTGTATTCTCTGGGTAGCCTCAAACTCATAGTGATCTGCTTACCTCTGCCTCCTGAGTGCTGGTATTAAAGGTGTGTATGCCCAGCTAGGAGGATGCATTTTTTTTACATCCCAATAGCAACTAAAAGCACCCCACATTTGAATATAATGTTATCTTTGTGTGTGTGTATTTATAGCCAGTGAAGGCTTTTTATGTGAACTTGGAAGACCCTGCCTGGTGCCACATTCCCCAGGCTACTAATGTTCTGAGGTTTGGAAATGACTGACAGATTCCAGTTACTAGTCTAATAAAGGCAAAGCGCCTCCTCCATTCTGGTGTCATGCCTTTCTCCGGCCCTGGGGCTTCCACAACATTATTCCTCATAGCTAGGGAACGGGTCAAGTTTTGTTGAAAAACACACTGATAATGATCTAGTTTTTTTGGAATAAAATCATTCATAAGCCTATTTTTATCCCGGTAACTCTCTTTAATAAGTTGTATATGTTTGCACAGTAGGTGTTTTTTTGCCTTTGTCCAAAACTAAACTTTACTGCTTGTCTCTAATTCCATATTCCTATATTTACTGACTAGTTTTTCCAAACCCATTAACCAGTAAATCCCACAAAGGAGGCACCATCAGTGTAGGCTTGGATAAAGACAGACCTGGGTTGCATTTCTGCTCTGATGCTCAATAACCCTGTACCTTGAACAAGATTTTCAACTTTTCTTAGTCTGTGCCCACCTACCTTGGAGGAATGGTGGGAACTATAAAGTTGGCTTATCAGAGCACCCACCTAGTGCCTGCGGAACATACAAATTCCTTGCTCCCTCCCACCTTAAGTAATTTGTTCAAGAATTTAACTTAATGTTTTTATTTGTTTTAGTAGGTGGCAAGTGGGAGAAACCATCAGAAATTTTGGAAATCCAGGGACAGAATTGGGAAGAACAAGTCAACAGCCTGCCAGAAGTGTTCAGAAAAGCTGGTTTTGTCATCGAAGCTTTCACCAGACTGCCATACTTGTGTGAAGGTGACATGTACAATGACTACTATGTTCTGGATGATGCTGTCTTTGTTCTCAAACCAGTATGAACACATGGAGGCCAAAGTCTTCAGTGTCTGTCGTTGGGATCTACCCTCCCCAAGAGGGCTGCGTCCAGAGATGTGACAGGAGAACTTCTGGAGACTGCCATTCTCAGTATCATGTAGGAATTAAAAAAGCCAAAATACTAATTTTTTCTTTGTAGTGTGTAAAAGGAATGTTTTTAAAAATCAAAAACCCAACTCTTGTGTATTTTTTATCAACTCAGAGTCATGCTCCAATGCAGGTCACTCTCCACCTATGATGGAAGATATTTTTTATACTTAATTGCTGTAGGGACTCATTCCCAGACAAAGCAATAGTCATGATGTCATGGAACCAATCAATGGATTGTTTTAATAAAGAGACTGGCAATAAAGCTGTCCATTCCGTTCCAAATAATGGTTATGAGGTAGAGCCACTGATGCGTTCCTGTTTAGAAACTTCTGTTGTTACTCAAGAAAATGTTTTTAATCATGCTAATAAACTTTTTTTGGAGATGACTCTGGCATCAAGTTTGAATTACTCTCATCTCCCCTAGCATTTTGTGTAGTCTTGGCTTCACGAGTGCCTGGTAGGAGCCTCATGTGAAAGTTGCAGACACTGTGCTGTGTGGTGAAGGAAGGCTTCTGCCCAGGGCCTAGTGGAGAATGCACCTTACAGAGGACTCCAGGAAGTCTTGGCTCCCGTGAACAGATCAGCCTTTCTCAGGTACAGCCCTGAGGGGCCTCACTCCACTACCGGTGCTGTCCCCTGAACGCAAGGCACCTCTTCCTGACCGTGAGTTCCCTCGCATCCTGTTCCCACCAAGAGAGGTATTTCTCTGGACTATCTCCGGTTCTAATGATTGAAACGTAGTAATTGCTGACAGGATGTAACCCAAGAAGTCTTAAGTCCACATCATCTACACTCATATACCTCTCCTGAAACCCTTAGCTGGTTCAGTACTTGCTAAGAGTGGTGTGTGCCCAAGGCCACTGCAGTAAACACTAGAACCTGGGAGTGTCTCCCACAGTAAACCCAGAAATATGGTAGTAGAAGAACTCATTAGCAAGACCAGTAACAGTTGTGGATATTCCAAAAGAGCACTTAGCCCTGAAACCAAAATCTCAGTATAACAGGGATGACAATTTGAGATTGCAGGTATTAATGCCATTCTCCTAGTTTATTCCTGTTTCTCATCCAGGTGGCCCATCAAACATTCTCATTTGTGTATTCATGGTTATGACTGTGACTCCTGGGCGTGCAGCATTGAGGGGAGGGCTTATGACTCATTAGAAGCAGCACCCTATGTGCGCACCACACCTATCACTTTACTGTGCCATCAAGAGTTGGGACATGCAGAATTACTATTGGTGTTATTGTAAAGATTTTTCAGGAACTGAAGTAAAGTGCCAATAGCATTGTAGATGGTCAAAATAGAGGGAATCAGTACCCTGATGTCGTTCTTGCGCAGTGACAGATTGCTTCTTTATAAGCTGTCTTCATCAGGCATTGTCCTTTAATACTGTCCAAGAATGATAGCCATTCTAAGAGGAATGCAGGTTGCTCTAGTGTCTTAAGCTTTGCAATTAACAATTAATTTGCTGGTTTATTAAAACCACAACTTGGGCTGGTGAGATGGCTTAGCGGTTAAGTGCTTGCCTGTGAAGCCTAAGGACCCCAGTTCAAGGCTCGGTTCCTCAGGTCCCACGTTAGCCAGATGCACAAGGGGGCGCATGCGTCTGGAGTTTGTTTGCAGAGGCTGGAAGCCCTGGTGCACCCATTCTCTCTCTCTCCCTCTATCTGTCTTTCTCTCTGTGTCTGTTGCTGTCAAATAAATAAATTAATTAATAAAAAAAACCCACAACTCATCCTTTACCAGAAAAGTAGAGAAGGAGCACACATATGTGCATATTAAAGACAGTTTCTCAAGAAAATTTGAGGTTCTCTGGAAACCAGTTGATTAGAAATGTCTTGTGGCATTGAAATCAAATGCACTCACTTTCCCCACCTCATCTTGAAAGTTGGTAGCGTGTCACAGCTGAGAGTGTGGCTTACCAAGTGTAATGGCTCCCCTCAACCCCAAATGGAATCATGTTTTTCTATTTTTGCTCCAAGTACAATAAAGCTGCCTTTCTGCGTGCATCATTCCTTGTGTAAGTGCTTCATAACGAGTTGAGGCTGTGTTTGAGAAATTAAGAAGAGCCCCGTCTGAGTCAAAGCAGGTTTGCCAGTTGACCTTACAGGTGAGTGGAGAAAGGAAATGCAAGCTGCACCTGGAATTCCTGGCTCCTGGCACCTGCATTTGAAACCCCCAGAGTGTTCAGACCACCGACTGCACAGTGGAAGGAAGGAAGGATACAATGCCTGCAGTCATTTTCTCCACGACTGAGGCAGTGAACACTGCTACTATGCTTTCTGCCCTCCTATTTGAACTGTCATTAGTTTTTGTATAGCTGACTTATCAGAAAACAAGCTGGGCTGGAAAATAAGTAATCCTTTGGTGCTTCTAGTCGTCTGAATAAAGCTTTGTTTCTGCTTAGTTCTGAGTATATTCATAGCATTGTAATGAAGTATGAGGTTCTCATCAGCTGCTCTCCACCAGTTATTTGGTTACTGACTGACGGGCCTTCCGTGATCCAGTATGCCATCTAGGCTTCCAGTGGCTACAGTGACCTCTCATATTTGTGCAGATGTCTAAGCATTTGTGTATCACCTGACTTCCATGCATCTGCGTTTTTATGAGTGTTCATGCATGTTCATACGTGTGTGGGAACATGTGCATGCATTTGCATGTGGAGGCCAAAGGTCAGTGTCAGGTGTTTTCCTCAGTTGCTCTCCACCTTATTTTTTATTTATGTATTTTATTTTATTTTTTGGTTTTTCGAGGTAGGGTCTCACTCTAGTCCAGGCTGACCTGGAATTCACTCTGTAGTCTCAGGGTGGCCTTGAACACATGGTGATCCTCCTATCTCTGCTTCCACTGTCACTTTTTTTGGTAGATACCAGTGGCGGAACTGCTGGATCATATGGTAATGCTACTTATAGTGTTTGTTTTTTTTTGTAGAGAGAGAAACAGAGAGAATTGGTGTGCCAGGGCCCTAGCCACTGCAATCAAACTCTAGACGCTCGCACCACCTGGTGGGCATGTGTGACCTAGTGCATGTCTCACTTTTGTGTGTCTGGTTTATGTTGGGTTTGGAGAGTGGAACATGGGTCCTTAGGCTTCACAGGCAAGTGCCTTAGCTGCTAAGCCATCTCCCCAGCCATATAGTTACTATTTATTTGAGAGAGAGAATGAGAGAGAGAGAGAGAGAGAGAGAGAGAGAGAGAGAATGGGCATGCCAGGGCCTCCAGCCATTGCAAACGAACTCCAGATGCATGTGGCCCCCTGTGCATCTGGCTTTTATGGGTCCTGGAGAATCAAACTAGGATCCTTTGGCTTTGCAGGCAAATGCCTTAACTGCTAAGCTATCTTTCCAGACCTACTTAAAAAAGTTTTTTAAATTAATTTTTACTTGGGAGAGAGAAAGAGGCAGAGAGAAGAGAGAATGGGTGTGCCAGGGCTTTTAGCCACTGCAAACAAATTCCAGACACGTGCTACCTTGTGCATCTGGCTTACATGGGTCCTGGGAAATCAAGCCTGAGTCCTTTGGCTTTGTAGGCAAACACCTTAACCATGAAGCCATGTCTCCAGCCCTAGTTACTATTTTTTTTTAAAGGAACCATTCTGTTGTTTTCCAATGATGGAACCATTTTATATTCCTGCCAACAGTGCCAAGAGTTTCAATTCCCCTATGTCCTTGCCAATGCTTTTTTCTTTCATTTTTTAATAGTAGGCATCTAAAAATGGGTATGAGGTGATGTTTTGATTTGCATTTTCTTGCTGATGAGGGAATCATGTTTTTGTAGCACAACTTTCCAGTATTTGGTTTCTTTTACTGGTAAAGTGCACTTTGTAGCTTGCTATCTACATTGGTATTGCTGAATCACAATACTTCTCTTTCCTCTATGAAATTTTATACTTCTTTGGAGAATTAGAAGAATATTATTAGATATTCAAATCCCTGTGGATTTTAAAGTCAATATAGCATACTAGAATGAACTAAATAATATTTTCATTACAAAGTCACTTTAAAACTTTTAAATACATTTGTAAAATGCAAATAAGTGACCATATAAAATTGGGTTGTCTTAAATATCTGTACTTCTTTAGTTATGGAAAATGAGAAGGGCTAGGTAGGATGTCTAGTGCCTTTTTCTGATACCCTGTTTACGTTCAACACAATGTTGGTTTATTTATTGATTTTGTTGAGATGGGGTCTTGTATTTTTCAGGCTGGTTTCAAACTCAAGAGCTCAAACAGACTCCAGGGTAGCTGGGACCCTGGGTGCACTTCCCTGTATTTGGCCAAAATACTTGATTTAAATGTCTTTGGGTCCTCTTAAATTTTTCTAATGATAGGTAGAAGTGGCCAAGAGACTACATGACAGTCCTCTGAGGCTCCACAGAAAATACAACATAATTTCTCAGCACTTTGTAAAAATATATCTTTATTTATTTAGTGGAGAGAGAGAGATAGAGTTAATATGGCCACGCCAGGGCCTCCTGCCCCTGCAAAATCCAGATGCATGCCATTTTGTGTATCTGGCTTTATGTGGTTACTGGGGAATTGAACCTAGGCTGTCAGGCTTTCTAAACAAGTATCTTTTTTTTTTTGGTTTTCTGAGGTAGGGTCTCACTGTATCCCAGGCTGACCTGGAATTCACTCTGTAGTCTCAGGGTGGCCTCGAACTCACAGCAATCCTCCTACCTCTCTCTGCCTCCCGAGTGCTGGGATTAAAGGCGTGTGCCACCACGCCTGGCTCTAAGCAAGTATCTTTAACTGATGAGCCATCTCTCCAGCCCAACACTCATTTTTGTTATGTATAGGTTGAGTGAGAGTGGTCATGAAGCCCTGCTAATGTTTGCATTACATTCACTGTAGAAAAAGAAATACAGTCAAAAAGAAGAAAATGAGGGCTGGGGAGATGATGGCTCATCAGTTAAGGCACTTGCCTGCGAAGCCTGTGGACTCAGGTTTGATTCCCCAGTACCCACGTAAAGCCAGATGCACAGTGGTACATGCGTCTGAAGTTCATGTGAACTGCGTGGAGACCCTGGTGTGCCTGTTCTTTTTGCCAGGTGTGGTGGTCACATGCCTTTAATCCCAGCACTTGGAAGGCTTGAAGTAGGAAGATCTTTGTGCATTTGAGGCCAGCCTGACACTAATTCCAAATCAGCTGGGGTTACAGCAAGACCCTACCTTGAAAAATGCAAAAAAAAGGACGTTGGCCTGTCCCATATTTCTGAGAGAAACATTGCTAACATTTTGGCATATGCCCATCCAGACTTTTCTTTTGCAGATATGCACACACATTGATACTTTTTTTTTTTTTTTTTGGTGTGGCCTAGGCTGACCTGGAACTCACTCTGTAGTCCCAGTCTGGTCTCAAACTCACTCAAACGCCTCCTAACTGCCTCCTGAGTGCTGGGATTAGAGACATGCGCCACCGTGCCCAGCTACATTGATACATTTTTGACACATAAAGATGAAGATACTTTTATTTTTCAAAGATAAATCATGTGATATTCAGGAACTCTTATTTTCTAAACAAAAACTGAGAAAGGATGAACAGACATTTCTTAGCATTTAGGGCTTTAGCATAAATAATTAAAATAGGACCTTGGGAATAAAAGAATGATCTTGAGTGCTGGATAAATGGAATAAGTAACCTTTGGATGGGCAACAAGGCTGTAGTGGGTCTTTTCTGAAGACAATGTTTAAATTTATCATGACAAACTGATGTCAGCATTAGGCATTTCATTTACTACCATTGAAAGTGCAAAGAATTGAGATGTTTCATTGAAATGTGAAGGGTTGCAAGAAAGCCTCTTGAGTCCACAATTGCATTTTCATTAAGTGAGATGCAAAACAGTTTCATCTCAATGTGCAAGACTAGTAGTATTTTCATACATTTCTCTCATCTTAATAAAAGTGCAAGTATGAATTACCGTTGTTTTTGTTTTGTATATAAAATATTTTCTTGCATGGAGATTAAACCTAGGATCTTGCTCCGCCACTGAACATTTTAACCCTTATAGGCCCCAGAGTTGGTGTTTCATAGTTTATTTAACTATGTTCTTGAACACTTCAGGTGGGGCTTACCTGCCATTCTCTGTATATGGATCTATTATAAGTTTATTAGTAATGTTTTTTCTTAAAATATTTGCCGGGCAGGGTGGCACATGCCTTTAATTCCAGCACGCCACAGGCAGAGCTAGGTAGATCACTGTGAGTTCGAGGCCACCCTGACACTACATAGTGAATTCCAGATCAGCCTGAGCTACAGCGAGACCCTGCCTCGAAAAAAAAAAAAGTGTGTATTTATTTATTTTTATTTTTTTAATTTGAGGGAGAGGCAAATAGAAAGAGAATGGGTGCACCAGGGCCTCCAGCCACCGCAAACAAACTCCAGACACATGTGCCACCTTGTGCATCTGGCTTAAGTGTGTCCTGGGGAATCGAACCTGGGTCCTTCAGCTTTGCAGGCAAGTGTCTTAATCACTAAGCCATTTCTCCAGCCCAGGAATGTTTTTTTGTTTTGTTTTATTTTTGTTTTTCAAGGTAGGGTCTCACTGTAGCCCAGGCTGACCTGGAATTCACTGTAGTCTCAGGGTAGCCTCTAAGTCAAAGTGATCCACCTAGCTCTGCCTCTGCTGGGATTAAAGTGTGCACCACCGCACCTGGCCCAGGAATGGTTTTTATTATGGAAAATTCAAAGTACATTAAGAAACAAAAGTGGGCTAGACGGGTTGGAGAGATGGCTTAGCGGTTAAGTGCTTGCCTGTGAAGCCTAACGACCCAGGTTCAAGGCTCAAGTCCGCAGGAGCCACTTTAGCCAGATGCACAAGGGGGCGCACTGTCTAGAATTCGTTTGCAGTGGCAGGAGGCCCTGGCGCGCCCATTCTCTCTATATGCCTCTTTCTCTGTCTGTTGCCCTCAAATAAATAAATAAAAATGTTTTTTAAAAAGTGGGCTAGACATGGTGGTACACCTTTAAATCCCAGCACTTGGGAGGCAGAGGTAGGAGGATTGCCATGAGTTAAAGGATAGCCTGGGGCTACAGTGAATTCAGGTCAGCCTGGGCTTAGAGTGAGACCCTAGCTCAAAAAAGTACAATCAATAAAAAACATAAAAGTCATAAAGTAATGAGGAGCCCTTATCATAGCTTCAGCAATTATGAACACATGGCCAATCTTGTATCCATCCTCCTGCCTCTCCCGCATCCTGTTTACAAGCATATCTTAGATACATCATTTCACTCCCATTAACTCGTGTTTGAAAAAGACAAGGACAGAGGAGATATTCCCCTTTCAATGATCACACCTTGAAACAGCCTCACCATTAAATATCCACTGTGCTCCAGTTGCCTTGTCATTCATTGTTTTTTGTTTCGTGTATAAGTAGGCTCTCACTACCTAGCCGAGGCTAGCTTGGAATTCGCAGTGATCCTCCTCTCTCAGCCTCCTGAGTGCTGACATTCCAGGCGATCGCCACCCCGACCCTGCTGGTCTTGTAACATTTTTATCATTTATTTGAATCTGGATCCAAATAAAAGTCCTCTGCTATAATTGGTTGTTTACGCTGCGGACGCGCGCCCCCTGGCGGGGCTGTGGGCACTGCGCGGCCCGGGGCCGGCCCGGCTGGATTGGCGGCGGGCGTCTAGCAGCGCAGGATGCTGGCCTGAGCTGCCAAGGCAGGTGAGGATCCGCCGTGCACGGACGTGCAGCCTGGGAGGACAGACAGGTAGGCAGAGCCGGACGCAGGCTTTATCGTCCCCAGGGTGGGGAGTCTTAGGGAGGGTGGGCGATAAACTTCACGGAAAGGAATGGGAATCTGTTCAGTAATGGTTGTAACAGCAGGGGTGACACCTTGGTGACAGCTGAAGCTACGGTGGTGTCAATAAATAATATCTACTGTTTATGTGCCAGGGCTGGCCTGGAGTCTTTGCACATTTTACATACAGGAAAGGTGATAACACTTGCCGCCAGGCTCTTGTGAGGAAAGAACATGAAACGGAGTGTGAACTGGGCATATTTATTTATATTACTATTACTTGCGGTGTTGTGGATTGACCCTGAGGCCTCACACATACATGCCAAGCAAGCATGCTGTACCCCTGAACTACACCCCAGCCCTGCACTGGACACATTTATGAACGTGACAAATGCTCACCCAGTCTTTGTGGAGGGGGCACCAGTGCCATCTCCGTTGTCTATGGAGAAGGAAAAGCCCAGAGAGGTGAAGAAACTTGCCCTGTAGCACACAGGCAGGAACGGGTGGGCAAGGGGAAGCTGGTGCTCTTTTCCTAGGTGACACTGGCCGCAGGGGCCTTGGGGTTCAGGGTTGCTGAGCAGGGGCGCTGGAGAACAAAGCTAGTGGACGCTCACAGTCCTTCAGCTCTGGGTTTACCCTCTGGCTCTGCTGTGTGATTTGGGGCTGGTCAGCTGCCTTCTTTGAGCCGGCTTTCTCATCAGTGACTTAGGGGTCATGGTAGTATTTGCCTCAACATTTCAACACTGCATGCTCAACAATGCATGCAGCGGAGCACACGCTGGACTCTCATTAAGGAGGGTCACGAACACTGGGGACTCCAGCTGCTGTTGTGGGGCGGGGGCCGCACGCTGCTGCTGGTCGCTTGCTGTGACCTTTTCGTGGGCTCAGAATGTGTGAGAGCAGCAGAGCTGGGGAAGAGTGAGGGATAAGGGAGGGCTTGCACAGAGCCATTTCTTCCCCTTCCTTGAAGTGACGGAAGCCAGGAGTGACTATGCAGAGAGACTAACCCTTTGCAACAGAGGGTGTAGGGGAGGCAAGCACTCAGGCCCCCATGCCTCTCTGACACACTCACCAGCTCTGATTTCTGCACCTCTAAACAGGGTGGGCCCAACACAGCGTCCCAATAAACTCCACTTAAGTTAGTCTGGTTTTCTACAAACCAGACACATTTGCTCTGCTTACATTAGCTATGAAATCTCCTGTTTTGTTTTGATTATTTATTTTTTGCTTTTTTGAGGTAGGGTTTCACTCTAGCCCAGGCTGACCTGAAATTCACTATATTGCCTCAGGGTGGCCTTGACCTCACAGTGATCCACCTATCTCTGCCTCCTGAGTGCTGGGATTAAAGGCGTGTGCCACCATGCCCGACCCCTCTTTTCTTTTTTGATATATATATTTTTTATTTGAGACAGAGAGAGAGAGAGAGCGAGCGCTAGAGCCTCTAGTCACTGCAAACGAACTCCAGACACATGCACAACTTTGTGCAGCTGGCTTACATGGGTCCTAGGGAATTGAACCTGGGTCCTTTGGCTTTGCAGGCAAGTGCCTTAACCACTAAACCATCTCTCCTCCAGCCTCTCTTCTACTTTTTTTTTTTTAAATAAACATCCCTGGTGTCTGTTTGTTTGTAAGAGAGAGAGAGAAAGAGAGAGAAGGGAAAGGAAGAGGCAGGTGGAGAATGGGCGACAGGGCCTGCAGCCACTCTAAAGGAACTCCAGTAGGTGCCACTTTGTGACTGGCTTATGTGGGTAGCAGGGACTCTAACCTGGCTTCACAGGCAATGCCTTAACAGCTAAGTTATCTCTCCAGCCCCCTCTTCTTCTTTTCTTTCTTTCCTTCCTTTCTTCCTTCCTCCCTCCTCTTTCCTCCCCTCCCCTCTTTCATTTTTTTCTTACAGTTTCTCACTATGTAGCCCTGGCTAGCCTGGAACTTGCTATGCAGTCCAGGTTGACTTCCACGGTGACCTCCTGCCTCCTGAGTGCTGGGTTATTGGCATGCACCACCACACCCAGGTATAAAAGACTATCTTTTATTCATTTGTTTATTTTTTGTGGACACACCACCACACCCAGGTATAAAAGACTATCTTTTATTCATTTGTTTATTTTTTGTGGAAAGTCTCCTGGTTGATGTTCGTGTACCCATAAGTGTGTGTTCACGACAGTCTTTAAAAGGAAGGAGCTGCTTTGTCAACAGTGGAACACACTGGAGATATGAATTGCTGGCTTGTGTCTGGGATGGGATGTCCCAGCCTTGGGGAAACCTCCCAGCATTTTTCAAGAGTCATAGAAAACCAAACATCTGGTCCAATAAGGCTGACCAGCTCATCCTGTTTGACCTGTGACTTTCAGGTTTTCACTGGAAAGTTGTGTGCCCTGCGGAACCCCCATCCCAGGCACCGGGGACAGCTGATCACCTCCTCAGGAAACCCTGTTTAGTTGAGGTTTGGGGGGATTATTACTGTTTGCATGTGAGGTTCTGCCTGGTGGTTTGCTAAGGAAGGGGTGGATCACAGAAAACTTTCAATCCCTAAATAGCCACTGCCCTGCCCAGTCTTTTCAGTCCTTTTGGCCAATCTCCTAAGAGAGTAACCCAAAGGGTTTTTCATCAAAACCAAATCCCAAATTGGCGATGGGCTGGGGTTCCACTGCACTGAAGACATTATGTGCCCAGAAAGCCACACATTTGTTTCAGTAATCTTAAACTCCGTAATCTTAAACCCCTTGTAGAGCTAACAGGACCATGGCAGCAGTCCACACAAGAAGCCTCATTGTCTGGAGACTGAATGAGGCTGATGGCCCAGAGCAGGTGACCAAAAAAGAGAAGGGAGGGAGAAGGGTGAAAGGCTCCCCTAAGCCCCAAACCTGGAAGTTAGAGCTGAACACAGCAGCTCCCAGGACGCGGTGGGGGTGGGGCGCAGAATGGTCTGGAGCCCCGGTGGGATCTGGTTTTCTCAAGTCCTAGTAGACTCCCCTGACCCTTGGGTTACAGAGGTTTCAGAAGCATCACAGTGCGTTTGAGCTCTGGGAAGGAAAATGGACGCAACAGCTGCCAAAGTCGGCTGCGGAGATTCCCGGGGGGAGGCCGGGGCGCATCAAGGAGGAAGTCTGGCTGGAGAGCCCGGAGGTGGGGGCGGGGCTGTGATTTGTGATAGGCCACAGGTGTGTGTGTGTTTCCTTCACTTGCAAGTCCCCGTTCATACGGAAAGAGGGCGCTACCACTTATATGGGGTGTAGTCAGTCAGAAGCCAAGTACGTCTTCACCCCCCCACCCCCGCCTTAAACATTTCTGCTGCTGCTTCTACTCTCACTGCAAGGACTCTGCGCCCACCGAGTCTCTCCCTTGCCCTCTGACCACGCCTCTCAGTTCTCTTTCCTTCTTCCTCCACATCTAGCCAATGACTTCCCCCCTTAAACTATTTATTGCCAATTTTCTTGTAGACAGTATACCCTGACCATAATCCCCTCCCATCACTCTCCCTTTCCCCACTCCCAAACCCCCTATTCCACGGAATCCTTTCTTTCCAACTAGTCTCTCTCCTATTTTGATCCATCATTCCCCCCCTCCTATTATGCAGGTATTGTGTAGGTAGTGTCAGCCACTGAGGTCTTGAATATCAAGGTCACTTTGTGTCGGATGACAGCACTGTCCGCACCCCTCTCCTTCCTTTGATCCTTACATTCCTTCTGCCACCTCTTCCTCAACAGTCTCTGAGCCTTGGAGAGCCTCATGGAGATGTCTCACGTAGTGCTGACCACTCCACTGCTAGTGACTTAAAAAAAAAAAAGGTCCATTGTTTTTGCATGTTTTTTTTTTCTTTCTTTCTTTTTAAAGAAAAAAAAATTAACTTATTTGCCAGTGGAGAGAGACACAGAGAGAGAATGGGCTCCCCAGGGCTTCTAGCCACTGCCAATGAACTCCAGACACATGCATCACTTTGTGCATCTCGCTCTACATGGGCATTGGGGAATCAAACCCAGGTTGTTAGGCATTGCAGGCGGGCGCCTTAACCCCTGAGCCATCTCTCCAGCCCATCTTTGCATGTCGGGGTTAAATAGATGCTGACTGCTCTGCGTAGATAGCTTTGACCTGGACTTCAGGCTCTAAAGCCACATTGCTCACTTGCTGTCTCCACGGTGCATTTAGTGGGCACCTGCAGCTTTGCTGCCTCACAGTCACACTTCCTGTGCTCTTCCTCCTCTCCCACCGTGTTTCACAAGCACAGGGAGCCCACAGAAGGGTCAGCTATGGCTTCTTTCTTTTTTCCTCGGTGTGTCATCCAGGGTGTTGGCTGTTCCTTTGAAACACCTCTGAGCCCAGCCATCTCTCATCCGATTCAGTCCTGGTTAAGCTCACCTAGGTTGATTCTTCCTGCTACCTCCATTGTCCCACCCAGGGTGCTCCCAGCAGGGCAATCAAGTGTGCAAGATCCAGCGAGAACAAAAGCTGGAACACACTGTTCTTGTGCTGACATCCCTGGCGGCTCCCAACTCCTCCCAAGTCCAAGTGTTAAGTGCTTACCTGGCTAAGAGGCCCAGTTGCTCTGGCCCGGATTGGATTCTTCCCCAACTTCATCTCCTACCATTCTCCTGTTATGTGGTTTATTGAAGAACATGCGAATTATGCTCCCAGCTTCAAAGCCTTTGCATTTTTCTTTCTGGAACTTTCCTTACTCAAACATTCCTGTAATTCGTTCCCCTCCCATCTTCAGATCTTTCCTGTGAGCTGCCTTACCACGGTGCCCATTCCTTCACAGTCACCTCTTTTTGTTTCTTCTCAGTCGCATTCACCACTCCCTGACATAATAGAATTATTTGGTTGCCTATTTATTTCCTGCCTGGATCACCCCAACACACCAGCAGGGACTTAGTTTTGCAGACTGCTATATCCTCAGAGTCTGGAATAATGCCTGGCCCATGGTGACGCTCAATAAGCACTTGATGAATGAATGCATGAGGTAATTAGAGATATCAACATGTATTATAGCTGGGCTTGGTGCTATATAAGAGATGTAGGCCTGTTCTCCTGCCTAATTATCTTACAGATATCAAGGATGGCTCCATAGAAAACTTAGGTTTGCAATTAGATGGGGTAGCCAGGCAAAAAAGGAGGCAGAAACTTACAAGGTGACTTGATTTGGGGAAAAATACCACCTTGAAGGGAGAGAAAGGTGCCAGAGAAAGAGCCTTGGAGAGTGAGAGGCAGAGAAGTAGGGGATAGGCTACTGGGGGGAAAATTCGGTTTTATCCTGAGGGTAAAAGGAGAAAGATGCTGCTGTGCATACATTTGAATTTCGCAACCAGCAATTTGGTTTATTTGCTTACTGAAAAACCCGCAGTGGAGCTTGCTTTCAGCAGTTTTCTTTGAGTGATTTAGGATTATTAACTTATTTTCTTCTCATTTGGAAGTATACTGTGGATTCCATTATTTACACTGTTTTATAGATGAGGAAATTGAAGGGCGCCCGCACGCGCGCGCACACACACACACACACACACACACGCACAGAGAGAGAGAGAGAGAGAGAGAGAGAGAGAGAGAGAGAGAGAGAGAAAGAGGGAGGGAGGGAGAGATATGACCTATAGAAGTCAGTTGCATACCACTAATAAGAAGTGAAAATGGGAGCCGGGCGTGGTGACGCACGCCTTTAATCCCAGCACTCAGGAAGCAGAGGTAGGAGGATTGCCATAAGTTCAAGGCCACCCTGAGATGACAGAGTTAATTCCAGGTCAGCCTGGACCAGAGTGAGACCCTACCTTGAAAAACCAAAAAAAAAAAAAAAAAAAAAAAGAAGTGAAAATGGGACAAAACTCAGAGGGAATGGTTCACAGCCCAGGATCTTTCTTCTTTTAAAAAAAAATTTTTTTTTAGGGATCAGTTTTGAGAGGTGTAACTGACACACAGTAAAGACTACACACTTCAAGTGTGTACTTCAAAAATATGTGGTAAGTATAAGTCCTATGTATTGCCCACCACATTCAAGATGGAGAGGTTACCACCGCCCTCCAAAATTCCCTTGGAATCTTTTGTAACAAACAAGGATTACTGCCCCCTAAAAGTGTCTACTCCACCCACTGCCCCCTAGAAGTGTCTCCTCCCTCCCCACTGCCCCCTAAATCTGTCTACTCCACCCACTGCCCCCCTAGAAGAGTCTTCTCCCTCCCCACTGTCCCCTAGCAGTGTCTCCTCCCTCCCCACTGTCTCCTAGAAGGGTCTCCTCCCTCCCCACTGCCTCCTAGAAAAGTCTCCTCCCTCCCCACTGTCCCCTAGAAGAGTCTCCTCCCTCCCCACTGCCCCCTAGAAGAGTCTCCTCCCTCCCCACTGTCTCCTAGAAGAGTACCTCCCCCCCACTGCCCCCTAGAAGAGTCTCCTCCCTCCCCACTGACCCCTAGAAGAGTCTTCTCCCTCCCCATTGCCCCCTAGAAGAGTCTCCTCCCTCCCCACTGCCCCCTAGAAGAGTCTCCTCCCTCCCCACTGCCCCCTAGAAGAGTCTCCTCCCTCCCCACTGTCCCCTAGAAGAGTCTTCTCCCTCCCCACTGCCCCCTAGAAGAGTCTCCTCCCTCCCCACTGCCCCCTAGAAGAGTCTCCTCCCTCCCCACTGCCCCCTAGAAGAGTCTCCTCCCTCCTACTCTCTCCTAGAAGAGTCTCCTCCCTCCCCACTGCCCCCTAGAAGAGTCTTCTCCCTCCCCACTGCCTCCTAGAAGAGCCTCCTCCCTCCCCACTGTCCCCTAGAAGAGTCTCCTCCCTCCCCACTGCCCCCTAGAAGAGTCTCCTCCCTCCCCACTGTCTCCTAGAAGAGTCTCCTCCCTCCCCACTGTCCCCTAGAAGAGACTCCTCCCTCCCCACTGCCCCCTAGAAGAGCCTCCTCCCTCCCCACTGTCCCCTAGAAGAGCCTCCTCCCTCCCCACTGTCCCCTAGAAGAGACTCCTCCCTCCCCACTGCCCCCTAGAAGAGACTCCTCCCTCCCCACTGCCCCCTAGAAGAGCCTCCTCCCTCCCCACTGCCCCCTAGAAGTGTCTCCTCCCTCCCCACTGCCCCCTAGAAGAGCCTCCTCCCTCCCCACTGCCCCCTAGAAGAGCCTCCTCCCTCCCCACTGTCCCCTAGAAGAGACTCCTCCCTCCCCACTGCCCCCTAGAAGAGCCTCCTCCCTCCCCACTGCCCCCTAGAAGAGTCTCCTCCCTCCCCACTGCCCCCTAGAAGAGTCTCCTCCCTCCCCACTGCCCCCTAGAAGTGTCTCCTCCCTCCCCACTGTCCCCTAGAAGAGTCTCCTCCCTCCCCACTGTCCCCTAGAAGAGTCTCCTCCCTCCCCACTGTCCCCTAGAAGAGTCTCCTCCCTCCCCACTGTCCCCTAGAAGTGTCTCCTCCCTCCCCACTGTCCCCTAGAAGAGTCTCCTCCCTCCCCACTGTCCCCTAGAAGAGCCTCCTCCCTCCCCACTGTCCCCTAGAAGAGTCTCCTCCCTCCCCACTGCCCCCTAGCAGTGTCTCCTCCCTCCCCACTGTCCCCTAGAAGTGTCTCCTCCCTCCCCACTGTCCCCTAGAAGTCTCCTCCCTCCCCACTGCCTCCTAGAAGAGTCTCCTCCCTCCCCACTGTCCCCTAGAAGAGTCTCCTCCCTCCCCACTGTCTCCTAGAAGAGTCTCCTCCCTCCCCACTGTCCCCTAGAAGAGTCTCCTCCCTCCCCACTGCCTCCTAGAAGAGTCTCCTCCCTCCCCACTGTCCCCTAGAAGAGTCTCCTCCCTCCCCACTGTCTCCTAGAAGAGTCTCCTCCCTCCCCACTGTCCCCTAGAAGAGTCTCCTCCCTCCCCACTGTCCCCCTAGAAGAGTCTCCTCCCTCCCCACTGCCCCCTAGAAGTGTCTCCTCCCTCCCCACTGTCCCCCTAGAAGAGTCTCCTCCCTCCCCACTGTCCCCTAGAAGAGTCTCCTCCCTCCCCACTGCCTCCTAGAAGAGTCTCCTCCCTCCCCACTGTCCCCTAGAAGAGTCTCCTCCCTCCCCACTGCCCTCCTGAATTGTCTCCTCCCTCCCCACTGTCTCTTAGAAGTGTGTACACCCCCCACTGCACTCTAGAAGTGCCTGGTGCCTAAGTGTTTTCTAATTTGAGTACTCTAGATGATTTTGCCTGTCTTCATATAAATGCGATCATGCAGCACACTCTTTCCTCTGACTCATTTCTCTCACTACCTCATCATCCTATCCCTGATGTCCTTCTGTTTCATTGCATATAGAAGTCATTTCTTTCTTTTTCTGTGTACATTCTAGGTGTTGCAGTCAGGTTCACATTGCTGGCAGTAATCACCTGACTAAGAGCAGCTTGTGGGAAAAAAAGTTTGTTTATTTTGGCTTATGGATTTGAGGGGAAGCTCCACCATGGCAGGGGAAAATGATGGCATGAGCAGAGGTTGGACATTACCTCCTGGCCAACATTAGGTGGACAACAGGAACAGGAGAGTGTGCCACACACTGGAAGGGGAAACTGGCTGTAACACCCATAAGCATGCCTCCAACAATACATTGCCTCCAAGAGCTCTTAATTCCCAACTCCCTATCAGTTGGGGATGTGGGACACCTGAATGAAACTACCACATTCTGCTCCTGGCCCCCATAAACTGATAATGATGCAAAATGTAATGCATTCAGTCCAACTTTAAAAGTCCCCATAGTCTGAGGTCTTTTAACTGAGCCATAATACCAAAAAATTTCCCCCAAGCCCATAATGGCATAGAATAAACATTCACACTGCAAAAGATGGCATTGGACATAGCAAAGAAATATTCAAGGAATATGAGATTTAAACAGGGCAAACATCAAATTCTGTAGCTACAAGTCCAGCAACTCTAGTCAATGACAAGTCTCCAAATCTGATCATTCTAACTGGTAAAAAGTCTTTGGAGTTTCAATTCCACCCCTCTAGCTAGGCTACTCCAGTCCTGGAGAACCTCATCAGGGGCTGGCAGCTTTCCTTAGCAGCCATCTTGTGGTCCCTGGCATCTCCACTGGGTCTCCACTGCAACCCATGGTTCGTCCTCATGTTTCCATTGGGTCTCCATGCAGGTATCCAGCAAACCTGCTTCACACTGCCCATGGCCATTTTCAAAACACAAGACCGTGTTGCAAACTCAATGGCCCTCTCTTTCCTGCATTTCTTATACTCCACAATACCAGGTAGGGTGCCAATTTGTTAATCCTGGGGGGCAGGAAGCAGACTTTGAAGAATAGGATACTCTTTTAGCATTCAGGCCCCTTCAAAAAACTGGATTATTTCTGTTGTCCTAGTACAGGTCAGCTGGCCCAATCTCAACGGTTGTAACCTCTCAATTGCAGCTGAATAAGCAGCAGTTTCAGCCTAAAGATTTTATTTCTGTGCCATATCCTCTTTTCATACCAGTGCATTTCTATGCAATGCAACCCTGCATAATTTCTCAGGACACAGCTGTAACAGTAAGCCTCTCACACAAACTGCTTCTAGCCCAGTCCAAGCAAAGCTCTTTCTCACCCTCACAAGCCAAACCTCACAGTCCATAGTTGTTACTGCATCCAGTTCTTTCAAATCTGATCAGAATAGCCCATCAAGCTGTACTTACAGCACTGCAAGTCATCTCTTAGGCCAAGGTTTCAAATATTTCCATATTCTCCTTGAAAATCAGCTCCAAAAGGCCAAAGCCACACAGTCAGGTGTCTAGCAGAAACACCACTCCTCAGTACCAACATTACTGTTGCAGTCAGGTTCAGCACTGCTGGCAGAAATCACCCAACCAAGAGCAGCTTGTGGGAAAAAAGGGTTCATTGTGGCTTACAGACTTGAGGGGAAGCTCCATGATGGCAGGGAAAATGACGGCATGAGCAGAAGTTGGACATCACCCCCTGACCAACATCAGGTGGACCATAGCAACAGGAGAGTGTGCCAAGAGAGTTCCCTTTACTCTCTGCCATCGCCACCGTGAGATATTGTCAATCTTTTTAAATTTTACTTGTTTTGGTGACTGTGTGGTGGTCTCATTTATTTACTTATTGAGAGAGACAGGGGGAAGAGAAAGAGAGAGAATGGGCGCATGCCACTGCAAATGAATTTTAGGCACATGCACCACCCTGTGCATCTGGTACTAGGGAATCAAACTGGGTTGTTAGGCTACACAGGCAAGTGCCTTAACTGCTAAGCCATCTCTCCAGCCATTTTTATGTCTACTTTTTTTTCCCCCCAGGTTTCACTCTAGCCCAGACCTAGAATTCACTATGTAGTCTCAGGGTGGCCTCGAACTCATGGCGATCCTCCTACCTCTGCCTCCCAAGTGCTGGGATTAAAGGTGTGCGCCACCACGCCTGGCTTATGTCTACTTTTAAGAAGCTTAACTTTGCACATATTCTCTGTTTTCTTTTGGTATAATTATGGATATAGATCTCATGTGAAATATAAGTCTATGCTTTTAAATGCTTCTCTTTGCTGAATGGAGGGGAGGGGAGATAGTGGTTAGAATATAAATAAGATGTTGAGGTCACCAGGGAGACAGATGAATGTGTCTTAGATGCATAGTAGAATATTTAAATTATTAATTTTTGTGGGATTCTGGTGGTAGATATTCCTTTTTGTGTTTTAAATGTACTTAAAAATATTTTAAAGTTTTTATTGACCATGTCCACACATATACAACATATATCATGATCCCACCACCCTCCTCTCCCCACCTCCACTGTTAAATGTATTTATAAAGAAAAAGAAAGCTGAATCCCTTCTATGCTTGAATTAACTCAGGAGAATGTCGCAGGAATCTAGGACATATTCACTTCTCTTGGTCCTTTTTCTGAGCCATGGAGGAGCAAGCCAGAGAGATCCAGGTTTCAGGCAAGGTAAGTCCTGAGGAGGAGCCACCTTCCGCAGCGTCTGTGTGTCTTAGGGATTGTGGCCAGCCAGACCCCTTTAGAGTCATGATGAGTTCGCTAAGTGTGTGTGTGTGTGTGTGTGTAGGACTTTTATGGTTATTATGAAAGGGGTTTCTATTACTGTATATTATTTGTACAAAGTGATGGGTTCACTATAGTATTTTCCCATTTGTGTACAATGAATATTGGTCAACGTCTCTCCTTCACCCTTTTTTGTTCCCTTCAAATAGTCCCCCTTCTATTTTCATGTCTAAAAAACATAATCTAGATTCTGTATATGAAGGAACGTATCCTATATTTGTCTCTCTGAGTTGTGGTTATTTTGCTTAACATGATGACCTCCAGTACCATCCACTTTCTTGTAAATGATATAATTTTTTTTTCCAGGTAGGGTCTCACTCTAGCCCAGGCTGACCTGGAATTCACTATGTAGTCTCAGGGTGGCCTTGAATTTATGGCAGTCCTCCTACCTCAGCCTTCCGGGTGCTGGGATTAAAGGCTTGTGCCACCACTCCCAGCTAATTTTTTTTTTTTTTTTTTTTTTTTTGAGGTGAGGTCTCCCTCTAACCTAGGCTGATCTGGAATTCACTAAGTAGTCTCAGGCTGGTCTTAAACTCATAGCAGTTCTTCTACCTCTGCCTCCCATAAGTGCTGGGATAAAAGGCATGTGTCACCATGTCCAGCAGAAAGAGATTGAGAGAGAGAGAGAGAGAGAGAGAGAGAGAGAGAGAGAGAGGGAGAAAGAATATGAATATGGGCACACTAGGGCCTCCAGCTGCTGCAAACAAAGTCCAGATGTATGCATCACTTTGTGTATCCCACTTGACATGGGCACTGGGGAATCGAACTCAGGCAGCAGATAGGCTTTGCAGGCAAGTGCTTTAACTGCTGAGCCATCTTTCCAGCTCCCTAATTTTATTCTTCACTGTGCCTGAATAATATAGCATATGTATCTAGAGTGCATTTTCTTCATCCATTCTTACACTGATGGACACTGAGGTTGAGTCCGTATGCTTGCCTTTGTAAGTAGTGCCACAAACAATATAGCTGTGCAGGTGTCTCTATAATATGCTGGCTTACATGCCTCCTGGGATATGCCTAGGAATGGTATAGTTAGATGACATGGTCAGTCTGTATTTATTTATTTGGAAAGGTGTGTGTGTGTGTGTGTATGTGTGTGTGTGTGTGTGTGTGAGTGTGCGTGCGTGCATGCACTCACACACATATGCACCAGGCTCTCTTACTACTGCAAATGAAGGCCAGACACTTGCACCACTTGTGTCTGACTCTCATGGGTGACTTGGGCATTGAACACAGGCTGGCAGGCTCTACAAGCAAGTGCCTTTAACCACTGAATGATGTCTCTCCAGCTCCATGATTTTAGTTTATTTTGAGTAACCTCTTTATTGATTTCCATAGCAGTAGGACTAACTTACATTCCCACTAGTAGTGTATAAGGGTTCTCAAAAGGTTTTCAAACCAGAGTTTTCTCACACTGAGTACAGGTCTAATTAAAATTCAATGAACATTTCCTTCATGAGTGGCTCTTTTTGAGCCACTTTGCATAACTGTATTTGTATTTTGAAGGTCATACAATTCCATTCTAGTTACACATCCAATGGCTTTCTTACAGATTTACATCCATTGTTGCAAAAAATGGCGGTGAGTGTTCAATTTCCTTTTAATCAAAATCTCTTGCACCAGTGCTGCCAAAATTTAATATTATACTGGATGTTATCTCTTTGCCTTTTAGGAAGAAATAATAGAGGGAGCCTATCTGAATGGTAATGTGCCGAGTTTGTCCCTATGTGCGTCTTCTGAGAATTACAAACAGAATGTGGCTGTGATCTCTCTGGAACGGATCTTTAACAGCAGTCTTTTCATTTTATCCTCACTGTAGCATTCCTGGAGCTCATACAATTTCAAAGGTAATCTGCCTCAGGGGGCAGAAGGGATGGGCAAGATTTTCATAACAATTCCTAGAGAATGTCTCTTTTAAAAATTTATTTATTTAATTTATTTATGAAAGAGTGAGAGAGAGGGAGAGAGAGAAAGAGAGAGAGAGAAAGGGCATGCCAGGGCCTCTAGACACTAAAAACAAATTCAAGACATATATGCCACCTTGTGCATCTGGCTTACGTGGCTACTGGCAAATTGAACCTAGGTTCTTAGGCTTAGTAGGCAAGCATGTTCACCACTAAGCCATCTCTCTAGCCCTAGAGAAAATTTCTTAATTGTGAAGTCATATGTACTCATGCAAAAAGTATAAACCAACACAGTGTTTTAAAGTTGACACATTTGTTCCCCATTTACTCCACTGCTTAGCACGAGCACCCCAATGTGTAAAGGCTTCTGAGACAGCTGACCCCATCCTAAGCAGAGAACCACATGGAACCCTCACAGGAGCCCTGTGGGTAGGGCTGGCTGCTACCCCGCCAGCTAGAATAGTGGAACTGTGGCTTGGGGAGGGTGAACAGAGGCCACGCGGTGCAGCTTAGTGTGATGCTGGCACGTGACTGAAGGCGCCAGTCACTGCCCTGCTCTGTGCAGCCCTGCCGGGCCTGCGTGACGCCGGCAAGGGAGCAGTACCAGAGGTGCGTCCTCACATGTCAAGCTCATTGAAGGAGAGGAAAGGAGGCATGGGGCCCCGCAACAAGGACATACAATTTCGTCAAGTGAAAAACCCTTATAAGTAGTTATCTCCTCAAGATAATTACAGGAGTTAATTTTGGCTATATTTTCTCAAGGTAATTTTTTTTTTTTTTCTGAAGTAGGGTCTCACGATAGCCCAGGCTGACCTGGAACTCTGTTGCCCAGGATGGCCTTGAACTCATGGTAATCCTCCTACCTCGGCCTCCCAGGTGCTGGAATTAAGGTGTGTGCCACCATGTCCTGCCTAAAATGTTTATTTATTTACTTATTTGTCTGTCCATGCATGTATCTGTAACAAAAGTGGGGTATCAAAAGCTATTTGTATCCAGGCCTTTAGTCCCAGCACTAGGGAGGCAGAAGTCGTAGGATTGCTGTGAGTTCAAGGCCAGCCTGAGACTACATGGTGACTTCCAGGTCAGCCTGGGCTATTGTGAGACCCTACCTAAAAAAACCAAAAATTAAAAATTAACAAAAATTTAAAAAACTGCTATTTTTTTTTTTTCGAGGTAGGGTCTCACTCTGATCCAGGCTGACCTGGAATTAACTATGTAGTCTCAGGGTGGCCTTGAACTCATGGCGATCCTCCTACCTCTGCCTCCCGAGTGCTGGGATTAAAGGCGTGCGCCACCACGCCCGGCTTTTTTTTCATGTTTTTTTTTTTTTTTGTGTTTGTTTGTTTTAAAAACCGCTATTTGTAGCTAGGCATAGTGGTGCATGCCTGTCATCTGAACACCGTGGAGGTGGAGGCAGAACGATCAGGAATACAAGGTCAGCCCCAGTTATATAGTGAGCTTGAGGCTAGCTTGGGCTGCCCGAGGCCCTGTCTCAACAACAATAGCGATTAGTGGGGCTGGAGGTGCAACTCAGTGGTCAATTGTGCTCTTAGCAGTCAGAAGGTCCTGTGTTTAATACCCAGCACCAAAATCATCAGCAAAAATGGCAGTTGTGATCTTTCATTGTGTGAGTCGCTGTTTTAAGCATTTTACTCGTGTGAACACATTTACTCTTCAGAATTGCCATATTTTATAGATGGGGAAAGCGAAGCATTAAGACATTAGCTATGGCCCAAGGCCACGTGGCGCAGTGTGAGTAAGAGTTCAAGTCCAGGTGCAACTGCTCAGGAAGCACCCAGCCGGCACTTGTGCAGCTTCATGTGGACATGTCTCTCCAAGTCAGGCTGTAGTCAGTGTAAGCGCAACTTAAATACTGCCCACGACTTAGTTACTTACAGTCATCTTATTTATTTATTTGAGACAGAGAGAGGGAGAGGCAGAGAGAGGGAGAAAATGGGCGTTCCAGGGCCTCCAGCCACTGCAAATGAACTCCAGATGCATGCGCCCCCTTGTGCATCTGGCTAATGTGGGTCTTGAGAAACAGAACCGAGGTTCTTTGGCTTTGCAGGCAAATGCCTTAACCTTTAAGCCATCTCTCCAGCCTTAACAGTCATCTTTGAGAGCATGGGATCCAAGAAGATTCCCCAGTTGGACACCACTCCCCTCCCCCAGCATGTCAGGTTAAGGCCTCCTCCTTCCTACAAAGTTCCCAGAAATCCCTGCCCATTCCCACCACCCTCTCTGAGGCCCTGGGTCCACAGCTAATACAGAGATGTTTGCGGAGGACTCTGTCATTGTGACTTTCTCTCATGTGGCTGGGCCTGAAGCTCCCACTTGTGGACCGCGGACCTGCCCCACAGAGTGCTGGCCCATCTGAATTCACGGAACGTTGCCTTCACCTTGCCCAGCCTGCAGGTGCGTATCTGAGTTCCACTTCTTTCTGCCCTCAGTGCTCATTGACTGCAAACTCAGGTGCCAGGAAAGTTGGAGACGTGGACAGAGTATAGAGATAGTCTTCCCTTACACAAAGAGCAAACATTGGGGGGCTGTGGAGATGGCTTAGCAGTTCACAGGTACTCCCTTACTTGCAAAGCCTGTTGGCCAGGGTTCAACACCCCAGATCCCCTCACAAAGCCAAACAGGTGTTCATTTGCAGCAGCAAGAGACCTTGTTCTGTGCGTGTGCACGCGCGCACGCACACATGGAAAAAATAAAAAGCATTTTGCCCAGTTTTCATTTAAAGGTGATACAAGTTTTCTCCCAGCCCATTTTTTTGGGGGGGGTGGGTGGAGACATGGTATATTGGTGTAGGTTTAGTTGCTGGAACAGAGTCCCTAAATTCCAAAAAAAATTTGGATGATTTCTATTTCATTTAATAGTCCAGGGCTAAGAGGGACATACAGAGAAGGGAGGCAGCTATATTTCAAAAGGCTGGTCAGGGAGCCAGGTTCATTATCTGTTCATTCTGTCATTTGCTAAGAAGTTGTCCCCATGACTAAAACACCACATTTGTTCTCAAACCCATGGAGAGGGGCGGGAAGAGGAAGAACGGGTGAGCAGTTTCTTTTCTATGGTTTGACTTAAAAGTTACGGGATTCCTCCTGCTTGCATTCCGCTGGCTCAGTGCAAAGCAGTGTGTTCCCAGCTGAACTGAGAAGGGCTCTACTGACAAAAAGAGCAGTGGGAAGCCTGTCATATCCCACCACTCTCTGTACTCCCAGCACTCAGAAGGCAGAGGTAGGAGGGTCACCTTAAGTTTGAGGCCACCCTGAGACTACGTAGTGAAAAGTCCAGGTCAGCCTGGGCTATAGTGAGAACCAACCTCAAAAAATGAGAAACAAAAATAGACAAAAAAGAAAAAAAAAAAGAGCAGTGGAGTGTATTTGACAGTTTTCTGTTGCTATAACAAAATACCCAAGGGCCAGTACGTAATAAAGGAAAGAGTTTTATTTAGCTCAGGATTTTAAAGGCTGAAAATCTAAACTGCATGGGGCTGGTGCTTGCAAAGATACTCTTGGGTTTGTCCCCTCGTGATGGATGGTATTTCAGTGGTAGGAACACTTGTAACAGGGAAAGATCACATGACAAGACAGGAATCTGGAGTGTGATTCAAGGACCAGGCTCATTTTTTTTTTTTTTAAATCATATGAGAACTAGTCAGGATCCCAGGGGAAGTACTTTAATTCCTCCCACGAGGCTCCATCATCTCCTAACATCACCTCACTGGGGACCAAGCTTCTAACACAGGAAACTTTGGGGACAAACCACATCAAATTCCAGTAGGAAGAGGGGAGGTGTGGGTATGAGTCCTTCAATCATGGACCCAAGAATACTTATCTTTCCTTTATTTATTTAGTTTTTGGCATGTGTTTGTGTGGTGTGTATGCATGTTCATGTGTGTGTATGTGTGTTCATGTGCACACACACAGGTGCTTGTGCACTTGTATGTGTGTGCATGTAGAGGCTAAAGGAATAGACAGCAGGTTTATTTCTCAGTGGCTGTCCATCTTATTTTACTCATTCATTCATTCATTCATTTAAAAAACTATTTATTAGAGAGAGAAGGAGAGAGAATGTGCACACCAGGGTCTCTTGCCACTGCAAACAAATTCCAGAATCATGTACCACTTCGTGTATTTATGTGGTTACTGGGGAATTGAACCCAGGTCAGCAGGCTTTGCCAACAAGCACTTTTAACTGCTAGCTATCTTCTCAGCCCCTCCATTTATTTATTTATTTTTTAACATTTAAATTTGTTTTTATTTCCCACCTTTACCACTTCTATTTTTTTTTTTTAATGCTTAGAAAGATTTTATTATGGAGATGATGAGAGATTACAGAGTAAGAGGAGAAAAGAATGGAGAGCTCCTGCCCAAAAGGGGGCAGGAGTAGGGTTCCCAGAAAATGGGCAAGCCTCACTTTTCAAAGCTTCCCCACCCCATGGCCAAGGCAGGGTCTCATCCTAGCCCTGGCTGACCTGGAGCTCGCTCTGTAGCCCCAGGTTGGATACACAGCCATCCTCTTACCTTGGCTTCCTTTAGAGCTGGGACTAAAGGTGTGTACCACCATACCCGGATCCTTTAAAAATCTTTGCATTGACAATTTTCATATATATATATATATATATATGTAAAGTATTTTGATCATAATCCCTTCTGTTGCAGTCCGGTTTGCATTGCTGGTAGAAATCACCCAACCAAGAGCAGCTTCTGGAAAAAGAGATTTATTTTGGCTTACAGGCTTGAGGGGAAGCTCCATGATGGCAGGGGAAAATGATGGCATGAGCAGAGGGTGGACATCAACCCCTGGCTAACATAAGGAGGACAATAGCAACAGGAGAGTGTGCCAAACACTGGCATGGGGACACTGGCTATAATACCCATAAGCCCGCCCCCAACAATACACTCCCTCCAGGAGGCATTAATTCCCAAATCTCCATCAGCTGGGAACCTAGCATTCAGAACACCTAAGTTTATGGGGGAGACCTGAATCCAACCACCACACCTTCCGTTACCTTTTTCTGTCCTCCTCTCCAACCGCTTCTACCGAATCTCCTTTCTAACTAGCCCCTCTTCTGTTTTGATGTCTTGTTTCCTCCCCGCACCATCCATAGCAAAATGGCAATACTGCACAGCTCTTGTGCAGGTAAGAACAGCTGCTGTGAGATCCAAAGATGGTTCCAAAGTAGTTCTCTTATCCTCAGACTGTTACATTCTCTCTGCCACATGTTTTACAATGCTCCCTGAAACTTGGAGGGTTGTAGAGATGTCACAGGGCGTGATAGAGATGTCACATTTACTGCTTAGCATTCACTTCTCAGCATTTAGACAAGTTTTTTTTTTTCCCCTCGAGGTGGAGTCTCACTCTAGCCCAGGCTGATCTGGAATTCACTATGTAGTCTCAGGGTGGCCTTGAACTCAGTGATCTTCCTACCTCTGCCTCCTGAGTGCTGGGATTAAAGGTGTGCGCCATTGTGGCCTGCTCTTAGACAAATTTTGAGTTTTTCCAGCAGTCACTGCCCTCTGCACAAAGAAGATTCTCTGACCAAAGCTGAGAACATCACTATCGATTGGCATAAATGTAAACATTTAGAGAGCAATTTGAGGGCACGACATATCCATTTAGCCAAACAACAATAGCAGCTTCAACCTGGGCCTATGGGCTCCCATCCACTGGCTCTTGACTAGGTTTTTGGCACCAGGCATGAATTTCCTCCTGTGGGGTGGGCCTCAAATCTGATCAGAGTAATAGTCACACCACTGTTGCACCAGTGGGCACATTTTGCTAGGCTAGCAGTTGTGTAGCTTCCGGAGTCCACTTCTCCATCTCTCACTGAATTTCAAGATCACTGATTTGGCTAAACTAGCTAGCCAGCAAGCCCTAGGAACCCATCTGTCTCTGCCTCCCCAGTGTTGGGATTACAGGCATGAGCCAGCGCACCTGGCATCATCATCATATATATATTTGTTTATATATTTGTATATAACACACACACACACACACACACACACACACAAAATGTTGGTACTGGGGATCTGAACTCATGTCCTTATGCTTGCTTGGCAAACACTTTATCCACTGAGCCATATGTCTTTTAACTGTACTCTGAGGAAAACAGAATGCATGCTCTTATTGATAGACCACCATGGACATTTGCCTATAGCATTCACCGGGAATGATGAGGGCATTTGTGGATAACTAGACATCTTGGTATGACTATTAGCTCTATGTGGAGAGCCTCCAATTTTAATTTAATTTTTTCTTTCAAGGTAGGGTTTCACTCTAGCTCAGGCTGACCTGGAATTCACTATGTAGTCTCAGGGTGGCCTCGAACTTGTGGTGATCCTCCTCCCTCTGCCTCCTGAGTGCTGGGATTAAATGCATGCATTACCACGCCTGGCTTTGAACTTTTTTAT
The DNA here is from genome assembly GCF_020740685.1 of Jaculus jaculus. Taxonomy (NCBI): domain Eukaryota; kingdom Metazoa; phylum Chordata; class Mammalia; order Rodentia; family Dipodidae; genus Jaculus; species Jaculus jaculus. The sequence continues at coordinate 58,884,670 of NC_059113.1, read as the reverse complement.
TGACAACTTCCATGATTATAGACAAGAAACCATAATTTCCTCCCCTTCCCCACTTTCCCCCTCACAAATCCACCCTCTGTCATATCCTCTCCCTCTCTCAATTAGTATCTTTTTTATTTTGATGTCATCCTCTTTTCCTCCTATTACAAGGGCCTTGTGTAGGTAGTACCAGGCACTGTGAGGTCCTGGATATCCAGGCCATTTTGTGTCTGGTAGAGTGCATTGTAAGCAGTCCGACCTTTCCTTTGGCTCTTATATTCTTTCCACCACTTCTTCTGCACTAGCCTTCACTTTTTAAAAATAATTTTATTTATTTTCAAGCACAGAGAGAAAGAGACAGAGAGAATGGTTGTGCCAAATCCTTCAGCAGCTGCAAACTAACTCCAGATACATGTGCCACTTTGTGCATCTGGCTTTACATGAGTACTGGGGAATCAAACCCAGGTCATTAGGCTTTGCAGGCAAGTGCCATAACCACTGAGCAATTTTTCCAACCCCCATTTTTTTTTTCAAGGTAGGGTCTCACGCTGGTCCAGGCTGACCTGGAATTAACTACGTCGTCTCAGGATGGCCTCGAACTCACGGTAGTCCTCCTATCTCTGCCTCTTGAGTGCTAGGATTAAAGGTGTGCACCACCATGCCTGGCTTCCAACCCCCAATTTTTAAGAAAAGTTGGAAATCTGGATTTTGTGAGGAATCCACTAACTTTTTGATATCTGCAACTACTGTAGGGTTTGGAGCTGGCCAAACCAAATCCTACAAGCTTGTAGACTCTGCGGGGAGGGATGGGGCTGAGAAACAGGCTGGGCAAATGGCGCTGGTCCTTCTGTCCTCATCAAATCCCCGAATCTCCGATGTCCAGGCAGCTGTGGAAAGTCACCTGGAGCAGTATTTGTACCATCCCCAGAAGCTTCTGGAAGACCTGAGGAACACTGATGACCAGCAGTTCCACACAGCCATGAAATGGATCTTGGAAGACAAGCAGGGTCATCTGGTGAGGAGTTCTTGGCATCTCGGGAGAACTCCTGGTCAGCTGGCATTTGCTGAATTGATGCCATGTGAGCTGACCTATGCCTCAGCACTTCTCTCCTCCTACCTTCCCCAACCCACCGGGAGCTTGAGGGCTTAGAGTTCTTACTTTCTCCAAAGTTTGGTGAACATACATGAGCAGTGTGCCAGTGATGTACAGATAAAAGTGGCCTCTAGGGGCTGGAGAGATGGCTTAGCAGTTAAGTGCTTGTCTGTGAAGCCTAAGGACCCCGGTTCAAGGCTTGCTTTGTGTTCTAATATATGGTCTATTTTAGAGAATGTTCCATGTGCTGCTGAAAAGAATGTATATTCTGCAGCATTTGGATGAAATGTCCTATATATATGTTAGGTCCATTCCTCTATGACCTCATTTAGTCCAGATGCCTCTCTGTTTATTTTTTCCTGGGATGACCTGTCAGTTGATGAGAGTGGGGTGTTAAAGTCACCCACCACCACTGTGTTTGATATTATCTGTGACCTTAGTTCTAATAGTGTTTGTTTGATGAATTTGGGAGCCCCCATGTTAGGTGTATATATGTTTAGGATTGCTATGTCCTCCTGTTGGAGTGTGCCCTTCATCAATATAAAGTGACCTTCCTTATCTTTCTTGACTAATGTTGGGCTGAAGTCTGCCTTGTCCGATATTAGGATAGCAACCCCTGCTTGTTTTCTAGGCCCATTTGCTTGAAACACCGTTTTCCAACCTTTCACCCTAAGATAATGTCTATCTTTTGTAGAAAGGTGAGTTTCTTGGAGACAACAAATTGTAGGATCCTGCTTTTTAACCCAGTCTGCAAACCTATGCCTTTTTGTTGGGCCATTGAGGCCGTTGATATTAAGAGATATTATTGAAAGGTGTGTATTTATGTTTGCCTTTTTTTTTTTTTTGTGGTTCTGGTTCTACCTTTGCTCTCTTGTGTTAACTAGTATTTGAGTATTGCTTGTTTTTTCCAAGTTCCTTATATGTGTGCTTTTCCTTTTCTTCAGCATGGAGAATTCTTTCAAGTATTTTCTGTAGAGCTGGTTTTGTCTTCAAATACTCCTTTAGCATGCTTTTGTCATGGAATGTCCTTATTTCTCCGTCTATTTGAATGGACAGCTTTGCAGGATAAAGTAACCTTGGTTGACAGCTGTTATCTTTCAGAACTTGGAATACATCACTCCAAGCCCTTCTGGCTTTTAAAGTTTTTGTTGAATAATCTGCTTTAATCCTGATGGGCTTGCCTTTGTAGGTAACTTGATTTTTCTCTCTAATTGCTTTCAATAGTTTTTCTTTGGATTGTGTGTTTGGTAGTTTGATTATAATATGGTGAGGAAAGGTTCTTTCCAGGTGTTGTCTGGCTGGGTTTCTAAAGGCTTTCTGTATCTGCATTGGCCCCTATTTCCCAATTTGGGGGAAGTTTTCTTCTGTGATTTTGTTGAAGATGCCTACTATGCCTTTGCAGTGAAATTCTCCTTCTACTATGCCCTGAATTCTTATGTTTGATCTTTTCATAGTGTCCCGAATATCTTGAAATTCCCATTCATATTTTTCTATTAGTTTGTCTTGCTCTTTGTTGGACTGTATTAGATCTGCCACCTGGTCTTCTAGCTTAGATATTCTGTTCTCTCCTTCATCCATTCTACTGGTGAGATTTTCTACAGAGTTTTTAATTTCATTAACTGTGTTCTTCATTGCTAGTAATTCTGCCTGGTTTTTTGTTATTATTTCTATTTCCTTATTTATGTCTTGTGTTGCCTTCTTTATTTCATTAAATTGGTGTCCTACATCTTGTTTGATTCCTTTTATTTCCTCTTTGACTCCTTTGATTTGTTCTTTGACTTCTTTGAACATATTTACAATCATTCTTTTGAAATCTTTCTCAGGTATTTCCTCTAAGTCTTTCTCACTGGAGGTCATTTCTGATGCATTAATACTTTTAGGTGGACTTATATTGTTTTGCTTTTTAGTGTTTCTTGTGTTATAATGTATATTTTTTGTATCTTGGATTAAGTTAATGCTTGGATTTTCTAGCTAGCTGGGTATTCTTAGCTGTATCAATTGATCTGATGTTATATATTTTCAGGGTAGGAGCTTAAGGTGTTAGGTGTGGCTCTTAAGACTCTCAGAGTATCTACAAAGGTGTTCCTAGGGGTTGGGTTTGCCTGTTATGGGAGTATTCAAGTAGGCTGAATGTAACAACATACAGATAGATTCTCAAATATAACTAAACAATGTACACATTCAATGAAAGACAGCCCCAAGTATTTATGCAAGAGTAGGTATTATAACAACCAGATCGTCTATCAACAAAGAGGTTAAGGTTTCTGGTCTGCTGAGTGTTCTAAGTCAGCTTTTGACCAAGTGAGACCCTTCCCTGGTGCAATCCCAGTTACCTTTTTGGATGATTTTGGTCTCAGTTATGCGTCCCTCTTTGGCGCCCTGTGGGTTCAAGTAAGCTGGCTGGATCGCCGCACTGCTGTTCTGTTTTCTGGAGCTGGGCACTGGCTTTTCCTGTGCGGCAAGCCGAGCCTGGCAGCTGTGGCCCCACAGACCTGCCACCGCCTGCTGCTGGAGCCTCCACTGCCACTGCTGTATCTGTCGCTGCCAGAGCTGGAGCCAGAACTGCTGCTCCCGGAGCCTCTTAGGCCTGCCTGTGTGGGCTCTGGATGCTCCGGATCTCTCCTACTTCTCTGCTGCCGTTTTAATTTCTTATACACCTCACTCTTTAGTAAAAGTGTGTATTTTGCTGGGTATTCTTTGGCCTTTTCTCCCCTGGGCTGCTTTTGTGTGGTTCCTAAGCCTCCATCTTAACCAGAAGTCCTCCAGTGTTTTCTTTTGAAATAAATTTAAACTTTTTTTATTTTTATTTATTTTTTTAATTTAAAAATTTTTATTAACATTTTCCATGATTTAAAAAAAGATCCCATTATAATTCCCTCCCTCAGTTTTTTTATTTTTTAATTTTTAATGCTGTATTTATTTTTTTGAGACAAAGAAAGAGGCAGTGAGAGACAAAGAGAATAGGCATGCCAGGGCCTCCAGCCACTGCAAACGAACTCCAGAAGCATGCGCCGCCTTGTGCATCTGGCTAAGTGGGTCCTGAGGAATCAAATCTGAGTCCTTCAGCTTTACAGGAAGGGCCTTAACTGCTAAGCCATCTCTCCAGCATGAAAATTATGTTACTTAATGTTTATTGGGGAGTTGTCTGTGTATGAGGTTTTATTTTAAGAGGATAATTAGATCATTTTAAAAAATAATTAATTTAAGATTGAGAAAGAGAATGGGAACATCAGGGCCTCTTGCTGCTGCCAGTGAACTCCAGATACATGTGCCACCTTGTGCATCTGGCTTACGTGGGTCCTGGGGAATTTAACCTGGGTTCTTTGGCTTTGTAGGCAAATGCCTTAACCACTAAGCCATCTCTGAAGCCCATAATAAATATTTTTAAAAAACCCAGTAAAACAAAATAGAAAAGATCACCAAGGGAGTCAACTCAATTGAAAAACACTCATGAAAATGTGCGATACAAACACACAGTTGGGGGATAGTAAGCAATGTGTTTCTTTAACACATTCAACCTGACCATGGGGCAGCAGGTGGGATGGCTGTGGTGAGCCGTGGGGCCCAGTTGCTACATTCATTCCTGGATGACATGCTCCACACACTTCCAACTTCCTCACTGTTTATCAATGTTCTGAATTCTAGCCACAGGCCACACTTAGGACCCCAAAGTGCATATTAACCACTGTCTAGCCACTGATTTGAAAGGCTTGAGTTAGAAAATATTCTATTCAGGTTAAAGTGTGGGTTTTTGCTTGAATTCACACTTCAGATCCCAGGTTCCAGTAAATTGAGCCCGATGGTTATTCTGAGCCTCCCCGACCCCCCCAAGGTAAGGGTCTCACTCTAGTTCAGGCTGACCTGGAACTCACTTTGTATTCCCAGGCTGGCCTCAAACTCACAGTGATCCTCCTAACCTGTCCTTCTCAGTGCTGTGATTAAAGGCATGTGCCACCACTCACAGCGCTCTGTTTTGTTTTCTTGTCATCTGAGACACTGAGACAATAACACTAAACACTGGCTAACTCTGAACACTGGCCAGGCATGCACCAGGTTCGGTCATTTGACCTTCATTGTCTTGTTCAAGTCTCATCCAAATCTAGGAGGGAATGTGGTTTCCACTATACAGAGGAGAAGACAGACTTTAAAAAGATGATTTGCTCAAGGATTCATATCTACTAAGTGGAGAGCTTGGGATTTGAACCTAGAAATGCCTGATCTGGAACCTATGGTATTTATCCTGTCATGAGCATTAACTGGGACAATGCTTGGTCATGGCTATTTCTGGAGGGTGCTTGAGGCAAAGGACAGAGGACCAGTCAGGGTGTAATAGACCTTATTAACAGTCTTGGGTTCTGTGGTTTAAAGGATTCATTCTTTTATCATGGTGGAAGCTTATAGTGGAGCAAAGTAGCTCACATCTTTATAGCCAGGAAGGGAGGAAGAGAGGGAGGGAGGGAGAGAAATGCCTGTGATCCTGCCCTCTCTCCTTTCCCCCTGCCTTCCTTTAAAAAATGTATTAGTAGGGCTGAAGAGATGGATCAGTGGTTAAGGCACTTACCTGCAAAGCCTAAGGACCAGGGTTCAATTTCCCAGTACCTACATAAAACCAGATGCACAAGGTGGCGCATGTGTCTGGAGTTCGTTTGCAGGGCACCAGCCCTCCTTCCACCTTCTTTTGTAGCTGCTGGTTTTGCAGCTTCTCATGAGCTTCTGTACTCTCCTGGCTCCACCTCCCATTGCTGTAGGCACATTGGGATCACAGATTCACGCACCACTTTGCATCAGGAGCTGAGAATTGGAGGTCAGCAGGCTTGCAAGCAAGCAACTTTAAAGGCTGAGCCACCTCCCCTCCCTAGTCCTGGTTTCCCCTCCTTCCCCCACCCCCTTTTTTTTTGAGGCACGGTCTCATTCTAGCTCAGGCTCATTTGGAATTCATTTTGTAGTCTCAGGCTGGCCTCAAACTCATGGCAATCCTCCTACCTCTGCCTCCCAAGTGCTGGAATTAAAGGTGTGCACCACCACACCTGGCTTCCCCCTGCCTTTAAAATAATTTATTAATTTGCAAGTAAAGAGAAAGAGAGAGAGAGAGAAAGAGAGAGAGAGAGAGAGAGAGAGAGAGAGAGAGAGAGAGAGAGAAAGAGCAGGTGTATCAGGGCCTTTAGCCCCTGCAATCAAACTCCAGATGTATGCACCACTTTGTGCATCTGGCTTTATGTGGGCACTGGGGAATTGAATCCAGGCTGTCAGGCTTTCAAGCAAGCACTTTTAACTGCTGAGCCATCTCTCCTGCCCATTTTTCCCTCTATTGCACAAATGCCTCAGCCTATGAGATGACATCATCTACATTGGGGACAGTCTTCCTCTTTGGTTTGTCCTCTTTGGAAACACCCTTACAGACATAGGCCATAGTGTGCTTAACTAGTCTCCTGGGTGCTTCTCAACCCAATCATGCTGAGGTCAAGACGAACCATTATAACATTACCATTGAGCTTGACTGTAAAGGATAAACTGGATTTTGCTAGGCAAGAGCAAGGTGAGGAGTTCTAGCCAAAGGTGACATTCGTGGAGATATGTGGAAGTCATCTAATGTCCACTGAGCAGATGAAAACCTTAACTTTGATCTGATGGTAATGAAACATTCTAGAAGTTCCCACATAGCAGCATGGTGTTAAATAGGCAGTTCACCACTGCAGTCTGTTCCCTTCCAGGTCTGAGTGAAGAGACAGCTTTCAAAGTAACTATTATGGTTTAAATATGAATTGTCCCCCACTAGCTCATGCATTGAATGGTGACTCTACTTTTGGAGATTGTGGAGACTTCAGGAAGTGGGGTCTAATGAGAGGAGTAGATGGTGGTGGGTCTTTGAAGAGTCCTTCTCTGTGTTGCCTGCCCACCATGGCTTTAGCTGTCTGCTCCTCTGTGTGCTCTGGCCACCATGATGTTCTTCTTAAGCTCATGGGGCCAAGTGACCATGGCTCAAACCCTACTTTAAGTTGCTTTTGGAGGTATTTTGGTCACAGGGCTGCAACAGTAGCTAATATTGACTCTCACTTCTCTCATTCATTTAGGACCTGAAGGACATTGTCATTGACCTGGGAGAGATTCGGGAACAAGCTTTGCAGAGCCCCGGTGTGAATCGCAGTCTGTTTCTGGTATCCCTGGAGCGGTGTTTCCAGGTGCTGAACCCCCTGCAATGTGTGGAGATCCTGGGCAGAGTGTTGAGGGGGTCACCGGGCAGCTTTCTGCAGCCAGACATCCCTGAAAGGCTGCCCCAAGACCTGCGTGAGGATGCCTTTAAGAACCTGTGAGTCCTTTCCTCTGCAATCCTTTTTTTTTTTAAATTAGCATATAAAGAATTGGGTTTCATTGTGGCATATTTTTTTTAACCATTTCCTCTATCTTCTTAATTCTACATGCTGTTGCTCAGGAGCTACTGTGAGGATTCAAGAAAAGAGAAGGCAGCTGCACAGATCTGTGCCTTCTGGGGCAGAGATAAGCTATCTGGGGACCGTGTGTGTGTGTGTGTGTGTGTGTGTGTGTGTGTGTGTGTACACATGCATATGTAGGTGCACATATGTGTGTGTGCATGTGGAGGCTAGAGGTCAGTGTCTCGTGTCTTCCTCAGTTGTTCTCCATCTTATCCTTTGAGATACGCTTTCTCTCTGAACCTGGAGCTCACTGATTTTGATTAGACTAGCTAGTCCCCATGGAGTCTCCTGTCTCCACTCCCCCTGCCCCCACCCAGTGCTGAGATTTCAGGCACATACCCCAGTGTCTGGATTATTTTTTTCTTTTCAATTTTTTTTCAAATTTTTATTAACAACTTCCATGATTATAAAAAATATCTCATGGTAATACCCTCCCTCCCCTCACTTTCCTCTTTGAAACTCCATTCTCCATCATATCCCGCCCCCCCCCCATCAGTCTCTCTTTTATTTTGATGTCGATGTCGTGATCTTTTCCTCCTCTTATGATGGTCTTGTGTAGGTAGTGTCAGGCACTGTGAGGTCATGGATATCCAGGCCATTTTGTGTCTGGAGGGAGCATGTTTTAAGGAGTCCTACCCTTCCTTTGGCTCTTACATTCTTTCTATCACGTCTTCTGCATTAAACCCTGAGCCTTGGAAGGTGTGATAGAAATATTGCAGTACTGAGCACTGCGGTCACTTCTTTCCAGCACCATGATACCTTCTGAGTCATCCCAAGGTCACTGCCATCTGAAAAGAGAAGATTCTCTACCAAAATTGAGAGTAGCATTAATATAAGGGTATGAACATTAAGAGAATTGCTTACTGGGCAGTTTGATAAGCAAAGCATATATATTTAGCCAGACAAAAAGCAGATGTTACACCCCTAGGGCTCCTGACTACCCGTTTTAAGTTTTCAGTATCAGGGATGTATTCCCTCCCATGGAGTGGACCTCCAGTCCAATTAGAGGGCCGTTGGTTTCCACCATGATATATGTGCCACTACTGCACCCATTGGCTCATTTGTCCTGGCTGGCCAAATATAAGGCTTGCAGTGTCCACTGTTGAGTATCTTCACTGGTGAATTCTCTCTCTCCCATTGAACTGCATGTGGAATGGCTTCTTCCAGATTTCTGTCAGCTGGTCTACATGGAGAAGGTTTTCAGCTCAGTTCCAGTAGGATTTCTCAGTGGCCTTGCAGCCCAAGTATGTGGAGTCTTCAGCAATAGGATCTTGCCACCTATTTCTGGTGGGAAACCAAGGGCCTCAGTACTGGTCTATAATGTTTTGGGGGCATCAGGGACCTCCCTGTCCAACAACCCACTGGAAGTTATCCCATCCTTGGCAATGAAAATTTCTAGCAACAATCTATGGCTCCTGAGTGTTCCATTGTCCTAAAAAGCAGGTTTCCATATGATTTATTTATATCCTCTTAGATTTTGATTAGCCCTCCCTCCACCTTTCCTTTAATCGATCTCTTCCCCTGAACTCACTTTGGGCCTTTTCACCCCAATTAATCTATTCTTCTACTTACATATATACAATACCATCATATTAAGTACTCCCCTCTCCCACCTTCCTTTCTCTTCCCTTTATATCTCTTTTCTAGCTTACTGGCCTTTGCTACTGAGTTTTCTTCCTACACACACAGAAGTCCAGTCATCTGTAGCTAGGACCCACATATGAGAGAGAACATGTGACGCTTGGCTTTCTGGACCTGGGTTACCTCATTTAGTATAATCCTTTCCAGATCTATCCATTTTCCTGCAAATTTCATAACTTAAAATTTTTTTTAACTGCTGAGTAGAACTCCATTGTGTAAGTGTGGCATATCTTCATTATCCACTCATCAGTTGAAGTACATCTAGGCTGGTTTCATTTCCCAGCTATTGTGAATTGAGTGCCAATAAACATGGTTGAGTCCTTAGGATATATGCCTAGGAGTGCTATAACTGGGTCATTGGTAGATCTATTTTTAGGTGTCTTAGGAACCTCCACACTGATTTCCACAATGGCTGGACCAGATTGCATTCCCACCAACAGTGGAGAAGGGTTCCACTTTTTCCACATCCTTGCCAGCATTTATGGTCATTAGCACCTGGATTTTATGTGGGTGGTAGGGGTCCTCATACTTGTGAAGCAAGCGCTTTACCCACTTAGCTATTTCCACAGCCCCACTCTCCCAGTTTTTGTTACATGTGGATACCTACCTGTCCTGTGATATATTTCATATTTCTTTTTATAGGGAAGTCATCCCTTTTACTTAAAAATATTCATTTTCAGGCTGGAGACATGGTTTAGCAGTTAAGGCACTTGCCTGTGAAGCCTGAAGATCCATGTTCAACTCCCCAGATCCCATGTAAGCCAGAGTCACAAAATGATGCACAGGGCTGGAGAGATGGCTTAGTGGTTAAGCGCTTGCCTGTGAAGCCTAAGGACCCTGGTTCGAGGCTCGGTTCCCCAGGTCCCACGTTAGCCAGATGCACAAGGGGGCGCACGCATCTGGAGTTCATTTGCAGAGGCTGGAAGCCCTGGCGCGCCCATTCTCTCTCTCTCCCTCTATCTGTCTTTCTCTCTGTGTCTGTTGCTCTCAAATAAATAAAAATTAGAAAAAAAAATGTTGCACACGCACAAGGTGGTGCACATGTCTGGAGTTTGATTACAGTGGCTTGAAGCATGCCAGTTCTCTCTTTCTCATTCTTGTTCTCTCTCATAAAAAAGGCCATTCTATTGCCACACACAGAGAGAAAGAGGCAGAGGTAAGGAGAGAGAGAGACAATGGGTGTGCCAGGGCCTTCAGCCACTCCAAACGAACTCCAGACATGTGTGCCCTCTTGTGCACATGTACAACATTATGTGCTTGAGCTACTGTGTCTGGCTACATGGGACCTGGAGATTCGAATATGAGTCCCTAGGCTTTACAGGCAAGCACCTTAACCACTAAGCCATTTCTTCATCCCTAAAAGTAAATTTAGTTTCATCTCCATAAATGGGAAACCAGCAGTCTTTGCCATAAGTAAAAGTAATCATAAAAATAAGCAGATTGGAATCACTGAATCCTAGGTTCATATATTGCTCATTTAAGTATCCTTGTTTGGGGTGTTATCCCAAAAATACCACAGATGGTCAGCTTAAGCAACAGGTGTTTGTTTCTCACAGTTCTGGTGTGTGGAAAGCCTAAGGTCATGGAGTGGTAGACTTGGTGTCCTGTGAGGTTCTGCTTCCTGGTTCATGGGCAGCATCATCTTGCTGTGTCTCCCTGTGACAGAAGGAGCGAGAGCTCTCTGATACACAGCACTAAACCCCCTCATGGAGGCTCTACTTTCTGGCTCTGAGATGACTTCATGGGATTTAACCATCTGAATTTGACCCAATTCTTCTGAACCCCAATTCTGTCCTCTTTCCACTCTATGCCGACACCCCTCTGCTTTTGAGGAAGCCATTTGCTTGCCTCCCCCCACATCAGATGTGGAATTAAGGAAGCACTAGGAGACTACTCACCCAGGCTGACCTGGATTCACTATGTAGTCTCAGGGTGACCTTGAACTCACAGCAATCCTCCTGCCTCTGCCTCTCAAGTGCCACCATGCCCAGCTTGACAGCATTTTTGCAAATGGGCAAGCATGTACTTAAATGATGCTTACTATTTACTTCCAAACTTTTTATTTACAACTGCCATATATATACTGAATCTTGATGTGATGGAAAACTTCCTCTGGGGAGACATAAGCGCATGTTTCTTTGCTCCAGAGAGGACACAGATGACAGGCCAAAATATGATTGCACCAAAACTGGTTTTGGTGAACCAGTGGGTTTATTGAGGTGACTTACGGAGCAGGGTGAGGGGTTGCTCCCAGGAACAATGGGTGACCCAAAGGCAGCTGCACCTGGAAAAGCCCCTCAGCACAGGAAGCTGCGTCTCTGAAGCCCAATGCAGGACTTGCAGGCAGCTCGGTAGGGCAGGTGGGAGAGACCCTTCCCAAGCAGCTGCGTCACAGCCTGGGGCGTCCTCAGCTTTTATGCTCTGGGAATTGTCAACCTGAGACTCCCTCCTCCTTCCAGGAGGGGTGTTTCAATTTGGAGGAATTTGCTATACTGCACTTGAGCATAATCCCCTCCCAGGACCCATTTGTCTCTCTTCAGTGTCTCTCTCCATCGAACCTCTTCTTCCTGCCCAACTAGCACCTCTCCTGTTTTTTAAAATGTTTTTATTTATTTGAGAGATGGGTGGGTGGGGGGGGGGGAGAGAGAGAGAGAGAGAGAGACAGACAGACAGACAGACAGACAGACAGTATTGTTACACCAGGGCCTCCTGCCACTGTAAATGAATTCCAGACACATGTACCACTTTATGCATTTGGCTTTACATGGGTACTGGATAATGAAACCCATGATTTCAGGCTTTATAAACAAGTGCCTTTAGCCACTGAGCCATCTTCTCAGCCCCCTCTTCCATTTCTTTTTTTTTTTTTCTATTTCTATGTCATCATTTGCCCCCTCATATTATGCAGGTCCTGTGTAGATAGCGTCAGCCCCTGGGAGGTCATGAGTACAATGACCACTGTGTGTTTGGCAGACAGCTTTTCAGAGCACTCCTCCTGTTCCTTTGGCTCTTCCCTTCTTTCCCCCCCCTCTTCTGCAATGGGGTGCGTGTGTGATAGAGATGTCTCAGTGCTGTCACTTCTTCTCAGCACTTTGATGAGTTTTCAAGTCTTCCCAGAAGCCTTTGAGCAAAAGTGAGAGCAGCATTAATATATGGGCATAAACATAAATACTTAGAGGGCAATTTGATGAGCACAGTGTATTCATTTAGCCAATCAGTAGCTTGGGAGATAGGAGTTGAAGCAGATGGGCTTCTTTGTAAAGTGCTTGAGATGCTCTAAGATGGATGAAGATGATGATTGTACAACCTTGAAAATATACCTTTTAATTTTATTTCATCTTGAGACAGCATCATATGTAGCCTAGGCTGGCCTCAAATTTGCTATATAGACAAGGCTGACCTTGAACTCCTGGTTCTCCTGAATGCTGAATTACATTTGTGTGCCACCATCTCTGGTGAATTATATGCTTTAAATGGGTGAATTATAGTGTATTTAAGTTATCTCACCATAGCTATTTTCCTCCCTCCTTAATAAGAAAGACCCCAGCAGAGAGGAAGTGGAGACAGGATGCACAGGCCACTCTTCATTGCTGTGAAGGGGAAGAGGATGAATGGGGAAAAGAGCCACAAAGGCAGGGGGACAGTTTCCACATGTCAGCTTTGTCACATTCGCTGTCTTGATTCCTCTTTAAGGCAGCTTCCACCTGTTTGTTGCTTATGGATGCCCATGTCTGTGTCACTTAGATCTGCAGTGTTTAAAGATCTCTATGACAAAACATCGGCACGTGCCCAGAGCGCCGTCTACTCCTGGATGACGGGGATTCTGAAGACCTCCTCCAACGCAACTGGTGAGGCTGAGTCTGGGGGGACATGGGGAGCTGGGAGCGGCTGTGAGCCAAGGTTCTCTAGAGGAACAGAACTGAGAGAATGGACATGTATTATAAGGGGATTTATCAGGTTATCGTACATGATGTGGGCTGGACAGTCCAACAATGCTGTCTAGGGACTGGGGATTGGAGAACCTGGTTGCGACTCAGTCCCGGAGCGTGGATGCAGGCTGAGCGTGGATGCAGGCGGAGCGTGGATGCAGGTGGAGCGTGGATGCAGGTGGAGCGTGGATGCAGGTGGAGCGTGGATGCAGGCTGAGCGTGGATGCAGGTGGAGCGTGGATGCAGGTGGAGCGTGGATGCAGGTGGAGCGTGGATGCAGGCTGAGCGTGGATGCAGGCTGAGCGTGGATGCAGGTGGAGCGTGGATGCAGGTGGAGCGTGGATGCAGGTGGAGCGTGGATGCAGGCTGAGCGTGGATGCAGGTGGAGCGTGGATGCAGGTGGAGCGTGGATGCAGGTGGAGCGTGGATGCAGGCGGAGCGTGGATGCAGGCTGGGGAGCCTGAGAACCCAGTGCTGCACAAGGCTGGATGCTTACAAGTCCCAGGTGCGGCTGAAGGCCTGGAGGATTCCTAGAGAGCCGCTCATCTCCAGTCCACATGGAAGGCTGAAGAAGCTGGGTTCTGATGTCTCTAAAGGATGGTGGCGACAGGCAAGATGCCCTCGCCCTCAAGGAGGGAAGGCAAGCAGACAAAACCCCTGCTTTTCTCTCACACATCTTTAAATCTGGCCTCCAGCACAAGGGCTACCCCTGGGAGAGGGTCTCTGCCCCCCACCCCCACCCCTTCACTTAACTTAATCCTTCCAGGAAGTACCCACAGGACCCGCCCGGGAGGAATGTGTCTTACAATCAAGCTTAACAAGGGGAGAGTCACTGTGGGGGAAGTTCCTACTCACTCATCCCCTGAGCAGGGACTGGAGTTCAGTTTCAATAACTTTTACTTACCTCCTTGACACACTTCCAGAAAGTGTGTGGTATGGCAAATGGAGTAAAACCTGAAGATTCTGAGATAAGGATTTTTCTGTATCTTACAATGAATAGTGTATCCTTGTTTTATAATGACATCTTAGATTTGATGAGAATTCTTAGGATTATGAATTTAGCAATCTGTATATTTGTACTAAAGTGGGAAAGGGTAGTTTTGTTAGAAAACCATAGGAAATAGAACACAAAAATTTAGCCCTGCGATTCCTGGTAACCATGTAAAAACAGGTCAGGATTCATTTATTTCAAAGATACATATTAGGGCTACAGAGCTGGCTTAGTGGTTAATGTGCTTTTCTGCGAAGCCCAAGGACCCAGGTTCTATTCCCCAGTACCCATGTAAGCCAGATGCACAAGGTAGCGCATGCATCTGGAGTTTATTTGTGGTGACTGGAGGCCCATTTTCTCTCTCTCTGCCTCTCTCAAATAAATAAATAATAACGAAATGAATAAATAAATAAATAAATAAATAATAAATAGTTAAAAAAAGAAAAAAAGATACTTATCAGAAACATATTTATATGCTTAGAGTAGTCAAATTCATGGCAACAGTAACGGAAATGGTGGCAGATGTTCAGGATGTGGACGGTGGTGATAGCGCCATGAATGTGCCCTCAGCCCTCTGTATTTATGGGTTTGCCTCTGTGTCTGTCTTGAACATGTACAGGCTGTTTCTTTGTCACTGTCCCCTGAACAACAACTGTTAGCCTGGTATTTACATTGTCTTAGGTATTAGAAGGCATCTAAAGATAATTTACAGGATACGGGGGCTATGTGTAGGTTACATACAAGCACAGACCCATTTTATATAAGGGATCAGAATTTTCAAGGTTTTATGTGCATATGGGTGTGTGCTTATGTGTATGTTCATGTACATACATGTCTGGGTGTGTGTGTGCGTGTGTGCGTGCACATGCGTGCATGCCAGTGGACAACTTCCAGTGTCATTCCTGGGAATACCATCCACCATTGTTTGGGAAGGTTCCTCACTGTCCTGGAGCTCACCAACTGGGCTAGCCTGGAGGGCAGAAAGTGCCAGGGATCCACCTGTTTCTACTTTCCCAGTGCTGGCGCTAAGGGATACACCGCCATGCCTGACATTGTTATGTGGCTTCTGGGGTTCCAACTCAAGTCCTCATGGTACTGAGGGAAGCACTTTACCAGCTGAGCTATCTCCCAAGCCCTCAAGGGTTTTTGGTATCTGCAGAAGGGCCTGGATCCAAGCCCTTAGGTTTACTGTACTCAATGTCACAGAAATGAATGATTAAACTCTTTAAGGTCATAAACTTTAAGTTATGTGTATTTTACCACAATTTTAAAAAGACACAGAAAAGAATGACTATGTATATTAGCAGTGTACCATTCTCTGATAGTTTCAGTTTGTAAGATGTCCACTGTCAGCGATGTTATCAAGAGAGAAATGCTAAATATTTAAGGAGGGTCAACTAGGTGTCAGAGGCTGAGGGTACAGAGACAAGTCTGGTAAATCTGTGCTCCATGGACTGATTGTTTTACTGTGAGAGGGTAGATGGACAGAATTTTTTAAAATTATTTTTATTAGCAGCTTCCATGATTATAAACAATATCCCATGGTAATGCCCTCCCTCCTCCTACTTTCCACTTTGAAACTCCATTCTCCATCATACCCCCTCCTCCTCTCAATCAGTCTCTCTTTTATTTTGATGTCATGATCTTTTCCTCCTATTATGATGGTTTTGTGTAGGTAGTGTCAGGCACTGTGAGATCATGGATATCCAGGCCATTTTGTGTCTGGAGGAACACGTTGTAAGGAGTCCCACCCTTCCTTTGGATCTTACATTCTTTCCTCCACCTGTCCCACAATGGACTCTGAGCCTTGGAAGGTGTGATAGAGATATTTCAGTGCTGAGCCATCCTGTCACTTCTTTCCAGCACCATGATGCCTTCTGAGTCATCCCCAGGTCATTGCCTGGATAGAATTTTAAATCAAGGATGAAGGGAGAAAGAAGGAGAGAGAGGGGAAAACTTAGATATTGGGAGCTGCAGTGAAGAAAATAAAATGGACAAATGTCATAGGAAGGGTTACTAATTTAGGCTTGACAAATGCTTTTTTCCTACAGAGCATTTAAAAATAAGTCTTGGGACTAGAGAGATGGCTTACAGTTAAGGCTCTTGCCTGTGAAGCCCAAGGACCCATGTTCTACTCTCCAGATCCCATGTTAGCCAGATGCACAAAGGTGAAGCAAGCACAAGGTTGCACATGCCCACTAGGAGTTGCAAGTGCCAACAGTTTTATTTCAGTGGCTGAGGCCTTGGTGTGCAAATTCTCTCTCTCTCTATGTCACTCCGTTGCTCTCACTAAAATAAAATAATAAACTGATTAAAAAGATGAGTCTTTGTGAGCTTAAGTCTGATATAGCACTTGGCACAGATGACGAGTGAGTTGGGAGGCTGCATCCCAAAGCAACTACGCATGGACATAGCATTGAAATTCACATACTTTTCCGGTGCTACCAGACATTACTGTGCTTTTCAGCTTTTCATGTTCTGTTCAACCACAAATGTAAAAACTGTTCTTGGCTTTTAAGTTTTATAAAGCAGTGGTGGCCAGGATTTGTCCCATGAGCTGGAGTTTGTCAATTCCTGGACTAAGGAATTGAGGAAATGCAAATGGGTGCCTTCTGAATTAAGACCACCGTGGAGCTGGGCGTGATGGCACATGCCTTTAATCCCAGCACTTGGGAGGCAGAAGTAGAAGGATCATCATGAGTTCAAGGCCACCCTTAGACTCCATAGTGAATTCCAGGTCAGCCTGGGCTAGAGTAAAACCCTGCCTCAAAAAACAAACAACAACAACAACAACCAAAAAAAAAAAACCCACGGTGGGGGTGGAGAGATGGCTCAGCTGTTAAAGGCACTTGCTTGCAAGGCCTGATGGCCTGGATTTGATTACCCAGTATCCACATAAAGCCAGATGCACAAAGTTGTGCATGTGTCTGGAGTTCATTTGCAGTGGCAAGAGGCCCTGGTACATCCATCCATATTCTCTCTCTCAATTAAAGAATAAAAAATATTAAGATGCATTAAGTCCAAGGTGAAAAGGGTGACTTTCTCATGTGAAGCTCAGGAGGACTCTCAAGGCTGAGGGACAGTAGATATAAAGTCCTGGGGTAGGAATGAGCTCAGTATGCTGGGGAGCCATCAAAGAAACAAGTAGAGAATGCCAATGGAGTAGAGAATGCCAACCAATATTTTTCCTGGAATTAAGACCTGAGACTTGTGCATGAGGAACATTAAACAGCACAGTAATTGATGCCTTAAATGCAGAGTTGAATTCCCTCTGCCTAGCTTATAATGATGACCTCCAGGAATGCACATCTCATGCTGAGGAAGTCACTCAGTCTCTACACTGTCCTGTCTTTATTGTCAGAGTTTAATTAAAGACAATTTTTCCTTCTCAAATTCCAATATGGCAAGTTCCATTGTTCCTCTACAGTGAATTAAAATTCCTTCTATTTGGACCTTTGTTCTTTTTGTTTTCTCCCAGGAACCTCTTCAATGTAACTGGAAAAACTTTGGAATCATAGCTTTGCACAAATCCAGCTCATGCTTAAGACTTAGTTGAATTAAAGACCAACTCAGCTTGGTTCTTGGTGAATTTTTTCTTTTTTCTTTTTCCTTGTAAATTCTCTAGCGGCCCTGGGGCTTTGTTAAATGTCAGCAGTGATGTACTCATCACTTCCGGGCTGAGGGAAACTCCCCGATGTCCTCTGGAATTGGCTTATGCAAAAAGCCAGCTTCACTTGGGCCCCAGTCAACGCCCCGTACCTCCTACAACAGTTCACACGCTCCCCAACTTTCATTTCCTCAAATGCTGCTCACACGGCTGTGTATAAAAGTGTTGTAATGAAGGCCTGGGGTGGGGGAGGGGCAACGCCAGCCAATTCTAGCCATTGAAACTTGAAGATGGATGCTGGCTGTCATTGTTCTTAAGGTCTACTGACATGTCACACAGATGGGGGATGTCAAATGCCAGAGCTAAGTGATACAGATAGTTTTCTGATAATTCTGAGGGGGGAGAGATTACTTCTAGACAAGGAGATTAGGAGACTTAACCCAGGCCTGATGACACAGTCCCTGTGATCCCAGCTACAGGCTCACAAGTTCCAGATTTGAGACTCTATCTCGAAATTAAAAAGTGGGCTGGAGAGATGGCTTAACAGTTAAAACACTTGCCTGCGAAGTGTCAGGACCCAGGTTTGAGTCTCCAGATCCCCTGTAAGCAAGATGCGCAAGGTGACACATGTGTCTGGTGTTTGCTTGCAGTGGCTAGAGGTCCTGCTATACCCATTCTCAATCTCTCTCTCTCTTTTTCTCTGTCTCAAATATGATTAAATAAATGAATAATTTTTTTAACAAAGTAAAAATAGTGGTATAGGCCTGTAATCCCAGCACTTGGGAGGTGGAGACAGGAGCTCAGAAATTCAAAGTCACTTTGGCTCCATAGTAAGTTTGTGGCCACATAAGACAGGAGAGCCTGTCCTTACCACCAAAGGAAAAAAGACAAGAAAACAAGAGCTAGGACTACAGCTCAGAGCTCAGTGGTGGGTGGAGTCCTTGCCTAATATGTCCGCAGCTGGTTTCCATCCTGAGGATGATAAAAATGAAAACAAAGCTGTAAGTCAGAAGAAAATTTTTAGTCTTAAAGCTAGTACTTGGACATAGAAGGGATAAGGAAAGATTCCAGGGTTGGAGAGAAGGCCCAGTGGTTAAGGCACTTGCCTGCAAAGCCTAATGACCCAGGTTCAATTCCCTAGTATCCATGAAAAGTCAGATGCACAAAGTGGCACATGCATCTAAAGTTTGTTTGCAATGACTAGAAAGCTTGGTACATCCATTCTTTCTCTTCACCTCTCTCTTTTTACACTTGCAAATAAATAAAGTATTATTTTTAAAAAGGAAAGACATTTCAGGGGGTCAGAATAACTCAAACAAGCAGGGGTACAAATATTTGGGGTACAAATTGGGAAAATTATAGTAGGTTCGTTTCATTCAAGTATAGTAACATGGTGGAAATTAACACAGATGGCAATCCAGTATCATTATTATTATTATTTTTTTTGGTTTTTCAAGGTAGGATATCACTGTAGCCCAGGCTGACCTGGAATTCACTATGTAGTCTCAGGCTGGTCTTGAACTCCAAGTGATCCTCCTACCTCTGCTTCCTAAGTGCTGGGAAAGGTGTGCGCCATCACTCCTGGCTCCATTAATAACTAGAAGGTCAAGAAGTTAGTGCCAAGAAAGAGTCAAACATACTTCAGACTACCATCTTATTGAGTAATGAACCAAAGTAGAAGACATCTAATTTGTAGTCACAAGTATTAAAAACTGTTTTTTGGGCTAGAGAGATGGCTTAGTGGTTAAGGCGCTTGCCTGCAAAGCCTAAGGACCCATGTTTGACTCTCCAGATCCCACATAGGCAGATGCACAAAGGGAGGCAAGCACAAGGTTGCACATGTTCATTAGATGGTGCAAGCGTCTGGAGTTCAATTGCAATGGCTGAGGCCCTGCTGTGCCAATTCTCTCTCCTTCTCTGTCTCTCTAAAGTAAAAGTAAAAAAAAAAAGAAAACCAAAAAAAAAAAAAAAGCCATTAAAAAAAGAAAGTTGTGTGTGGCTCACTTAGCTCCAGGGGCTGCTGGTGAGTAGCAAAGCCTCAGGCTGTGGCTGCACATAACTGTGGTTCAGGCTCTCACAGGCCGGACTCAGTGATGGGAGTTGAGTGAATTAATGAATGCAATAAAGTCCTGACATCAAGGACACCACTGGCCACCACATACCAGTGAAAGTCCATTTAAAGGCTCTTTATTTGCTTATTTATTCATTTCTCTTGTTTGTAGATGATCCTGCTTCATGGGTCAGTGCAGAAAACTTATGGATTTTGGGAAGATATATGGTTCACTTATCATTTGAAGAAATTATGAAAATTAGCCCGGTGGAAGTAAGTTGGAAGTGCATATGTTTTTGGTGTGTGTGATGCATGTGTGTGCCCTGGTTCATGTGTGTGAGTGCAGGTGCATCCGTGACAGAGTGTGTATAGAGCTGCTGCAAAGAGACAACTTCCAGGTGTCAGTGCTCGTCTCCCATCTTGTTTGAAGCAGGGCCCCTCACTGTTCACCACTGTTCACCAGACTTACTGGTCCATGAACTTCTGGGAAATTCTTCAGCCTCTGCCTCCCATGTCACTAGTTGTGCTGGGATTACAGAAGATCGCACAGCTTCTGCACTTTACCTGAGGTCGGGGGATCTGAACTCAGGAACACACACTTGTACAGGGAGTACCTTGTCCACTTGAGCCATCTTCTCAGCCCCTCAAAGTATAGTCTTTTATAGAAATTTATTTATTTATCTGAGAGAAAGAAAGAGGGGCTGAGAGAGAGCAAGAGAGACAGAATGAGAATGGGCACATCAGGGCCTTTAGCTGCTGCAAACAAATTCCAGATGCATGTGCCACTTTGTGTCTGTGGCTTACGTGGGTCTTGGGGAATTGAATCTGAGTCCTTTGGCTTTGCAGGCAAGTGCCTTCAGCACTTAGCCATCTCTTCAGCTCTCAAATTATATTCTTATTTCCCCATTGCTGATGTATTTTGAGCAAGGTGTGTCCTTTCAGCCAGTCAGTCAAGGTACTCTGGAAATTGCACACTTGCCTCAGCCCAACATATCTTTACCATTTAAGCAAAACTCTTGGAACAAGCCTCAAGTGGTCAGTGATGGTATTGTATTCGAGCTCAGAAGAGCTTGGGGAAGGAAGAAGAATTGTGGGCAACTCAGAGCTCTGATGTGCGCAAACATGGCCTAAAGGGAACACTGGCTATAAACCAGAAGTCAATGGAGGGTACTTTTGTACTGAAGAAAAGCCAAGGACAATAGCTATTGTGTTTTTGGTCCCTGAAAGCATGAATTCAAGCAAAAGTAACAAGGATTAATAGCCCCTCCTATTTATAGTGACTTCTAGTAGTGTGGGAAGCCACAGGGCATCCACATGGAGGGGTTTGTATGTCCAAAGAGGAAGCCCTCCCAGAAGAGACTTGATGAGCTTTTTATACATGGGATCACAGGGCATCAAGGTTCAGGAGGTAAAATCTATTAGAAATACAAGGAAAGTGTGGGGAAGATGGCTCACTGGATCACTTGCCCTGCAAACTTGACTACCTGAGTTTGGGTCCCCAGACCTCATGTAAAAATGTCAGAAGCCATGGTCTTCCTTAACCTCAGTCTACCTACTGAGTATCGGAGGCAAAAACAGGAGAATTTCCCAAAGCTCACAGACCAGCTAGCTTGGTGAATGGAACAGTGAATGAAATCCTGCGTCAAATGAGGTGGAAGGCGAGGTCTGAACTGAAGCCATGTTCTCTGACAACCACAGGGCCATTTATAAACCTGTTCCTGTATTTATTTAGTTTTGAAAATTCTGACTCTTTAAAGCAGAAAATCTGTGGATTTTATCCTCTGATGTCTTCTTAACAAATTTAGGAATAAATAGGCAAATATTAGTTTAAAAAGGAGCTCAGCTGCTGGAGTGTGAGAAGGTAACTCCTTGCTGGAAATAGTAGCACCTATCTGACAACAGCCGCAGGAGAGCGAGCCAGACACTGGCAAGGGGAAGCTGGCTGTGACACCCATAGCCTGCTCCCAACAGAACGCCATTTCCAGGAGGCTCAATTCCCAAATTGCCACCAGCTGGGGACCTAGCATTCAGCACACATACGTTTATGTAGGACACCTGAAACAAACCACCACAGTGAGTTCTAAGCCAGCCTGGGTTATATGGTGAGACCCCATCTCAAAACAAGCAAGCAAACAAACCAACCAAAAAACTGTCTTAATAATTAATAGTTGAGTTGAAGAAGGGACAAGAACAGCAGCTATAGACCATTAGAGAAATGAGTGACAGGACCAAGGATGTGTTCAGTGGTAGAGCACTTGCCTAACTTTTTTCTTGAGGTCCTGGGTTTGAGCCTCGGTATCTGAAAAACATCATAGTCAGCCATGTGTGGTGGCACACGCCTTTAATCCAAGCACTCATGAGGCAGGAGGATCACTGTGAGTTTGAGGACAGCCTGAAACTACATAGTGAATTCCAGGTCAGCCTGGGATACAGTGAGACCCTACCTTGAAAAACAAACAACAAATGTCATGAAGTCATTTGAGGTGGCATATGCAAATGTCTATGCTGAGGCCATACTAGGTTTTCTGTCCTTTCCTCACTGGTTTACCCATCCTTGTCCACCAGATCGGGCTGTTTATCAGCTATGACAATGCCACCAAGCAGCTGGACACGGTTTATGACATCACCCCTGAGATGGCGCAGGCATTTCTGCAGAAGATCCGCAGCTCCAGTTTTGACACGAGGAACACATCCACCATCCACAGGCAAGGCATGCCCTGGGCCCTTGAGCTGGCTCCTAGGATGCAGTCTAAGTTCCTGCCTCCTCTGAGCAGAGTCCCAAGGGCCAGGAAGGGAAGGGCCATGCTGGGCCCTGCAGATAGCCCCCCACCTTTATGTGGTTGGGTAGGCGCTTCTCCCCCAGACTCTTCACACTTTGAAGAGGCTATGAAGGGGAAAGGGGCCAAATTCTCGATCATGGCCTTCACACCACATTCTCCAGTGCTATCTGAGCTTGTGACTGGACCATTTAATGACCCAGGACTGTTGCAAGGTGAGCAAGGCACTTCGATGAAGTTGGGGGACTACTGGAGGCAGCTGGTGGATTATCCTGTTTTGAGAACTCCTTACTATCAGATTGTCATCTGGAGACCCCGGATGAAGTCTGCTCTGGAATTAGTGATAGTACCATGACATCCCCAGCACAGGGGCCAGGAGCTGAGCCTAGAGGAGCAGGCAATCTGGAGGAGAGGGTGGAAATCATCTCCTCATGATTGTGTCTCAGGCTCTTGCTATCACACTGCTTCCTGTCACATCACCACCTTATCTCACATTCTTTTTTTTTTTTTTAAGTGTCTTATTTATTTGAGAGAGAGGCAGATATATATGTAGGGAGAGTATGTGTGCACCAGGGCTTCTAGCCACTGAACTAGCAAATGAACTCCAGATGCATGTACCAATTTGTGAATTTTGTTTTTGTTTTTGTTTCGAGGTAGGGTCTCACTCTAGCTCAGGCTGACCTGGAATTCACTATGTAGTCTCAGGGTGGCTGAGAACTCATGGCAATTCTCTTACCTCTGCCTCCCAAGGGCTGGGATACGCCTGGCTGTATCTGGCTTTTTCTGGGTACTGGGGAATGAAACCTGGGTTGCTTTGCAGGCAAGCACCTTAATCACTGAGTTATCTCTTCAGCCATACCACAGACTCTTTATGTAGAGCACACGTTCACATGGAATCATGTCTCCATCTTTCCTTTACCCCTTAGCATGGATCTCGCTTTTCCATATCATATACAAAATATAAGCTGGCAATTCAGGACATGGGGCCCAGAGCTGGACTTCTTGGGTTTAATCTTGGCTCTGCTACTTACAAGTTGTGTGACCTTGGCCATGTCACATTGCCTCTCTGTGCCTGTATTTTTCCATCTGTTAAATGGGAGACAAAAAACTATTTGTCTCATTAAGGTACTTTCAGAGGTTCATAGATGACTCATAGCACACACTCAGTAAATACTATTCTGAAATTCTTGAAGCTAGCAAATAAAATCATGTATATTTATGTATTCTTATAGAACATGATGTTCATATATATATGCTCAACTTTCTATCACTGTGAAAAACACCAGAGAAAATCAAAGAAGCCAAGGTTTATTTTGGCCCATGGGTTTTGGAGGCTTTAGTCATGGTTACTTGGCCCAGTAGCTTTTAGGCACAGCGTAGTGGGAGCAAGTGACTGAGAACACACGTTCACCTCATGGCAACCAGGAAGAATGGGGGGAGAAGGTGTATGTATGAGAGAGAGAGAGAGAGAGAGAGAGAGAGAGAGAGAGAGAGAGAGAGAGAGGAAGGAAGGAAAGGGCTAGGATGAAATATACCCTTCTCAGGCATGTTCCCAGTGACCTACTTCTTGCAACCAGGTCCAGTCTTCTCAGGTTTCTACCACAAAAAAATAGCCTGTTAGGATTAATTATTTTAAAAAATTTATGTGGGGGGAGGAGAGTCAGATAGAGAGAACAGGTGTGCCAGGGCCTCTAGCCACTACAAATGAACTCCAGACACATCTCCCTAGCCTGGGATTAACCCTTTGATAATGTCAGAACCCTCTTGATCCAGGCAGCTCCCAAAGGCCTCAACCCACTGCTACACTGGACTACAACATGTGAACTTTTGAAGGATATTCAAGATTCACATCATCACGTGTGTTAGGTTGTGAAACGGATGCATTGCGCTAACTAACATGTCCATTTCCTTCCATGCTTCCCCTTAGCATGCATATGCAGAAAACAGTTAAACTTTACTCTCAGAAACTTTCAAAACACAATGGATTATTCTAATTATAGCCACCACTGTTGCTCATGATCTACAGAACCTATTCCTTTTAACAACTTCAATTTTATGTCCTTTGACCAATATCCCTCCAACTAGCCTCACACACATTCCCTGGTAGCCATCAGCCTATGTTTCCATGACTGTAACTCTTTGCTGTCCTGAACACATGTCTGAATATATCAATATCTCTTTGAGGGGAGGATCCAGGTGGATTGTGGTCCACTAGCTGGTCTGGCCATGATGAGATGGGTAGTGTTCATGTGAACTCTGAGATCATTCTTTAGTGAATGAACAAACAGTATCCTCTGAGAAGGATGCTCATCATTGGGTCTGGTTCTTTTTACTTAACTTTCACAGTCTTTCTCCTTCCCTCATCCATCATACTTATCATCATGTTTTTTTTTTTTTTTTTTTAATTTGAGAGAGAGAGAGACAGAGAGAAAGGGAGAGAATGGGTGTGCCAGGGCCTCCATCTACTGCAAATGAACTCCAGACACATGAGCCACCTTGTGCATCTGGCTTATGTGGGTCCTGAGGAATTGAACCAGGGTCCTTTGGGTTTGCAGACAAATGCCTTAGCTGCTAAGCCATCCCTCCAGCCCTAATCATCATATTCTATGATGAACAGACCTTCCAGTTACTAAAGGTTCAGAGAGACTATAATACTATAATACTATAATACTACAGAGTGTGCACTCCACTATCCTCTGCAGCCCCTTAAAGAGAAGTCAGTTACTTACTAGAAGCCAAATGCCTCATAGAACTCAGCTTCAGGCTATAGTTGGCCTGAACCCATTCTGTTAACCACTATATTACTCCCAATTAGGTCAGAATTTGCAAAGGGAATTTTTATTTTATTTTATTTATTTGAGAAAGGGAGAGAGAGAGAGGAGAATGGGCACTCCAGGGCCTTCAGCGGCTGTAAATGAACTCCTGACACATGCGCCACCTTGTGCATCTGGCCTGCATGGGTCCTAGGGAATCAAACCTGGGTCCTCTGGCTTCGCAGGCAAATGCCTTAACCATTAAGCCATCTCTCCAGCTCTAGACCAGAATTTGAATCCTTGTGTCTCTATACTATTCCACCTGTGCTCCTCTTCTGAAATCTTTGCATTCTCTAGGTGGGTGGGCGGAGAGGCATTCTGGAAGTCGAGCGCTCATTCAGGGTCGAGTCCTGCATTCCCATGTGGGGAACAGCGCATTCTCTCGGCGCTGTCTTTCCTCGTGCCTCTCCCAGGTGTTGTTGGATCTAGGTCCAAGTGCCACGGATCTCTTTGAGTCTCTGTTTGTCCTTCTGTGAGCTAGAGCTCTATTGCTTACTTTTCTGTTGCTCAAATAAAATACTTGACAGAGCAGCTTCGGGGAGGAAGGGTTATTTGCCTCGTGGCTTCCGAGGGTGTAGCCCATTGTGTCAGGGCCAGCATGGTGGTGGGAGCATGAGGCTGAGTGACCAGGACCCGAAGCAGGGCCAGACTACAACCCTCAGAGGTCTGCTTCCAGTAGCCCACCTCTACCAGCCAGGCCCCACCTTCTCCCAGAACGCTATGGGGGAAATGTCACATTTCATGCGATGGAGCTAACGGCCCGGAGGCTCCTGCCTTGTAGCTTGTGGGGATGAGATGGCCCAGGTAAGAGGCAACAGCAGGCAGCTGCCGTGATAGCGACTCTTGTGGTGCAGACTGGAGGGGGTATGGTCAGGGCTCCGGGTGGTAAGCCCCTCTCCCAGCTCCCCTCATCCTCTCACGCAGGTTGGGGCTGCTGGTTTGTTTCTACGATGACCTGGAGCTACTGGACGCCACCCTGGCCCAAGTCCTCCTGCACCAAATGATCAAGTGTAGCCAACTCCGGGGCTTCCGGGCTGGCGTTCAGAAGGTACGGATGGGGTGCAAGGCCAGGGAAGTGGGGAGGACAGCCTTGCCCCACCTTTGATAGAAAACATGTTGTTAACCCGGCTGTAAGTTCAGCCCTAGAAAAGATGATCCTTCAGTCCTGGAGGAGTGAAACACGGAGAAAGACCAAAACCAGCATTCAGAAAACCTTCGAGAGATCAAAACTCAATGAGAACAGCCATGTATAACATATGCAAAGGATTTCCTGGGGATCTTACTGTTTTTTTTTTTTTTTTTTTTTCCTCAAGCTAGGGTCTCACTCTAGCTCAGGCTGACCTGGAATTCACTATGTAGTCTCAGTCTCAGGGTGGCCTCAAACTCACAGTGATCCTCCTACCTCTGCCTCCTGAGTGCTAGGGATTAAAGGTGTGTGCCACTACACCCGACTCTGGGGATTTTAAATGTGGATCTGGCTCCATCAGCAGTCCTGGGGTGCAGCCTGCACTGTGTCACTTCCAATCAGCTCCCAGCTGAGGCTAAGTGGTTGGAAGAACACAACCGAGCAATGGGTCCTAATGAGGTTCTGTGGGAGTGACCCCGCCAGATCCGCCCCTGAGACTGATGTTACTGCTCTGAGGAGTGACCTGGGTATGATATGATTCCAGAAGCCCTCAGGAGCCAGCTGTGGTGTACAGGTTTGTACACCCAGCTACCTAGAAGGTTGAAGCAGGAAGATCACAGGTTCAAGGCCTGCCTAGGCAACTAAGCAAGCTCCTATTTCTGTCTGCCTGCCTGCCTGCCTGCCTATCTATCTATCTATCTATCTATCTATCTATCTATCTATCTATCTATCTATCTACTAACCTATCTATCTATTAGTCATCTACCTATCACTCTTATCCATCATCTATCTATTTCTGTAGATTGGGGAAAGGGGGTAGAGTGATTTTCTAGGTTCCTAGGTTCAATCCCTAGATCACAAAAAGAAATAAAAGGCCTCAGCTGATTCTAATGCAGGCAGGATGGAGAAACCAGGATTGGTGGTTGATACTGGGCTCCTAGACCTGGTCCTGATCAAATCACAAATGCAGTCTCTCTTCCCACTTCTTCTTATTTAATTTGAGTCAGGTTTTATCCTGGGCTAGCTTCCAACCTGTAATCCTCCTGAATGCTGGGATTACAGGTGTGTGCTACCACACCTGGCCTTCTCTGTTCCCACATGTGCACATCTGTGTGCATGTTGGCATATGTGTGGGCACACATGTGTATGCAGGTGCATATCCACATGTGTATGTCAGAGGCCAACTTGTTCAAGTGTCTTCCTCTATCACTCTCTACCTTATTTGCTTGAGACTGTGAGACAGGGTCTCTCACAAAGCCAGAGCTCACCAATTTGGCTAGACTAGTTACCCAGCAAGCCTGGCAGATTCTCTTGCTGCCGTCTCTCCAGTGCTGGGATTACAGGAGTGTACCGCCATGTCTGACTTTTACATGGGTTCTGGGGACCCAAACTCAGGTCCTCATGATTGCACAGCAAGCACTGTACCCACTGAGCTATCTCTTCAGCTCTCTTTTCTTTCCTTTTCCTATTCAAACCTCAGTTCTGTCATCCTTCCCTTTTGTGGGTCCTTTTCTTTGGAATCAACTTCTTCCCTTCCTCTCTTCTCTCACCTTCCTTCCTTCCTTCCTTCCTTCCTTCCTTCCTTCCTTCCTTCCTTCCTTCCTTTCCTTCTCTCTCTCTCTCTCTCTCTCTCTTTCTTTCTTTTTCTTTCTTAGTGTCAGTGGGCAACCAAGAGCTTTGATAATAGCTTCTGTTGTTTGGGGGCCTTAGGGGCCTCCATGACCAACTACTTCCTGGGCACCCATTCCTCATTTTCAATTATTTTTCAGGTAGGGTCTTACCTTACCAAACTGACCTGGATTCACTATGTAGTCTCAGGGTGGCCTTGAACTCACAGTGATCCTCCTACCTCTGCCTCCCTAGTGCTGGGATTAAAGGCAGATGCTACCACGCTTGGCACCCCTTTCAATTTTTAAAAACTGAAACAGTATTGTGAAATAATATTAAAGAAAATCTTGATAAAACCACCAATGATTCCATAGGAGTTTGCTACACATCACTCTAAGACACCCATCACATCTGACACCTCACATATGGTCATCTATCTTGCTTAGGGCCTAGTTTTGTTTCTAAGAAAAAAAACATCTAACAAAGCTTAAGGAAAAATAAGAAAATAAGGCTGTATAGATGGCTCAGCAGTTAAAGGCACCTACTTACAAACCTTGATGGCTCAGGTTCAGTTCCCCAGCAACCATGTGAAGCCAGATACACAAAGTGGTGCATGCATCTGGAGTTTGTTTGTAGTGAGTGGCAGGGGCCCTGGTGCACACATATGTGCACACACTCTCTCTTTATGTTTCAAATAAATAGATAAAAATATTTTAAAAATAAGAAAATAAGTATACATAGGCATCCCTGGCCAGCAAGTCAAATCCAGGTAGGTAGAGTCACCTAGCTCAGTAGTGCTCAGAATTGAGTTGCTATGGAGTTACTGGGGCTCCTTAAAATACATATCACTGAGTCCTATGTCCCTGATTTTGCAGGTCTAGAAATGGCCTGGAAGTTTACATTTCTAACAAGTTCCTGTATGATGCTGGGTTACCAGCCACTGGTACCCCCTTCTTCCCTCAGCTACGGGAGCGGCTTCATCTGCTGCCCTCCAGTGGCCATTTTCAGATTGCATGCACCGGTTGCGCGCATGTGACTCAGTACTCTTAACACTGTTTATTCAAGTCCAGGTGTTAGATTAGGCACCATCTCATATTTTCCTATGGAGATTATGCTGCAGTTGGCAAGTTTGTCGCCTTGCCTGATCCCTTTGCTTGCCAGAAGAAGATGGGAACGCTTGACTAGAAGTAGAGAAGCATTTCGCAATAAAAATTATTAACGGACTGGAGAGAGGGCTTAGCAGTTAAGCGGTTGCCTGTGAAGCCTAAGGACCCTGGTTCGAGGCTCGATTCCCCAGGACCCACGTTAGCCAGATGCACAAGGGGGAGCATGCATCTGGAGTTCGTTTGCAGTGGCTGGAGGCCCTGGTGCGCCCATTCTCCCTTTCTCTCTCTCTCTGCCTCTTTCTCTCTTTGTCTGTCGCTCTCAAATAAATAATTAAAAAAATATTAAAAAGATCGTAGAAATGTGCAAATTTGTACAAGACATGATTGTAAGCAAAAATATGGAGCATGAATTGTCCTTCTGTTCATATGATAACTCTGTGAAACTTCATGCTGCCTTTATTTATAAAGTCATAGGAAGACTTGGAAAGATATCTACCATTTTCCCTCCCTCCCTCCCTCTTTCTCTGTCTTTGCTGGGGATCTAACCCAGAGCCCTTAGTTTTGTTAAAGCTTTCCCTTTAGTTTTCTTTGTACTGTTGAGAATTCTTTCTTTTTTTAAATTTTTATTAGCATTTTCCATGATTATAAAAAAAATCCCACGGAAATCCCCCCCCCCACTTTCCCCTTTGAAATTCCATTCTCCATCATATTACCTCCTCATCTCAATCATTCTTTTTTTTTTTTAACACAGATTATATGTTATCATAAAAAGCCCTCGATAATTTCATAAAAGAAAAACAGTTATATATAAAACCATATAAGATTACAAAAGGTAATAGATGTTATAAGCATGCAGTGGCAGTAGCTGAAGGGAACAAGACTCCTTCCTGCCAAGCTTTAATTTTTTTTGTGTGTGTGTTTTTTGTGTTTTGCGTCTCACTCTAGCCCAGGCTAACCTAGAACACATTCTGTACTTTTAGGCTGGCCTTAAGCTCACAGAGATCCTCTTACCTCTGCCTCCTGAGTACTGAATTAAAGGTGTGTGCCACTGTGCCCAACCTGATCTATTTTTTAATTGTCCTTTTTATATTATTTATTTACTTATTTATGAGAGAGAGAGAGAGAGAGAGAGAGAGAGAGAGAGAGAGAGAGAGGGAGAGAAGGAGGCAAATAAATAGAGAGTGGGTATGCCAGGGCCTCTAGCCATTGCAAATGAACTCCAGACCCACGGACCATCTTGTGCATCTGGCTTTATGTGGGTTCTGGGGAATCAAATTCTGGTCCTTAAGGTTTATGGGCAAGTACCTTAACCTCTGAGCCATCTCTCGAGCTCAAACACATTAATATTTAAATGAAGCCCAAAGTGAATTTTCAGCACCAGCAAGTCAGGACTGGAGGACGTGTTCTCAGTAAGGTCTGAGTGTGACAAGAACCACTTTCTCTGCTGTCCCTGGGCTGAGGATTTGAGGGGGCAGGTCTGAGGGATACACTGTGGAGTCCTTACACCCAGGATGTAGTCTAAGGCAGCCACTGCCCTGCTTTCAGTAAATTCTTACTCCAGTTTGTTGTCTTTCTAGCTCAAAGCTGACCTTCTGGACATTGCCACTGAGAACCAGACCCTCAATGAGACCCTGGGCTCTCTGTCGGACGCGGTGGTGGGTCTGACTTACCGTCAGCTGGAATCCCTCTCCCCGGATGCTGTGCAAGGTGCCATCCCCACCATCAACCAGGTCTCAGGCTGGGCCAAGAGCCAGGCCATCATCTTGTCTGCCAAATACTTGGCCCATGAAAAGGTCAGCTGAGAACCTTTGACCTTGCTTGAGTGCCTGGAGACCCAAGGGCTAGTGTAATTGTCAGTGTGGGCTACCCTAACAAAATACCACGGCCTGGATGGCTTAACAAAAATGTAGTCCTTTTGCTTGTAGGGCCTGGGAAGTCCATGGTGCAGGTCCTGGGAGCATAGGTTTCATTCTGCAGTCTCTTCTTTTGGCGTGTGGGTGGCATCAGACGTGTTCAGTAAAGTCTGGGAGAGCAAGATCCTAACGCGTGGTCCTTCCCAGGTGCCGTCCTTCTACAACGTCAGCCAGATGGGTGTGCTGCTGCCGGGGGTCAGCACCCAGGCCTTCTGCAGTATGGACCACAAGGACCTCTCGCAGGTCCTGAGAAGCACCGCCTCCCAGCACATGTCCCAATTGTCACCTGCCCAGAAGCAAGGCATCCTGAGCAAGGTGAGAGGTGGAGTCTGGTCCTCAGCCACGTTGCTCACAGAGGATGGGGTTTTGGGTTGACTTTGGGCCATTTATTTGGGTTGGGGCTATTTTGGCTGTTGGTGTGTGGGATAGTCTGAGCTTAGAAAATACTATATTCTGATCGCTTACCCGCTGTGCCTCCCAGACAGAGCCCCTGTGACCATGTTAGTGTTTTTTTTTCAAGCCCCATTGTTCTCCTTTAGTCATTCTAATATTTCTCAAACTTTTCTAAAATAAGTTTTCTTGACCTAATAACATTCTATTTTATTGTTTTCTTAACAATTTTAAGAGTTTTTTTTTTTTTTTAAACTAATGAGGAGAGAGAGAAAGAGAATGGGCATGCCAGGGCCTCTAGCCACTGCAAATGAACTCCAAATGCATGCACCACCATATGTATCTGCCTTATGTGGGTCCTGGGGAATTGAACCCGTGTCTTTAAACTTTGCAGGCCAGCGCCCTAAGTGCTAAGCCATCTCTTCAGTCCTCTATTTTATTGTTTTAAGGAAAAGATCTCACTATGTCGCCCTGGCTATTCTCAAACTTGGTGTGTAGCACAGGTGGGCCTTGAACTCCCAATCCTCTTGCCTCAGTTTCTAGAGTGCTGGGATTCTAGGCATACACAACTGGACTGAAAGGGGTGGGGCCAGTGGTGACCAGGGATAATTTACTCCCAAGGATTTGTCCTTGCTGACCTCCTTTCTCCAGTTAGGTCCCACCTCCTAAATTTTCTCCAATCTCCCAAGATAGTGCCATCAGTTGGGGTTCGAGTTTTCAAACCATTTGGAGCTCTTCCCATCCTTCCCTGCTTCCTTGCCAATACTACTGATGCAAAGGAGAGGGAACAGAAGAGTGAAACCCCATGGGAATATGACCAATATTCAATATTTTCATATAGTAAAATTCTCAATTAATAAAAATAAATAGCAAAAACATTTAGGGAATATTTCATATTTAGTCCATAACAGAGGGATTTGGAATAACTGACTTGGGCTTGTGTCCCATTTATCAGCTTTCAATAAATTATTTTTAAGCAAAATTTTTTGCAGGGGCTAGAGAGAGTGCTCAGCAGTTAAGATGTCTGCTTGCAAAGCCTGAGGCCTTGAGGTTCAATTCTCCAGTACCCTCCTAAGCCAGATGCACAAGGTGGCACATGCATCTGCAGTATGTTTGCAGTGGCTGGAGGCCCTGGTGTTCCCATTCTCTCTCTCTTTCTCTATCTACCTCTTTCTCAAATGAGTAAAATGTAATTTATTATTATTTGTTGTTTTTTTAAAATAGAAGGTTGTACTCTTAAACCCCCTTTCCCTGGCCTCAATTTTACTGAGGGTCTTCTTCAGTGGGGTTATTGGTATTCATTATGGGGACCAAGAGGCCTCAGTCAGTTTCTACAGGGGAACAAATCACGTTTTCTTTGGCTTTCCTGAGGCAGCTGTCACTCTAGCCCAGGCTGGCCTCAGACTCGCATGCGCTACCACACCCAGCTTCTATTGTTCTCATTTTAGGTTTTTGGGACAGAGTCTCATCCCTGGAGCGGGTCTGAAATGCTGTTTAAGCCTCTGTTTCCCTACCTATTAACTGGGGACAATTATAGTCCCCGCTTCATAGTGCTGCTCAGCAGATCTCATGGGCTTTATTGTCCACGAGGCAGTGCCCAAAATCACCGAGAGCTCAGTGCACCCTCTGTCAGGCTCTTACTATCTGTCCTCTGTATTTTGGCAGCTGATTGAAGCAGAAGACACTGCCTCAGGCATTGTGGAGCTACCAAAAGGTTTTTTTGAGGAAGTGTCTCTCTTCCATTTACGGAGAGAACAGGGATTTAATGCGACAGTCCTGAAGGAAAAGGAGCTTAGACGGAGCCAGGTATGACTGTGCTCAATCCTGGGTTTCTTTCCTTTCCTTTTGTGGTGCTGTGAGTGGAACCCGGGGCCTCATATGCGCCAAGCAAGTGTTCTTCCCCTCAGCTCTGCCCTAAACACTGACCTAGTATTGCTGACCATCTGTCTTGGGGAGCCAACAGCATAACATTAAAAAAAAAATATTTAAACGTATTTTATTTATTTGAGAGAGGGAGAAAGAGGCAGATAGAGAGATAGAGAGAGAGAAAGAGACAGGTAGAAAAAGAGAGAAAGTGAGAGAGAGAGAGGGAGAGAGAGAGAATGCGTGTGCCAGGGCCTTCAGCCACTGCAAATGAACTCCAGGCACATGTGCTACCTTGTGCATCTGGCTTATGTGGGTACTAGGAGAATCAAACCTGGGTCCTTTGGCTTTGCAGGCAAGCGCCTTAACCATTAAACCATGCCTCCAGCCCAGCATAGTGTTAAGTTGGACAAGGGCTGAGAAGATTGCTCAGTGGGTAAAGTCATGAAAACATGAGAACTGGAGTGTGGATCCCAGGACCCATGTACTGGTGGGCAGCCATGGTGGGCAGCCTGGAATCCCGGTGCTTGGGGGCTGAGACAGGGGTCCCTGGGCAAGGTGGCTAGCTAGACTGGCTTCAGGTTCAAAGGACAGCTCCTGTCTCAGTAAATAAAATAGAGAGCAACTGAGGAAGGCACGCTATGTCAAGCCACATCCACATACTCCTGTACACACATGTGCCCAAACACATACATATACACACATGTGTACATACACATGTTAGACAAGACACGAGAATGAATTTGGGCTGCCATTTATTTACTAGCTTTGGGGAAATTAATTCTCTTTTCCTGCCTCAGTTGTCTGATGAGGGTGCTTGCTGGTGAGGATTGGTACATGTGGCACCGGGCGTAGGAGCAGTGTGCTGTAAGTACTAACCAACGCTGCCAGCACCAAGGCTGCCTGGAGAGGATGGTACTGTTGAGACGGATGCCTGACTTCCCGCAGATGTAGACGGCCTTCATTTCTCAAATGTCTGTTGAGCACCTTCTTAGAGCCCAGCCCTGCTCAGGACACTGGGAATGCAGACATGAGAAGTCCCAATCTGCTCAGGGATCTTGCTTGGGCTTCTCAGGAGGCAGGATGATGGTCTACCTATCTGTTCTGGTTACAAACCACCATAAAGTTTAGCAGCATGAGCTATCATTTTTGCATGTGTATGTGTGTGTGGCATGCATACTTGTGTGTTCACATGTGTATGAACACGTGTGTGTGTGTGTTTGTGCATGCACGTGGAGGTCAGAAGTTGACATTGGCTGTTTTTCTAGATTAGTCTCCATTTTATTTAGAGAGGCAGAGTCTCTCACTTGAACGCAGACCTTGCCAATTCAGCGAGTCTAGCTAAGCCAGCTTGTACCTGGCCATCCTGTGTTTCTGCTTCCCATGTGCTAGGATTACAGGAAGCCTCTATGGCAGCTGCCATGCCTACCTGGCATTTTCTTGGGTGTTGGAGGTTGGAACTCTGCTCCTTATGCTTGAATACTAAGTGCTTTCATCCATTAAGCCATCTCCCCAGACCTCATTTCAAGGTATTTTTTGTGCTAGTAATTGAGTTGATGGAGTTGTTATTTCCTGAAGAAGTCTGTGGAGGGTCCCTGTACCTGACCTTGGTGCTCTTAGAAATCTTGTGGGTCACACAGAGAGCACCCAGAACTTCCCTGCAACTGTTCACTTTGCCAGAGCCCCTATGAGACTTTGAGGCCCCCCGCTGGCACCTCCCAGAAGCCTCTGTCTAATGCCAGCTCATAACTTAGTCTGTTTGGGGAATTACATTCAAAGTTTCAGAGTCTATAAAATAGACAAATGTCGTACTTGATTGCTTTTGCAAGTTAGGTGTTCTGTAAAATTTCATTCCTTAAAACAAATGACTCCCCTGTCTATTATGTATTGTTCTAGAGTGCTCATCTGAGAGGGTTTGAGGGAGTGTGTGCTGTGTGCTCAAACTCTTTTATTGATGCTACTGTTTGGCCCTTCCTGGGGCCATCACCTCTGTTGCTGTGGGGAGCTTTGAGGTCAGGGCTACATGGGGTCATGCAAATAGGGGCCACAGAGAGTCCTCCACAGGCAGCAGCTTCATGAGCCACTGTAGCCTGCTGCCCCGTGACTCTGCTCCTCACTCACACTTTACAGAATGGAGAACTGCACTGGATGTGACAGCTTGGGCTCTGGGATTACTCTGACAGTAGTTCAAATCTTGGCTCAGCCATTTAGTCATTGCACGGTCCTGGGTTAGTAACAATCAAGACATCTTCTCTCTATATTTGGCCCCACTTACATCTGGATGACTCTGGCAAAAATATCTTCAGACACCACAGTCCATCTGGGCCCAGTGACCAGGGTCAGGGGAGAAAATTAGAAGCAGAAAAAACTTCAGTGGTACCTGATCCAGTGAGAGTAATAAGGGATCATAGTGTGATTTTCCAACAGGGTCTGTGTGCTGGCTCCACCTCTGTTGTCAATATTTCTCTTCCCTCAGGCCCTGTTCTTGTATGAGCTTCTGGCAAAGACCACTGGAAGGCCTGAGGAGCTCCTGAGGTAGGACAATGTATCTCAGCCTTGGGGCCAGGGGCCTAATTTCCCTGCAGGGAGAGTTGGGCAGTGTATTCATTTCTTTTGCATAGCTGTGAGCAAATACCCTACTAAAACAACTTCTGGGAGGAAAAATTGATTTGGGCTCATGGTTTCAGAGGGTGCAGCCCATCATGGCAGGGAGGGCAGGGTTGGAAACAGAAGTTCGTGGTGGGCATAGCAGTTACCTTTTCATTGCTGGGACAACACATCTGACCAGAAGCAGCTTACGAAGGGAAAGGGTTTATTTCAAAGTTAGAGGACCCAGGGGAAGTTTCATTGCGTCAGGGGAAGCGTGGCATAAACTGGAAGCTGGCTCACATCAGCAGGGAGGCGGTAGAGAGAGCTCACTAGCCTGCACTGGCAAAGGGGGCAGCCTTATAAAATTCAAAGGCTCACCCCAGTGACACATCTCTTTTATAAAGGCTCCACTAGCTGAGGATCAAGTACAAGGCATACTCACAAATACCTGAGGCTGTGAGGAATATTTTACATTTAAACCATCGCAGTGGGCCAGGAAGCAGAGACAGGAAGTGGCCGGGGATCATATACTCCTAAGGACCTACTTCCAGTGGTTACTTCCTCTAGTTCTTCCCCACTTCCCGTGTTTCAGTCAGCTTCAACTGCCGAGATGAACATTCGAACTGGGTACAATGTAGAGGAGGAATGGGATTTACTTGAAGCTTACAGATCCAGGGGAAGTTCCATATTGGCAAAAAAAAAAAAAAGCTGGCCCCCTTTCACAGATCCAAGCAGAGAGAGGAAAACCCCCACCAGCACCAGCACCAATACAAGCAGGCGGGCACAGCAGCAGGGACTCCGGGCAGAGCTCAAGTGCTCTGCATGCCTTAAGGCTGGAAACAGATCTGCCCCCAGCAACGCCCTTTCCAGCCAGGTGGCTGGAACTTCAAGTTATAAGCTCTCATAAAACTCTGAGTCTATTGGGGGTCACTCATTCAAACTGCCACATCCTATTTCTAGGACTCCCTAAATAGCACCACCATCTGGGGACTAAGCACTCGAATCATGAGCCTGTGGGAACAGTGCTTACTCAGATTGTATCAGGCACTCTGATCTGTAGCTTATGACTGATGGGACTTGTCTTCTCTCACTCCTTCTTGCTTCTCCCCTCATCGCTCCTTTTCCTTGGTGGTCTTTGTTGTTTTCTGTAGTGCTGGGCAGCTGGTTAAAGGTGTGACTTGCTCACATATTGATGCCATGAGTGCCGATATCTTCCTGGACCACTTCCAGTATTTCGAGGACAACCTCTCCCTGCTCTCACTGGATCAGGTACTACTGGAGGGCTTTCCTGTTCTAATTCTCTCTGCAGACCCCAGTCACTGGGGCTGTACTGCTGTGGAGTCTACACCAGAGCCATCCAGCTATAAGTGACGACTGGGGCCAAATATAGAATCAAGATTTCTCTAATTTCTTTTTTAAAATCTCTAACTACCCACATCTCTGTAGCTGAAGTTTCAAATAAGTTGCTTATTTCACACTCAAATGAGATACTTAAAATCTATTTGTTCACCCTTTGCATGCTCATAATTATGTCCTCCTGGACTTGAAGAATCCCTCATGCTGTCCTTTCTGGGGGAAGCCACGATTGAGAGCAGCACAATGAGAATGATTTTCTTTGTCTTGTTCCAAATGATGATAGAGACTTTGGGAGACGAGATGCAGTTGAGTGACTTCTCACGGTCACTGAATTATACAATCAGGCCTTGGGGAGAGTATTCAGGCTTTAAATTGAACTGTTGCTTAGAGAGAGTCCTGAGATGGTGAGCCAATGAACACATGAGGCATCTTCTCAAAGCCAGGCTTGGATTTCACACCTGAATTAAATGTTTCTGAATAGCAAATTCTCTCCCTCAGAACCTGGAAGCAGAGAGCTTGACCTCAGCTCATCAGAGAAGCAGGCAAAGCTTTCTGGAAGCCCTGTCATTCCCGTGGCTCTCAAGCATGACTTTGCATCATTGCCTGGAAGATGTGTTAAAACTCAGATTGAAGGACCCACTTCCAGATTTTCTCATGTAATAGGTTTAGGGTAAAGCCCAAGAAATTCCATTTCTTTCATTTTTATGTTCACAGTGGTGAGGATGGAACCCAGGACTTTGGGCAGGCTAGGGAAGCATTTTAGTACTGGGCTATACCCACAAAGTTTCCATTTATAATTACTTCTTTCATGAAAGCTACCAATCTACAGAAGTTCTGTTCAGGCAGGGAAACTGATAAATAAGCAAATGGATGGAGATCAGACCTGCTTTAAGAAGACCCTTAAATTGGAGCAAGAAGAGTTGTGCCCCAATCAAATGCCTCTTAGATTCACAGTTTTCAGAAACAGAAAATACCAGTTAATTAGAGAATTTACTTAAATATTGTTTACTTACATTTTATTGGAAACACATACTTATTATAAAAATGAATTAATACAAAGTGAAATTTTCCTTTGGAATAGTGGTTCTCAACAGGTTATTCTTCGTCCCCTGGTGCCTGTTGGTCATGCTTGGCGCACTTTGTTGTCACAGCTGGGCTTGGGAGGTGTATTAGTTACTTTCTTGCTGTGGCCAAACACCCGGCAAGAAGCAGCATAATCAAGGAATGGTTTATTTCAGCTCATAGGTCATGTTACAGTCGGCCGTGGCGGGAAGGCATGGCGTCAGGAGCTTGAGTGGCTGGTCACATTCAGACCACAGTGAGGAAGCAGCGTGCTGGATGCTTATGCTCAGCTCACTTTCTCCTTTGGGCTGGGACCCGGGCCCATGGAAGAACACCGCCCACATTCAGGGTGGCTCATCCCACCTCAACTGACCTAATCTAGAAATTCCCTCACTGACATGCCCAGAGATTTATTTCCATGGCGATACTAGACCATGTCAAGTTGACAACCAGAGATTAATGATCACAGAAGGCATTACTAGCAGTGTAAGCTGGGGCGCTGCCCGACACCCTACCACGCACAGAGTGACCTGATGCAGGTTAGCTGTCCGAAACTGCAGCAGTCCCAAGGCTGAGCATCCTGTTCTACGGGAAGCTCGGAGAAAGTTTGATTTGCATTTCCAGAGACTTCTTAGGTGCTTCCTTAGCCTGCAAGTTATGTTTAAGTATATAAAATTCACCTGTAACATAAAAACCACATGCACTCATACTACTGCCTTACTACGTGTGGATGGATGTGTATATACACATACATCTATGTAGGCCAGGCATCGTGTTAACATATAAATCTACATTATTAAACCAAAAAAGTTGCATAGCATTCAGTTATAAACATGTGCCACGTGCTTAGTCTTTTCTCTGCAGAGGGACAGTGAGGCCATCTCTCACTTTCTTTTTTTAAAAATGTTTTATTTACTTACTTATTTGAGAGGGCGAGGCTGATAGATAGGTAGGTAGGTAGACAGAATGACAGATAGACCAGGCACAGCAGGCCTCCAGCCACTGGAAACACTCCAGGCGCATGTACTTCCCTGTGCATCTGTTTACATGGGTACTGGGGAATCGAACGTGGATCCTTAGGCTTTGCAGGCAAGTGCCTTAGCCACTAAGTAATCTCTTCAGCCCTGTATCTCTCTTACAGTCACAAATGAAATTATGATGAACACCTTCATACTGAAATGCTTGCATACATCTTACTATTGCTTCAGTTTCCTCATCTGTCAATTGGACACAGGAGTAATGTCTACACCATAGGCTGGTCTATTCTGCAAATGGATGGTTACTAAGCTTGGTTTGTGC
Organism: Jaculus jaculus; assembly: GCF_020740685.1. NCBI lineage: Eukaryota > Metazoa > Chordata > Mammalia > Rodentia > Dipodidae > Jaculus > Jaculus jaculus. The sequence goes on along the minus strand of NC_059113.1, from coordinate 58,845,047 downwards.
TTGTTTGTATTATTATTGGACTAAATTCTTGGAACCACTGTTCTTGCAGGTCAATTGTTTGGCATGGAAATACTGGGAAGTTTCCAGGTCATCTATGCCACCGTTCCTCCTGGCCACGCTTCCGTGAGTGGACATCCACCCCCTTTCTTGCTCAACTGTGAGATCAATGGGGGTCCTGAGTTAGCAATTCTCTCTGGGTTTTCTTGAGGAACTGGAGGCTTGGTGGAAAGGGCCTGAGAATCAGAATTAATTTTGTGCTCTACATACATAGATATTTCATTCTCTTTCATTGCCTTTGATTTAAAAACAACAGCTCAGCCGAGTGTGGTGGTGCACACCTTTCATCCCAGCACTCGGGAGGCAGAGGTAGGAGGATCACCATGAATTTGAGGCCACCCTGAGATTTCATAGTGAATTACAGGTCAGCCTGGCTACAGTGATACCCTACCTTGAAAAACAAAACAAAACATAAAAGCCAGAGCTCAAATAGCCCAAGCCAGAACTGAGGCCAGTGATGCAGGCCCCACCTGGGCTGGCCTTAGGGATGGAGAGTAAGGCCTGATGGGATCATGGGGGTGGGGAGGAGGGGCTGCCTGTGTTTCAAACATCTTCTGAACATACTTCCTCTCCTTACCTCCTCCTCCCACATCTTCTTTTGCTATTATTGTTCCATTCATTTGGAGAATGTTTGAGTACTATGTGCTAGCTTTCAGAAAGAAAGAGAAGCTAAAATTTCTCCTTATAAGAGCTTATAATCAAACATGAAGTCCATTATGATATCAAGGCGATGTTTGATTGAAAGTAACAGACCCTGGCTCAAGTTGGCTGAGGCACTAAAGGAGTCTACTGGTGTGTTCAGGGATGGACTTCAAGCATGCTGGGACCCAGGGGTTCAATGAACGGTTTCCATCTCTTGGCCCAAATTTACCATCTGTCTTCATTCACTATTAGGCAAGTTCTTTTTCTACTGTGGTACATGGATGGTCTAAAGTTACATTAGCCCCATATCATGTCAGATTTGGGAAAAAGAGAGACTTTCTCTTCCCATGATTCTTAGTAAAAGTGTACTTAACTCTAATTAGCCTTAATTGGGTCAAATCACACTCCTTGAACCAATCAGTGGGCTTGAAAGGATGGGTAACTTTGGGTTAGGTCTGTATTGTACCCCTCAAGCTGGGAGGGAAATTGGCTTCACCACAAATCACAAGGACTTAAAATATAGGAGACAGCTTTCCACAAAAAAAAAAAAAAAAAAAAATCAGCTGGGCTTGGTGGCACGCGCCTTTAATCCCAGCACTTGGGAGGCAGAGGTAGGAGGACCGTTGTGAGTTCGAGGCCACCCTGACCCTGAGAATACAGAGTGAATACCAGGTTAGCCTGGGCTAGAATGAGACCTTACCTCAACAAATCCATATGCTATTATTACCATAATGGGTGGTGACCAGAGAGGAGGGCTGTCACCTTCAGACTGGAGAGTCTGGGAGTCTGAATTATAGGTTAAAGGCTGAGTTGGGATTGACTCGAAGGTGGGCCCTGGGGCACAGGGATGCTAGGTGCAGCAGCAGCGGAGGACAGCCAAGCCCAGTGGCGAGCACCTGTGCGCATCTACGGAGCAGGTGGGGAGGGAAGGCTGCAGAAGGAAAAGACATCACAGGCATAGGCCTTGTGCTCTGGTGTAGCCATGAGAGCTGTGTCAGACATTGTCACCAGCAGCAGGGGCAGGACGCAGGGCCCTGACAGAGGAGGAGGACAATGGGAGTTTATCTCAGTAACCCGGGCCTACCCCTCCCCTCACTACAGCCCTGCAAATGTCCTTCGTCAGCAGAGCAGGGCTCCTCAGACTAGCCCTCCTCCGTTCTCCACTGTGCGGCCAGCGCCTTGTTTCTTCCTTACATTTGCCATGAACTGAGATGACCTTCTTTGCTTCTGCTAAGCGTGCTTGGCTTCTGTGTCCCTTCTCTGGCCTGACTTAGACAGCAGGAAGGCAGTGTCTCCTGCTGGCTTGCTCATTACTATCTGGTGACTAGTATAGCGCCTGCAGACATTTATTGAAGGAATGAACCAATGAAGAAGTAAGCCCACGGGGGACTGGGGAGATAGCTTCATGGATAAAAGTGCTTGCTGCAAAGGCACGAGGAGTTTACTCTCCAGAACCCAAGCAAAAGATGAACGTGGTGGCATAGATTGTAATCTCAGTGCAGGGGCGGCTAGGACAGGCGGGTCCCTGAAGCTCACTAGCCGGCCAGCCTAGCATAATTGGCAAGATTTAGGCCAATCAGAGACCTTGTATCAAAGCAGTGGAGGGTGATCCTGAGAAACGTACCTCAGGTTGCCCTTGGGCCTCCCCATGCACATACATGCATATGCACCCACCCACATGTGCACCTGCACATGAATGAACATGCACATAGGTGAAGGAAAAGGAGAGGAGGAGGGAGAGGAGGGAGAAAGAGGAGAAGAGAAGGAGGGAGAGGAGGGAGAAGCTGCCACCTCTGGTGCCGGGCATGGAGAGAAAGGACAGATTAGCATCATATTAAGGAGGCAGCAATGAGAATTTGGAGGTGGAGGGAAACTGGAGCTTGGGGTAGCAGAGAGGAGGAGGAAGATGTTTGGAAAGAAGATGTTCAGTTGGTTTTGCGGGGAGGAGTAGACTGCCTGGTCTTTATTTCATTATTATCTTAGTAAGAAGAAAATTTAATTTCTTATTTGTGTGTGTGTGTGTGCGCATGCTACCAATAAATGTCCAGCTTTACTTGAGTGGCTAAGGAACTGAACCTGGGGCTACCTGGCTTTGCAAGCAAGCACCTTTAACTTTAACCCCAGTCCCAAGAGTGTTAATCTCTACTGAGAGAAATTATATGCTAAGAAGAATATTTTGACTAGGGTTGAGTTTGGTGACTCAAAAACCACTGTAACAAGGCTGGGTGTGGTGGCGCACATTTTTAATCCCAACACTTGGGAGGCTGAGGTAGGAGGATCATTGTGAGTTTGAGGCTAGCCTGAGACTAATTCCAGGTCAGTCTGGGCTAGAGTGATACCCTACCTTGAGAAAAACCAAACCAAATCAAATTAAAGCAAACCAAACAAACCAAGTCATTGTAATAATTCAGACTTTCCACACTCATCCTCCCTGGACCATCATGGAAAAGAGCTTAGGAGAGAAGCCAGGTGTGGTGGTACACACGGGTGAGCTGAGCACTCTGGAGACTCAGGCAGGAGGATCACAAGTTTAAGGACAGACTGGGATGCATAATAAGACCCTGTTTCAAAAGCAAAAACTAAAACCCAACCCCCTGTACCAAACCCCACCTCAAAAGAAAGAGCTTGCAGGAGAGCTCTGAACTGGGGCTTCGGAATTGGAAGCTATCTTTCTATTGTCTTTATTCCTTACTGTCTATGCTATTGTGTTTATCTTTGCCTCTTTCTTTTTAAATTATTTATTTGCAAGGAGAGAGAGAGAGAGAGAGAGAGAGAGAGAGAGAGAGAGAGAGAGAGAGAATGAGAATGAATGGGTGTGCCAAGATCTCTCTAGCCACTGCAAACATACTCCAGATGCATGCACCACTTTGTGCATCTGGTTTTATGTGGGTACTGGGGAACTGAACCTGGGTCCTTGGGATTCTCAGACAAGTGCCTTAACCACTAAGCCATTTCTCCAGCCCTCTCTTTTTCTATCTCTTCATTCTTCAACTAGTCCACCAGTCAGTAACTGCTTATAGCGAACCCATTTTCTGATTAATGTTTCCAGGGCTTAGAAGAGATATAGGATGGGGACTTTGTCCCCTGTCCCACAAGGAGGGGAGTATTGTGGGGAACTTATTTCCCTCATCTAAACACAGAGTATGATGGAAGGATTTTTCCCTGTGCCTAAAAGAGAGGACCTGGAAAGTTGGCTTCCCTTCCTAAAAGAGAAGCATGGAGCAAGAGAGATGGCTTAGTGGTTAAGGCACTTGCCTGCAAAACCAGAGGACTCAAGTTTGATTCCCTAGGACCCATGTAAGCATATTCACAAGGTGGCACATGCATCTGGAGTTTGTTTGCAACAGCTAGAGGACTTGGTGTGCCCATTCTCTTTCCCCCTTTCTCTCTCAAATAAATAAATAAAAATAAAAAATGAATAAAAGAGAAGCATGATGGGTGGGAGGCTAGTTTTCTGCTGCAAAGTACCCTGGCCTCACTGAGAGGGAAACTCTGTGGCACTTGTGGTGCTGATGCGTCCTGAGGTCTCAGGGCATTCTGGGCAGAGCAGCTGTTCCTTGTCCTCCATGTCTCCCCAGGGCCCGCTTCCTGGCCACCATCTCTGCCTCCCAATGCGCGGGCTTCCTCATCAGCCTGGGGAGGAGACGTTTGGATGCCTTGGTTTTAGATGCCTACAAAAGGAGCCTGATCCTCGGGAAGGTGCAGCAGTGCCTGGTAAGGGGCCTCCTGGGTGACATTTGCATTAGCATCCCTTCCCTTTGCGTGTCTGTGGCCAAGAGGGGAGGCTTGGAGGAGCTATGGGGCTAACCCTGGGGTTTTGGTTGGAACAATCTTGGTCATGGGTCCTGGACACTCTCTGAAGGTCTGTAAAGAACACCAAGTCTGGGTTCTCATTAGCCGCTCAGGCTGTTGGTGATGTGGCTTGGACCAACCACTGCCCTCCCCAGAACTCGGGGTCCTCACGTAAGGTGTAGCAGCACTGCCGAGTGCTTGGGGGCAAAACTCTGGCAATCACTGAGGGCCTCAGCCTGAGCCCGAGCCAGGCTGCCTAGGAGCCTGGCAGTTTCTTTAGCTTTACGAAGTGGAAACTCTTAGCACTGAGCTCTTACAGTTCCTATGAGGATGAAGTGGACCAAGACCTGCAGACGGGCTGGTGCTCCTCACACAGTGCGTGCGCGTTACCCACCCTTGTCGTTTTGAGAAAGCATCGTGGGCTTTAGTCTAGTGCCATGCACTCTGCAGCGTTTCTTTCTGTTGTTATACTCCACTATTACAATGGCTGTTGAACTCTGCTTCCTTTCGGTGCTGGGGACAGAAGCCAGGGCCTTGTGCATGGTAGACAAGTGCTCTACCACTGAGCTCAGCTCTTTGTATTACCAAGAGTAACAATGACAATAGCCCTCATTTTACTGAGTCCTCACCACATGCCAAGCTGGGTTTCCTAGAAAGCCTAGGCCTGCCTCCTCAGGAGAAAATCAGGCCCTGCTCCGTGACTGGTGGTCCATGGTAGATTAGGCAATTCAGATCCAGGAAGCTTTCTTTTTCAAGGCAGGGTTTCACTCTCACCCAGGCTGGCCTGGAACTCACAGTGATCCTCCTAGCTCTGCCTCCCAGTGCTGGGATGAAAGCTTGCACCACCACTACATCCAGCCCAGACCTAGGAACCTTAAAGGAGTCTGGTGATGGGAAGTACTGAGAGGTCATGACCTTGAGCCCTTCTGGATCTCCCAGCAGCCCCATTTGTTGGTTTTAGGGTGGTTCCGTGGCTGATGAGTACACCGTGGACATCTTGGGGGATCTGGTATGCCATCTGCCAGCCACCTTCATTGAGAGCGGGATCTCGCCCACAGCCTGGGCCGCCGCCCTGCACGGCCTCAGAGGCTGCCCGGACCTCAGCCCTGAGCAGAAGGCCGCGGTGAGGCTCAAGATCCTGGAGCAGCACGGGTGAGAGGGGCCAGGCTGCGCTGGGGGCGGTGTGTGAGGTGCTGGCCCTCTCAGCCAAGAGGGCCACCAGCTTAAGGTGAGCTCGGACAGGCATGCGTACACTGGAAATGGGCTCTTTCTTCTTGTGGCATCAGATTCCCTGTCAAGGAGGAACAGGTGTAACTCCCAGCCAGCCTCACCTGGCTGTCACCAACCCGCCTTGTGGGTGGAAGGGAAGGAGGGCCGAAAAGACGGCACTGCAAATGCATGGTGTCAGTATTAATATTATTTTAAGAGCCTTTTCTTTTTGTTGGGCTGAGGGCGGAACCCAGAGCCCTGCACCTTGCCACTGAGCGACACCTGCAGTCCTTGTGAGGCGATCTCTCTGTGCGTCTGTGCGTGGTCTTGAGCTGTTGACAAGGCATTTCTGTGTGTGTGTGTTCATGTGTGTGTTCATGTGTGGGCACATGTGTAGAAGTCAGAAGAAAACGTTTGGGCCAGTTCTTGCCTTGCTATTTCATTTTATATTTATATATTTATAATTATATTTTATTTAAAAAAATTAAATCATTTTTATTTTTAAGATTAAACATCCTCAATGACAATACAGAAAAATACTCCTTATAACAGTCATATGTGATGATCAGTTTTCAAACTAGATGTAAAATGGAACATGCTCACAAATTGAATATCTCTGTCAAAAACATCCACCAAGTAGCTACCAAGCTACTCACCAACCCAAGAGGAAAGGCAACTATCCAAAGAGCTAACAAAACCTAGAAATAGAAATCTGGATGTTATGCTAAATAACCACCCAAAACATGGCTGGAGCAAAAGGAGGGGGGGGCGTTAAGGGGTTAGAGAGACGTGTCGGCAGTTGAGTGTACTTCCTGCCCAATCGTAAGAGCCCGAAGGCTTGAGACTGCCAGAATCTGAACCTCCAGATCCCACTTACATGTGTGGATGTGGCTATGTGTGCCTGTAACCCCAGTTCTAGAAAGGAACAGAAAACCAAGAATCTAGGCCAAGTTACAGAAACACTGGAGACTCCAGTTCAAAACAAGATCATGAAGAAGTATGACGGTGGACACCTGAAAGTTTCACTCCAGCTACTTCAGGCAAGCATTGAGAGAGCAACGAAATGCTAGATTCATTACCACATCTCCTTCCTCCTTCTCTCCCCCAACCCTCTGTCTCTCACACCAAACATACACAATATAAAACAGGCTTACTAAAAAGTGGGGGTGGGGGTTAAGGGGCCAGATTACCACAGGGAATGAAAGAAGACCTTAAGAATTCAAGAAGTTTAAGACTACAACAAAAATGAGGTATATAGGTTCAAAAGAACATTCAATAGGACTGACAGGATGTCTGAGCAGTTAAAGGTTCCTGATGGTAAAACCCGCCAGCTGGGGTTTCTAATCCCCAAACACCCACATAAGCCAGATGCAAAAAGTGGTGCAGGCATCTTGTGTCGGATTGCGATGGTAAGTCCCTGGTACTTGCACACATATATATACACACACGCAAATTTTAAAAAAAAACACACACAAATATTCAGCTTAGGAACACACTAGGATTTCTCCTAACCCAGCACCAAATAAAAACATGTGCTTCTGGAATTAACTCTAAAACTGCATGTCAACAGAGGTGTGATGAGGTGAAGGGAAAAAATGTAGAACAAAGGGGGGCGGGGGGCACAGACACGTTTGAGTCAGAGCTCTGCTCCCCAGGAAAGTGCAACAACGAACTCTTCTGAGCCAGAATCACTAAATTCTAGATTTAGCTTAAACCCATAGGACTACACAGAACACTCACAAATATCAAGATCCAGGGTTCAGTGCTGGGAAGTGCGTTTCCACCACACCAGAATCTCAAACCAGCCGGCCACATCCACGTCCCGCTGTGAAATACATCCCGGAGAGTTGCGAGCCCGCTGGGTGGAGGGTTGTGTCGGCGACACACTTTTGCCTGCATCTTGTCCTCCATTCGCGGGTTCATCGTTTCTCCCCCGGATCCTGTCTACCGCCCACCATAAACAACCCCAAGATTCCCACATCTCTATAACCACTCACAGAACAGACAGCTATTATTTTTATTTTTGTGTTTGTGTGTGTGTAATGTGGCATGTACATATGTGTGTGTGTGTGTGTGTGTGGTGTGGTCCCCATATGGTCCCCTGAAGGGGTGTGTGTGGGGCTCTCCCCTATGGGGGCCAAAGCTGTACGCTGAGTGTTCTACTCCATCACTCTTCTACCTGTGAGCTGGAGTCTCTTTACTGATTCAAGTTCTTGCAGGGATCCCACGATTCTCAGGTCTCTGATGCCCAATGGGACCAGAGTGGCAGGCACGCGGCCATCCCCGATGTCTCCGTGGGGTCTGGCTCACCCTGGCCCCCAGGCCCTGTGCTCTGCAGGAAGTGCTCTGAACTGCTGAGCCCTCTCCGGCTGGCCTCCGCATTTGCAGGCAGCGTTTCTCTGGACGTCTCTCACCACTGTGACTATTTCTGTTGTTCTTTGCTGAGCTCACCACCAAGAGCTTTCTGGGAGATTTCCCTGCCTGTGCTTTTCCTCTCGCCACCGGCTGGGCTTATGGAAGCCCACCATGGCTTTTGGCTTTTTATGTGGGACCCAGGAAAGAATGAAGCTGGGTACTCAGGCTTCAATGGTTAGCATTACTGAGCCATCTCCCAGCACTGAAATACTTTTTAAAAGAGCAGTTTCTGTTTCATAGCAAAATTGAGAGGAAGGTAGGGATGTCCCATATATCCCTTCTGCCCATATGGCTTCCTCCTGAGCATTGTTCCCGCCAGAGTTGGGTATTTATTCCAGCTGGTGAAGCCACATTGACATCATTGTCATGAGCACCTGAAGTCCAGAGCGTATGCGAGGGTTCACTATTGGTGCACCTCCTTTGGGTTTGGACGAGTGTGTAATGACATTTTCACCATGAGGATAGGTGTGGAGCATTTCCGCTGCTCTTACCAGCCTCTGCTCTGCCTCATCATTCATCCGCGTGCCTGGCTTCTGGTCACCAGTGATAGCTTTGTCTTCTCTGGAGGTCATGTGGCCGCAAGCATGCTGTGTTTAGTCTTTCTCAAATTGGTTTCTTTCACTTCATAACATACATTTGAATTTTCTCTGTGTCTTTCCATGGCTTGATGATTCATTTCATTAGCTCTGAATAATATCCCATTGTCTGGAGGTGTACCACCGCATTTACCCATTCGCCGGCTTGATGCTGCCTCCATTGCTTCCCAGTTTTGGCCACAATAAATAAAGCCGCTGTAAGCATTTATGTGCAGTCTTTCTGCAGACCTAAGTTTTAAAAGCCCCTGGGTCAGTTTTGAAGTGTACAATTGCTGGTCCATGTGGTAAGAATGCGGTGCACATGGTCTTGTTAGAAATCGTTAAACTGTCCAAGAGGCTGTGCCATTTACACGCCTCTTAGCGGGTGAAAATGTCTGTTTCTCTCCATTATTATATTTTTGTTAAGATATTAATGATGATGACAGAAGCACTGTCACCTCCAGGTGAGTGATAGTAAAGCAGAACCCTTTCCATATAGGACTTTCGGGCTATCTCAGGTTTTTGACTAGGATCTAGGTGTCAGTCAGCGTGGAGATGACAATTTTTTTTTTCTTTTTTGAGACAAGGTCTTGGAATGTGCCCTAGGCTGACCAACCCAGGACTCATGATCTCTTGCATGTCTCCTGAGTGCCGAAACAAATACTTTAAAGTAATTAAAGTAATTACTGTGCCACGGGCATTTCACTATCATATAGAGTTTAGCCACAGGGACACAGGAGCCTGGCTTACTGTCAATTTTGGTTTCTATCATCTTTTGCTTATGTGGGCTGGAAAAGTTGCTTCAGCTTTTTGCAGTTTAATTAAATGTGTGGATACAGATAAAGAACGTATAATCTTGCCTGGCACATATGCACTGAGTATGCAACAACTGTTTACTACAAGGATGAAGATATAGTGGTTATTAAGATAGGTTGGTTCCTGCCTTCATGGAACTTACAGTCTAGTGGGGTAATGTAGTTTATTAAAGCCATAGATAGCTAGGCAGACCTATGCACTCCTGTAATCCTGGTACTTGGGAGGCTGAGATGAGGACCATGAATTTGAGTAACCTGGTCTAGGTAGTGAGTTTAAGGCCAGCCTGGATTACATAGTGAGACCATCTGAAATACTCCACGGGTCTCCTGGGGGCTCCTTGAGCAGTAGTAGTTTGCCTTGGTGCTGGAGTGTTGGTTACGTACACCTCCTTTAGAGAGGTTGCCAAACACAGGACGATGAACTTCACTGCAGACATTTGTGGTCTAGCTAGTGGATTCTTTGTCACTGCTGTTGATCTTCCAAATTCAAGATCTTTTTTGCTGTAATTTGTAATTTATTTTTAAATATTTTTATTTATTTATTTATAGGGGGAGAGAAAGAGAGAGAGAGAGAGAGAGAGAGAGGATGTGAATGGGCACACCAGGGCCTCTTACTGCTGCAAATTCCATACACATGTGCCACTTTGCGCATCTGGCTTTACATGAGTACTGGGGAATTGAGCCCAGGCCCGCAGGCTTTACAAGCAAGCTCATTTAGCTACTGAGCCATCTCCCCCATTCTGACATGGTAAAAGGAACAACTAACATTAGTCTTTTATTGAGGAAGAGGAGGAAGGAAACACTATGCTATAAATGACAGAAACTGGTAATTTGATTCAAACTGAAAAATGTGGCATTTTTAATTTTTTTTTTGTTCAGGAATGGAATATTAATTACCAGGAATGAACTTCAGACATGGATAGATCCATGGTTTCAAATGGTGTCATTAAGAGTATGTTCCTTCCAACCCTCAGTTCAGCAGTCCTTGTTGTGATAACATTATATTATAACAGGATTTGTCTCCAACATCTCTTTATTGGGAGAGACACCAGAAAAAGAAGAGCCCCTTGGTAGTTCCAGTGGAATTCCCAAGGATGACTCTGATTGGTTGGTCTGTATCACCTGTCAGTACTGTATTGTATTTTGGTCAGAGAAGTAGGAATGTGTTTGACAGCCTTTCTAGGTATGAAGGATGGTCTGTTCTTGAAAATAAAAGATGCTGGGGGCATAAGGGCACCAACTGTCCCTCTGCATATCTTATTTCACTGCTTATATCTCTCTTAGGCCCCCTGGGAACTGGACAGCCGAGACGACAAAGGACCTGGGACCTTTCTTAGCACTTTTCTCTGGAGATGAGTTACACTGCGTCGCCACCAAGGTATCCCTGTGACCCATCTTAAGAATTCTGATGGAGTCTGAAGGGGAGGGGAAGTGTGCTTGGTTATATCTACCCTCAGGTTTGCTGTCAGTTAGTGGCTCTAGAAGCTTCCCACCATGTCTCAAAGAGCTCAGTTATTTCCAGCTTTATTGCAGATTGTCCAAGGTTCAGGAGCAGACAGTGAGGTGGGAGCTGCTGGCCTGTAGTCTAGGCCTTTGCCATGGCTCTCTGTGCAGATGGGGTCAGCGTGGTCATTCAGCCCGCACCCTGCTGCCTGTGTGTCTCACATGATGCCCGTCCATGGACTTGCGCCTCAAGGTATTAAGTCAAAAAGAATCAAAGCACAAATCCTTACTGAGTGTCAACTTTAGACACCAGGTAGTCTAGGCCAAGCAACATGCAAAGCTAGTAAAAATGTGTCACCTTCTGTCACATAATTATTAGTTACTTTGCAGACTGTGAACGACATAAAGGAGGGTCTGGTGGTTTGGATCACATGTCCCCCATAAACTCATGTGTTTTGAATGCTTGGTTCCCGGCTGATGGCCACGTGGGAGGTGGAACCTTGCTGGGGGAGGTGTGTTGTTGGGGGTGAGCGTAGGGGTGTTATATAACCAGCTCCCCTTTGCTGGAGCTGGGCCCGTTCGTCTGCTGATGTTTCCACGTGATGTGACACAGGTGACGTCCAGCCTCTGTTCACACGATGCTGCCCCTGCCGTCATGACACTTTCCCAAGGGATTGTAAGCCAAAATAGACAACTTTTCTCCCATCAGCTGCCTTAGGTTGGGTGCTTCATCCCTGCACCACAAAGGGGACTACCGCAGCGGGTCATGTATTTGGACTCATGGTTTCAGAGGTCTCTTGGCTGTGTGTGTTTGGGCAGAACACCGTGAGGGAAGGAATGTGTGATCAAGGCTGTTCCTCATTTCTTGGCAGATAGGACACAGGAAAGGAATATTGGAAGAGGTCATGGGAAGAGATAGCCTCAAGGACACACTCCAAGTAGGCCCTACCTCCAACCTTTCACCAGTAACATCTTCTGTGAATCAATCCATTAGGGGATGAATCTCTTCTGAGGCTAGAGTCCTCATGATCTAATCAGCTCTGGAACACCCTCACCACACAGAGAGGTGCTTCACTAAACTCCTAGGTGATTCTCAGTCTGATCCAGTAGACAATCAAGATTAATCACCATGGTAACTGAGCCACACAGTCTCACTGCTGCATTACATCAAGTGATTGTTTCCTGCAGTCTGCTCTATGGGTCAATGGGGTAGCCATCCTTACTCTTTCAGTCTGTTTCTGGAGCCCTTGATGGGGCTCACAGTGAAAGTTCCCAACAAAAACTGCCATACTTTTTTTTGGGGGTAGGGTTTTGCTCTAGCCCAGGCTGACCTGGAATTCACTATGTAGTCTTAGAATGGCCTTGAATTTACAGCTATCCTCCTACCTCTGCCTCTGAAGTGCTGGGATTAAAGGTGTGCGCTACCACACCCAGCAAAAAGTGCCCTTCTCAAGACCTTGCCTGGAAAATGGTGGACTTTCACTTTGGCCACATCCCCATGACTGAAGCAAGGCCCATGACTAACCCCTGTCTCAACAGGGACAGAAGTCTCCTTCCACGGAGGAGGAGTGAATGTTTGCCAAACTGCTCAGCTTTAACAAATCACACCTCACATTTTCACACATATACTTCTGCACACCAGGTGCACATTGCGCATGCACAGGGCATGCCTCCCCACCTCGGTCACATGTTCACAGCATGCATATGATGTTCAGCCACAGGAAAGCCATCCTGTGGGTGTCCACACATAACCATAAGCAGTGAGTGCATATTAGACACTGCTCCAGTCTCGTCATAAGTCAGCGTATGAGATTGTGAACGTTTTGAGTCAACCTAGTGGGACCTCAGAAACACAGCATAGAGTTACAAACCGCAGAGTTGCAAGTATGCTCAGCAGGACACTAAACACATGAGTAAAAATTAGCCAAATCAGCCAGATGTGGTGGTGCATGCCTTTAGTTCCAGCCCTTGGGAGGCAGAGGTAGGAGGATGACAGTGAGTTCAAGTCCAGCCCGGGACTGCTAAGTGAATTCCAGGTCAGCCTGGGATAGAGCAAGACCCTGCCTTGGAAAACAAACAAACAAAAACACTGGCTAAATCAATTTTAACCATATGCAAAACAAGTCCATTTGTAAGTTGGGTCATGGTTACTGTAGGAAGAAGCGAGGTGGAAGAGGGAGGGAGGGACCCATTGCTTGTATCTGTGATGTTTTATTCCTGAAGAGGGATTGTGGGTTTGTGGGTGTTTTGTTGTATTATTCTCTATGCTTTTTTTTTTAATGCTGGAAATATTTAATGAAACAAGAAATACATGCTCTTGGTTAAACAAACCCCAGATGTTCCAAAGGCTATCAGATGGAAAGCAAGTCTCCCTCCCACCACAGACTTCCAGTTCCCCTCCTTCCCTCTTCAAGGGCAATCACTGCTCCTACTTTTTTATGCAGCCTTTCAGAAAAATCCTACCCATGCATACCCACACGTTCCCTTTTAAACTTAGAAAATGGAAAATAGCGGTGCCCCTCTGCTATGCTCTTTGCGTTTTAAAAAATCAGCTGTAGTCATGCAGTGTTTAATGATGGGAGTCACTGATGAGGAATGCTTCATTAGGTGATTTTGCCACTGTGTAAACACCGTAGAATGTACTTACACAAAGCAGCGTCTCTAGGTGACATCATCTCATGGGGCCCACTGTTGCTGTGAACTCACTGACTGAAAATGTCATCAAGCAGGATTTGGCTGTGTTTTATTTTATGACTGTGTTCAACATAATTCCCACAAACACCTGGGTGGTTTTTGGTATCGGGATGGTTATGACGTCACTAGGCACTGGACATTTTTTCAGGTCATGTGGGCTCGTCACTCTACTTGCTGTCATCGTTGACTGTAAGGTCATTAGGTGGCCCGTGAACTCTTAGAGCCTCAATACGTGCCCTAGTCACTGGAGAGACCTGGGTGAGGTGGAGCAGGTGTGTGTGTAATCCCAGCCCTTGGGAGGATAGGGCAGGAGGGTTGTGACTCTGAGGTCAGCCTGGGCTACATAGTGAGACCTTGTGTTTGTGAGAGAGAGGGAGGGAGGGCAGGAGAGAGAAAGGAGAGTGAGAGACTTGGGGAGATTCTAAAATATTCCCCACCCCAGATGAACTGGAAGTGGATCCTAGACATCATTAAAACTGCCAGTGATTCCTACATTTAGCCGGACTGACCTGCTGCTGTGCCAGCCTGACTCAGGTTCTGGGGACTCCTGTGGATGGGGAGCTACCCGGCTGGGCTTTCCCTCTGGAGAGCTGGCACCAGGGAGACAGGCAGTGTGAGATCTTGACGCTCTCTGGGCACATGGCTGAGGCTCCTGATACTATCCGAAGTCTCAACAAAGTACATAAATTCCTGATGAGAAATTACACCCCCAGGGCCACCAAAGCCCCCTCATTATTACTCTGCACCCAGAATGTATATTTAAATCTTTTCTGGCTCTTTTGAATTAAAAAATGTTGTATTTATTTATGAGAGAGAGAGAGAGAGAGAGAGAGAGAGACTGAGAGGCAGAAAGAAAGAAAAAAAGAAAGAAAGAGGCAGACACACAGAGAGAATGGGTGCATCAGGGCCTCCAGTCATTGCAAATGAACTCCAGATGCATGCACCACCTTGTGCATCTGGCTTACGTGGGCACTAGGGAATTGAACCTTGATTCTTAGGCTTCACAGGCAAGCACCTTAACTGTTGAGCCATCTCTCCAGCCCTCTGCCACTTTTAAAAATAATAAATGTAAAGTTAAAATAGCACCAAAATCAAAAGATAGAGGTGCACCTGTAGTGTTTATAGATGTTACCAGATTGCTTTGGGGACAATGGGAACTGAATGAGGAAATGAATGAGTGGACACATCTCTTGCATTAACTGTTATCACTTTATTTTATTTTTGGCAATCTGATAGGTGATATATGCCCATGTTAGTTCACATTTATTGCCTCATTATGGAGGCCCATATTATTTTTAGAGGATTCCTTTAAGAGACAGCATTAGTTGGGCTAAGGGATTGAATTTATATGAGAAGCTGCTATCAAGAAAAAGCACCCTTTAGCCCCAACATACCTCAAAAGGGGCCTGACTGAAACTAAAGAAAATTGGCGAAACAAGCAAGGGTGCTGTTTTCCTGATGAACCGGATACCAGCACAAGGAGGAAGGAGACCAACACTGAGAAAAATCAACTCCTACCAAATCAGAGAGCCAGAGCCTCAGAGGCCCCCAACACCTCAGCACTGAAGCAGACCAAAAATGAACCCAACATAGCTCAGGGAAATTTTGCGGACGATGGGGTGGAAAGAATGTCAGAGCCACATGTTGGGTCATGATATGCAGAGATATTTATCGTACCAATAACTGTGGGCTAACTCCACAATGCACGACCCATTTACATCAACAAGGAGGGTCCAATGGGAGGGGTAGATCATGGATGAACCTAAACAATGGTACCAAACTGCCTGTATTTGTTGAAAAGAAAACTAATAAATTGAATTTAAAAAAAAAAAAGAAAAAGCATCCTTGGGGCACTAACGGTGTCATAGTTTAAGCCCGTATTGAAAGCTGCCTGATGTGTTTTGTTGTTCTTTCTCTCACCCAGTTTCCTGATGTCCTTCAACAAGCAGCTTCCCAGACAGCTGCCAGGCTGCCACCTTCAGAATTCCTGTGGGCTGTCTTTGAGTCTGTCTGGAATAGCAGTCATGGGAGTCCCCACTTTGACCCCACCTCTGGTGAGTGTTCCTGGGGGATCGGACCCCGTGTCCAGGGGGCAGTGTTTGGGGCTGGATCTGTGACATAAGGAGCCCTCCTAGTTCAGGGAATGGAATGAAGTATTTGCAAAGCAATACAATGGCAAAACCCACAGGCCAAAGAATTGAGAGCTGTGGCAAGTGATTTGAAAGCACATTTCAGGCAGATATGTAATGATGGCTGAATGTGTATGACAGGTATTTCAGTAGGGTTGGCTTAAAGGATCAATATGGTTTAACTGCTAAATATTATTAGGCAGGCTAGCTGGATTTTGAATACAGAGTCTGCCACTGAATGGCTGTGTGACTGGGAAGCTCTTGAGTGTCTCTGTATGTATTTTGAGTCTGGATTTCACTCTGTATCAGGCTGTCATGGAACTCATTGTGTAGCCCAGGCTGGCCTCTAACTTTTGGCACTACCCCTCTGTTTTCATCCTCTGTAAAGTGGGGATAATGAAAGCCTGAATTTCAGTGGGTTCTTATGAGAGTTATTATGATTTGTTTAAACCCATAATAATGGAAATGTTCAAAACAGATTTTCTTCTTCCTCCTGTTTTTTTTTTTTTTTTTTAGGCAGGAATGGTGGCTATGCCTTTATTTTATTTATTTATTTATTTATTTGAGAAGATGGGAAGGGGCAGAGAGAGATTGGGCTTGCCAGGACCTCCAGCTACTGCAAACTCCAGACACATGCATCCCCTGTGCATCTGGCTTATGTGGGTCCTGGGGAATCAAACTGTAGTTCTTAGGCTTCACATACAAACACTTTAACCACTAAGCCATTTCCCCAGCCCTTCCCCCTTTTTCTGTGACAGTGTTTG
Source organism: Jaculus jaculus (assembly GCF_020740685.1). Classification (NCBI taxonomy): domain Eukaryota; kingdom Metazoa; phylum Chordata; class Mammalia; order Rodentia; family Dipodidae; genus Jaculus; species Jaculus jaculus. The sequence goes on along the minus strand of NC_059113.1, from coordinate 58,828,512 downwards.
GCTATGTTACCTAAGCTGGACTTAAACTTGCAATCCTCCTGCCTTGGTCTCCTGCTGTGATTACAGGCATATGCCGTCTTGCCCAGGGTGTTGTCAGTATGCTCTAGAGGAAGGAAGTGATTGAGTGCATTTTACAAAGAGGAGTTTTAGATAGCCTTACATGATGCAAGGTCTGCAGTCTAACAATGGCTGTCCCAGGCTGGAGAGGCTGAGGAGCCTGTAGCTGCTCAGCCCATGTGGCTGGATGCCTCAGAAGTTTCAATCTGGTGCTGAAGCACGCAGGATTCCTGGACAGCCTCTGGTCTTCAGTCCATGTTGGAAGGCCAAGGAAATTGGGCTCTGATGTGTGTAGATTTTTGTTTTTGATTTTTTGAGGTAGGGTTTTGCCCTAGCCCAGGCTGACCTGGAATTCACTCTGTAGTCTCAGGGTGGCCTCAAACTCACAACAACCCTCCTTCCTCTGCCTTCCTGAGTGTTGAAATTATAGGTGTGCGCCACTGTGCCCAGCTAGATTTTTTCAAGTTTGTTCTTGATATCACTTTTCTCGAGAGCTTGTTTAGAGGTTCTAACAGGGGAGCATGGCTACTCTGGTATACCCTTAACCAAAGACCAGTCCTCCTCTATTCAGGGGAGGTCATCCTCTGCAACTGAGCCCACAGCTTTGGAAGAGATGCCAATGGAGTGGTGAGAGGGGAAAGGGACACCCATCTAGGCAGCCAGATCAGCTGAGTCCACCCTGGAGATCAATGGGGTAACAGATATCATAGCCAGATCGCCTCACACCCGTCTTCTCCTGTGTTTTTTTTGTATGTGTGTGAGCATGCACATCACGCCATAGCACGTATGTGGAAATCAAAGGACAGCCTCATGTGTTGGTCTTCACCTTCCACCCTGTTTGGGATGGTGTCTTGTTCACCACTGTGTAGGTCAGGCTAGTTGGCTTGTGAGCGTCTAGGGGTTCTCCTGTCCCCACCTCCCATGAGTCCTTGGCATGCTGGGATTGCAGACGTGTGCAACCATCTGACTTTGCTTGCGTTCTGAGGATGTGAACTCAGATCCACATGCTTGCACAACAAGCACTTTGCATGCGGAGTCATCTCCCCAGGCCTCCTGGGAATTATTTTCTGCTTTGCTTTTAGTGATTACTGAATGGACAGAATTACTTCTCGGTCTTATTTCATGTGCAAGTATGCTCATTTATGATACAAATATTCACTGATCCACTCTGTGCCTGGCTCTACTCTGAGCTTGTTCTGAGCACAGAACAATGGTAATGTCAAGCCATGGCTCTGCCATTTGATCCTTTGCTTTCTGTCATTTTGGATTACACTGACCCTGGGGATCAGGAGGGATAGGCTTGTACACCTCTCTACTTGGGTTGATAAAAGTGTTAAGGGCTGCACTTGATATGCTCTACTTTGGCCTCTTGGTTGGAGTCCAGTGAATTTCCACTGAAGATGCAATGAAAAGGGAGTGGCTGCAGGGGTTGGAATATGCCTCCGTTTCACATGGTGCCAGTGAGTCAGTAAGCTTTAGTACTGGTTAGTTGCTGCAACAAAGAAATCCCAAGATTGATTTGAAGAAGTTTTAGGTTTTCTCACAGGCTAGGCATACTGGGGTCAGAAAGGATGTAATTTGTTTATTGGTGGATAACTGCTTTGCCCATATAAAGATGAATTTATTCAAAGGCTGAAATGCATTTTTGAATTTATTTATTTGTAAGCAGAGAGGGCTAGAGACAAGAGAGACAGAAAGAGAATGGGAGATCCAGGGCCTCCAGCCACTGCAAATAAATTCATGGCAATCTTCTTACATCTGCCTCCTGAGTGCTAGGGTTAAAAATATTTTATTTTTTTATTTGCAAGCAGAGAGAGACAGAGAGAAGAGAGATAGACAGACAGAATGGACACATCAGGGTCTGTAACTGCTGCAAACAAACAGATGCTTGTACTACTTTGTGCATCTGGCTTTAAGTGGGTACTGGGGAATTGAACCCTGCTCATCAGGCTTTGTGGGCAAGAACCTTAACGATCAATACATCTCTCCAATCCCCTTTAAGAAGATTTTACCCTGTTTTTAAGACAAGGACACTGCCTCTTGGGGGTCTGAGAAATATTATTTAATAAAGCAACCAACAGACATTTCCTGAAATCCCTTCCTCTGCTGCTTCCCTGTGTCTACCCATCCCTCAGGTTGCCATGGAGTTGCAGCTCCCTCTTCTGATGACATCTTCATGTTGGCAGAAGCCAATGCCTGCTGGACCCCTGATGTCCTTCTCTGTCTGGAAGAAGACACGTTCATTAGGAATGTGGAGCTGCTGGGGTCTGTGAGAAGTTTTGACCGGCCTCAGCTGATGGCCCTGAAGGAGAAGGCCATCCAGGTAAGCCTACCACAGGAAGGAAACAGCAAACAGAAGAACAGACACCCACATCCAGCCCTGGCATTGCTGTGCCTGGAACCCCCTCCAGGACGTGAACCTCGGTTATGTTGTTGACACTTTTCCCTGCCTCTGCTCAGCAGTGGTGGAGCTGTGGTTTCCTTATCTGAGCAACGGGCCAACTGCCACTTCCTCCCTCTTAGGGCAGAGGCAGAGGACAGCAGGAAAGTGTCTTGGCATCTAATGGATGCTCAGTAAGTCCAGTTCTGTGTGTGCTCTGGTCGAAACTGCTTGTGGGAATACTGTCTTTCCTTCCTCCACTTGGAGACCCCAATAGCTGCCTGCGGCAGGTGTTCTCAGCATCAGCCACAGATTCATTGAAAAACAGAAGAGAGGAGTACAAAGCAGCGCATGCTTGGAGAGGCGGGGCTGCCCTTAAGGTCTTCCTCATTTGCTTTTTTTTTGGATTAAAAAAATATTTATATATTTTTCTTTTAAATATTTTTATTTATTTTTTTGCAAGCACAGAGAGGAGACAGAGAGAGAGAGGAGAGTGTGGGAGAGAGAGAGAATGGATGTGCCAGGGCCTCTAGCCACTGCAAACAAACACTAGATGAATGCATCACTTTTGTGCTTCTGGCTTTACATGGGTACTGGGATATTGAACTCAGGTCATTAGGTTTTGCAGATAAGTGCCTTAACTGCTGTGCAATCTCTCCAGCCCTATTTAAAAAAATATTTTTATTTATTTATTTGTAAGGACAGAGAGAGAGAGAAAGAGAAAGAAGAGAGACAGAGAATGGGTGCACCAGGGCCTCTGTCTATTGTAAATGAACCTCAGATGCATGTTCTACTTTGTGCAACTGGCTTTACTTGGGTACTGGGGAATTGGACTCAGGTCGTTAGGCTTTGCAGGCAAACACCTTAATGGCTGAGCCATCTCTCCAGCCCATTTTTGTTTGTTTGTTTTTTGAGGTAGGATCTCACTCTGTGCCAGGCTGTCCTGGAACTCTCTCTGTGCTGCCAGGCTGGCCTCAAACTCACAGCAATTTCCCTACCTCTGCCTCCCAAATGCTGGGATTAAAGGCATGTGCTACCACTCCTGGCATCTCTAGCTTATTTTTGTTGGCAGGGTCTGTCACTGAACCTGGAGCACACCAATTTGGCTAGACTAACTAGCCAGTATGCCCCAGGTCTTAGACTGTCTCTGCCTCCCCAGTGCTGGGATGACAGGCATGTGTGCCACCATGCCCAGTTTTCACACGGGTGCTGGGGATCAGAACCCAGGTTCTCATGCTTGAGTAGCAAGCACTTTACCAACTGAGCCATCTTACCAGCCCTCTAGTGATAATATTTCTTTTTTTCATTTTATGTGTGCACATGTGTGTATGCCAGAGTCTTTTGTTGCTGCAGATGCATGTGCCACTTTGTCTCCAGCAATATGTGGACGCTGGAGGAATTGAACCTGAGCCATCAGGCTTTGCAAGGAAGTGCTTTTAACTGCTGAGCCATCTCCTCAGCCTTAACTAGTGATAATCTTTTCCCAAGAAAGAAACACTTGATATTTTGGTTTATTCACTTCAAGGGTCCCAGCTTTTGGTGTATATGTATAAAATATTATTGCAAATTAATAGCCATCCTCAGCATCCATGGGAGATTGGTTCCAGGACCCCATAGATACCCCAATCCATGTGTTCTCAAGTCCTTTGTATACAATAGTGTGTATACATATCTCCTATCTACCTATCTATTTATCAATTATCTATCTATCTAAATATGTCTACCTCTCATACTGGTTAGGTGGTAAACAATAGAAATTTATTTCTCACAGTTCTGGGAGATGTGAAGTCCAATATCAAGCCACCAGTAGACTCAGTGGCTGGTGAGGGTTTTGTTTTGCTTTTTTGTTTTTTGAGGTAGGGTCTCACTCTAGCTCAGGCTGACCTGGATTTCACTATGTAGTCTCAGGGTGGCCTTGAACTCATGGCAATCTTCCTACCTCTGCCTCCCAAGTGCTGGGATCCAAGGTGTGCACCACTATGCACAGCTGAATTTCATTTTTAAGTAAGTGTATGGCACAAATCCCATCCATGAAGGTAGAGGCCTCATGTCCCAATGATTTCCCACATGTCTCATTTTCTGACACTATCACGTTGAGAATGTATAAGTCTGGTGAGGACATAAGCCTTTAGATCATAGCAGATGTTGTTAGTAATGTTCATTTTGATCTGCTCCCCCCTCCCCATGCCCTGCCCCAGGTTTGGGATGTGCCTTCCTCCTGGAGAGAATACCACATTGTCTCCCTGGGGCGCATCGCTCTGGCTCTGAGTGAGAGTGAGCTGGAACAGCTGGACCTCAGCTCCATAGACTCAGTAGCATCCTTGGGCCAGCAGACAGAATGGACCCTGGAACAGGTGGGTAGATATCCCTGAGTCTTTTAAATATTCTGGTTATCTTAAGTTTACTTATGTATCCTTCACACCTCTGAGCAGATTCTAGTATTTATTTATTTTTATTTTTTAAAATTTTATTTATTTATTTGTTTATTTGAGAGCGACAGACACAGGGAGAAAGACAGATAGAGGGAGAGAGAGGATAGAGGGAGAGAGAGAGAATGGGCGCGCCAGGGCTTCCAGCCTCTGCAAACGAACTCCAGACGCGTGCGCCCCCTTGTGCATCTGGCTAACGTGGGTCTGGGGAACCGAGCCCCGAACCGGGGTCCTTAGACTTCACAGGCAAGCGCTTAACCGCTAAGCCATCTCTCCAGCCCAGATTCTAGTATTTATAATAGCTTCTTTCCTATTTTTACTAATAATCCCATCATCACTAGTCTCCCCAAGACATTCAGGCTCAGCTCTGATCTGCACTTAAGTTATGTTCAAGTCAATTGGCAAACTGTTGAGCTTTACTAGTGCAGAGTGACCTTCATTCTGGGTTCATGCACCTCTACTGCAGAAGTGATTCTGCTCAATTTCCATGAATTTCAAGATCACACCACTCTGGTGGGGCTGTGAACTCCTTCCAACCTCATGTGAACTTGAGGAACTACCCAGCAGGACACCCTCTGCCAACACCCGGGTCTGTTCAGCTTCATTCTTTACATGTGCACATCAGGACCCAGTCCTCCAGCAGGCATCTTCACTGGTTTCCAAATCCAGTACTCCAGCAGGCATCTCCACTGGTTTCCAGAACCCAGTACTCCAGCAGGCATCTCCACTGGTTTCCAGAACCCAGTACTCCAGCAGGCATCTCCACTGGTTTCCAGAACCCAGTACTCCAGCAGGCATCTTCACTGGTTTCCAAGCCCAGTCCTACAGCAGGCATCTTTACTGGATTCCAGATTCCATTCCTCCAGCAGACATCTTCACTGGTATCCAGAATCCAGTCCTCTAGCATGCAGCTTCACTGGTTTCTAGAATGCTCTCTCTGTGATTTCATGCTTTGCCCCAGGAGCGACAGGTGCCCTGGCCTCTCTGAACGTGGACCTCTTTCTCATTTTTTTTTGTATAATTATTTATAGAAAAATGCAGATTGTCAGCTCATTGAGGCTGCTTATATAGGAAGAAAACATTCTGAGAATTTGGTTTCATTCCTTTTTGGGGCCAACTGTGATATGTAGACTGGCCCAGGATGGAGCCTGTGAGCAGAAATCACATCCATAAAAGATGACTGCTGCATATTTTTCTTTAAAAAATATATGGTTAGGCATGCATGTTTTATCACATACTAAATATTTATTGAATAAATGAATGCTAAGACATTCTCATCTTCCAGGGTCAGCAGAAGTGGGTTGCTACTTGTTAAGGGTGGAGGTGAGTGTTAAGAACTGGTAGGGAGCCAGGTGTGGTGGCGCATGCCTTTAATCCCAGCACTGGGGAAGCAGAGGTTGGAGGATGGCCATGAGTTTGAGGTTACCCTGAGAATAGCTGGCTGGGCTTATTTATTTATTTTACTTTAGATGTCCTTTATTTATTTATTTGTTTATTTTTAGGGTTTTGCTCTAGCCTAGGCTGACCTGGAATTCACTATGTAGACTCAGGGTATCCTTGAATGCACAGTGATTCTACTACTTCTGCCTCCTGAGTGCTGGGATTAAAGGCATGCACCACCACAGCCACCACACTAGGCAGACCTCTGCTTTTTCTTTTGTTTTTAAATTTTATTTTATTATTTATTATTTATTTTTATTTTTAGAGAGGGAGAGAGAGAGGGGGAGAGACGGGGAGGGAGAGAATTGGTGTACCAGGGCCTCAGCCACTAAAATCGATTTCTAGATGCTTGTGCCACCTAGTGGGCATTTGTGACCTTGCACTTGCCAAACTTTGTGCGTCTGGCTTATGTGGGATCTACAGAGTCCAACATGAGTCCTTAAGCTTCACAGGCAAGCGCCTTAATTGCAAAGTTATCTTTCCATCCCCAACCTCTGTGTTTTTATCTCAGCTGGACCACTGGGTTTGTTTGGATTCTCCTTCCTGTCCTGTGATCTGGAAGATGCCATGGGTCATGTGTGAGGGTAATCTAAAAGCCTAATTTGTTTTTCTTGTTTTGTGACTACCCTGTGTTCTGTCTCTTGCTGAATACAATTCCCTTTATTCAATTTTATAGTTTATGGCAGGAAGAAAAATTTGTCTTGTGTTGATCCTTTGTGGGCTAAGGAAGTTCTTCCAGAATGTCAATTGTTTTGATTGGTGGAGGGGTTTAGGGCCCCATAGGGAGTTGTGTCTCCTCCATGTTTGCTTCATTCCCAGGCAGCTACCTCTTAGTGATCATTTTCAGTACTAGGTTTATATACTACCTAACTACCAACCCCATTGAAATGTGTCTCTGCTTCATTCATTTTTTAAAAGTCCCATTTATATAGTTGTCCACCCCTGAACAGAGATACACATCTGGAGTGGAATGTGTTGGTTGGCTGTTCCTGCATTAGCTGGGAAGCCTGTCTCTCTATGGCTAGCTAATCCGAGAGTGGGGAAGTTAGATTAAGGTCTCTCAAGATGTCCACATTTGAGTTCCTGGAGCCTGTAAGTGGACTATGTTACATTGTGGGGCAAAAGGAGCTTTGCTCATGTGGTTCATTTCAAGATTTTGGGAGGGAAACATTATCCTGCTGGTCACAAGGAACCTTAGAACAGAGAGGCAGGGTACTGCAGATGATGATACGGTAATGAAAACAGAAGGAAGCAGGCTTCAAGGTGCTGGCCATTAGGTTTTGTTGTTTTGCATGTGTGGATGCGTGTGATGTGGTGTGTGTACTATGTGGTGTATGCATGTGTGTCTACATGCAGATGTGTGTGCATGTTGAAGCCAGAGGAGAATGTCATGTATATTTTTCTTATTGTTCATCTGCATATTTCCTTCAGACAGGGTCTCTCCCTCAACCCACATGTGCAATTCTCTAGTCTCTGCCTTTCACCATGGATTGGGGTTACAGGTGTGTGTGGTGACACTCAGCTTTGTATGTGGGTTATGGGAAGTCAAACTTGGCAGTCCCCAGACAGAGGCCCTGATGTTTAAGTGGCAAGTACTCTTAGCCACTGAGCCATTTCCCCAGCCCCAGGCTGTTAGTTTTAAAGATGGAGGAAGGAGCCATGAATCTAGGAATTAAGGTGACTGTGAGGAGGTAGAAAAGGCAAGGAAAGAATATCCCCTTAGAACACACTCTATTGATTCATTTTAGGACTATACAATCTTCAGAACTGGAAGTGAATATATTTGTTTTTACCACCAAGTTGGTGGTAACTTGTAGCAGCAATTAGGAAACTAATAGTTCCTTCCCCCCAAAAGTGGTGGTGTTATTAAACCAAAGGGGAATGGATGCTGGGCAGACAAGACCAATTATCTCTTTCTCATGACCGTTTTGTAATCAGCATTGTGCTACCCCATAATATACTAAGTGATAACTTTTACAAGCAAGTGCCTTAACCTCCAAGCCATCTCCCCAGCTGTAGTGATAACTTTTAAATAGAGCATGGGGTGCATGGTGCCCCCTGGAGCTTGGCAATGTGGATATACTGGCAATAGTTACATATGATAATAAAACATTTGGAACAATGTCTAGCATGTAAGTTAGGTGAATAAAACTCAGTTGTTTTCATGGATGTATATTTAAATGTTTCAAATTGTGTGCATACTCACATTTATGTAGGTGTCCTCCACATTTTTTATTTTTAATTTTTTATCTTATTTTTATTTATTTATTGGAGGGAGAGAGAGAGAGGCAGGCTTATATATACAGAGAATAAGCATATAGGGCCCCCAGCCACTGCAAATGAACTCCAGATGTATGCACCACCTTATGCATCTGACTTATGTGGGTACTGGGGAATTGAGCCTGGGTCCTTAGGCTTCTCAGGCGATTGCCTTAACTGCTAAACCATCTCTCCAGCTCCCCCACCTTTTTTGAGTCAGGGTCTCTCACTGGTTTGTAACTCATCAATTAGGCTAGACTACTAGTCAGTGAGCCTCAGAGACTTAGCTGTTTTTGCCAATTCAGTGCTGGGATCACATGTGCCCACCCCCATGCCTGGCATTTTTATGTGAGTTCTGGGGATCAAATAGACCCAATGCTTAAGGCAAATACTACCAACTGAGCTCTTTCCCCAACCCTTATTGTTCTTTTTACCATTGTCTTAGCCATCCTCATCCAGACCCAAAAATTCAAAGTTCCCTCCACTCTTAATACTCTATAATCTCATGATTTTGTGACTCCCAAGCTGGTTTTTACTAGTTTGGGAAGTGCCACACCATACTTCTGATATGAAAATGATTTTATTAGTATTCTGGAAGAAACTGGCAAATAGATCCTGCTTAGGAGCTAGAGGATCTCTTTCCCTTTGCTTCAATTTTAATTCCCATGGATGGCAGTGAGATTTATTAATATGTTTGAAGAGGATATGAAAACGTAACATTTGCATATACCATTTGCAGTCAGTTCTTCAGCTGCAGTTCCCAATCAAACCCTTAAATGCATGTTTCTAGATTAATAGTCAAACCTGGAGGAACTACATTAACAGATAGTTCAGCTTAAAAACCAATATGAGGGGAAAAAAAACCATTATAGAAGCCAGAGGGATGAACAGAGAGATTGAAATGTTACAGCTACTCATTTTTCAGTGGTTAATATCACCTAAACGTTTTGGTATTAATTGTCTTGAGATCATTTCATATACACTGATCCAGTCATTCAAAGAGATACATTTTGACTTATCACCTTGCAGGCTGAGCTTGCATTTTCTGGGTTCCAGGGGCAAGGGCAATTTAATATCACATCTTCAAAGTAATTTTATTTGAATTGTAATTTTGCACTTTCATTTTAAAATGGGCATACCCGATACTTGGGGAGCACAGATTGCTATGAGTCAACTTGCAAAACTTGATTGTGAAGACTTAATACAAAAATTTCAAGAGCTAACTTCTAACGTGAATCTCTCTCTCTCTCTCTCTCTCTCTCTCTCTCTCTCTTTCTCTTTCTTTCTTTCTTTCTTTTTTTTTTTTTTTCCCCTTTGAGGCCAGACTTCTTTACAGATAAGAATATGGGCTATGGTGTCTGACTGGGCTTTGATTCTGGAGCCATTCTTTTCTACCTTACCTTTGTTTTTCTTGGCTTTTCAAGGTAGGGTCTCACTCTACTCACTCTAGCCCCAGGCTGACCTGGAATTCACTATGTAGTCTCAGGGTGGCCTTGAACTCATGGTGGTTCTCCTACCTCTGCCTCCCGAGTGCTGGGATTAAAGGTGTGCACCACCACACCTGGCTGGAGCCATTATTTTCTAGCAGTGTGACATTGGCTTAACTTGACCTCTTTGTGCCTCAGTTGGTTGCCTGTGAAAGAGGGAGTAGATTCATATTCAGCTGGGGTTGTGGACACAATCAGATGGGGCAGCATGGGTGAAGCTGCCCAACGGCTCAGCAGAAAGGCAGACAGCACTCAACAAAGTTAGCTTCTGGTACTTTGGATACGCATTGCCATCCAGTCAAATGATGGTCGTGGAAACATGATGTTACTGAAATCCCCTGTTGCAGCTATGAGCTTTATTTAATCCTTCATTAATAGATTTACTTAGTCTTGGTTAGGCGCCCTCTTCTCCTCTGCTGTATCCCCGAGCCCCCTTCCCTGATTTTACCCTCCCACCCAGTGTCCCCCCTTGGACTTTCATTTCCTGTCAGATCTGATACCATCCCTACTCTCCTCCCTTGAAGTCTTTTTTATCTTCCCTCTCATGGGCTCCTTTCTAGTTCCCTGACATCTCTACATTCTTTTCCACAGTAAGACACATTGTGGAAGTCAGGTTCACATTGCTGGCAGAAATCACCTGACCAAGAGCAGCTTGTGGGGAAAAAAGGCTTATTTTGGCTTACAGACTTGAGGGGAAGCTCCATGGTGGCAGGAGAAAATGATGGCATAAGCAGAGAGTGGACATCACCCCCTGACCAACATCAGGTGGACAATAGCAACAGGAGAGTGTGCCAGACACTGGCAAGGGACACTGGCTATAATACCCATAAGCCTGCCCCCAACAATACACTACCTCCAGGAGGCCTTAGTTTTCACATCTCCATCAGCTGGGGACCTAGCATTCAGAACACCTAAGTTTATGTGGGCGGGGGGAAACACCTGACTCAAACCACGACATTCTGCCCTGACCCCCATAAACTGATAACCATCTATGATGTAAAGTGTAATGCATTCAGTCCAACTTTTAAAGACCCCATAGTTTCTATCAATCCTAATGATGTTCATACATCCCCATAATCTAAGGTCTTTTAATTATGCTATAATACCAAAAAAAATTCTCCCCAAGCACAGGATAAACACTAATATTACAAAAGATGGCATTAGACATAGCAAAAAATATTCAACCAATACAAGATTTAAAACAACCAGGGCAAACACTAAACTCTGTAGCTTCAAGTCCAATAACTCTAGCCAGTGACAAGTCTCTAAGTCCGATAATTCTAACCAACAACAAGTCTCTGGAGTTCCAATTCTTCCCCTCCAGCTAGGTTACTCACAGTCCTGGAAAACTTCATCCAGGGCCGGCAGCTCTCCTTAGTAGCCATCTTGTCATCCTGGCATCTCCACTGGGTCTCCGCTGCAAACCACAGTTCATCCTCATGGCTCCATCAGGTCTCCATGTAGGCATCCAGCAAACCTACTTCACACTGCCTATGGCCATTTCCAAAACACAAGACCATGTTGCAAACTCAATGACCCTCTCTTTGCTACATTTTTATACTCCACAATACCAGGTAGGGTGCCAGTTTGTTAGTCCGGGGGGGGGGGGGGGATAAAGCTGACTTTGAAGAACAGGACTCCTTGAGCATTCAGGCTCCTTCAAAAATCTGCATTCCTTCTGTTGTCCCAATGCAGGTCAGCTGGCCAAATCTCAATGGCTATAATGTCTTGTACAATTGCAGCTGAACAGGCAGCAGTTTTGGTGTAAGGATTTCATTTCTATGCCATATCCCTCTGTTCACACCAGTCCATTTCTATGCAAAGAAACTCTGCACAAATTCTCAAGACACAAGCATAATAGCAAGCCTCTCACATGAATTGCTTCTAGCTCAGTCCAAGCAAAGCTCTTTCTCACCCTCATAAGCCAAACCTCACAGTCCATAGTTCTTCCTGTAATCAGGTCTTTCAACTCTGACCAGAATAGTCCATCAAGCTGTACTTATAGCACTGCAAAGCATCTCTTAGGCCAGGGTTTTAAGTTTTAAGTCCTTCCACATTCCTCTTGAAAATCAGCTCCCAAAGGCCAAAGCCACACAGTCAGGTGTCTAGCAGCCTTTTTTTTTTTTTTTTTTTTTTTTTTTTTGAGGTAGTGTTTCACTCTAGCCCAGGCTGACCTGGAATTCACTATGTAGTCTCAGGGTGGCCTCAAACTTATGGTGATCCTTCTACCTCTGCCTCTCAAGTGCTGGGGTTAAAGGTGTGCTCCACCATGCCCAGCTGTCTAGAAGCAAATGACCACTCCTTGGTACCAACATTACGGTTGAAAGAGGCAGAGAGAGGGAGGGAGAGAATGGGTGCACCAGGGACTCCAGCCACTGCAAATGAACTCCAGATGTGTGCACTCCCTTGTGCATCAGGCTTATGTGGGTCCTGGGGAATCCATCTGAGGTCCTTTGACTTTGCAGGCAAAGGCCTTAACTGCTAAGCCATCTCTCCAGCCCCAGATTGTCCTTTCTAACCCATAGTATGCACTGGCATGAGGCTGAAGAATTCAACTAAAGTATAATAATAAAGCTAACATTAAATTTTATTTATATATATTCATAAATTGTGATTTTTCTCTTTCCTTTTCTTAATTTTTTACTGGGAACTTTAATATATGAACCTCATATAATTTGCCCACATTCTCATCACGTTATCCTCTTTTGTGCCCTCTCCTCCACCCTTATCCCACTGGGATCCTCTTTTCTCAAGGTAGTTCTTCTGTCTTGTCGTCTCATTTCTTCTGTCCTCCTCTGTCCACTATGTTTATGGGCTATTTGTTTTCTTGATGATAGCCATTCTGACAGGGGTGAGATAGCATTTCAAAGGAGTTTTAACTTGCATTTCCCTGGTGGATAGAGATGTTGAACATGTTTAATAATTTTTATTGTCCATCTGCATTTCTTCTTTTGAGAATTCTAAATTGAGTTTTTTAGCCTTTTTTTTTTTTTTCTTGGTGTGGCTGTTTACATACAGGCCAGAGGAGGACATTGGTGTTCTCTATTGCTCTTTCATGTTATTTCCCTGAAACAGAGTCTCTCACTGAACTTGGAGCTCCCTGGTTTTTGGTTGGACTGGCTGACCACAGAGTCCCAGTGATCCTTCTGTCTTCTCATACCTTAGCCCTGGGTTATAGCCATGCACGGCCATGCTCTGCTTTTGACATGGGTGCTAGGGATCAAAGTCAGGTCTCTTTGCTTGGGCAACCAGCACTCTGACTCTCTGAGACATCTCCTCAGCCCCTAGCCTTTTTTTTTTTTTTTTTGAGGTAGGGTCTTGCTCCAGCCCAGGCTAACCTGGAATTCACTCTGTGGTCACAGAGTGGCCTTGAACTCATGGTGATTCTCCTACCTCTGCCTTCTGAGTACTGGGATTAAAGGTGTACATCAGCATGTCCAGCTCCATTTTTTTTTGAGTGGGTTGTTTATTTGTTTAGGTTTCTGTCAGATGCATAGCTGGTAAAGATTTTCTGTTATTTTATAGGCTGCCTCTTCACTGGGTTAACTGTTCTCTTTACTGTACAGAAGCTTTTTAATTCCATGAGGTCCCATTTGTCAAGTGTTGATTTTGTTTCTTGGGTAACCAAGCTTTATAATCATTGAGGACAAATTAACAAATCTGATTTGCAGTAACATGGAATCTATCTGAATCCAGTCTGTATTAGTTACGTTCTTGTTACTGTGGCAAAATGCTCAACAAAAATATCTTCAAAGAGGAAAGATTTATTTTGCTTATGGTTTCAGAGGGGTTGGGCCATGTCACTTGTCTCTTTGTGCTTGGTCAAACATCATGGCAGTGGGAGCATGTGGTATACTTCATGGAGGACAGGAAGCAGAAAATGAAGAAGGGACTGGAGACCACATATAACCTTCAGAGGCACACACTCAGTAACCTACTTCTCCCAACTTGGCCCTTTTTAAAGTTTCCACAGCCTTCCAAAATAACACCACAGGTGAGGGCCTAGTGTCTAACACATGAATCTGCATGTGTGGCCGGGGGGGGGAGCTATATTCTATATTCACCCCATAACACAGCTCATCCTATGAAGATGTCAAAATGATACTTTTTCAGGGAAACATATCTATTGGTCATTTGTTAAAATGTACATTAATTCACTCAGAAACTCATAAAATACTTATGAAGATCCTACCATGTGTCAAGACCTCACAATAATTGTCATTACCTGCATATGACCTGCAAAATATTGGGCCCATCAACATTCCATCATGGATGGTGGAACAGGGCATGAGACCCCCATTCCTCCTTGAGGAGTTAATGCAGTTAATGGTTGTTGGGGAGGGGGGTGGGAGACATTTTTTGCAGTAGTGTAATCACTGGTATATTGCAGGTGTTATGGTAAATAATTCCATTCCCATGCTCATGCAGGCAACAATGACTAGACTCAGCTGGACCCCCCCATGACATCAAAGTAGAAGATAGAATAGTGGAAGTCAGAAGGGTTTCAGTGGAAGGAGGATGGGGAGAGTGGTCAAAAGAAGGTAATAGGAGGGTATCATGAACATTATATATATATATATATTTATTTATCATATATAAAATTGTCAGTAAAAGTTAAATGATCCAGTGTGGTATGCATCATGCTAGGCTCTTGGGACACAATGATGAACTAGACATAGTCCTTATCTCTGGGGAGTCTATTGGTTTAGAAAAAAGTAAGTGGTCAAGAGGACAGTTTTTGAAGCTTGCGATAAGTGATCCAGATGGTCAAAATGCCCAGAGGAGTTGCAGGAAGGGATTCTGAGATGAGGGAGTCCAGGGACAGTCTTCTCTGAGGAAGGAGAAATCAAGCATAGCTGAGGTGAAAAGGCACCAGCATGCAGAACATTTCTCAGCACTTCTCTCAACATCATAACAATTCCTATTGTGTAATGTGGATAATTAATAAAAATGAGAGAAAGGAAGATTGCTATATCCTGGAGTCTTTGCTCCCATTCAGGAGTTATCTATGTTGGGATATCTTCTTATCCTTTCCTCCTGGTCTCTTGTAATCATTGTTAACTGCCCCATGAGCAGTAAAGGAACTATCAATATCAGTCACCTGCATAGGACTGGTTTGGATCTTACTTAGGTCCAGTGTAGGTAGATCAAAGGAATCAGGGCTGCTCACTCCCAAGTGGCAGTAAACTCAACACAAACTACCATGAGTGCAGTCAGTAATATGTTGAGGCTTCTGGTAGAGAAGTTCAAGTTTGGAGCGCAGGTAGAGGTGCACCTAGGAACTTCGACACTGTTGTTGGGAATGCAGCTCTCACCCGTTTTGAGGGGCTCTGCTTTCCTTTGTGTTGGCTTCATTATGAGGTAAGGTAAGACCTCTCAATGTGGTGGTTATAGAAGACCCCTGTATAGCCTTCCAAGCTCATGAAGAAAACAAGCTAATTACTCCAGCCAAAGTCTTGTAGCTTTTAAAAAAATCTTTTAATTTTATTTATTTTCATGCGGTAGCGGTGTGTGAGAGAGAGACAGAGCAAGTGCCTTTCACCACTGAGCAATATCTCCAGGCCTTGGTTCGTTCTTACTGGATCACATGCCTAATCTAGAATCAGTCACTACAACAAGGTTAAGAGATGACTTGATTGGGACAAGATGAGGCCAGGCCACATCATGGCCTGTGTGATGCCATTAAAACAACAGAACTACACAGAGATAGTGTGGGGGAGGGTGGTTTTTCAGGGAACAGTCATGAACAATGAATAGCCACTATGCTCGAATTATAAGAGACCCTCCAATCAGACTCTTTAAATCAAAGTTCACTGGAAATACTTTTGGTGTAATTTTTAACATCAAATCATTCTATATACACTGAAAAATGAGGAGCAAATGCATTTCTGCAGAAAAGAGAGGAAGAAAAGTCATTCTAGCTGAGCTTTTCATGCAGAAATTATCTATCTATCTATCTATCTATCTATCTATCTATCTATCTATCTATCTATCTATCTATCTGAGGTAGGGTCTCACTCTGGTCCAGGCTGACCTGGAATTAACTATGTAGTCTCATGGTGGCCTCGAACTCTTGGCGATCTTCCTACCTCTGCCTCCTGAGTGCTGGGATTAAAGGTGTGCACCACCACGCCCAGCTAGAAATGAGATATATATTTTAAAAATTATGAATTTATTTATTTGAGAGTGACAGACAGACAGAGAGAGAAAGAGGCAGTAGAGATAGATAGAGAATGGACACTCCAGTGCCTCCAGCCACTATAAACAAACTCCAGACGCATGCACCCCCTTATGCATCTGGCTAACGTGGGTCCTGGGGAGTTGAGCCTCAAACCGGGATCCTTAAGCTTCACAGGCAAGTGCTTAACTGCTAAGCCATCTCTCCATCCCTGATATTTGAATTGAATTAAAACGTAAGGAATGGTTGCATTCCAACAGTTGGAAATGTGGAAGTCCATTTTAGATGGAGGGACTGCTCTGAGCAGAGGCAGTCGGAGACAGTTACAATTTTGTTGGAAAGTTGTGGAAACAGATGCTGTGAATGTTCAGATCCTGATGTGGAAGAACTTGAATGTCTAAAGTCTGAAGGGCATGAGGGTTTTGAAGGAAAGAAACAAGCAGCTGTTTCCTATTTTTGTAGGCTAAGTCAATTCTGCAGGGATTCCTGGAGGATTCAGGCTGTGGCATCCAGGACCTGAAGAGCTTTCATTTGGTAGGGCTTGGTGCCACCCTGTGCGCTATGAACATTACTGAGATTCCACTTATACAGATCACAGAATTCAGGTAACCAAAATACCAGTGCTTAGAATGGCAAATGATCCACGTATCCATCCACCATCCATTCTATGTATCCATCCATCCATCCATCCATCCATCCACTCATCCTTTTAGCTGTTCTCCACTTTCGGGTGTTCTTCCTCTCCCTGGGATGAAATAGAGTGGGGATGGCTGGATCCTGTGTGGGTGTTGGGCCTCCCTACCTTCTGCACACTGCTTTCTGGTTGGAGAGGCCCTTAAACTCACACTGTACTCTTCCTTCTCTAACCAGGGTGGTCGTGGCTAGAATCGGGACCCTGCCTTGCAGCACCCCAGTCTTGGTTGAGTTTAAGAAGAAGGCAGCAGTTGTGTTTGGGGATCCCGCTGAGTGGACCAGTTGTGTCTTGCAGGAGCTTGGGACCATCGCAGGTAAGAGGTATCCAGAGCATACTCATCTCTCCTTCTCCAGATTAAATACAACAGAACAAAATAATGATCCTTGGTCACATGTGGTAAACCTCAAGGAGCTGCAGTGGAAGCTAACCTTCACGACTTAAGTTGCAGAGGGAAGTGTCTGCACTGCTGCTTTTTATTTTTTGCTACAAGTTTATTTATGTCAAGAAAATTATCACATTTAAAATTGCAAATCTAGCCAGGAGTGATTGCACACATCTTTAATCTCAGCATTTGGGAGACAGAGGTAGAATTACACTGAGTTCGAGGCCACCCTAAGACTATATAGTGAATTCCAGGCCAGCCTGAGCTAGAGTGAGACCCTACCTCGAAAAACAAAAAATTAAAACAAAAAAAAAAGCAAATTTTCTTGTGTCTAAGGTGTGTTTCTAAGTGAATGTGGGTGCATACATGCCACAGCACATGTGTGGAGGTCAGAGGACAGCCCTGAGTATCTGTCCTTAGCTTCCACCTTGTTTGAGGCAGGCTCTCTTGTTCATTACTGCGAATCCAGGCTGGCCGGCCTCTGAGCTTCCAGGGACTTTTCTGTCTCCGCCTCTCATCTTGCGATGTCTGGGTTGGGATTACAGATGATAAGTACAGGGTCCAGCTTTATGTGGGCTCTGGGAATCTGAACTTGGTTTGTTGTTCCTGTCCACCGAGCCACCTCCCCAAGCCCCAAATCTGCATTAAAAAATACTTAATTTTTAAAAAATTTTATTTATTTGAGAGAGAGAGAGAGAGAGAGAGAAGAGAAGAGAGAAAGAAAGAGGGAGACACAGAGAGAAAATGGGCCTGCTAGGGCCTCTAGCCACTGTAAATGAACTCCAGACATATGCACCACCTTGTGTATCTGGTTTATGTGGGTCCTTGGGAATTGAACCTGGGTCATTTGGCTCTGCAGGCACATGCCTTAGCCACTAAGGCATCTCTCCAGCCTCCCCTCCCCTGAAATCTGCTTTTTAAACAAACTTTTCTAGTGATTCTTATGCACATTACAGTTGAAAAACAGTGGTACAGATGTGATTTAATTGGCCCTAAAAAGGCTGCACACAGTCTTAAGGTGTGTGAGCTGACCCTCCTTTTGGGTATACTTCACCATAGGTCAGTCAGGGTTAATGTGGCCCACATATTCCCTGAGTAGATTAGGAACTTGAATTCTGGGTGTGGTTGTGTAAGGAACATTTTCCCAGGACACACAGATCTGTATGTTATACAGCACCTTTAATAAAACCTGTGGAGTCCTGCCGGCTGCAACTAAACCCTTGTGATTTCTTTCTCTCCCCAGCTGGATTAACTAAGGCTGAGCTCCGGATGCTGGACGAGGAGCTGATGCTGTATTTCCAGCCATCAGCAATCAAAGGCCTTCCTGATGAGATATTCAAAGTAGGTGCTCAGTTCTTCAAGGAGAAATGGGAGCTTGACCTCATTTCTGATCACGCAGGGGAACCCGTGACAGACTTCCAACCAGCCTTGGGTTGGTGGGGCTGGAGATCTGTCTGTCAACAACGGATGGTTCCACAACAACTTTAGGTGTTTATATAAAAATATTCTCTTTTCTTTTTCTTTCTTTTTTGGTTTTTCAAGGTTAGGTCTCACTCTAGCGCAGGCTGACCTGGAATTTACTATGTAGTCTCAGGGTGGCCTTGAACTCACAGTGATCCTCCTACCTCTGCCACCCAAGTGCTGGGGTTAAAGGCATGTACCACCACCCCTGGCCTTCTGTTTTCTTAAAATTTTAAATTACGCTGGTTATTATTATTTTTTGCTACATTGCCTGCATAGCAAATGGTACTAATTTTCTATTTGTGGAGGTGTGACAGGTTCATAAAACCTTAGGCAAAATACTTGGGGACATATGTGTTAGAATTAGAATTCAGAAGTTTTCGGGTTTTGGAAAAGATGACCCATATGTACTCTAGGTGTTCTAACACCCCCAGCAGTGTCTGAGGAAGTGGCTACCAGCAAACACATTGATATTTTGCGAAGAACTCTGTGACAGGTCACACTAATTGGAACAGATACACTATAGATAGTCTCCCCTCAATCCAGGTCAAATAATAAGTAGCAATAAATAGTAAATGAGTTTGTCTTGAACTTTGGGGAAATCTTTCAATTTTGAGAGTTTTGGGACCTCAGATTTACATATGGGGGATTGCAATCTCTCTTATGTTTCCTTTTGAAAACGTCTTAAGTATAAATATTTTAATTGATTTGGAGAAGTGTGAAGAGAACATGAGCACAGGTGATAAGCTGTTATGGGAAACACTGAGGGTGGAACTGGGTCAGTTGGAGTCAGGGAAGCAGAGTGCTACTGAGGGGAGTTTCCTGTCCAGGCACAAGATTAGAGGGGGGTTTTGGGGGGACCGTGTGCTCTGGTCAGGATGGGGTGTCCCTGATGTTCTTAGCTACTTTCTCATTGCTGTGACCAAAAGTTGACAGGAAGTGACTTAGGGACAGGAAGGCTGATTTGGGCTTGGAGTACATCATGGCGGGGAAGCACAGCAGCAGGAATGTTAGGCAGCTGCTCTCCTATGTCCACGGTGAGGAACCAGAGTGATGGATGCCTGCACTCAGCCAGCTCTCTCCTTTTTGTGAAATCCAGGCCCTGGCTCATGGATGCTGCTCCCAGTTAAGGCAGGTTTTCCCACCTCCACTAACCTAACCAAGATCACTGCTCACAGGCATGCCCAGTGGCTAAATTAATGCTAGGTGGTTCCAGGTCCTGTCAAGTTTGCTCTGACTATATAATCCATCACAGATAGTGTCTTGCCATATAACTCCACTCCCTTGAATTCACTGTGTAGCCCAGGCTGGCCTTGAGTGTGTGATCCTCTCCCTCGGCCTCCCGAGTGCTGGGATTATAGTTGTGTTCTTTCCATCACACCTGGATAAGGCACACAGCCAGGGTGCGTACTTAGAACCATTGCCATACGCTGGACTCTACAGGCCTAATAGCCACTTGAGGAAATAGACAGCTGGCCTCAAGGCCTCTGTATGAGTTCTCTTTGTTTTTGTTGCTGTGGCAATATACTCGACAGAAGCACCTTCAGGGAGGAAAGAGGCTCATGGCTCACAGGGACAGTCCATCGGGTGCTGGAGTCACTAGGTCCCTGTCACAGTGTCATACAAGAAGCAGAGAGGGGACCAGTAACAGAATCAGGTTGTAAGCTGCAAGACCACTGTACAGTGGCCTCCTTCCACCAGCTAGGCCCTAGGTCCCAAAGGTTCTATTACCTCTCAAGACAGTGCCACCAGCTGGGGACCAAGTGTTCAAACATGTGGTCTGTGGGGGTCATTTTGGACTCAAATCTTAGCAGCCATTGAACAAGTTCCCTGGTCCCCTTTGGGGAGCCCCACATGGGACAGGTAGCGTGGGGTGCTCCACATGTAGGTGCTCCACCCACACGTTTGTTTGCTCTTGTTCATGTCCCCACCCCCCAGAAACAGCATGATGGGTTCAGGTTAGGTGTACCTGGGATTTGGAGATTGATTGGTGAGGGACTTACAGCACAATGCCTTCAGGAAGGTGACGGAAAGGGGTGCAGCCAGGTGGGTGGGGCCTGAGGGGAGCTGCAGAGCCCTGTCTAGATGAGGGGCAGCTTCTCCTTGCTGGCCCATGGGTGCAGTGTGATCATGTGGACATTACTTGCTTTTACAGAGGCAGCCAAAAGTCTTCATTTTCATGTGAAATTTCCTGATAATTACATGTTGGCAGCCAAATTGAGTTTATTTTTGAAAACACCATAAGCCCAGGAATTCAATCTGGCCTGTGGGTCACTAGTCAGCAGTGCTGGAAAAAAATAGATAATTTTTATTATACAGACACTGTGTTGATAGTAGATGTAAGCCAGCCAAGTGCTCATGCCCCTCCCCCAGACAAGAAGGCAGACGATGGTGGACGAGGGAACACAGGGAAGCGAGGTGCGGGGGAGCAGCGTTCCAGGCAGAAGGGAGCACATGGAGGACAGGCGCTGCAGCACTTTCCACAGGACAGCGGGGACAAAACTCTTCACCAGAAGCAGTTTATGGGAGGAAGGGGTTTACTTCAGATTAAAGTTCTGAGGAAAAGCTTCAGCATGGCTGAGGAAACTGGCTTCCTTCATCACATATCTGCAGGAGAGAGAGAGAGAGAGAGAGAGAGAGAGAGAGAACAGCAAGTGCCAGCTGGCTCTGATCACACCATAGGCCACATGCAAGACCCAGCCCAGTGACATTCCTCTCCACCCCCCGCAGGGACCCACATGCTGGGGACCCAGTAAGAAGCTTAATCAAAAAACCTGAATCTGGGCACAGTGGTGCACACCTTTAATCCCAGCACTTGGGAGGCAGAGGTAGGAGGATCACCATGAGTTTGAGGCCACCCTGAGACTACATAGTGAATTCCCGGTCAGCTTGAGCTAGAGTGAGAACCTGCCTCAAAAACAAAACAAAACAAGACAAGACAAGACAAGACAAGACAAAACAAAAACCCTGAGGCTATGGGGGACATTTATATTCAAACCGCCACATTCCCCATTCCCCAACTGCATATGCACCTGCTTTTTCTGCTGGGATGAATGGTTGGAGGTGAGGCTGGAGAGGACTCAGTGCCTAAGGTGCCATTGCTGAGTTCAGGCATTTTGATGGTTCGAGTGGCATGCGGGAATTTAGGGGGGCACCTACCTGGACAGGAGAGGAGAAGATGAACAAGAGAAGAGGAAGGGATGAAAGAGAATGAGAATTACCAGCTTCTTTGCCCCTATCTCCTCATCACTCAAACAGGAAGGATGACATTAGAGCTCTTGTGTTGTGCAAAAGCAGACTCCACCATCCCAATCATTAAGGTCCCATGGGGGCAAGTCACTAAGTCCTTTGAAGGTGGATGACTTTGGAAAACATCTTGTCAGAGCCCAGAATACTCCACTTCTGCTGCCCATGGCAGACATCACCTGCAGACCACCACACTTTCCCATCTCTTAGCCTTTACAGGACCCATCACATGGTATTCATGCAGTCGTACCAAAGGAACAGAATTGGCATAGGAAGTGAGGTCTTTGAGCCATTCAGAAGCCCAGAAAGGCTGTGGAACCTGCCCAAGGTCACACAGCTAGTAAATTCTCAGACGGAAGCCTCTGACCTCCTGGTCTGTGCTCACTCCACTGCTTCCTCTGGCGAGTGACCGCAAGCATGGGGAAGGTTTCTTGTTGCCACAGTCACGACTCCCTTTTAATGCTTCTGATGACTTTTGGATCAAGTCTCAGTGCGAAGCTAGAGTGTCTTTAACACCTCTGCAGCATTTAAAAAAAAAAATCCAGACATTCCTTTTATTTATTTAATTTTTTAATTTGGGAGGCTAGGATTTCTGACATTGTTGGCTAACAAATATAGTTGGAACTAAATGTGTTGCCTTCTTTTGTCTTCTATTAAATGCTTCCTTATGGCACATCCTACTGGTTTCCATTTTTGGAAATTCCCATTAAAATTTCCCCCAATTAAATGCATGCATTTGCCTGGTGAAAGATGGATCTGATTGTAAGAAAACATGGGGTATGACGAAGTTGTGCAGCTCTGGGCAGATAATTAAGGTTTAGGAAATCGTCGAGGGTCCCTCTGAAAGCCTTGCTCTCTTTCCCTCCCGCAGGAGCTGTCCGCCCAGCAGATCGCCTCCTTGGGTCCCCAGAACGCGGCCGCGGTGACCCCCTCACAGCGCAGGCAGCTCACCATCGCGCAGCTGCAGAGCCTCCAGCGCGCACTAGATGGCGCCAAGGCTCACTCCTGGCAGTACGCGCCCGCCAGCGCCCGCCCCACCCGGGCTTCCTCCAGGGGGTCTCCTCCAGGTGAGCTGAGCCCACTGCTTGGGGTACCACTTCCAGTCCCCTCCCCGCCCAGTCCGGAAGTTTACTAATATTCAGGGCAGGCCCTCTAGCAATCACTGGGAATATGCATTCAGAGTTAACCCACCAAGCTTGCCTTGAACTCTGGCAACACATTGACGTCACCCGAGGAGCTTTAAAAGATCTCTGGTTCAGTACCTGGGTCCCACCCCGAATGCACTGCATCAGAATCCCTCCGGAGTGAATCATTTCAATGGCCTCTTTCAGCCTTCCTCACTGTCCAGTATAATTAAATCAGCCATCGTATATCAGGCACTAACTATGTTCCAGGTCAGCACTAGGGGCTGACTGTAGAGGTGAACATGACAGGTAAATGAAGATGATCTCAAATCTGTCCAGACCTGGGCAGGAACTAAGCGTGGTGACCAAGGGCTGAGCAAGGTAGGGAGGTGGGGAAGCACCCCCCCTCCCCCGGAGTGGCATTCCTTCTGGGGGATGGTTTTCCTGACCTGGTCTCTTCGAACTCTTGCTTCCTTCTCGCCCTCGCCCCCTCTCCCAGTCTACTTGAGTCCTGTCTCTGGTGAGCACCACCTTTGGAGTAGACTCAGCCCTTACTCTGGGGAGGAGCCAAGCCAGGTGCATCATGGCAGTCCTCACTGGGTTCATGTGGGGTGAGAGATGAGGCAGCGTCGCAGAGCAAGCACACCTGGGCTGCCTTGTGGGCAGAGGAAAGGGGGGTCGCAGAATCCTTTCCAAAGCAACCTTGGAGGAGCAATGTGTACAAAATAGCAGAGATGAAAGAACTTGTTTAACTAAAATTCACTCTCCCCCTTCTTCCCTCCCTCCCTCTTTTTCCTGACTTGACCATCCCCTTAAAAATCAACACCCCCTCCCCACGCTTCCAGTGGGGGTGGTGGGTGAATTGGAGGATTCCTGATTTCTGTGGCAACAAGTAGCCAGAGGTGGCACTAGCAAACAGGAACCACACCCTTTGATATTATCGTTCACAAATACGGCATTTGTATGAATAGATCATACACACAATAGCCAAAGCACTGGTTTAAAACATACAAAGAGAGAAAGTTATGTTAAGCAGCAGGGCCTGGTGGCGCCTTTAAAAGGAAACTGTTCCCTTTTGTTTCTTGTTCCCCAGCCTGAGTTGGCTTGTGGGTAGGGGGTTCTAGTTCCCTTCCCCAGGGGCTGCCAGCTTCTGGAGTTTGTCCACGGCTTGCTGTGCAAGCACATCAACACAGAGTCCCTTGGCTGTTGCCAAGGCTTATAGTGCTCCTTGTTTGGCCCGCTGCATTTTGTAACTGCTGCTGCACCGCGGAAGTAGTTCCACATCCATGCACAGGAGCTGTGCGACGCTGGCCACGCGGCTGCGCCATGACAATGTCTAACACATCAGCAGGGATGCGCCTTCGGGTGCCTTTCTGTTACAAAGAATATGCCTAGCCCAGCGGGGCGTGGTGGTGGACGCCTTTAACCCCAGCACTTGGGAGGCAGAGGTAGGAGGATCACCATGAGTTCAAGGCCCCTGAGACTACATACTGAATACCAGGTCAGCCTGAGCTAGAGTGAGACCCTACCTCGACAAACCAAAACCAAACCAAACCAAAACCAAAAACACCAAACAAAACAAAACAACAACAACAAAACAAAGAATGCATAGCCAGTGACCTTGTGTGACTTGCATCTGTTGTGTCCAAGAGTCTTCAGAGTGGAATGTGCATTTCTAAATGTGATAGACCTTGTTAAATCCCCTGCACAGAGGTGGCACCCATTTTCCCTTGAGCCAGCAGTGTCAGAAAGTGACAAGGACAAGATGCCAGATGCCTTTCTTCCATTTACCCCACAGGCTGGCAAAAGGCAAAGGTTTCCCAAGGGCTGACCCTTCATATCTTGTTTCCTAAACTTGCTTGATCACCACAATCCCGGAGGAATGATGCTTAATACAGATTCTGGAGTGTCAGTCTTGGGGAGCAACCAGATCCCTGTACCTTCTGGCACATCTCAGTCTCAGAGTCCTGTTTCATTCACTCTTCCCCAACAGGCGAGGGGTCCCATCCCAGAGAAACCGGAGAGATTCAGAGAGTTGGGCATGTTTCATCCACCTCGGAGCACTGGAGTGACCTCATGTGTCTTCTGGCTTTGTGTTTGCTTTTTAGGAGCGCCCTCCTGGGGTCTTTGGCTTGGCTGTACCCTGCTGCCTCTAATGGACAGGCCCCTGTACTGAGTAGCCTGGTTGGTGTCCTAAGAAGATGGTTAAGGAGACAGAGCTTGCTTCAGACTGCGGGAGACTATCTAAACTCAGAGCCCAACCAGGGCAGGGCAACTCCAAGACCTTCATCTGTAAAGGGCATCGAAAGGAGAAAACAATTATCAAAAAATGATCTTTCAAATTCTTAAGTCAACCTGCCTCCCCAACTGGTATTCTTTTTGATCTTATGTTGGCTTATAGACAGAGAGGCTGTGGAGAGGAAAGGATGGCTGTTCACAGATTGGAGAGGGAGAGAGGACAAGAGGGAGGGAGGGATAAGGTGAGGAAGGGAGGGAGGGAGGGAGGGAGGGAGAGGGAGAGAGAGAGAGAGAGAGAGAGGAGAGGGAGGGAGAGAGAGAGAGAGAGAGAGAGAGAGAGAGAGAGAGAGGGAGGGAGGGAGACCAACTCCCCTTATTGGGCCAGGGTCTGATCTGGTTTCCAGTGTGGCTTGATTTCACCTCTGTGGAGCTCCAGGTGGCATTGGATTTCTCCTTCTTCAACACTTAGCAAAGCTGAAACAAATGGCTCTCTCAACAGAAGCCAATATTCCTGCCTGATTGCTGGGACTAATTGATGTTTTGGTGGGCATCACATTGCTTGGAAATTAAAACATTTAACATGGCTCAACGTTAAATCAATTTTTAAATACGTTTCCAGATGCCTTCTATTTCCTTGGGAATCAGCTGGATGAATGACTGTGGAGTTATCTGTTAACCTTTCAAAGTATTCTGTTTTTTTTTTTTTTTTTTCTTTTGGTGGAGGGCATGGCTTTTCTGGTTTTACATTGCTCTGAGATTTGGTGGATGGGTTGAAATAAAAATCAGGACACTTCTCATTTGGAGATGGCAATGGAAGGTTGTTCCTTAGGAGGCAGGTGCATTTCAGGGAGACACTGGTAGGTGTTGCAGTGCCTGGCAGTTTTCTGTTGTCACCTGAGGAAAATTAAAAGAACTGCTGTGTGGCAGATGTGCCCTTATGGCCCATTTAGGGTTTCGTTTGTTATTCTTTCATCCTAGCATGGACGTGACAGCAAATGTTGTGGTCCCAGCAGAGATCATGTCTCCTGTTGCAAAGTACCACAGTCACCAGTTCTGTGACATTAGCTGGGCTCCTGGAGAAGGGTCCCAGTGAGCATGTGATGAGGCCATGTCCCTTTAGAAAGGCCTTGGTGCCACTCAGCATCCCACTTCCTGTGGTCTTGGGTTATTCCAGAAAATTAAAGGCAGGCAATCTAAAAAATTAGGGCTGGGTAGATGGCTCAGCAGTTAAGGGCACTTGCTTGCAAAGCCTGACAGGTCAGGTTCGATTCTCCAGTACCTACGTAAAGCCAGATACACAAGGTAGCACGTGCATCTGGAGTTCGTTTGTAGTGGCAAGAAGCCCCGGTGTGCCCATTCTCTCTCTGTTCCTCCTCTCTCATTGCAAATAAATAAATATTTTAAAAAACCTTTTATTTTGTGCGTGTGCGTGTGCAAGTGTATGGCGGCCAGAGGACAGCATTGGGAGTCATTCTCCAGGTGCCGTCCACCTTTCTGATATGGGGCTAGGTTGCACCACATGCTAGGCAAGTGCTCCACTGCTGAGCTATACCCCTAGCATCCCCCCACAGTTTTGATATTTTCACAGTAGGATCTCACTATGTAGTTCAGGAAACCCTTCTGCCTTAACCTTTAGAGCACTGGGATTACAAGTGTGCCAGAACACCTGGCCAGCCCACGAGACTTTCTCTGAGTTGGACTTCATACTGCCACCCTTGTGGCATTTTCTGTTTGATCATTGTCTTCTGACCTTCCTGGTCAGCCCTCCCCTCTGAAGCCATCAGATGGCTCCTGTGATGGAGAGCTGCAGGAAGATGTGTCTCTGTGTCACTAGCTCTTGTCACCATCATCGAGGCCTTGCTAGATGGGTTCCACGATGGTTCCCCTTTTCCTGACAAAGGGTCCAAGCTCAGAGAGGTCACGGAGCTCTGTGGAAGGCCTCTCATCACGTAGGACCTGAATTTTGACTTCGTCATCTCTGTGCAGTGTGGCCTCCTGGACGGATGTTTTAAACTTCTATAATAAGTTAGATCAGAGAGTGATTCTGTAAATCCCTTCACCTCCTCTGGCGGGAGGCCAGCTTGCCTCACAGCACATATAATTGGTAATCGCCTCAGGCAGGAAGACAAATCTAGCTTGTGCCCTGCAGGACCCCCAGGGTGTCAGGCTGAAATGCCTAGTCCCTCGCATGCGGGAAAGTGGCAGGTCATGCTGGCGGGGCTGCCCGGTTCACCGTTCAGTGTCGGCGTTCCCAGTGGATTCTCCGCCTCTGTCCCCGTCTCCTGAGCGGCCTTCCCAGGTGGATGTGGCGCTCAGAGTCACTCAGCCTGAGAGTGGCGTGCCACTGGCTGTGGTTCGGACCGGGCAGGCCTGTGCCATTCTGGGTATTAGCCATTCTGAATAGCACTCTGGATTTTGCAGAAGCCCCATCTTCAGTTCATTCTGGGTGCTGAGCCTGGCTTGATGGGGGCTTGATGTTGTCTGTCTGCCACATCAGCCTGACATCCAGTGGCGTCTTTCTAGTCTTGGTACCCAGGGGTTCTGCCATAGCTCGTGGTGAAGTTTCTCTCTCCTGTCTCTGTGTTTTCTCGGTTTTTCTGAGGAAATGATGTCGTCATGGGTGAGAGTTCATATTAGATGTCATTTCTTTGACCTTAAAAGTACTTTGTCAGCCAGGCGTGGTGGCTCACAACTTTAATCCAAGCACTTGGGAGGCAGAGATAGTTTGAGTTTGAGGCCACCCTAAGACTACATAGTGAATTCCAGGTCAGCCTGGGCTAGAGTGAGACACTACCTTGAAAAATCAAACAAAAAAAGTACTTTGTCTATCTTTTTCTTTTGAGAGCCTTAAAATATCAGTATCACTTTTCTCCCAATATATATATGTGTATGTATGTGTGTGTATATATATATATACACACACACATACATACACATACACACGAACATGAGACATCTACAGAGTGTGGCTTATAAATGAGCCCATCTCTGCAAATCCAGTGGATCCTGATATTTTCCAGTTACCACAGACAGTTCATTTTACACATCTCTGGCTTCATTGCCCCAGTCACTGGTTATTTTAGAAGAGGTGGGTTTGCCCTACTCAGGTAGATATCTGCAAGTCACCAGCAAGCAGACTCTGTCTACTTCCCCCTGTGTCCTAGTTCTTGTGGAGCTGACTAAACAGATGCTGTTGACACATGGAAGGAGCCAGTGGAGAGGCTGCCCATTGTCAAGAGAGCTTTGGTGCTGGAGAATTCCCTTGGTCTCAGAGACGCCCTGGCACATCCCTGTGGCTGAGGAACTTCACACTTACGATAGTTACCTTTCTCAGTTCTGAGACTTGAAAGAAGCACCCTAAGGGCAGAAGGGTTTATTTTGGCTTACAGTTCAAGGCAATACAGTCCATCATGGCAGAGAGGCTTGCAGCAGGTGCAGGAGGAGGCTGGTCCATTGCAGCTGCAGTTCAGAAGCAGAGAGAAAACAGGAAGTGGGGCTGGACAGTAAAACCCCAAGGCCCACCCCCAGGGGTCCACTTCTTCTAGTGAGGCTCCACCTCCTAAAAGTTCCACAAGCATCCCAAACATGCTATGAATTGGGGACCAAGTATTCAGAATCACGGGCCTATAGCAGGCCTTTCATATTCAACCCACAGCATCAGTTCTCCCTGGAGGAGTCTGCCGAACCCTCTTTTAGTATTTCAGATGTAGGGCATCTCATTAGGTGGAATCTACTTCCTCACCTGCTAGACTTGGGCATGCAAGCACACATGACACGTTCTTCCAGAAGTTTAACTATATGCACATGATGTAGCTTGACCCGGAGAAATAGCTGCTTCCTTGTGGGAAGGAACACATGAGGCAGACCTGAACTTGGTCCACTCTTGGAGACAAGGACAACCTAGGTGACCCAGTCAAGCCCAGTGGGGCCCAAACACTCCTCCTCCTTGCTGGTCTCATTTTATCGATCAATAGTAGGTGCTATGCCTGACCTCTCCACTTTCCCTTCCCATCATCTACATAGCACTGCAGGCCCATTTGCTAAGCTCCTCTGCCTTCAAAAAGCGCTGCACTGCTTGATAGCTGATAATGGTCTTTAGCTACTGTCCTGCACTCCACCCGATTATTTCTCATCCCTAAGGCTAGGAGTGCTGGAAGTCAGGGCCTGCAGTACATTGGGCTGCAGCCCATGCTCAGAACAGTGTTCCACCTGCTCTGTCAGCGCAGAGTTAGTGCTCAGTGGCTCACTAGCAGCTTGACCCCAGCACTCACTGTCCCAGTGATCAAGGTCTTCGGCTAAGCCACACCCCTGGTGCACCAAAACCCTTTTACTGGAGTTTCCCAGAAAAGCTTCCAGGTAACAACACATGGAAGGTTCACTGACCCAGATTTAGGGAAGAACTTTCTGGTCCAAGAAAGAATGTGGGTGCACTAGTGCCTCTTACCATTGCAAGAACTCCAAATGCCTGTGCCACCTTGTGCATCTGGCTGTATGCGGGCACCAGGGAACCGAACCCAGGCTGTCAGGTTTTGCAAGCAAATGCCTTTAACTGCTGAGCCATCTTTCCAGCCCACAAGACCCTTTGAAGTGAATAAGGTCAACACATCAGTCTTTGAGCTGCCCTTCCTCTGGGAAGCTCATTGTCTACCCTTGGCCATGATATGCCCACCAGACACCACACTCCACATTCTCCTCTATGACCCTCCCTGGCATTTTGTGATACTGATGGACATCCTGGTGGAGTTCCTATTCCAGCTTCAGGACTTGTCGCACTGGGAGGGGTTTGGGGTTGGGGGAACAGACGTGACAACTCACTGACCAGAACGGAATCTCTCATGAGCAGGAAAGTAACCTATCTGCTTCACTGTGCAGTGGCTCTCAGAAGACTGAGCCAGAATTGGTGTCCATTATGTATTTGTTGAATGTGTGAGCAAACACGTTTCTTTCTTTCTTGGCGCAAAACTATTCAGCAGGAATTTTCATCTGGCAAAGTTGGGAAACTTCAGGTCCATTTCAGAGAAAAGGATATTTGGTAAAATTTATGGAGAAATTCTTCTTTTTTTTTTTGAGAAATGATTCTTTTGCCAGGCCCTGTGCTGCATGCTGAAGACACAGCAGGACACAAAGCCCTGTCCTCAAGGCCCTTGTGCTCTGCCCAGATAGCAGGAGCAGGGACATACTCAAAGCAGGTACTAATTATCCATCACACGGAGCAGATGAGGCCTGGAGGGAAGAAATGGAAGCGCTATGATGGAGATAAAGCTTTACTTGGGAATTAGGTGGTCAGAAGGGACCTTACTGGAAAGATAATGATGTGTTGTGTCTTGAAGGGAAGCCATGCATATATCTAGGGAAGAGTCCCAGCAGAAGATGGGCAAGAACTAAATCCTAGAGAAAGAATGAAAGGTTCAGAGTCTGAGGACCACCAAGGTGACCCCAAGGCTAGAAGCAAGGAGAGGGCTGGGCTTGGATGGGAGCAGAGGAAGTGTGACGGGGCAGAGCAGCAGGGCTTTGTGTGTCATGGCCTTTGTCTTGTGGCTCTGTACTCCCATGGCATCAAGGCAAGTTAGAAGAAGTGGCAGTAGGTGCTAGGCCTCCCTGTTGCTCTCCCAGAGCCTCTGTGTCCTGCCTGGCACACTTTGCCTCCTGGGAGAAGGGTCATTTCACTGTGATGAACATTGTCTGATTTGACTTAGACTGAGCCCTTTGGTATGGTACCTGAATCTTCCTGTATTTGAAAGATAGGGGGAGGCTTGGTTCTTACCTTCTTCTTTTTTAAGCACATTATTTTTTCAAGGTAGGGTCTCACTCTAGCTCAGGCTGACCTGGAATTCACTATGTAGTCTCAGGGTGGCCTTCAACTCATGGTGATCCACCTACCTCTGCCTTCCAAGTGCTGTAATTAAAGGCATGTGCCACCACACCCAGCTTTTTTGATTTTTTTTTTTTTGAGGTAGGGTTTCACTGTAGCTCAGGCAGACCTGGAATTCACTATGTAGTCTCAGGCTGGTCTCAAACTCATGGCGATCTTCCTACCTCTGTCTTAATCCTGAATTCTGGGATTAAAGGCATGTGCCACTACACCTGTCTGATTCTTATCTTCTTGATGACAGGTCTCCTCCTGTCCCCATGCCAGGAGGGTTAGCAGCCAGGCTGGCAGGCACTCACTGCATCATCACAGGTATTCCAGGATCCTCTTGACTTAAATAACTGCTGGGAGCAGGGATGGGACCTGGATTCTGACCTTGCTGTCACCAGGGGCCCAAACGATCTTATGGATTCAATATCTCTTTGCATGCTTTAAGACCAACTTGAGGCTTTTAACCTAAGAATTCAAATATATATATATATATATATATATATATATATATATATGTCATGTGTATTCATATGATATACATGTATATGTCATGCATATATGTACATGTCTCTCTCTATCTATATCTATCTATATGTATGTATGTATGTGTATATATGTATATGTATATGTATATGTATATGTATATACGTATATATGGAAGGGAGGGAGAGAGACAGAGCTCTGGTTGCTTCAGTAGAAGCCCTATTGGACCTGCTTGAGGCTAGTGTCCATTTCTGACTTGACCTTGTTGCTTGAATGATGGAGACACATAGAGACCACACTAGCTCCAGTGACTCTAAGTCCTACCTCAAATAACACTGATGGATCAGGAAAGTACTGGTCCCAGAAGAGTCTAGTCACTCTGCTGTGGCAAGCAGAATTCTGAGGTGACCCCAGGGCCTTTGCCTCCTGGTGGGCACAGCTGGTGAAACCTTTTTCCTTTGAGGGACAGCAGGATTAGTGGACATGATGGCATAGCCTTTCCATGGTGAAGCCACTACTCAGTTGACTTGGACTGACCGAGTCACATGTGCCTGAAAGCAGAGACACTCAGAATGTACCCTATGGAGAGGCAAGGACCTGGGGTGGTAATTATAGCCATCTTCCTGTTGACATGGTGAGACAGTTGAAAATGCCAAGTTAAAAAGAGGAAAGGATGATTCTGGCTCCTGGTTTCAGAGGCTTCAGTCTACTGTTGGCTGTTTTATTTTACTTTTGTTATTATTACTTTGTTTCTGTAGAGCCTTATGGTGGAAGGGCATGGTGGAGCAGATACACACTTATGGTGGGTGAACAAGAAGCATAAAAGAATGGCAGGAAGGAGCCAGAGGTCAAAGCCATGCCCAGTGACCCACTACTTGAAAACAGATCCCAACCTCCACAGTTCCACCTCACAAGTTGTCTATTAAGAATTTTTCCTTATTATTATCAACAGCATATTTTTATTTTTATGAATTTAATAGAAACAGAGAGAAAGAGAGACAGAGAGAAGAGTATGTGTGTGCCAGGGTCTCCATCCACTGCCAACAAACTCCAGACACATGAGCCACATTGTGCATCTGGATTTACGTGGGTAATGGGGAATCAAACCTGGGTTCTTAGGCTTTGCAAGCAAGTGCCTTTTACTCCTTAACCATCTCTTCAGCCCTCTACTAAGATTTTTAATCCATCAGTGAATTAATCCACTTATTAAGTCAGAGACTCATGGACATGGAGGCATAAGCTGAGCTCTACTCATCTCCTGGGCATCTCTCAGCACCGTCACATTGATAATCAAGATGAATTGTCAAGGGCTGGAGAGATGGCTTAGCAGTTTAGGCACTTACCTGTGAAGCCTAAGACCCTAGTTTGATTCCCCAGAACATATGTATGCTAGATGCACATAGTGTTGCATACATATGAAGTTCATTAGCAGTAGCTAGAGGCCCTGGTGTGCTCATATTCTCTCTCCTTCTCTATTAAATAAGTAAATAAAAATAAAAAATATTAAAAGATTAATGATCACCCTCCCCTAAGCTTTAGATAAGACTCAGACTCAGGTGGGCTTCAGCCAGGGGAGCCTGAATGCAAAATTTGCTTGGATTTCTGATGCTGTGAAATGATACATCCCTATTGTTATTGTTTTAGGATGCTAAAGCTTCTGTCATTTTTTTTCCATGCAGCAATAGAAAGTGAATATACAGAATGAGGGGGCTGAATGCCTGGGTAGGCATAAGTGATTGATGTATATGAGAAGCCGAGAGACAAGCAGTAGTTTTGGTTGAGATATACTAATTTAGAATTTAGGCTTACCCTGAACTCTATGACCATCTCTCTAAGCCCCACTCTGGGAAGACATTTCCTTGAGTGAGTGTCTGGCTTCCCATCTAGGATGTTCAGATTTTAGCAAGGTGCAAGGCCTGCTTTACTTCAGTCATATATAGTGATTTAACACCAACTTTTCCATCCACACAATACTTTAATTTCCCTGGGGAAACATCCCTCTGGAATTCTTACTCCAGTGGATTAGGTACTACTAGCTCCAGCCTCAGGTCCAGCCCCAGTGGTGGGCTCTGATTCACTTAAACCAACCAGAATAGCTTATTCCCCACTCCACTGCTTCAAGTGTGGGCCAATAAGAGCCAGGCTTTATATATTATTTAACTGTTAGAGAGAAACTCCCTGAGTCCTTTGGGAAATAAACTGGCCATTCATCTTGAGATGGTGAGGAGAAAGCAATATGAAGAAATTGGAATTAAAAAAGGACTGAGAAAAATGCAGGTAAGAAATGATATTGGGGAAGGAGAGATAGATTAATGGGTAAGTGCTTGCTGTCCACCCACACACATAGGAACATGTACACACATGCACAGCACACCCACATGCACACACGGGAACATGGAGGACACATGCACAGCACACCCACATACACACATGGGAACATGGACAACAGGTGCACAGCAAACCCACATACACACACGGGAACATGTACACACATGCACAGCACACCCACATACACACACGGGAACATGGACAACACATTCACAGCACACCCACATACACACACGGGAACATGGACAACATGTGCACAGCACACCCACATACACACATGGGAACATAGACAACACATGGACAGCACACCCACATACACACACAGGAACAGGGATGACACATGCACAGCACACCCACATACACACATGGGAACATGGACAACACATGGACAGCACTCCCACTTACACACACAGGAACATGGACGACACATGCACAGCACACCCACATACACACACGGGAACATGGATAACACATGTACATCACACCCACATACACACACAGGAACATGGACAACACATGCACAGCACGCCCATATACACACACAGGAACATGGATAACACATGTACAGCACACCCACATACACACACAGGAACATGGACGACACATGCACAGCACACCCACATATTCACAAATGATATTTATTGTTTGACTTGCTTATTATTTTAGTTTTTAAAATTTTTTTATGGGGGGGGAATTGGCGGGTCAGGGTCTGTAGCCACGGAAATTGAACTCCAGGCATGTGCACTTGTGTCACCTTGTGCATCTGTCGTATGTGGGATCCAGAGAGGCTGTTGGGTACTTAGGCTTTGTAGGTAAGTGCCTAAACCTCTAGGCCATCTCTCCAGCCCTTGTTTGACTATTTATTTATTTATATATTTATGAGGGAGGGAGGAAGGGAGAGAGAAAGAAAGAGAGATTGGGAGAGGATACATTAGGGCCTTTAGCCACTACAGATGAATTCCAGACGCATGCACCACCATGTGCATCTGGCTTATATGGGTACTGGGGAATTGAACCTGGGTCCTTAGGCTTGGAGGGAAGTGCCTTAACCACTAATCCATCTCTGTAGCCCATATAAATTTTGTTTGTTATTTGACTTTAAAAAAATTTTTTTTTGTTTTATTTATTTATTTGAGAGTGCTAGAGAGAGAAAGAGGCAGAGAGAGAGAGAGAGAATGGGCACACCAGCACCTTCAGCCACTGCAAACAAACTCCAGATGCATGTGCCACCTTGTGCATCTGGCTTACATGGGTCCTGGGGAATCGAGGCTTGAACCGGGATCCTTAGGCTTCATAGGCAAGTGTTTAACCACTCAGCCATCTCTCCAGCCCGTTATTTGACTTTTTATTTAACAAATGATCTTAATGCTAGGTGTAGTGTACACCTGTAAATTTCCCTCTTGCTGTCTTTCTCTCTTTTCTATGCGCATGCTAGGCAAACGCTTTATCACTGAGCTATACCTCCAGCTCTTTCAAATTGTTTTCCTTGTGGATGCCTCTGATCAGAAATCACCTGTATTCTACATCATCAGAAGAAATGGTCTGGATAAGCTCTGAAGGGCCCCGCCAGTCTTTACTCTGAATTTAGACACCTAGGACCAGACAGTTTTTGCATGAATGTCACAATAGCAAAATAGTGTGTGAAGCTTTCACTGTGGGCCCTGGTTTCTGGAGAAGGATGTGGGGTCTGCTCCTCCCACTCTCTTGGGCCCTTCCTCAGTGACTATGGGCCAACTCCTCTGGTTGCTTGCCCAACCAGGCAGATGCTTCCTATCCCTTAGGACAGCCAATGCCAACCTTTAAAATATTGTTACTTATTTATTTACAGGGCGTGCATGAGAAAGGGAGAGGGAGAGAGAGAAAGCGGGAGAACGGCTGTGTCAGGGTCTCTAGCTGTTGAAAAGGAACTCCAGATGCATGCACTACTTTATGCATCTATCTGGCTTATGTGGGTACTGGGGAATTGAACCTAGGCCCTTAGGTTTCGCAGGCAAGCACCTTTACCACTAAGCCACCTCTCCAGCCCCATATTTTGCCTGAGGGACAAGAACTCTGGGGTGCACAGGAAGGACCTTGACATCTCTTTTGTAGTCTGAGTTCTCTCACAGCAGCAGCCTGCTTTCATCGAGTGTGATTTTGAGGCTGGCATCCAGCAGCACCTTGTCAGATGACAAAGAGACAAGGACTCTTTGTCTTATTGGTGTGTGGTCAGGCCTTTAATACCTATGACTGTCCCCCTTATCAAACACCCACTTTCCTGGGGGAAGTATTTGGTTATAGAAGTGAAACCAACAGCAACAACAAAGAAGATCAGAAGTAACATATAATGATGTCAAGCCTTGACATCGAGGCTGGTGAATATGTTCTTATGTCTGTTGCCCAACTCATAACATCTGACTATTTGAATATCAAAGTTCTTTAGTCTCAGTCTCTACCCTGCCTGCTACTCGTGTGGCCTCCTTGGGGTATTATCAAAAATCTTCTCTGCAGGACCTGCTCCTGTGCTTCCCAACAATGCTTTGAAGTTTTTGTAGAAGTACAAGAATTTCCCCATATCCATGGTTTCAGGTAACCATGGTCCAAAAATATGTAATAGAATGTTCCAGAAAGAAACATTTCCTAAATTTTATGTTGCCCAGTGATCTGAGTGGCATATGGGATACTTGTGCTGTCCCATCCTGTCCCGTCCCATCCCATCTCATCCCTTCCCAGATGTTCATGATCCCTGTAGCAGTTACCTTCTTGTTGGTGGGGCAAAAACAGCCAGCCAGAAACAGCTTTTTGTTTAGGCTTGCAGTTTCCAGAGGAAGCTTTATCACAGCAGGGGAAGCATGGCAAAGAAGCTGGCCGTCCTATCTTGTCACGTAAGCTGGAAGGTATCAGCATGAATGAGCTAGCTCTGAACACCCAGTGGACTGTACTAATAAACCTGAAGGTTGGCACCCTGTGCCACACCTCCTCTAGCAAGATTCTACCAGCTGGAGATTGAGTGTGAGGCTTCATTACAAACGCACAAGGCTATGGGGGACATTTCGCATTCAAACCACCACAATCCCCAGAGCACCCACGCTGCCTACACGACCCCAACCCTACAACTCTCCAAACACTTGTCTAGACTGTCTGATAGACTGTGGTGACAATGCAGTGATTGTGTCCAAGTGGTCCTTATACTTCTTAACAATGGCCTCAAAGCCTGACAGTGCTGATGCAGGCAGTTCAGAGCCATCAAAGACAAGTCACAGTGTATGTCCTTTAAATGACAAGTTGAGATGATATATTTTGAGGGGAAGAGACAAAGAGAGAAAGCACATTGATACAACCATTACACTAGGCTGATATAACCATTCTTTTTTATTACTGTTAATCCTTATTGTGTCGACACTAAACTTTATCATAGGGTTAGGAAACAACAGTACACACTTACAGTTCAGTTCTACCTGTAGCTTCAGGCATCCTCTGGGGTCTTGGGATGTGCTCCTGTTCCACAGTTTGTAGAACCCTCTCTAGGTCGATGCAGAAGGGATTTGTTATGATTTGGATGTCAGAAGCCCCACAGATGTGCATGTGGTGAAGGCCTGGTCTCCAGTTTATGGCTGTGTTGAGAGGCAGTGGAAGAGGAAGCTTTAGGAGGTGGGCCTAAGTGGAGGGCGGTTGGGTGAATAGGGGTGTGGCCATTGAAGGCAGTCTTGGGACCTTGACAGTTCCCTCTCTCTTTGCTTCCTTGCTACCATGGGGTGAGCAGCTTTGTGCCATGATGGGATTCCTGCCATGATGTACTGCCCAGCACAGGTCCAAAGGACCAATGACTTTGCACTGAAATCTCTGTGTCTGTGAGCCTGTGCATTTGGATGTTTTATTCAGTGACTGAAATCCAACTTGCACGGGACTTCAATCTTCCCAAGCACGCTGCTAGGAACCGTTGTGGCCTTTCCAGAGAAGACATTCACTTTAAATGCTATTTTGCGGGCTGGAGAGATGGCTTAGTGGCTGAGGTGCTTGCTTTGTAGGTTCGATTCCCCAGTACCCATGTAAATCAGATGCACAAGATAGCACATGCTTCTAAATTTGTTTACTGTGGCTGGTGGCCCTGGCACACCCATTTTCTATCTGCCTCTTTCTCTCTCTCTCTTCCTGTCATAAAGAAATAAAAATATTTTAAAAAGTTATTTTGTGGTTTCTCTGTACAGGCGTTGAGTACCAGCTTCTGAAGGCCTACATGCCTGTTCACTCCTTGGGGAATTTTTATGACTTCTGCCCTTTGAAAGGCTCTGGCCAAGCCACCTGGCTTTTTGTTCATATTTTGGACAACCTCTGCCCCACACCTCCATGTTGCTTTGCCCTCATTTTAAAAAATTTATTTGTTTATTTATTAGAGAGAGAGAGGAAGGGAGAGAGAGAGAGAGAAAGAGGCAGAGAAGAGATAATGGGTGCACCAGGGCCTGTAGCCACTGTAAATGAACTCCAGATGCATGCGCCCCCTTGTGTATCTGGCTTACATGGGTCCTGGGGAATTGAACTGGGGTCCTTAGGCTTTGCTGGCAAATGACTTAACCACTAAGCCATTTCCCCAGTTCACTTTACCCTCATTTTTTTTGTGTGTATGATTTTTGAGGTAAGGTCTCACTGTAGCTCAGGCCAACCTAGAATTCACTATGTAGTCTCAGGGTGGCCTCGAACTCATGGCAATCCTATCTCTGCCTCCCAAGTGCTGAGTTAAAGGTGTGTGCCACCACACTGGACCACTTTACCCTCACTTTAACTCTGTTCTGCCCAAGATGCCTGA
The DNA here is from genome assembly GCF_020740685.1 of Jaculus jaculus. Classification (NCBI taxonomy): domain Eukaryota; kingdom Metazoa; phylum Chordata; class Mammalia; order Rodentia; family Dipodidae; genus Jaculus; species Jaculus jaculus. The sequence continues at coordinate 58,789,683 of NC_059113.1, read as the reverse complement.
TTAAGTTATCTAGCCTTTCGTGGTTAGCTGGGATGGGCCAATGGGGACCCTGCAAGAGGCTGGAGGGCAGGAGAGGTCAGAATTTGCATGGACATGTTTGCTCATATTGTGTGGGAACATGTATGTGTGCACTGATGAGTGTGGATGTATGTGCTCACGCATGCATGTATGTTGGCTGTCTTCCTCAGCTGCTCTCCACTTTATTTTGATTTGACCCTGGATTTCACTGGTTTGGTGAAACTAGCTAGCCAGCGGGCTTCAGGGACGCCCTGCCTTTGCCTCTGTGGTGATGGGATTGCAGGTGCTTTCCGCGCCTGGATCCTGGAGATCCAGACTTCCATCCTCACGCGCTTTACTCGCTTACTGAGCCAAACCCTCAGCCTTCAGAGAGGTCAGAACTTTTATTCCCCCAGCTCTCTCCTTGGAGACTGAGGGTTGCTGGTGCTCAGTCCCTCCTTGAACACCGCTGTCCCTGTCGGATGGCTGTTTCTTACAGCTTAGCTTTCTCTGAATTCCAGGACTCTTCTTCCCTTCCCTTCCGATCTGGTGGGTGAGAGCTCCCTTCTGATACTAATTCCAGAGTACTTCACCCTCATCTGCTTTCTCTTAACCCTGCCCACAGTCCTGGAAATAGTTCTTCTCCCAAACTCTTCTCAATTACCTGGGGTGAGTGAGCCACCCATTCCTTGCTAGTCAGAAGCTGACCTGATCCAAAGTCAAAGTATGTGCCCTTAATGGCTGCAAGAAGAATGTCAGAGATTGCCCCAGCTTCCCATCTCAGCATAGGCTAAATCAGGTCAAGTTAATGCTGCCTTTTTGATCAGATCAAGTTCCTCACTGATGGCATGAAGATGCGAACCTCTTACCACTGTGTGGGAACTACGAGACCCTTCCTGTCATTCTCAAATTAACCTGGATGCCAGCTGAGCCCATGCAGCCAGTGAGCAGCCCCTGCTCCCACCCATTCCTCACCAGGCTTTCAGTCATGCCTGGCTCTGGGCTCATCATAATTGCCCACTACCTGCCCAGCTCCTTGTCCTAGGTACCATCCTCTCAAATAGTCCATCTATACTAATGCTGGTGGGCAGTTGTGGTAGACAGCCTTTGAGATAGCCTCAAATATTCTCCCCTCCTAGTATCCAGGCTCCTGTGTAACTCGCTTGCCTCAGTGTAGGCTTTAGTCAGTTGGATACAGAAAGAGTGATGGAATGTCACTTCTGAGATTAGATTAGATTAGATCACTGGCACACCCTGCCTTGCCGTCTTGCTTGCTCTGGTAAATGACATCCCTGGATCAACCAACATGACAGGGATCTAAGGGTGGCTCCTGGCAGCACCTGATGAGAAGCTGCATCCTGCCAGCAGTCATGAGTGAGCCTGGAGGTAGATCCTTTCCCAAGTCTTGTGAAGAAATCAAGCTGTGGGAGACCCTGAAGCTGAGGGCCAAGCTGACCCGTGTTCAAAGTCCTGGATTCCTGAAACTGAGGAAATCAGTAGGTGCAGCTTTAAGTTGCTAAGTGTTGGCATCATTTGTTACTGAGCAATGGGTAGCTGGTATCACAGTATAGATTTTACTTGTGACCCAGTGGGGAGACTATCACATAGCTCACACCAAATAAGTAACCAAGCAACCCATGAGTCATTTCTGGGGGTCCTCAGTGCTCTCATGGTGGGGGAGTTTTCTCTCATGCTCTTGTTCTCTTTCTCTGAAAACCCAGAGAGAAAATATCCTATAAGACAGGCATGGTGGCCCATGCCTTTAGTCCCAGCACTCAGGAGGCAGAGGTAGGAGGATCACCATGAGCTCGAGGCCACCCTGAGACTATGTAGTGAATTCTGGGTCAGTCTGGACTAGAGTGAAACCCTACCTCAAAAAAAGCACCCCCCCCCACTGAAATCAGACATGGCAGAAGTGAAGAGAGATATGCTTTCTTTGTCACTCTGTTTTTAAAGCTTTTTGTGTGTATTTGGTGTGTATGTGCATGTTTCTTTATTTTTAAAATATTTATTTATTTTATTTACTTGAGAAAGAGACTAAGAAACAGATAGATAGAGAGAGGAAGAGAGAGAATGGGTGCGCCAGGGCCCTTAGCCACTGTAAATGAACTCTAGACACATGCATCACCTTGTGCATATGGCTTACATGGGTCCTGGGGATTTGAACCTGGGTCCTTTAGCTTCACAGGCCAATGCCTTAACTGCTAAGCCATCCCTCCAGCCCACATGTTTCATATGTGTATGGGTGCACACAGTGTGTGCATGTGGAGGCCAGAAGTCCATGTCAGTTGTCTTCCTTAGTCACTCTCCACCCACTAAACCAAAACCTCACAGATTTGACTAGACTAGCTAGCCATGAAACCCTAGGGGGAATCTTTTTGCTTTCAATTCCCCTACTGCTAGCATAATAGGTGTGCACCTCCATACCTGGCTTTTATGTGAGTGCTGGGGATCTGAAGTGAGGTCCTCGTGCTTACATGGCGAACACTTTACCCACTGAGTATTTATTTATTTCAAGGCAGGGTTTCACTCTAGCTCAGCCTGAGCTCACACTAGACCTAGGCTGGCTTCGAACTCACAGAGATCCTTCTACCTCAGGCTCCTGAATGCTGGGATCAAAGGTGTGCCCCACCACGCCCAGCCACTTTACCTACTGAACCACCTTCCCAACCCCTGTTTTGTGTGTTGTTTAGGAATCACACTCTCCCTATGCAGCCCAGGTTGGTCTCTCTTTGTGGTCCTTCTGCTTCAGTCTCCCGAGTGCTGAGATCACAGGTTCACAGCAGCATACCTGAATTTCATTTTGTGGCCATGAATGTTGAGGTTTTTGGCATTTGGGGTGTGTTGCTGTCAGGTTTACATTGCTGGCAGAAAATACTGGATCAACAGCAGCTTGTGGATAAAAGGGTTTATTTTGGCTTACAGACTCGAAAGGAAGCTCCATGATGGCAGAGGAAGAAGATGGCATGAGCAGAGGGTGGACATCACCCCCTGGCCAACATAAGGTGGACAATAGCAACAGGAGAGTGTGCCAAACACTGGCAAGGGGAAACTGGCTATAACACCCATAAGCTCGCCTCCAACAATACACTCCTTCCAGGAGGCATTAATTCCCAAATCTCCATCAGCTTGGGATCTAGCATTCATAACACCTACATTTATGGGGGACACCTGAATCAAACCACTACAGGGTGGAATCTGGCACCTTGTTCATGCAAGACCCGTGCTCTGCCGCTGAGCTCAAGCCCCAGTGGTACAGTCAGGTTCTTGGGGTTTCCAATACTTTGTGGCAGGAAATTTTAGTTCCTTCTTCTTCCAAACTTGCTGACATATTCCACAAGGTGTTCAGCAGGGGAAAAAAAATCATTCTCTCTTTTTGTACAAACTACCCTTCTCAGACACCAGAACAGGTTATAGATATGTAAAATATCAATAGATGTAAAATATCCATTACTCAGGTCTCTCAGCTTCTTAAATTCATCACTCCTCAGTAGCTTAATGCTACTAAAATGCATGCAAACAACATTTTAATCTAACAAAGAAAATGTCCTTATGATGTTCTCATCAAATGAAGTCGCATGTGAAGGAGTCCACTCCACTGGGGAAAAGCTTTTGGGACACTGTGTTTTCTGACATTTCAACCAATGAGTTAGATAAGAAGGCTGCTACAGAAATATAGTTAGCAACATCTCTGGAAAATATTGGCTAGAAGAGAATTCAAGAATATGTATCCATTGAACTTGATGAAATAATTTTAGAGACTGAGGCTGTGAAATTGTTTCAGAGAAACTATCAAGACACTGCAGAGGTCCTGCTTTGCAGAGTTTGATGGTTGTTTCATGCAGCCGAATCCTGGAAGAGAATGGCTTTGTGATATCCAAACACAGCAAGACGCTTGTGCATAGGCATTTACAGCAGGCTTTTAAAAAATAATTTTTATTTGGGCTGGAGAGATGGCTTAGCGGTTAAGCGCTTGCCTGTGAAGCCTAAGGATCCCAGTTCGAGGCTCAGTTCCCCAGGACCCATGTTAGCCAGATGCACAAGGGGGCACACGCATCTGGGGTTCGTTTGCAGTGGCTGGAAGCCCTGGCGTGCCCACTCTCTCTCTCTCTCTCTGCCTCTTTCTCTGTCTGTTGCTCTCAAACAAATAAAAATAAACCAAAAAAAATTATTTACTTATTTGCAAGCACTGAGAGAAGAGAGAGAGAGATGGGCATGCCAGGGCCTCAAGCCACTGCAAATGAAGTTCAGACCCATGTACCACCTTGTACATCTGGCATACATGGGATCTGGGGAATCAAAACTGGGTCATTGGGCTTTGCCAGTAAGTGCCTTAATGAGCAATCTCTCCAACTCCAGTTTTTTAAAAGTCTTATGTGTGAATGTGGGTGTGCATGTGCCACAGCACATGTGTGGAGGTCTGCAGACAACCTCAGGTGTCCCTCACTTTCCACCTTGTCTGAGGCAACGTCTCTTACTGTTCACTGCTATGTTGGCCAGGCTTGCTGACCTACAAGCTTTGGGGATTCTCTTGTCTCTGCCTCCCATCTCTCTGTAAGAGTGCTGGGATTACAGATGGTCCTCTCACTCACGTACACTTTATCCACTGAACCACCTCCCCAGCCCCACATGCGGGTGTTTACATCACAGTTTCAGGCATGTGATTAAAAAACTCAGAAAAGAGCTGGACATGGTGGCGCACACCTTTAATCCCAGCACTTAGGAGGCAGAGGTAGGAGGATTGCCATGAGTTTGAGGCCAGCCTGAGACTACATAGTGAATTCCAGGCCAGCCTGAGCTAGAGTGAGACCCTTCATCAAAAAACAAAAAACAAAAAATGCAGTGAAGAAATTATAGCGATGGTTAAATCAAGAAAAAGAAGCAGGAGAGGCACCAGGAGATTGAGAATGTGGCCAGTTCAGAATGCTGCACCCAAGGGTGACCTGCCTCAGCTCTCCCTGGACTGTTGAAGGAACTGCCTTCATGCTTCCTTATGTCACTCTTGCCTCCTGCTACCTTTCGGATCTGAGATCTCTCCTGAAGTCTCCTGTCTTAGTCACGGCCTAGTGCTACTGGGAGGCGGAGAGTCTTCTGGTTATTGGGGAATACCCAAAAGGGGGAGAGTGAGACCTTGCCCTTTTTTCTCTTTCTTTTTCTTGTCTCATCTTTCTTTCATTCTTTTTTGATGTAGGGTCTCACTGTAGCTCAGGCAGACCTGGAATTCACTATGTAGTTTCAGGGTGGCCTCGAACTCATAATGATCCTCCTACCTCTGCCTCCCAAGTGCTGGGATTAAAGTCATGTGCCACCATGCCTGGCTCTTTTTCTTTCTTCTTCTACTTCCTAGCCATGAGGTGAATGGCTTCCACCATCTGCTCTTGTTAAGATTACTACCTTGTCTCAGCCCCCCCAAACAATGGGGCCAGTTGATCATGGACTAAACCTCCAAAACCTAGCCATGATAAAGCTTTTCTCTTTACAAGTTAATATTCTCAAGTATTTTGTTATAATAACGGAAACTGACCAACGTAAGTCTTTAGGTCCTAGCTCCACCTAGAAGCAGGATGCACTTCAGCAACAACAAACCAGGAAGTGAGGGCTAAAACATGTCAGCAACTCAAATGCCTATCAAAATGTAACCTATCTGTACAATGAAAATGTACAGGTAGTCAGATTCGTAGACACAGGAAGTATAATGGTAGTTCTTAAGATGTTAGGGGAGGGGAGATGGACAGTTTTGTCTAATGATAAACCATTTCAGTTTCTACAAAATGAAGAGTTTTGGACGTGGATGGTAGTGATAGTTACCAATAATAGGAATTTTTATTTCTTTCCTGAGGTAGGGTCTCATTCTAGTCCAGGCTGACCTGGAATTCACTATGTAGTCTCAGACTACCCTTGAATTCACCATGATCATCCTACCTCTGCCTCCTAAGTGTTGGGATTAAAGGCATTCCTAAGTGTTGGAATTAAAGGCATGCGCCACCATGCCTGGCTCTGGGTGTTTTTTTTTTTTTTTTCTTTTTCTTTTCTTTTTTACATTTAAAAAAAATTTTTATTAGCATTTTCCATGATTATAAAAAAAATCCCATGTTAATTCCCTCCCTCCCCCCCTACACTTTCTTCTGAGTGTTTTTTTTAAAAAAAGAATATATATATATATGTTTTTATTTGCAAGGAGAGAGAGACAGAGAATGGGCATACCAGGGTCTCTAGCCACTGCAAATGAACTCCAGATGCATGCACCACTTTCTGCATCTGGCTTAATGAGGATACTGGGGAATTGAACCTGGGTCATTAGGTTTTGCAGCCAAGTGCCTTAACCACTGAGCAATCTCTCTAGCCCTAATATGAGTGTTTTTAATGCCACTCAATTGTACTCTAAAATAGTAAAGGTTCTTAAAAAAATTATTGGAGCCAGGTGTGGTGGCACTTGCCTTCAATCCCAGCATTTGGGAAGCAGATGTAGGAGGATTGCCATGAATTCAAGGCCACCCTGAGACTACATAGTGAATTCCAGGTCAGCCTGGACCAGAGTGAAATTCTACCTTGAAAAACTAAAGAAAGAAAGAAAGAAAGAAAGAAAGAAAGAAAGAAAGAAAGAAAGAAAAATTATTGGTATAACATGGATGGGTCTTGCAAAACTTCTACTAAAGGAGAAAGTCAGACACAAATATATACCATATGTCATATGACTTCACTTGTCAAAAATGCTCATAGTAGGCAAATCTATACAGACAAAATGTCGACTAGTGGCTGCCTGAGGCTGATGGGAGAGGTTGGGAAAGTTAGGGGTGTCTGTTGATGGGAACAGAATGCCTTTTGGGGTGGTGAAAATGTTCTCCAACATATACTGATGGTTCCATAACTGTGAGTTTACAAATCCCACTGAATTATAAATTTTAAATGGTGAATTTTATAGTATATGGATTACATTTCAATTAAGGCTTTTGAAAAAGTAGACTATATGCAAATTGTGAATGTGGGGGTAATGTTCACTAAGCCATATCCCATCCAGTCTGGAGTAATCAGTTTGGTTGTTGCAAATGGAGAAGAAACAAGCTATTCTCAATGATGAGCAGAGCTGGGGATGGTGATGGGTCAAATACCAGCTGGTATTTGTCTTAGCAGTTCTATGACTGCAGAGCCAACTAATCATGGTGTGAAAACAAATTTAAAACTTCCACTTGACCAGGTAAGGGGGTTCATGCCTGTATTTATAGCACTATGAAGGCTGAGGCAGGAAGATTGCAAATTTGGGGCCAGCCTAAGCTATATAGTAAAGCCCTTTTTGAAAAACAGCAAAATAGAACATTGCATCTGTACTGAACATGTCCCTACAGCACACAATGTGGCAGCTATGCACACAGTGTGGCAGCTATTCACACAGCATATATTCATTCAGGTACTATCCAGAGATGATTTAAAGGGAGCAGGCACACAGGTCCTTTTAAATATGCAATGAGCATTCTCGGATTTTGATATCCATGGGCTGTTGTGGAATCAATTCCCTGCAGACAGTGAGGGACAGTTGCACGTTATTCAGGACAGATGGGGGCTAAAACAGATTCCTCAGCTAAGAAATTTACAGTGATTTCCCATGTCATTCAGAGTCAGACTAAAGTTCTTAAAATCACCCCCAAGACCTGTTGCATGCTGCCTCCCATCTTCCACCTCCTCCAGCCACAATAGTGTCCTCACTGCAGCTTAGTCCTATCCCTGCCATGGGCTTGTCCCTCCTGGCTGTGCCCTCTGCCTGGGCCCCGAGGGCTTGCTCACTTGTACCTCCTCTAGCCTGTGCACCTTGACATCTGTGACACTGTCTTCCACATGGCACACTGGATCTACCAGTACATTGTTTTTTTACTGTTTTTGTTTGGTTCCCTGTCAGTCTTCTCACCCCTAACCCAGAATGTTGATTCTCAAAGGCTGAAGTTTTGCCCATTTTGTTCATATCGTAGATTCAGTACAGAGAACAGCAGCTAGGGCATGATGGGGACTCAATAAACCCCACATGGATGAACAAGAAGCTGCCGTGGCTTTAAGAAATCATTGCACATTATTGGGCGCATCGCTTTTAAGGAGGCCCCAGCATCCTCCAAACAGTGCGGGACGAGCTCCCACCGAAGAATTCCCTTCACACTGCTGCATCTTGCCTGCCACACACTGGGGCAGTCCTTCCCCTATCGATACAATGGCCCTTGTTTTTCACTCCATCTCTTACCCAAGTACCTGGAGAACTTCCAAACAGTTTACTTATTTATTTATATTATTTATTGACTCATTCATTGCAAACATAATTTAAAAGATGTCTCTTGGAGCTGGAGAGAATGCTCAGTGGTTAAAGTGCTGCAAAGCCTGCTGATCCAGGTTCGATTCTCCAGTATTCACATACAGCCAGATACACACAGTGGCTCTTGCAGTTGCAGTGTGTTTGAGGTGGCAAAAGGCCCTGGCATGCCTAGTGTCCCTCCCCACTCTTGCTCTTAGATAAATAAATATATATATTTTAAAGCGAACCTCTGTGAACTTCATCCAGAGATTGGATGTATAGAGCTTCCCAAGTAAATAGCAAAGAGCCCAAGTCAGTCTCTGCTGCTGGGTGGCAGAGGTACCAGGGTAGTGAGTGGTCTGGGCTTCTACCTGGAACAGTGCTGGGTATCTGTACTGAGAGGCACTTGGCAGACAGGGCCTGCTCCTCCCGATCTCAGTGGCCACTTGTAAAGCTTCACAGCACAAGTTCCTATCTTTGAGATTTTCTCATAAGCTCCCAGCGAAAGCTCTCCACATACAGCGTGTTCTACATTCCAGGTGAAAGCACCTCAAATGCACCTTGCAACTTAGGTGAAAATTTGTCCAGCCATTTTCACATGTGTGAAAATGTGTAAGACAGAAGCATGATTTTGAATCTGCTGATGTCCAGGTTCTTTGCTAATTATCTGGACACCAGTCTCCTCTGCTTGCAGCCTCTATGTGGACACGTCTCCTCTGTCCTGTAGCTTTCTTTACCTTTTCACCTCTGCAGTCCATCATGTGTGTAAAAGAACCTGTGTATGCTGAGAGTTGACCATTCTGAGGAAGACCTCGACTTTGATGTCTTGGTAGAAGAAGAATCAGAAAGAATGGGTCTTGTGCTTGCAATGCAAGGAACTGGGAATGGGAAGTTTAAAAAGAGGGGCCTCAAGAACAGCAGCAGAGAAAGGCATGGTCCTTGCATGCAGGACTAGGTGATAGCCAGTTTCCACCTGGGAGTGCAATGTGGATAGTGGAGGTGCCAGCCAACAGGTGGGTGGTGCCCGCAGCCGGAGCAGGCTCCCAGGGCTCCTCTAGTGAATTTCAAAATGCTACTAGCTCTACCAGGATGAGCTTTGTAAAGCGACTCTTCTGGATGGAATGAACGTGCAGCAAAAGGCGTCTCTTCCTCTAAGCCAAGGACCTTGTATGGAGCAGGCGAGGTGGCTTAACCAGTGGACAACATGTGGACTCGGGAGTTGTCTTCATTTCTCACCTTGCGCAGAGCTTTCCTGCAGTGAACATGTAGGGCGTGCGCTTAGAGACCAGGGGATAGCTACTATTCTTTTTTGTTATAACATTCAGCAACTCAGTGGTGGGAATGAAGCTGAGGCAGATTATATAATGTATGAGGAAAGCCATCCTCTGTGGAAGTTGTTATGTGGATTGGTAATATCTACCGGATTCAGCTGTAGAAGCATGGCTTGAGGTGTCCTTAACTGAAAACTTTGTTTCCTCTTTAGAGAAAGAATGCAGTCTGAATGAGGGGAGGCCTGTGTGGTGCTCACTCTAGGAGAATTTGATTGCACATGTGTATACTCTAAGAATGATTTGCAAAGTGACACTTGAGTATCTCTGTAAGAGGAGAAAACTGCATTTCAGATAGTCTTTTTTATCCTTTTTGGTTTATTGGTAACTACAAGTTGAGTTATTCCTCAAAATAGTTCAAAGCCTTTTCAATTTTAGTTCTGGGAATAATGTTTTTCTACATTTCAAAGATGTAATATTTCGGCTAACAGTACAGAGAGATAACAAAGATAAGAACCTTCAGGGCTCTTTGAAGACAAAATGATATTCTGAATTGGATATTCATTAGTGTGAGGGGATAGATCTCTAAATCTGGGTTTGTGATTTTAGGTTTGTTTGTCTAATGGATTTCTTTGCTTAAACTTCAGGTGCACGCTCATCGTTTTGAAGAGCTGAGAGATGGACAAATGCTATTTGATTTAAAAACTCTTTTCAAAGGCATTTGAAAACTTGTTTGGGGATTGGTTAAGCTTATTTTTCACACTCTAAGGTGGAGGCAAGAATACTGCTTCCTTCAGCCCACTTCTGAAGAGATGGAGTGGTTTTTCAATTATAAAGTTTTTGACCTCAGAAGGGAAGGGTTAGAGACTTTCTGGAGCAGGGAGCCATGAAGATGGGGATGAGACATAGGTCCTAATTGCCACAAAGAGCAATAATCCGTTCTTAGGACTGCTGGACTTAGAATGGATCTTGTGGTAAACAATCTGGATAACATAACCCATGTAATGTTGTAATGTCAGCGTCAGTGCTATTTCTCTTATTATCTGCACATGGGGACTGCTTCACTGAATCTGAAGTGTCCCCCTGTGATGGTTAACCTTGATTGTCAATTTCATGGCTTTTAGAATCAGCATGGAAACAAGCCTCTGGCCATGTCTGTGAGGGAGTTTCTTGACTGGATGAAGTGGGAAGACACCTCTTAAATGCGGGCAGCACCATTTCTGGGCTGAGATTGGAATAGAAAGAAGAAAGTAACTGACCATCAGCTTTCACGTCTCAGTGCTTCTCGCCCGCAGGTACAGTGGGAGCCGCCGCCTCACTCATGCTTCTGCAGCTCCTGAACTGAGCATCGGCCTTCATGGCTCCTGTAGCCAAACCTTCCCCTCTGCGATGGACAGGATCTCCTCAAACTGTGAGCCAGAATAACCCCTTCTTCCCTAACGTGCTTCTTGTCAGGTATTTGGTCAGAGCCACAAGAGAAGTCACCGACACCTCTCACAGGCTCATGTCTGACTACTTGTTCCCCAGAGGTGCTGCTCTCTGTGGAGGCTGCAGGACCTTTAGGTGGGGTCTAGCTGGTGGAAGTAGGTTGGTAGGGGTGGGGCTTTGAGGGTTATGTTGGCTCCTGGTTGCCATCAGTTTCTCTGTTTCCTGGCCTTCTGTGATGTGAGCAACCTCTGTCATCATGAACTCATGGGCTCTGCCATGCCTTTCTATAATGGTAGACAAACCCACTGAAGTGGTGAGCTAAAATAAACTTTTCCTTCTTTACATTGTCTCTGCAGGTATTGTGTTTCCTAGACACAAAACCACAAGAGTATATTAGTGGATGTACTTGAAGATACGTGGGCCAAATATAATGGAAGATTAAATGTATGCTACACATTGGACCCAGTGAATTTTCCCACAGATTTAGGCTGAGGAAGGCAGGGAAGGCTCTGGGGCTGGATGGATTGGTAAAGGGCCCTTTCTTGCCTTGTTGTCTGCAGATCCCTGCATAGGAGACAGCCTTTGTAAAGAGATCTGGGTATTACTGCTGTCCCTTGACCTTCCGGGAGACTGGGCTATATGTTAGGCTTTTTGTTGCTGTGACCAAATGCCTGAAGGCAACAACTAAAAGGAGGATGTGGAAGAGCAGAGCAGTTCCCACCATGGTGCCCAGGAAGCAGAGAAGAGGGGATACAGGAAGATACAGGAAGGAGTCAGTGCAAGATATCACTCTCAGAGACCTACTCAGTGATCTGCTTCTCCAAGTAGGCTCCACTTTGCACTTTTCACCACTTCCCAGGAGCCCCATCCTCATGCCCTAGTTCACTCAGTAGGTCAGAGTCCTCAGGATCTCACATCTCTGGAAATGACCTAACAGACACTCCCAGAGGTATGTTTCACTAATCTCCTAGGTGTTTCTCAAGCCAACAAACCTGACGCTCAAGATTAACCATTACAGGGACTAGAGAGATGGAGTTGGGGGCAAGACACTTCCCTGCAATGTCTAAGGACCCAGGTTCAATTAGCCAGTACCCATATAAGTCAGATGCACTAAGGTGGCATATGTGCCTGGAGTTTGTTTGCAGTGGCTGGAGGCCCTGGTGTGCCCCACTCTCTTTCTCTCAAATAAAAAAAATAAAATATTAAAATGAATAATCATTATAGGCAGAAAGTTAGATTCTGTAAATAGAGATACTTCTACATAGCTTCTCATATGAATTGTATTCTGGTTTTCAATTTTGATAACTTGTAAAGAACAGTCACACATTACTTACTGAATGGCACATTCTGAGAAATGCATCACTAGGTCATGTCCCTGCTGTGGGAATATTGTAGCATGTGCTATATTACGTAATTAACATAAACTAAGACAGTTGCCACATCACTGAGTGACATAATCTCATGGGATCATTGTCATTCATGTATGAGGCTTGTCATTGACAGACACATAGTCATTCCACATGAAGTTGTATTTTGTTCTCCCTGCAAGTATGTGGAAGTTTAGCTGCAGTGTTCAGAGCTAGATTGCAATAATTAATTTTTAAAATGACATTTCATTTAAAAATCATAGCTCTTATTCTGAAATAGTTTAAGACTCGGAACAGCTACTGAAACAGTGCAGGCCTTTCTTCTATCCCCGTTGCTTGCTGCTCGCAGAGATATTTACATGGCCCTGTTAGGTTGTCAACACAAGGAAATTGATGTTGGCATAATGCTATTCCAATTGATTTTAAAGCTTTATTCATTTATTTATTTATTTATTTATTCATTCCAAAATGGCTTTAAGGAATTGTTATCCGGAAGCAGCTGGCTGCCAACCTTGAATTTCCTGGCCTGAAAAGTGGCAGTTAGTCACCATGCTAGCGAGTGGCCCGTGCTTTAGAAATGTCCATGACACCCCCTGCTGTGAAGGAGCTGATGTGATCTGCCTTGGTACGGAGACTTCCTTGGGTTCCATGTGTGAGCAGTGAGGACTACTTATAACCAGAATACCTCATCCGAGGGTATTTTTCTTCTTTACTTATCTGAGAAAATGTGTTAGAAGCTAGAAAAACCTCCAGTTATACTTCACCTCCTGTTGTACAACACCTCCCAGGATGTCGAGCTGGACCCTGGAAATGTAATGATGAGCAGTAAAAACAGCCTCTGGCCACATGGAACTTATGACCTCCTGGGGAGAGATAGATGTTAAACAAGAAATCCTGTCCATGTGCATTTAGAAGCTGTGCCACTGTGAATGGGACAGGAGGCTCACTTCAAGTTGGGGGGCGGTTAAAGAAGTGATATGAGATGGTATGTTGTCATAAATAACAAGATTAAGGACCATTAAATAGATGACAGTGTCTCAAAGACTTGCTGACAGTATAAGAGACCCAGCTCTTTCCTTAGGGTTGCAGATGAAATTCCCTCAGACAAGAAAGTTGATGACTAGGGACTTGTAAATTGAGAAGGAGTGACCTCAGTCTTGCACAAAACGAATAAAGGTGAGATTTGGGTGGGTTGAGGATTTGGGCAGAGACAGGACAAACCTAACCCATTTAATTAGTGGCAATGTTTCAAAGGCACAGATAATTATATGGGGCAAAGAGAGGGATCATAAAACATGTCATTTTACTATTCACTTCCGAAAGCACAGCTGCCTTTAAAGGTAAGTAGTAGTGAACTTATGTCATAAATGAGGAAAATGAGGGCTGGAGATGCTGACATAATATGGTTCTGGCTGAGAGGTTAAGGTGATCGACTGGAAATACTAAGATGGCAATGGAAGACTGTTTCTAAGACACTGACATTTCTTTGAATGTTCAGCGGACATTTTTTTTTTTTTTTTCTTTTTCGAGGTAGGGTCTCACTCTAGCTCAGGCTGACCTGGAAATCGCTCTGTAGTCTCAGGGTGGCCTCGAACTCATGGAAATACTCCTGCCTCTGCCCCCTCCCCTGAGTGCTGGGATTAAAGGTGTGTGCCACCATGCCCGGCTAGCTGACATTTTTAATACACTCCCTACATCTCACATGCTATCCTAACTTAAAACATACCACCAGTTCACCTACTTACTTAAAAAAATATATATCTATCATTTATTTTAGAGAGAGAGAGCAAGAGAGCGAGCATGGGGGGTGGGGAGAGTGGGAATGCCAGGGCCTCCTGCCACTACAAACAAACCCTAGATAGATTTTGCACTTTGTGCATATGGCTTTACCTGGGTACTGGACAACTGAACCTGGGCCTTAAGACTTTGCAAGCAAGTGTCTTTGAGTGCCAATCCCCAGCCCTCACCTACTTCTTTTTTTATATCTCCAATCATCATTCTAGGCTTCCAGAAGATCTCAACTATATGCAGCCATAGCCTCTTTGCTGACCTTCCCTCTTTTGCCCATAGCCTAGTCTGTTTATTCAACAGAAGCCATAGAATCCTCAAACATCCATCTGATAACTGCTGCCTACATTGAAACCTGAAAGAGCTCCCTCACTCCCAAGTCCTAAACCCTTCTTATCACCTGTAAGGCCCAGCATGGGCAGATCCCCGCCTGCCTCTCTGGTCAAATCTTTTTGCCCATCCTCAGTCACCACTCCTTAGTCATGCTGCCCTCCGTTCACTTCTTTTTAAAAAAATATTTATTTATTTATTTATTTGAGAGAGAGAGAGAGAGAGAGAGAGAGAAAGAAGGAGGAGGAGGAGGAGGGGTAGGAAAAGAAGGAAGAGAAGGAGGAGGAGGAGGAGGAGGGGAAGAAGAAGAAGAAGAAGAAGAAGAAGAAGAAGAAGAAGAAGAAGAAGAAGAAGAAGAAGAGGAGGAAGAAGAAGGAGAAGAAGAAGAAGAGGAAGAAGAAGGAGAAGAAGAAAAGAGAGAATGAGCACACCATGGCCTCCAGCCATTGCAAATGAACTCCAGACACATGAACCGCCTTGTGCATCTGGCTTAAGTGGGCACTAGGGAATTGAACCTTGGTCCTCAGGTTTCACAGGCAAGTGGCTTAACTGGTATCTTTCCAGCCCTGTTTATTTGCTTCTCTAGGGTCTTCACTCTGGTTGCTCCGGCCACTGGAAGAACGTTCCTCCTGCTTTGCAGTGGGCCCACTCATCGTTCATCTTTAAGTTTTCACATTGACCATCCCCTTTTTTTGTTCTTATTTTTTTTGAGGTAGAGTCTCGCTGACCCAGGCTGACCTGGAATTCACTATTTGAGGGTGGCCTCAAACTCATGGCAATTATTACTAACTACCTCTGCCTCCCGAGTGCTGGTATTAAAGGCATGTGCTAACATGCCTGGCTCCAAATTAAAGTCAGTCTCCTGTCCTACTGAGTGTAGCACAGTTTTCTCTGGGACACGTCATAACATGTAAGCATATATGTGGGTGGTAATTTACCTAATTCCATATATCCCTAATAGATTATAAACTCTGTGTGGTCAGAAACCTTGGCTTTTAATTAGCATTTCTTTCTTTCTTTTCTTTTTTTTTAAGGTAGGGTCTCACTCTAGCTCAGGCTTACCTGGAATTCACTATGTAGTCTCAGGGTGGCCTTGAACTCATGGTGATCCTCCTACCTCTTCCTCCCAAGTGCTGGGATTAAAGGTGTGCACCACCATACCTGGCTTTTATTAGCATTTCTAAGTTATGCACAGCAGTGGGCTTCCTTATGGCATTTTCATGTACAAAATGTATCTTAACCACATTTACCCTTATTACTCTCTCCTGTTCCCATCCCTCTTCTCACCAGTCTCCCTTCTACTTTCATATTTTTATTTCTATTTATTTATTTGTGAGAGGGAAAGAAAGAGGGAGGGAGGGAAAGAGAGAGAGAGAGAGAAAGAATGGCTGTGCCAGGGCCTCTAGCTGCTGCAAATGAGCTCCAGACGCATGTGCCACCTTGTGCATCAGGTTTAAATCAAAGCTGGGTCCTTTGGCTTTGTAGGCAAGTGCCTTAGCTGCCAAGCCATCTCTCCAGCCCTCATCTTTTTTTGTGTGTGTGTGACCCAAATGAATTTCATTAGGGTTGCTACAGGATTCTGGCCGAGGCTCCTGGTATTACCAGTGGCTACATCATCAAAGAAAACACAGAGAATGTCTGCAATGATCACTATTATATTTCCAGGCCCCTAGAAGTATCTGGCACATAAATAGCTTTTCAATGAATATTTTTTTTAAATGAACACACGAATGAAGGAAATCAATGAATGGCACATAGGTTTGTGGACAATGCTGGCTTTTGAGCATCTCCTTCCAGTTCCCTCCCCTCTCTCCCCTTCTGCTACCCTCCTTTCTCCTTCTCTTTCTTTAGTTGAGACTGCCTTGCTTTATAACCCATGCTGGCCTTGAGTTCACAATCCTCTGCCTCAACTCCTGAGTGGCAGGACCATTTATTATTATGTTTTTTTTTTTCAGTGAGAATTCAAATTCATGGGTTTCTTTATGACATTGTCATGTAGGCATATCATTCAACTTTGTTGATATTTGGCCCCAATAATTCTTTCTTGTTCCCCTTGCTCCTCTTGCTGTCCCCTACTTCCCCCAGTACTTCCTGGCCTGCTTTTGGGTCTTGCTGTGATCATTTGAGGTGCTTTCTTAAAGAGCAGCAAGTGTCAAGTCACACTTTCACCTAGAAGGTATAAGAGGTTAGCAAACACCTGAACCAGAAGCCAGATATCGTGTAATGAATGGCTGGCCACACAGCTCCAAGCCCTTGTATTGTGACCTGCCATTGTCTCGGAGCCTGCTGCAGTGAACTTGACCACAGTTACGCTGTGTGCACTGCCAGACACAGCCAGCCCTTGAGGAGTGAGAAGCAACGTCAATCTTAAAAGCATGAGATATTCTTAGATGCTTATTTTTATAATCAGTTTTATTATGGAGTTGCTAAAAAGGGACTAAACCATATGTCTCTCCATCGAGAAAAGTCTGAGCACTGACTGCATAGAACCAAACACTGGCAAAGATATTGGAAAGCTACTTGCATGACTTTGGAAGGAAAGAGCTAGCAGTTTTTTGCAACTCCAAAGAAAAGTCTGGGCTTGGAGCAGCCCAGTGTGAAATGCAATCAAACACACAGTTAAAAACTTGTTTGTCTCTTCATTCAAGGTCAGTTTAGAATCATTGTGAAAGGTACATGTAATAACAGAAAGCCTGGCAGGGCCTGGAGCTGGAGAAAGGGTTGAAATTATTTTGGGGCCAAAAAGAGGCAGCTGAGTTGAAAAAGGTGCCCTTACTGAGTGACACCATCAAATGGGTTCAAAAGCGGTACTTGAATGATTGGTGGGAAGATTCGGGGGCAGACAGTCCTTTATATTTTAATGAAAGGGGAGATGTTGGCAACTTGGCTATTTTGCCAGCATTAAAATAGTGCTGTCAGTCTATGAAGGCATGCTAATGTGCTTAGTGCTGAGTGGTCCAGTAGCTGGGAAAGCAATTTTTAATAAGACACTCTTTTCTCCCTTTCTAGCCAGTTTCAATATTTGCCAGTTGGTTCCAGAAATTTATTGTGTCTGTGTTCTTGAAGTATTCTGACTGTGGGAGGATGGGACTAAATCTGATATATGATGTCTATATACCTCAACAGAGGCACATTTCCTAAAGTTGAACAATCAATATAGCAGTGTCTTACTAATAATGCTAATAATAGTTCTGCAGGGAATCTTTCATTTGTTTTTCCTAATGGCAAGTAATTTATGTATCCATCAGAACCATTAAACAACATCTTTAATGATGTTTGTTTTTTGTTCTTTTTTTCAAGGTAGGGCCTTGCTCTAGCCAAGACTGACCTGAATTTACTATGCAGTCTCAGGGTTAGCTTCGAACTCATGGCAATCCTCCTAACTTTGCCTCCCAAGTGCTGGGATTAAAGGCATGCACCACCACGTCCAGCTTTAATGATGTTTTTTAAAAGAGGAATGTTACATCCTAAGGATAGTCAGAGAAAATTAAATTTTTCTTCTGGTTGAAGATTATATGGAACCAGCATTTTGTGGCTCTTTCCACAGATCCCCTGTGACTGACTTGAGGTATCTATGTGAATGCATTTTTCTTTTCATCAACATAGGTGGTAGTTTGCTTTTTAATAAAAACTGAGATGGGGATGGAGAGATGGCTTAGCAGTTAAGGTGCCTGTCTGTGAAACTTAAGGACTCATGTTTGACTCTCCAAGTCCCACGTAAGCCAGACACACAAAGTGACCCAAGCATGCAAGGTCAGACATGTGCACAAGGGGGCACATATGTCTGGAGTTCAACTACAGTGGCTGGAGATCTTGCAATCTCTCTCTCCCCCATTTCACTAATAAAAAGGTCAGTCTGTTGGGCTTGCCTCAAAAAATATTAAAAACTGAGGTGAGGCCTGGGAGATGCTCAGTGGGTAGAGTGCTTGCTGTGCAAACATAAGGATCCAAGCTCAAATCCCCAGTGCCTACATAAAGATGTTGGGTGTGGTGGTGTGTGCCTGTAATTCCAGTGCTATGGGTGGGGAGAGGTAGATACAGGAGGATGTCCTGGGCCTTGCTAAGTAGCTTGTCTAGCCAAATTAGTGAGCTCTGGGTTCAGTGAGAGAGCCTGTCTTGGAAAATAATGTAGAGAAAGATGGAAGAAGACACCCAATGTTGACCTCTGGTCTTCACATGAGTGTACATATACACGTGCTTATGCACATATACGCGCCAGGCCACACACATTACATGTACATACACACATCTCATCCACACAAAAAATAATTTAGATAAAATTCACATCAAACTAACCATTTTAGGTGCACATTTCAGTGGCAATTTGTACAATCACATTATTGAGAAATTGCCACCATATCTAGTTCTAACAATATTGGGTCCACATTTGCTCTTTAGTATTATTTTTTTCAGTTAATTGTTACATTTGTCTAAGTGTCCTCCTCAAATGTTCATGTGTTAGATACTATTGGAAGGTGGTGTGACTTTAGAAGGTGAGGCCTTGTGGGAGAGGGTTAGGTCATTGGGGTGTGCCCTTGAAGAGGACTGTGGGAACCCAGTTCTGGGCCATGCTCTTGCTTCCCCACACATTTCCTCTATGATATGCCTAAAGCAATGAGGCACTTATCCTTACACTGAACTGTCAGCCAAAATAAGCCTTTGCTCTTTGTCAAGTTAATTGCCTCACGTGTTTCATTATAGCAGTAGAAGGCTGACTGATACTGAATTATATCATGGGGGCTTTTTCACACCAGTACATATAGATTTATCTCTTTCATTTTTGATCCATGGAGACCCTTATGCCAGATCTGAAGATGGGCCTCCTGTCCCATTGCAAGGAGAAGGGTGCCTTGAGCAGGCAGATCTTTCAGGGTTCTGCTTAACTGTCAAGTAGTGGTCATGCTCTTCAGAGGTGGCCTTTAGCCAGTGACCCAGCAGGGTGCTGGAATCCGGGCTGGTTATTTCTGTAACAAGCAATCTTTGCTGTTTCCCGAATGGCAGAGATTCTGTTGGCTCTACGCTGTGCTCTAATGGCCTCTCCCGCTCAATCCTTCTCCCCCTTCTTCTGTCAGAGGTGTTATTCCTTAATAAACCTCGTGCATTCTGTTTCTGCATGTGCTTTGCAAAGAACACAGAACAGCACATACAGTATTTCATGGATAGTCTCCCACTGATTGACACTAGCCTTCAAGTCTTTTACAGATATCACGGAATGCAAAATCTTGCACATGCCTTTGCACACATGCATAAGAACTTAGAAGAGTAGATTCCTGGAAGTCAAATTGCATTT
Organism: Jaculus jaculus; assembly: GCF_020740685.1. Lineage (NCBI taxonomy): Eukaryota > Metazoa > Chordata > Mammalia > Rodentia > Dipodidae > Jaculus > Jaculus jaculus. The sequence goes on along the minus strand of NC_059113.1, from coordinate 58,769,943 downwards.
AAATTTTTGAGACACTTTTTATAACCACCCCCTCCTCCCATGAGGTTGCACCAGCTTTCAGTGCCCTGAAGGATGAGAAAATTGTTTTCTCAATGCCTTGCCAACAGAGTATATTACCACAGTTTAAATGCTTAAAAACATTCCCAGTTATAAATGGGGAAATATTATGTCCTAGTAGTGTTAATTTGCTTTTCTTTTATTACAAGTGAGGCTAAGTCTATTTTTAACTGTTTAAAAATGATGACCAGCAAATGAAAATAGTTGCATATTAAAATCACCAGAGAATAAACAATATGAATTGGAAATTTAAAGATTCAAGCTTTAAAGAAATCCCCTGCTTGCAGAGGATTACTTTTTGCTAAATCCCAGAAACCTTTAGGTACAACCTTTCTTTCTTGTATTGTCAAGGCAATTGCAATGCAAGAGTCTGAGACATCCTGTGTGTTGATCCAAAGTTTAGTGCTTAACTACACTGGGAGTTCCCTGAGGACTGCATATGTTTAAATTTAGATATTAAGTAGATCTGGTTGTCATGGCTGGCTACTAGAATATTTTAATTTCCACCATTAGTTACACTTGACCTCAGCAATATCAAGGTTATGTCAGTGAAGATTATCTCCTTATTTCCTTAATAAGTCCTGAGGAGGAGCCAGGGCAGGGAAGGCTGAGTTCTCGCTTTGATTTCCAACAGGAGACTGATGATGACAGGAAGAAGGAGGGGTGTAGGGAAGGATGTGGTAAGATTCTGAGCTCTGTTCCCAGAAGAAGGCTGGTAGAGTTGATGGTCTATATTCATTCCATTTAAGCAATGCTCTCTGGCCCATTGCACCAGCTCCTCAGAAGAAATAGGAGATGTGGAGAGGTGTGATTTTAGATGACCAGGTAAGCTGCAAAACAAATTCTCTAAAATGCAATATTCAGAGAAGATGATTAAAGCTATTTCTCTTCCATATTATAGACCAGGTGGGTCTAGGGCTGGGAGGAAGTTAGCTTTATGAATTCTTTTTTAAAAAATAGGTTTATGAATTCTTAAAAAAACATGTTTGGGCTGGAGAGATGGCTTAGTGGCTAAGGCGCTTGCCTGCAAAGCCAAAGGATCCCGGTTCGATTCCCCAGGACCCAAGTAAGCAAGATGCACAAGGGGGCACCTGCATCTGCAGTTCGTTTGCAGTGGCTGGAGGCCCTGGTGCGCCCATTCTCTCTCTCTCTCTCTCTCTCTCTCTCTCTCTCTCTCTCAGTCTCTACCTCTTTCTCTCTCAAATAAATGAATAAAATATCTAAAAAATATTTGTATTTATTTGTAAGGAGAGAGAGAAGGGGAATACTCCCTGCAAAAGAACTCCAGACACATACACCTCTTTGGGTATCCAGGTTTCTGTGGGGTCATTAGGCTTTGCAGGCAAGTGCCTTACCACTGAACCATCTCTCCAGCCCTTAAAATTTTTTTTTAAAATTTATTTGTAAGGAGAGACAGACAGAGAGAGAGAAAGGGGGGGGGGAGAGGAAGGGAAGGCACATGAGCTCATGAATTATTTTAAAGCCTTGAGTTTCTTCCATGTTGTTGATTAGTTTCCTGAGTTTTTCCCAGTGTTGCAGTCAAGGTTCTTATAGCTGGGACAACATCCAACTGCACACAGCTTATGGAGGAAGGGGTTTATTTCAGGATTACAGAGTCCAGGGGAACACCATCCATGGTGGAAGAAGCTGCCTCCCTTCCGTAGATCCGATCAGAGAGACACAACTGCAGCAAGCAAACATCTGCATCAGCCAGTATGAACTCCCCGAGGTCAAACTGCTCCCTACTCTTTTGGGCTGGAGCTCAGATCTACCCCTAAACACACTGCATGGCTGGACTCCAGGATCTGCCCCCAGTGATGCCTCTTCCCTAATAGGGGTTTGCCCACTGGAGACTCAAAGTTCAAGCCTGAGTCTATGGGGCCGTATATTCAAACTAGGGCACCTAGGGAAAGCATGGTGGTGCTGGTAGAGACAGAAGCATGTGGCTGGGGCTCCTCACACCTGCGTCGCCTCAGGCCAGGGATCAGCGGGCTTGGGCTGGAAGCAGAGCTCACCTATAGCCATCAAGCCCTACCTCTGAGACCCCACCTCTGCCAGGTAGGCCATTGGTAATAAAGTTTCACAGTTTCCCCCAAACAGTGCCACTATCTGGGGACCAAGTGTTAAAACACATGAGCCAGTGTCACAACCTTAAGAGAAGCCATTCAAACTGACAGCAAATGGAGCACTCACCTTTGTAGTAAGTGTTGCCTTGGTGCTAGATGCAGAGATCTTGGTGGGGCTCCCGGGGGTGGGGTGGCGGGGGGCGGGGTGGCGAGCAGATGCTGACGAAGCCCCTTCGCGGGAGCAGCGAAATCGTTGCAGGCATCCTCCCCTCACTGCTTACCACTGCTGAGGGGGCCCCAAGGCCACTGAATCCAATTCTTCCGAACCTATACAAACAGCTGGGCGTGGCCATGCGTGTCTGCAACCTCAGCCTTTTGGGAAGCAGGACCTGAGAATAGCTGAGGCTCTGCAGCTGGCAAGATCTGAGCTCAGTGAAGTCTCCATCTCAAGGCAACAAGCGGGTGAGCAGTGCAGAGGGACACTGCCATTCCCCTCCGCGCTGCAGGGCGCTGAATGCCGTATCTGCACACACACACACATGCATCCCCCACGCACCACATCACATCTGCTACGTAGTGCAAAAAGGACTTCACGGCTAGATATGGAATCACATATATATGTATATGTACAGATTTATGCTAAGTTCTGTGAAGGCAAGAGTGGCAGATTCTGTGGAAGAGTAGGAAGCATGAGTCTAATTTGCATTAGAGATTCAAGGAGAACTTGCAGGAAGTCGTATTAAGCTGAAACCTAAAATGTTGCAGTAAGTTGCTGATTGAGGGAAAGGAGAGAGTCGTCTTGGTAGAAGGTTAGAGTCCTTACAGTCTGCTTTATTTTTGAAACAGGATCTCTCTTGTTGAACCTAGAACTCTAATTCAGCTAAACACGCTGATCAGCAAGCCCTGGAGATTCTCTTGTCTCCGCCTCCCCAGCATTGCAGTTTCTAGGCACTTGCTGTCCTGCCCAACTTTTTCACGGGTGCTGGGGATCTGAACTCAGGTCCTCAAGCTTGAGTAGGAAGCGCTTTACTCACAGAGACATCTCTCTAGCCTAGAAACTTACAACTTTGTGTGTGTGTGTGTGTGTGTGTGTGTGTGTGTGAGAGAGAGAGAGAGAGAGAGAGAGAGAGCGCGCGTGTGTGTGTGTGTGTGTGTGTGTGTGTGTGTGTATGAGCTTTTTGGATGCAGAGTCTAGGGCATCCTTTTTTTTTTTAAATGGATGGATGCAGTGCTTGTTTTCCAGCCTAGAGAGGCAACCCCGCTCCTCTTGGCTGGAAATAAGAATGGAAAGCTCTGTGTTTTCCGCACTTGCGGGTTCCCAGTGAGGCGCCGTGGAGGGGGTTTCGCACAGACAGCTTCACTTGTTTGGAGTTGTGAAGCTAATATCATCACTGCAAGCTGAGCTGCGAAGAATCCCAGACTCGTCTAAATTAGAATTTATTTGTTGGGCCTTCAGGGGGTCCGGGAAGCCTGTTCCAAATCCTCTCTCTCTCACAACACACAAGCATATTTGCCCAAACTGGCATTTCTCTTCTGAGTATCTGTTAGGAAAGCATTTTGCCAAATTAAGGGATTGCATCTCAACGAGCCCATCCTCTAGACTTTACTCTGGTGCTGGGGCTGGGGCTCTGCGTCCCACCTGTCTGCTTTGCTGGTTGGCTGCTCTGTCAGCAGTGATGATAAGGAAGAGGTGAGAGTCTCACTGGTTTTCTTCTTCTTCTTCTTTCAGTTAGCATCACCCAGCGATGAATGGTTCATTACCTGGTGGGCAGTTGCTAACAGAAGCAATTGTTGTAGTTTCCAGTTTCTCCCTCCACACTTCTAGAACCCAGCATTATTAGGGAATACTCCTGAGCCCACAAGCCAGCTGTGTGTAGTTCCTCTTCCAAACTCTGAGGTTCTACTAACCGAATGCCCTTTCCTGTGCTCCTCCAATCATGTTCCCTTACCTTTTTTGTTCTCCCATAATATTTTAAAAAATCCCAATAAACTAAATGTATGCAGCTTCTGATGTGCTTCCCAAATCTTGAAAAGTTATATATGGTACTATTTAAAATAGTATCAAGTTGAACATTAAAACACATTGAGTAGAACTAGGAGTGGTGGTTCACACCTGAAATCCCAGCTCCTGAGAGGCGGAGGCAAGAGGATCAGAAGTTCAAGGCAAGACTTAACTGTATAGCAAGTTCAAGGCCAGCCTGGGCTGCATAAAACAAAATACTGAGTGGAAAATTATTTAGTATAATGTGTACTGTGGAAAATATAACTAATACACTCAACTCATTTCATGGAAATTATTGCTTAAGATTAAAAAAAAAAAAAACAAATTAAGGGGCCCGGATAGATGGCTCAGCAGTTAAAAGTGCTTGTTTGCAAAACACAATGGCCAGCACCCATGTTAAAGCCAGATGCACATATTGGTGCATGTGTCTAGAATTTGTTTATAGTGGCAAGAGGCCCTCATATGTCCATTCTTTCCCTCTATTCTATCCCTCCCCTCTCTCGCCTTGCAAATAAATAAAAATGAAAAGAGTTTATATATATTAATTAAGGATGAGTTAACTTAAAGACTCAAGTGTTCTACAACCAAAATGTGCAGGTGGGGTATAATGGAGTCATGCCAGCGCTCACTGAAGGTGTGGCTGACTCTGCCTTCCTTTACTGAAAGGACCTTTTGAGCAGGAAGATCCCTCCGGTGCCAAAGAAGCACCAGCATCGAGGGAAGAAGTCAGGAAGAATAGCCAGGATGGGGCTGGAGAGATGGCTTAGTGGTTAAGGGACTTGCCTGTGAAGCCTAAGGACCCAGGTTTAAGTCCTCAGAGCCCACGAAATCCAGATGCACAAGGTGGCGCACATGCACACAAGGTGGTGCGCACATCTGGAGTTCATTTGTAGTGGCGATGGCCCTGGCACGCCACTTCTCTTTCTCTCTCTCTTTCATGCTCTGTCTTATAAATAAGTTTTTTAAAAAAATTAAAAAGGAGAAAAGTCAGGATGCCTGACTGCTTACATCCCTGTACATTCCGGATCTCAGTGTGAAGGTAACAGCAAATGCGATCTCTCCTCAGCACCTGACCTCCTGCAGGTGGCAACTACTTGTTGGATTTGGAGGATAAACTTCATGATGGAGGTGGAGCTGTCCTACAGAGGAAAACGTCGAGGTGGGGGCTCGGACGCTTGTGTTGCATCCCAGCTAAGTTGCTGGATCCTGAGACCTTTTACTGTGGCAGTCTGGAGGTCAAGTTCCAAACCTGGAAGACTGCTTAACAGAGTACTAAGAGGTGAGGCTTGAGGAAGTTTGAAGAACGACCCAAATGTCTCCTCTGAAGCCCACAAAAAGCAAGTTGAAGTGACATCCTGTTTAGAGCTTTAGTGACAAGGAGTTGAAGCAGTTATTTTTGTTCTAAGCAGTTCCAGGTAGGAGACAGTCACCCCTCATAGTTGGGAGGGGATACTAACCCTTCAAATAAGAGACTTCACAAGGTACCAGAGACATGGCCCCAACTAATGAGGTGCCCAGTGGAAACCGTATGTCTGAGCTGTGACTGGGAGTATGTGTGAGTGAGCCTAGGAGAAGGACAGCTCACTGAGTGGAGGTTTGCTGCGAGATGGCCATCTGGGCACATTCCCCCACAAAGGCAAGCAGGGCCAAGTATCCCTGTGACTGACACTTGGTGCAATGGGCTTTAATTTTATTTCACTTTGGAGAGAAAAGTAGCTGGCTTTGGTGAGCTGCGGAGAGAAAAGAAGGAAGGGGTATGAAGTGAAGAACTATTTCCCTTAGACCTGCATATGACAGCAAAAGCTTTTCAATTTACGCATTTGGACCTTCACAGAAATTTCTTAATCTTTGGAGAGATTCTGATGTGCTAGAATTTTCTGGTTGAATGTTTTCCTTTAGGAAACAGTCCCTTAGGAACAGAGGTCCAGAGGTAGAAGCAAAAGCAATTCAGAACCACAATTTTTCCAAGATAGCTAACAGTTCCACTTGAAATGATCAATATGATATAGGAAAAATGGCTCATTGGTTTCTACACTGCTTTTAATCTTTTTGGAATTTTTTTCCCCTACAAAGTATTTTAAAGAGGATGAGTCTTCCTATTTATAGTTAGGTCTCCCTGAATGTCTCACCACTAATATGCCTTTAAATATTTTTTTTCTTAATCACTAAACTTTGGCAAGTATAGGGAAGAAATGCATTGAAGCAACTTACTTGTTGATTTCTCACTTATTTTTGACTGTTCCTTCACTTTGCGCTGTATCTAATGTGTTCTCAGGTCCCATACGCTGGGGCCATTCACTCATTCATCAGGTGTGTGCATCATCTCCATGAACTGAACCTGGAGATATTTGTCCTGTAAGTTCTCATTCAGGGTTTTCTTATTGGGTATCTTTAACACCTTGTGACATGAGACATCTGCTGTGGACACAGGCAGTCAGTCACCTGCTGTCTCTGTCATCAGGGATGTCTCTTAGATGAGTACGCTGTATCTCCTGTGTTGAAGCATAAATGGAATAATAAGATTTACACAAAGCCAGTCATTTAAATGGGGAAATCAAATAGCACCAATGGCCCTTTGTTAAACACACCACATGCCAGGTGCTACTGTGGTCACCCTAGTAAGATGGCATGGCCCTCTCCATGTGACATCGCTTCAGACAATTGATGTCCTACTTGCTGTATATGGTAAGAAGAGGTTTGTGACTCTGATGGGACTTTCTGGGGGAGAGCAGATGTTAAGCAGGTCCAAAACTGGCTTGAGAAAGCAGGGAGAGGAAATTGATTTAGCATTTATGGTGGTTAGGGAGTGGAACTTCCTCCTGCTGTCAAAGGAGGGAGCATCCAGGCTTCCTTAACAGCTTGCCCAGGTGTGGGGCAGAAGGAGAAAATGAAGGGGTGAGTTTGGAAGATGTCAGATGCCCAGCATTGCACATGGAGGGAGTCATACTTAAAAAAAAATTTATGGTAGGCTACATAGGACATAAAACATTATCATCTTAAGACTTTCAAGTGTAAGGTTCAAGGGCATTAAATACATTTACAATGTTGTTCAACAATCAGCACCATCCATCCATCACTATTTTTATCTTATAAAACTGAAACTCTATCCTTCTTAATAAGTCCTCATCCTTCCTCTCAGGCTTCCGGCTGCTTTCAGTCTCACTGATTTTGTCTAATCCCGGTGCCTCTTATAAGGGGACACTCTTCCATTCCATGGGCTGGGTCCTGGACCATGTAGAGAGGAGAGAGCTGGCTGAGCAGCAGTTTCCTAATTGAGGACGGAGTGTGACCAAGTGCTTCAGGCTTCCGCCCCCATGCCTCCTTATTATGATGGACTGTAGCCTTAAAGCATAAGTGAAAATAAAACCTTCAACCCTTAAACTGATTTCTTTGCTCTGTTTTTTGGCATGTGTGTATAGCATGTGTGATATGGTATGTGTGGTATATGCATGTATGCATCCCATGCCCATGTACACATAGGTCACAGAGAACTTTGGGTGTCTTTTTGTGTCGCTCACCTATTACTTCCTTGAGATGGACAGACATTGAAGCTGATGCTGTTGTTTTGATCAGACTGGCTGACCAGTCTCTGCTTCACACAGACCTGGGCTTACACGCTTATGTGGTCATGTCCTACTGTTTACATGGGCACTGGGGAATCAAACTCAGGGTGAATTATGCCCTCTCAGGCCTTCATGCCTACACAGCCAGCATTCTTACCCACTGAGCATTCCCCCATCATCGCAAACTGATTTTTGTCAGGTATTTTGTTCCAGCAGTGAGAAAGGTCAGTAATACATATTGTTAAGTCAAGACTGAGTACTATCCCATTGTGTAGTTACACCTCATTTTGCTTGTCACTCACCTATTGATGGACATGTGTGTTGGTTCCATGCTTTAGCTGTGGTGAATTAAGATGCTATTAGCATCACAAATATCTTTTCAAGTATACAAACATCTCTTTAAAGTCTTGCTTCCAATTCTTTTGGGCTGTATACCCAGAGGTAGAATTTCTGGGTTACACAGTATGTCTTTGATTACAATTCACTCTTGATGTTTGACTGATAACTTAAATGCCCCATGCTTCATGTAATTGAGTTTGAACTTGTTTAATGAAGCTATTATGATTTTCTAGAAGATTTTTACCCTGAGGCTCTAAAAAGAAATGAGTTCCACTGAGTGACTTGTCCACAGGCCAGCACTGTGCTTGTTGAAAAATAGAATGAGAGCTTTATCTGGAATGCCAAAGTATATTAAGAGAGGCCTTGTACAAGAAATGTGTGTGACCATTTCTTATATTTAGGGTATCCCTGAGGCAAGAGATTCATAGAGCTCTTTACCTTAAAGGAAGAGGCTTTGGTTAAGGAATTATGCTTTTGAATTAGCCAGACTATGAGAGCCAGGTCATAGGCTGATGAGTCTGTGAAAGTGGGCAGATGGAGCCAACTATTGAGCAAAGTATCCCATGCTGATATGACTTCTTGAAGTCCAGCCAGTTGGTCCAGCCCTTGGGTACACTCCTCTTTGAGAGACGGCCCCATTAGGGATGGAAAGCAGCAGCTTTCTGTAAAGTTCCATAGTGTTGGAGGTGGTTTTGACCTTGTCTGCAAAGGCTGTGCAGCGACAGGCCTGTTGAGTTCCCTCGCAAAGGAGCATTTGCACCTTTTGATGGTGAAAACACAGTGGAGCCAGAAGGATTGAGTAGGCCCTGCGCAGAAGAGAGTTAACTAAACTTTTGACTGCTCAGCAAATGAGTTCAGGGACTTCCATAATAGGGGGCACGGACGGGGTTGTGACATGGAGACTGTTAGATCCTTGGTAAGGCAGCGTTCCCTTCTAAGGTTAATGTGGGTGGGCAAATGAAGCCATTAAATGGAGAAATTTTCCAATAGAGTTTTGCCTTAAATGTCCTATTCCAATTTGTACTGAGTCATAGTAAATGCTGTAATGAGGGACAGGAAGGTCCATAGATGCCATACACTTAATGTGCAAATCTTAAATTTACTATATCACATGTTCAGGGCTGAGGATACAGCCCAGTGGTGGAACACTTGCCTCACATGTGCAAGGACCTAGGATCAATCCCTAGCATCACTAAAGAAATAAGCAAATAGGGCTGGAGAGATGGCTTAGCGGTTAAGCGCTTGCCTGTGAAGCCTAAGGACCCCGGTTCGAGGCTCGGTTCCCCAGGTCCATAATAATAAAAAACAAACAACACGCCATATTGGGTCAGAGAATTCCTGCTGTTATGTGATATTTTCTCCAACTGAAACATTCTTTCCTTGAAAGAGTAGAGAGACTCATAAAGTTAGAAAGCTAAGGAAACGTAACAAGATTCAGAAAGTCACACCACTCTCCCTGTGGTTTCATAAGCAGTAAGCAGTTGCTGGAGAGAGCTGACTCTTGGGTGGAGCTGTCTGCAGGTTCTTCAGATGAGCACCATGCTGGGGTGTGGGCCCTTTGGTGGTACAGCCACCACGGAGCCACTCATGCTCCTGTGACTAACTCCAGACCACATATTGGCTCACCAAACTTCATTTGGATGGAATCGTTTCCTTGATCTGCCATCAGTTCCCTGTCAGGGTGAAAAGATGTTTGCTCCCATCTCTCAAGGGAAAGTCATACTACATGTGTCTAGCATGGGATATTTTAGGACAGTGAACACACTGACTATGGGGAACTTAGCAAGGCAATATTTCTGGTGGTTATGGAAAATCACATCTATTTGTTTCGTTTTAGTGTTAAGTCAACTGTCTCATAACTATTTAATTGTAGTTATAACTATAATTTTGAAACGCTGTATTGATAAGGCCATGTGTTTGCCAACTGGTACATGTAGCCTGATGTTAATTCAGAACCTAGGCTGTAGAGCCACAAAAGCCAATATTGGCCATTTTGTCTTTTGTTAAAATATATTTAACGGGCTGGAGAGATGGCTTAGCGGTTAAGCGCTTGCCTGTGAAGCCTAAGGACCCTGGTTCGAGGCTCGGTTCCCCAGGTCCCACGTTAGCCAGATGCACAAGAGGGCGCACGCGTCTGGAGTTCGTTAGCAGCGGCTGGAAGCCCTGGCGTGTCCATTCTCTCTCTCTCCCTCTATCTGTCTTTCTCTCTGTGTCTGTCACTCTCAAACAAATAAAAAAAAATTTTTAAACAACAAAAAAAATAAAAAAAATATATTTAACTCCAACATGTTTATTGTTTTAATTAATTTGAGTACCTTCATAGACATATATTTCTTGAACTTTTAGCATTATTTTTCAGGAAGCGTCCTGTAAAAGAAAGAATGGAGGGGACTTCCGGGTAAGATGGCAGCATAGGAGCCACACCAAACCAGCCTAGGGAGGGGCTTAAGCTAAACCCCAGCAAAATGCCCTCTTCTTATGAAAAGTGAAGTATATGTTATTCTTAGACACAGCAGAGAAGCTGGAGAGACCACGATCCACCAGAAAGGAGGAAAATGGCTAGAATCCCACTGAGATGCTTGTGGCCCGCCCATCTGCCCACCCGCCCAGTACCACCCTGCCAGGCGCGCTGAGCGGAGGCAGGAGCAGAGACCAAGCAAGGGGATGTTTCAGCTTCATCAGCCTTCTTGCAAAGTTAAGAAATCTGAAGATCAGCTAAGGAGCTACTGGAAGGGATACAGGTGGAACTGCGTGAGCAACTCCAGAAGTTTGAGCCCTCCCATCCCCCACCGTCAGAACCGCGAACCTCTGGCATTCAGCCCCCAGGGGCAGCGCCGCCAGCACAGCTGATGGAGCTCCAGCTGCACAGCACAACACGGAGGGATCGAGGTCGGCACTCAGCATTGGCAAAAAGGTAATGAAGCTGACGAACAACAGAAACAACAACAACAAAAAAAAAACACAAACCAGGTATAAAGGCCTGCATTGGAAGAGCTAATCCTTTTTTCCTTGTCAGGGCAGGTTATGGGTTACATATTCTTGGCTGGCTTAGCCATTTTCAAATAACCTGTATTTGGGGTTTGAATATTGTTGCCTTTTATGCTTTCATATTTATAGTGCCTTTGTCTTTTGCTTCTGTCATTATTGGGGGCAGGGTCTGACCCAGATCCAGGCTGACCTGGAACCCAATTCAGAACAGAAATCTCTACCTCTCAGCTGACAAGATTAAGGGTGTAGAACAACACACACCCTTAGGGATTTTGGCTGTATATGACTATCGGTTTCAATCCCCACAACTGCATACTTTGTGCTGGCTTTTATTGAATCTGTATATTACTCAGTTGAAGTTTAGGAATTTGCTAGCAAGCTGTTCCACCCATTCCAGTAGAATACTTGCTTAGCAAGCAAACTCAACATCTAGGATTACTTCTGGGGCTGGAATGGGGTACAAGAGCCACATCAGGCACCTTAAACTCATATCCTGAAAATATATAAAGATAGATTGCCACATCTAAGAACACTGCAGATAAGTAAAAAACCCAAGCATCAAATCAATTCTGGATGCAAAAGTTGCTACATTATAATACAAGAAACTCAAGGAATCAAGACAATACAGTCCCACCAAAAATTACAAATCCATCATAAATGATCATCAATGGGACTGTTTTAGATAAAAATGCCTGACAAAGATTTCAAAAAGCAATGATGACATCTATACCCAAAGAAATCAAAGAAGACATGAAAGGAATCAAAGAAGAAAACAAAGGAATTAAAAAAGAAAACAAGCTCTAAAAGAACACAAGAAACCAGCTTAATGAAATATGGAGGTCATTATAAGACATGAGTAAGGAAATAGAAATACTGAAGAAAAACCTGGCTGAAATACTAGTTCTGAAGAATACAGTCAGTGAAATAAAAACCTCTGTGGAAAGTCTCACCAGTAGAATGGATGAAGGCGAGAACAGAATATTTAAACTAGAAGACCAGGTGGCAGACCTAATACAGTCCAACAAAGAGAAAAGCAAGCTAATAGGAAGGTATGAATGGGAATTTCAAGATATCTGGGACATTATGTAAAGATCAAACATAAGACTTCAGGGTAAAATAAAAGGAGAAGACTTTCAATCCAGAGGCTTAGTAGGTGTTTTCAAAATAGAAGAAAAATTTCCCCAAGTTGGGAAAGAAATGCCAGTGCAGATACAAGAAGTTTTAGAACACCAAACAGAAAAAACCTGGAAAGAACCTCGCCTCACCATGTTATAATTAAACTACTAAACACTCAAACCAAAGAAAATATATTGAAAGCATTTAGAGAGTAAAAGCAAGTCACCTACCAAGGCAAGCCCATCAGAATAACTACAGATTACTCAACACAAACTTTAAAATCCAGAAGGATTTGGAATGATGTATTCCAAGTTCTGAAAGATAACAACTGTCAACCAATATTACTTTACCCTGAAAAGCTATCTATCCAAACAAATGGAGAAATAAGGACATTCCACAACAAAAACAGGCTAAAGGAATTTATGATAACTAAACCAGCTCTACAGAAAATACTTGAAGGAATTCTTCATGCTGAGAGAAAACAAAACACACATAGGAGGAAACAGGAAAAAATAAACCATACTAAATAACAGTTAAAAACAAGTGAGTAAAGGGAAAATAGGAAACACCACAAAATAAGAAGAATGATGAGAATAAATGCATTTTTTCAGTAATAACTTAATATCAATGGCCTCAATGCACCAACCAAATGACATAGGCTTGCAGACTGGATTAAAAGGCAGGATACTGCCATTTGTTGCCTCCAGGAAACTCATCTCTCAATAAAATATAGACACTGTCTTAGGTGAAAGGATGGACAATGGTATTTCAAGCAAATGGGCCTAGGAAACAAGCAGGGGTTGCTATCCTCATATCTGACAGGATAGACTTTAAACCAACAGTGAGGAAAGATAAAAAAAGGTCATTTTACATTGACTAAAGGAATACTCCAAGAGGAGGACATTACATTCCTAAGCATATGTGCACATAATATGGTGGCTCCCAGTTTCATCTAAAAACACTATTAGACACAGATAATATCAAACACAATTGTAGTGGGAGCCTTAAATACCCCAGTCTCATCAATTGACATCTCATCCTGGCAAAAAATAAACAGAGCAACACCTGAATTAAATGATGTCATGGAACAAATGGGCCTAACAGATACCTATAGAACATTCCATCCAAATGCTCCAGAGTACACATTTTTTCTCAGCAGCACATGAAACATTCTCTAAAATAGACCATATATTAGGACACAAAGTAAATCTCAACAAATATAGGAAAATTGAAATAATCCCTTGTACTTTATCTGACCGCAATGGGATTAAACTGCAAATCAGCAACAAGAAAAGCTAGAGAGCATACAGAAATTTATGGAAACTAAACAGTACACTATTGAATGATCAATGGGTCATTGAAGAAATCAAAAAGAAAATCAATAAATTCATAGAATGAATTGATAAAGATAACACAACATACCAAAACCTTTGGGACACAATGAAGGCAATCCTAAAAGAGAAATATGTAGCTCTAAGTGCCTATATTAAGAAATTAGAGAGTTCACAAATAATTTAATGCTTCACCTTAAAGCCTTGGAAAAAGAAGAACAAGGCAAACTGAAAATCAATAGATGAGAAGAAATAATGAAGATTAGGGCAGAAATTAATGAAATAGAAACAAAAAAACAACAACAAAGAAACAAAAACAAAAAAAAACCCCATAATCCAAAGAATCAATGAAACAAAGAGTTGCTTCTTTGAAAGGATAAACAAGATTGATAAGCCCTTAGCAAATTTGACCATCAGAAAGAGAGAAGAGACAAAAATTAATAAAATTAGAGATGAAAAAGGCACCATTAGAACAGATACCAAAGAAATTCAGAAAAATATAAGGACATACTTTAAGGATATATATGCCACTAAGTTTGAAAATCTGAAAGAAATGTATGATTTCCTTGATTCATATGACCTACCAAAATTAAATCAAGATGAGATAAACCATTTAAATAGACCTATAACAAGTACAGAGATCCAAGCAGTTATAAAAAGTCTCCCAACTAAAAAAGGTCCAGGCCCAGATGGATTCACTGGTGAATTTTACCAGACCTTCATGGAAGAACTAACACCACTGCTTCTAAAACTTTTCCATAAAATAGAAAAGGAAGGAATTCTACCGAACTCCTTCTTTGAAGCCAGCATCACCCACATACCAAAACCAGACAAAGACAGAAGAAAAAAAGAAAATTATAGATCAATCTCCCTCTTGAACATATATGTAAAAATTATGAACAAAATATTGGCAAATAGAATACAAGAATATATCAAAAAGATTATTCACCCTAGCCAAGTTGGCTTTATCCCAGGGATGGTACAACATGCAATCAATAAATGTAATACATCATAAAAATGGTCTGAAGGACAAAAATCATGTGATCATCTCAATAGATGCATCAAAGGCATTTGACAAAATCCACCATCCTTTCATGGTAAAAATATTACAGAAACTGGGAATAGAAGAAACATATCTCAACATAATAAAATCTATTTATGACAAACCGACAGCCAACATAATAATAAATGGAGAAAAACTTGAAGCTTTTCCAGTAAATTCAGGAACAAAACAAGGGTGTCCACTGTACCTACTTTTATTTAATATAATACTGGAAGTCTTAGTTATAGCGATAAGGCAAGAGGTACTCATAAAAGGGATACAAATTGGAAAGGAAGAGATCAAATTATCACTATTTGCAGATGATATGATTCTATACATAAAATACCCAAAAGACTCTACCAGGAAACTGTTAGAGCTGATAAACACTTTTAGCAATGTAGCAGGATACAAAATAAATACATAGAAATCAGTAGCTTTCCTGTATACTAACAACAAACATGTGGAGGATGAAATCAGGGAATCATTTCCATTCACAACCGCCTCAAAAAATAAAGTACTTTGGAATAAACTTAACCAAGGAAGTGAAGGATCTCTACAATGAGAACTTTACAACACTCAAGGGAGAAATTGCAGAAGACACAAGAAAATGAAAGACAACCCATGTTCTTGGATTAGAAGAATCAATATTGTGAAAATGTCAATCTTACCAAAAGCAATCTATATATTTAATGTAATCCCCATTAAAATTCCAATGGCATTTTTCACAGAAATGGAAAAAAAATCCTAAAATTCATTTGGAAGTAAAATACTAAAATATCCAAAACAATTTTGAACAACAAAAATAAGTCTGGTGGTATCACCACACCTGATTTTAAGCTATATTACAGAGCCATAATAACAAAAACAGCATGGTATTGGCACAAAGACAGACATGTAGATCAATGGAACAGAATAGAGGACCCAGATGTTAATCCAGGCAGCTATAGATATCTGATTTTTCACAAAATGTAAAAAGTATTCATTGGAGGAAAGACAGCCTCTTCAACAAGTGGTGCTGGGAAAATTATATCTATATGTAGAAAGATGAAAATAGATCCTTGTCTTAACCCATGCACAAGATTCAAATCCAAGTGGATCAGGGACCTTCATATCAGACTTGAAGCTCTGAAAAGGTAGGGGAAACCCTTCAGCATATTGACATAGGTAATGACTTTCTGAATATAACCCTAATTGCTCAGAAAATAAAACCACTAATCAACCACTGGGATCTCATGAAATTACAAAGCTTTTGTACAGTAAAGGACACTGTGCATAGAGCAAAGAGACAACATACAGAATGGGAGAAAATATTTGCCAGCTACACATCTGACAGAGGATTAATATCCAGAATATACAAAGAATTCAAAACATAGAACAATAAGAGATCAAAAAACCAATCAAAAAATGGGTTGTGGAACTAAATAGAGAGGTCTCACTGGAAGAAATACAGATGGCATATAAACATCTAAGTGTTCTACATCCTTAGCCATCAGGGAAATGCAAATTAAAACTACCTTGAGATTCCATCTCTCTCCTGTCAGACTGGCTACCATCAAGAAAACAACTGACAATAAATGTTGGTGAGGTTGTGGTAAAAGGGGAACCCTTCTGCACTGTTGGTGGGAATGTAATCTGGTACAGCCATTGTGGAAATCAGTGTGGAGGTTCTTGAGACAGCTAAAAATAGACTTACTGTATGATCCAGCTATAGCACTCCTCGGCATATATCCTAATGACTCTTCTCACTACCTTAGATATGCTTGCATAACCATGTTTATTGCTGCTCTATTCACAATAACTAGAAAATGGAATGAGCCTAGATGTCCATCCATAGATGAATGGATAATAAAGAGGTGGTACATTTACACAGTGGAGTTCTATTCAGTGGTAACCAAAAATGAAATTATGAAATTCACAGGGAAATGGATGGCTCTGGAAAGGATTATAGGTAGTGAGGTAACCCAGGCCCAGAAAGTGAAACATCATATATGTGGATCCTAGCTACAAATGTATAGACTTGTGTGTGAGCTGGAACCAGAAATCAGTAGCAGAGGCTCATAAACTAGAAAAAGGCTGTAAGGGAGGGAGGAGAGAGAAGGTCTTAAGGGGATGGTATTGTATATATGTAAGTAGAAGAACAGATTACAGGGAGAGGAAAGGCCTAAGCAAGGTCAGGGGAAGAGATTGTATAAAAGAAAGATGGGGGAGGGTCAATCAAAATTCAAGATATTCTGAATAAGACATATGAAAATCTACTTTTTAAAATAATAGCACATACAGAAGCCATAGATTGTTACTAGAAAACTTTCAGTGCCTGGGATGGGATACCTCCCAGTGAGTCGTTGGCCAGGGAGGTCTATGTTGCCTCCAAAACATTACAGGATATTGCCAAGGCCCTTGGTTCCCCATGAGAAAGAGATGGTAAGAACCTATTGCTGAAGATGTCACATGCCTGAGTGGCAAAGTCACTGAGGAATCAAGGTGGTGCTGAGCAGAAAACCTTCTCCCTGCAGCCCAGCCAACTGAAAGCTGGAGAAAGCTGTACTGTATGCAGCCTTATGGGAGACAGAAGTCATCAGCAGTGAAAACAATGGACATTGGAAGCCTTACATTTGGCCAGACAGGCCAAATGACTGAATGAGTACAATAGTGGCATGTCTGCTCTGGGAAAAACCAACTGCTCTCTAATTGGACTGAAGTCCTGTTCTATGGGAGGGAATACATGCCTGGTACTGAAAACCTAATCAAAAGCATTTGGCAGGGGAGGTCATGAGCCTGAGGGGTATAAAGCCTGCTGTTGTCTGGATAAATGCAGATATTATTCTCACCAAATTGCCCTGAAAGCACTACTCTTAATGTTCATATTCATATATTAATGCTACTCTCACTTCTGGTTAGAGAAGCTTCTCTTTTCAGATGTCAGTGACCACTGGGATGACCCAAAAGGCAACATAGTGCTGAGAAGAAGGGATGGAGGAGTGTCTAGCACTGAAGCATCTCACACCCTACAAGGCTCAGGGTCCATTGTAGAAGAGTTGGTGGAAAGAATGTAAGAGCCAAAAGAAAGGTACCACTCCCACTCTTTACATATAACTTTCTGGCTAGAAATTGGCCTTGATATCCAAGACCTCGCAGTGCCTAGCAATACCTACAGAAGACACTTATAATAGGAGAAAAAGATGATGACATCAAATTAAAGGAGAGACTAATGGAGAGAGGGAAGGGATTTCACAAAGAGCAGAGTTATGAAGGGGAAAGCGAGGGAGGGGAGGGAAATCCCATGGTTTGTTGTCTGTAAGTATAGAAGTTATCAATAAAAATATGTATTAAAAAATAAAGTATGGACATCTTTAGTGTTTCTATGAATAAAATATACAGTATAGATTGCTTAGTGGTTAAGGGTCTTGCCTGCAAAGCCAAAGGATCCAGGTTTGATTCCCCAGGACCCATGTAAGCCAGTTGCACAAGATGGCACATGCATCTGGAGTTTGTTTGCAGCATCTGAAGGCCCTGGTGCACCCATTATCTCTATCTACTTCTTTCTCTCTCTGAAATAAATAAAAAAAATTTAAAAAGTACTTAGGGGTATCTTTCCCCAAGTTAACAAAAAAGATTTGGCGTCATTTATAATCAATCGCTGTGCAAGAATATACTCAGGATTTCTACTAAGAAGAGTTGCTACTCTCTTGCTTTCTCTCTCTCTCTCTATCTGCTTCTTTCTCTCTCTCAAATAAACAAATAAAATATTAAAAAAGAAGGGTTGCTGTAATAAACATAACAATGTTTATTATGATATAAGCCATTGTATTGTATTTCATAATTGTATCAGGTCATCTGGTACATTAATTTATATCTGACTATTGTACATTGACCATGTAAGGATATTTTTTATTTAAAAATATGGAACACTTCCTGAATTTGTGTGTCATTCTTACACAGATGCCATGCTCATCTTTTCCCTAATGATCCAATTTTTGTATATGTGATGCCAAAGTGAGCATAAGAGAATAGTTTTTTCTTTTGTCTTCTATTTTTTCTGAGGTAGGGTCTCACTGTGGCCCAGGCCAACCTGGTCCTTACTCTGTAGTCCCAGGTTGGCCTTTAATTCACAGTGATCCTTCTACTTCTGCCTCTTGAGTGCTGAGATTAAAGGTGTGTGCTGCCATGCCCGTCCCCCCACCCTTTTTTGTCTTTTTATTATATAAATTCTTTTAGCAAATTTTAGATTTCCAGTAGAGACAATTTGAAGATCTCCATCTCAGCTGGTTTGCACCCTCATGCATTCAGCTGCTATAATTCATTTATTTTGGTGGCAGTAACTGCATATACTTCAAGGACAGTATTGCCACCTTTCTTTTAGTTACAAGTTTCTTCCTCTGCTGAGCCTCAGATTAACATAGTCAGGATTAAAGGCCTCCCAGGGAATGGCTGATTTACTGGGTTTAAGTTCTGTTTGGATAAACCCCTTGACAGCACTGCAGGATGCTGTGGGTATTTCCCCCTATAACTTCTAGGGTCTATATCTTCACAGTGACAGAGGCAGAGGCAGTAGCAGTAGCAAATCCAGTTGTAGGGTCCTGGTGAGCCACCTGTTGCTAGGAGCATGTCTTCAGCATGTCTGTCTACCCAGTGAGCATGCATGTTATATGGCTGTTTTCCTGAGAGCTCTACACAGTGGAGACTAAAGCAAGCTTGAAATACAACCTAAAGCTAGTGACAGTCTATCTTATGCTGAATTGAGACACATGGTTCAGTCTGACACACATAGGTGGGTCCAGCCCAAAACATATGACCCAAGACCATTTTATGGGAGGCCTGCCTCATGCTTTTGCTTCCAAATGATAATTATTAACTTCTGACCTAGGTTGGTTAAGCAGATGAGAGAGGCTTGAAAAAACTCAGCAAATGAAGCCCAAGGAATCTTAACTCAAAAAGCAAGGGGAATGGAGAGCTGGCTCAGTGGCTAAGGTGCTTGCCTGCAAAGCCTAAGGACCTTAGTTTGATTCCCCAGTACCCATGTAATCCAGATGCACAAGGTGGTGAAAGTGTCCGGAATTTGTTTGCAGTGGCTAGAGGTCCTGGTGTGCCCATTCTCTCACCTCTTCCTCTTCTTCTCTCTCACTTTCTCTCAAATAAATAATACACACACACACACACACACACACACACACACACACACACACACACACATATTTTAAAGCAAGATGGCCAGCAAGTAGCAGTCCTTATGGAGCATGCCAGCTGTTAGTGGCTCATAGGGCATGCCAGTCAGCACTGGAGCCAGTCTGCAAGCCAAAGTACAAGAAGAATGATCTTGGCATGTTTATGTTTAGACAGACTGTTCATAGCATGCTATGGTTACCATCAGTAATGGCATGGTTCTTTCACCACAAACTTGGTTCATCTCTCTCTCTCTCTCTCTCTCTCACACACACACACACACACACACACACTCCCAAGAAAGTATGGCAAGGGTTAGCTGTCACATGATGAGGCTTTTGGGGGACAGCAGGGAACCTTCTCAAGCAGTCTGAGGAAGAAAGGAAAGGAAATTAGCTTGGCTGTCATGGTGGCTAGGGTGGGGCATGACTGGGGTGAAGCTTCCTGTGTATAAGCCAGGCCTGCATGGCCTTGAATTTCTTTCTATAGCCAGGGCAGGGAAGGAACACCAGGCTTTTGTTTTTTAAATCAACATACTGTGGTGTGCAACGGACAAGGACAGGCCTTGAAAGTTACATAAAGTCAGGCCTCTTCATTACAGATACATGATTTCTTTGCATTCCCTTCCTGCAGACTAGGAAATGCCTTAGGAAGATCTTGTATTAAAGATGCTGCTATTAAAGGAGTAAAAGAATGGATCTGGGAGTGCAACCCAGGCCTGGCTCACTTCCAAACCTTTTCATTACACACTAAGCTGCTCGGCTTCTCAGGAGGCCTGTGAATGGTCCATGACCCACTAGTCCAGGCTCTGCAGGTATCTCCAGAGAATGTCAGTTGTTAGTGGATGACCCGATCCACAAATCAGGAGATAAACACATTCAGAGTAAGAAAGCAGAGGGCCATGTGTGAAATGTGGACGAATTCAAATTCATGCTTATAATAATATATGTTCACTGTGTTCCTAGGTTGGCCAGAACATCTTACTATATAGCTGCATTTGATTATCTCTGCTGTCCCAACAGACTATTAGCACCCATCGACTGGAGACAAAGTCTACAGCAGAGTTTCTTGACCCAAGGCAGGAGAGCAGGAGGGAAGGGGTGAGATGTATGGGTGAGAACCAAGGGCTCTGTGAATTAGACACACATACACACACATGCTGCTTGTCTTCCAGAGTTTTCTGTTACTTTAAACTTATTTCTGAAACAAATTTGGTGTCAACTTATATAGTTAAGGAATTGCTACATTCCAAATAACTGTGCTGTGGTATAGGATGCTTGCTTGGTGAGGTCATATATACAAAATCTATGTCCATCATTCATCTATGCCAAGGCTAGTTTGTCACGGACAGAAACTAAAGGAGATCCATCTTGGTGCACAACAAGCCTGGCTCAGTGGAGAAGCATCAGGAAATGAAAATAGGGATGGCGAGATGGCATAGCAGTTAAAACGCTTGCCTGCGAACTCTAAGGACCCAGGCTCAACTCCCCAGTACCATGTAAGCCAGATGCACAAGGTAAAGTTTACAGCCCAGAAACTGTACCGTGAAGCACGGTACAATTTTGTCCCCATATCCTCCTTGAGGTGGGCCATAGAAAATACTAGTACCCTCGCAGTGAGTGAGCTGCTTGATGACTTGGAGCAGATATCCATGAAGCAGCGTCTCTATCAAATAACCTGTTTTACTTTCAAAGACGGAACCTTTCTCTAGACGTTTCGAAGCAAGGATGGCAGAGGGTTTCTCCCTCAGCCTGTAAGTGTGTGAAACTGCTGATCTCTGTCAGGGTAGAGCTACCTTCACTGCTCAGGTGTGTTCTGACAGCCTTGGAAGCAGCATGTTTTCTCAGTGGGTCCCGTTGGACACATCAGTGACTGCAAAGTTGACTTTCTTCAGGCACCACTTTAACTGGCAGAGAACATCTGGGCTTGGAAGGCCGTCCTCACCTCTGGCCAAGGCCTGGTTACACTGCATTGCCTTCTGCCATTGGCAGAGACTCAGCTGAAATCCTGAAAGGAGTTGTGTCGAGTGCGATGAAAGCTGGTCTTTTGAGGAGGGTTCTTTTTTCTTTTTTGCCGCAGAATGGATACTGACTACCATGTTCTTGTTTACATCTAAGTGCGCTGCCAGAAAACAAATTTCCAAGTTTTTGATTGAATATTGGCTGAATTTTCACCCTCACGAGAGAAGTGAACAACTCCCTCCCAGAACAATCTGGCAGGGAATTTGGTTACTACTGGACCAACTTGGAAAGAAAACACTGAACATTTGAATGAGGCAAATCTTACCACTCAAGTTCCTTCAGTTGCCATCATGGAGGTTATGAAAACCCCATGAGCTCTTTTGGCTTAAGTCATCCCGTAGGAGGACAGCTCCTTTGAACTCCTCAAAGGCTAAACAAAGGGCTTCTGAATACTGAAGGTGACAATGACAGAGCCTTATCAATCTTTTCGTGTACAAGATACCAAGAGACTTAGATACATTGGAGGCCTCATGTGAGGGTTACCTACTCTCAGACCATCTTAAAAATCTCAACATGGAAGCCTGATGTGGTGGCACATGGCTGTAATCTAGCTCTTGGGAGGCTGAGGCAGGAGGATGGTGAGCTCCAGGCTAGCCTGGGCTACGTGGTGAGGTCCTGTCAACAAACAAACATCTGAACATAGATTCATTAACTGTTTCCTCATCGACTCAACTTCATTAAGCACAAAAGAAAACAGATGATGTGAGTTTTAAATAATTGTTAGGGTTTGGTGTTTACTGACATGACTCTAGCTTTGCAAATAAGCAACAGTGCTGTGATTTTACTTTTTTCTATGCACTTTTGGGGGTTCAGAATTTTAGACCCTTAGTACCATTTCAACAAGAATTTAAAATTGCCTTGGTATCAATATCAAAGACTGTTCCACAATTCTAACTTTTTATACAAGCCAAGCAATTATAGCATTCTCATTAAAATGTGACTTTGAGAATTAAAATTTTTGTTTTATTTACAAATTTGGAACGTCTCCCTTTACCATTTAAATAGACCTTGCATCTTCGAATAAGTTAGAAAATAATGAGACCAAAACTCCTTTTTCAAGATTGCTTTTCACTTCTATTTATGTACAGGATACATATTTCCAATGTGAAGTAATTTATATGCAAAAGTTTGGTGTGTCTATTTCTGTGCATTTTTTTTCTGGAAAGGAGGGGCCTGGCTTTCTTGAGGTTTTCAAAGAAGCCTGTGGGGTTCATGAAGGAAAGCGTCTTGAGCAGATGGACAGGTGGAGTGTTCCCACCTGGCACCAATTACTCCCAATCACTGGCTTAGGTTGTTCAGTACTCCCCACGCCTTTGCACCCCAGCCAACTGCCCTTTAAAACCAGAACACACCAGGGGTTAATCCATCCAGTCCCTGGTCCCTCAGTCAATCAGCATAGCACTGAAGTTATGCATGAATTTCCCAAAGGTAAACAGATTTCTATTTAAATATTATTGCTCTCATTAGCATCAGCTGTTTTCATTATAAATATGCTGAGAAGTTCTTTTCTAATCTAGTTTATAAATTATGCTTATTACCTTCAGATGTTGAAATCCTTTTTGTTTCTTCCAGTGTCCTTTCCCCTTCATGACTATTTGCTTTATTCCTTTGTTTTGAGCCTTGATTCTATAACAGATTCACTAGCTAATCCTTTCCTGTGTTCCCTGGCTTCCCGATGTTATGACTACCAGTTCTCAGTGTGTCTTCTTTGACTTACTCTAAAAATAATAGTTTCACATTTGTTATATTGTTACTATACATCAATGGCTAGGAATACAGGTTTCCATTACATTAGCTATTTTAAAGATGTATTTAAATGAAAAAGTGAGTTGATTTACAGCAGAGGCTGACAAAGTTCTTTTGCCAAGGGCCAAATAGAAAATATATTTTTGGCTTTGTAGCCAAATTATCTGTGTTGTAACTTCGTTTTTGTTGTAGCCATAGACATACATCAATGAATGAGACATACATAAATAAGTGGGTGTGGCTAGATGTGGCCTGTAGCCATTGTTGTTGGCTGACTTCTGATTGAAAGGGAACTACTTAGGTAGTAAGAAGACATAGCAGACATAGAGCTGAAATATCAATGCTGTCACACTGGGAAATTTTAGTTCAAGCTATTGTTTTCTCCATATGTGATTTATAAAATGTGTATTATTAGTGTATAATCAATGTACAAAATAATGCTTCATGGGCTGGAGAGATGGCTTAGTGGTTAAGGCACTTACTTGCCTGCAAAGCCAAAGGACCTGGGTTTGATTCCCCAGGACCCAATGTAAGTTAAATGCACAAGGTTGGTGCATGCACATGTCTGAAGTTCATTTGTAATGTAATGGCTGGAGGCTCTGCCATGCCCATTCTCTCTCTCTCTCTTTCTATGTGCCTCTTTTTCTTTCTCTCAAATGAATAAATAAAAATGTTTTTAAAAAGTGGTGCTTCATTATGACATGTTCATACCTGTATATCATGTTCTGTGATCAGATTGGCAATACATGTTCTCAGGCCCCATGGCTCTGTGCTTGACCACTCTAGTCCCGAGGAGGCACATCCTGAAGGAGCTTCTCTACATAGATACAACTAGAATGACCAGATAATGGCAGAGAGTCGTGGGAGCCATGTTGGAGTGCCACCAGACCACTGTGTATGCCTTCATGTAGAACAGAAGGTTCTGTGACAGTCCTGAAGAGATGGCCCTTCCCCACCTGCACAGATGGACTGCTAACACCATTCAGCCTCCACCCACATGAGGTAATTGAGGTCCAGAGAGGTGAAAGAATTGCTGAAGGTGGGCTGGAAAAATAGTAGTTAGGGCACTTGCCTGTGAAGCATAAGAACCCAGGTTTGATTCCCCAGTACCCTTGTAAGCCAGATGCACAAGGTGGCATATGTGTCTGGAGTTCATTTGTAGTGGCAAGGATCCCTAATGCACCCACTCTCTCTCTCTACCTCTTTCTCTAGTAAACAAATAATAAAACCATTTATAAAAAAAGATAAGAAAAAAATTGCTGAAGGTCCCAGAGCTGGTATTGAAGAGGGGGATTTGAACGAGCCTGACACCAAGGCCATGTGCTTACCCACAGGAGCTACCCTTGCCTAGCTATGGTGGAATCAGGACTTTTTTTCACTCCAGGTTTTAGAAAGTTGTCAAATGACTCATACCTTTAATACATCCCTGTAGAAGTGACTCGAGAACTGTAAGCAGGGATCTTGGGCTGCTCCTCAGCCTTGGGACTGGACTGAGAGCTCCAGGTTCTGTGAAGATGGAAGACAGCAAATCCATATACTTGTTAACATGATAAGGGATTCTTTTTTTTTTTTTTTTTTGGTTTTTGAGGTAGGGTGCCCAGGCTGACCTGGAACTCTCTATGTAGTCTCAGGGTGGCCTTGAACTCATGGCGATCCTCCTACCTCTGCCTCCTGATTCTGGGATTAAAGGCCTGCGCCACCACGCCCGGCTCTGATAAGGGATTTTTGCTTGCTTATGGGAAACCACAAAATAATAATGAGTAAAAACAATCATGCGGGCTGGAGAGATGGCTTAGTGGTTAAGCGCTCGCCTATGAAGCCTATGGACCCCGGTTTGAGGCTCGGTTCCCCAGGTCCCACGTTAGCCAGATGCACAAGGGGGCGCACGCGTCTGGAGTTCGTTTGCAGTGGCTGGAAGCCCTGGCACGCCCATTCTCTCTCTCTCCCTCTGTCTTTCTCTCTGTGTCTGTTGCTCTCAAATAAATAAATAAAAAATGAACAAAAAAAAATTAAAAAAAAAATCATGCCATACTTCTAGATGATTCTCTCATTCTCCTACACATGTCACATGAATTGCATGTCAAACCTATCGGGTAGAATTTTCCACCTCCAGCTTCAGGTAGTGGTCAGGGTAACTTGGTTTGTAGCTGCCTCAGGAAAATCTCTGTTCCCATCATCATGGGGCTTTCTCCTTCCTCCATCTAGAGCCATGTTAACAAGTCTCTCTCTTAGGACACCAGTCATTACAATCAAGGAGTAGCCTAATTCTGTGACACTTGTATGGCTAACTGTGACCATCACCCACTGGCCAATGAACGCCTGTGC
This sequence comes from Jaculus jaculus, assembly GCF_020740685.1. Classification (NCBI taxonomy): domain Eukaryota; kingdom Metazoa; phylum Chordata; class Mammalia; order Rodentia; family Dipodidae; genus Jaculus; species Jaculus jaculus. The sequence continues at coordinate 58,744,187 of NC_059113.1, read as the reverse complement.
CACAGCTGGTATCACTGTATGGGGAGTACGGGAGGCCTCGCTAGTGGGGATAGGTCACTGGTAGTGAGGCTTTGAGGGTTAGAGCTTGTACCAGCTTCTGGTAACTTCTTCTGTTCTCTCTGCTTGTGGTTCCAACAAATATGTGAGGAGCTTGGCTATTCACACAACTGTCACCAGGAATTCCACCATGCCTTCCCTCACACACACATCACCAGGAAAATCACCATACCTTCCCTTCACACACACATCACCAGGAAAATCACCATACCTTCCCTTCACACACACATCACCAGCAAAATCACCATACCTTCCCTTCACACACACATCACTAGGAAAATCACCATACCTTCCCTTCACACACACATCACCAGGAAAATCACCATGCCTTCCCTTCACACACACATCACCAGGAAAATCACCATGCCTTCCCTTCACACACACATCACCAGGAATTTCACCATGCCTTCCCTCACACACACACATCACCAGGAAAATCACCATGCCTTCCCTTCACACACACATCACCAGGAAAATCACCAGCCTTCCCTTCACACACACATCACCAGGAATTTCACCATTCCTTCCCTCACACACACCCATTACCAGGAATTTCACCATTCCTTCCCTCAAACACACCCATTACCAGGAATTTCACCATTTCTTCACTCACACACACCAATAACCAGAAATTTCACCATGCATTCCCTTCACACATATACACCACCAGGAATGTCACCATGCCTTCCCTTCACACACCCATCCCCAGGAATTCCACAATGCCTTCCCTCATACTCTCCCATCACCAGGAATGTCACCATGCCTTTCCTTCACACACACATCACAAGGACTTCCACCATGCCTCCCCCCACATCAGTAACAGTTACACTGTGCTTTCCCTCACACACCATCACCAGTAATTTCACCATGCCATCCTTTCACACACACCCATCACCAGGAATTCCACCATGCCCTCCTTCACATCTCCCATCACCATCACCAAGAATTCCAGAATGCCTCCCGAAACATACCAATCACCAGGAATTTCACCAGGTCTTCCTTCACACACTCCCATCACCATCACCAGGAATTCCACCATGCCTTCCTTCACACATTCATCACCAAGAATTTCACCATACTTTCCTATGCATACTCCCATCACTAGGAATTTCATCACCAGGAATTTCTCATCCCTTCCCTCACACACCCATCACCAGGAGTTTCATCATGCCTTTCCTCACACCCTCTCATCACCAGGAAGTTCACCATGCCTTCTCTTACACGGCCATCATCAGGAATTCCTCCATGCCTTCCTTCCACCCACCCACTACCTGGAGTTCTGCCAAACCTTCCCTGCTATCATGGACCAAAACTGTGAGCCCAAATAAGTCCTTTTTCCTTTAGGCTGCTTTTGTAAGGTATGTTTGTCCCCATAATGAGAACAGTAATTAATTCAACTTCTCCATTTGTTGATCACTATACTACCTATGTCTAAGTAAAATCTTTTGCACAAGCACTGGGGAGTAGAATTCCAGCACTAATGGGGGGAGGGTGACAAAGTCATAACAGGTCGGTGCTACATTTGTTTCTTACTTTATTTACTTATACCTTCATCATATGTGTGTTGTTAGCCCTGAGGGCTTCTTCCATGCTTGTCATTGGGAGTGCCAATTTCTCATTCTCTCCTTCCATACAATATGGTTTATCTATTATATTGATACAGTTCTTTCTATGTTTCCAAACTGGCTTGAATCTTACTTTATAGCCCAAGCTGACCTTGAGCTGAAAATCTTCTTGCTCCAGCTTAGGAAATGTTGTGACTATAGTGGGTACCACCATGCCTGGCTTATTATCCCCCCTTTTTGTTTTTGATTTTTCGATATAGGGTCTTGCTCTATTCCAGGCTCACCTGGAATTCAGTATGTAGTCCTGGGGTGGCCTTGAACTCATGGCGATCCTCCCACCTCTGCCTCTCCTGTGCTGTCATCCAAGGCATGTGCCACCTTGCCCGGTTCATTTCTCTTTAAAAATAGAAGCTAGAAGGAACCAAGAGGTTGAGGATCTGTGCAAAGCCACCTCCTTAGCAGCAGGATCTGTATTACAAATGGAGAGGATTTGCACTCGGCTACTCTGGGAGTCTCTGCTCGTAACTGCCACACTGACAAGGAGCTGGCTCGTGTAACAATGGTGGTAAAGACATGCGCCAAGGTGGCGGGATGTGTCCGAAGTGCTTGCAGCTGTCCTGTGGCAGCTCTCAGGAGCCTGGATATGGGTGAGGGGCTTGGCTGTGTGGGTTCTTAATCATCTGAACAGGGAATCTAGCTCTTTGTGTGGCTGGGTGGGCACAGGACCAGCTTCTGCTGTCACCTGGGTAATTGGTTTTTTGTGTTCATTTCAATAGTGAACAATATTAAAGGAGACTAGAGATGCAATGGAGATAGAAGTATTGTGGAAGGAACAAAGAAATTGTAATGTGTGGAGTCTCAGGTCTGGGGAAGATGAGGGACATGATAATCGAGTATTAAAACAGAGGAGATTATACGGCAGTGCCTGTCCCATTCATCATCACTTTCATCCCAGGCTCGTGGCAGAATTTGGAGTCTGACAAGGCTCGGGCATTATCTCTGCAGTTTATTTACATCTCAAATCAGGTTGCACCGACAAGAGAGAAAAGAATTCCATGGAAGAAATGTAACTAAGTGATATATTTTCTACAGAAAGTGCAAACAAAATACAGACTATCTGGTTCAATATATCATTCCAGAAGCGATCCCGCTGCTGTGTGCTTAAGTCTACGCTTTAGCTTTCTTACCAGGAGACCATACATGGTCTCTTGAGACAACCAGCCTCTCTCTTCCTCTACCCGTGTTGACTGCTCTTCACAACCTCTGTTTTCCCTACTCCCCAAATGTCAGTGTCCCCCAGGATCTGTCTCCTTTTCTCTCTGCAGCCACCCGGACCATTTCATCTTCTTGTGGCTTTTCCCAGGGCTGGTTTTGTGCTGGGGGCTCTAAGTTGTACCTTCCTACCCACCTGTCACTTGTTTTTCCCTTCTGAATTCTTTAATATGAATCTGGTATAGGCTGAACATCCTTATCCAGCAATGTGTTGGATCTAAAGTGTTTGGGATTTTGGATGGTTTTTGGATTTTTGGAGAGTTTGAATAAACCTAATGAGATAACCTGGGGGTGGAGCCCAAATCTAAGCCCAAAAGTACGCCTTTCATATGCATCATATACATATAGCCTGAAAGTAATTTTACACAGTATTTTAAACTACTTTGAACATGAGACAAAATTTCATAATACACAATTTTCTGCTTGTGGTGTCAGGTTGGCACTCAAAAAGTTTAAAATTTGGGACACTTTGGATTCTCAGATTTTCAACCTGTACAATACTTTAATGGTTAAATGCCCAGGTGATAGAAACAGAGTAAGCAAACATTGTCTCCCCTTCCTTTGCCTTGCTTTTGCCTCATTCTTATCTTCACAGGACAGTGTACATCGATCTTAGTTTCTCAGGGCTTCTTCCAGAAGTTCTTTATGCATACACAAGAAAATGCATATAAAAGCATTATGCACATGTTCGTCACTTTGTTGTTTTTGCTTTCCATGACAGGACATAGTGGACATGGCCATTGTACCTTCCTTTTCCTTTTAAAATTTATGGTTGCACACAATGTTCCGTTGTCTGGGTGGCACATAATATATTTAACCCGACTCCTACAGGTGGACATTTGAGTGGCTTCCCGTCACTTGCTGAGATGATTAATTTTGAGTGTCAGCTCTCCTGGGTAATGGGCTGTCCAGATACATGGAGAAACATTATTCTGGGTGTTTCTGGGTGAGATTAACATCTAACTCAGAACACCGCACAGCTGATTGCTCTCTCCAGTGTGGGTGGGCCTCATCGGCTCTGTAGAAGGCCTGAGTCAAATAAAAAAATAAGGAATTCTCTATCTCAGCCTGTTTGTCTTTGAGCTGTGATATAAATCTTCTCTCACATTTGAACCCAGGATCAGGAATTTGTATCATCAGTTTTCCTGGGTCTTTTGTTCTCAGCTTTCATAATTGTGTGAGCCAGTTCCTTATCATATCTCTCTTTCTAGCACTCTCTACAGATATCAACATTCATAGCTGCTCAAGTCTCTCATATTAAATGTAACCTGTGTGACCTCCTGTAAAATTCGAGTCATTTCTAGGTCCCTAAAAGTACCATACACATACAATGTAAATAGCTGCTGTACTGTGTTGTTTAGGGAATGGTGACAAGAAGAAAGCTTGGCCGTGTTCAGTGTAAATGTATTTTTTTCCCAAATATTCTACCTGAGGTTGAATCCACAGATATGGATCCTTTGGACACAGAGGGCCAAGTGTCTGTGTGTGTATATAAGTACATATGTGTGTGGTGGTTTGAATGCAAATGTATGTCACCCATGGACTCAGGTATTTTTAACAATATTTTATTTGGGCTGAAGAGATGGCTGAGTGGTTAAGGTGCTTGCCTAAGAAGCCTAAGGGCCCAGGTTTGACCCTCCCAGAACCCACATAAGCCAGATGTACATGGTAGTGCACACATCTGGAGTTCATTTGTAGTGGCTAGAGGCCCTAGCATGCCCATTCTCTCTCGCTAATTAATAAAACAATTAAATATTTTATTTATCTGCAGACAGAGTGTGTGTGTGTATGTGTGTGTGAATGGGCATGCCAGGGCCTTTAGCCACTGCAAACAAATTCCAGATGGATGCACCACTTTGTGCCTCTGGCTTTTCATGGTTACCAGGAAATTGACCCCAGGTTGCTGGAATTTGAAGGCCAATGCCTTAACTGTTGAACCATCTCTCCAGCCCAGACTGAGGTATTTTTGATTAAGCTTCCCGTGTGAGTCCTCAGCAGGTGGAGCTCTGCTGGAGGAGGTGTGTCACTGGGGTGGACCTTGAGTCCAGCCCTGCTAAGTGTGTGGAGAGCCAGTCTGAGTTCTGGCTGCTGGTGTTTGCTGGTGTTGCCTGTTTCTCTCTCTGCTGTAGTTGCATGCTGGAGTGAGCCAGCTTCTTCTGCCACGATGGTGTTCCCTCAGAACTGTAAGCCTGAAATATAGCCTTCCCTCCCACAAGCTGCTTCTGGTTGGGTGTTTGTCCCAGCAATGAGAAGGTAATTGCAACCATATGTATTTCTCTCTCATATATATCTTATTGGTTGTGTTTCTCTGGAGAACCTCACTTAACTTGCCTTATAAACACTGCTGTAATGTGTAATGTTGTATTAATATAACTTCACACATGTGCATGAATATCCTTAGAATAAATTTACCAAAGTGGGATTTGGGGGACAAAAGATATGTGCATTTGTAATTCTGTTAGAATGCCAAATTGCTCTCCATAGTGATTATATGAAATTACATACTCACCAGCAATGTATGAGATTTCTTGTTTTCCCACAGCCCTTATCAACAAAATGTGGTCTCAAATTTTGGAATTTTTTTCCCCGTGTGATAGATGAGAAATGGTATTCAGGCAGTCAGCATGCATTTCTTGTCTATGGGTGAGGTTGAACATCTGTTTGTATATTTAAGAGCCATTACTCATCTTTTTCTATGAACTGAATGATCATAGCCTTTGCTCATTTTTTAAAAAAGTTTGAGTTCTTTTCTGGAGCCAAGTTCCAGATTATCATTATTATTATTTTTTGAGACAGTGTCTTACTATATAACCCAGGCTGGCCTGGAATTGCCTGCTTCAGCCTTCTGAGGGCTGGTTTTACAGCATGTGCCCTCACACATAGCCAGACTCTAGACTTGAATGTCTACTTTTCTTGCTTAGATGAATTAAACATGCCTGGAAAGGGAACTCCTTATTCCCTTTCTCCTTGCCCCAGCCTCCTGATTCTCCCTATGCTAGTCAGGTCACTAGCTCAGAGATCTCAGTTGCTCAAAAATCTTTTCATTTGCTCAAGCACTGCTATACCAGTTCCTGATCCAGCTCCGTGGCTGAGAGCAGTGAATCTGGAAGTAAGTGCATTTTTGTAGCTGTAGAGGAGAAGCAACAGTGAATAAGAAACTGTGTTTAGTCACAGAGCAGCAAGCCCAGGAATCTTGGGCATTGCTGCTCCAGAGGTTGGCTTACCTACAGACGTGGACAGACAGAATTCTGAAGAAAACTCTCTAGCCCTAAGCCAACAAGATGAATTGCAAACCAATAGAGTGAGTCTCAAGTAGAGAAGTTTAGACAAATTCAGAGGGAGACTTGAAGAAAGACTGTGCCAACTCTAAGTCCCTCTGTTTATTCAACACTGGATTCTGGGATGACTCTACTATTCAGCCATCCACCATGCGGCTTAATAAAGGACCCTAAGTATGGCTATCATGTTAGAAAGTTCCTTGAAATGGAATGATCTAGGTGTTTTATGTACCAGAACCCCCTGGATGACTACTAAATATAGCTGGGTGAATCCCTCATATCTTTGAGACAGGGGACAGAAATTCTTCCTTATGTCACAAAAAAGGGCATGGCTGTTTTTACATAACAGGTGGTTGCTGATTGGCCTCCTAAGTGACCATATTGATTTGAGGGCTTTGGTTCTGCTGACCAGTGTATGTGATTGGATCAGAGCAGAGCTGCTAAGAGTTGTTAGAGAAGCTGGTCTCTATCACCCACTGTGCCCCATCTCTGTTCTTCCCCCAGTGGTGGCCCAGTTTCTCCTGGCATTTCTTTTCTTCCTTAAGGTAGGGCGTTAGAGATGTGTGTTTGGTCCAGAAGAACCAAAGGGGGTCTGTGTTCTTGCCATAGTCTTTTTTCCCCTCAACACACTCTTTTCTTGATGTCTAACAAAAGAGGAGATATCCAAAGGAGGACTGGGTGGTGGGGAGAAGGCTTCTAATGCACATAAAACATGCCCATGAGTGGAGAAGGAGATGGTCAACAGAGAGGAACTGTACACTCTTGCTGGGCCTCCTCCTGTTGGGGACCGTAATCTTGACTGATTACTCTAGAATTCTCAGAAGACAAGCCTGTGTATTCTATTACTATAGAGGATACAAGTCTTGGTCCACTATTGTAGACTGAATTGTGTTTCCCTCAAATTCATATGTTGAACATCTCATTTCCAGTGTGACAATATTTGGATATATACTTTTAGGGAGGTAATTAAGATTACTGAAGTAAAAATGGTGGAGCCAAAAACTAATAGGGCTGTGTCCAAAGGAGGAAGAGGAAGAGGAAGAGAAAGAGAATGAGAAGGAGGAAGAGGACTAGGAGAAAGGGGAGGGGGAGGAGGCATATCAGGGCGTGTTTCATCCTTTCCCCTTGAGCACTGAGGAAAAGGCCATGTGGGGACACAGTGAGAAGCCAGCTGTCTGCAAGACAAGAAGAAATTCCTCACCAGAGACCTTGGATTTCTAGCCTTTAGCACTGTGCAAAACCAAATATTTGTTATTTAAGCCATCTACCTAGTAACAGTTTGTTATGGTAGGCTAACAGCACCTATGAACCCACATTTTCCATTCATTTTATTAGCTAATTTAATAATTATATTGTACCATTAAGAGATGCTTTCATTCTTCTTATGTAAAAGAGCCTTTAACCGACACCTCTCATTCCTGTTCTATAAACTAGGAGTTAGCAAACTACTGCTGGACCAATATGGCTTCTCACCTGTTTTGAATAAAGTTTTATTGGAACACAGGCCCCTCATTTGTATATTGTCTGTGGCTGTGTCCACACTACAGTAGAATTGCTGATTACTTATGGCAGAGGTGAGATCTACAGTCTCAATATTTATTATCTGGCTCTCTACAAAAGACTACTACCCCAGAATTCTCCAGAAACAAAAATGGTTGCCAATTGGGTATGACCTCTTTCAGCTCCTTATGAAGTGTTTTTTATTCAGTTACTGAACATATTCACTACCTTATATACTCATCATTTTTATAGTTTCTAAAATGTATATATGGGAAGAGAGGAGAAAGAGAGAGAGAACATGGGCACATTAGGGTCTCTTTCCAGTGTAAACAAACTCCAGATGCATGCACCACTTTGTGCATCTGGCATTACATGAGTGCTAGGGAATTGAACATGGGCCATTAATCTTTGCAAGTAAATGCATTTAACCACTAAGCAAACTCCCCAGCCCCATCATAATTTTTTTTTTTTTGTGATAATAAGATCTACTGTTCATAGTTTTCTCTTTTAAAACCAAACCATTTTTGAAAATTAAATTTTAGGTTATTATACAAAATAATGAGTTTCTTAGTCTACATTATTATTAAGTATAGTCCCTGAACTATATAAGAGATTTCCCAAACTTATTCATCCTGAAACTTTCTGCCTACCAACCCTGTTTGGCCACCTCTCATGCCTATCAGCCACATTCTACATTTTTGCATGCAGCAGTAAGTCTGGGAGATTTGTCCCTGCTAGTGGACATGGATCTACCTCATTGCTTCCACTGTTGATAATATTGTAAAGTAGGAATATAGTATAGTTGCATGATTCTACTGGACCATTTGGCTATTTCTCCACAATAAACATATTTCCCTGTATTCCTCTCTTGCATACATGTGTGAGTATTCTTCTGTAGTTGATACCAAGGCTGGAACTGCAGGGCCACAAGCCATGAGGCACTTTAAACACTTTAAACTGAGTTTGGAAATTTAATACCTGGGTTGAATAGATGGCTTAGCAGTTAAGGCACTTGCTTGCAAAGTCAAAGGACCCAGGTTTGATTCCTCAGGATCCATGAAAGCCAGATGAATGGGATGGTGTATGCATCTGAAGTGTGTTCACAGCAGCTGGAGGCCCTGGAACACCCACTCTCAATCTCTAACTCTCTGTGCTTCTTTCTTTCTCTCTCTCTCAAATAAATACATAAACATAATTTTTTTTTTAATTTTTAATTTATTTGAGAGCAACAGACGCAGAGAGAAAGACAGATAGAGGGAGAGAGAGAGAATGGGTGCCAGGGCTTCCAGCCTCTGCAAACGAACTCCAGATGCGTGCGCCCCCCTGTGCATCTGGCTAACGTGGGACCTGGGGAACCGAGCCTTGAACCGGGGTCCTTAGGCTTCACAGGCAAGCGCTTAACCGCTAAGCCATCTCTCCAGCCCTAAACATAAATTTTAATTCCACTGTTTAAATAGGCCATGCATTAACATGACACAAAAATAAAAAAATGATATGCAAGATATACGCATACATTGCAGAATCTTGCCTTCACCTCTTTCCTAATCCCACTAGTATCGGCTCCTCACATGTCCTCATCCCTGTAGTATCAGCTCCTCTCATGTCCTCATCCCTGTAGTATCATCTTCTCTCATGTCCTCATCCCTGTAGTATCATCTTCTCACATTTCCTCATCCCTGTAGTATTGGCTCCTCTCATGTCCTCATCCCTGTAGTATCATCTTCTCACATGTCCTCATCCCTGTAGTATCAGCTCCTCTCATGTCCTCATCCCTGTAGTATCATCTTCTCACATGTCCTTATCCCTGTAGTATCATCTTCTCTCATGTCCTCATCCCTGTAGTATCAGCTTCTCTCATGTCCTCATCCCTGTAGTATCATCTTCTCACATGTCCTCATCCCTGTAGTATCAGCTCCTCTCATGTCCTCATCCCTGTAGTATCAGCTCCTCTCATGTCCTCATCCCTGTAGTATCATCTTCCCACATGTCCTCATCCCTGTAGTATCAGCTCCTCTCATGTCCTCATCCCTGTAGTATCATCTTCTCACATGTCCTCATCCCTGTAGTATCAGCTCCTCTCATGTCCTCATCCCTGTAGTATCATCTTCTCACATGTCCTTATCCCTGTAGTATCATCTTCTCACATGTCCTCATCCCTGTAGTATCAGCTCCTCTCATGTCCTCATCCCTGTAGTATCAGCTCCTCTCATGTCCTCATCCCTGTAGTATCAGCTCCTCTCATGTCCTCATCCCTGTAGTATCAGCTTCTCTCATGTCCTCATCCCTGTAGTATCAGCTCCTCTCACGTCCTCATCCCTGTAGTATCATCTTCTCTCATGTCCTCATCCCTGTAGTATCATCTTCTCTCATGTCCTCATCCCTGTAGTATCAGCTTCTCTCATGTCCTCATCCCTGTAGTATCAGCTTCTCTCATGTCCTCATCCCTGTAGTATCAGCTTCTCTCATGTCCTCATCCCTGTAGTATCAGCTTCTCTCATGTCCTCATCCCTGTAGTATCAGCTCCTCTCATGTCCTCATCCCTGTAGTATCAGCTCCTCACATGTCCTCATCCCTGTAGTATCAGCTCCTCTCATGTCCTCATCCCTGTAGTATCAGCTTCTCTCATGTCCTCATCCCTGTAGTATCAGCTTCTCTCATGTCCTCATCCCTGTAGTATCAGCTTCTCTCATGTCCTCATCCCTGTAGTATCAGCTTCTCTCATGTCCTCATCCCTGTAGTATCAGCTCCTCTCATGTCCTCATCCCTGTAGTATCAGCTCCTCTCATGTCCTCATCCCTGTAGTATCAGCTCCTCTCATGTCCTCATCCCTGTAGTATCATCTTCTCTCATGTCCTCATCCCTGTAGTATCATCTTCTCTCATGTCCTCATCCCTGTAGTATCAGCTCCTCTCATGTCCTCATCCCTGTAGTATCGGCTTCTCTCATGTCCTCATCCCTGTAGTATCATCTTCTCTCATGTCCTCATCCCTGTAGTATCAGCTCCTCTCATGTCCTCATCCTTGTAGTATCAGCTCCTCACATGTCCTCATCCCTGTAGTATCATCTTCTCTCATGTCCTCATCCCTGTAGTATCATCTTCTCTCATGTCCTCATCCCTGTAGTATCAGCTCCTCACATGTCCTCATCCCTGTAGTATCATCTTCTCACATGTCCTCATCCCTGTAGTATCATCTTCTCTCATGTCCTCATCCCTGTAGTATCATCTTCTCACATGTCCTCATCCCTGTAGTATCAGCTCCTCTCATGTCCTCATCCCTGTAGTATCATCTTCTCACATGTCCTCATCCCTGTAGTATCAGCTCCTCTCATGTCCTCATCCCTGTAGTATCATCTTCTCACATGTCCTCATCCCTGTAGTATCATCTTTTCACATGTCCTCATCCCTGTAGTATCAGCTCCTCTCATGTCCTCATCCCTGTAGTATCATCTTCTCACATGTCCTCATCCCTGTAGTATCATCTTCTCTCATGTCCTCATCCCTGTAGTATCGGCTCCTCTCATGTCCTCATCCCTGTAGTATCATCTTCTCACATGTCCTCATCCCTGTAGTATCAGCTCCTCTCATGTCCTCATCCCTGTAGTATCATCTTCTCACATGTCCTCATCCCTGTAGTATCATCTTCTCTCATGTCCTCATCCCTGTAGTATCATCTTCTCACATGTCCTCATCCCTGTAGTATCGGCTCCTCTCATGTCCTCATCCCTGTAGTATCATCTTCTCACATGTCCTCATCCCTGTAGTATCGGCTCCTCTCATGTCCTCATCCCTGTAGTATCAGCTCCTCTCATGTCCTCATCCCTGTAGTATCATCTTCTCTCATGTCCTCATCCCTGTAGTATCATCTTCTCTCATGTCCTCATCCCTGTAGTATCAGCTCCTCTCATGTCCTCATCCCTGTAGTATCAGCTCCTCTCACGTCCTCATCCCTGTAGTATCAGCTCCTCTCACGTCCTCATCCCTGTAGTATCATCTTCTCACATGTCCTCATCCCTGTAGTATCAGCTCCTCTCATGTCCTCATCCCTGTAGTATCATCTTCTCACATGTCCTCATCCCTGTAGTATCATCTTCTCACATGTCCTCATCCCTGTAGTATCAGCTTCTCTCATGTCCTCATCCCTGTAGTATCATCTTCTCACATGTCCTCATCCCTGTAGTATCAGCTTCTCTCATGTCCTCATCCCTGTAGTATCATCTTCTCACATGTCCTCATCCCTGTAGTATCAGCTCCTCTCATGTCCTCATCCCTGTAGTATCATCTTCTCACATGTCCTCATCCCTGTAGTATCATCTTCTCACATGTCCTCATCCCTGTAGTATCAGCTCCTCTCATGTCCTCATCCCTGTAGTATCATCTTCTCACATGTCCTCATCCCTGTAGTATCAGCTCCTCTCATGTCCTCATCCCTGTAGTATCATCTTCTCACATGTCCTCATCCCTGTAGTATCATCTTCTCACATGTCCTCATCCCTGTAGTATCAGCTCCTCTCATGTCCTCATCCCTGTAGTATCATCTTCTCACATGTCCTCATCCCTGTAGTATCATCTTCTCACATGTCCTCATCCCTGTAGTATCAGCTTCTCTCATGTCCTCATCCCTGTAGTATCATCTTCTCACATGTCCTCATCCCTGTAGTATCAGCTTCTCTCATGTCCTCATCCCTGTAGTATCATCTTCTCACATGTCCTCATCCCTGTAGTATCAGCTCCTCTCATGTCCTCATCCCTGTAGTATCATCTTCTCACATGTCCTCATCCCTGTAGTATCATCTTCTCACATGTCCTCATCCCTGTAGTATCAGCTTCTCTCATGTCCTCATCCCTGTAGTATCATCTTCTCACATGTCCTCATCCCTGTAGTATCAGCTTCTCTCATGTCCTCATCCCTGTAGTATCATCTTCTCACATGTCCTCATCCCTGTAGTATCAGCTCCTCTCATGTCCTCATCCCTGTAGTATCGGCTCCTCTCATGTCCTCATCCCTGTAGTATCATCTTCTCACATGTCCTCATCCCTGTAGTATCATCTTCTCACATGTCCTCATCCCTGTAGTATCAGCTTCTCTCATGTCCTCATCCCTGTAGTATCATCTTCTCACATGTCCTCATCCCTGTAGTATCATCTTCTCACATGTCCTCATCCCTGTAGTATCATCTTCTCTCATGTCCTCATCCCTGTAGTATCAGCTCCTCTCATGTCCTCATCCCTGTAGTATCAGCTCCTCACATGTCCTCATCCCTGTAGTATCAGCTCCTCACATGTCCTCATCCCTGTAGTATCAGCTCCTCTCATGTCCTCATCCCTGTAGTATTGGCTCCTCTCATGTCCTCATCCCTGTAGTATCAGCTCCTCACATGTCCTCATCCCTGTAGTATCATCTTCTCTCATGTCCTCATCCCTGTAGTATCATCTTCTCTCATGTCCTCATCCCTGTAGTATCAGCTCCTCACATGTCCTCATCCCTGTAGTATCATCTTCTCTCATGTCCTCATCCCTGTAGTATCATCTTCTCTCATGTCCTCATCCCTGTAGTATCATCTTCCCACATGTCCTCATCCCTGTAGTATCAGCTCCTCTCATGTCCTCATCCTTGTAGTATCATCTTCCCACATGTCCTCATCCCTGTAGTATCAGCTCCTCACATGTCCTCATCCCTGTAGTATCATCTTCTCTCATGTCCTCATCCCTGTAGTATCATCTTCTCTCGTGTCCTCATCCCTGTAGTATCATCTTCTCACATGTCCTCATCCCTGTAGTATCATCTTCTCTCATGTCCTCATCCCTGTAGTATCATCTTCCCACATGTCCTCATCCCTGTAGTATCAGCTCCTCTCATGTCCTCATCCTTGTAGTATCATCTTCCCACATGTCCTCATCCCTGTAGTATCAGCTCCTCACATGTCCTCATCCCTGTAGTATCATCTTCTCTCATGTCCTCATCCCTGTAGTATCATCTTCTCTCATGTCCTCATCCCTGTAGTATCAGCTTCTCACATGTCCTCATCCCTGTAGTATCATCTTCTCTCATGTCCTCATCCATGTAGTATCATCTTCCCACATGTCCTCATCCCTGTAGTATCATCTTCCCACATGTCCTCATCCCTGTAGTATCAGCTTCTCACATGTCCTCATCCTTATAATATTAGGTTCTCACATGCCCTTCCTGTTTCTTTATGCAAATAAACAAAAAAATGCATTCCTCTTTTTTTCTTCATTAACCATGGTTTATTTGACTAGGCCCTTAGAGAATGATCACTTTCTTCTATACTATCTTCACCACCACCAAGGTATGCACACTTTTAATTTCCACAGATAAGGTCATGTCAGTCTTCAAGGAATTGTGCATTTTACATGCCCAAGTGGTAATTTGTAAGAAGTCAAAACAAAGCTGACTGCTGCATCTTCTGCTCTTACAGACCAAACTGCTCCTGGTTCCAAGAATATGACAACATCCTTTGTAATGTGTCCTTGCTGTTTTCTTCACTGAAGCCTCCCTTTGTATCTTGTGTCTGTCTAGCCAACAGGATCCTCTAAGTTTCACCTTGAAAATCTGCACTCCATCCCCAATCTCTGTAAGAATTGATCCTTCCTCTGACGTCTCAGGGAAGCTTGCCCACATCTCTATTTCTGCACCAGTTCACTGTGTTCACTTTACTTCTTTATGGGTCTTGTCCCTTTTTTTCTTCCCTGAAGACAGAGATCATATCTTTATTCAACTTTGTGTTCCTAAAACCTAAGACAGTGCTTGTTTGGGAATAGCTGCTCAGTGAACGTTGGCTGAATGAATAAATTAACAAGCAAATGATTCCTAAAAACAGAGACTGAACTGATCAAATTGAATTTGGACAATGAATCCAAGGGTGTGTTTATCCACTAGTTTGCCAATCATGCAGATGAGCTTATCTGTGGCTGCTAATGGAGTTTCAGCATAATTTGCATGCCGGAGGGGGTGGCTGTCAATTCACAGAGGGTTTTTCTAGGCATTTGTCATTCATTATAGAACATAAGCTTGCATTGGAGTTTCTGCAGTACAGTGCCAGCCAATTAGAGGAGATTGTGGCTTTGGAAGCAAACATCTGTTTGATGCTGGGTAAATAATATTTAGAGTCTGGTGTTTTATGTCTATCTATGTGATTAATCTGAATTCCATATAATTTTGTATTTGACCATGTGGGACTTCACAGGAGTCACTCCTATAACCTTTGTTGTAGTGACCTGTACCTGCTCTTTCTCACCATCAGCCTCAGGTACCAGGAGATACTTTCTGGTTCGTGACATCTGTAGATCAGACTAGAGGTAAGAATCTATCCAGTGGTAGCTATGTTACATAAAGGATAGTAGAGAAGAGCACCTGTCTCCACACTTCATTCTGGGTAACTTTTTTCTTTATTCATGTGTATGGTGTGTGTGCATGCATGTATCTGTATGTATGCATGCACACACATGTGGAGGCCAGAGCTTATTGCTGGGTGTCTTCCTGTGTGGCTGCTCAACTTGTTCTTTAAAACAGTGTCTCCCATTGAACCCGGAGCCAACCAATTCAGCTAGACTAGCAAGCCAGTGAGACCCAGGGTTTCCCCATCTCTGTCTCCCCATTGCTGGGATGACAAGCACGTATCCCTATGCCCAGCATTTATGTGGGTGCTGGGGATCCAAACGCAGGTTTTCCTGTTATTGGAAAGTGTTGGAAGCACTTCACTCATGGAGCTGTCACCCTAGCCCCCTTGTTTTGTGTTTTAAATTAAAGGGAGAGTATTAATCTGTAACCCAGGCTGGCCTGGGACTCCCTACATAGAGTAGGGCTGAGCCTCCTGGGTGCTAGGTCTGCAGGCACGTGACATCATGCCTCACTGGACACTGCACATGTAGAAAATTCACAGAGTGTTGTCTGCTGCTGACCTTTGCCAATTGGCTCTCATCCTCCCAGGGGGAAGATGGTCAGGGGACATGTAGTCATGACAGTACCGATGGTTAACTTCCTATTCCGTGACAGACTCTTCCTCGGATGTCTTCCTCACATTTTTCCCATCTGAAACTTCTTATTCTGTAGGGTTAACACTATCCATTTCCATTTTATACATCACATAAACTAGGTTGGAGGGACCTAGGCACTCAGCCAGCAGAGGGTGTTGCTGGATGTTACCAGATCATCTGCTGAAGCCTGTGACGCACCCACCCTCAACATACTGCCCTGTCTTTCCCAAGGATGTGGGCAGTGCCATTTGATGGAGCTGTTGACTGACATGGCTCTGAATGGATTAGCTATGAACTCTGCCTCCCTTGTTTCCAAACAAAGCCATCAGATCCCCTGGCACCCTCTCATGGGGTTTGTAAAGCACCAGCCAAATGATTGTGGGGAAAAGACAGGGGTCCAAGTGAAGGGCCTGCTGCTAGCAGGTTTGGATGGATAGAATATAATAAACCAGGGGCCAAGAATGCAGGGTGTTTGCCAAGATAATGAGACAGCCCAGCTTCAGAGATGAGGCAAACCATGGGCCACTGGATTTCAACACAACCATGGGGCTTTAAAACTGTGCATGCCTGGGCACTACCTGCAGACACCTGACTCTGTGAGTATTTTCAGCAGGCTGTCGAATAAAAGTTGTTTTCTCTCTCCCTCTCTTTTTTTCCTCACTCCTCCCTCCCTTCCCCTCTGGCTCTCCCTCTCCTTCCTTTCCTTTTCTCTCTAGCAGTTAGAAATTCTTAAAAGCTTTTTTGTCACTAAACCATCTGCTAGAGAAATCTCCCACTAGGTTTCAAATGCCAAACCTTTCCCAGTAGCAATTTTCTTTATTATTTTTGGGGAAAAGAATGAATTACATTTCTTCCCTATGAAAGAAAAGACTTTTAAAAATAAAAAAAGTGCTCATTATGGACCAGTAGCAGTTGCTTATATACATTTTTTTTAAGGAGATTACTTTATTAGACACAGACTTTGGGAGCTGGCTTCAGAATTCCCTCCCAGGATGAACGATGGCCGCCAAGGACAGGAAGTATGACTGAGAACAGTGCCAAGATGCTCTGTGGGCAGCAGTAACATATAAAAGGGTGACTGCTATAGTCTGGATGCTGTTGTCTCCTACAGGTCCTTATGTGTAAGACTTGTCCCTAGGAGGATGCTGTTGGAAGCTACTAAGGATTTTCAGGAGATGAGGGTTAAAGGGAGGTCTTTAGGTCACTGGGTGGGGGTGCCCTTCCATGGCCCCACTCACTTCTGCTTCTTTGCTCCTGTGGAGCATGGTTGCCTTCACTGTTCACTCCTGCCATGATATGTCTCTTTAGTACAAGTCCCAAATATTGGGGCCCCTTGACTTTGGGCTTGGATCTCTAGAACCTTTTCTCTGTGTAAGTTAATTGCTTCTGGGGCCAAAAGCTGACTAATACAGAGAACAATTTAGATCCAAGCACCATAGAGAGTGCTTTATTTGCTTCCTGATGCCCATGGGTTCTATGGCATTAGGCTATACAGTGCTCAGCCTAGCATTAGGGTTATTCCTGTGTACAAACTTCTAGTTTAAAACTTCTCATTATCCTAAAAGACCCTATGATATATAATGGGTGTATTATTAAGAGATGTGGGCAGAATGGACATGAAAATGCTTCCTTGGCCTCCACTGGGAGATGCTTTTCCCTTAGAGTCCTTTGGAGTGACCTATTTCTTTGGCTGTGATGGATAGTGAACTGTCCAGCAAAACTTCATGAGCCCCTTTCTAGAGCCACTGCTGGGGGACAAGGAGCATATGACCATGAAACTTGCATTGCTGCATGATTGTCAATCTGTCTTTACCTGTGGGACAAGAGCAGGAATGTGGTACCTCACAGCTGGGCCAGGGCTTTTATTTCATCATCATCATTATTATTGTTATTATTTTGAGGTGAGGTCTTATTCTGGCCCAGGCTGACCAGGAATTAACTGTGCAGTCTCAGGGTGGCCTCAAACTCATGGTGATCCTCCTACCTCTGCCTCCTGAGTGCTGGGATTAAAGGTATGCACCCCCATGCTTGGCTTCATTACTATTATTTTTGTGTGTGCATGTGTGTTCACATGCATATTCATGTGTGTGTGGTGTGAAGGGTGTTCCTGGAGGACAGAAGCAGGTGTTGGGTGTTTTCCTTTGTTGCTCTCCAACTTATTTTTTAAATGTTTCTATTTATTTGAGAAAGAGTGACAGATAGAGTATGACTATGGGTGTGCCAGGCCCTTATGCCACTGCAAACAAACTCAAGGCACAGGCAACACATTGTGAATCTGGCTTCACATAGATACTTGGAGACTCGAACCTAGGTCATTAGGTCTTGCAAGCAAGAGGCAAGAGTCTTCAACTGCTGAAGCATCTCCCCAGACCCAGGTTTTTTAGAAAATATTTTAGTTATTTATGAGAGGGGGGGGGGGAATGGGCATGCCAGGGCCTCCAGCCACTGCAAACAAACTCTATGATGTGTATGCTACCTTGTGCATCTGGGTTATGTAGGTACTGGGGACTCGGACCTGAGTCCTTAGGCTTTGTAGGCAAGCACTTTAACCTCTGATACATCTCTCTAGCCCCCAACTTCTTTTTTGGTGGCAGGATCTCACTGAACTTTGCTAACAATTTGGCTAGACTAGCTAGCCAGCAAGCTGCAGGGATCTCTCTGCGTCTGCTTGCCCAGTGTTGAAATTACGAGTGTGTGCTACCATGGCTGGCTTCTATATGGGTGCAGAAGATCCAAACTCAGGTCTGAATGCTTGCAGATCACTTGGTCAACTGAACCTGTCAATCCTTTTCTTGGACTGGGCTTTTGAAGCGGTGGCAAATTCTTCATTCTCTCTCTTTCTCTACCAGGCGTGTACAGAGAATTCCAAAGCTCAGGGAGGGGATAGAGGAACCATAGAGGAAAAAGCCTGGGTCCCTGTGCGGGAGAACACTGGATTCTGACTATAAGAATCCTCTCTGTGAGAGAACAATAGTTCTCATCATGACAGAACATGGGGCTTTAGGGTTTTGTTATGAGCCTGAACCAGTCATTGGCCAATCACTGGGATACTGAAAGCCTTCATTTTACTTGAGTCACACTGGCCTCTCAGCACAGCACAGAGGTTCCCCTTAGGGCAGTAACTACTACTTATATCCAGCATGGGATAAATGGAATAGCTGACTACGTTTTGTTCTGTGAAGAACATTTTAAACACACATTTTTTTTTAAATCCTCTAACATGATAAAGGTACTGTGGATGGAAGAGGTTTATATAGACCATGGCCATTGGAATAGACAGGCAGACAGAGAACTTTGCTCCTTCAAATGGGGCAGTATTTCTTACACTGGTGCTGTCCTATAGCAGGCTCTGTGTCTTCTCTAGGACGAGCCATGCAGAGACAGCTGTGACAGTAAGCAGTGAATGACATGTACCCACAGCAATAAATGTCCTGGGAAGTCTACCACCAAGCAGGCAGCTGGCTGGGTACAGTGAGAATGGCTACATTTTGTCAGGAGATTGTCCATCTTCAGACCGCTGACAAAACATGCATGGTGGTGGAGGTTGGTCAAGAAATAGTACGAGACAGAAGGCAAGTGTGACATGGGAAGAAAGGAGCTGAGGCAGGAAGTATGAAATGGGAGGGCAAAAGGGAGCTGAGATGGGGAGGGGTACCCTGCTCGGGTGTGGCGGCATGAGGCAGAGTCCTGAGTGGAACGTTCGATTCTGCAGCTTACATGAGGCTGGAATGCAAATCAGAATGATTCTCAAACCCTGGAAGCTTTTGAGAGCTGGTCTTTATGCAAATGTCACTTGACATGTGAGTCATGACCACAATAAAAATTGCAACTCAGTGTTCTTAAATTTTTCCAGCAGGATAGTCATTACATAGTTCTGATTGGAGCCAACACTAGGCCTTTAAACAAAAAGAATGAATATAATTTTGAAGGGTTTTGAGGGGGAGGGAACAATAGACATCTTAAAAAGTGACAATTTTCTCAGCTTGCTAGCTGACCAACTAGAATGGACATCAAGCTTAAAGTCTGGATCCCAGAAGTTCTCTGCTATACTTGATTTTAACCCTTCACCTGCTGGATAATGGACAGATTGGGGAAGAAATTCTTAGGGAATTTGGAATTGTGGCTTTTTTCTAACTGATATAGAAGTATTTATTTATTTCTACAACTCATACAACTTACCAAACATGTAGTACTATGTAGTGTAGAATTTGCTGTGGTCAGAATGTCTGTGTCTCTCCACAAAATTCACATGTGGAGCCTAGATCCCCTATGGAGTAGAATTGGGAATATTAAGAGACTGGGCCTTTGCGATGTGTTAGGTCACGAGGGTGGAGCTATGGAAAGCTGTTAGTGCCTCACAGCGGAGGCTGGAGGAACATGCTTGTCCCTTGTCCCAAGTGAGGGCACATTGAGAAGAAAGAGGCTTCCTAGGTCTTCAATCCATTAGCCCCAAAATCTTGGACTTTTCAGCCTCCAGACCTTGAGCAATAAAAATATCTGTTGCTAACAATCAGTCTGAACAGACTGAGAGGGAGGCATTCTGAAACAGGAAGTAGAATCTTGCTGCATCCCAGCTCCTGAGATGACTGCTGCTCCCAGTTTTGGGTGTATTCTTCCCGGGGTTTGTGCATACGCACAAACATGATCACTTTGTACTCTGCACCACCGTCCTTTCCTCCATTTAAAAAAGTATTTTATGAACATCATACTATGTGAGCCCATAAGGAATTACCTCATGTTCTCTCTTTTTCTTTTATCTTCTAATTAGAAATTTGGGACCTAAATCAATACTGTTATTAAAGTGTCTCCTGCATCACCATGCCGTATCCTTGACTCAGACTGAATTTCTAAGTGCACATTGTTTTTTGGTGCCTCTGAAGGTGGTATCAAGAGTCCTGGCCTGTAATTCTTCTTCCTCCCCTTGTCCTGGACACTTCCCCCAGCTCCTCTCCCACGTATCATCCTGAGGTCTCTCTAGCTTTGAAAGACCCACAGTGCATCATTCCTTTCCAGCTGGTTCTCACCCTCCTTTTCTTTCCCTTCCTGCTGCCCTGCTTAGTGTCTTCTCCACGACTCCCTCTCAGATATTGGAAGGATTCTCTCCGGTCTCCAGCCCCTATCTCTCCTTAGTCTAGTTTTGTGGTCTTTCCAAACAAGAATCAGATGGCAACCAGGCATGTTGGCACACACTTATAATACATAACTTTGGGCGTTGAGGTGGGAGGATCACTATGGGCTACATAGTAAGATCCTGTCTCAAAAACAAAAAAAAAAAAAAAAAAAAAAGATGGTGGAGAACTCTATACTGTGTTGTTTGAGTTCCAGACCGTATGTAAGGGAGCAGGGGACATACACAAAGCAGAGTCTGAGGAGGTCAGTGGGCAGTCTGGGACAGAAGAGAAGGCTTTCAGGCTGACAATGCATCTGGTCTGTGAGAAGGGGCGGGGGGGGGGGGGGGGGGAAAGGACCAGGGAGCTGTCCAAGGTTCTGCAAGTTACTGTTGAACTGGATCACTGGCTGCCCATTGTGTCCATTTGTCTGGTTTTGCCCACAAGAGCACACATGAACAAAGCAAGACTTCCGGGGGGAGGGACTGTCTTTTCTGGCATTATATTTTTTAATATAATGAGAATTAGACTAAAAAATGACTGGAATAGAAGGCTAGCGGCGTTTTCTTTCTGGGCCTATGCAGAAATAAGCACCACTCTTACTCCTCCCTGCATCCTTTATCCTGTCACAATGGACACCAGCATCATTAGGAGGCCTAATGGGCCTCTATTCTATCTTCTCTCCCGCCCACCGCATGCAACTTTTCACCAAGTCTAATGGTTAAATGCTACTGTCAACTTGATCAGATTAGCAATGAGATTAGTGAGAGACACGCCTCTGGGAGGGTGTTTCCAGGAAGCAGTAATGGGAGGGAGGAAGACCTTCATCCTGAGCAGGCAGCCTTCCAGTGGTAGGCTGTGTACAAAGAGGCTTCAGGAGAACACGGAGCCCTCTGCCTCGCTGCCCTTGCTAACTGCTACTTCATGCATCTATCCTGTTGCAGACATCCTTTGCAGACACTGGAACCAGCTTCCTCAACCTTCCAACATGGACTGCAGAGCCTCCAGGAATCCTCCAGGCCTTCAGTGCCCCAGTGGGACTGCTGAGGCATCCAGGATCACCGACTGAGCAGCTACTGGGTTCTCCAACTTTCCAGCCTGCAGATAGTTATTGTTGGACTGTCCAGCCATATTGTGTAAGCCAATCTAATACATTTTCTTTATAATACATATCCACTCTATTGATTCTGTTCCTTGAGAGAACTATGCCTAATACAATTAAAACATGTGTAGATGCCATCCTCTCTGAAGTTTCCACTGTCTCCATGGTGATGCCAGCCACCACCCTGCCTCCCGCCTGGACCATCACAGTAGACTAATGCATCTTCATGTTTGCTTGCTTCTTCCATCTCTGTTGGCATCACACTCATCTTTTCAAAATGCAAGTCAAATTAAGTTGCTACTTGAGTCCTTTAGCTACTCCTTCCTTCCTTTGCATAAACAATGTGTTTCTTGAACTGATCTGTCAGGACTGACACCAGTTAGTACTTCTGCTTTGTCGTCCTCTTCCTTGTCCTATGGTGCTTGCTTTCTTCCAAACCGTTACTCTCCCTCTTGATTCAGAACTATCTTTCATGATGTTCTTTCTACCTGGAACAATTTCATTCACAAGTCCCTCCATCACTATCTCCCACCTGCTGCATTTTTATTTTTTGAAAAATATTTTATTTATTTATTTTTATTTTGAGGTAGGGGAGAGAATGGGCATGCCAGGGCCTCTACCCACTGCAAATGAACTCCAGATGCATGCACCATCTTGTGTATCTGGCTTATGTGGGTACTGGGGAATTGAACCTGGGTCCTTAGGCTTCATAGGCAAGCACCTAACCACTCAGCTATCTCTCCAGCCCAGCTTCTGCATTTTAAAAGTTCTTTCTGTCTCTCTCCCCCTTCCTTCCTTCTTTCATTCCTTCCATTTTCTTTCTTTCCTTCTCTTTATTTCCTCCTCTTTTTCTTTCAAACTATCTTTTTTTTTTACTTTAAAACAATTTTGAGGCATTGTGTCTTACTAAGTTTCTCATACTGACCTTGAATTCACCCTGTCGCCCAACAGGCCAACTGACCCACTTCATTTATTAGCTCAAATGTTGTATACTCCAGGAGTCCTGCACCAGTTAAGTCTACCTATTATATATTCTTGAAGTGCTCTGCATATCCTCCCAGTGGCCTGCACACTTACTCAAAGTTGCTTTTCTCATCTAGACTTTTTTTTGAAGGCCAGACCCTGGCTCTTGCATGTTTATCACTGTTCCATCTCCACCCACGCCTGGCATGGGGAAGCTGCTTCGTGGGTGCTTGTTGAGTGCGTCACAGAAGTCCAAGGATCCACACTAGGAGGAAACTGAGCTCAGTGCCTTATGACCCAGGCCTCTGATTGTCCACAAGCCTGAAGTGAGTTGAGAGGCAAGAGTTACAAGTTCACAACAGCTGTGTATTGCAGAGGAAAGGCCAACAGATGTTCCAACGGCTTCTAGATGTTCCTGGTAGGCTGGTGAGCTGTATCACGTGGGGCTGCCATTCAGGGCCTGGCATGTCAGGAGGCCTTGAGGGAAGGAGCAGACCTCAAACTACAGCAGATGGTAAATGCTGTCTTTAGTTTTTAACATTTAAGGAAAAGAACTGGGAATAGACACTCGGCTCAGTGGCAGTTATGATGCATTTAAATAAGCCTTGAAAATCACTTGCAGAATTGCATATGCCACCAACATTCGGGGTTGCCTGTGGATTTCTTAGGAGCTTTCCCCTGTCCACCCCGTGTCCTCGCTGAGCAGCGCAGAGCGTGTCTTCAGTGTGGACGTGCTGCTGCTGCAGGAGGCGCACGCTGGGCCATGCCGCCATCAGACAGTCATGGCTCATTGATCATCTTCCTGGGACAGTCATGTTTCCTAAGTATGGGGACATTATCTTACTTCTCCCAACTCACTTGACTCCATTTCTTGTTCCCACCAAGCTAATTTGGGGTGGAGGGTGGGTAAAATGCCACCTGCCTTGTCTTGGTTTAGGTACTGTAGCCAAATATCACATAGTGAGAGGCTAAAATAATAGAAATCTTTCTTCTCCAGTTCTAGGGGCTTGGAAATAGAAGATTAAGGTGCTGATCATTTTCATTTCTGATGAGGGCCTTCTTCATTTGTAAATGATAATCTTGATGTATGAGAGAAAGAGAGAGGAGTGGCAGCAAAGGAAGGAAGAAGAGAACACAAGTTCTTTTCTCTTCCTTCTTGTGTGTGCATGCAGAGTATGTGTGCAGTATGTGGAGTGTGTGATGCATGCACATGTATGTGCAGATGTGTGCACCCCATGCACATGTGTGCAGAGGCCAGCGGAGAGCATTAGCTTCTCCTAGTGCTCTCTTCTGTAGTTCCTTGAAACATTCTCTCCCTCAACACGGCGCTGCTGTCTGTCACTGAGCCTGGTAATTCTCTGGTCTCTGTCACCTGCCCCCCCAAACTGGGGTTATAGATGTGTGTGGCCTGGTCCAAATTAAAATTTTTAATTATTTTTTTATTTGATAGAGAAAGAGAGAAAGAGGCAGAAAGAACTCTGTAACCTGACAATATATTAAGCTTTTAAAAAATTTTACTTATTTGTGAAAGAGAGAGAGAGAGAGAGAGCGAGCAGGATAGGGCTTCCAGCCACTGTAAATAAACTCCAGATGCATGCACCTTGTGCATCTGGTTTACATGGGTACTGGGGAATGGAACCTGAGTCATTAGGCTTTGCAGGCAAGTGTTTAACCACTACGTCATTTCTCCAGCCGTAAACTTTTTTGCAGTGCTATGGGTGGAACTCAGAACCTTGTACATGCTGGGAAAGTGTACCACCAGTGATCTACACATCCAGCCCTTATTCAACTTTCCATTTTTATTAGTTATGTACACAGTGTATACAGTCATGTTGGTACCATCGTTAGCCTCCTCCCTGTCCTCCCCCCTCCACAGTGACCCTCCTTGTTGGGGAATATGGGTCATGCATTGTGGGGTTAGCTATCGGTTATGGGTAAGAGGCAGTGTCTCTGTGCATGACCCAATGTGTGGCTCTAACATTCTTTCCACCCCCTCTTCCACAAATTTCCCTGAGCCATGTTGGGTTTATTTTAGGTCTGCTTCAGTGATGAGGTCTTGGGAACCTCTGTGTCTCTGGAAATCTGGTTTGGTAGGATTTGAGTGTTCTCTGTGTCTATCTCCTTTACCCTTGTACTGGTACCAGGTTCACCAAGGAAGTGGCACTCTTGCTCATTTTCCCAAATACTCTTAGTTTCAGCTGGGGTCCTTTTGGGGTGTGATGGGTTTGTTCTCTCCTTAGAATCTGCATCTATCTGAAAAAGAGAAGCAAATTCTCCAATGGAGAGTAAAGTTAGCGGCAGATAAATGGATAACCTTTGTGTTTTTTTTAAGAGAGAATTTAATAGGTGTAGGCCCTCTTATAGCCCACGATTGGTGAGAGCTTGATAATGGAGAGCGGGCTTGTTTTTGAATATGATTGATTCCTAGCTCCAGCTATGGGTTCTGTTCTACTGAGAAGATTAATTAGCCAAATCAAAAACACTTGGTTTCCCACAGTGGCTGTGCACCACTATTGCACTTGTGTGAGCATCACATTAGGTTGCTTGCTGCTGAGAAGGTTAGACCACGAGTTGCTTGGATAGATGTTGGTCATTTTCCCCCAGTCTCTCATGTAGCACCTTCTGGCACTAGATGAGCTAACTGTCTGGGGACTGACTCTCTTTCAGATCCTAGCCAGGTCACTCCATGTTATGTACCAACAGTATATGATGTCTTCAGCAGTAGGGTCTTACCACTAACCTTTGGTGGGTCATCAAGTACTCTGACAGAAATCTGTCTTCTGAGAAACTTTGTATTTCTCTCTGATCAACAGCTCACTGTGGATGTTAGCCACATGCTGGTACTGGCAGTTACAGGTCTGCACCCAAGAAGAGAAGGAAGAAAAAGATGAGTAATATAAAATAGATAGAAGAGACAGAAGAGAGAGAGAGAGAGAAAGAGAGAAACAGGAGAAGATTAAGATCAGTCTTCATCATAAAATCTCTAGGCCCTACGATTCAGGTGTTCCCTCTAAGGGCCTGATGAAGGTTCAACCATTTAGTCTGTCTTTTTGGACATAGAATTTTGTGGTGCCATTGCCATTTGGGTCCCGTTTTGTGTCCCGCACCCTCACCCTTGCTCTCCCCTCCCTCCCCACCCTCCCTATTGTCTGGTTCTCAAGATGCTTATTAGGTATGTCAGCATCTCGGGTAGATTCAGGTTAGGAGCTGTAGATGGGTGAGACTATATGATGATTATCTTTCTGTGATTGGGCGAGTTCACTGAGAATGATCTGTTCCAGGTTCGACCATTTTTCTTCAAATTTCATTGTGTTGTTTTTCCTTACAGCTGGGTAGAATTTCATCACGTAGATATACCACATCTTGGTTATCCATTCATCTAATGATGAACATCTTGGTTTATTCTAGCTCTTAGCTATTATGAATTGAACAGCTATTAACATGGTTGAGCAAGTCTCTCTGAACTGAGGCATGGAGCTGTTAGGATAAATGCGCAGTAAGGGAATAACTGGGTCTGTTGGTAACTCTATAGTCAACCTTTATAGGAGTCTCCATATTGCTTTCCAAAGTGGTTGTATCATCTTACATTGCCACCAACAGTGGATGAGGGTTCCTATTTCTCCACATCATCACCAGCATTTATACTCATTTGATTTTTCAATGCTTACTATCCTTACTGGGGCAAGGTGGAATCTCATAGTTGTTTTAATTTGCATTTCCCTGATGATTAGGGATGATGAAAATTTTCTTAATTGTGTGTTTGCCACTTTTATTTCTTCCTCTGAGAACTGTCTGTCGAGTTCTTTGCCCCATTTTGTGAGTGGGTTGACTTTTTATTGTTTAAGTTTTTGAGTTCTTTGTAGAGTCTAGAAATTAGGCCTTTGTCAGTTGGATAGCCAGCAAATATTTTCTCCCATTCCATGGATAATCTATTGGCTCTGCTTATTGAATGTTTGTCTGTGAAGAAACTTTTCAGCTTCATGAGATTCCAATTGTTGAGTGATTGTTTAAGATCTTGAGCTACTGGGGTTTTGTTCAGGAAGTCTTTTCCCATTCCTTTATCATGGAAAGTTCTTCCTATTTTTTCTTCTAGTAGTAACTGAGCTTCTGGTCTTATATTAAGGTCTTTGATACATTTGGACTGGATGGCTGTGCATGGTGAGATGTGTGGATCAAGTTCCAATTTCATGCATATGGATATCCAGTTTGTTCAGCACCATTTGTTGAAGATGCTATCTTTTTTCCAGGCTGTATTGTTAGGGACTTTGTCAAATATCAGGTAGCTGTAGTTAATTGACCCAAAGTCCAGGTCCTCAATTCTGTTCCATTGGTCTATACTCCTGTTTTTATGCCAGTACCATGCTATTTTTATTACTATGGCTTTGTAATATAGCTTTAGATCAGGTATGGTGATGCCTTCAGAGGTGTTTATTTTGATGATTATATGCTTGGATATCGGAGGCCTTCTGTCTTTCCATATGAATTTTGAGATAATTTTGAGATAATAACTCTGTGAAGAACAATGCACTGTGGTTTGCCCATCACAGTGTACAAGCCTTATTTAATTTAGGAGGAAGCTATAGTCTATCCTTGAAGTGTGTCCAGCAGTTATACCTTTTATGTTTGCTTCCATTCTTTTTCTGGTGTCAGTTGGGACTGCCTGCTCAGAGGGAAGGAGCCTGTGAGGCTCTGGTGGGGGCCCGAGGACCTGATGTAGAGGCTTGTTGTTCTGTGATTTGGGGTGTGGCAGTGCGTGGTCAGGTGGCCCAAACTGAACAGGGAAATGGGGGGGGGGGAGCTGTGGCCAGTGGGATGGTGTTCCAGAGCCTGGAGGTGTGGGTGGAGATAATCTGGCTATCCTGGGTTCACAAAGGGATGGGGGGCACTGGCTAGTGGGATGGCTTTTGTGGGACAGAGTTCATGCGGGGTAGGGGGTGTGGGGTGGTGGTCATGGGTGGGGGAGTTGTAGGGGTGGGACTGTGGTTGGGGTCGGGAGGGAGTGGGGCGGCGTCATGGGGTGGGGAGCGGACTGCTGCCTGCTCACTACCGCAGGTGGAGCTATGCTGCCCGGCTCCCCAGGCCTTCGGTTAGTGCAGGAGAAACCTGTGGCTGGATGATGGCTGGGACAATGGCTAGGAAGGCTGTGTGAGGGTATGAAGAGCGGGGGGCTACCAGAGAGTGTGGAAATCAGCTGATTCCCTGTTTTTGCACCTCCACACCCTCCTACCGCAGGTCTATTAGAGACTTCTCCCCTTAGCAGACCCAATGAATCCTTAATGTCTTGCCTTTCCTTCCCTGGGAGGTGTGGTATGGTTAGGCAGAAGCCATCTTGACCATAACTTTCCATTTTTAAAAAATATTAAAAATTAAAAAAATTTTCCAACTTTCCATTTTTTTATTTTGGCATTTTTTAATTGACAGCTTCCATACTTACAGAAAATAACCATGATAATTCCCTCCCGTCCCCCACATTCCATTTT
Source organism: Jaculus jaculus (assembly GCF_020740685.1). Classification (NCBI taxonomy): domain Eukaryota; kingdom Metazoa; phylum Chordata; class Mammalia; order Rodentia; family Dipodidae; genus Jaculus; species Jaculus jaculus. The sequence goes on along the minus strand of NC_059113.1, from coordinate 58,715,866 downwards.
TTAAATAAACTATTTACTTTGTGTGTGTGTGTGTGTGTGTGTGTGTGTGTGTGTGTGTGTAAACATGTGCACACATGAAAGTGAGAGGACAATAAGGTGTCCGTCCTCCACCTTCTTGATTTAGGGTCTCTTGTCATTGTAAATGAACTGCTAACTTGCAACTGAATGTCAGACTAGCTGGCCCACCTGAGCGGCTTTGGACTCTTCAGGCTCTGCCTCTCATTGTTTTGGGTGTGTGCATTGGGACCACAGATGCATTCAGCATTTTGAATCTGGCTGCACATGGATGCTGGAGAGTTGAACACAGGCCAACAGGCTTTGCAAGCAAGTACCTTTAACTGTTAAAGCCATCTTCCCAGCCACTAACTTAACTTTTCTAAGCTTCAGTGCCTTCGTGGAGAAAATGGTGCTAAGTAGCAGTGATCAGTGTGTGGCTCAGAGTTGACGTCAGGTTAAATGTAACGTGCACACGAAATTCTTTGGTGTGTAGCTGGGTGATTGGTAAATGATAGTGATTGCTGTCATTGTCATTATTCCTAAATAGGGACTGATTCCTGGGGTTATCTTAGCTGTTTAAAATTGTCCAGGAAAATTTAGGTTTGGGTGGTTAGAGTGACTTCCTGCCCGTCCAGTTGTTCAAGCCAAAAAGCTTGAAGCTACCCTTGAACCTTCTGTTTTTCCTCATTCCCAATGACCAGACTACCAGGCATTCCTACTGCTTCTACCTTTAGACTTGACTTAGATACTAGAATTTTTTTCCCACTTTTGCCACCCTTCCCTGAGCCACTGGCACATGGCCCACAGCCTCCTAGTCACTGCAGTGACCTAACAGGCTCCATGGAGCTCCACTTCCTTTCTAGTTCCTCTTCTAACCAGTGGCGGCTTCCCTCACTCAGGGCAGTTCAGGCACGCTGGTGGATTTGCTGTTCCTTGGGCACAGCAGAAGTACTCTTGCTTCAGGGCTTTCCACTAGCCTGTTTCTTCTTCCTGCAATGTTCTTCTAGATATGTGTATGGCTTACTCCCTCACCTTTACTTTACTTCTTCTGTGGTGGTGGTGGTGGTAGTGTGTGTGTGTGTGTGTGTGTGTGTGTGTGTGTGTGTAGTATGCACATGTTTGGAGACCAGGGGAGAATGTTGGGTCCTTTTCCAGCAGTCAACATTCTTCCTTAAGCTAGGATCTCTCACTGATCCCAGAGGTGCCATTTTGCAGTCAGATTGGCTGAGAGTGAGTGCAAGAGATCTCCAGTTTCCTGGAGTTATAGGCACGTGTTTACCTGCAGCAGTTTACATGAAGAATGGTACTCAGGATGAGTCAGACACTCTCAAGCCCTCATGCATGCACAGGCTCCCACCGAGCCATTTCCTTGCTCCCGCCCCCGTTCTTCTTTGAGCATCTGCTCCACTGTTTCTGATCAGGAGACCTTCCTTGACCACCTTGTCTAGCTAGCTCCAGCCAGCATGGCCCCTGCTGCGCTGTCCTTCCTGCTCTTGCTTCACATTCACCGTACCTCCCACACGGCAGGCTTCACTCATTATGTTTCCTGTCATTGTTAGCCTCCTCCTACCAGAATTTAAGCTCCTGGAACAGTACTTAGCACACAGTAAGCATTCATTAAGTACTAGTTAAAGGGTTAAGACTGGTTTTGCTATGTAGCCATGGTTGGTTTTGAACTCATAATGATCCTCTTGCTTCAGCCTCTAAGATAATGGAATTATAGATGAGCACTACCCTGCCGGACTGTTAAGGGAAAAAATAGACAACCTCAAAGACACAGGAAGAGAATTACAAATCAGAACTCAAAGATCTGTAGAGTATTTCAATGTTTTTTTCTGTCAATTAAAAATCTAATTTAATACTAACACATGATGTATCCATAGACATATGTTAATAATAATAATAACAGTAAAAACTGGAAAAAAAGTCTAATTTAAACCAGGTGAAGTGACAAGTGCCTTTATCCCAGCATTCGGGAAGCAGAAATAGGAGGATTGCTATGAGTTGAAGGCCATCCTGGGACTACAAAGAGAGTTCCATATCAGTCTGGGCTAAAGTGAGACCTTACTTTGAAAACCCAGAAAAAAAAAACCCCAAATCTAATTTACTTTTTAGATTATAATCCCAAGTAAGAAATTCTCTCTCTCTCTCTTTCTCTGTGTATAGAGGTCAGAGGACAACTTTGGGTGTTGTTCCTCTCAGACACCTCCATCATTTTTAGTCAAGCTCTCTCACTGGCCTGGAACTCACTGAGTAGACCAGACTGGCTGCCAGTGAGCTCCAGGGATTTGCCTGTCTTCACTTCCTTAAGAATTACAAGTACATGCCACCACACCTGACTGTTTTATGTGGGGACCAAACTCAGGTCCTCATTCTTGCAAAGAAAATACTAGACCAACTAAATCATCTTTCCTGTGTCTGAATTAAGAAACTTTAAAGAAGAGTCCCTACCCTGCCCCTGCCTCAGTGGAGAAGTGGTTGTGCAAGTGGAAAGGGCTGTGTTGCCCATGCAGCCCTTTTCTAAGATAAACCTCCTACTCTCTACAGGCGTCTGGTTTTGCTGCTGTGATTGCTTCCATTTCTAAGGAAGGAGTTCTGGCCCTGGAGGCAGACCCCTCCTCTCCCTGCACTCTCTATTCATGTTTTAAGTAATTAGATTCTGAAGTGATTGACCATGGAAGATCGGTTCTCAATCACTCCTGAACACATAAAAGTATTCGTGAGTACATGAAATAAAAATGTTACTGTGCTGGGAACAGTGATCAGAAGGGTGATGTTTATGTAGCTGCGTTAATTGGATTTCTGCAAGGAGATGCGTAGCAGGGTGGGGTTTATCTGATAAAATGTAGGCTCTGACAGAAACTTCTGGTAATGACTCCAAGTGGCTTCAAGGTCAGGGAACTGCATGATCTTGTGACTAGATGGGCAGAAGAGGCTCTTGCAGTCCAAACTTCTTATCAAACTTCTTATTAGCTGTGTGGAAAACACCATCTCTTAGATTTATCCTCTGTTTTAATGAGTGTCAGATTTGAGGCAATGACCTGCAACTGGACTTTCACAAAACCCCAAATACTTTTCTGAGCTGTGTTTTATCTGTAGCATGGCAGCATGCAGCATCTGACATTACCACTGATATCATCTATGGAGGACTCATTCCCAGGCTCTTTATTAAGGTTTAATTAAATTTTATGTGTTATCAATTAGGATGAATCTACATTTAGTCTGAATTAGAGGGAACCAATTATAAATAACACTACTTCTCATTTATTCCTGAATATAAAATGAAGGTTTTTAAACTTCATTTGGGGAAAACACACACACACACACACACACACTCTCTCTCTCTCTCTCTCTCTCTCTCTCTCTCTCTCTCTCTTGAGGCAAATGCATACTTGTTTTATGCCTAGGAGACTGAAAGTTCTATCAAAGTAAAGTGAAAAGACAAAAATTCTTATAGGAAAATGTTAGAGACAGAAATGTGGGCAGTGATGGAAAGATGAGGCCAGGCAGAATGTAAAATTATAACTTGGTGACTACTGAGTGTTCAGCCTCAAACAGGACATCTAGGTCAACCTCTCCAAGGCTCAGGAAACAATATGAAAGAGGGCAGAAAGAATGTAAGAGCCAGGAGGATGTGGAGGGGGAGGGCTGTGGAATGCTGTCTCTTGAACACGTCAATGCTGTTATTCTCCTGAGCTCATAGAAGCTGTGGTTTCCTGCACAAGACTGTCAATACTTCACCACTGATGGGGGAAGGGTCCCCGAAATTGCATGCTTTCCACATAGCTAATGTCAGCAAATGATTGCTTGGAGAGGTGAGTCCGGTTCCTCAGCAGTGTAGCTGCTGGTAACTTGACCATTCCACCCATATTCATGTATACAAACCTACTTTAACTTAAAAGGTTGAAAAATAAAAGCATGACATGGAAAGATCAAGCTGGAGCTGAGCTGGAAGCCTTCTCCCTGTTGATGCTCTCAGGATGCTGGAAAGAGCTATGCAGCCTGTTGGAGGAGAGAGGTCATTAAGGGTCTTAAGGATCAGTAGACCCTGCAAACTCTACAGCTAGCCAGTCAGGCCAAATGTGCTAACTAGTGCAATAGTGGCATGTCTGCTGTGGGAGAAACCAACTGCTCTTTGATTGGACTCGAGACCCACTCTGTGGGAGGGATTTCATGCCTAGTACTTAAAACCTAATCAAAAGCCTATGGTTGGTTAAGCTGGGCGTGGTGGTGCACACCTTTAATCCCAGCACTTGGAAGGCAGAAGTAGGAGGATTGCCGTGAGTTTGAGGCCATCCTGAGACTACATAGTGAATTCCAGGTCAGCCTGAGCTAGAGTAAGACCCTATCTCAAGAAACCAAAAACCAAAAACCAAAAACCAAACCAAAACAAACCAAAATATCCCCACAAACCAAAAAAATAAAACCAACCTTTGGTTGGTGAAGTCATAAGCCCTGGGTGGGGCACTACTACTGTTGTCTAGCTAAATGCACATATTAATTATGCCCACCAAAGTACCCTCAAAATACTGATACTTATGCCCATATATTAATGCTACTGCCACTTTTGGTTGGAGAAGCTTCTCTTTACAGATGGTGGTGGTACCCACAGGAGAGACTCAAACCTCACCAAAGTGCTAAGACGAAATGATTGTGGTGTATTAAGCACTGAGACATATCTGTCACACCTCCAAGGCTCTGGAACCATTGCTGAAGAGGTGGTTGAAAGAATATAAGAGCTAAAAGAAGGGATGAGTGCTTATAATACTGTCCTCCAGAAACAAAGTAGCTTTGATATTCATGACCTCACAGTGGATGACACTACTTACACAAGACCTGCATAAGAGGAGGGGAAAAATTATGACATCAAAATTGAAGAGAGGGCTGGAGAGATGGCTTAGCGGTTAGGCGCTTGCCTGTGAAGCCTAAGGACCCCGGTTCGAGGCTTGGTTCCCCAGGTCCCACGTTAGCCAGATGCACAAGGGGGCACACGCGTCTGGAGTTCGTTTGCAGAGGCTGGAAGCCCTGGCGCGCCCATTCTCTCTCTCTCCCTCTATCTGTCTTTCTCTCTGTGTCTGTCGCTCTCAAATAAATAAATAAATAATTAGAAAAAAAAAAAGAAAAAAAAATTGAAGAGAGACTAGTTGGAAAGAAGAAGGGATTCAGTGGAGGAGATTTTGGAAGGACAAAAGAGGATGGTGAGTGGGGATTATGCTCATCATATACGATCTATATGTACAGAAGTTGTCAATAAAAAGTTAAAGCAGGGAGTAAGATGGGGATTAATGAGAAAGAAAGGTATTAATGGAAGGGGGAGGAATGAGAGAGTAGTTGAGGGAAGAGATCAAAATATATTATGTGAATGTATGAAAATGCCCAAAATGGAAATTTTTTTTTGCAATTTTTCAAAAAAATATTGTATTTATTTGTTTGAGAGAGAGAAAGAAGAGAGAGAGAGAGAATGGCCATGCCAGGGCCTCTAGCCACTGCAAACAAACCCAGATGCATGCACCCTCTTTGTGCATCTGGCTTATGTGGGTCCTGGAGAATCATACTGGGATCCTTTGGCTTTGCAGGCAAATGCCTTAACTGCTAAGCCATCTCTCCAGCCCCCCCCCCTTTTTTTTTGCAATTTTTTATGAGAGAGAGAAAGACTGAGAGAGAATGAGTTGGTGTGCCAGGGCCTCCAGTTACTGCAATTGAACTCCAGACACAGGCACCACCTTATGAGCATGTGCAATCTTGTGCACTTGTATCACCTTATGTGTCTGGCTTACCTGGTATCTGGAGAGTCCAACATAAGTCCTTAGGCTTTGAAGGCAAGCTCCTTAACCACTAAGCCATCTCTCCAGCCCTGAAAAATATATATTTTTTTAAAGAAATAGTAAAAAATTTTAAACTTACAGCAATTCCTGAAAAGCAAAAACAAAACCCCTTGAGAATCCTTCACAGTTATCACATCTTTGCTTTCAGTAAGTAGTCAGACAAGCTTGTGCTTTGTGGTTTTAGTTGCTACACACACTCACACACACATGTGTAATTTCTCTCCTCTTCCTGCCTTGAGGTTGAATATGGATGGGGGCTTATTTGATGAATTTAACACAAGATGAAGCCACAAGGGCTGAGTTCCAGTTGAGAGCCAGACAAAATGGCTATATCAAGAAACAAACAACAGGGCTGGAGAGATGGCTTAGCGGTTAGGCGCTCGCCTGTGAAGCCTAAGGACCCCGGTTCGAGGCTCGGTTCCCCAGGTCCCACGTTAGCCAGATGCACAAGGGGGCGCATGCGTCTGGAGTTCGTTTGCAGAGGCTGGAAGCCCTGGCGCGCCCATTCTCTCTCTCTCCCTCTATCTGTCTTTCTCTCTGTGTCTGTCACTCTCAAATAAATAAAAAATAAAAATTAAAAAAAAAAAGAAACAAACAACAAATGCTAGGGAGCATGCTGGGAGAAGGAACTGTATTTGATAGCTTCATATCACCGTGACCAAAATACCTGGCAGAAACAACTTACAGGAGGAAAGGTTAAAGGTTCATTTTGGCTCATGGTTTTAGAGGGTTTCAGTCCATCACAACAGGGAAGGTGGAGCGGCCCAGCGTGTGGCAGTGGGAGGGTGTGGTGATGAAGGTCAGGAAGCAGAGTGGAACAGGAACCAGGGCTTGACTATAACTTTCAAAGTCTCACCTCTAGTGACCTGCCTCTGTGAGCTAGGACCCACCTCCTAAAGGTGTTACAGCCTTCCCAAATATTTCCAGCAGCCAGGAAATAAAACCTTTATATTCTGCTAGTGGGAAAGTAAACAGGTGTAGCCACTATGAAAATCTGTATGGAGGTTCTTCAAAAGAGTAAAACTAGAACTACCATTGATACAGCTCTACCGTTGTTGGGTATATACCAAAAGGAAGCTAAGTCAGCACCCCACAGAGATTCCTGCACCTCCTTATTTATCGTGGCACAGTTCACAATAGCCAAGTTATGAAATCAGCCTGGGCACCCATCAATGGATGAATGGATAAGTAAAATGGGGTGCACATATACAATGAGTATTGTTCTGTCACAAAGAAAACGCCACCATGTCATTTGCAGAAAAATGTGTTAAATGAAATAAACCTGACTCAGAAAGACAAGTATCACATAATTCCTTTCATATCTAGAATTTAGAAAAGAAGACATGGGGGCTGGAGAGATGGCTTAGCGGTTAAGTGCTTGCTTGTAAAGCCTAAGGACCCTGGTTCAAGGCTCGATCCTCCAGGACCCATGTTAGCCAGATACACAAGGGGGAGCACGCATCTGGAGTTCGTTTGCAGTGGCTGGAAGCCCTGGCGTGCCCATTCTCTCTCTCTATCTGCCTCTTCCTGTCTCTGTCACTCTCAAATAAATAAAAATGAACAACAAAAAAAAAAAAAAAAAGAAAAAAAAGAAAAGAAAAGAAGACATGGAAAAAGAAGGGGCTGGGCATGGTGGTGCATGTCTTTAATCCCACCACTTGGGAGGCTGAGGTAGGAGGATCACTGTGAGTTTGAGGCTAACCTGAGACTACATACTGAATTACAGGGCAGAATGAGCTAGAGTGAGACCCTACCTCAAAAAAAGTGTACCTATTTGGGGGGAAGAAAGACAAGAGAGAGTAAAGGGGATGGATATGATTGAAGTACTTTGTAGATCTTTGGAAATGTTATGATGAAGCCCATTGTTCTGCACACATGATAAGCACTAACAGTTTTTAAATTAAAATCATGTACTTTGCTGTGCTTCCTTCATTTTCCTATGGTGGTCCTGGAAAGAGTTCAGGCAGAACCCTGGTCAAGCTAAGATTAGCAAACTCCTCTCTGCCTTTCCATTCGGATCGTGTAGTGCTATGAGCAAGAGTGCACTTTGGGTGTGTTAATTCATTGAGATGTTTTTGTTGCTTCATCAGCATATATCCCATTCCTGCCTCATAGAACCTTACTAAACGCTGATACCTTCTATGCCCTGCTGCCTAACTCACCACTTTATTATATGGGCAAAGGTAATGAAGAAATTTGCAGAGACCACTTCCTTCTAGCCTGGCACATGGTGGGCATCATGATGGCCATAGTGGAGGATGTCTATGTATGATATATAAGGAACTTGGCTAGGATTTTCTGACAGTCTGGTCAAAGTTTACATCAACTCCTAGCACTTCAATATCTTGTGTCTCTGTCTATTCAGGAAGACACTGGAGTCTCTCTGTTAAAGTTTATGAAGATTTGTAATGTACAAGCTATTTGTTCCTTCACTTATAGCACCACCTATTAGTCCTATAGACAGAGCAAAAATCTACCTCATGATCGGTGCTATGTTTCTGCAGGGGCACTTGGCCATCTAGTCTGTCTTTTGGCATACCTGCAGATTCAAGGATTTCTTTTTCACAAATACCCCAAAGGCCTAAAAGTCATTTATTTGTAACTTAAGTCTCTGCACATTTTTTTTTTTTTTTTGCTTGGGCCTCATTTAAATGTTTCCAGACAAGTTCAGTGTATAAACCATGTGGTTTTGGGGGACTTGACTTCTTTTTGGTGACCATTATAATTGACAAGCACCATGAATTCTTCCTTTGGGCTTAGGACATGCTATTGTGTCAGGAAACCTCTGGAACTTTCTACATCATAGAAAACCTGATGGTTATTTAGGAACAGCAAAGATAGTTCTGATATAATTTGTACCTCGAATTGAGAAAAATCCATTTAGATGCTAAGGTCTTGCTCAAGTTTTAGGTTCCAATAGTTCAAAGTGAATGGCATCAGGAAGGTTTGGGTTAGAAGCAACAGTAACCCAACACAAACCCAAAAGGGCAATGTATTGCTCCTATAGCTAGGGAATTAAATGGCTGAACCCTTCTAGTTCAAGTATGGCTCTATCCAGATATTTAAATGCTACCCTCAGCCCTTTCTGTCTCTCCAAATCTGGTCTATTGTCTCTGCATTGATTTTCCCCTATCTGGATAGAGACAAAAGCAGCATTAGCACCTCAGCTTTCTGCTGTCCCAGGAAGACCCCTACGCTTTTGCTTAATGGCCCTAGGAAGAGTCCTGGGAGGCTCCAGGGCTAAGTTTTCTGATCAGTCAAGACCTTCTGCAAATGGAAAAGAATTTTAAAAGAATTCAACAAAGAGATAAACAAAGAAAAGGAGTAGGCAATTTTCAGGAAGAGAAATTTAAATAGCTAATAAGAAAATTAAATTATGCTCATTATTTTGGAGAAAGGGATATACAAATAAAAATCACAGTACGATTGCTTTAGGTATTAATCAGTTTGGTCAAAGTCAAAATAATTCCTAAGTATGGCTTGTGTTACTATAGGGGGCAACCAAGACTTGCACTTAGCTGGTGACTAGGAATTACTTTAAGCAGCCAAAAGAAATAAAAAATCTGGATGTAGCTACTAAATTCAAAATCAGGACATAGCTATTGAAATTCAAAATCTGAATGTAACTACTGAAATTCAAAATGAACTCTTTTTAGTGCTTTTTGAGGAATTCGTATTTCTTTTTTGTAAACTTTTTTATTGGCAACTTCCATAATTATAGACAATAAACCATGATAATTCCCTCCACTCTACCACTTTCCCCTTCATATATCCACTCTTCATCATATCCTCTCCCCCTCCTAATTAGTCTCTCTTTTATTTTGATGTCATTGTATTTTCCTCCTGTTATGAGGGTTTTGTGTAAGTAATGCCAGGTATGGTGGCGTCATGGATATCCAGGCCATTTTATGTTTCAGAGATTGCATTGTAAACAGTCCTATCCTTTCTTTGGCTCTTTCATTCTTTCAGCCACTCCTTCAGCAGTGGACCCTGAGGCTTGGAAAGTCATAGAGATGTTTCAGTGCAGAGCACCCCTCTGTCACTTCTCAGCATCATGATTCTTTTTTGAGTCATTCCAGAGGGTTTAACAAAATACCTGAAAATTGCAAAAATCTGTAAGCAAAATGAATGTTGAGAAAAATGGGACATACTGAATACATTATATTATGTCAGATTCTAGAATTTTGTATAGTTTTTGAGAAAAAGTCAGATATGAGCAGGGATACCTATCCTCTACTGTGAAGTGACAAAGCAAGTTTGCATAGTATGACCCTAGTTTTGAAGAAGACTCTGTTTTAAGTAGAAAGCCTTTCATGTGATTTTGCATGTATGGCTATCTCTATGCACTCAGAAAAAGCATGAAAAGATCCCTACTGAGCAGTTACATTAGGACCTTTGGAGGAAAGAGCATGCATAGGAGCATACACTGTTGCTGCTGTAGTTTGAAAGGAAAACTCACACATACATGACATTTTCACATATGTATGAAAACTTGTACCCATTTTCTTAAAAGAAATTCCAGTGGACAGGTACAGAGTGACATATTAAATCTTACAGTCGACTTATGAAGATCTGACTGTTGTATCAAAGTATGTTTCAGGGAACTTTGGCAAGAGCTCCTATTGGCCAGTGTTAGTTGCAATGCCCTGTGGTACTTGGCCTTGATGGGGTGATATTATCCACTGACTTTGGTCATGCTGGAAGGTTGGATGCACACAGGGAAGGTGCATTTTTTTTGAGATAGTTTCTCACTCTAGTCCAGGCTAACCTGGAACCTACTTTATGGTTCAGGCTGGCCTTGAGCTATAAGAGATCCTCCTACCTCTACCTCCCAAGTGCTGGGATTCAATGCATGTGCCACCCCATCTGGATCAGAAGATGCATTTTAATATGACACACACCCACACACACACGTACTTATTTTGCACTTGGTCATTTGCTTAATTATGGCAGTAGGATTTGGCTCTAGTTGCCGTAAAGTTCATTACATGTGCATCTTGAGGTATCACTCAGCTGAATGAAGGCACCTGTGGTTGGGTCATTTCTCCATGAATAATATGTGGAGGTCTGAGGTGAAATGAACTGGAGGAAAAACTCTGGTTCTTTTCCACTTATTTTATGGTTATGATTGTAACTGCAGAGTTGCTGCTATTTCTCATGGTGACCAGACTTGATGCCTGTGTCTGGGTCATTCCATGCAGCAGATGCTAATGGAGTGACAGGCGCTGTGCTGGGCACACCGCCCCTCTTGCCCTCACAGCCTGAGCTCTTTAGGTTTATGCTGAAGTGCTGTTATCATATGGAAATGGTGTAGAAGGAACAATCTCCCAAGAAATTATTGTGTCTAAGGAGAAATAAAACATACAGTCAAAGACCATTTAGAGAATAATGAGAATGTGAAAAATACATGTGAAAACTTTCAGGATATTGCCAAAGCTCTTAAATTGCTTTTTATTGTTGCAAACAAAAATAAATGAAGTTAGCTTTAAAATCAAGCAGTATGAAAATTAGCAGAAAAAAAAGCGCAAAAAGAATCAAGAAAAAAAAAATCCTTGAAATCCTTTAAAGTACAAAGTAGCTACCCATGGATTCTTATGCAGGTGAGGTCAGGTGACAGAAATGTACCAGATATGGCTCTGGGAAGCAAACTCACAATACAGATACAATTGACAAATTGGTGGAGAAGAGAAAACAAACAAATATTACACAGGACCTTTCAAAGGCACCAGAGGGATTCAAAGAGCTGAGATATGACCATGTACAACTCTTTATAAAGAGATGGAAAAAACTCAGTGATGCAGAGAGTTCTTTGTGAAATATGAATTACAAAAGTAGACTTATGAAAAGGGAATAAGCCTGGATGAGAAAATCATATAAACATAAAATATATTAGTAAATGCCAACTCTAAAATAGCCTTCTTACACAGAAATTGTCCTAATGTGCTTTTTTCCTTCAAATTTTCTGATAACAGATTATTTCTATACTCAACTAATGGTTCCAGATTATGAAAACCCAAGCATAAAAAAACATTTAATTCATTTTTGAGGGTGGTACAACCCTGAAATCCAATTTTGAAGAGTATAGTGGGAAAAGAGGAGAAGACCAAAGGGCTAGATGAAAACTATAAATAAATCATAGAAGAAGAATTCAATAATACATTAACAGACCCATTCACCATGACCAAGTAGAATTTGTCCAAAGAATGCAAACACTTTTGCTTTGCTGACTATTTTATCTAAAAAGAAAGAAAAGAAAATCTCATAGATGAATTGAGTCACCCTTTTTGTACCTCTCTTGGCTTCCATCTCTCCCTCCCTCTTGCTTTCTGCAACCCCTTGCAAAAACCACAGGTAACAACTATTTTTAAATTGGAATTTAGGTTCTTAATTTCTACTTTTTTTTTTTGTTCATTTTTATTTATTTGAGAGTGACAGAGAGAGAAAGAGGCAGATAGATGGAGAGAGAGAGAATGGGCACGCCAGGGCTTCCAGCCACTGCAAACGAACTCCAGACGCGTGCGCCCCCTTGTGCATCTGGCTAACGTGGGACCTGGGGAACCGAGCCTCGAACCGGAGTCCTTAGGCTTCACAGGCAAGCGCTTAACCGCTAAGCCATCTCTCCAGCCCTTAATTTCTACTTTTTATCCTACAACTTTTATGAGTATCCATAGATATTTCGGTACATATTGTTTTGTATCTCCTTAAACTTTCATGACTGGTTTTTTAAAAAAATATCTTCCTCTGGAACTTGGTTTTGTTCTCTTAAGATTACATCTCTGAGTATTTGTCCCATTGACACAGATGTACCTAGGTGATTGTTCATACAAATGCATCCATTTTGTTGGGCTACTATTTTCCTATGTGGACATTGTTATGTTCAGAGTGCTTGTGTCCACCTCAGATTCCTATGTTGAAGTCCTATCTTCAGATGATGGGAGACTGGGACATGTTATAATTTGGACCTGGAATGTCCTGAAGCTTGAGTGTTAAGGGCCTGGTCCCCAGCTATTAGGGACTGGTGGAAATTATAGGAGGACGTGGGATCTAGCTGGAAGAAGTAGGTCATTAGAGGCACTTCCTTGAAGGACATGCGGGGACTTGTTCCCTTCCTCTTTTGTTGGTTCTTTGGTTCTTGACCTTCATGAGTTGAGGAGCTTTTATCTGCTGCATGCTCCTGGGTGTGATGTCCTGGCTTGCCACAGGCCCAAAGCAATGGGACCAAACAACCATGGAGTGGAAGCCCTGAAACCATGAGCCAGCCTAAGCCTTTCCTATTAGATTATTGAAATCAGGTGGTTAGTCACAGCAACACAAAACTAATATAGGAGATAATCAAGTCATAAGTGTAACCATTAGGAGTTGTATTTGTCATTTTATAAAAGGAACTCCAGGGCTGGAGATGCATGTTTGAATCTCTAGGTCTCATGTAGCCAGACACACAGTGATGCAAGCATGCAATATCACACATGTGCGAAACGGGGCATACACGTCTTGAGTTTATTCACAGAAACTGAAAGGCCCTGGCAGGCCCATTGGCTCTCTCTCTCTGCCTTTTTCTCCCTCTCTCTGTCTATCTTTCAAAAAATTAAAATAAAAAATAAAATTAAAGAACTCCACAGAGCAGGTGCCAGTGTGAGGTAAAAGGTGAAGGCAGCCCTCGGCAACCTGGTTCCTCGTCAGAGCGTGGCCAGGCTGATGCTCTCATTTCAGAATTCCAGCCTCGAACTTTCTGCCAAACCTTTCTGTGGTTGGTCAGCCACCCAGCCGTGGTGTCTTGTTGCAGCAGCCTAAACTAGAGTGAAGTTGGCGTTGCTTCTTTTCCCAGAGGCTGTGACAATGTGAAGCAGTGCCCATTCCCCACTTGCACTTGTGATCAAGGTTGAAGCAGCGTGCTCTGATCAGCAGAACACGAGACTTCTGTCTTCCACTTTCCTGTGAACTTTTGTGTGGGATGAAAACTTTATTTCTGTTTTAATTTGCATTTCCTTGAATACTAGGGAAGTGGAGATTTTTCTAATGTCTGTTGATCATCACTGTTTCATTTGTCTTAATTCATTTGTTTGTATTCTTTGTCTAATTTATAGCTGATTTAAAAAAATCTTTTCCCACTTCTTTCTATAAATTTATTTATATATTCCAAACGTTGATCTAGAGCTGTTTTAGAATACGAAATCCATTAATATTTTATATTACAAAGATATATCAATAAGTGCCAAGGCATTTAATAGATCTGAGATTCATTCCTGATAAAAAGCCATTTGAAAATGTGGAATAGGAATATGTTAAAAATATATCCTTTAAACCTGATCACACCCCAGACTGGCAGATTAAACATTAGGAACATTTCCATGAGAGAGAAGGTTGTTTACTGCTATGAACTGACCAAATTTTGGTACCCCCAAATTTGTGTGTTGACTCTCTAACCCCAAGTGCCTCAGAATGAGACTGGAGATAGTGTCCTTAAGGAGTTTATGAAATTAAAGTGAAGTCATTAGGGTGAGCCTATATCACTCACATCATGGTGTTACCTGTTTGTGCCCAACTCAAGTACTGTGCTGAGGTCATCACTTGCAGTGTGATGGTGTCAGCAGGTGAGGGACTTTGGGAAGAGTTATAGTTTGGATCTGGACTGTCCCAAAGCTTGTGTGTTGAGGGCTTGCTCTCCAACTATTGGGAAGTGGTAGAAACTATAGGAAGTGGAACCTAGTTGGAGGAAGTACATTATTGGGGGCCTGTCCTTGAAGGATATCAGAAGAGGAAATTGGGATACAAACATGAGCATAGGGAAAGCCATGTGGAGACAGGGGAAGGCAGCCATCTATAACTCAAGAGGAGAGGACTTGGCAAAGCCAATCCCATCTACGCTTTGATGTTTGGACTTCCAGCCTCTGGAACCACAAGTAAATAAATTTTGTTGCTTAAATCCCCCCACCTGTGGTAATGAATTAGCCAGCCCTAGCAAACAAGCATATTCACCTTCACTGATATTGTAGAGGCGTGGTGTGACATTGTTAACCAGGGACACGATGACACAACAGATGAGAGATACAACGACGAGAAAGGAAGAATCCAGGATTTAATTTATAAGTGACACCATTGCATATTAAGAGTTTTAAGAGCCTCATTGGGAATTTCAGTACAGTGGTTGGATATGAGTTGAAGACCTACAAATGAGTAACAAGATAACTATCATTAAAAGTCTTATTTGCAATAACAAACAAACATTTTAAGTTAGCAGACTGCTTGCAACATGACATGACATGCCATGTACATGATGACATCTACAAAAATTTACTAAGCACCAGAGATGGCTTAAATCCATAAAGAGATGTAAAAATTCTCTGTATTGAAACTTACAGAACTTAGAGACTTAAATTCTAAAATTAACTGACAGATAATACATGACATTTACATTTTTATTTTTATGTATTTATTTGAGAGTGTCAGACAGACAGAGAAAGAGGTAGAGAGAGAGGATGGGTGCATCAGGACCTCCAGCCCCTGAAAATGAACTCCAGATGCATGCGCCACCTTGTGCATCTGGCTTATGTGGGTACTGGGGAATTGAGCCTTGAACCA
The DNA here is from genome assembly GCF_020740685.1 of Jaculus jaculus. Lineage (NCBI taxonomy): Eukaryota > Metazoa > Chordata > Mammalia > Rodentia > Dipodidae > Jaculus > Jaculus jaculus. The sequence goes on along the minus strand of NC_059113.1, from coordinate 58,700,465 downwards.
GGGTCCTTAGGCTTCACAGGCAAATGCTTAACCACTAAGCAATCTCTCCAGCCCAATATTTATATTTTTATTAGCTTAACAAAATAACTCTATGGTTCAGTGAGAATTTAAGAAAGGTCAAAGGACATCTATAAAGCTCTTAGAATTAAAATAGCATTCCATGGCTCAAAAATCTCAAAAATTCATAACCACATAAAGGCAACAGGCTAACTTTTCCTGAGGACTTTTCACCAATAATAGGGAATCAATGACAAGACCAAATTAACGATTCTACCTAGACTAGTTTGGCAGTTGTGATGGTTTGAATCAGATGTCCCCCATAAACTCATGTGTCATGAATGCTTGATCTCCAACTGACGGCAATATGGGAGGTGGAGCCTTGCTGGAAGAGATGTGCTGTTGGGGCGGGCCTAGGGATGTTATAGCCAGTTCTCTTTTTCCAGAGCTTGGCTCATTCTCCTGTTCTTGTTTGCCACCTGCTGTGGCAGAAGCGATGTCCAGCCTCTAATCATGCAATGCTTTTCCCTGTTATCATGAAGCTTTCCCTCCACACTGTAAGCCAAAATAAATAACTTTCCTCCAACCAGCTGCTTTTTTAAAAAATTTATTTATTTGAGAGTGACAGAGAAAGACAGATAGACGGAGAGAGAGAGAATGGGCGAGCCAGGGCTTCCAGCCACTGCAAACGAACTCCAGACGCGTGCGCCCCCTTGTGCATCTGGCTAACGTGGGACCTGGGGAACCGAGCCTCGAACCGGGGTCCTTAGGCTTCACAGGCAAGCGCTTAACCGCTAAGCCATCTCTCCAGCCCCAACCAGCTGCTTTTTGTCAGGTGTTTTGTGTGAGCAATGAGAAAGAAACTGCAACACTGAACCAATGACTTTACTTACAGGAATGAGGGTGGTCCTCAAACAGCTGTATAACCAAAAAGTCTCACCCAGCAGGGATGCTGACTTCCTCATAGCTACATAGATGGCATCCTCCCTTCAGGGGAAAAAACTTTATACAGCTGGGGTGGGGCTGCATGAGGACATGGCTAGAATCTCAGGTGAGGTCTAATGACACCCCTAGCCTGCCCTTCAGTGAGGGAAAGTCAACAGGTCCAAACTTGTTGAGTGTTTCTTGGGGAGTCACAGCTGCTCCGATGAAGATGGCGGTGGCTGCTCTGCTCGGAGGACAATGTTTGTTCCACAACAGGCACCCAACTCTGCTTTATCTTCCCAACCAGAAAAGGTGGTAGGCAGACAATATATGAGACAGGGACAACCTTTTATAGCAATCAAAAGAAGCATATGAAAGCAATGGAAGGCCAGTTCCAGGCTCCACAGTGCCTTCACACTTGTTGTTGTTGGCTTGGGAGAGGGCTCCAAGAGTCAGATTTCTGTTGTGACAAAATGCCAGAGCTAGATCAACTTAAAGGAGGAAAGGTTTATTTGGGCTCATGCTTTCAGAGGGTTTAGCTCAGGGTCATTTGGCCATTTTGTTTTGAGCCTGTGGCAGGGCAGAACATCCTGGTGGGAAGCCTGACATGGAGCAAAGTTTCTCACCCCCTACCAGCCAGGAAGCAGGGAGAGAAACACAGAGCAGGAGCTGAGGCTCCCATAGCCCTTTGAGCACATGGTACCCATAACCTCACTGCCTCCCACTAGGCCACACCCCTAAAGCTTGCACTTCCTCTCTATATCACCAAAGCTGGGGACCGAGTCTTTATCTCATAATACTATTCCATCCTATTTCCCCTCCTCTGGATATAGGGTTTCTATGCCCTCCTCCATAGAAAGCCATGTCATAGAAATTATGCTTGGGAAGTATGTCATTGAAGACACAGGACTGTGGCTGGCTAGAGAAGCTGTAGGGCTGGAGAGGCAGCTTAGGTTAAGGTGCTTGCCTGCGAAGCCTAAGGACCTATGTTCAATCTCTCTTCAGATCCCACATAAGCCAGATGTACAAAGGTGAGGCAAGCACAAAGTCACACATGCCCACTAGGTGGCACAGCATCTGGAGTTCTACTTCAGTGGCTGAGGCCTTGGTGTGCCTTTTCTCTCTCTCTGTCTCTCCAGAAGAAAATAAAAGGAAAGAAAAAGAAGCTGTTTCCATAGATAACACTTAGATTTCTCAAGAAGTCATGCTTGGGAAGAGAGTCAATCCACAAAGTCCTTTCGCTCCTTTTCCTGGGTACTTCATGGCTCTTGGACACTCCAGGGGTCCTGGAGTCTGGCTGGTTGTCATGTGGGACTTGTCCCATTCTTCTTCCCAAAAGTAGAGTGGGCCTGTGAGGAAGGCTGGCAGGGATCTTGCCTGAAAAGCAATGGGAGCCAGACTGAAGTGGACAGATACTGGTGACTCATTCAATGACCAGGAATAAGTCTCTGCCTTGTGAGTGGGTTAGAGGTGGCATGAAGAAGTAGGAGGGTTAGGAGGAAATGCTCCATGTGTGATATGGATCTAGAATAGCCATTGGAAAGCTTTTCTTTTGCAAAGGGCCAGGTAGGAAATATTTTAGATTCTATGGCCATATGGCTTCTGTTGCAAGTCCTTGGCTCTGTCCTGGAAGTATGAGAGGTAGTAAGTAGGTAAACACATGGGCATGCTGTGTGTTCTAATAAAACTTTATTTACAAAAACAAGGACAACTGGAATTTCACTTTTGGACTATAAGTTTCAGATTCCTGGTTCAGCACTTAGATTTGCAGTAAGTCCCATCTCCACTACTTCCTTGTAGGAAGCTGGCAAGTTAATTCTCAGGCTCCCATCTCATTTGTCTAAATTGGGGGGCAATAACAGGTCTGTGTCACAGTACTAGTAGGTGCTCAAGCAAGAAATGGTTCCTCTTGTTTTGCTGTTGTTGTCACAGTTATAATGATTATTTCTTGTGTGGGACAATGACTCTTAGGAAGGTCACCTGAGGACAAGCATGATCCACCCTCCTGGCTTAAAAATAACACCAGAACACTGATTCTGCTTAACACTTCCATCAGCAGGCATGACTCTAACACTGCCAACTCTCTGTAACATCTGTTGGCAGGTCTGTGGACATACTTCACATCAAATCTGAATTCCTGAAGGATCTATGCTCATTTCTGTACCTTCACATTGGAGACTGAACTTGAGAATTTCACATAATTCAGACAAGTTGGGACTTCATAGCTGTTTGTCAGAATAAGTCATTGTCCCCATAAATAACATTCTGACTTCTCAAGTGTCCCCCGCCTGGCTGGCCCATCCTTCTGTACTTGGACTGAATTTCTTTCTCACTAGACAGTCATTTGTCGCTAGACATTCAGGAAGGAACATACATTTTCCTTTTACCCTTTCTGTTCTACCAGAACATCCCCAAGTCCTTGCTCTGGGGATTACCTGTGTGGTGACATCGTTTGTCACTGTCAGGAGCCAACATGTGGCCTCCGAAAAGCTGGCTTTTATTTGATCAAAGGGCCCCTGGCATTAAGATGTCCAAATTATTTTATTTGATTTTTTTTCCAGAGCCATAAGTCAGTGTCCAAAATATAGCTTGCAGCCATCTCTTTACCTGAATCCCCACTGCTTTGGTGTGGCCCAGCATGCTTACTCCTGATGGTGGTAAGTCCTCCTGGTTAACTCTCAGCTTCTGCTTAGGTCCTCATTGTGGCCCTCCCCAGTTCGTATCTCCACGTAGCAGCCACAGTGACCTTTGCAAATAGCTCAGACTTAAAACTTTTAAATGTCTTCCCATTGGTCACCTCCACACTTCTCAAATATAATAGAATACACCATGGGCTGAAGAGATGGCTCAGTAGTTAAGAGGGCTTCCTGCACAAGCATGAGGGCCTGAGGGGGGGTCTGCTGAGACCACCTGAGCTTTACTCTCCAGAACCGTCATAAATAGCTGAGCATGGGACAAATGGCAGTAGCTCCAGTCTGTGGGGAGCAGAAACTAGAGAACTGCTGGGGCTCTTGAAACTGCCAAAGCTACAGAACCAGTGAAGGGACTCTGTCTCAAGGAAACACGTGATGAGTAATGGAAGAGGACAACTGAAGTTCTCTTCTGCCCTCCACATGCACATGGAAAGTCACATCTTCACATACATGTGTATATAGCACACACGTATATGCCGTATAAATATACAACATCACACAAACTATACACACACATGCACGTGCACACACACACACACACACACACACACACACACACGGAAAAAAAGAATCCATGTGCACCTCAGAGCTTCAGGCCTGCTGTTCTGTCCTGAAACCTCTTTTGGTTCTCCATAGGTTAGGGTGAAATATTGCTATAGGGTTAGTGGCTTAAATGGGCTAAGATCACAGCCACCCCTTCTGAAGGACGCTCCAGAGGAGAGCCCTTGCCTACTCCAGAAGAGAGGCTGTGTGCGTGTATGGAGGCTGTAGAGGAAGCTTGGAGGAGAACCCTTGCCTATTCCAGAAGAGAGTTCCTTGCATGCCATGGCTGTGGCTGCATCTCTTGGACCTCTGCCTCCACTGTCACACCTTATCAATCCTTCTATCCCCTTTTCCCTCATAAGGGCCTTGTGATACAGCCTAACTCAAATGATAGGCTGTAAGTGCCTCACCCACCAGCCTTCAGTGCATGACTTCCACAAGGTCTCTTCTTCCAGGTGATCTAACATAATGGTATTTGTGAGTTCCTGAGATCAGGATGGAGATGGCTGTGTAGGGGTTGTAGGCATCACATTGTCCTTCTGGAAGTTATCTATTCCTTTCCAAATTCTGGTCTTGATTGAAAGGCCCCTTCTTGGAGAAAGCTGTTTTCTCATTGCAGCGACAAAGTGTCTGATAGAGCCAACATAAGGAAGGAAAGGCTAATTTTGGCTCCCAGTTTCAGAAGATTCTGTCTTGACGGGAAAGGCCTGGAGGAGTCCATGGTGGCAGATGTGTGGCAGAGACTTCTTATGTGGCACAGACCAGGAAGCGAAGAACATGGGCCAGTATCAGAGGTAGGTATCACCTTCAGATGCCTGCCTCAGTGACCTGCTTCTAGCATCCAGGTCCCATTTACTGAAGATTCCACCACCTTCAAATAGTGCTTCAAGCTGGGGTCAAGTATCCAAAAACATGTGCTTTTGGGACACTGGGAGTCAAATCATAACAGAAGACTTCTGCTAGCCTCATTCTGATAGACTCCCCTTGGTCTTTTTGAAAAGACCCTCTGACTTTCCTTCATAGAAATGTCTCAGTAAACTGGATTTGGCAGCACAGGCCTGTAATCCCAGTACTTGAGAGAGGAGGTAGGAGGATCATGAATTCAAGGCCTGCCTAGATAATTTAGTAAGACCTTGTCTTAAAAAAAAGAAGTAAAGGGGCTGGAGAGATGGCTCAGTGATTAAAGGTACTTGATTGCAAAACTTTATGGCCTGAGTTTGAATCCCCAGTGCCCACGTAAAGCCAGATGCACAGAATGGCACATGCATCTGCAATTCATTTGCAGTGGCAGGAGTTACTGGTGCCCCCATTCCCCCTGACACACTTACAAATAAATCAAAACATTTTTTAATATTTTATTTTTATTTAGAGAGACAGAGGGAGGGAGAGAGAGAAGGAATGGGAGCACCAGGGCCTCCAGCCACTGCAAATGATCTCCTGATGCATGTGCCCCCTTGTGCATCTGGCTCACATGAGTCCTGGGAAATTGAACATGGGTCCTTTGGCTTTGCAGGCAAGTGCCTTAACTACTAAGCCATCTCTCCAGCCCAAATCAAAGTGTTTCAAAAATAAAGAAGTAAAAAGAAGTCTGGAGATACAGCTCAGTGGTAGAGCATCTTTCTAGCATGCACAAGACTTTGGTTTCAGTTCCCAATGCTGCAAAGTACAAAACCTCAGTAACTATGAATCTAATACTCATTTTTTTCAATTGGGAAGCCTGGCCATTTTTGAAGTCTTCCTTGGTTTTGGCTGAGACCTTGCAGAGGGCCAGGTAGAAAGGATTTTGGCTTACTCCCAGGTCAGCCTTGACCCCCAGGCTCCTAGGTCTAGTGTGACTATAATATCACTGACAGGGCTTTGTGACCCCTCCCCAGTGGGGCACAGGGTCATCAGGGCAAAGACTCAAGTGTAATGACATTGGGCCCATTGGCATGAACTTCATCTGCTAGTTACAGACTTACCTTATCCTCATCTGAACCAGCAGGTGATCCTATCCTTCCGGTTGCAATGCCTTCTTGCTGAGATTTATGATATTAATCCCAGCAGCAGGTTCTGTGTTTTAGACTGGGATCCCCTGAAGTAGACCCTGAGACAAAGATTTGCATAAATGTGATTTATTAGGAGGGGCTCTTGACAATACTGAGAGGAGAGAGAGAGAGAGAGAGAGAGAGAGAGAGAGGGAGAGAGGCTGTGGGTCAGGTCAGCTCAGGGGCAGTGTGGCTCTGTGTGTCACAGCAGCGCTCCAGGGCACTGAGGGTTGCGCCCCACATCTATAATGCCTGAATGAGAAGGGGTGCATTTAGAAGTCCAAGTCTGGCACTCACTGGGAAAGGGGCCATCCTCCAAGGGGAATGCAAGCTCCCGGGCACTTCCATCTCTCAGCACATGCAGGCTAAGTGACAGCCATCTTCTGAGCAGGTGTGGCTGTGGGATGAGCAAAAATCACCACAAGCTGTGTGCTGAGTATGGACACAAGTCAGGAGGTGGTGTGCACAGGGAGGCCCTCAGGAGTCCAGCTATGGCTTCTGCTATAAGGAGATTGTTCGTTTATTTAACACTCATTTCTCCTTCTTCAGCCCTCTTCCAGGTTCAGTGGATGCAGGTGACAATGATGCCCCAGGCCTCCTGCAGTCCACTGTCAAGTGAGAGAGTGACAGGCACTGAACCCTCAAAAGCCTATGGCAGCAGCAACATGAGGACTGCTCTCACTTCCAGACCCACAACCAGCTCCCGGGAGACGATGACAGGCACTGCGGTCAATCAAAACCCATCAGAGGGCTGGAGAGATGGCTTAGTGGTTAAGTGTTTGCCTGTGAAGCCTAAGGACCCTGGTTTGAGGCTCAATTCCCCAGGACCCACATCAGCCAGATGCACAAAGGGGCGCACGTGTCTGGAGTTCGTTTGCAGTGGCTGGAAGCCCTGGTGTGCCCATTCTCTCTCTCTGCCTCTTTCTCTGTCTGTTGCTCTCAAATAAATAAATAAAAATAAACAACAAAAAAGAACTCATCAGAGAAGAAACCCAGAGGTCACAGAGAACTCAACATGAACCTAGACTGCTAACAGGCTGTCTTGGCTCAGGGAACATTGCAGAAGAGGGGGCAGAAAGATTGTAAGAGCCACAGAGTGGGTAGAAACACCGTGAGGCACTGTCTCCCCATAGAGAATAACTGAGGCCTTCATGATCCCACAGTGAATACCATCAACCGCACTGAGAAGGGCCCTCAGGGAAAGGGGAGCAGGGGCAAGGGGATAGAGAACTTAACCTCTTATACAAATAAAAATAAATTTAGAAATATTTATTTTTATTTATTCATTTGAGAGAGGGAGAGAGGAGGGGGCTAGATGGAGAACAGGTGCATCAGGGCCTCCAGCTACTGCAAATGAACTCCAGATGCATGTGACACTTTGTGCATCTGGCTTATGGGGGTCCTGGGGAGTTGAACCTGAATCCTTTGGCTTTGCAGGCAAGTGCCTTAACCACTAAGCAATCTCTCCAGCCCCAAAATAAATTTTCTTTTTTGGTTTTTCGAGGTAGAGTCTTGCTCTGGCCCAGGCTGACCTGGAATTCACTATGTAGTCTCAGGGTGGCCTCAAACTTACAGCGATCTTTGTATCTCTGTCTCCCAAGGGCTGGGATTAAAAGTGTGTGCCACTATGCCTGGCCCAAAATAAATTTTTAAAAAAGCCTATGGCGAGGAGGATTGCAGGTGTGGTAGCTAGGTGAGGGAACTTACCATTTTCTGAGAAGAGGCTGCTCTGATGGGTGTGTGGGCACGAGGCTTCTTTGAACAGCAGAGGCTGAGACAAGGGCTGGAGGGTCCGTGTGGCTGGACCACAGGGGAAGGAAGAATGACAACCTACGCCGGGGAGCGTGTGCAAGAGTCCGGAGGCAGGCATGGGCAGGGGGAATGGAAGGAAGGCTAGTGGGCCTGGATTTCAACGGCAAGGGGCGTGGCCTCCACAGAGACAGTTCTTCCATTCTTGGCACTTGATCTCTTATTGATCCTGTTTCTCCTCTTAGACTCGATCCGTGGTCCTGCTCCACACTGTGTTCACTAGAAGCAGAGGAGAAATGGGCATACAAAGAGGACGTGAGGTGGGAGAGTCTATTTTCAACTGTTCATCTTTTCCCCACTGCAGCTTATAGCTGAAATTAATACATAAATTTACAGCCACAAGTCAGTTGTGATAAATAATCCCAGAAGTGTTCCGATTATTTACATTTTTATGGAATCTTGCCTGAGCAAACCCAGAGAACTCACCAGGCACTTAAAGAATTATGTCTTGTTCAAAACCAATTTAATAGCAATGGAAAATAAAGCCATCTGTGGGAACCTGTAGAGCAGGGTAGTAATTCTCCACCAGATGAGCAATCGGTGAGAAGTACCAAGTGAGGACCAGCGCACCCTGTGCTCACACTGGAGGAGCTCCGGCGCCAGGGCGGGCGAGCCCTTGGAGGACATCCTCCTGCCTCTCGTGGACATGGACGAGGTCCTGGTCCCCTAGAAGCATGCAAGAAAGGTTGGTTTTGACCATCCCCTATGCAGTGGGGCTGACTAGTGATGCATTGTAGCAAAGGGAAGAAAGACGGCCTGGAGGAGGGGTGAAGAGCATGGGTTTGCTCCTGTGGGAGCGCATGAGGCTGCTCTGAACAGGAGAGGCTGAGACAAGGGCCGGAGGTAAGAGATCGGCTGGACCACAGGAGAGGGAAGGAAGAATGACATCAGAAGCCAGGGAGCATGTGCAAGAGCCCAGCCTTAGAAGGTCTGCCACTAGATGTGTGCAGTAGGCAAGTCACCCTTGTGGATTTTCATAAGGGAACAAAACATTCTTACATCCCTAAAAAAAAAAAGAGAATATGTATGTCTTTTCATTTTCAGTCCAGCACTCTTGTTTTTCCCCTTCCTTCCTTCTTTCCTTCTCTTTCCCCTTCCTTCCTTCTCCCACATTCCTTTCTTTCTTCCTTCCACCTTACTTTCTTTTCCCTTCCTCTTTCCCTCCTTTTCCCTTCCTTTCTTCTTTTCTTCCTCCCACCCTTCCTTTCTTCCTCCCTCTCTTCCTTCATTCTTCCTTCCTCTATTCTTTCCTTCTTCTTCCCTCTTTCCTCCTTCCTCTATTCCTCCCTCCCTTCCTTCTTCTTTCTCCATCCCTTCCATTCTTCCTCCTTCCTTCTACCTTCCTTCATCTCTCCTTTCTCTCCCTCCCTCCCTCCTTCCCTCCCTTCTTTATACATAAATTTACACCCACAAGTCAGTTCTCATCTCCCCTCCCTTCCTTTGCCTTTTTCTTCCCTCTTCTTGCCCCTTTCTGCCTTCTTCTCCTTCACTCTCTTCCTTGTTTATAAGTTAAAAAAAAACAGCCTGACGAGGTATAATTTATATATATATCAAAATTCATCATGTTAAATTTACAGTTACATGGGTTTGGGGAAGCTCACATAAACACACAATTATTTGCACAATCCAGTTTTTTTTTTTTTTTTTTTTTTTTTTTTTTTTTTTGGTTTTTCGAGGAAGGGTGTGCGCCACCATGCCTGGCTCACAATCCAGTTTTAAATGACTTGAGAAGCCTCCAAAATTTTCTTCCATTTATGACTAGTCCTGTTCCAGGCTCCACCTCTGGGTGGCCACCATGCTGTTGTCCATCTCCACATTTGTCCATTGGCCTTCCATAAGATCCTCCTGCAAACAGAATCACACACCGTGTAGTCACGTGTCTGGCTTCTTTCACTTAGCGTGCTTTCTAAGTGTTATCCCTACCATGGTAAGTTTGATTTTTTCATACACACACACACACACACACACACACACGTATATATATATGGCTTTTTGTTGATCCATTTATCAACTGGGGTCTCTGAAGTTGAATTACCTGCTTTGGGGCCATGAAAAATTGCATAGATGTCTTTGGTTGATTTATTTGCATTTAAAAATATTTTATTTGGGCTGGAGAGATGGCTTAGCGGTTAAGCGCTTGCCTGTGAAGCCTAAGGACCCCGGTTCGAGGCTCGGTTCCCCAGGTCCCACATTAGCCAGATGCACAAGGGGGCGCACGCGTCTGGAGTTCGTTTGCAGAGGCTGGAAGCCCTGGCATGCCCATTCTCTCTCTCTCCCTCTATCTGTCTTTCTCTCTGTATCTGTCGCTCTCAAATAAATAAATAAATAAAAAAATAAAAAATATTTTATTTATTGCTGGAGAGATGACTTAGAGGTTGAAGCACTTGCCTGTGAAGCCTAAAGACCCAGGTTCAATTCGCTAGTACCCACATAAGCACAAGGTGGTGCATGTGTCTGGAGTTTGCAGAGGCTAGAGGCCCTGGCGTGCCTATTCTCTCTTTCTCTCTCTCTCTGACTCATTTGCTCACTTGTTCTCTCAAATAAATAAATAAAATATAAAAATATTCTATTTACTTTCTGTTTATTTGTTCATTCATGAGAGAGAAAGACGGAGAAAGAGACTATGGGTGTACCAGGGCCTCTTGTTTCTGCAGTCGAATTTCAGATGGGTATCTGGCTTTACATGGGTACTGGGAAAATTGAATCTGGGCTGAGAGGTTTTGCCACTGAGCCAAGTCTGGGCCCTTTATTTGCATTTTGAGTAGATACTTATTAGCAGAATTGCTAGGTTGTGTGATAACTTAAGAAGCTGCCAAATGGCTTTTCAAAGAGGCTTAACCTATTTTACATTTCCATCATATTATTGGAAGGTTCTACACACCCCATATTCTTATCAACCCTTGGAATTATGAGCCATTTTTAGTGTAATCATTTTAGTTTGTGTGGTGATGTCTTACTGTAGTTGACATTTACATTTTTCCAAAGTGGCTAACAGTACAAGCCCCTTTTCATATGAGTATCATCCATTGGTCTATTGTTTCTGGTGAACTGTTCATATATTCTCTTTTTAAGAAAAACATTTCAGAACTGTGGGTATTGCTCACTGGTAGGTCAAATGCCTAGAGTTCCATCAACAACAGCAACAACAACAAAGCAAGCAAGCAAGAAAGAAAGGAAATAAAAAAGTAAAGAAAAAAATCACATCCATTTATTATGCTGAAGACAAGCCCTTTGTGTTTTATGAGGACAGCTTTGCTTTATGAGACTCGTCACTCATGCAGCACCACCAGAGAAACAGGCACTAGACTTTTTATTTTATTTTTATTTTTTGGCTTTTCGAAGTAAGGGCTCACTCTACCCATCTTGATTTGGAATTCACAATGTAGTCTCTGGGTGACCTCAAACTCACAGTGATCCTCCTAGCTCTGCCTCTGGAACGCTGAGATTAAAGGCGTGTGCCCCATAAAGTCATGTGTTTGGAATGCTTGGTCCTCAGCTGATGACAATTTAGGAAGTAGAGCTTTGCTGGAGGAGATGTGCTTTTGGGGGCATGCTGTGAGGTATTATAGCCAGCTCTCCCTTACCAGAATGTGGCTCATTCTCATGGTGCTGTTTTCTACCTGCTGTGGCAGAGGTAATGTCCAGCCTTTGCTCATGCCATGCATTCCCCTATCATCATGGAGCTGCTGCTCAAGACTGTAAGCCCAAATAAAAACCTTTTCTCCCACCAGCTGCATTTGGTTGAGTGCTTTATCTCAGCAATGAGAAAGTAACTACAACATTTCTTTTTTTTTTTTGATTTATTTATTTATTTATTTATTTATTAGAGACAGACAGCAGGAGAGAGAGAGAGAGGGAGAGAGAGAAAGAGAATGGGGGTGCCATGGCCTCTAGCCACTGCAAACGAACTCTAGATGCATGTGCCACCATGTGCATCTGGCTTATGTGGGACCTGGAGAATCGAACCTGGGTCCTTAGGCTTCACAGGCAAGTACCTTAACTGCTAAGCCACCTCTCCAGCGCAAAAAAGTAAGTACAACATTGCTTGACCATCACTTTTACCTCTCACAGGTTAGTGTGATCATTCCAGGCCACTTCAGTCCTATGTGCCCACTCTCAGCATCTTATCCAATTGCAGTTATAATCTCACATTTGCTTATGTCTATGTTTGCTTGTCTGTTTATTTATTTGTTCACTATCTGCAGTCTTCCTATGTCCTTCTTTGCTGCCCATTGTGCTCCAAATGCCTAGCACAGGGTTTGACACATAGTCAGCCCTCAAACAGTCTTTGTCAGAGTCTGAGAATGAATATGATTCCAGCCACCCATGGGTGATGGGAGGGATTCTGCTCTGTGGCCCACTGAGGTTTTAGGCACTAGAGCTGTGACTTTATCACTTGAAAACTGCATTTAATAGAATAAGTTGGCACAACCAACCCAAGCTGGCCTTGATTGAATGCCACTTTGAGACGGCAGCTGCGGAATTCCTTCCAGCCCATGTCTCTAGCTCCAGACAGGCTTTACATGACATGCTTTCCCCCTACTGTGTTCCAGAGATCAGTCACACCACCAAGAGGGGTGTTTGCCTGTCCTGTCTGCTATTTCAGCCTCTCTGAGTCTGAGCTCCCCTCTGCCATCCAGGGAAGATGTTAATGAAAAAAGGCAGATGGGTGTCTTGGTGCCACTGAGCCTCTGCCACCTCCTCCACTGCCTGTTAAGTATTCCAAAGGATTCAGACCCAGACTTTTATTTGTTTTTCTGGACCTAAGCTGCCCCTTGACATAGCTGGTGATTGCTTTTTTAAAACCATGAAGGAAAACTAGCTCCTTTCATCCACTGATAAGGTGTCAGGTGACAGAGAGATCAGCATCCCAACACATAAATCTGCAACTAATCCTTGGGAATCAATATTTTTCATTAAGAACCTGTGAGAGTTGGACCATTATGGGGAAAATCTGTTTAGGTTGACACCTTGATGAAGTTATTCAGTTCAGGGGCTTAAGTCATTGAAAGGTAATAAAGAGCACAGAGCAATCTCAGGGCTGGTTAGGGGAGAAAGCGATGGGAGTATTGAGCTTCCGTTCTCTGAAAAATGGTCCCCTGATTTATTGGGGAATGATGGGGTGCTGGCCTCTTGGGTAGACCAGGCCAGACACCATCAACATGGCATCCTCTCATCACTCCTCACTCACTACCATCTGTGAGCTGTCTGGTTGCCAGAAAGCACTGGGGAAGTATTTTGGGGTCATGGGATATTTCTAGCAGTCACTAAGTCCCTCACTTTCATCATAATCTTTCACATTCTGGACTTTGTCCTTTAGGTCACGGGTTGTGGGCACACTGAAGTGCAGTGTGCCAAATAGTTTAACAATGAGATTGAGTTTATTTATTTATTTTGAAACTGCCGTTCATGGCCCTCAGATCTGGAAGGACATGGTCCATTACTAGAAAAGAAAAAAATAAATCTCGGCTGGGAATGTAGCCTGGTTTGTAGAAAGCTTGCCTAGCATGATCAAAGGCCTGGGTTCACAAACTGGGAATGTTGGTCTGTACCTGCAATCCCAGAACTCAGGAGGTGGAGGCAGGAGGATCAGAAGTTCAAGGTCATTCTCAGCTACATAATGAATGTGAGGTCAGCCTGGGATAGATGAGCCCCTGTCTCAAATCAACCAACCAACAAACCAACCCAGGTTATTCAGAGCTGATCGTGGACAGGGTCAGAATTCCAAGGTTTGGTCTCAAATGTTTCCTCATGGGTCCCACTGATTGACAAGAGACTCACATTGGATGGGATTTTGGAAATACAATTTCTTGGTCTCTTACCTTTAGAAAACAACTCTGTTTAAAATTCTGGTTATCTCTCTCTCTTTCTCTTTCGGAACGTGTGGTGCGCACATTCCATGGCATGCATGTGGAGGTCAGTGGACTTCTAGTGTCCATCCTCGCCTTCTCCCTAATTTGAAGTAGGGTCTCTGTTATTTGCCACTCTCTCCTCACCACCCAGAAAGAGTCAGTGGAAGAAGAGAAAAAGAAGCAAGAAGAAAATCCAGGTTAACATTAAAAACTAAGGACCCAGAGGAAATGGAGGCTCAGGGGGAAGCAAAACGACCAGAGTGGAGTTTTGGGGTCAGGGGGAGGTCAACCCCAGAAGTAGAGCACTACTCAGGATGCCTATTTGTTAGCCTAAGGAATGACTTACTGGTTAAAGGCGCTTGCTTGAAAAGCCTACTGGTCTGGGGTTCGATTTCTCAGTACCCACTTAAATCCAGATGCACAAAGTGGCGCATGTGTCTGGAGTTCATTTGCAGCAGCAAGAGGCCCTGGTGAGCCCATTCTCTCTCGTAAATAGATTTTTTTAAAATGCCCATTTGGCTTGGCAAACATGGTGCTGTGAACATTCAGTCCTGGCTTGATTGTTGGGCGCCGGCAAACAGTGAATGGAGGAGCGGGTACAACTCAATACTCTTCTACGGCCATTCTCACAGAGCGCAGTGCGAATGGCGCCCCTGGAGGTGCCGTGTGGAAGGGGAGCCTCTGCATACCCACTACTCCAGACGCTTGCCTGGGCAGAGGAGGCAAGGGTGTTAGTAGGGAAGATCACTTTACCCGGGGAGACCTGGGATACTACTATCTAGGGGAGGCATATTTCCATGCCAAAAATGTGAGAGCTGAAAATAAATGAGGGGGTGGGGTCTCGAAAAGAGATGGAGACAGACCCCCAGCTTTGTTCAGCCTCCCTCCTCTGAGGCGCAGGAGATCAGTGCCTGGGATGGCGAATCTCAGTTGGCACTGCCTTCCCAACACAACACACTCCCAGACTTCCATGAGAGTCAGCTTCAGGCAACAGTTCTGGGCCCAGCGCTTCGCTGTATTACATTGGCTTGCCTAGAGAGAGAGAGGTATTGTTAGACTAGCTCTTATTCCTTGATCTTAAACATGCATTGAACACTTACTGGAGTCCAGTTACTAGCCAAGCACAGGTAGGCACAAAACTGAACACAAACATAGTGCACTGTGGGGAAAGGGAACCCAGAAAACAGAAAATTACGGTGCCATTGGATAGGGGGCCTCGCTCTGGGTAACTGCTCCCAAGTAGAGGCCTTTCAGGGAGAACAGATGTACCAGACTGATAGAGCACACGGCATTTCGCCAAGACAAACGTTGAGAGGAAGAGGATTCTGGGAAGGCACTCCAGAAAAATGACCAAAGGGCAGGGAAAGCATGGTACTTTGTATCAGTGGAATAAGGCCCAGGAGGGTGGACTGGGGAGAATAAGGACTCGAAGGCAAGGTGTGCACTTCCATGGCTGACATTGGGCTGGGCCATTCTTTGTTGTGGAGACTTCCGCGTGCATGTGGAGTGTTTGGTAGAATTTCTCGTCTTCATACACTGGATACCAACAGTCCCATCTCCCAGATGTGGTCACCAAGAATGTCTCCTGGGGGTTGGAGAGATGGTTTAGCAGTAAGGCACTTAGCTATGAAGCCTAAGGACCCAAGTTTGATTCCCCAGGACCCACGTCAACCAGATGCACAAGGTGGCCCATGCTTGTGGAGTTTGTTTGCTGTGACTAGAGGCCCTGGTGTGCCCATTCTCTCTTTATCTCCCTCTTTCTCTATCTCAAATAAATGAAAATGTGAAATATTTTTAAAACAATATCTCCTGGCATTAGCAAATGTCTGTGGGGGACAAAACTGTCCTTTGTTGAGAACCACTGAATTTTAAAAATCAGCAAAGATCTTGTTGCAGAGAGTCCTAAAAATGGCTGGATTTCCTGAAGACAGTGGGCAGCTAGGGAGTGGTTTTTTTTTTTTTGTTGTTTGTTTGTTTGTTTTTTTTCAAGGTAGGGTCTTGCTCTAGCCCAGGCCGACCTGGAATTCACTATGTAGTCTCAGGGTGGCCTTGAACTCATGGCGATCCTCCTACCTCTGCCTCCCGAGTGCCACCATGCCCAGTTTGGGACTGGTTTTAATGACAGGGTAGAGAAGGGCATCAGATTCAGCCTGAGATTTGGACACAGTATTTTTTCAGAGATGTGAGGACCAATGTAGAGGGCACTGCTAGGTTCCCAGTGAGAGAGAATGGTGCCATGGACCCAAATTAGAGATAAGTGGGCGGAATTGGACTCCTCCTCATTCTCATTCCTGTGGCTCACTGCTATGACGTGAATGTCCCCACAAGATTCATGGTGAAATTGAATCCTCCTCATGAAAATTCCAATAAGAGGCCAGGTGGGACCTGTAAGAAGGTCACAAGGACCCTTTCATTAATGTGTAAATGTGTCATCTCTGATGCCCTCTAGAGAGTTCTCAGCCAGCAAGAAAGTCCCCACCAGACACAGCCCTCCATATTGGGCTTCCCAGCCTCAAGGATTTTTAAGAAATAAGTTTCTTCTTATACTCATTCAAGTTGTTCACTTACAGCATCAGAAAATGGAATAGATTAAGACACCAATCTCACTCTCTCACTCTCCCTTCCTGGTTCTGGGTGTGCGCTGAATTCCACAGTTTGTATTTACCAATCTCAGCCTCCCGTTCTCCCTCCCTTGGTTCTGGATGTGCACTGAATTCCACCATTTGGCCCAGAATCATCCAGACAGAATCAACCCAGACATCTCAGGCTCTGTAGAGTAGGGGAAGCCTCTGGCTTTGGCCTTCTTTTCATCTACCCAAGGTGATTCTGATACTCACCATAGGTGGAAAACACTAAGTGTGTCCATAGCTGCAGGTAAGAGAGATTATATTGATACAGTTGTATAGCTAAGAGCAGAGGAGCTGTTTATAGGGAGCTGAAGCCACAGTAACATTAAATAACAGAGTGATGGCAGCCATGTTTATAACCACCAGGTATATGGGCTTACCATATACCAGACACTGCAAAGAACACCACATGCTTTGCATTGCTCATATTCATGTAAGCTAAAAGGAAGCTGCTAATTCCGTCTACCTGTAAGTCATAAGAGAGGAGGCACAGGGCTGGGGAGGTGGCTCATCAGGTAAAGGCAATTGCTTTCAAAGTCTGCTGGTCTGGTTCAATTCCCCAGTATTTGTGCCAGATGCACCAAGTAGCACAGGTATCTGTTGCTCATTGCAGTGGCAGGAAGCCCTGGCACACCCATACTCTTCCCCCACCATATGGTAAATAAATTTAAAAAATAATAAAAAAGAATGGAGGCAGGGCTGGAGAGATGGCTTAGTGGTTAAGCGCTTGCCTGTGAAGCCTAAGGACCCCGGTTCGAGGCTTGATTCTTCAGGATCCACGTTAGCCAGATGCACAAGCAGGCGCACTCATCTTGTTCGTTTGCAGTGGCCGGAGGCCCTGTCACGCCCACTCTTTCTCTCTCTCTATCTGCCTCTTTCTGTCTGTCTCTCTCAAATAAATAAATAAAAATAAACAAAAAATCATTTTAAGAATGGAGGTAGACAGAGGTTCAGTAACTTACTCATGTTTATTTTGAAAACTAGGAAAATGTAGGGTTGGGAATCAAAGCGTTCTGACTCTGTCCATATGCAAGCATGTGACTCCATACCTTTAGCCTTCTCTTGCCCCTGTGACCTGACACAGAGAGCAGAGGTTCTGGGAAGTTAGAATCATATTTGCTTGTGAGCAGTAGAAACTCCAGATGAAAGCAGTTTTCCTGGAGTCACATATCACACTTTGCTTACATCTGTTGGCTAGAATTAGTCACATGGGGAGATTCAGTAGCAAGACACCAAAGAGGAGACATCGGAGGTCTCTTCCATGGGAACCTTTGTAAGGATCTGGACTTGGTAAATCAGGCAGGATATATAATTAGCCATCTCAGCTAGGACATTTTTTTTTGGGGGGGGGGGGAGAATAAAAGGAAGTGTTACAAGTATTGATCAGGGGAGATCAAGCCTGAGTATAGGAGTTCAGATTCCCAGATCCTATGTAGGAGCCAGAAACTGTGTTGTGCTTCTTTGATCCCAGTACACCAAGGGCAAGAGGGTAGGTGGAGATGGGAGAGGTTCCTGGAAGCTTGCAGACCAGCTAGCCTGTGGATGCAGTGGTGAACAGCAACGAGAATGAGAGCCCCTGCCTCAAACAAGGTGGGAGGTGAGGACCAGCACCTGAAAGTTGTCCTCTGACCTCTGCATGCACAGCATGGCACAAGCGTGCCCAGGCACACGCCCTCACCCCCACTGAGCAGGCATGAATTGATAATTGATTATAGCAGGCCTGGGGACTGGGATATCAAATCATCTGAGTGGAGGAATCTGCCTCCTGCCTTTGCAACAGCAGTGGGTACAGGGCTCTGCCTCTTCTTCATCCCAAGAGGAGGAGCATGCCCACTACACTGCCCGTCACAGCACACACATGACTGGGCCTTTCTAGAAGTGTCAGCATCAGATAATGTCTTTACTTAGACATTTGTCCTCAAAGGGTAGTGACCATTACTGGCTGGCTGCTTCACTGTGTGGTGACTATTTTAATTTATTTCTTGCTTAATTCCCTTGCAGCCCTTTGAGATCTATGAGGAAAGTCATGTTATCCCCTTTGCAGCAAGTTCACTGTGGCTCAAAGAGATTAAGAGACTTGCCCAAAGTGACTCCACTGACAATGGAGTTTTGTGTCTGCTGAACTCTGCTCTGGCAAAAACTCTATCACATTCTGTCCCCATCTCAGGTTATTTGATGCTTGTCTGCCTGTGGATTTTCCATCCTTGTTTTTCCTTTTGCTGGGCTGCCTCACTGATGTCCCCCTAGTAAGTCAAAGTCTGCTTGGCTCTGCATCCCCCACTTTGCGGTTCCATTCTCAGGTCCATGGGGCATCTTTGTTTCTGTTCATACACATCTCTATGGCTTGAGCCCATCATAGACTTCAAGCCAAAAGGACCATCGCTAGAGCTTTCCCCACAGAGTGGAGAGACAAAGGTAGATGTGAAGGGCAGAAGATACAGATGTAGAGACATTTGCTGGTGGACTAGAGGAAGCTGTGAGCTCTTCCTATGGTTGTTCACAATTTTCCAGGGAGAGAGTTTAAGGTCTGAGGAACTAACTATGAGACATGAGAGGAGGTGGGGGCTAGGGAGATGACTCACTTGGCAAATCACTTGCTATATAAGTGTGAGGAATTGAATTTGGGTCTGCACCACCCACATAGATGCTGGGTGTGGTAGTGTGTATCATAACCCCGGTGCTTGGGAGGTGGAGATAAGTGGATCCCTGGGGTAACCTGGTTAGCTAGGTTAACTGAATCAGTGAGCATGGGGTTCAAAGAGAGACCTTTTCTCAATAAATAAGGTGGAGAGGATGAGAGGGAGACACCTGACATTAACCTCTGGCCTCCACATACATGCACACACAGGTGGACACATACTCACCTGTACACATACAGATGCAATAAAGGAAATTAAAGAGGAAGGTGACACTTTAAAAATGACTGAGCAGGGTGAGAGCTGGGCAGAGCATGGAGGGCTCATGTTTGGAGTTGCATCAGATCATGACATTTTATAAATTCCTCCGATCGTGGTCTGTCTCCCCTGAGGTGGTGTGGTGGTTTAAATATTGAACATCTCCCACAGCCTTCATGTGTTTGAATATGTAATCCCCAGTTGGTGGCGCTGTTTGGAAAGGTTGTGGAGCAGGAAGCATGTCCCTGGGGACAGACCTTGGGGTGTTATAGACCATCCCTGTTACTACATTCAGCTTTCTCTGGCTACTTCCTGAATGCGGGTGTGGAGAGGTGACACCTGGCTGGCTGCTCCGGCCATGCTTTCCCCACCACGATGAGACTCTCCTCAGAACTGTAAGTCAGAAATCAACCCTTTCCTTCTGTAAGCTGCTCCTAGTCAGGTGTTTTGTCCCAGCATTAAGAAGGTAACTGGTATAGATGGGGAGAACAAGGCATGGTTGAGAGGGTCCTTGGCTTGTACCCAGTTCTGTTATCTTGTCACATGTTAGCTCGCTATGCACATGTCTCTTCCCCTGGCTGGCTAGTCAGAATCCACACACTGCTTACTCCTGCCTCCTCAGGCCAGGCACAGTACCTGGCACCTGGGAAGGTGTGTAGCAGAACCAGCTTCTCATGTTCGCTTTCTTTCAGCTCCAAACCCAGATGGCTTCCTCTTTGTCCAGACCAGCTCAACCTTTTACCTGCTGAGAGTCTCTTCCACCCCTCCCTGAGGCTCATTTCAGGAAGATGTGGTCTCCCAACCAGGCCTGTAGCCTCAGTGCTTGGAAGGCTGGGCCAGGAGGACTGTGAGTTGCAGACCAGCCTTGAGCTAATCATGGAAATCTTGACTGAAAAACTAAAGGAAGGAGGAAAGAAAGAAAGAGAGAGAAAGAGGAAATAAAGAAAACAAGCAAGGAAGGAAAAGAAAGATATATCCTTTTAAAGTCACAGGCATTAATAGCCATTAATTCATTTAGTCATTTGAAAATTGGTCATCTGGGCTGGAGAGATGGCTTGGTGGCCAAGGAACTAATGGCCCAAGTTCGATTCCCCAGTACCCAAGTAAAGCCAGATACACAAGGTGGCGCATACACCTGGAATACATTTGCAGGGGCTGAAGGCCCTGGTACATCCATTCTCATTCTCTCTCTCTCTCTCCTATCTCTCCTGTTTCTCTCTGCTTGCAAGTAAAAAAAAAAAATAGTCATCAATCCAGGACATTTTGCATCTGAAGGAGCATGTTGTAAGGAGTCCTACCCTTCCTTTGGCTCTTATATTCTTTCCGCCACCTCTTCAGCAATGGACCCTAGGCCTTGGAAAATGTGATAGAGATATTTCAGCACTGAGTACTTCTCTGTCACTTCTTCTCAGCACCATGGTTCCTCCCAGAAGTGTCTTTATTGTCAAAGCATTTCTTTCCCAGCATCTGTTTAAAGGGGGATTTTGGAGTGTCGGGAGGGGTAATGGCAGCGGTCCAGGAGGACGATTGAGCTCCAGATCTCGCCATCTATCCATCCTTCTAACCTCTGTGCCCTGGTCCTGCTCCCCTGCTCTTTGAAACCAAGAGTAGTAGATTTTGATGAGACCTGGAACAAACTCCTAACTACAATCAATGCAGTTGTCATGTTGGAATACGTTGAGAGAGCAATGTGGAACGATCATTTCTCAGATATCTATGCTTTATGTGTGGCCTATCCTGAACTGCTGGGAGAAAGACTTTGTGCAGAAAGAGTTTTTTTTTTTTTTTTTAAATCATGTTTGAAACTTGCACAAGGTACTGGGAAGAATACAGCAAGAGTGCAGACTACATGGACTGCTTGTATAGGTATCTCAATACCCAGTTTATTTAAAAGAATAAATTGACTGAAGCTCACCTTCAATATGGTTATGGTGGTGCAGATATGAATGAACCACTTATGGAAATAGGAGAATTAGCAGTGGATATGTGGAGGAAGTTAATGGTTGAGCCACTTCAGACTATCCTTATACGAATGCTGCTCCAAGAGATCAAAAATGATCATGGTGGAGAAGACCCGAACCAGAAAGTAATCTATGGGGTTATTAACTCCTTTGTTCATGTTGAACAGTATAAGAAAAAACTTCTCCTTAAAGTTTTATGAGGAAATCTTTGAGTCTCCCTTTCTGACTGAAACAGGAGAATATTACAAGCAAGAAGCTTCAAATTTATTACAAGAATCAAATTGCCCACAGTATATGGAAAAGGTTCTAGGTAGATTAAAAGATGAAGAAATTCGTTGTCAAAAATACTTAAATCCAAGTTCATATACTAAGGTGACTCATGATCGTCAGCAGTGAATGGTTGCAGACCACTTACAGTTCTTATGTGCAGAATGCCATGATATCATTCGACAGACGAAAAAATTGACATGGCAAATATGTATGTCTTAATCTGGGCCATGTCCACTGGGTTACCTCATATGATTCAGGAGCTGCAAAATCACATTCATGACAAGTGTCTTACAGCAACCAGTAACCTCACTTAGGAAAACATGCCAACATTATTTGTGGAATCAGTTTTGGAAGTCCATAGGAAATTTGTCCAACTTATCAACACTGTTTTAAATAGTGATCAGCATTTTATGAGTGCATTAGATAAGGCCCTGACATCTGTTGTAAATTACAGAGAACCCAAATCTGTCTGTAAAGCTCCTCAGCTGCTTGCTAAGTACTGTGACAACTTACTAAAGAAGTCTGCAAAAGGGATGACTGAGAATGAAGTGGAAGACAAACTCACCAGCTTCATTACTGTTTTCAAATATATCGATGATAAAGATGTTTTTCAAAAGTTCTATGCAAGAATGCTAGCAAAACGTTTAATTCATGGGTTATCAATGTCTATGGATTCTGAAGAAGCTGTGATCAATAAATTAAATCAAGCCTGTGGCTATGAGTTCACAAGCCAGCTGCCCCGCATGTACACAGACAAGAGCGTCAGCGCAGACCTCAACAAGTTCAACAACTTCACCAAAAAAATAGTCATCCAATAGAGCCATAAGCCACATCTGAAACAGCGGTCCAGGAAGAGCATGTCCTCGTCATTTAACTAGTTGGTTACCGGTTGATTAGCTTTTTTGTTTGTTTTTGTCAGCAGGCAGGGTGTGTTTGCTGCTCAATGTCACCTTACCTTTGCCACTGACTGGACGCAGCTTGTGCGTTCCCTCCACTCCTCCTCTAGATGGCAGCATGGAGCAGCGGTTAAGACTGGACTTTGGCACTAGGTTTTCTGGGCTCAAAAACTTGCCACTGCCATTTACTAGGTTGAGTGGCCTTGGCTAAGCTACTTGTTTCCCCATCTATAAGGTGGAGGGAATGGTCAGTACCCATCTTACAGGTTTGTCAGATCTTTCTCGGGGGCCTCAGAATATAATTGGTACTTTATTATTATTATTTTTTCCCTGCACTCAGGTGTGGCAGGAAGCGAGTCCCTTGCAGCGGCTTAACCTCCTCTCCTGGGGGGAAGCGGTGGCCTCTCCCCAGACAGCCCGAAGCTCTGGTCCACCAGCCCTCTGCAACTGGCGGGATGCTCCTTGAGTCTGGAGGGCGGATGCCCCATTTCAGAGCGAGCAGGAGCGCTGGCCTGCTGCTGTGGGACTGCGGGCATGGATCAGCCTGGCAGGGGTGGCACGGGGGTGCTGGGCTAGAAGCACTCATTCCGATTCCTCCGATAATCCTCCCTCCGGGGCCTGCTAGGAAACTAATTGGGTGTTGATTCTGATGAGTAAAGCGTCGCCACCGCCTGAGGGATGGGCCACGCGGGCAGATGGCTGGGGCCTTCTCAGGGGCCCATCAATAATAGATCGGCCGGGCCCGGGAGAGGAGAGGAAGCGCTTCTGCCGCAGGTATGAATTATGGATGGCGTTTAGTGTAATGCGGATCTATCTCAGAGGTTCCGCTCAGTTTATGTGCTAGTAAAAGCCGGCAATTTGCCTGTGTTCCAGCTATAATTTGCGCTACATTAAGGGACCCTCCTTTCCATAATAGATGCGCGGTTGGGCGCAGGCGCAGTCAGGCTCCCAGGGCCAGGCCTGCGGGGCCGCGTGTCCTCCCCGGCCAATCGCGGGGCGCCCACGCCTTAGCTGCGGGTGCTCGCGGGCGCCTTCGCTCGCTCCCAAGGTCTTGGGAAGAAGCCACAGTCAGCCCAAAGCCCTGCTGGGCCTCGCCCTTGCAGCTGATGTATGTCTGAGGAAAGCACAGCAAACCGCCGGGCTGTCTGGTCAGAAAAGACAAGCAGCTCCTCCTAGAACTGGATTGCCTGGTTTGAACTCTCTCCCCTTGCCATTTGCTAGGTGGGTGACCTCGAAGGGGTGCAGGGTCCCCAGCCTTCCCCGGCCTCAGGTTCCTCTTAGTTAAAATGGAACTAATCACAATGACCGGTGATGTGCAGAGGTCAGAGAAAGCTTGTCAGGGCCAACTATTTAATAAGCAGGACCGTTGGGAGCTGCTTGTTAAAGATGGCCATTATTAAAAATTAAATTTTATAAACTTGCAATTAAAATCAAAGGTCATAAATACTCAAGGCTCATCAATTCCTAACGAGTCTAGTCCATTTCCCCGGGCTCTTTGTGGCTGTCGTGCCTGCAGGCTGGCGGCGACACGCGATGAACCGCTCCGGGTGACGCAGGATGAGAACCTTCACAGGGACAAGGTGCTGTGTACGTCCTCCCATTTGGAGATCCATGTCACATTGGTGGCCTGCCATTAGTTATGTGGGGACATTTACACAAGGGACACTGACCAACACCACGTCAGATTCCCTACAGATCTGCTTGTCCAGTGTGTGGTATATGTGCACATGTATTTATGTGTTCCTATGTGTATGAGGACACATGCATGTGTGGGTGCGTGTGCAGCTGTGTGTGCATATGCGTGGAGGCCACGTGTCCACATGGCGAGTTTTTCCCAGTCACTCTGTATCTTATTTTTTTAAACGTTTTTTATTGACAGCTTCCATAATTATAGACAATAAGCCATGATAATTCCCTCCCTATTTCCACTTTCCCCTACACAAGTCCCACTTCATTATATCCCCCCTCAATCAGTCTCTTTTATTTTGATGTCATCATCTTTTCTTCCCATTATGATGGTCTTGTGTAGGTAGTACTAGGCACTATGAGGTCATGGATATCGAGGCCAATTTGTTTGAACAATTGCATTGTAAGCAGCCTTACCTTTCCTTTGGCTCTTACATTCTTTCCACCACCTCCTCTGCAAGGGACCCTGAGCCTTGGAGGGTGTGATAGAGATGTTTCAGTGCTGAGCACTCCTCCGTCACTTCTTCTCAGCACTATGGTGCCTTTTGAGTCTTCCCAGTGTTACTGCCATCTGAAAAGAGAAAGTTCTCTAACCAAAAGTGAGAGTAGCATTAATATGAACATTAAGAAAAGTGCTTACTGGGCAGGTGGGAGAGCATAATATATGTATTTAGCCAGACAACAGCAGGTGTACCTCCCCTAAGGCTCATGACCTCCCCTGCTGTAGTCCATCTTACATTTGAGGCTCTCGCTGAACGCAGAGCTCTCTGCTTTGGCTAGAATAGGCAGTCAGCAAGCCCTAGGGAGCCTCCTGTCTCCACCTCTCCAGTGCTGGGGTTACCCACTCATGCCATCATACCCAGCTTTTCTGTGGGTACTGGGGATTCGAACTCATGTCCTCATGCTTGAATGGCAGGCACTTGACACACTGAACCTCAGCCCTTGGTGGCACAACCTTCAAGAGCACGACCCATGATGTAATAAAGTTGTTTAGAGGACTGAATAGTTAATATAGTTATAAGTCACTAAGAAGGCAGGGAAGGTTTTCCTTGAAACTTCCCTCTAATGTGACACCCGCCTTTGGCACAAAGGGTTGTGACCAGAGTGAATTCCAGCCATACACTCCTGCTTAAACCTGCAGATAAATGACCCAGCTCTGTGGTGAGGTAGCGTAGGTTCAACACAGGAACTCATTAGGAATTCAAGCCTGTTGGGGAGTGAGCTGTATGTAATTTTCTCACTGGAGGCTTATCAGAGAAGGCTGAAATGTGGCTTTGCTTCTTTCATCAGGCGGCTAAGTGGGTGTTTATGTCCTTTAAGATTTGAGTTTGGCTTTGCGTGGTGGCACACACCTTTAATCCCAGCACCCAGGAAGCAGACAGAGGAGGATTGTTGTGAATTCGAGGCCAGCCTGGGACTATAGAATGAGTTCTAGGTCAGCCTAGGCTAGAGCGAGACCCTTACAGCAACAAAACACCAATAAAATAGGCTGCAGAGATTGCTCAGTGGTTAAAGGGCTTGTTTGCAGAGCCTGATAGCATAGGTTCGATTCTCTAGCACCTACATAAAGCCAGATGCACAAAATGGCACATTCATCTGGGGTTCATTTGCAGTGGCTTGTCCATCCCATCCCCCCCGCTTGAAAATAAATAAAGTAAATAAAAAACATTTGAGTTTGTACTCACTGAGAAGAAATAGGAATGGAATTTTCCTTACATGGTCAGACCTGGCAACTCTGGGAAGGAAGAGGGGGTTAGAGACTCTCTGAGCCCTTTGATACCCCCAAGTGGAGGTAGAACACTCCATGGGAGAACAGCCTCGGAGTGTGACGTGGGGTGTGGGGCATTCTGGGATTGCAGAAAAAGGAAGGAGAGGCCAATAAATTACCACTTACCTGCTTGGAAAGCTTGTTCTGGTTCATCTTTCAGCTTAAGGGCAATTCATACCTATGAGATTTTTTTGGCATGTGTGTGTTTTTGTGGTATGTTTTGTGTGTGTGCGTGCGTGTGTGTGTGTGTGTGTGTGTGCGCGCGCGTGCATGCAAGTGGAGGCCAGAGTCTGATATCAGAGTGCCTTCCTCAGTCACTCTCCACCTTAGTCTCTGAGATAGGCTTTCTTGCTGAATCTAGAGATCACAAACTTAACTAGACTGGCTTGCTAATAAGCCTCGAGGATCCTCCTGCCGCTGCCTCCTGACAGCTGGGATTGCAGGCGTGCACTGCTGGGCTCAGCTTTTCAAAAATAATTTAAGAAACTTTGTGTGGGTGTGTGCATGTTCAAGTGTGTGGGAGAGCAGGTGTGCGCATATCCCAGCATATATGTGGAGGTCAGAGACGACTTTGGGCTCAGTCTCAACCTTCTACCTCCTTTGAGTCACAGTTTCTCTCTCTGGATCTTGCTCTTCTGTCTATCTTTGTAGTACTCACCATGGGCTTCCAGGACATTCTCCTTTCTCCAGCTCCCATTTCCCAGTCAGAGGGCTGGATTATAGAGGCGCTCTGGATTTGAGGTACTCTGGCTTGAGTGGCAAGTGCTTTACCCACTGAGCCACTTCTCCAGCCACGGTCCCAGATTTTTGAGTGAAAACTGAGCATCAAAACTCAGGTCCTCATGCTTGTGTGGCAAGCCTTTGACCCACCGAGCCATCTCCCTGGCTGGATACCTGTGAATTTTGAAATGTGCTGTGCTCATGACAGACACTAAAAAGTGGCTCTTCCCTTCACCCTTTCATTTCTACATTATCATATCTTCACAGATCTGAGCTCCACAGCGACGCAGAGGCCGAGACCTCAGACTCCAGAGCCAGGCAGACCCAAGTTCAAGTCCTCAATTCATCATTTACCTGACTGCAGGGACCTTGGCCAAGTTCCTTAATCCTATGAAACCTCTGTTACACCATTAGAGAATGGAAGTTAAAAGTAGTGTGTTTCTGAGCTGGGGAGATGGCTCTGGAGTTAAAGGTGCTTGCTTGAAAGGGCTGCTGGCCCAGGTTTGATTCCTTAGCACCCACATAAAGCTAAAGCTAGATG
Organism: Jaculus jaculus; assembly: GCF_020740685.1. NCBI lineage: Eukaryota > Metazoa > Chordata > Mammalia > Rodentia > Dipodidae > Jaculus > Jaculus jaculus. The sequence goes on along the minus strand of NC_059113.1, from coordinate 58,673,257 downwards.
CATATAGTGGTACATGTGTCTCTAGTTCTTTTGTAATAGCAAGTGGTACTGGCATGCTCATTCTCTCTCTCTCTCTCTCTCTCTTGTTCTCCTTCCTTCCCTTCCTCCCTCTCCTTCCCCTGTCCCTAAAATAAATACTTCTGTTGAGGCAAGCCCAATATACTACCTTTTTAAATGTCAGAATGAAAGAGTGAGAGAGAGAATTGGTGCACCAGGGCCTCTAGCCACTGGAATCAAACTCCAGATGGGTGTGCCCCCTTGTGCGCATATACAACCTTGCACACTTGCATCACTGTGCATCTGCTTTACGTGGGACTTGGAGAGTTGAACATGAGCCCTTAGACTTTGCAGGCAAGTGTCTTAACTACTAAATCATCTCTCCAGCCCAAATAAATACTTTTTTTTGAAAAGTAGTGTGTTTATACAAATGAGATGATTCAACATAGTTCTCAAACGCAACAAATATTTAGTAAATATGTTTCCTTCTGTGCTAGGGATGGAAGCTAGCTATAATGCTCTGCCGCTGAGTTACATTTACAGCCCCTAAATGGTGCTCTTTATTCTGCTAAGTAAAGGAAGAAATAAAGGCCTAGATGTCTCCTCAGAGGTCAGGAAAGAACTCATAAACCCAACCTTGGCATCCCCAGTACCTCTCAGAGCCAGGACCATTCCACCTCCCAAAAGCTTTCCAAAACTATAAATATAGCTGGAGATTTCTGATGAATTTGCTGGATCAGGGTTTTTGCCTGAGCAGACAACTCTGGTTGGTGTTGGCTCCTTTTCCCGATTGCCTTGTTCCATGAATCCACTGCCTCATTTCACTCTGTGGTTTCCACTTGAATCTTCCAGAACCACTTAAGAGGAGAAGGGAGTGGGATGCCAAGCTCTGACAAAACCCAGACAGTGCAAAGACCTAGTCTGACTTCGCCAGGCACCAGTATACCTACTGGGGCTGTTTTAAAAATTTCAATGGTATATTTACTTATTTAGTTATTTTTAGAAACAGTTTTCTGACTATAAAAGCGATAGGGAGCAATTATGAAAACTGTGGAAATCAAAGATCTTTTTCTTTTTCATTTTTTTTTGAAAGCAAGCAGTTTAGTAAAATCTAAATTCCTTAAATTCCATTAGAGTTCAGAAACAACACCTTATAGCATTTATAGCTTTTCCAATTAATTAATCAGTGAATCAATTAGCTGGGATATCTCTATGGAGTGCTTTTCGTTTGCTAAAGCGGAGCCTCAGATTGTGGTAAAATTTTTAAAAAAGAGAGAAAAGCTCAGGGCTGGAGAAATGGCTTAGTGTTTAAGGCGCTTGCCTGTGAAGCCAAAGGACCCAGGTTTGATTCCCCATAACCCATGTAAGCCAAATACACAAGGGGACACACACATCTGGAGTTCATTTGAAGCAGCTGGAGGCCCTGGCACATCCATTCTCTCTCTCTCTCTCTCCCCCAGACTATTTCTCTCTCTCAAATAAGGAAAAATAAAATATTTAGAAAAAGCTCTGAACTAATAAATGCCGCTTCCTAGAGGGGACACCAATCTCAGGACAGTGTAATTAGTGATCAAGTTTGGTTCTTGGGAGCAGCAGGAGTCAAGACAGACAGTAAAAACAGGGGGGCAGATGAGCCCCAAGGTAATAAAAGAGGCCTGTTGAAAAAAATGCAGTGGGGAAATGTTCTCAAAAGTGGCCATGCCCTTCTATCCGCCTGCCTTTCTGGGAAGTCAAAGCCTCAGTTTTCATGTGTGAGTTGACATAAAATAAACTGCACCTATGTACAGGGTGCAAGTGGATAGATCTTATCATTTGTGTGTGTGTGTGTGTGTGTGTGTGTGTGTGTGTGTGTGTGTGTGCAGGAGCATGTGAGTGGAGACCAGAGGACAACCTCAAGTGTCATTCCTTAGGTGCCACCCTGTTTTTCTTGTTGTTGTTGTTTGTTTTGAAACAAGGTCTCTCAGTGGTTTACTAGTCTAGATTGGCTGCCTATCTCTGCTCTGCAGGGCTGTGATTAAAAGCAAGAGTCACCATGCCCGACCTTTCGACATGGGTTCTGGGAATTGAATTCAGGTCCTCACGCTTGAAAGCCAGGTACTTTAGTGAAGGAGCCATCTCTCTAGTCCCAAGCCCATGAGTTGTTGTTTTTTTAGTTTTTTTTTTTTTGTAGGCAGTCGACTCACCCTAGCCCAAGCTGGCCTCGAACTGGCAATCCTCCTACCTCAGCCTCCCGAGTGCTGAGGTTACAGGTGTGGCCACCGCACCCAGAGCAACATCATAATTTTGATCTATAGTTGACATATAATAAACTGTACATATGTGCAATGCATCTTTTGATAACTTTTACCATATTTCTATGCTACTAAAATCACTCCTACCACCCAGAAAATGAGCATGTTCACCACCTTCCACAAGTCCCCATGCCCTTGTAATTCTCCTCATCCACTGTGGTGGTTGGAACATAAAATGCCCCCACAGCCCAGGGGACTTGTGGCTGGGCTTCCTACTCAGTCCCCAGAAGGTGGAGCCCTGCTGAAGGAGGAGAGTCCCTGGGAGTGGATCTGGAATCCAGCCCTAAGATGTTTTCAGCGCCCGCTGGAGTGCTGGCTGCTCTTTCTTTCTCTCTTTGCTGTCAGTGCATGTAAAGTGAAGCAGCTTCTTTGGCCATGATGAAGCAGCCCCGGAAATCCCTTCTTCCCATAATCTGCTTCTGCTCAGGTCTTCATTCTAGCACCAAGAAGGTGCCAACTACAACACCCACCTTCCCAGACAACCACCGGTAGCATTGCCCACACCTTTATAAAAGAGGATCAATGCATTGAGTACTATTTGTTGTTTAATTTCTTTCCCTTGGCATAACTATCATCTGCTTTATCCATCTTGAGGGACATATCCATGGTCTATTGTTTTTCACTGTTGAGTAGTGCCCCAGTGTAGGGATACATATCTTAGTTTAATTGACCTGTCCATAGATATTTGGGGTGTGTGCAGGTCTGGCCATGCTGTGAATGTTTACATGTTAATTTTGAACGCATGCTTTCACTTGTTCTTTACTAAACAGCTAGGAATAGAATGACTGGTTCACAAATCAGACAGTTTAACTTTTTCAATAGTATATATGAATGGTACATTATGACACTTTCATACATGTATAGAAGGCACTTTATTTATTATTTACTTACAATGATCTTTCCTTACCTTGTTTCTCTTCCTATTCCCTAACAATTCTCCCTTCTCTTTTCATGTCCTTTTTTCTTAAAGACCCCATGTATTGGTAGGATGCACATTTTCCAGTAAATCACCTCCCATTCATGACCATGTCAGCAACCCTAACTTAACTCAGTGACAGAACAAGGCATGAAAGTAGGATGGCCTGTATTGAATGGTGGTGATTCCTTCAACAATTGCAACATAAGTGGTCTAAAATACAACCTCAGACTTTCTTAAATTTTTTTTTTCTGCAGCAAACTTTACAACTCTCATATCTTTTTTGCTCTATATTTTTTTCTGTCAAATGCACCATTACTTTTAAATTCCACTTTGCTCAGATTTTCAGGACACAGGCAGAATGCAGCCAATCTGTAACCCAAAAAGGCCCTTTCCCCTCCTCTGAAACCTTATAAGTTAAACTTTCACAGTCAACACATCTCTCTGCATTTAGGATTTTCAGACTCTCACCATAATGGCCCATAAAGCTTTGCTTACAGCACTTCAAGGCCTCTCTAGTCCAAAGTTCCACATCCTTCCATATTCCTCCTTCAATCCAGCTCCAAAGAACCAAACCCCACAAGGTCAGATTCATTACAGTAACAGTCCCACTTCCAGTACCCATCTATAGTAGTTACCTTCTTATTGCTGGGACAAAACATCCAACCAGTGGGCTGGAAATATGGCTTAGAAGTTAAGGTGCTTGCCTGCAAAGCCAAAGGATACAGGTTTGATTCCCCAGGTCCCACGTAAGCCAGATTCACAAGGTGGTGCATGCATCTGGAGTTTGTTTGCAGCAGTTGGAGGTCCTGGAATGCCCATTTTCTCTCTATTTGCCCCCCCTCAAATAAATAAATAAAAATAAACACCAAACCAGAAGAAATTTATGGGAGAAAAGTGCTTATTTTAGGTTTACATTTTTGAGGGAAGCAGCATCAAGATGGAGAAATCACAGCAACCAGCTCATATCTTCATACGTCAGTGGCAGGGTAGGAGCAATGAAAACAAGGTAGCTGCATCCAATGTGAACTGGACTAATGATCCTCAAGTCTGTCCCCATGACACACCTCCTCCAGCAAGGCTCCACCATCCAAAGGCTCCACCAGATGGGGATTAGGTAGGCAGCTTAATCACAAACACTTGAGGCTATGGAGAACATTTTATATTCAAACCATCACATGGGGATGCAATAGTTCTAGTACTGGGTTGATTTATGTGTGTGTGTAATTTGCATGGTACATACATGTGCATGTGGAGGACAGAGGAGAACTTTGGGTGCCTTCTGTATTGTGCATCAGCATACTGCCTTGAGATGGGGTCTCTCCCTCAATCCAGAGCTGCTGATCTTTGTCAGCAAGCCCCAGCAATTCTCTGGTCTCCACACCTTTGCCCTGGAATTATGGACATGCATGGCCATGTCAAGCTTTTTTTTTTTTTTAATTATGTACTTATTTATTTGGTAGAGAAAGAGAGGGGGAGAGAGAACATGCTAGGGCCTCTAGCCACTACAAACAAACTCAAGATGCATGTGCCACTTTGTGCATCTGACTTTATGTGGGGACTGGACACTCAAACCCTAGACCTTAGGCTTTTCAGGCAAATGCCTTAACCACTGACCCATCTCTCCAGCCCCATGCCAAGCTTTATATGTGGACTCTGGGGAGTTAAACTTAGCTGGTCTCAGGCCCTCCCAAGCCCTTATGCTTAAATGGTAAACTCCATTAACTGCTGAGCCATCTCCCCAGCCTCCAGGGCCAGCATCAAGGGAAGCATTTTGTCACTGAATTGCCTTAACAATTTAACATTTGTTAAAAATCTAGCAGTTTGTTGGAGCTTTATATTTGGACTCTGTTCTGTTCCATGAATCTATTTATGTACATTTAGGACAATACCATTCTCTTGATTACTATAGTGTCATTCAAACTAAGTATTGAAATCAGGTAGGATTAGTGTTATAACTTTGTTCCTTTTTCCTAATTATTTAGATCCTTTCATGTGCATTTTATAGTCTGCCTATAAATTTCTACAAAACATTCCTGGGGACTTCTATCTCACTTTGAGCCTACCTGCATGGTGCACCTCTCCATTTGTGTAGGTCCTTAACTGCTCTTGGCAATATTTTATAATTTTCACATTCTTTGTCAGGTTTATCTCTAAGATTTAAAATTTCTGTATTATTGTGAATATCATTTTGGGCTCTTGTTTTCATTGAAGCACTGCTGATTCACTTTTTTTTTGGTTTTGTTTTGTTCTTTGTTTTTTGAGGAAGACTCTCACTCTAGCTCAGGGTGACCTGGAACTCATTCTAGTCCCAGGCTGTCCTTAAACTCAAAGCAATCCTACTACCTCTGCCTCTCAAGTTCTGGGATTAAGGCATGTGCTGCCATGCCCAGCTAACTCACTTCTTTATCTGTCATAAAAACCAAACTTTAAAATCTAATTTAGTTTTGGAGGAGGGGAAGAAGCACCATGGAGAACTTTCCTCTTGAAGCAAACAGTGAAGCTCATTCCTCCAAATGTCCACCTCAAAGGTCTACTGAAATCAAGACAAAACAAAATTTAAAAAAACCACATAGAAATTAAAAGTAATAAAGATCACATTCTATGGAGCCAGTGCACTTCATAGTCCTTGCTTTGATGTCTACTGGTCCTTTAGCTGACTTCCCAAAACTACTAACACTCTAACTCATCATGATATGCATTTCCTTTTAGCTATTTAAAAATACAAAATAATAATTAAAAAAGAAAGGGCTAGGTATGGTAGCACATGCCTTTAATCCCAGCACTTGGGAGGCAGAGGTAAGAGGACTGCCATGAGTTTGAGGCCATAGTGAATTCCAGGTCAGCTTGGGCTAGAGCAAGACCCTACCTCAAAAAAAAAAAAAAAAAAAAAAAAAAAAAAAAAAAAAAAAAAGAAAGAAAGAAAGAAAAACTTGAAGGTTTATAATCAGTTGTCTGACTCCTGATGGAAAAGCCAGCATGTGGGGTGTCAGGGAGGTTACTTACAGCACACAGGACCGGGGGGGGGGGGTGTGCTCATCTCTAAGGCTTACCTTTCTTCCAAACAGTACAAAACACCCACAACTCCAAGTATGAAGGGCCACAGACACAGTCCTTTGAGGATCCCACAGGACAGTACAGGTGCCTCAGCTGGTCTTCATAGAAGGGCTGGGCTTTGTCAAAGTGTACAATATCCCGTGTGTACAATATTCCCTATCCTGTTTCAGTACTTTCATAGGGACAGGTCCAGAATCAATCTGTGTGGAACCTTCTGGAGATATGGAGATTGGAATGGCTCTCAAGTCATTAATCACATAATAAACCCTCTCCTTTCTCTGGTGTACCTCTGTCGTACCAGAATGCAGTTGTCTATGAGGATCTGGTAGCAGTCTCTTTTAAGGTTAAGATGTCACCGTATCTTCTTCACATTCATTTCTTACATCCATCAATCACCATTTGGTCAATTTCTATCATGGTGATTACCTTTGGTTTCAGTTTGACTCTTTCACATAATGTGCCTCCATCCTTACCTCCCAGAGTTAGCACAACTTGGATAGTTAAATCTTCTTTGTCACTGCTCATGATGGCTGTGGTATATGCCAAGTCACTCTGCCAAGTAAAAATCTCCACTGAGAATGAATGAGAATATTTCCAAACTGATTCAGGTATGGAAATTTTAATGTTCTTAAGAGGCAAATCATCATACGCCACCCTGTCCATGTCACACTCAGCCAGGTGTTGAGTACTCAGGTGTACTCAACCAGACCATTCTCCACTGATGGCCCCTCCTAATACTAAGGGTGCTAAAGCCTTCCCCGGCCTGTACTGCCTGACCAGTTTCTTTCATTTTATTCTATTTTGCTCAAAAGACTGCCATTCTCTTAGCGGTTGAGGTGTTTGCCTACAAAGCCAAAGGACCTGGGTTCGATTCCCCAGGACCCATGTAAGCCAGATGCACAAGGTGGCGCTTGCATCTGGAATTCCTTTGCATTGGCTAGAGGCCCTGGCGTGCCCATTCTCTCTTTCTCTTTGTCCCTCTTTCTCTCTCCCTCTGTGTGTGTCTTGTCTGTCTCTTTCCATCTCTCAAATAAATAAATAAATAAATAAATAAAATTTAAAAAGACTGCCATTCTCTTTGCCTTGAATACCACTGCAGGGGTTCTGCAGCCCAGCACCACCAGTCCATGCAGATACATTCTCAACTTGGCAAAGCTGCCATCTTCGTTCTTGCAGGTCGCTATTCTGCCAGGTTTGCACAGACCCGCCTATCACTTGCTCCTGAAAAATGGAGTGGACTGATCTCGGGGATGAGCACGTAGTCAGCCTGCTGAGCCACCATAGTGATGCTAGCCCCTGGCTACAGGAGACTGGAGGACTGCACCACATGTCAGACTGCAACCAGCAGGGCGGATGGGATTGTTTAATTGATTTCCAGTTCTGGTTATTCATTGCTTTTGCATAGACATTAAATGGATTTCTGTACATTGAGATTATTTCCTGCAGTCTTGCTGAGTGCACTTACTAGTTTTAGTAGTTTCTGTGTTCTATTGGAAGAGGTTTCACTTCTAGCTGAATACCTCCAGTTTTCTTTTTTTTTTTTGTTCACTTAACTGGCAAGAATCTTTAGTACAAGGCTGAAGAGAACTGGTTAGATTGGATACTCTGTCTTGTTCTTTATTCTCAGAGAAAAGCAGTTATTCCTTCATCATGGTACTAGTTGTAGATATTTGAGATTAGAAAATGTCCATACTACATTGCTGAGAGATTTTTTAAAATTAGAAGTGAATGTTGTTGATTCTGATATTTTTATATCTATTGAGATAACCATATGTATATTTCTTGGTTTATTAATATGTTTTACTAAAGTGCTTAACTACCTGATTTACTTTTGAATATTAAACCAACCTTGCACCTCTGGATAAACCCTGCTGGTCATAATATATTATCCTTTAAAATAGTAGGCTGGGGCTGGAGAGATGGCTTAGCGGTTAAGCGCTTGCCTGTGAAGCCTAAGGACCCCGGTTCGAGGCTTGGTTCCCCAGGACCCACATTAGCCAGATGCACAAGGGGGTGCACGTGTCTGGAGTTCATTTGCAGTGGCTGGAAGCCCTGGCACGCCCTTTCTCAATCTCTCTCTCTGTCTCTCTCTCTCTCTCTCTGTCACTCTCAAATAAATTAATAAAAAATGAACAAAAAAAATTAAAAAAAATACTAGGCTGGAGAGATGGCTTAGCGGTTAAGGTGCATGCCTGCGAAGCCTAAGGACCTAGGTTCAATTCTCCAGGTCCCACTTAAGCCAGATGCACATGGTGGCGTATGCATCTGGAGTTCGTTCACAGTGGCTTAGAGGCCCTGGCATGCCCCTTCTCTTTCTCTTTTCCTCTCTCTGTCTCTAATAAGTAAATAAATAAAACTTAATCTTCAAAAATATTACTGGGCTCAGTGTGTTAGTTTTTGATTATTAGTTACATGTATAATCATGAGTAATATTGGTCTGTAATTTTCTTGTCTGATTTCTATTAGTAGAGTAATGATGGTCTTATGAATTCAGGCGGTGGGCAGTATTTATTTTCTGATGAGTTAAATTAGGAGCTGGCATTATTTCTTCCTCGGGTGCTTGGTAGAATTCATAGTGATACTATCCACACATGCAGTTTTTACCCAGGCAGTGTAGCTTTCTCCTTCTGGAGTCAGAATACCTGTGGTTTGAACCCCAAACTCACCCAGGTACATGAACTTGAGGAAATCTCCGATCTTCCACCTGCAGAGTTGAGGATTAACATACATGCCGCTTACTCACACTATGAGGGTAGGTGAGAGGATGTGCATCGTCAATACATTTCACTCATTACCACGAGCCCGTGGTTCCTGCGCAAGGCTAAGCTGGAAAGCAACGCAGGAGACTTGGAGGGAGGGCGTGGACATTAGGAGATGTGTTCTCACCAAAGCCTCTTCTTCCTTACTTTCAAGCCACTGGAAAGGCAAAATAAATGGTCCTAAATCTTAATCTGGGACAAAACTAACTTTCCCTAACACTGCTTTTCTCATCCATAAAGTATTGATATTAGCAATAGCAGATACTAGTTGGCCACTTACTTAATGCTAAATACTGTCCTGAGTACTCTGCATGTGGTCATTCACTTTTTTGTGAGGTGCTACTGTGATCCCTAATTTAATGGCTAGGAAGCTGGTACACAGAGAGGTTGGTAACATGTTTTCCAAGTCGCAGAAGGAGGAAATGCACCTAGGCAGTCTGGCTGCAGAATGCTGACAGTTTTTGTTGCTGAGGGGTGTGTGTGTGTTAAATAAACTATCCCAGGCATATCAAAGATACTAGTAAATATTCAACTTTCCCAAAATTCTGGAAAGAATAACACACCAATCATTTTCTCTTTCATCTTCCATCCCCAGGACTGGCTCAGCTACAGGGGGTTCTGCTTAAGCAGAGGACAAACTCCAAATCCCAGAATCACCCTGACTCTCTGGGGTTGCGTAATGCAACCTGGAGTGCGGTGTGGGACAGGCAGCGTCCAGATCACCGTGGAACTTGCTAGCAGTGCACAAGTTGAGGCTCCACAGTGACCCGCGGGAGCAGAATTTGTGTGTTAACAAGACCCCAGGTGGTTCACATGAACACGAGGGGGTAGGAGTCACCCCTGCGAGGCATGCTTCCTTCAGCTGGATCCTTTCAAGGGCAGCTGAGCTGAGGAGGTGGCAGGGGCTCACCAGCACACCCCTCTCAGACGGCGTGTTTGCACTGAGTGCGTCTTCGTCTCCCCTTTGCAGGAAGCGCGAAGTGAAGTGCCTTCCACGGGCCAGAGGGGAGCTCCGGCAGCCACGAGCGTGCGCGCTCGGTCTGAAGGAGACAGCTGCTCCTCCACCCAATTTGTTGCTGCGTGGAAACACTGTCCCAGTGATGGGATCTTTTGATTTTATTGTTTTGAGGTAGGCTCTCGCTCTAGCCCAGGCTGGGATCAACGGCGTGTGCACCCACTCCCAGCTCTTCTGATACTCCAATCCGAGCTGGATTTCATCTTTAAAATCCCTTGTTTGCTAAATGTGAACAAACTAATTCAAGCTAGTATAATAACTTCGAAGGACAAACAGAAATGTTAGCCCATGTCCCCCAGAGGATGCCCGTGTGTGACCTCTGACCTGAAAATGACTTCAAAATATGTAGCTTCTCAAATAAATCAAATGTGCACTGTACATGACCGTTTCTTGTGAACCCTCGGGGTTTTTACAAAAGCACTCAACATTCCGTTGTTTGGTTATCTCTAATGCTGGCTAACTCACCCAGAAGGATTAATTGCTATTTTATTTTATTTTATTTTTTTTAATTATTTATTTATTTGAGAGCGACAGACACAGAGAGAAAGTCAGATAGAGGGAGAGAGAGAGAATGGGCGCGCCAGGGCTTCCAGCCTCTGCAAACGAACTCCAGACGCGTGCGCCCCCCTTGTGCATCTGGCTAACGTGGGACCTGGGGAGCTGAGCCTCGAACCGGGGTCCTTAGGCTTCACAGGCAAGCGCTTAACTGCTAAGCCATCTCTCCAGCCCTAATTGCTATTTTATCTTCTATGCTTTGTCACATACTTGTTCTAATTACCTATTCATTGCCACGTCCATCTGCCTAACTTTGATTCACCCTTCAAGACCTAAGTCAACTGTCACCATCTCGGTGTGTATTCGGTGGTTCTTGAACAGCTGTGCTTCCCCTCAAGCCAACCCTAGACTACGCCCTGCTGAAATTCCTTACTCGTGTCCTTGTGTCCCTGTAAATTCCCACGTCAGGGATGAGGTTGTATGCAGTCCCCTAGGCTAAACATGAGCAAGTGTCTGTCACACAGGGAGCAGCATAACCAATTGCACTGTTGTATGGCAAATTTCCTCAGTATCGAAAGGCGTCGATAACTTTTGTCAGTTTTTTTTTAAAATCAGAAGTAGCAGAGACAACTCAAGAGAAAGCTTGGGGAGGGTCATCAGACCCCCACCTGAGTGCCAGCTGTCTGCAGTGGCCCAGAGGTCTCAATGCCTCAGGGGGAGATAGAGTGTATAGAGGGCAAAAGACTAAGGAGCGAGGAAGCTTTGGAAGTAAGCCCTCATCCTGAGGCTGAGGGAGGAGCATCTGAGGAGTAATTTTGACATAGGACTCTCCATCAAAGTGGCTGCTTTGGAGACTTCATAGTCCTATAAATAACCCCTCTCCATGCTCTGTGAGCAACCCCAATAAACTCACTGGTTCACTGAACTGGTATTGGTACAATCATACTTTTGTCTGCCAGCTGAGCCCTATCTGGGTAAACGTTTGTGTTCACATCTCTCCTGAGGAACTTTCCTGCGACATGCCCCAGTGCTTAACAGGTTAAGACAAGAGATGAGTATCTCATTGCTTCTGTGTGTTAGGAATGTGGGCAGGAACTTGGCTGAGAATCACTGGCTCATGGGGTATGGAGTGCAGGCCCGGTGGTGGCCTGGTGATGGCTCAGCGTGGAAGACTTTGCTTCTAAGCTCTCTCGGTGGTTGCTGGGATGATTCTGCTGGCTGTGGGGAGTTGCAGCTAAGAGTCCCCCCTGTTTCTTGCTGGCCGTTGGCTGGAAGAATCTCTCAGTTCCCTCAGTTCTTTGCCACTTGAATTTCTTTCTTTCTTTCCTTTTTTTTTTTTTTTTGGTTTTTCGAGGTAGGGTCTCACTTGAGCCCAGGCTGACCTGGAATTCACTATGTAGTCTCAGGGTAGCCTCGAACTCACAGCAATCCTCCTACCTCTGCTCCTGAGTGCGGGGATTAAAGGTGTGCACCAACACACCTGGATCACTTGAGTTTCTATGGACGGGTCATACCATGGCAGTTGACTTCCCTCAGAGTTAGTGCTCTGAATGGAAGATACAGTATCCAGTCTTTGTAGCCTGGGCCCAGAAGCGACCTCTTACCACCTCTGCTGCTTTCTGTTTGCTGGAAGCAGCCACACCATCCAGCCTGCATTCAAAGGGAGGGACTATACAAGGATGTAGCTGGTAGGAGTCAGAATGCTCCCATGGTTCCTCTGTTCTACCCAAGTCTATCGCTCAGTACTTGAGTGTTTCTGGGAAGAGCTTCCTAGTGCTCAAGATTCTGGATTCATTTCACGATCTTTCACTGTAGCCCCACACTGCTTCCTGGTCATGTTTTTAAAAAGTTGTGGGAAGTTGTCTTAGTTACTTTCTTGTTGCTGGGAAAAGTGACCAACCAGAAATATCTCAAGGAAGAAAACTGTTTTTGGTTGACAGTTCCAAGTTACAGTTCATCATGGCATGCAAGGCATGGTGGCAGGAGCTGGGTACATCCAGTTCATCAGTGGGGAGGCAGGACAATGAATGCTGGTGCCCAGCCAGCTGCTCCTTTAGAGAGAGAGAGAGAATAGGTATGTCAGGGCTCCTAGCTGCTGCAAGCCAACTCCAGATTTTACCACTTTGTGCATCTGGATTTACATGGGTATTAGGGAATTGAACCTGGGTCATTAGGCTTTGCAGGCAAGCCTCTTAACCACCGTGCCATCTCTCCAGCCCTGTTTTTCTCTCTCTCTCTCTTTGTTTTTTGAGGTAGAGTTTCATTCTAGTCCAGGCTGACCTGGAATTCACTCTGCAGTCTCAGGGTAGTCTTGAACTCACAGCAATCCTCCTACCTTTGCCTCCTGTGTGCTGGGATTAAAGGTGTGCACCACCATGCCCGACTTGCTTCTCCTTTTTATACAGTCCAGGACCATGCCCACAGTTAAGGTGGGTCTTCTTACCTCAATGAACATATTATCACTGGCAGGCTTGGAAGCTAACCAAATCTCAATAATCCCTCACAGGCAATTCTATGTTCTTTCAAGTTGACAATCAACACAAACATTCACAGAAGTTACCTGGGTAAGTGCACATAGCTGCTGTTTCTCCTTTTCTTTCTATCCTTTCTCAGCAGATGGGTTCTGTTAAACTAAAATAATAATATCCCTAGTCTGTTGACCATTATTATCTACTAGAGGACATTCTAAGCCACTTACATGAATTATGTCAATTGACACAAGAATCCCTACAAAGTTAACACCAGTATTATTCTATATGTACGAAAAACTTGGGCTCAGAGGTATGAAATAGTTGACAAATGTCCAACAGTGGGCCTATGGTTGGAATCCATGTTCATCTGATTTCCAAGCTCAAGCTCTTGGTCATTTTTAACTTTTAAAAATATATTATTTATTTATTTAAGAGAGACAGAGAGAGGGAGAAAGAGAGAGAGAGAGAGAATGGGTGTGCGAGGGCCTCTAGCCACTGCAAACAAACTCTAGATGCATATGCCCCCTTGTACATCTGGCTTACATGGGTCCTTTGGCTTTGCAGGAAAATGCCTTAACCACTGAGCTATATCTTCAGCCCTTTTAATTATTATATTATATATTATATATATTATAATATTATATATATTAATTACATATATTATTTATTTGAGAGAGAGAAAGAAAAAGATAGTGTGTGAGAGAGAATGGCATTTAAAAATAGTTTTATTTATTTATTTGAGAGAGAGAGATACAGAAATAGGGAGAGAGAGGGGGGGTGGGGATGAGTGCTCCAAGACCTTCAGCTACTGCAAACAAAGTCCAGATGCATGCGTACCCTTGTGCATCTGGCTTAGGTGGGGTCCTGGGGAATCAAACTTGGGTCCTTTGGCTTTGCAGGCAACTGTCTTAACTGCTAAGCCATCTCTCCAGCCTGCAAGAGTATGGCATTTTTGACTTTTAAAATTTTACTTTTTATTGACAGCTTCCATTAGTATAGACAATAAAACCATGATAATTCTCTCCTTCCACTCCTCTTCTCCCCTCTCAAACCTACCCTCCATCAAATCCACTCTCTCTCTCAATTAGGCTCTCTTTTATTTTGATGTCATCCTCTTTTCCTCTTACTATGGAGGTCTTGTGTAGGTAGTGCCAGGCCCTGTGAGGTCATGGGATTCCAGGCCATTTTGTATCTGCAAAACAGTACTGTAAGCACTCCTCTCCTAATTTTGGCTTTTACATTCTGTCCACCACCTCTTCTACAATGGACCCTGAGCTTTGGAGGGTGTGACAGAGATGACTTAGTGCTGAACACTCCACTGTCACTTCTCAGCACTATGGGGAATTTTGAGTCACTCCAGTGATCACCACTATCTGAATAAAGAACCTTCTTTAACAAGTGAGACTAGTATTAATATATGGGTATAAACATTAAAAAATGCTTACAAGGCATTTTTGTGGGCATAATGTATACATTTAGCCAGACAACAGGTATTACTTTCTTAGGGCTCATGACCTCTCCAGACAGAGACTTTGGACTAGGTTTGCAGTGTCAGGCATGCATTCCCTTCTGTGGAGTGGGCCTCCAGTCCAATTAGAGACTGGTTGTTTTCCCCCATAACAAACTTGCCACTATTGCAACAGTTGGCACATTTGGCCTGGCTGGCTAATTTTAGGGCTTGCAGGGTCCACTCTATTTACCACCAGTGGTGAATTTTCTCTTCCACAGCGCTGCATGCAGCTTTCTGTTAGCTGGACTACAGGGAGGAGGCTGTCAGTTCAGCTCCAGCTTGATTTCTGAGTGATCTGCAGTCTAAGCATGTGGAGTCTTCAGCAATAGGGTCTTACCATCTAGTTCTGGTGGGAAGCCAAGAAGCTCTTGGCCATTTTTACAGAGAAGTAGCATAGACTGTGTAGCTGATTCACTCCCTACCAATTTAACCTGATGCAAAATGTCTCCACATAGCCCAAGGGCTCCATTTGGACTCATTTGTCCTGACAACCTAGAGGGCATGTGACAGCATGGACCAGACTGCCGGCCATGGAATTGTTTTTGGAATACTTCTCCTCACTCAATCGTCTCATTGACTTGCCATCCTCAGTTCATTGATCAAATATCAATATATTATTAGGTTCTGTCTTGCTTTCCATATAGACTACATATTCTTTTGGGTGGATCTCATTTCCTCTTGTAGCTTTAATAAGCAATCACTTCATGAATAATCTCTCTGTTCATCTCTGTTTTGAAGCCTAGGATACACATTTCCAGAAACTTGCATGTTCTGATGGTACTTCACAATCAATTTCAGTTGGCATGCACCTATATTTCCAGCATATGAGAGGCTAAGGCAGGAGGATCACAAGTCTGATGCCAGTGTGGGTTATACCTCAACATTCTGTCTCAAAAACAAAATGAGGTGCGGTGGAGATGGCTTAGATAGAAAAGCGATTGCCATGCAAGCAGGAAGACTTGAATTCACAACTCTGGCACCCACATAAAAGTTGGGCACACACTGAGAAATCCTGCTGAACTGAGCTGATAACCTCCATGCAGACCAGCTGACAGAAAGCTGGAAGAAGCCATTCTGCATGAAGTTCAATGGGAGAAAGAGAAATCACCAGTGAAGATTCTCAACAGTGGACACTGCCACCCTTATATTTGGCCAGACAGGCCAAATGAGCCAACAGGTGCAATAGTGGCACATCTATCATGGTGGAAACCAACCGCCCTCTAATTGGACTGGAGGCCCACTCTATGGGAGGGAATACATCCCTGATACTAAAAACTTAAAACAGGGGTAGTCATGAGCCCTAGAGGTATAACATCTGGCTAAATGTATATGCCCATGCTTATCAAACTGCCCAGTAAGCACTTCTTTTAATGTTCATACCCTTATATTAATGCTACTCTCACTTTTGGTACAGAATCATCTCTTTTCAGGTGGCAGTGACCTTGGGACGACTCAGAAGGTAGCATGGTGCTGGAAAGAAGTGACCAGAGTGCTCAGTACTGCAATATCTTAATCACACCTTCCAAGGCTCAAGGTCTAATGTGGAAGAGGTGGCAGAAAGAACATAAGAGCCAAAGGAAGGGTAGGACTCCTTACAATGTGCTCCTTCCAGACACAAAATGGCCTGGATATCCATGACATCACAGTGCCTGACACTACCTACACAAGACCATCATAATAGGAAGAAAAGATCATGACATCAAAATAAAAGAGAGACTGATGGGGAGGGGATATGATGGAGAATGGAGATTCAAAGGGGAAAGTGGAGGGGGAAGGAGGGTATTACCATGGGATATTTTTTATAATCATGGAAGTTGTTAATAAAAATTTGAAAAAAAAATGTTGGGCAAAGTACTGCATGCTTATCCAGCACTGGGAAGTAGAGACAGGTAGCTTGTTCTGAAGAGGCAAGTTGGCTAGCTAATCAAACACCTGACTGTATGGCTTTGGCTTTTTGAAGTTATTGCAGTTAGGTTCACATTGTGGCAGAAATCACTTGACCAAGAGCAGCTTGTGGGAAAAAGCTTTATTTTGGCTTACAGACTCAAGTGGAAGCTCCATAACAGCAGGGGAAAATGATGGCATGAGCAGAGGATGGACATCACCCCCCAGCCAACATAAGGTAGACAACAGCAACAGGAGAGTGTGCCAAACACTGGCAAGAGGGAGCTGGCTATAGGACCCATAAGCCTGTCCCCAACAATACACTCCCTCCAGAAGGTGTTAATTTCCAAATTTCCATCAGCTGGGGACCTAGCATTCAGAACACCCAAGTTTATGGGTGATGGGACACCTGAATCAAACCACCACATTCCACCCCTGGCCCCATGAACTGATAACCATACATGATGTAAAATACAATACATTCAGTCCAACTTTAAAAGTCCCCACATTTTTTTTTTTACCAATGCTAATGATGTTCAAACATCCCTATAATTCAAGGTCTTTTAACTGATCCATAATACTAAAAAAAACCCCAAAAACCATAATGGTACAGAATAAACATTCACACTGCAAAAGATGGCATTGGGTATAGCAAAGAAACATTCAGTCAACACAAGATTTAAAACAATCAGGGCAAACATCAAACTCTGTAGCTCCAAGTCCAACAACTGTAGTCAGTGACAAGTCTCCAAGTCTGATAATTCTAACCAGCAATAATTCTCTGGTATTCCAATTCCGCCCCTCCAGCTAGGCTACTTACAGTCCTGGAAAACCTCATCTGGGGCCGACAGCAATCCTTGGCAGCTCATGGTCCTGGCATCTCCACTGGTTCTCCACTGCAATCCAAGGTTCATCCTCATGGCTCCATCAGGTCTCCTGCAGGCAATCAGTAAACCTGCTTTATACTGTCCATGGCCATTTCCAAAACACAAGACCGTATTGCAAACTCAATGACCCTCTCTTTCCTGTATTTCTTATACTCCACAATACCAGGTAGGGTGCCAATTTGTTAATCCAGGGGGGGAATAAAGCAGACTTTGAAGAACAGGACACTCCTTGAGCACTCAGGCTTCTTCCAAAGAGTCTACATTCTTTGGTTGCCCCAGTGCAGGTCAGCTGGCCCAATCTCAAAGGTTGTAATTTCTCAATTGCAGCTGAATGGGCAGCAGTTCACCCAAAGATTATTTTGTTCAGTGCCACATCCCTCTGCTCACACTAGTGCATTTCTACATAAAGCAACCCTACACAACTTCTCAGGACATGAGGATAACAGCAAGCTTCTCACACAAACTGCTAGCCCAGTCCAAGCAAAGCTCTTTCTCACCCTCATAAGCCAAACCTTACAGTCCACAGTTCTTACTGCTCAGGTCTTTCAACTCTGACCAGAATAGTCCATCAAGCTGTACTTGGAGCAATGAAAGACATCTCTTAGGCTAAGGTTTCAAATCCTTTCATATTCTTCTTGAAAATCAGCTCCAAAAAGCCAAAGCTACACAGGCAGGTGTTTAGCAGCAATCCCACTTCTCAGTACCACTTTACTGTTGCAGCCAGGTTCGCATTGCTGGCAGAAATCACCTGACCAAGAGCAGCTTGTGGGAAAAAGAAGTTTATTTTGGTTACAGACTCGAGGAGAAACTTCATAATGGCAGGGGAAAATGCTGGCATGAGAAACCTGGCCAACATATGGTGGACAACAGGGACAGGAGAGCATGCCAAACACTAGTAAGGGGGACCTGGTTATAACACCCATAAACCTGCCCCCCAAAATACACTCCCTCCAGGAGGCATTAATTCCCAAATCTCGATCAGCTGGGAACCTAGCATTCAGAACATCTAAGTTTATGGGGGACACCTGAATCAAACCACCACACATTCATACCACACACATGAAAAAAAAAAAAAAAAAGGAAAATCAATGGTTAAGTTCAATGCTGTCATTTCCAAAATACCCTTTTTTCATGTTCCTTAGGCAGGTAGTAAAATATCTTCCCAGTCTAGACTTTGGGTAACAAATTCTGTTCACTTTGTCAAAATTGTACTGACAATAATTCCTCTGGAAAGACCCCTGTCCTGTTTCAGTTTCTCACTGGACTATTGCAGTGATTTCTTAAGGGATCTTTTGGCTTTTGGTATTTATGATCACCCATCATGACAAAGTAGGTCCATTTATGCTATTTTAATTTTCCAACAGTGCACATTTAATAAACACCAGATTTATAAGACTTTCTCATGGTGTCCCAACTTACCATCTCAACTTATTTAATTACTGAAAATGGTATATGCTTGCTTTGGCTGCAGGACACTGAGAAGTCAAGCAAGCTGAACTGGAAGCTTCCCCCCAGTTGACTGTCCTGGTGCTGGAAAGAGCCGCACAACCTGCTGGTGGAGAGCTGTCGTCAGTGGACTTAACCAGCAGTGTGCTTCATGTCTAGCCAGCCAGGCACAATATGCCAACTGGTACAATGGTGGCACATCTGTTATGAAGAAACCAACTGCTCTCTGATTGGATTTGAGGCCTGCTCCGTGGAAGGAAATTCTTGCCTGGTACTGTAAACATAGTCAGAAGCCTATGGCTAGGGAGGAAGCTACAACTGTATTTTGACTAAATGGATATATTATACCCACCAAATTCTCTCTAAGTATGCCCATACATCAATTCTATTCTCACATTTGGTCAAAAAGCATCTTTTATTCAGATAGTGTCAATTACCAGGGAGACTAAAAACTCATCCAAGTGCTGAGAAGAAGTGACAGTGGAGTGTTCAGCTCTGAGAAACATCTCTATCACACCCCAAGGCTCAGGGACTATTGCAGAAGAGGTGGCAGAAAGAATGTAAGAACCAAAGGATGGAGAAGAGTGCTTTGGAATACTGTCTTGCAGACACAAAATGGCTATTGTATTCATGACACAGACCTGCACAACAGGAAGGCAAAAAAAAAAAAAAAAAAAAAAAAAAGAGACACCAAAACAGAAGAGGGGTTAGTCAGAAAAAAGGGTTCAGTGAAAGGGGATATGGAAGGGGGACATAGGTAGATGGAAGGAAGAGATTATGATCAGGGGACACTGTGTGTGGAGGCTGTCAATAAAAACTTTAGAAGAACATGGCATGTAGTCATGACTGGCACAAAGAAAGGTTCTTGACTTTTACAGATTTGTCTCATAACCATACAGCTCTAAAATTTCCACTTCAATTGGTCGATATAGTACATTCTGGTGATCAATATTACAGAAGCCATTTTCTGTTCCCAATATGGAAACATTCATCTTTGATGCACTGATGGATTTAATTTTCCAATGTTTCACTGAAAATTGCATTCTGACACAAGTAAATGTGCATGTTGCTTTCATCTTTTGTGTTTTTAATTGGGCTTAAATAATGAGGTGATTCTCCTTTCATAACATATCAACCATGTATGCATAGCAGTTACATGAATAAACTCAGTTAATCTTCAGTACTATTTATACAAAGCAGGTTTTCTCCATCTTTAAAAAGAGAAGGGAACCTAGAAAAGGGATGACTGACTTGCTCAAGGTCTCTGGCTAGTAAAGTAGCCATGGCCAGGAGGGAAACACATGGTTCCAGAGCAGTGTGCATACTACACTGCTGTTTTTATTTTTTAAGACTTAGTCAACTAAAGGAATTTGACTTTTTCTATGGCCTCAGATAGTTTACATGGGATATTTACAAGTTTGTTTTTAAAGATTGTACTTTTATTTAGTTATTACAGTGGGGGGAGAGAGAGAGAGAGAGTGAGAATGGACACACCAGGATTCTAGCCACTGCAAACGAACTCCAGGCATATGTGCCACTATGTGCACCTGGCTTACGTGGGACCCTTCTCAGGAAGACCTATGTGTTAAAGGTTTGGTGACCAGCCTGTGGCACTTCTGGGAGGTGGTGGAACTTTAGGAGTTAGTGCCTTGTGGAAGGAGGTTAGGTCGGGGGCATGCCCTTGAAGGGGATATTGGGATCTTGGCCTCTTCCGCTCTGTGTTTTTGCTTTCTGTGTGTGGTGAGGCGAGCAGCCTGGCCCCACCACACACATGTTCTCTACCATCTTGGTCTGCCTCACCACATGCCCAGATGTGATGGAGTCAGTGAGGATGAACAGAACCTTCTGAAACTATGAAACAAATAAGCCTTCCCTTCTCTTGTTTCTCTCAAGCAGTTTGTTACAGCAACAGAAAGCTGACTAATTCACTGGGGTTACAGAAATAGTAGGCCTGGGTCCTGGGTTCCCATGATTATGCATGACTGCTCTCAACAGCTTTCTCTCACCCACCCTCTTCTTCTGAGGCGACGATGGCTTCCTTTTAGTTCCTCCCAAACAGTTAGATGCTTTCTGCCCAAGGCCTTGGCATGGGGAAATTTACTTACTCTCCTTTCTTCCACCACCCAGGCATCTTCTCTGAGCTTCCTTTTTCATTAAAATATTTTTTTTTATTTGCAAGCAGAGAGAGAGAGGCAGAGAGAGAGAGAGAGAGAGAGAACAGAGAGAGACAGGCAGAGAGAATGGGGGCACACCAGGACCTCCAGCTGCTGCAAATGAACTCCAGATGCATGTGCCACTTTGTTCATCCAGCTGAACATGGGTACTGGGGAATTAAATCTGGCACATTAGGCTTTGCAGGCAAGTACCTTAACCACTGACCCATCTCTCTACTCCATCCCTTGAGTTTCTTATGACCATGTACTTGATTGTCTTGGCATCCTGAACTTTATCTTCCCAGCATGGAGCTCAAATATAATTAAGCAACTGCTGTCTGTTCCATTCCTGGACTAATTTCTATGTGAACAGAAGCTCATTCGTGTTGCTACTACACGTATCCCCACTATTGAGGATAGGGGTACTCCACTGGGACCCAACACATAATTGGTAGGGAAGGAATGAGATCATGTTTCCTGTCTGTTTCATCCCCTGATGGTTGATATGTAGCCTGCTTCTCGGGGCTTCCGGGCCTCCTTTGTGAAGTGGGGATAATGATAGGACTGGTCACAGAGCTTTGTGAGAAGTCGATGAACTCATATACGTAAGGCTCTTAGAAAGTACCTCAAGCATAGTTAGTGCAGTGGTCAATAACTCTTACCAGTGAAGATGATAGTGACAAATGCAGCATTCTTTGTTAATTTCATTTTTTAAAATAATATTTATTTATTAGAGAGAGAGAGAATGGATACTCCAGGGCCCCTAGCCACTGCAAATAAACTCCAGAATCATGTACCATCTTGTGCATCTGGCTTAACTGGGTACTGAGGAATTGAACCAAGGTCCTTAGGCTTTTCAGACAAGTGCCTTAACTGCTGAACTATCTCTCTAGCACCCACAGTATTCTTTATTATTTATGAAGAAAAATCAAGAGCTTATTGACAAAGGTTTTATCTTGTATTTAGCCCAAGCATCAAGAGAGAAAGAGGTTTAAGAAAAGGACAGTATTACACATCTTAGGATGGGTGTGGGCTTCTCAGGAAAGAGCCTAGCCCCAGGTAAAGCATCCCATGGAGGCTTTGGGGAGGAAGTCAAATGAGTCAGTTTTGGGCTATATCTAGAAGGATGTATTACAAATAAATAAGGTCAGGGGGGTAACATTGGACTAGGTGAAGAGGACAAGGTCACTCTGAGGAGAGGACATTTGGGGTGAGACCTCCATTAAGGAAGGGGAAATGAGAAGCTCTTGGGGAACAAGGAGTGTAGCAGCCTTGAGGAACCAGGTTTTGTTTGCTCAGGGAACTGCAAAGAGGCCATTGTGGCCTGGGCAGAGGATGGAAGGTGAAAGCACATGAGGCCTTTTGAATCATAACAAGGAGTTTTGGGGTCACATCAGAAGGTACTAGATAGTTATAAGAAGGGGCAAATGTTATCTAATTTTAAAAGGGTGCTTTTGACTTCTATGTGGAGATCCACACTACAGGGGAGACTGGGGATGTGATCAGACTAGGGAAATTTCAGGGGAGAGAAAATGACACACAGAGTAATGGAGATAGCTTATTTTGGGGTACAGAAATTTCAGGATAGCAAGAACCTAGTTTACTTGGAGGAAGATGTTTCTGCAACCACGTGTTGATACCAGAGTTTGATGGGATTGGATGTTCCTCATGGCGTCTTAGTTGTTCAAGATCCAACCAGTGAAACATAAATCTATCTGGGTATTTTGAACAGAGGAGAGTTAACAGAGGAAATTAGCAATATGGGTGAAAGAAGAGCCAAGAAACCGAGCAGCTTCCAGTCACAAACACAGGAGCTTCCGTGGGCTGAGAAGAGGTGGTGGTAGCAAAACCCTGGAGCTGGAGCTGTCCATCATTATGGTTTCGATCTAGACTACCTCCCCCTGCCCCGCCCCGCGCCCCGGCTCATTTGTTAGCTGTTTCATCCCCAGGGCAGCAGTGTTCACGGTTCTTGCCATTGGGAATTTGATCCATGGTGGGGTCTCTGCAGCCAAATTCAAGCCACAGAGGAGATATGGTAGCTTCTAGAGTCCCTGTCTGCAGCAGAGAGACTGAGAAGAGAATGCCTCATCTGAGCTTTCCCACCAAACACTCCTATTGGCAAAATCTGATCAGAAGTCAGCTAGAAGAGAGCCTAAGAAATCCAGCTTCCAGAAAAATGGTGAGAATGGGGCTGTGAGCAGACATGGCACACCTGGCTGGAGTAATCAGGTTTCTAGGCAGTGCTCAGAAGGGCTGGTAGGTATCAGAGAAACTGATTAGGAAGTTAGCACAGGATTTTAGAGGATCCCTGTATGAGGCTATTAAACTGAAACTTTCTTGATGCTGAAGGTTCTCTGGCCAGGAAAAGAACCAGGTCGTGGGGTAAGTTCCTTCAAGGACCAGCAACAAAGTTAGGTAGCAGTTGCTAAGCCACAGATGAGTTGCTTCATAATGCAAATTCAGGGAAAGAAGACAGAGGTAGTTTCCACTGAACCTACATATTGGTTCTTGATTTTAAAATAACTACCATGACATTACTCTGCCCCAATGAAAAGGGGCTATTTGACCTTTAACAGAAAACATGTGCCCAAATAAACCTTCCTTAATTTTTAGCTGGTCTCTCTTAGGTGTTTTGTCACAGTGACGGGAAGCTGACTCACACAGTCAGCCACATGATGGCCTGTGTTCATGATACTGAGTAGTAACAGGAAACATTTATCAGTACTGGTTATGTGCCAGGCATGACTCTAAGCACTTAGAGCATTAATTTAACTCTTACAATGCGGCAGGCAATGCTGTTCTCTTCAGTGTACTGATGAGGAAATGGAGTCACTGAGCTACCATCGAAACCCAGGTAACCTGGTTCCCACCACTTTGGGACGCTGATACTAACTGAATTGAGATAACATAGTACAGAGACCAACATGAAAGAATCATTTATTTTTTGCTTTAATATTATTATTGGAATATGCTTGCTTTTGTGAGAATTTGGCTCATACTATCTCGACATTAGCATGAACTTTAAAATAACTATTAAATTAGCATTTAAGATAATGTTAACATAACACTGAGCCAGGGAGATGGTGTGAGGGTGGAAACTACAGAATATTTGAAGTTTAGTAGACTTAAACTCAAATGTGGTCTCTTTTCTTGGCATCTCGTGATCTGGAACAAATTAACTTCTTTGACCTCGGTTTATGGGTAGGTGAAGTGGGCCCAACAGTGCCTCGCCTGAGTGATGGGGGATGCAACAAGTGTAGGTGTGTGTGAGTCCCACTTGGTGCACAGCACGCTAATTGGCAATAACTCCCAGGTCTCCTTTCCTGGAGACTCATGGTCCAGTGGAAGAAGGGGCACTTGGGGTCTAGTTCTGGCTTCCTGGTGACAGCCTTATTCTGCATCATCAAGGGAGCATGCTGATCCCCAAGGCTCCCAGTGCCGTGGCCCAGTGGGCATGCTTTCATGCCTCTATCTTACCAGGATGTCAGACGGGGCGTCACACCTGCCAGGATGTAGGTGAACAGAGAGGGCCAGGTGAGAAGACATGGTCTTTGGGAATAGCAACTGTAGTCCGAGGGTGTGAATTTGACACTGTGAGAGCATTCTGGGTCTATGGGAGAAAAGACAAGGCTTGGGAGGAGGAGCAACTCTGAGACCTTATTTTTCAGAGTCTTGAGCACCTTAGAGACAGGTGCTCTGTGCACAAAAGCATAAAATGTCACCCTATTTCTCTACTAATTTTGTGAATTAATCAACTTTTTACTTTTACTTTCATTTAGTTTTGCATTGGAAAAATTACTGAGCAGCTACTGTGTGGTATGCGTAGCAACTTGTACCATAGATAGAACAGTGAACAGGAGTAACCTGATCTTTCATATTCCAGCCAGAAAAGCAACGCTCATGTGTGATCACCTGGATGTGGGATGTCTCTCCAGAGGCCACGTGTTGAAGGCTTGGTCCACAGCTTAGCATTATTGGGAGGTAGAGAAAACTTTAAGAGTTGAGCCATAGGGGTAGTTGTGGGTCATTGGGACATGCCTCTGAAGGGGACAGTGGTATTTCAACTCTCCCCTCTTCCTCTCCTTTGAGCCCCAGTCATAAATTGAGAGTGTTTAATTTATCACACATACTACTATGAAGTCTTGTCACAGGCTCCAAAGCAACAGGGACCTCCTGACTAAGCATGGACTGAAACCTCCCAAACTGTGAACCCAAATAAAGCTTGCTTCTTTATTTTATTTTAGTTAGTCATCCGTGGAGAGAGAGAACGACTGGACACACCAGGGCCTCTTGCTGCTGCAAATAGATTCCAGACACACGTGCCACATTGGGCTTCCAGCTTTATGTGGGTACTAGAGAATTGAACCCCAGCCAGCATGCTTTATAAGTAAGTGCATTGAGCCACTGAGCCATCTTCCCAGCCCAATCTTTCCCCTTTTTAAATTGATCATTTTAAGTATTTTGTTACAAGAATGAAAGGCTGACTGGCACACCAAATAAACAAACACATAAGGCAACGTAGCTTGGTGGAAAGTGTCTCACAGAAAAGAGAGACCATGTGAGTGGTCTAGGTGGCCTTTCAGTGAAGGTCATACCAAAGCTCGAGAGCAGAGGACAGTTGTGTGTAGAGCGGGGGAAGAGAATGCAGGCGAGCAGACAGCGAGGGCAAAAGCCTCTGGCAGGTTGCCGTGGGAGCTGGTGGAGCAGATTGGGTAGGACCAGGTCCTGTGGCACCTTCCAGGTGGAGCTCTGGCTTGGTTCTAGGTGCTGGGAGCCATTCCTAGGCTGTGGGCCGTGGAGGGACAGACTGGGGGGCGACCTCATTTGCATTTGCATTTCAAGAGTGCTCAGAAATCTTTGGAAGCAGTTTTCTCCACTGACTTTGGAGAATTAATTAGTTAATATCTGCACGACACTTGACAATCTTGGAGGAACAGAACATATTATTATTATTATTTCCCTACTGAAGTCCTCTAAATGGAGGTCGGAGCACCTGGGATTCTCGCCCAAAGGAGGCAGAATGAGAAATGGCCCCCCAGTCCCTCGCTAAAGAAAACATTTCTTTCTCTTGCCCTGCTGGGAAACTCAGTCCATTTTTATGAGGCCAAAGAGGAGCTTAGAAACAGAGCCAGCTCTGACTCTGTAATTAATTTCAAAGAATGTCTTTTACCTGCACTGTTTCTAAAAAGGATTAAAAAATAACTTTCATTTTGGTAATACCTCTCTCTAGAGAGCTCACTCAACAGCAAGGACTGTGGTCTTCCTGCCTTGACTAGAAGATGCTAGGAAACTCTACATTGCCCCCCCCCCTTTAAAAACATGCAAGAAATGACACCAGAGGTTTCCCAGCAACCTGCAGGAATCCAGCTGTTAGAAGCTGTGCCTTTTTGCGCCACTTTATCTCTATCCTTACTAACCCTTGCCTCCAACTCCTGGATTTTTGTGATTTGGATTTTTGCCAGTGGTTTCCATCCAGTGACTATCTTGCTTTTTTTTCTTTTCTTTTTTTTTTCTTTCTTTTTTTGGTTTTTCGAGGTAGGGTCTCACTCTGGTCCAGGCTGACCTGGAATTAACTCTGTCATCTCAGGGTGGCCTTGAACTCATGGCAGTCCTCCTACCTCTGCCTCCCAAGTGCTGGGAATAAAGGCGTGCGCCACCACGCCCGGCTCCTTGCTTTTCTTGAGTAAGATCCAGATTCCTTGATGATGCCCTTTCCCTGAGCCACTCACTCTACATGCATCTTCTCATTTAATTGAAACTGTACAGAGGTAGTTCCTGTTGATATTATCAATTTAAAAATAAGGAAACTGAGGCTCACAAGAGCCATGTAACATCCCAAAATCACATTGTTTGTAAAGTCAGGACTTGGCCACCCCCATCCACTGCCTTCTTTGAATTAAAACCTAAAGAATGGGCTGGAGAGGTGGCTTAGCAGTTAAGGCACTTGCCTGTGAAGCCTAAGCACCCAGGTTCAACTCCCCAGAATTCACATGAGCCAGATGCCTATGGTGGCACATGGGTATGGAGTTTGTTAGCAGTGGCTAGAGGGCCTGGTGTGTCCATCCTCTTTTGCTGTCTGATTGATAAATACCTAAATAAAAAAATTTTAAAAACCTAAAGAATATCTTGGATGTCTTTGAAAATTCTGCATGTCCTACCACTTTCAGGGCACTCTTTATTATTTATTTATATTTGGAGCAGCAAAAAGCATTTTGCTCTTTCTTAATGTGTAATGGTGGGAAGGGAGGTGAGTGGGTGCAAAGGAGAGAGACGCCTTTTATAGCTTGTCTGCTAAAGAGTGTAAAGCCACAGCTATGTCTCAGCGACAGGCGACTGTGCCTGCTGACTTAATGGCTCTGAAAGATGACAAGGCTTAAAAAAATTGACTGTCACTGCAGAATTTGGAACAGATTGAAATAGAGAGCTTGAGTCATCTGTTAAAGATGCTACTCTGGGCCCCTGTCAGGCAATGGCCACCTAGAGCTAGAAACACATTTAAAAAAATAACAACTTGGCTTCAGTTCTCTTGCCCAAGGTCCACTGTCCCCTGGGAGGGGTCTGGGATGTGGACACTGTGGCGTGGCAAATACTCCATTTGGGTGGCTGCTTGTCAGCCAAACGCTGTAACCGAGCTACAGGCAAAGCTGGTTCATCGATTCGAACCTGTTGCAAGAGCAGGACGTGGCAACCCGCCTGGTCTGCTCTCACTCCAGACAACCTCATGATGGCCCTCTTGCTAGGCAACCTGGCATCCACCAGTGTTTTTCCAGCAGTACACGTCTGTACCCACAGCCTGGCTTGCCAGATAGTCTCAAAGCCCAGCTTCCCAGCACCCTTCCTTGCAGTTCAAACGCCTGCAGTGTTGTGGAAGCTAGAAAGCACAGCCGGCTTCGTTCCTGAGTCGTTCTCGCCGGAAGGCCCTGCCACTCTAACTGGCCACAGGAGTTCTTTGGGTCAAGTGAAGCCAGCCTGCCTGCAGCCAGTCAACATGTCACAGAAGGCAGAGTAGCCCAGACAGGACAGCTGGGCTCCTGAAAAATTACTGTATAAAGGGCCCGGAGAGATGGCTTACTGGTTGAGGTGCCCTCTAGCAAGCCTGGTGGCCCAGGTTTGAATCCCCAGCACCCATGTAAAACCATGTGCAGTGTCAAAAGGCCCTGGTGTGCTCATTTTCTCTATCTCCCTGCTTGAAAATGACAATGAATGAAAAAGCAGTATTGTGCGAGGCATTCAATGCACTTCCTTGGTGATGGGGAGGTCTTTGAGGCAGTACAGCTGGGACTGTGGTTATGATGGCCGGAGAGGCAGGGAGGTGGAGATCTGGAGACTAGTGATGGGGAAGACTAGCTGGCTTTGGAGCCCCCTCTGTTAATGACCAGCCATGTAACCTGGAATAAATTACTTGTCCCCTCTGTGCCTCAGTTTTCCCAGCTTTAACACATCAAGATTAATAATCAGCTGGGCGTGGTGGCGCACGCCTTTAATCCCAGCACACGGGAGGCAGAGGTAGGAGGATTGCCATGAGTTCGAGGCCACCCTGAGACTACATAGAGAATTCCATGTCAGCCTGAGCTAGAGTGAGACCCTACCTCATAAAACAAAACAAAACAAAAAAAGATTAATAATCATTGAACTCCTTGGGTTGCCATGGTGACTCTATCATCAGAAGTGCTGACCCTCAATGTAACACTGGTAACCAACACAGAAGACCCAAGGTCTGGGAAGGTGGCACCAACCAGCATGTGCAGAGTTAAGGGATGGTGTTGAATAGGAATGCCACCGGCTATGGGTGCTGGGGGAACTGGTCACCGCGCCTTCTGTGAAGTATGGTGCAGTTTCACGGTTCCTGGTGAATAGTACTGGACAGAGGAAACATAGTCCAGGAGGGTAATGATATGCGTGTAAAACGTGTTTAGTTCGCCTGCATGACATTCGCGAAGTCCTGCTCATTTGGTTGAGCCAGCTTAGGAGGGGTGCATGTTACCATCTGGGTAGATATGGAAGAAACCAAGTCCTTAGAGGTGAAGTCTTGACTGGAATGGTAGTCAAAAGCCCAGTGAGGGGAATAGGAAGCTCTTTCTAAGGCCAGAGAGAGGTGAGCCAAGAACGTGGCTGCTATTCACCCCCAGGAAGCTGAATGCAACATGCAACTGTGTAGGCACCAGCCCTGGATGCTCCACGACAAGGCCATGGCTCCCTACTAAGGACACTGGGCTGAGACATGTCACAAACCAATGCAGACTAAGGCGACTATGGGTGGATGAAATGTGGGCTTCCCTGTCCTGCAGGGAGGCTGCACAGGAAGGCTAGCCCCACAAAGCAGGTATACTGGGAGCCTCCAGTTGCAAGACTGCCTTGGGGGTGACTCCAGGACTGGCCTTTCTCTGGCTGCTGGGACCACAACCGGCCTATAAGAACAAGAGGTGGGAAACTATGTCTCTTCTTCTGTCACGCTGGTTGTCATTGTCTTAAGTTTGGACAACCCTCAAGGGAGCCTGGTGGATGTCCGCAGTCCCGTTCACACACAGCCCAGATCGCGCTGGTGGAGCCCCTCCCTCTCCCCAAACTGTGAGCATTGCTCCTGCGCAGCCAAGCACTGTTTAGCTGGAACTCTCAAGCCCAGACTAGGGAGGGATGCCTCGAAACTGGAATGTGGAGAGGCATTCACAGACTAGAGGCTAAAGCAGGGAGACTTATCCACAGAATATCTTGGGAGGTAGGCTTCCCAGCGTCAGATTTTTTTTTTTTTTTTTTTTAGGTAGGATCTCATTCTAGCCCAGACTGACCTGAAACTCACTCTGTAGCCCCAGGCTGGCTTCCAACTCACAGTGATTATCCTACCTCTGCCTCCCAAGTGCTGGGATGAAAGGCGTAAGCTATCATGCCCCACTGGTGTCAGATTTTGAAACTAACAGTACAGTAATTTGAAGGAAATAAATAGAAAATGCACACACACATGCATGAATGAACACACACATATACACATCAAAATATGTAATTATTTACTTATTTATTTTTGAGAGGGAGAGAGAGAGAGAGAATTGGCGCACCAGGACCTTCAGCCTGCTGTCAACGAACCCCAGATTTGTGCGCCCCTTGCATGCTTGCACCATTGTGCATCTGGCTATGTGGGACCTGGAGATTTGAACATGAGTTCTTAGGCTTCGTTAGGCAAGTGCCTTAACCACTAAGCCATCTCTCCAGCCTGTAATTAGACATTTTGATATACATTTGAATCAAGTATATTTAGTATTTTGCTAAGACTTCTGGAATCCCTTGGAGAGAAGTTAAGCTTTCTTGCCACATCATGAATACAGGTGTGGTATTTATTTAAACCTCTTATTAAGCACATGAACTGGTAGGCATATTTTGTTCAAACATCAGTAAAGTCTAAATTAAAAGTAATAGTAAGCTGGGTGTGGTGGTGCACACCTTTAATCCCAGCACTCGGGAGGCAGAGGTAGGAGGATCGCCGTGAGTTCGAGGCCACCCTGAGGCTACATGGTTAATTCCAGGTCAGCCGGGACCAGAGTGACACCCAACCTTGAAAAACAAAAATAAAAAAATAATAGTAAATGGTGAAAAGGGTGGCTGAAGAACACTGGGATGGGGCAATAAGCAGACTCCAAATTGAACATCAATGAGAATAACAGGTAATATTTACTGAATGTCATGTACTGTGTAAACCCTTGACATGTACTAATCCTCATAACAACCCAAGACATGGCCACTGTTGCCAATGTATCTGGGAGCATGTCAATGGTTGATAAGTAATAGGTCCAGAATTGAAAATGAGATTGGGGACACAATG
Source organism: Jaculus jaculus (assembly GCF_020740685.1). Taxonomy (NCBI): domain Eukaryota; kingdom Metazoa; phylum Chordata; class Mammalia; order Rodentia; family Dipodidae; genus Jaculus; species Jaculus jaculus. The sequence goes on along the minus strand of NC_059113.1, from coordinate 58,642,565 downwards.
TGCCACCTGACCCTCTACTATTTCTTTTACAGAAATGAAAGTCAGAACTGCAGATATAAATCACTCATACTTGGTTGTTTTCAGTTATCCCTCCATTTGGACTGAAATGCATACAGTTTTCATTCCTTGGTGGGGACTATATAATTCTCTATAAATCTTTTTGTAGTGTGCATAAAGTTTTGTGCTGAGAAACCCCTCCAGGTATAGTAATCGGTGAAAATCTTGGCAGGGTGGACACCCTTCCTCTATGGCAGACAATATATATAAACACTCAGCCTTATACATATATCAAAATGTCTGAGGCACATCCAGTTAATATGGCTGGCCTGATACTTTTTCTGAGTGCCCCCCACCCCCAATTTGGTGGCACTTCTGTCCTTTTGGTCACACAGGATAGGAGCCTGAGATCCTAGCTGTCCCCCCACCCCCCACCGCCACTCTCTCTCTGTATTTTGAGACAGGGTCTTACTGTATAGTTCATGTTGGCCTAGAACTCTTTTTTCTTGTTTTTATTAATTATCTTGTTATTTTGTTAGAAGCATATTGATATTTTCATTGCCAGAAAACAATATGGAAAAGTTTTATATAAAGTTTAGAAATTGCACAAAAATAACTTCTATCCTTCATAAGGTGAAATATAAGTTAGTTATAGGTAGGGTTTCACTCTAACCTAGGCTGCCTTGGAATTTACTATGTAGTCTCAGGGTGGCCTCGAACTCACAGAGGATCGCTGTGAGTTCGAGGCCACCCTGAGACTACATAGTGAATTCCAGGTCAGCCTGAGCTAGAGTGAGACACTTCCTCAAATAAACAAAACAAAACAAAACCAAAAGCATGCATCTTCCTGAAGCAGCCAGACATCATCTATATCTATCTGAAAGGACTTGTTAGACATCAATGAAGAAAGGTTTGCTCTGTAAGTGAACAATTTGTGCCCCTTCAACATGGCTTTCGCTAATTTTTGCCACATTTGCACCTGTCCTCCTTCGAGAAAAGAAAGTCCCATGAAGATGAGCATATGGGACCTGGATCCCAACAAGGTACGGGAGATCACGGGCAAGCTGGGAGAGGGTGCCTTCAACAAGGTTTACCGGCCTGGAACTCTTGATCCTCCTATCTCAGCCTCCGGAGTGCTGCACACTACCACGTAGGCGTTCTTCCTTCTCTTTGGATCCTCACCTCCATGTCCGTTTGGCCAATTAACCACATGCCACTTCTTACAGAGCCCTTGAACATGGCTTTGGATCCATCCATATTGCCATCACCCCACTTCAGGCTCCCTGAGACTTTCTTATGACTTGCCAAGAACTGTTTACTTTTCACTTTATTTTCAATTAGCTTACAACGTAGCAGGTTTCTTTATGGCATTTTTATGCCTCCTTAGTCACTCCCTCATGGCCTGCTCCTCCTCCCTGTCCCTGCTCAAGCTCTTCTGCCTCCAGCATTCCCCTTCCACTTTGATATCTCATGTGTTCCATTACTCTCTCTCCCCACTGCTGCCCTTAAAACTGTCTTTTTCTTCTCCCATGAGTCCTTCTCTAGTTTTCTGTCTTCTATACACGCTCACTACCACATAAACACAAATATATAAAAACTAGAAGCTAAAATCTGTATATTAGAAAGACCATCCAGCATTTGCCTTCCTGGGCCTTGGGTACCTTACTTGATAGCCAACACCTATTTTCTTCCTGTTTTGTGAAGCAGGATCTCACTCTGTAGTCCCAGGCTGGCCTTAAACTCACAGCAGTCCTCTTAACTCAGCCTCCTGTGTGCTGAATTAAAGGCATGTGCCATCACGCTAGGCTAAAAAAATTTATTTATTTGCATGTATGTGTGTATGGGAATGCTAGGGCTGCTGCAAATGAACACCTGCTTTTTGCATCTGGCTTATGTGGGTAGCTGGGGAATTGGACCTGGGCCAGAAGGTTTGCAAGCAAGTGTCTTTGACTGCTGAGCCATCTTCCTAACCCCATCAATAGCTATTTTTAACTGGTGACCTGTTTTTGATTTTTTGCCATCTTGTTTTCAATTTTTTTTTTTAACTTTTTGTTTATTTTTATTTATTTATTTGAGAGTGACAGACAAAGAGAGAGAGAGAGAGAGAATGGGCGTGCCAGGGCTTCTAGCCACTGCAAACGAACTCCAGACGCATGGGCCCCCTTGTGCATCTGGCCAATGTGGGTCCTGGGGAATCGAGCCTCAAACTGGGGTCCTTAGGCTTCACAGGCAAGCGCTTAACTGCTAAGCCGTCTCTCCAGCCCATCCTTAACAAAATGTTGTGATTTCTGTTACCGTTGGTAAAAACTTGAGAGAGACCTCAATTTTAATTCTAGTAATAAATACTTTATAAAAAGATATCTTTTAAAATATTTGTTTGTTTGTTTATAAGCAGAAAGAAACAGAGAGGGGGGTGAGAATAGGCACAACAGAGCCTCTAGCTTTTGCAAACAAACTCTGGATGCATGTGCCACTTTGGGCATCTGGGTACTGGGGAACTGAACTCATGTTGTTAGGTTTTGCAGGCAAGTGCCTTAACCATTGAACCATCTCTTCAGCCCTCAAGTAGTAAGTAATGATTTCCTAGAAAGTTCTCAAGCCTACGTTATACTATTAAGATCAATTTCAGAACTACAACTTAGGGATGCTTCTTTCTTGGAAGACAAGAAATTTCATTATAGAACTTCCCAGTATTTCCCTAGTGTTTGTGAATCTAACCCCATCATTTAAAAAATATTTTGTTTATTTATTTATGAGAGAGAGAGAGGGCAAGAAAGAGAGAGCTCACCAGGGCCTCTAGCCACTGCAAATGAACTCCAGGCGCATGTGCCACCTTGTATATCTGGCTTATATGGGTCCAGGGGAATCAAACCTGCGTCCTTAGGCTTCACAGACAAGCGCCTTAACTGCTAAGTCATCTCTCCAGCCCCCCATCATTTTTTAATTATTTAAAAGGAGGCTACTTGGGAGAGGGCAGTGGACCTGCACACATTCTAAAACAACAGCTGAGAGTGACTGTCTTTATTTTCTTTACTTCAGGCCAACACTCATGTCAGCACACTTTCTTCATCTTGAGTGCTGACCTTAGTTCGCTGTCTTCTTTTCTGCCATGGGTCTTCAAGCGCTTTGTCCAGGTTTTGTGAGTCCAAGTTCTGTCTGCTGATTCTCCCTACACAATAGCCTGGCAGGGCACGGGAACCCTGCTCACCATTCTACTTTGGCCTTGCTCGCCAAGCTGCTTTAGGTGTGTGTAACAATCTCCATGTGAAGCCATGAAGACAGCTCCTCTGAATACTTGCTGGGATTATTTCTGCCCAGTGTTTCTATGTGTGTATCTTGGTCTGAACAAAAGCCCAATTTATTTTCCAGTTATTATCTTTATTTAGATCTATTTTGTTCTCATTCCATAGTATGCTTGCGCCTTTTCAGATTTCTACTGTTTGTTTTTGGTTCTGTGCAGTTTGTGTTATTTTGCCATTTCTGCTGAGTTTGGCAGGAAAGAATGAATTTTTTTTTTTAACCTTTTACTTGGCTGGTTCTGTTTTCTGTGCAGAACTTTTCCTTACTCATTATCTCCAAAGTGCATCCTAATTTGATTACTGCCTTTTTAGATAGTGATCTCAAAACTACAGTTATCTGCAGGTAATTTCTCATCATGCCTACTCGTTCCAGTTTCATCAAGGAAAAGAGCGCATTGGATCTTGTTGCGATCACAGACCTGATATTTAAACAATGCTTTCTTATTTGCAGGACAATGGGTGGATCTGGAAAGGGCACTAGGTGAGACAAGCCACACTCAGAAGGACTCGTGTGCAGAGGGCTCGCCCTCACTCCCGCGGGCTCTCCACCCCTGCTGGCCTGCGCACGGCACTTTCTTCTTTTAGTCGAATCAAGTCTCTCGAAACCTTCACATTTTCTTCAGATGTGCATGTAGGTTGCAGAGTCAGTGCAGACCGCGAAGCTACCAGGGAGCCTGGAGGGGGTGAGCTTCGAGGGCAGAGGCAGTAGATGTGCTAGTAGAGGGCGGGATATGGATGGAACGGCTTCAGTGGGGTCAAAAGAAGGGAGTATAGAAAAGGAGGGTGAGAGGAGGTTAAACAGAATTAAAGACAATATGAAAAAGCCACGGGGAGACCTACTTCTTTGATAGCTAATTAAAAACCATAATTAAGATAAATAAGAGAGTTTGGACAAGAACTTCCTCTGGGTGTGGGCAATGCTGCTCCACAGGTTGTTACAGGAAAGCCCCCAGTGCCAGGGGTGGGATGTCTTCCAGGGAGGTGTTGGTCAGGACGCCTCCAAGGCTCCAAACAATACAGACTGTTGTCACCGCTCTTGGTTGCCCACCAGAACTGGATGGGAAGGCCTTACAGCTACGACACCGCATGCACCAGTGGTAGGACACTGAATCATCAACTGGAACTGAGATGGAAGCTTCTCCCTGCTGGCTGGTTGTCAGAGTGCTGGGAAAAGTGCTATGTAGGTTTCTGGGGGAGAAAAGTCATCAACAGTTCTACCCAATGGTGGATCTACCCTGTGTGCTACACAATTGACCAGCCAGGCAAGATGTGCCCACTGGTACAATAGTGGCATGACTATATTGGGGTAACCAATGACTTTCTTGATCTGAGACCTGCTCCACGGAGGAGAGTGCATGCCCGGTACTGAAACCTTGTCAAACGGCTACAGCAGGGCAGGTCATAGACCCTGGAAGCCGGGGTGGGCACTACGGCTGCTGTTTAACTGGATGTGTTTGTTGCCTCCATCAATTTGCTATCCAAACCCTTCTGCTTATGTCCATAGATCAGTGCTGCTCTCAGCTTTGGTGAGAGAAATTTTCTTGCAGATGGTTGTGGATACTGGGGAGACTTGTAAAAGTGCGAAGAAAAAGACTGTTGAGTGCTCAGTGCTAAATGAGCCATCTCCAAGGCTCAGGAAACATTGTGGAAGAGGGGATGGAAAGAATGTAAGAGCTGGAGGATGGTGAGGAGGACTTCGGGACACTATCCTTTGGATGTGAAGTGACCACTGCATTCACGACTTCATAGTAGTGGCTGCCATTACCACCACAAGACCTGCACAGTACTGAGCCATCAACATTCTACATGGGCGATGGAGGGGCACAAAAAAGATACAAAAATAAAAGAAGTAGTTGGAAAAAAAAAGAGTGAAAGGGATGGAGAGGGGGAACAAACAAAGGCAATTGGGGATTAGGATCAAAATACTTTATGTTTATATGTGAAACTGTCAATAAAACATTTTCAGTTGGGCTGGAGAGATGGCTCAGTGGTTAAGGCACTTGCCTGCAAAGCCCAGTGACCCAAGTTCAATTCTCTAGTACCCACAAAAAGCCAGATGCACAGAGCGGGCATGCATCAGGAGTTCGTTTGCAGTGGCAGGAGGCCTGGGTGTGCCCTTTCTCTCTCTTTCTCTCTGCTTGCAAGCAAATAAATAAATAAATAAATAGTTTTTAAAAATGCTTTTTTATTTCCCACCTTTTTACCTCCTCCATCCTTCTTTTCCTCCTACTTATTTATTTATTTATTTTTATGCGTATGTGCATGAAGGAATCTCTCGCTACTGCAAACGAACGCCCATCTGATTTTACATGGGTGGCTGTGGAATTGGACCTGGGCTAGGAGGCTTTAGCAGCAAGCACCTTGAACCACACAGCCACCTTCCCAGCTTGTCTTCTTCCTTTTCTGTTTGGCATCAAATTAATTCCTCTTGACTTTTGTGGCTGCTTGAATCAGATGGCTCCCGTAAACTCATGTGTTTTGAATGCTTGGTTCCTAGCTGATGGTAATTTGAGAGGCGGCGCCTTGCTATTGGTATGTGGTTGGGGGAGGGGCTTATGGGCATTATAGCCAGCTTCCCCTTGCCAGAGTTCAGCTCACTCTCCTGCTGCTGTTTTTCACCTGCTGTGGCACAGGTGGCGTCCAGCCTCTGCTCATACCGTGTTTGCCTCCCCCCATGGAGCTTCCCCATGAGACTGTAAGCCAAAATAAATACCTTTCCTCCCATCAGCTGATTTTGGTCAGGGGCTTTGTCCCAGCAACGGAGACGGTAACTGCAACAACCTCACGGAGAGGTCTCTTCTTTTGACAGGCAGAGTATCTCTGCGTACTTCCTGCTGCTTTCATTACAGCCCAGATATCTATGAAAGGGAGTTCAGTTCCACATTTAAGGTGGAAGAGAACAAAAGGCCAATTTGGGGAATGCAGAAGCTTGTGAGGGAAGAGAGCCCAAGAGCAACAGAAGGGACTGTCTTTGGGAGGCTCCTTCAGGGGTTTTGTCACAGACATCAGGAGCAAAACCTAAAGTCTCTCTGACACATCCAGGACCCAGAGGTGCCTAACATGGTAACGTGAGGGAAGGCAGAGGCTCTTTGCAGCCAAACACAAAGATCTCACCCAACAAAGTCTGCTAAGGAAAGGTTCTACTCTATCCTTTACCAGCCAGAAGTTGGTGTACCAAACAGTCCTGAGTTCGAATTTTAAAAAAATCCACCTTTTAAAACCTATAATCCCAAGACCGAGGAGGCAGACGTGCAAGAGGGTGTTGAGCTCAAGACCAGTGTGGGGTTACATAGGAAGACCCTGTCACATTTTTTGAAAAGGGGGAGAGATCGCTCAGTGGTTAATCCACTTGCCTGCAAAGCCTAAAGACTGGGGTTCAGTTTTCCAGGACCCATGTAAGCCAGATGCACAAGGTGGTGCATGCATCTGGAGTTCGTTTGCAGTGACTAGCGACCCTGGTGTGCCGAATCTCTCTCTGCCTCTTTCCTTATCTCTCATAAATAAACACATAAATAAATAAATAAATAAATAACTTAGTCTTTAGTCCTTTATCCTTCAATGCTTTACATATATGTTCTAAACTGTTCGGGGTGCTGGGGCTTCCCCAGCGAGCCTTTTCTTTCATAGGCTTTACAAAACCCATACGGGGCACTAGTTAGATCCGGGAAAGAGTGGTGGTGGGCAGGGAGGAAGAGCATGGTAGGAAAAGGGCAGGGCCAGCCCGTTCCCCTGGGGCTGGGTCGGTGAGGCCAGGCTTCCTCTTGAAGTGCACAGGGAAGGGCTTCTGAAGGGCGGGAGTGTCTGAGCGTGATGACTCATTCACAGTCGGCCTGGAGTAAGACTGAGCTCTGAAAGCAGATTCTCTCCTGGCTGGGGGCGAGGGTGACAGGAGGAAGATGGAGGAAGATCCCCCGGGAGGTGAGACTGACGCTAGCTGTGCTGGGTGTTGAAGGGGAAGGTGGTGTTTTCTACTTCCTTTGTGAGAATCAGCCATCATTCGTGCAGGGTGGCATGTCAGTGTGTGTGTGGGGGTGGGGTGGGGTGGGGGACTGAGGAAGTTGGTTTCCTGTGTGGGCTTGTTGGTCCGCACAGTCTTTGTAGGGTGCAGGAGGATGACAGCTCCTGGCTGACATGAGATTCAGCCTTTGGGGTTGGTTACAAAGCAACAAAACCCTTGTTTCAGGCTCCTCTGAATGTTCCAGAGAGGGGCCGGGAGCCCAGCACTACCTGGACTCCAGACCTCTTGGACTTTCCGACACACGTTGGAGTTGTGAGTGGGCAGAGGAGTCGTACCACTGACCCCATGACTCCTCTTCTGGAAGCAGAGTCTTGATCCAAGTCCTGGACTCGGCTTCAGTCTGGTTCTGCCCATAGTGCGCCTGCCATGTCAGCTGCACCCCATCTTCTCCTCTGCTGTCTCTGTGAGCTGCGCAGAGGCTACACTTGCAACCAAGAATGAGGGACCCACAGTGATCTGATGTGAGTCCAATTATACATACTTGCTGTGTATATCTTGAAACCTACTTTCCAATAGCCTTTCCCAAAAGGGGGATCAATGAACTCTACTTGGAATAGTCAACAAGAACATGCCTATTTTGGGCTGGAGAGATGGCTCAGTGGTTAAAAGTGCTTGCTTGCAAATCCCAACATCCCACGTTCAATTCCCCAGAATCCATGTAAAGCCAGATACACAAATCGATACATGCATCCAAGTTTGTTTACAGCAGCAAGAGGCCCTGGTGCTCCTCTCTCTCTCTCTCTCCCTCTCTTAAATAAATAAATAAATAAAGCATTTTGAAAAAGAACATTCCTCTTTTGTTCCTTTGCAGACCAGCATTTCAAATCTTTCTTGTATGGAGCTACCACATCTAGGATTTGCACTGAGCTTTTCTTTTACTATAAATGTATGGTGAGGTCACAAAGGGTTAATTTAAAGTGGCCTGAACCCCCTGTAAGGAAGTCCTGCCTTTGAGATATAGCTAATTACACAGGCTCTGGGAGATCTCTGAGCTCATTTCAAGGTTGATCAGAGATGAGTCTTGGAAAATGTATTCATCTCTGGGTGGCTCTTTTTGCGAGGAAAGAGGGAGGGCTCTTTGCTTCCTCAAGACTAATTGGTTGTTTATAATGAAAAAATAGCCCTTGGAATCTTTTCTGTTGTAAGTAATTTATTTTTTCTAGTCAAGACTTATCCTCACTAGAAAAGCCAATAAATTAATTAGTTGGTCATTTTGGGATGAAAAGAATTTTTGGAACCTGAAGTTTCTATGACTGGCTATAGGGCTCAGGCATGTAACACAGAGGCAGCAGGCAGGGGTGGGACATTTGCCACCTCAGAGAGCTGCTGCTTCCCAGCTGCACTGAATGTGGCATGCAGGCATGTGGACCCTGTGTCCTGTCTTCCAGCTTTTGCAAAAGAAGCTGAAAATTTGTTTAGTTATATGAAATTAGTTGGCAGCTAAGTTTAAAATATCCACGTAGATCAAACAAGACACATGTATTATGTCCAGCCCACCAGTCTGCAGCAGCCTTGGGTGTAGGTTGTAAGGTGGAGACATTATTTTATCTGGTGGTTTATGTCTACTTGGGACCCTGACAAGAAAGATCTAATCTCTCTTGTCTTAATGGGAGGAGATAGTTTCAAAACTCTGTCCCTGAGAGACTGTGAGGAAAGTGGGGAAACATGGTTCGTGTCCCACTCATCAACTCGACAGAGAATGACCGCCACCGAAACCTCTGACTGAGCCCTGGGTTGGCCACCAGTCCTAACCTACCATTTTCTCAGGGGTATGTGGTGTCCAGTGGAAACTGCCAGGTCAGGTGGTACAGGTTGCTGCTGGTCAACTGTAGCGTGTCTAATGTCCATTGTAGATTATATGGACAGCATCCCCTGATATTTTGCAGTGGAATCACATAAACCCCATCAGAGATTGGATGTTCTGTATTCAAGGATGAGCAGTGATCTATGTGTTTGGGTATAAGCTTATTGTTTCTGAAGATACTCAAATTTAACTTTTTTACTTGTCTGTGAGCTTCTTGAGAGAAGGAAGTTTGCCTTGTTCATCCTTCTGTTTCCTGAAACTAGTTCAGAGTAGATTCATGAAAATATGAAAATCTTTTTTTTTTTTTGCATGAAATGTTCAGCATTTGGCAGATGAGAAATAAAGTGAAGCCATCAGCTTTGGAGGTAGAGATTCATAGTTACTAGTGACTTCTTGAGGTCAGTAACTGGATTTCGGGGAGAACATGGGAGCCAGAAGCAGGGTAGTGGAGGAAGAAGAAATGAATGATTGAAGGAGACAGAGGAGTGTATTAGTGAGTTTTCTGTTGCTATAACAGAATACCTGAGTGATTTATAAAGCATAGAGGATTACTTGGGTTTATAGTTCTCAGCTTTTGGTGAGGAGTCCTGCTATGTCAAATGGCATAAAAAGGAGAAAATAAATGCAAAAGAGATCAGCACCAGGAACTAGGCACACTTTGTATCAACCCAACTAGTTAAATAACACATTCCCTTGGGAGTCAATGCATCTGGTGAGAAAGACCAGTCTCTCCTAGTGCTCTAACAGCATCTCTTAGCATTCTTGGAGGCTGTAATAGTTAATCTTCAGTGTCAGCTTGACTGGGTTTAGAATCACGCAGGGAACTGGTGAAGCAACTTCTGAGCGTGTTTTCAGAGAAGATGAGCTGAGGCTAGTGACCCACCTTGAATGTGAGCGGTGCCAACCCCCAGGCTGACAGCTCTCAAGGAGCCAAAAGGGCAGAAGGATAGAGCCAGCCAAATGCCAGCCTTCCTTCTGTGTGCCTCCTGGCCACCGTTATGTGAACCACTTTGCCCCTTTGCTCTCCTTGCCGTAATGGGCAGAATCCTTTGAAACCACGAGTCCCAAGGAAGTTTCCTCCTGCAAGTTGTTTATGTCATACCATATGGTAAATGTGGGATGGAGAATTGCATGAGCCTAGATGGGTGGATAGCGGAGGAGGAAATTGACTCTTCCTGGGAGGGGCACTATTGAGGTTCCACAAGGTTTCCTGGGGACCCTGGACATTAGACAGGGAGGTAAGCATCCATGTTAGACTCCATATCATGCCAAGGAGAGGGATATTTCCCCCTACCATTTTATATTTTATTTCTTTATTTGCGAGAGAGAGGGAAGCAGATAGAGAATGGGTGTGCCAGGTTCTCTAGCCACTTCAAGTGAACTCCAGACACATGTGCCACCTTGTGAATCTGGCTTACATGGGTTCTGGGAAATTAAAACTGGATCCTTAGGCCTTGAAGACAAGCGCCTTAATTGTTAAACCGTCTCTCTAGCCCTCTCCCTACTTTTCGAGGCATGAGAACTTGGAATTTTCTTAGTAGTTAAGAGCTCTTGAGGTAAATAAGAACAATGAGGAAGGTTTGGCAAGTTTCACCCTGAATAAAATAAAAGTGGAGGGCAGAACTCCAATGGTGCTTTCACATAGAAACACTTACCAAGCATAGAAAAATGTTTAAAGTATATTTCTAAATGCAAAGCAGGTTATACACCATGGTAGGGACCATGTTTACGTCTAGGAAAACTGTTCTTTCCCTTTCTTAAAAATGAGTTTTTCTCAGAGATGAACACCTGCACAGAAAATGAAAGGCCACGAGGCATTCACTGGGATGTTTACCGAGTTACAGCTGACTAGTCATGGCGTGGGCTTTCCTGTTTTCTAGGGGCTCTGTGCTGGGAGTTATTACTAAAGGGACAAAACACACACATACGCACACAGACAGTCTATATAACTCAATGTGAATGTTCTCACTGTGAAGTCTTTGAATAGCATGCTTAATAACATGGAAAATGATGGTGATATTTGTTAAGTAAAAGAAAATAGTAGATTGCGAAATTTGTTACACATGGAGCAATGCCATGTTTATAGTGGTTTATGGAGCTGCGTGTGGGCATGTGGGAAGACAGTGGTCCTCTCTCATTGGTGAGCCTGTGGGGATTTTTCTATTCCTTTCCTGTGTTTTCACTTACAGCGTCCATACTTATCACCATCATAAAATTTTCAAGGTTAATAATTTTCTGTTACACCTACATCTTTTGTATATCTTTGTAATTAAAGCAATGTCAAACAGGACTACCCAGAAGGATGCCACAGAGAGCCCAGAGAGGAGTGAGCGTGGCTGCAAATGTTCTGTAAGGGTTGGCAGTTTTTGTTTTAAAAAATATTTTATTTTATTTTTATTTGCAAAGGTGGGGGTGGAATGGGCCTCTAGCCACTACAAACGAACTCCAGATGCATGCAACTACTTTGTGCACCTGGCTTCATGTGGCTACTGGGAAATTGAACAGGGGTTGTAAGACCTTGCAGACAAGCATCTTAACCGCTGAGCCATCTTTCCAACCCCCAACAGTTTTAAAACTTCATATAGGGGGCTGGGGAGGTAGCTCAGTAGATAAAACATTTCCTACACATGAGTTCTCAAGTGCGGAACCCTGACAGCCATATAAAAGGATGGGCACTGTGGCAGGCATCTGTAATCCTGCCACACCTATAGGCCAGGAGGGAGGTAGACTTAGGAAAATCTATGGAAGCTGCTGGTTGGGAGGCAGCTAATCTGGCGAAAAAAAGGTGCGATGAACAATGTGAGACTCTGTCTCAAAGCATATAGAATGTGAGAACTGACACTCCAAAAGTGTCCTCTGACCTCCACATGCATGTTGTGGCATGCACACACGTACATCGTACACACAACACACACCAAAAACAAGCATACTTCACATCTGTTGTTTTTTGCTGTGCCCTGACAATAAACCCTGCGATGTAGGGTAGTGAGAAAGCCCTTCTTGGAGCATGCCTCTCCTCTGCTTAGAGTCCCTCCATCGCTCCCTGCTGCTTTACACAAAGCCCAAACTCCCCAAGCCGAAAGGGGCGGCCTTGGGCGTCAGCTTCTGCCTGCCCCTCTGTTCTCTCCTGCACACTGCCATCTTGTCCCCGTGTCTGTCTGCACTCTCTCCTGGGCCACTGCATCTGATGCACCTTTCTGGGACATTCTTCCTGCCTCCCCCACTTGCCTCACAAACTCCTACACAGCGGACTGTCACTTCCTTTCCAGCCCGTCTGCTTCCCTCTCAGCATCGAGTGTTCATCCTCTGTGAGCTCGCCGTGGTCGTTTCTTGTTTTGCTGTCTCCCTCGCCCTGGGGCATCTGTTTCTGGCCATCTTGCCCACTGTGGTACCCTCAGTGCTTGACCAAACAGGCAGATTCGCAGGGCGAGCACACACGAGAATGAATGGATATCATGAGCACAAGGCTTCACTCCTCAGACAGCCTTCAGGGGAAGTGGATAGGGCAGTTATCAAGGTGTTCAGTGGCCCGAGGAAAGGAAAGCTCATGGAACCAGCTGATGAGTTAATCCATCTCACATTACTGTAATTTGACTGTAATACTGTACCACAGACTGGGTTATTTATGAAGAGATGGTTTGGAAGTTAAAGGTGCTTGCTTGCACAGCCTGACAGTCCAGGTTTGATTCCCCAGCATCCACATAAAACCAGATGCATAAAGTGGTACATGCATCTGAAGTTCATTTGCAATGGCAAGAGGCCCTGGCATGTCCATTCATTCTCTCTGTCAAATAAATAAAAACATTAAAAAAATAAAAAATAAATTTATTTCTTATAGTTCAGGAGGCCAGGAAATGCAAGCTCAAGGAGTTTGCATGGGGAAGGGTTATTCACCTGACATATACCAGCTAGAGCTTTCTTGGTTTTGAAGTCACCAATTTTATCATAAGACCCCTACCCCATAACATTTTCTGTTTTAAATTTTTTTTATTTTTTTATTTATTTGAGAGTGACAGACAGAGAGAAAGAGGCAGATAGATAGATAGATAGATAGATAGATAGATAGATAGATAGATAGATAGAGAGGGAGAGAGAATAGGTGTGCCAGGGCCTTCAGCCACTGCAAATGAACTCCAGATGCATGTGCCCCCTTGTGCATCTGGCTAACGTGGGTCCTGGGGAATCAAGCCTCGAACCTGGGTCCTTAGGCTTCACAGGCAAGAGCTTAACCACTAAGCCATCTCTCCAGCCCACATTTTCTTTTTTTGTCAATATATTTTATTTATTTATTTGATAGAGGGAAAGAGGCAGCAGAGAGAAAGAGGGAGGGAGAGAATGGGTGCAC